>NC_055989.1:143579039-144875557 GCF_018446385.1 Zingiber officinale
ATCATGCATGCCATTGCACGTTTGAGTTGATTATTTATAAGTATTTTCACTTACCTATAATTCAGCAAAGTTGACTCCTGCATTTGTTGGTACTCAGTGCATAACAAAGCTTTGGCATGTATATAACTCTGTCGTTGATAATTGAGATTCACATGTTGAGCCTTTGTCGGTGGATTGGAAGCTCAAAGTAGTTGCTAATGCCCTCATAGATTAAAAAGAGGTCAATACAAACAATTATGTCCTTGTATATAAGCCCGAGCACTTCCTTCAGTATTTATTCAAGAGCCTTCAGTCACACCACCAATCCATCTTGAAAGAAATTTTGCTCCTAATGCTTATTTTGTTTAACATAATAACTTGGAAATTTCATTCAATTCTTCATCTTGTACGTTGACATTCCTACAACCATAGGCCATCCTTCAACCCAGGTGTCAACACTGGCATTTATTAGCACAAAGGACAATTGAGATACATGCAACTTTTTCTATTTGTGATAACTTGTAGCGTTTTCTTTTTTTAATTGACACTAGGTATCTATCTTACGCCGACTAATCTTGGAGTGACCGATCCGGTCCCACGAAAGTTTTCCACCAACTACTAAAGTGAATTGTGAAACGTTCACAGCGGACGACCCATCAGTCCAACGTTCTTAGGTCAACTACCTATTAAGGAAAATTTAAACTGTTAGCATTTTCTTATTCATAGGTAAGTAACTAAGAGGAAGATAATGACAACTTGTAAGGTGTCTAATTCTTGACTTTTTTTTATAGAGGAGAATGATGCAAATAGAATAGTCCCATTTTAAATAAAATCAATTCATGAAATATATTATTTCCTAAGGGTCTAAAGTAGCATTATATATATTTTCTACCAATCTGTAAATCTAAGTCTATTGTTTTCCGCAAGTTTTTGTGAGACTTCAATAGTAAAAAGCCTATAAAAGAAGTCCCTATCTACTCTTTGAACAAATGGAGCAATAATATAATTTTTTTTTTGAGAATTTCTTTCCTAACTCATGAGATTGCTAGCAAAAGGCATGCAACCTCGTGAGCTCGCCAACTAAAGCACATTGATTTGTCCTTGCATAGCACCAAATCTTGTAAGATTGCCAATTGAAGCACATGAATCATGTTGGTGTTCTGCCATGATAATTTTCTTGCATGATGGAGATAGCCATGCAAGGAGGTTGCAGTGGCACCAAATAAAGGTTTGGCATTCTTGGCTTTGCACAATGGTATGTGGCTGTGAAGCTAAAAAATCGACCCAGGTTCAAGTTTTGTTAGAGAGTAAATTGTGGTATGTGATCAACAGACGGAAGAGGGAAGACCATAGACAACGAGAAAGGATACGCTAACAGAACCTAACAAGTCTCATTCCCCTTGAAGGTATCAAAGTGTTAGCAGTCCGGTGCACGAAACTCCCGCCATACGGGGTGTCGGGGAAGGATCCATTGTACGCAGTTTTATCCTGCTTTTTGCAAAGAGGCTATTTTTAGGATTCAAACTCGTGATCTTTTGGTCATAAAGCAACAACTTTACCATTGTGCCAAGGCTCTTCTTGAAGGTATCGAAGTGGAAGAAAGAAATTCAAACCTTAAAATTAACAAACTCTTTTACCAACTTGGGAGTAATAAATCTCTAAACAAATTTAGGGGGTGTTTGGTTCTTTCTTAGGAATAGGAATCGGAATGAGAATCATTATATTGTGGAATGGGAATGGGTATGAGCATGGATATCACTCTTAAAAGCAATGTTTGGTTAGTTGCATATTTTCTATCGGAATAAATCAAAATTTTCTTTTTTACCCTTAAAGAAAAATAAGAGAAAAAATTAGATGTGAGAGAAAGATGAATGTGAGAAAAAAATATGATGAAAGAGAATGATGAGAGAGAAAGTATGATGAGAGAGAAAGTGTGATGAGAAAGAATGAAGAGAGAGAAAGTGTGATGTGAAAGAATGAAGAGAGAGAAAGTGTGATGAGAGAAAATGAGAAAAAAGAGTGTGATAGGAGAGAGAATGATGAGAGAAGATGAGAGAGAAAATATGATGTGAGAGAAAGTATGATAGGAGAGGATGAAGAGAGAGAAAATATAATGAGAAAACAATGAGGAGAGAGAGTGTGATGAGAGAGATTGAGGAGAGAGAAAGTATGGTGAGAGAGAAAGTGTGATGAAAAAAAGAGAACATTGAGTGTGATGGGAGAGATCGAGGAGAGAGAAAGTATGATGAGAGAGAAAGTGTGTTGAGGAAAAAAAGGAGGGAGTGTGACAAGAGAGATTGAGGAGAGAGAAAGTGTGATGAGAGCGAAAGTGTAATGAGAAAAAAAAAGAAAAGGGAGTGTGATGGGAGAGATTGAGGAGAGAGAAAATATGATGAGAGAGAAAGTATGATGAGAAAAAAAAAAAAAGAGAGTGCGATGGAAGAGATTGAGGAGAGAGAAAATTTGATGAGAGAGAAAGTGTAATGAGAAAAAAGGAAAGAGAGTGATAGGAGAGAGAAAGCGTGTGATAAAACGATGAGAGAGAAAATATGATGAGAGAGAATAAGGAGAAAGAAGTGATATGAAAGAAAAAATAAATAAATATATTTTGATATTTGATATTTGATATTAAGGGAGAAAATTTTAATTTTAGGTCAAGGGTATTTTTGGAATAAGAGAATATTTTGATTGATAAAAATAGGGTAATGACTCATTGAAAGGGAGATACATGGGAACGAGTTATTACCCAATTTCAAGGATTCATTCCCTTATTTGCATTCCTATTCCTATAATCCAAACATTAACAATGACAATCAATGATTCTCATTTTTCACTCCTATTCCCCTAAACCAAACACTCCCTTAGTAAAGGAACTATATCCATATATATAGGTTCCATATATACTAACAAAACCTAATAGGTCATGCGGGACTAAATATAACTTTTAGATTCCGTGTTTCTAATAAAATACGAGCTTAATGTAAGGCTCTTAACTTTCTAATTTGTTTGACCACATTGATGGTTGACTTCCACAAAATAATCCTTGATAATATATTTGTTTTCATATTGATCAATTCTGTTATCCAAGTATTTTCAATTACAAAGCCAAAATCTTTTTTATGAGGGTGTTATGAATATTATAAATCTGAAAATATTTTAAAAAATTTAATCGTGTTATTAACCGACCATTATCAAGAGAAATAGTCATTTACCTTTGCAACATAGTTGATGTCAAATATATTTATATAATGGATTCAAATACAATTTTGTTATTTTCAGAGTGCTATTTATGTGTTGCAGAATATATTAGTGTTTGTCTATTGACTATCTTTTTTTATTATTGCTTCTCCATTGACTTTTTTCTATCCATAAGTGTAGCTTTATCATGTAAAAATGTATTTTCCGATGCAGATATTAGTCGATGGAGTCCCTCTTACAGATTTGTCTATCAAATGGTTGAGGAAGAATATTGGATATGTAGGACAGGTAAGCAAATCTATAGTTCTAAAATCCATATTTTTCTACTTAATAAATGTTAGTACTTCAGGTTCAAGTTATTTGATTAGTAGGAACCACGACTGTTCCGCATGGATGTCAGCTCCAACATAAGATACGGGTGTCCTAGAGATGTAAGTCATGAGGAAGTGGAACGGGCTGCAAAACAGGCATACGCTCATGAATTTATATCATCTCTTCCCAATGGCTACGAGACACTTGTTGATGATGCTCTTCTTAGTGGAGGTCAGAAACAAAGAATTGCTATTGCCAGGGCTATTCTTAGAGACCCAAAAATTTTGATTCTTGATGAAGCCACTAGTGCACTTGATGCAGAAAGTGAATTCTATGTGAAGGTATTGTTTAACTATAAATAAAAGTTTAAAAGTATGAATTTGCAAAAGTTATAAAAACTCTAAACTCCTTTTGTTTTTGGGTTGTCACAGGAGGTTCTTCATTTAGTGCAAAATAGGTCTAGTGTAAAGAGGACTGTTTTGGTAATAGCACACAGGTAAGTTTACAGATTTATAATCAGTGATAGCTATTTTGTCATCCTCACCTTATGTTTGGTTTCATAGGTTATCTACAATACAAGCAGCCGACAAGATAATAGTGATGGATAGCGGAAGTATTGTTGAGGTATTCCTTATTATCTCCTATCATAGGCTTTGTTTTTTTTATTCTTTCAATCATTCAATGAATTATTACAACAACTAGTATAACGCCCTTACTATGTAGTTTACCATTCTTTAAAAATTTGTTAGTCTTGAATATAATTTGTATCAATTCCCTCTAATATGTATAATTTTCTTTTACTCAATCAAAAAATTTGAACAAACATGTAAATATAAAAATTGGAAATATCAAACATATAATGTAAAGGAGGAACGAAATAAACAATAAAAATGGAACTACACTCACATTATGGCCATGGAAAGAAACTATTTTCTTAAAGAACTAGTTCCATCGTGTTAATTTTCTCTTTTACAATTATCATATCTTTTTTTAATCTTCTATATGTACATTAAAGAAGAGGAAGATCAAAGAATACTTCATTAGTAACGATGAATTAGGATAAAATTAATTTAAATATAGATGATACTATACTAGGGAATAGAGCCTAATGACGTAGGATTGTAGGAGGATCCATATAGTCGACTTCACCTAGTGCATAAGATTTAGTTGTTGTTGCTGCTTATATCTTCTCCTTGATAATAATTGGCCACACCACAATTCATTAAATTAATATGATTGAAAGTCGCCAACAAATGGTACATTGGTTAATAAAACTGATAAATTTAAAATAATAAAAATATAACATATGACACAAAATTCCCTCAATAGTTGCCCCCGGATAATGATGCAATCGTTAGATCCTCCAATGGATAACGGATGGATCTAAGGTTCAAGTCTTAGCTATGGCGCACTGCAAGGAATTTTTTCTACGGTGAAAAGCGGGCCTAAGAATGTTGCCCATCTGGGGTAAATTTCACCCTGCCTGTACAGGCACTGCCCCAACCTCTCACAATGAGGTGGTGGGACCCACTACTTAAGTGTGGGCCCCACCATCCCAATGTGAGAGGTTGGGGCACTGCCTGTACAGGCAGGATCGAATTAACCCCCATCTGGATGGGCCCCCATTAGTACTTCTCGATTTGCCCTGATGACCGGTGGAAAATTTCAGTAGGCCGGGCTGGTCATTAGTTGGTTTGAAGAACTGGATATTTGGATTATAAAAAAAAATCCCTCAATAGTTAACTTGAATGTCCACATGTAGATTATTTTTCAGATTAAGGCTCTTTTCCTTTTTAATAAAGTGATCAATAAACAAATATTATTTATTTAAATATTACAATATTTAGATATCCTTGCGGATCGAATATATCAAGCATTAGTATAAGTACACAAAATATTTGCTTATCAATAATTACCGTTCTTTACAAAATTTATGTAAGACCAATAAATTAACGAAAAATATAACATTAAAGAATAACATTAAGAGCAATGGTAATAGAGACAGAATGCTAGGATTTTGTTTTTTTCTCGTCATGATTGTGATGTTTCACATCACTGGGAAAGCAACAATGCTTGCATCTAAATCCATTAGCTTTTGTTATCATCTGCAAATTTGCTAATACTTTGCTACCGAGAGCACCAACTGGGTCTTGCCAAGGACACCAGCATATTAATTGTAAATCATATCCAATTATAAAGGGCCACACACTAACCAATTAACGTTTTTCTTGGATTTATTTATTATAAATCATATTAATCAACAAAGTCTCACTTGTTGCAATAAGATAGTACGACTGCTGTCAAAGAAAAGCACTTCTAAACCTATTATCTGCATGGCTTAAAGGATGCTGTCGGCCTCTGAGACACCATCTCTGATCTATCAACAGTAATCCATGCGACAGTAATGTTCTTAAACTGGACTTGGTCAACACTAATAGGGATCAAGTCAGATAACGAACACTAATTTTATGTTGTAGGTTCATTCATGGTTTCCAAATGATATATTTTCCTTTTGCACATTACCAGATATGCATTTCCTTCCATGTTTCAGCAATCTCTACAAAATAGGGTATCATATGATCATCAAAACACATTAAATGCAGAATGATCTATTTTGCAATTACAAGCATTATTTATTTTCTTTCTTTCTTTAAAATGCAGATGGGGAACCATAAAGAGCTGATTGAAAAGGATGGCTTATACGCACAGTTAGTAAAACGGCAAGCCAATCCGTTTGCATGTTAGTTCAACCTACAAATTCATTAGGAGATTCGTCGGATCGCTCCATGGTTTTATCTGAGTGGAGCAACCATAAATTTGCCCGAACCATGATGGTCCATTCCACAGAATCAGTATAATGTACAAGATACGTTTGCTATTAATTTCCACAAATGTAAAGCATTCTTTTGCAAGGCCTCAAATGTTGTTTACCATGTTGTATGATCAAATGCTATCATAGGAGGTGCACCATAAATGGTGCTGTTTCATTTGCTCAATTTGCAAGGACCATGTTGTACAAACGCAGCTAGAAGTCTTATTAAAAAGAAGAAAGGTGGTTTAAGTTGTGGATTAATAATGTAAATTCAATGCCAAAATCCCTATTGCCATGGGGGCTCTAGAATAACCCTCTGCATTGGAAATCAAAACTATCAACAATGATTTTTGCCATCACAAATATTTTCCTTTTTCTTTTATAATATTTCGTTGCAAAAAAAAGGAGGTAATTTTATTGCTTCTTCGTATAACATTGTGTTATCTTTCTATGTATTGAAATGATATTCAAGTATGATCTATTCTTTCTATTCACGCTTTTCAAAATAGCATGAAACAGCGAACCTTGACGTGTATCTCTTCAAATTTTCTTCTCTGGAATTAGGAAAAACAATATTTATATTACTTTGTTTTTAAACTTCATTTCTTGATTCTTTTCTCCTTCAATGGACTCTATCCCAATTGATCTCCTTCATGCTTTCTGCAATGAAGAACAGCAAATTTTCTAGTGTAGGGTTTATCCTTGGCTTGGAACCAAATCTCTCAATGAAGATGGGAACTTTTTGATTGTGGCTAGAAGAAAAGAAATGCAAAGATATCGTCCAACGGCTTAATTCCTTGGATGATAGGTGTCTTCTTGAAGTTTGCGATGCCGCTCCCTTTGACTTACAGATCGGATCCTTTTGTTCACTTTTTTGGATCAAGAGATGATCCACAATCCAATTGAGACTAGATCGTGACAGTAATTCGGTCATAATTGGTTGTGATATCCCTTGAGTCAGTTTCTCATTTAGATTGTAGTTTGGGTTGGGACAGGTAGCTAGAGGCCGTGTTCCTTGGCGGTCGGCAAGAGGAGGATGAATTGTCTTGAAAATCAAAATCAACATTTCTCAATGTTTCAAACTTAATTAAGAAAACATTTGTATAAAAACAAAACATAAATGCGTAAATTAAAAAGCAGAGGCAAGAGAATTTACTAGGTTTGCAATCAGAAGATTGTTAATACTAGACAAATGAAGTTTACTCAAGTCTCCTTTGGACGGATAACCACTTTACAATGTTGACATTTCACAAAAGTAGTAGAATAAGAATAGAAGTCGTTTTACAAGTGATGTTCTAACTACAGAAATCATGACTGCATTTATAGGCATGATCCGGGCGCTTGGACGTGTTCCGGGCACCTGGGTATGGATAAAATTTTATCCACGTCGCAACAGATCGCGATGGAACGGGTCTCGATAAAATTTCCGGTCCGATCGCCTAGAAGGGTTCCAGGCGCTCGGGCCACCTTAGCACAGGGGCGCCTTGGCAAGGCACCCCGGCTGAACTAGACCGGTCCGAGCGCTCGGAATAACTCCGGGCGTTCGGACCACAATCAACTTCAAGTTGACTTTTCGTCCGGGCCTTCCGCTCCGGCTCCGCTCGCTTGGGTGATTTCGGCCATTCAGAATAGGACTCACCTGAATCAATTTTTCGGCCTTCTTGAGCAGTCTTCCGCTTCGGCTTCTTATTCCTCGGAAATGTCGCGCGCCTCCTTCTCGTCCGTAAGCGTACTCTTTCGTAGCGCCTCGTCCCTCGGACGCATCGAGTTTGTCGGTTCTCTCCTGTGCCATTCCTCTCGCTAGCTACGTCTTTCGCTCGACTTCCTGTACTCCTAAGTTTCTGTACACTTAGACACAAGACATCACAATAATAACAAGACCTAACTTGACTTGGTTGATCAAATCAAAATCATGATGAGATACTTACAATCTCCGCCTTTTTGATGTGGATCAACCCAAGTTAAGTTACGATAAAATAAGATATTAAAATAAAGACATTAAACGAAATTGCAAGTTTTGAAATAGTAGATATGCAATATTTTAAAAAATGTACCTCCTCTTAAACTTAACTTCTCACTCTTCTCCTTTGTTTACATTAAAAAGAGAGGTTTCTTACTAAATTAAGTTGAAATAAGGTCTAACGAATTTATACTTCAAATTAAAACCAGTGACTTATACCTAGTATACTCGAAATTTTGATTTTTGTGATTTTTCTAAACGTTAATCAAACACATCCAAAAATTTTCATGAGCAATTTTAAATAGTAAATAATTATTTACTATATAAGGATGGATTTTTTCTAAAACATGTCTAAGAAAATAGTTTTGAGGTTCGAAAAAATTTTGAAAAATTTCTAAGAATATACTAGAGTAAATATTTTTACAATTTTTTTTTTCAAAAATTGGGTATTAGAGAATTTTTAACATTAAAAATTAGTATTTTAATAGAAAATTCACAAAAACATTAATAAAAGTAAAAAAATTTCATAAAATTTTTCTTGGACAGAAAATGTAATAAATTTTCATAGAAAAATAAATTTTATAAAAAATAACTCTATGATATATTTTAAATTTGCAAGATATAATATTTAAATAAAAATTCATAAAAAATAATACAATGATCAAACAATTTTAAAAAATGTAGAAAAAAATTTCTACATGTACAAAATAAACTCCTCTTTTTCAAAAAAATTAATAGCTAATTAATTTTTGAACAAAAATTGTAAGAGATATTTTGGTACATTGGACAATTAAAAGGTAAATATTAAATCAAATTTAAATTAGAAATATACATAATTTAAACTAAACATGATTTTAAAACTCAATATAGGTTACTTCCAATTGGGTTAATCATGTATTTTCTTAGGATGTATATTTTTATTACTCTTCTAATTTGATCATTGTGAAATCTATAATACCAATTTAATCCTTTATAATTCTTAAAATTTGAAGTAGAAAAATTTGAACATTTTAAATTTTTTATTTGTTCTTTCAAATTAGAATTTTTAATTTTTAATTTTTAACTTATTTAGATCCTTTATTAAATAATTCTTTATTAAGCATGATTTCACTAAGGTTCTTTTTATCTCTAAATTTTCATATTTTAATTGTCATTTTTAGTTTTCAATTTGCATATTGATTTTGCCATTGATTTAATGCCGAAATATAGTTGATCAGGTGGTAAGAGACATACCTCACTTATCATGTCAGATATGAAGTTTGATTCTTCCCCTACTTCGCTGCATTCGTTTGAAGTCACTCCTCCTTCATTGATGCTAGTGTCTGAGGTGCTTTGTTCTTTGTAGCTAGCCATCAATGCTAGACCAACGTATGTTTTTATTTCTGACTCGGATGATGAGCTTTCGTCCTAAGTGACCTTGAAATTCTTGTGCTTGTTTTGCTTGGGCTTCTTGTCTTTTTTTTTGAGTTCCGGGCAGTTCTCCTTTATGTGCCTCTCCTTTTGACACTAGTAGCATCGAACTTTTCTTTTATTTCTTGGATTTTTTCTATTATGTATTTCTTTAAATTTGTTAGATCTAATTTCTTTTTTTTTTCTAAATTTCCTTAACATGTAAGTTTCTTGGTCTCCTTCCATATATGAGTCTAACTCAAGTTTATCATTTTTGGTGGATTTTAGTGCCAGAATCTGGCTTGATTCTTTTGTTGCCCCTGTACATCTGGTTTCATGTAATTCTAAAGTTGAAAAGAGTTCCTCTAGGGTATTTGCCTCCAGGTTCTTCGAGATGTAGTATGCGTCGATTATCGAGGTCCATTCTGGAGTCCTAGAAAAAGCATTGAGTGTGTAGCGTACCGAGTCCCGGTTGGTTATCATTTCGCCGAGGTTGACCAGTCTGGTGATTAACTCCTTGATCTTTGCATGTAGTTCAGCTACATTCTCACCTTTTCCCATACAGATGTTCGTTAGCTTGTTCTGAAGAATGTCCCGTCGTGCTAGTTTTGCTTCGGATTTTCTTCGTGGAGTTCCAGGAAGTTCTCCCAGAGGTCTTTTGCCGATGTGTAACTTCCGATGCGATTTACTTCTTCTGGCGGTACTACACTTAATAAGTAATATTCCGCTTTACTGTTGGCTACCAAATCACTTTGCTCCTTCTTCGTTCAGAGGTATTCTTCTTTCTCTACGCCTTGTTGATCTTTTGGAACTGCAAAACTATACTTAATTATTAAAAGAATTTCAAAGTCAGTTTTTAGAAATACCTTCATTCAACGTTTCCAGTGTGCAAACTCCCTCTCAAACTTTGGTGGGATGAGGCTTGGTCCGACCATTGATTTTGCTTTGGTTGGTGGTTAGTCCTTCTGAAGCGTCCTTGCTTTGATACCAATTGTTGGTCTCCTAGCAGCCGACAAGAGAGGGTGAATTACCCTGAAAATCAAAATCAACCTTTCTCAACGTTTCATACGTAATTAAGAAAATACTTGTATAAAAACAAAACACAAATGCATAAATTAAAAAGCAGAGGCAAGAGAATTTACTAGGTTTGCAATCAGATGATTGCTAATCCTAGAAAAATGAACTTCACTAAGTCTACTTTGGGCGGAGTAGCCTCTTTACAACGTTGATAGCTCACAAAAGTAGTAGAACAAGAATAGTAGTCATTTTACAAGTGATGTTCTAACTACAGAAATTAGGGTTGCATTTATAGGTCTGATCCGGGCACCAGAAGGGTTCCGGGCGCTTGAGTGTGGATAAAATTTTATTGACGTCAACGGATCGCGACAGAACGAATTTCGATAAAATTTTTGGTCCGGACGCTTGGAAGGATTCCGGGCACCCTGACTGCCTTCGCACATGGGCACCTTGCTGAGGTGCCCCAGTTAAACCAGACTAGTCCGGGTGCCCGAACCGCAGTCAACTTCAAGTTGACTTTTTTTTTACTTGCAAAAATTAGAAATTTTTTTAATTACCCTAACTTAACTTGAGTTTGATCAAATCAAAAAGGGAGAGATTGTTGGTACCTCGTGGTAGTTTTGATGTGATCAACTAAGTCAGGTTAGGTCCTGTTGGTGTTTAACTCTGTGTCTAAGTGTGCAGGAGTTTATGAGCATAGGAAGTCGAACGGAAGACGCGACTAGTGAGAAGGACGGTACGGGAGAAAGCCGACGGACTCGGTGCGTCTGAGGGACGAGGTGCTGCGGAAGAGTACACTGGTGGACGAGAAGGACGTGCATGGTGATCCGAGGGACGAGAAGCTGGAGCGGAAGCCTGCTCGAGGAGAAGATCGGGAAATAGGTTCGGGTAAGCCCTATCCCGGATGGCCGTGATCACCCAAGCGGTCGGAGTAGCAGAAGAGCAAAAAGAAGGCTGGAAATACTGCTGGAGGCGCCTACAAAGAGAGTTGAAGGCGCCTCCGAGGCGCCTTCGCACCTTCACTGTGGAAGGCGCCTTCCATGTCTGGAAGGCGCTTTTGATGAGCAGTACGAGGGCACCTTGGAAGGCGCCTTCGACCAAGCTGAGTTTAGCCGTTGCCAAAGGATAAAGCTCCTTTGGCGCCTCGCTGGAGGCGCCTTCCAACCCATTCGAGGTGCCTTCTAGCCACGGATAACTTTTCCCAGGGGCTATAAAAAGACTGCTGGACCTAGGAAATAGAGTAACAACTTCGGTATTTATTTCCTAGCTATTTTCTGAGCTTCCAATGAGTGTAAGAGGCTTCTCCGCCTTTAAAGAATGAGATCTTTAGTACGTTTACTTTCCTTGGATTAACAACCTCCCCAGTTGTAAGTAAGTAACTCTTTTTACCTCGTTTTTTTGGTTGTTTATTTATTCTGTTTCTTTTACAATACTAATCTGAGTTAAAAGTCGAGGAAGATTTTTTTTAGCTAGTTCACCTCTCCTCTCCGGTCTACCTGGGCTAACAAGTGGTATCAGAGCGAGGTTCACTTCAGGAGAACTAACCGTCGAACGAAGCATACGAGATGGTCGGATCAAGCATCTACCCACCAAAGTTCGAGGAGGATTTCGCCAACTGAAAGAAGAAGATGGAGGTATTTTTCAAAAATAATTTCAATTTGCTTTTAATAATGAAATTTAGTTTTGTAGCACTCGAAGGCAAAGAAAAATATCACTGGACAAAAAGGAGCAGACCGATTTCGTAGCAAACAACAAAGCAGAGTTCCATCTGCTAAGTGTCTTACCGTCACAAGAAGTCAACCGGATCGGAGCCTACGAGTCTGCAAAAGAGCCCTGGGAAAAATTCCTGGATCTACACGAAAGAACCTCGGAGGCGAAACTCGCGAGACGAGATTTGCTCAGAAACCAGATCAGCAACATCAAACTGGAAGAAGGCGAAATCGTTGCACACTGATTCAACTAAGGTACGCTCTTGCACATCAAACCGGATCAAGGAGCTCATCACTGGACTCACGAATCTCGGAGAAAAGGTAAGTAACCGAGATTCGCTAAGGTACGCTCTTAACGCATTCCCAAGAAATACTGAATGAGCATCATTAGTAAATGTTTATTATATATCTAAGGATCTAGATTCAACTAATTTAGAATAATTATTTTCAAATTTTGAAGTTCATGAAACGAGATGTACATGTTCGAAGAAGGAGCATAACATTGCCTTAAAGGTAAAGGTGGACAAACAAGATTCAGAATCTTCTCTCGATGATAATGAAACAACACTGATGGTATATAAATTTAAAAAGTTATTTAAAACTAAAAAATTTAATCAAGTGCAGGGTAGAAAAAGAAGGATAAGATGCTACCACTGCGATGAAGAAGGACATGTGAAAGATAATTGTCCTAAATTGAAAGACAAGGACAAGAGCAAGAACAAGAAGCCGACCTAAGCGAACAAGTACAAGAATATGAATGCGACGTGGGACGAAACGTCGTCCGAATAGGAAATTGAAGTCATCGCCGGATTTGCGCTAATGGCAAGTCACCAAGAAGAAGTAGACGAAGCAAGCTCGTCCGAAATGAGCATCGAAAGCATCGATGAAGGGGGAGAGACATCAGAAGAAAGTACTACTTCAGGGGGAGTTTCAGATCACGGGATTGACAAGATAAGTCAGGTACAGTCTTTTCCTCCTGACAAGTTTTTCAGTTTATAAAACTATTAACAAAAAATTGTTGTAAATTAGAAAAAGAAATTAAAGAATTGAAATAAACTCTAGCTAAATCTTGACGATTAGAAGAATTTGATAAAATAAAAAATGAAAATGAAAGCTTGAAAAATGAAATAAATTTTTTTGAATATATTAGAAAATATAGTGAATTGAATTGGTACATTAAATATCATAAGAGCCAGATTAGGAAAATTTCACAGAAATATATACCTAAGAAGTTTTTAATTAATCCAGTAGGAAGGAACTTATATTGAGTTCTAAAATCATATTTGGATTGAATGTTTTTAAATTATGACTTTTAGAGAAAATAAAATATTAAATTTTTTTAAAAGACTTTGTCTAGAAAGTGATTGTTGTTTCAATATCCAAGAAAGTCTAGTGCCTCGCTACAGCCTGGAAGCCAATTATTGAAATAAGTATTAATTGACTAACTGTTAAGTATTTAGAAGTTATAAAAATACCTTAATTTTATGTTAAAAATTAATTACATATTTTTTAATTAATCCTTATCTCTTTAAAACAGTTATAAATTTTTTCACTGGTATTATTATTTTTACTCTTAAATTTTTAAATGAATCATATTTTTAATGTAATAAAAAGGGGGAGTACGGAAGAATAAGTCTAGAGGGTACTTGCAAAAAATTTTTGCAAAAAGGTTAAAAAAAAATTTTACTTGAAAAATTTTTTAGTATTTTTTTTCGTAAATTTTTCTAGCAAATTTTACTTAGAAAATTTTATTACTTGCAATTTTTTTTATTTGCAAAAATTAGATTTTTTTTAATTATCCTATCTTAACTTGGGTTTGGTCAAATAGAAAGGGGAAGATTGTTGGTACCCTGTGATAGTTTTGATATGATCAACCAAGTCAGATTAGGTTCTATTGGTGTTTAATCATGTGTCTATGTGTGCAGGGTCTTAGGAGTACAGGAAGTCGAACGGAATATGCGACTAACGAGAAGGATGACATGGGTGCGAGTCGACGGGCTCGGTACGTCTGAGGGACGAGGTGCTGCGGAAGAGTACACAGGTGGCCGAGAAGGACGTGTGTGGCGATCCGAGGGGCGAGAAGCTAGAGCGGAAGTCTACTCGAGGAGAAGACCAGGAAATGGATTTGGGTGAGCCCTATCTTGGATGACCGCGATCACCCAAGCGATCGGAGTAACAGAAGAGCAAAAAGAAGGCTGGAAATACTGCTGGAGGCACCTTTAAAGGGAGTTGAAGGTGCCTCCAAGGCGCCTCCGCACCTTCACTGTGGAAGGTGCCTTCCATGTCTAGAAGACGCCTTCGATGAACGGTATGAATGCGCCTTCTACCAGGCTGAGTTTAGCCGTTGCCAAAGGATAAACCTTTATCCTTTGGCGCCTCGCTGGAGGCACCTTCCAGCCTGTTGGAGGCATCTTTTAGTCACAAATAACTTTTCCCAGGGGCTATAAAAAGACTTCTGGACCTAGGAAATAGAGTAACAACTTCGGTATTTATTTCCAAGCTACTTTCTGAGCTTCCAATGAATGTAAGAGACTTCTCCGCCTTCAAAGAAGGAGATATTTAGTGCGTTTACTTGCCTTTGATTAACAACCTCCCCGGTTGTAATCAAATAACTTTTTTGGCATCGTTTTTTTTTTTTGTTCATTTATTCTGTTTCTTTTGCACTACTAATCTGAGTTAAAAGTCGAGGAAAGTTTTTTTTTTAGCCAGTTCACCTCCCCTCCCTCCGGCCTACTTGGGCTAACAAGAAAAATACCACTGGACCAAAAAGGATCCCAAAGTTTCTGCACACTTAGACACAAGGCATCACAATAATAATAGAACTTAACTTGACGTGATTGATCACATCAAAATCATCACGGGGTACTTACAGGCCGCCCCTCGCTCGATGCCCGGCCACCCACCCACCGTGACGACCTCCGCCGCCTGTCCTAACCCAAACTATAACCTGGATGGGAAGGTGAACCCAAGAGGATCGTAACCAATTATGGCCGGATCGGATTAAAATCACAATCCGACCACAATTAAGTTGTGGACCATCTCCTGATCCACAAAAGTGGACCAGAAGATCCTTTCCCTTCGACTCAATTACTCGTCAATCCATTATAGCTATCCTATTGAAGGCCAATCTAAACAAGAATTTAGAAATGTTGCTATTCGTGGTACAAACTGCTATCTCAATAATGTATGCCACAAGGTGTTATAGACATTCAAAAGCAAGTATATCAATTCTACAAAGAGAATTTAGTCGAAGTAATGAATCGAGTTCATGGTGGTGTGGAACCTATAGGAAAAACCTCATGTTCTCACGTTCGGGCAGAAAAGATTATTGATGATTATAGAATCATAGAAGACAGTTCAACATGCGTGAGGGATTAACCTCTCTACACAACAATATGAAAGCATGGAGTAGCGATTCCCATTCATATTCGTACAAGGATGATGTTCAAGAAAGCTTGGGATTCTCTAATGGGCACCCACTAAGCAAAGAAGGGCTTCAAGCATTTTGTTTCGAATATGCACAATAAATCACAATCCATTCATTTCTTGTTGCTTATATGACAAACATTCATTTCATGCTCAGAAATATCATAAAAAGTAGAGTATCAAACCACCCATACTAGAAGAAATCTACAACACTAACATTACGAAGATGAAGGATTTATCTGAGCTGCTGATGTCGATAGCAGGAAGCAGTCTTTTGTTTTGTTTTTCTTGTAAGCATATTTAGAGTCGACTTAGATTGATGAGCCAAGGGTTACTTTCTTCACTATCCTGGCACCCCTTGCCTTGGCCATGTAAAGTCCTACATGATGGAGCAGATCCTGTGGCAAAGAAGCCAAGTCACAAACATCACAAGTTGATTAGCATGTGGTTCAACTTAATCGAAAGATTATGAAAAATTTGTTCAAAGAATTCGGTGAATGAAAATTCACCTGTGGATGTGCTAAAGTTCCTTTGATATTTCTAGCGACATCAATTGGGAAATCGAAAGTAGCACATCCACCAGAATAAACCACAACATCCTCCAGAGGTGGCACCATGCCCACATTTCTGGCAGAGAGAGTGGAACACACGAAATCTAGCACACATATGTCTGTGCATATTCCCGCCACCAAAATCTGCACCAAGTTACTGACATCATCAAGAGGGTCATAAAAGGCAGTGTGAGAATGATGATTCTCTTGAAATGAGACTAAACCACTCACAGTTTTGATCTGATTAGCGTTTACCCACTTTGAGAATGCATTAGAGCCATCCTTCTCCATGGAGCCGATGAACCCGTCGAAGCAGTCCTTGCGTCGGATTGTCACGCTTGGGTCCTCCTCCAGCCATTTTAGAGCTGCAAAATTGATAACTGATTAAATAATTACAGTCACTCTATATCTTGATGTTCTTTGATCCTTCCCTTCTATCAGATCAAACTTTCTTTGGCTTAGAACTAACTTCTATGATGTTGCTCTCTATTGCATTAACACTTTTCTGCCTGCATATATCCTCAGATTAGCCCTATTCAAACATGTTATTTCAACTTTGTACGCATCGGTTGTACTAATGTGTATTTTACCCCCAATTAGTTACCCCTTTGGATCGAGCTCTTCAAAGTGTCGTTCACAAAGTTTGATGGGGCATTCTCTATTCTTGTTTTGATCCTCCATCACTAAATAACTTCTTATCGATTTATATATGAGGATCTACACACCTTAGGACTTTTTTATTCTAATAAACTATTAATCTTATGAGATTTTTTTTTTTTTTGCATGAATTGGTTCTCTTTGAGAAATAGTTACCACTGCGTGCTACACGTATATTTAGTATTAATTCTCAATTTGAGTTTTGATTCGATTTTGGTGATACATCACTTGCATTTATCAAATCAAAAGGTATTACTTTATAGCAATAAGTATGGATTAAAATTTCATTCTGCACTTGTTTGGATAAGAGAAACTTCTCTTTCTGTCAGTCGACTAACACAAAACTTACATGAGACGATACTCGAACTCGTGGGATGGCAACAATTCTGCATGAGATCAGTGAGGCTTCCACAAGGTCCCAAGACGGCAACGACTTCACTCATGGTTTGCAATGTCGGTACAACTTGGCTCATGGTCTAACTTCTTCCTCTTTAGTATTTTTCCCTTTCTAGAACTCCGAACATCCTAAGCCTAAGGTACTAATCCAATTAGTTCTGGTATAATTCCTTGATCAATCCCCATTTACACATGCATCTATCTTTCTGCCCTATACATGTATTTACCTTACTTCTAATGGCCAATTGAACTAGTGGATATTTTACCACATTGGCATTCATAATCTACAGAAAGAAACCCAAAAAGAGTCTATGAGAAAAGGCACCATTTATTTAACTATTCAGGATCTATAGTAAGAATTCTTCAACAAGTAGAGTTGATATATTGCAGATCCACAAAAAGCTTCTAACTTATTGGAACAAATCCACACAGGCAATTCAACAAACAAGTTAGCTTCAACCCTAAACGAGTAGTGAGAAGGTACCTGGAACCAGATCCTCCTCCCCTGATCCCACAACGCAGTGAGGCGGATAAGGAGGCTCAGGCTTGTTTGGGTGGTGGGAATCGAGGAAGACGAGCACAGGCCACTCCATCTCGCAGAAATGCCTAGCTAACCTCGCTGCCTCCTCTACCATGGAGGAAATCTGCCTGTTCGGCTCGATCGGGGCCTGCCCCTCGCATCCACAGGCAGTGATAAGATCATGGAAGAACGTTAAAAAAAAAAATGGAAATTTTGAAAGGAAGGAAGAGAGGTATGCGATGTACGAGGTTGCCAGCTCCGACGGTGCAGAATCCGTTGAGGATGTCGACAAGAACGAGGCCCAGAGAGGTGCCTGAATCCGGTCGGAGTGTGAGATCGAAGTCGGCTTCCTCCTCGAAGGGGATCTCGCCTCGCAGTAGATCCACCAGGCGCGTCTCGGAACCCATCGCTGCCGCTCTGTTTTCTCGGTGAGAACGCACGCAGATAATCGTTCGGTGCGGATCGAGGAATTCTTCTTCTTTACCTTTCGTCGGAGAGAGAACATAAAAATGACGTTGAAATCTTTTCAGACGTGCAGTTGTGACGCGTGCTGACGTGGAGTAATCTTGGGCATCTCCCAGGAAAATACCTCGAAAAGTGAGTTTTTTTTTTTTTGAATTTTATATGTACCACATCATTGTAAAAAATTTCACTCTCTCTCGTCTATATAAAAAAAATGAATAAATTTACATGCACTCCCCATTAGTAAATATAACTTTACATGTAATCTATGAAAAACTTTTTTTTTACTTCCCAATCAAACATATTTACATAATTGCCCATGATATTTTTAGGTACAAAAAGTCCAAAAATCAGTATAAATCCTCTTAAATTCAGTATATTAAATTAGAATCTAGTATATTTTCTATTAAATTGAGTACGATTCTTTTTGCACCTCAAAATATACTCGATTTTAATTTAATGTGCTGAATTTAATAGAAAATATACTCGATTTTTAATATAAAGTACTGATTTTAAGAAGAATTATACTCATTTTCGGACTTTTTGTACTCAATTTTTGACTTTTTGTACCTAAAAAATATGGGTTAATTTCAATAGAAAATATACTCAATCCTGGTATAGAGTACTGGATTATAGTGTAAAGTGCTGAATTTAACAGGAATTATACTTATTTTTAGACTTTTTATACCTAAAAAATAAGAGGGATAATTTTGATAGAAAATATACTCGATTTTTAATATAAAGTACTGACTTTAAGAAGAATTATACTCGTTTTCAGACTTTTTGTACTCAATTTTGAACTTTTTGTACCTAAAAAATCTGAGGGGCAATTTAGGTATCAATATTTGCATGAGGGAGTTGAAACAAGTAATACTTTGCATGTAGGGAGTGGAAACAAAGTTTTTTAGGCATGGGGATTGCATGCAAAGTTATGATTACCATTGGGGATTTTTCTCTAATTTACCGAAAAAAATCACCCTGTAAATTTTCTTTTATAAACCCCACTCGCAAGAAAATCTTAGTTATTTGTTATCAAGTCACTCTTATCTCATCGAATTTATTAAAAAATAATATTAAAAATTTATAACGTAAAAAAGAAGAAGTCCAATTCCAACATTAAATTATAGTTGTCAAAAGTATGAGAAGTAACAAAACGCTCAAATTTACGGTTTAAAGTGCAAAGTGCAAAGTGCAAAATGTACATTTTATAGAAAAAAATTTAATAAATAAAAGGACTAATATATTTATTAAAATTCTTTTGAAAATTTAAATGATCATAAATAAAATATTCTTTGATGAATAAATAGATTAATCAAAAAATTAAATATAAATAAAAAATCTTTGAAAATACGATAGATGAAATTTTAAATATCAAAATAATCATCTTTTTCATTTTCATTGTCCAAATCTACATCATCAGCTCCATCGCTTGATTTGCGTCCATCAATAACTTCTTCTTCAATTTTATCGTCAAAGTTAATCTCTTCTTCATTTACAAAACTAATTTGAACTGAAGATTACTTTCTTTTTGCTAATGTAAATGATGATGCTCTTATTGAAGAAGAAGCATTTTGAGATCTAAAATCATATGCACTTTTACTAACATCAGATGCTCATGCTACATCACTCCAACGCAAATCTTCACTTTCATAGACAAAATCATTATCATTGTCTTCCAATTTTCTCAACAACCATTCATTACTATCATCAATCTATGACAAAGTAATAGGATCAATCTTATCTCACATGTCATATCTTCTTTTCAAAGCTCTATTGTAGTTGATACCAAATAATTCGATCGTTGTTGAGATAATTTATTTTTATTTTAGAATGTATCTATAAAAAAATTTAAAAGTTAAGTCTATAATACAAATTTTAATATATATTAAAAAAATTCTAACCTATATATTTAAAAACACTCCAATTACGTTTATACTCTATAGAAGAGCATGTGATGTTTAAAATCTTCATTGCAAATATTTTTAATTCAGATGTTGATATACCATAAGAAGACCACTAATCAACTTAAAACACAAAAATATATAAGCTTAACATTATTACTAGAATATTGATAATGCATAATATATTATTCATGAATTTACCTGGTGATTTTGAAATTCGTTGTCTGATAGTCATTGACAAACCAAAAAGTCCTACTTTCTTGTATTTTTCCAATTGATTCGTGATCTTATCTTAAAAATCCTCACCTCTCACCAATCTAGATATGTACTTGTACAAACCCTTCATCACTTTTGTATCATTTTCTATATCAAGGTTTAAGTAAAAATACTCTCGATTCAAGAAATATTCGGCTACGTGCAAATGTCGATGGAGTTGAGCATTCCATCTTTTGTCAATGAATTCAAAAATGCTACAATATTTTTTTCCTTATTGTTAAATGACGCAGTGATAGCTTCTTTAACTCTGTCCATTGACTCATAAATATAACCCATAGGAGACATTTTTTCACTGTCTATCCGCCATAATACTTTCACCAATGGGTCACCACCAACTTTTAATGTAAAAACTATATTTTTCCAAAAAGAATGCATTAATCATGCACACGCGTTACGTGTGTAATATAATAATATATAAATTCGTGTGTAATATAATAATATATAAATTATTTGAGTTTTTGAAAATCCGAATTATTTAGATTTTCTAGTGTCATCATTACGTTCAGAACCAAGACGCAATAGTGCAATAATACATGGGTGACGTTTCCCAACAATAAACTACTGTAACAGACTTCCCTATGCAAAAAATTATTTTAATTTAATATTATACTTATCTTAGTAAAAGAAACTAAGAAAAGTATATTTTTTAACATCGTCGGCCTAAAATATTTATAGAAGATTCTTTGATCATAGTGTTGTCAATTCTAAGATGTGGGACTAAAGAGAACTATATTTTTTTATATATAAAATAACCAGAGAAAATTAATGATGAGAAAAATTCATAATAATATGTCATAGCTGAGTCTCGAACTCTAGATCACTAATTGTTTCGCTTGTGAAATTATTAATAAACCTTGGAATTATTTTTAGTGTGAATAGAAAAAAGGATAGTAACGTAAATTTATTTTAGACTTCACCAAAGTTAGTTAGTAAAGGGGGGAGATTTTTAATAAAATAGTAACATAACCATTCACCATCAACACCCCCGTTTATGTAATTTTTTTAGATGAGGAATTTTGAATATATCCTCGAGCAACAAATCTAAACAATGGGACACAGGGAGTCCAATACAAGTGTGGAAATCAATTTTCCAAAAGACGATCTAAAAAACAAAGTAAATTTAGTAAAAAAATTAAAAATATGATCTAATTCTTAATTAAAAGTAATATAAATTTAAAATATTACTTGCACTAACATTGCAACTTGCATTATCTGTTACAACTTGAACCTTATTTTTTTTTTCTCCAATGCGATACACAAATTTAGAAAGTAACTCAAACATCTTGTTAGCTGTGTGAGAATAACCTGAAGCATCAACTGATTCAACAAATACACTTCCTTTAGGATCATTTATCAAAATATTTATAAGAGTCCTACCCTTTTTATCCATCTATCTATCTACCATGATTGTGCACCCAAACTTAGCATGATCTTCTTCGTAGGATTTGAAAAGTTATTTTGTATTTGCCAACTCCTTCAAATACTTAACCTTCATGATATGATGGAGGCTTCATCTCTATCCAAATTCCCAATAGTTTCAATAAAAGACTCAAAAGAATCATATTTAACGGCATTGAAAGGAATTTTGGCATCATGTATCCATTTAGCAAATTTCTCAATCGTAATATTCTTTAACTTATTTTTATTTTCATCAAATTGTCCTTTATTTCTTGCGCATCTTTCTTTGACAATTTCATCGACATTTTTCGTAAATTAAAGATTAATAGGCCCAGTTTGTTTACACTTTTTGCCTTGAAACGTAGGATGGATGCTTAGATCGGTTCACTTTAGTTTGAAGATCATCTTCATATTCTTCCGAATCTTCTAAATAATGAATATTATCATAATGAAGAATATCATTCATTTGATTCTTCAAATTACTCTTTTTTAACATGAACTCTCTAATTTTTTCTTTAATATGCTTGAAATATTTTGGACAAGCTTTTGCATTTTTATTGCCAACAACAAAATGTAGCCCCTTTATCAATAAATTCTGTCATTTGTTACTTTACAATAAAAATACAACCAATTATATTTAGATTTTTAGGATACGAACATGTTGCATAACTCTAAAAAATATCCTTTCAAGTTAATGGAATTATTGTATTTGACATGATTAAGATTTATGATCAATGAAATCAATAAATAAAAAATAAAATAGTAAAGCAAGATTATAAGAATGACATAATATAAATTTAATTTATATGAATTAATAAACTTTATTA
The DNA here is from genome assembly GCF_018446385.1 of Zingiber officinale. Lineage (NCBI taxonomy): Eukaryota > Viridiplantae > Streptophyta > Magnoliopsida > Zingiberales > Zingiberaceae > Zingiber > Zingiber officinale. Next base: position 143,601,830 of record NC_055989.1, read on the forward strand.
AAAAATTTATTATTAAATATAAAACTATGAATATAAATATGATTTATATAAATTAATAAAATTTATTAGATTTTTTTTAAAAAAAATTATTTAAAATTAGGAATAAAAATCTCATTTATATTAATTAATAAAATTTATTAGAATTTTTTAAATTTTAAATATATTATAATATATTTTATAGATATAATTTAATTAAATTTTATTAAAATTATTAAATATAAATTATTAAAATATAAATTATTTAATAAATTTTATTATAATTTTTAAAAAAATTATTATAATATAATTACAATTTATACGAATCAATAATATTTATTAAAATTTTAATATAAATTATTAGAATATAAGTATGATTTATATGAATTAATAATATTTATTAGATTTTTTAATTTTAAATATCAAATTATCAGAAATCAGAATATAAAGAATTAATAATATTTATTAAAAAATTATTTTAAATATAAAATTAGAATTAATAAAATTTATAAAAAATATTGTTATATATATTTTATTAGGATAATTTATTTAAGATTATAAAAATTTATTCAAATAATTCCCTATTTAACCGAGAAGTTATATGAGTTAATTAATTAATTACAAATCTAAAAAAATAAAGTCGTTGTAGCTGTAGTCATCGTGATGCGTCATGGGACAAGTCCGGCGGTGTTGGATACATCACCGGACACTTCCGGCGGTGTCGAAAGTGTTTGGTGCAGTTGGACGCGTCGTGATGGCCGCGGCAGTCAGCGATGCCGAGGGCATTGTGACACGTCTAGTGCCGACTGAGGTGTCCTGTGATGCTTCTGGTGGCACCGACGCCAGAAAATGCAAAAAAAAAAAAATTAACTGAATGACAAAGAAAATGTGAAAATATAAAATCTTGCCGATGATCAAGTAGACGCTTCGAATGATGGACACTTCGAGGGGCACGAGAGGCAGACATCCGATGGTGAAGGGCTTTGAAGAAAAAAAAGGAAACTTAGCTGCGCTTCATGTAAATGCGTAAGTGTCCGCTTTTGCCCGAGGCGCAGCAAAACGTGCACTTTTGTACGAGGCACAGTGAAGCGAGCGATTTCGAGACCTCGTGTGCTTCTGAGGTCTCGGAAGCGCAAGGATTGTCCCTCGTTGTGCTTTGCTCTTAAGCGAGCGCTTCATGCGCTTTTGACAAGTATGCATTAAATAGTAAATTATTACAAATAATTTATTAAAACAATAATCTTTTATTGATCATACTCGTAGCGTCTCCAAATATGCTCAACCAAGTTGACTCGAAGTTGATGATGTATTTGATTATCACGTAGCTCGTAGTTTCTCCAAAGGTATTTTTGAAACTCTTTCGTAGCGTCCTGAAATATCTATATTAGAGGATCTTTTTCATTGTTGAATCAATTGATTAATGGATTCATTCGTCCTCAATAATCATGTTATGCAAAATAATACACGCATACATGATATCCTTCAAATTATTCTTTTACCAAAATCGTCTCGAACCTCTAATATAATTGCCCAACGAGATTGAAGCATCCCAAATACTTGCTCGACTTTCTTTCTTGCAACTTCTTATCTTTTGCTTCAAAAACTTTCTCTTGGAATCCTAGGGGCACGGAAAGCTCTTGATAAAAGTAGCCCATTTTGGGTAAATCCCATAAGTTAAATAGTATCATTTTGTATATTATGTATAGTTTGCTATAAAATTAACCTTCGATGTGTTTCCTTGTAAAACATTGTTGAATAAAGTATTGGGACTCCAAGGTTGTTTTGATGTGATCAATCAAATTAGGTTAGGTCCTGTGGTGTTTTAACCTTGTGTCTAAGTGTGCAGGAGTTTAAAAGCACAGAGAGTCAAGTAAAAGACGCAGCTAGTGAGAAAGGACAGCACGGGAGAGAGCCGACGGGCTCGGTGCGTCCGAGGGATGAGGTGCTGCGGAAGAGTATGCGGGCGGACAAGAAGGAGGCGCGTGACGTTTCCAAGGGATGAGAAGCCGGAGCAGAAAGTTGCTCGAGAAGGCTGGAAGTTGGGTTCGGGTGAGCCCTATTTCGGATGGCCGAGATCACCCAAGCGAGCGGAGCTGAGCGGAAGACTCAGATTGAGACGAGCTGAACTGGAGCAAAGGGCCCGGACCAAAAAAGTCAACGAGGTTGACTTTAAGGGTCCGGGTGCCCGGAACCTCAAGTTTATCAATATCGACGTGGTCGTTGACCGTCGCGTCGGGGATAAAGCTTTATCCCCTCTCAGGCACCTGGAACCCTTCTAGGCGCCCCGACCAAAGTTATAAATATAATCTTGGTCCAGAAGCTTCACATCAGAACAAGAATTGACAATACAACACTTGTGAGATTATATTTCTAGTTTAGCTTCTCTTTTTGCGCTTTCACTGCTGTAAGAGGTTTCTCCACCTGAAGAAGATCTTTGTAATATGTGATTGATTACTTGGATTAACAACCTCTCCAGTTGTAACAAAGTCAAGTCTGTGAGTCTCTTCTTTTAGTTTATTACTTTCAATTTTATGCAAGTGTTTAAGTTATAAGTTCGAGAAGGGTATTTTGTGTTCGTGTTTTTTCTTAAGGCTATTCAACCCCTCTTCTAGTCGGCCAAACCGGTCCCAACACAAAGACGATTCGTTAAGCCCATTGATATTATTACATGATCCTACGATTTCAAAAAAAAAATGTCATATCCACAAAGTCTGCAAATGCAACCATTTTAAGTACAATTGTTGGGATCCCATGATCGCCTCAAGTAAACTGACATTTCCAAATAACAGGGCAATTTCTCCATTCCCAATCCATATAATCCAAGCTACCCAACATGCTAGGGAAGTTGTGTTTCTGTTCATGCATTTTAAGCAAATGTTGGACATCAAAAACATTAGGTCTTCTTAAATATTGTGGCCCAAATACTTCAATCACACATCGATAGAAGTTGACCAAGCAATCTAGAGCAGTTGTTTCACCCATTTGTAGGTACTCATCACAAATGTCAGCAGGGGATCTGTTGGTGCAGTTGGCATCAATATGATCAAACATAAGTTTTAATGAATGACAAATGAATTAAAATTAGGTGTTATGTGATCTAACCTTTCTACCAAGTGTGTAGGATTTGATTGGTCTAACATCAGGCTAAAATCCAGCTAGATCTGAAGGACCTGATAGCTGATGCAAAAGTCTAGATAGGTCAAGAAATAACTCGATATTTAGCAGTAAGTCCGGCTGGGTCTGTGGGACTTGGCAGTTGGTCGAAGTCCAGTTGGGTCTGTGAATCTGACAACTGGCAGGAAGACTTGGTGGACCAAAGTAAAGTCAAGCAATTTTGCATGGTAAACAAGGTAAGGTACTAGAGGAGAGTGTATAAGTGAGGACGAGTCCCAATTAGAGACTTTAGGCATAGGTCCGATTTAAGTCCATTTTAGAAATTTAAATTGAGACTGTGACTAGATCATGGTTTCGAGAAGACAAGATTTAATTAATAATACTTATATAAATTGTGCTAACTTTATTTTACAGGTTAAATAATTTTCTATTAGCCTAACACATTTTACAGGAGCAAAAACCTAGTTAAGCGTCGAATGAACAATGTTTGAGATGCCTTGAAGGGTCTCATATTGGCTCAGAGGTGCCTTGGAGTGGCGCGAAGGCACCCTCGCACCGATAGACTTTGTGGATGAAGTTTCGCTATGGGAGGCGCCCTGGAGAGTGCTAGAGGCGCTGGAGAGCTTCAGAGATGCCTTGGAGAACTTGGAAGGTGCTCTCAAGTGGATAGAAGATGTAGTACACTCTACTTATCGTGACCGAAGCTGAAGGAATCAGTTTTGCGATTGAAGACACATTTAAAGGGATTGAGGCGCCCTCAACACTGCTTAAAAAGAGAGTTTGACCAGCCATTGAAACACAACACTTCTACGTGATCCTTTGACATTCCAGCTATTTGGACTTCGTCCTCCCACTGTGTTGCGATGCTGCTATGCCCTACAATTGCTGAGAAGCCATTTGACACCGAGCTCGATCTGATAATCTTTAAGTGTTGGGTAACGATTTCTTTTAAGTATTTAATTATTGCATAAAGGAAGGTGTAGATTATTATACTTGTCCTGATTCATTATTATACTTGATTCCCTCTCCCGATGATTTCAGAAGAGGTTTTTAGTAAATTGCTCATCTATACGATCCGAGAGATTGTAGATCTAGGAGTAGGAGTCGCCGGAGGCTTTAAACCAAGAAACTCTTCGTGTACTTGTGTTTTTTGGTTTCTTTTTTATTTTATTCCGTTGCATACTCCTATTCAAAAATTAAAAAAGATAATTTTTTAAAACCATATTATTCACCTCCTCTCACATGCATAATGATCCAACAGGATCCATACACCAATCGACAAATAGCGGTTGAGCATTTTCTTCTCATTGCATCAACCCTCCATTCAAAATATTATGAATGATTTTGCAAAACATTAACTATGCTAAGAAATAACTCTCTTCACATTCAAAATCATCGTTGGAATATTTCATCAAGATATACCAGCAGATCAAAGAAGTAATCATTCAAGAGGTGATCATGTTTGGCTTCACGATCTCGATTTATATACCTTCTATGAATTCTGCTGGAAGAACTTTGAGCCGTTAGAACTTTCATTTTCTCATGCTCAAGTAGCATCGACGTCATTTGATCTAAATCATCATTTGAATCAGCCAAAAAATTTCTCCACTGATCACGGAGAATATAACACCTTAGAGCGATTGAGATCGTGAGACATTTGAAATAAATGAATACAACCAATGTGATTTGAGAAGATAATGTTAGTAGAATTAAGGATTCGAGCTTCTATACATAAATATATAAAAGTATTTGTAATGACTAGTTTTATAACGACTAATTTGTAATAGTTTTTTTTTAAACCGGCTAAAAAAATGGACTGAAAAAAAATGATCTGGAATAAAACAACAGGGAAAAAACAAAAACAACATGAAAAAAAAGGTCAAAAACAATGGCTAAATCATAAAAATTAATTTTTTTAATAATGACCTGCCATTTGACAAAAACCTGGGATCGATATTTTGATAAAAAAATGATCATCTTTAGTAAACTAAATTATTTCTCCTTATTTTAGTAAACTCATTTCAATACAAATAACAATAATATAGATAAAAATGAATTATATAAATGAAATAAAAAATAATAAATTTTATATATATCATCCTAAAAGCATCCACTATATACCATATCTTTTTTTAATCTTTCACAAAATTTAGAATGTAACTACAGATATTTTATCATCCCACTAGAATCTTTCATAAAAATTTCATACTCCTTCATTGTCTTCTTATGTTTTTACATCTCAATTCGCTCTCTTTACAACTGTTCCATTTTTGGCACATATTATTGAATTCATGTCATCAGTATATCTAGCTTTGGATTTGTCCTTCCTTTATACTACCTTGTGCCTCATTGGACGAGTATGGACTTCACAATCTACGTTGATAGGAGTATTCGAATTAGATGAGGATGTGTGACCACTTAATTCTGAAGTCTTGGATTATTTGTTAGCATGATGGATAACTTTCAAGGGAGTATATTTCTCACAATCTCTGAGAACTCATCAAATATGCTTATAATTGAATGACTTGTTATAATGATTTTCCTGCCACATTTTATGTGCTCTTATAAACACATCCTCTTTGCTCCACCCGCTTTCACAATATGTATAAAAGAACTACCTTGTGCTCTTATTGTATATGGCTGTAAATTAATTCACCATCGGATGAAACCTATAGAAATATGATTTTTTCCTTCACTGTAGGTCGCTACATAAATTCATCAGTACAATACTTGTTGTATAAATCCATGATTTATTTCCAAAAAGTTTGTTCCATTTGATCATTACCAATGATTGGATCGATGCCAATATTGCTCCATGCCTTTGCAAGGTGTCTCTTTGTTTATTGACCACTTGATTAGTTTGGTGTCATACACACCTAAACTAGCTTCATTGCCCAACTATGAAACCTCATATAGTGGTACTGATTATTTGTTGATTCTAGATATATCTATGTTAGTCCTCCTTGATTCATTCAAGAGCATGATTGATAATTGTGGAGAAGAAATTCCATAAGAATATAGTGACATTACACATTGACTTGCCATGGGCTGCCAATATTCGGGAGGGTACATATAAATAGAGGTTGAGGAGCATTACCCGAAGGAATGGGCAACTTTTGAGAATTTTAAAATTTTGAAGGGAATTGTAGAATGTATGGAACATTTGCAAAATTTTGGAGGTAGTGCGTGGAAGTGGAAAATTGAGAATATTGAACATCAGGACAATTGCGTGAACTTTGCAAAGTTGTATTATCATAATTGAAAAAATTCTAGAAGATCCACTATAATTTGGATCCATTTCGGTAGAATAAAATATGAAATAAATTATAAAAAATAAGAATAAAATTAATTAATTGGGGCGTAGAATGAATGAGAAAAACTTAAAAGAGAGGATAGCTATAGATAATCCAAAATTAGCTATTGCAAACCATTGGGATAAAAAATGGGTGGGAAAAAATTACAAGAAAAAATGGAAAAATTGGTAGAAAAAATGCTTAAAAGATATTGACAGAAAAACAGTAGGAAAACTAGCGATAGAAAAAACAACGGTTTGAAAAAAAAATTGATAGAAAACACGATTGGAAAAAAATGGCTTGAAAAATGGTTAAATCTCATTAATTTTTTTTTAACTATGGTTCACCATTCCTCAAAAAACTTGGGTTTGATATTTCAAACTAGCCAAAGGTTTTTAAAACAAAAACCTAGCCAAAACGATGGCTAGGTTTTTGACACGAGTTCCAAAAAGAAAAATCACGGAAAAAACTTACGTTGGAGATGCCCTTAGATCTAACATGCATGTATAGAGTCGCAGTTACACTTTTGTTTTTTTTTTTAAATATACAACGAAAATTGGCACCCAACATTTACAAAATCATTATCCCATTTAATACAAATGGTCTAAAAGATCCTTAAATTATTTGATCATAAGCTATTCTTCTTCTTCCCATTTAATATAGTGGGGTGAAAAGTATCCACTACATGGTGGGTGAAGATTGGGAAGCTTTTCTTCTTCTGTCAGTGGAGTGTTGTTTGACGTCTTGACTTATATATTTGATATGTTGTGATGTCATGGCTTGCATTATAGTTATGACTCTATCATATTGTCTAGATTATATTCTCCAACTGAATCTAAAGACGGGGCTTGTGAGCTAGTAACTTTGCCTTGAGTATCGAAGTATATTGTGTAGTAGGTCTGGTTGAGTTAGTGAGTTTCTTGCTAGCCCATTGTTCATTCTTTTTTCTTGTAGTATTGGTAAAATGTCTTATGTTGAGTAGTAAAGTTGAATAGGAAAAATCTAGTACCCATGTCTTGGGGCTAGTAGATGTTCTTGGTATATATTTCTTCGGTGAGGAGATACTCAAAGGGATTGTTGTATATGTCCCATAGCCAATTACTACCTTGTACTGAAGCACGCCAATTTTTCAGTTGGTCTACTAGTTCACCAAGTACTGCTCATTCAAGATCTAGATTAGAAGGATACTCTTTGATGTCTATCTGGAAACCATTGATTTTATGTATATTTATTTTAATTGAATCTCTATCTAATTCAATCTTTAAGTCAATTCATTCCGGTGGGGAGCTCTCGAAGGTACAGATTATAAAAGTTTCTTCTTCAAGGGCCTAAGTTATAATATTATCCAGTGTCTTTGAAAAGTTTTTGACAGAATCTAAATCATTTATCTAAAATTTATGTGGAAGCCCAAATCCATAAGTGTAAATGGAGTGATTAATTGTCCTCTGAAATTATATGGAATATATTGTTCGTAATCAATATTTGTCTTTCTAAAAGAGTAAAGTAGTTAGCACTAGCACCCATAATTCATTAAGTTGGTATAAGATTTGGAGAGCTTTTGACACTTAAGTTAGTAGCTAAATTCCAGTTCATAGACAATTGTATGTCTTCTAGCACACTTGTGTGAAGTATTTTAAGTAGTTCGTATAAGTCTAGAAAAGTTTGGAAAGTTTAATAGCTTCTATTTTAAGTTGTCTTTTATGGGGTTCTGCCAAAGTTAAGTAAGAAGGTCTAGGCGTGGGGTCGGACTGTTGTATTTCCATTTGGTCAGACTAGGAGCTTGTTGCTTTAAGTAACTCTTTGCTGGCTTGACTTGTTCATCAATCTTACAAGGAAATTTTTTGCTTTCTGGTTTCTGTAGTGTACTTAAGAAGCAATCTGACAAGGCATTAATTATAATAGTTTTGTAGTTGGAACTTTCTGATATTATTGGGATATTCCTAATGTTGTCAAGTAGACAAGTTCATATAGTATCAAGATTTTCTCTTGAGAAAAAAATGAAATTGATCCTCATATCTTGTAAATTGTTGAAGTTCTTAATTACCAAATTTCATTGTTTTCATAGCAAAGGTTTTCACTTTCTTTTGGTGATCCATACTTCCTATAATATCCAGTATAAGTTAATGTAAAAGTCTAGATAAAGTATCTATTAAGAAATTATTTATCCCCTTAATGTATTCCTATTGAATTTTCAATCCTCGATTTATAATTGTATCTGTAAACTTAATCCATTTTTTGTGCTTAAGCTTTTTCTTAATTCGTTTATCTATTGACTATATTTATCAATTGTTTCACAATTAGTTCTAATAGTAATTTCTTACTTGTTGCAGATAAAAAGTATAAATGCATCAAAACAATAGATTACCGCTAGAATTTCATAGTCTAGGATCATTTTCCTTGCATTTCCCTGAAACATATCTACATAAAACGTCAGATGTTTTGAGATTATATTTTAAAGTTTTTTAAACAAAACTCCTTCCCATCCAAATTTACACTCATCAGTTTCTATTACCATGTAGTCAGTATCTAATGGAAAGGTTAGGATTGGGATAATTTTAACTATTTCTTTGATTTGTTTTACTAACTCCACATCCTGTTGGTCAAAATATTTTTGTTCTATATTCGAAGTTTTGTTGTAAGTGGTCCACTAATCTTTTCTATGTCTTTAAGGTAACATTAGATGTAGTTTAGAAGCCCAATAAAGGCTCTAAGAGTCTCCGTGTCCTCCATTTTATTAGGAAAAGTTAGTATTTTAGAAGTAATGTGAGGTTGAAGTGAAATTTTTCCTTGTCCAATTTTTGTTCCTAGAAATTCGACATGTTTAGTAGCTAGTGTCTTTTTTTATGAGATACTATAAGATCGTGTTTATCAGTTAAAGGTCATAAGTAGGTGAGCATAATGTTCACCCTTGGTTTCAGAAAAGACTAAGATATCATCAATATATACACATGTAAGCAGGGAGACATCCCTAAAGATATCATCCATTTTTCATTAAAAAAATAGTTGTAGTGCGACCTTAAGTCTAAATGACAGGACTAACCATTCAAAATGTCCTTCTAGATATGAGAAGGTTGTTCATTCGATTGAATCATAGTGTATTTTAACTTACCAAAATCCTAATTTCATATCAAACTTAGAATATCATTTTAAGTTTTCTATTTTGTTTAAAAGTTGATATTTGTTAGGTATCTTATAGCCATCTTTTTGACAATTGTCATTTAGTCTTTTGTAATTATGTACCCGACCACGTAATGACCTACTCGATTTCTTAATTTACTTCTCTATAGATAGTTGTGAAGCTAACAATGTGGGGCACCCGGGGTAAGTGTATGACCTTTTACATAAATTAAAGATCATCCTAGATTGTTCATGTTTTTGTTTGGATTCTTTATTTACTATAAAAGCTAGACTCCTATGTCTAGACATATATATTTGAATTGCTCTAAGGTTAAGTAATTGCTTAATATGCATTGCACATTCTTTTTTTTTTTCCTAATTTGAATATCGTAAGTCTTATGCTTTTATGGTAAGATTTGAATTTATTATTGCTAATTTGCAATTGATCCTATCTTTATCTTAATATTTCATAGGATTTTCTCCTATGATTTCTAGTTTTTCTAATTTGGAAATCAAATGATCTAGATCTGGTTGTGTATTTACTAAGTTAAGCAAAGTTGTTGAAGATAGTAAGTCTTCTGGAATATTTAAATGTTGTTACTAAGGTCTTCTTCTATGAAAGTTCTTTTAGACAAAGGCTTGTACAACCAAGTATTGCTAGTTGTTCTATAAGTCATGGATAGCCAAAGCACATGAGTATTCCTGTGTTATTAAACAAAAAAATGTGGAACCAGCCGTCACATCAACGACCCCTCTAGAGTCGGTCCCATGGATACGGAGGGAGGTAAATGTAGCTACATAGTTGAAAGCGCATGGCAGAGACATTAACCCCAGATCATGACACCCCGAGGATCAAACCCTAGACCTCTCGACCACAAGACAATGCACCCCCAACTGTGCTACGCCCTGGGGACTCATGTGTTACTAAACAAGAACCTGCACATGATGGGTTTTTAATAGAACATTGACATGACTCATTATTAAATATAGTAGGAGCAATTGGAAAAATAGAAATGTCAGGATTAGTAGTTGAAGTAGAAGTATGAGGGGTATCGTCATGCTTTCACATGATAGAAGGATAATCTGAGATAATGGGGGAGACAATGAGATTGGATAGAAAAAGAGCATAGTCTTTAGTAAGTAATAAAGCGGTCCGAAGCAATAAGAGAATTAAGTCCTAAGATTAAATGAATATTAGAGTGTAACAAAGGTTTAATCCATAGTTTTGAAAGAGAAATAGACCAATTAAAAGTATCACAGTTATTATAAAATAGTAGGCGAACACATAGAAACTAGTTTTAAGTTAATCTAAGGTCGTTTAGTTCAAATCGGTGGATAGACCAAATATTCTCAAATTAATATAAAACTAAGAAAAATGATATGCTCAAGGAAAAAAAAATTCAAGGAAAAGTTCAAAAATAGACACATAAAATAATGAAATCCACAAAAAATGAAATGGTGGGTCATAACCTTATGTGTCTATCCTTGAACTTTTTCATAAGTTTTTTTTCTTGAACATATCATTGCTCTAAAACTAATTTTTATATGTCCATCTCTCTCCTGATTATATCCATGCTCTCAAATATTTATTTGATCAAATATATTGAGAATAATAATTTTTTAAACACGGATTAAATTTTTCAAACAAATTTATAACAAATTATGTTTAAAATATTATTATTTTTAATATATTTAATTAAATTAACATTTAACGACATAAATATAATCAAAATAAATAATTAAACAGTAGAAATTAATTTCATATTAATCCAAAATTATTTGATTCATCAACTAATTTAAAATATTTAGTAACTAATTTAATCAAACTTTCAACTTTTCGAAATAGAACAAAATTAATTCCACTAATAAAAAAAATCAATCAATTATAAAGATAAACAAAAAATAATACGTATTATGATTTAGTAATTTCAAAAAACTTGCTGATTTGGTAAAAAGCCGAATTAACAAACATGCGAATTGCATCGTTAGATCAAACTGTGGGCACAGCCAAACTCCACTTGTATCTTAACCATCATCAATGTGCTGCAAAAAGTTCTCTAATAACAAGATTGTTTAACAATCACATTTCATGCCAAATCTAAACAAACTACCCTTTTCGATCACAAAATGAAAAAACACAATTGTTTTTCTCTCTGGATTCACCTGCCCTCTTTAATCAGTAACATTCAATATTTTGATATCAGACCATTGATCGATGCAGCGAGAACAAGATATAGTATCGCCATTGCAACACAGACTCATCCAAATCCTAAGCAGTCCATAGCAGAATCTGGGTTCCTCGATCGAACACTCAGTACCTTCCATGACGCCTGTAACAAGTCGAAGATAGACATTTCAAATGGAGTATTTAGCTCGAGCAGAGGTTACAAGAGGATCTTTGCCACAAACAAGGGGAATGGGAAATTGGAAGCCAAAAGATATTGAAAGCGAGGCAAAAACATCCAAATATCGTCAAACTTATGGTAGCTGCTGTAAAGATCCTATCAGTGGCTATGAAAATTACCTATGCCGATCATAATCTCTAGTGCGATCCTTTGAGCGAGAACGTGATCGCCTACTCCTTGAATTGTAGCTACGAGACTGGTCTGATTCTCTATCTCGATCCCTACGATCTCTATCGTGCCGATCCTGGTCCCTGCTTCGACGATCATATTCTCTTCCTCTATCTCGATTATCAACTCGAGTGTCTCTCTCAACATCTCGATCCTTGCTTCCAGACCTCTTATGATCCCTACTTCGTTCTTTCGATCTAAAGCATGAATTGGGACACATTATGAAAAAACAGTTGAAATATCTATTTTACCCAAGGAAATAAAGGCAAAGAAAAAGAATACCTTCTATCATCTTCAGTCCGATCGACCTTCCGCTTCTTGTTTCTCTCTTCCTGGCAAAATAAATTGTGAAGAAGCATTGGTTTAAAAAATGAACGAACTGCCTGATTCGATTTATTGCCAGCCAGGATAAACGAGCAAAAATTTAATAAGTCAAAAATCAATTCAGAGAAAAGAATTAGATAGAATGCCCAAGGCACTGCTTCACATAAGTTAAAATCAAGATTTTGAAAAAAAAAACACAAGGCGAAATAATTTAATACTCGTTTTCTGCATAAAATGTATAATCAATAAACAATGTATAGCTATAATGATAACAAATAATAATAAAAATATCAGATAATAACACTTATCGATAACTAAATGCTTCATTGTTGCCATATTCTGATTCAATATCTGAGTACTCGAACACTTTGCAACTAAATTCCCAAAAAGTATGATGATCCAAGTGTGACCTTTTTAAGCATACTTCATGAATAATCTATTCCAAAGATATTAAACCGGACACAACTAATACACTACTAATATAAAAATAATTTGCGACCACATAACCACTTGTTCGACTGATGACTTAAGCTCATGTCCGACGTAAATAAAATTGTTTATGGTGAATAGAAACACCATTATTTCTTTCAGTTGCTCAAGAAATAAAGACAAGTTGAATGGGAGCCTTGACGCAACGCGGGTTCGAGTCTTGGGAACAATCTCTTGCAAAGAAGGGTGCACATTGCTGTCAACACCCACACTGAATTCTCCGAGACCCTGCATTGCCAGGAGCTTCGTGCACCTAATGCCCTTTTTACTCAAGAAATAAAGACAACTGGTTCCTCGAGAAACAAACTTGTTGATCTTGAGAACACTATCTGATTGCCATTTTACCATTTATTACATTGTGTTCCATCATGTAGAGGGATTTGTATTAGTTGTTCCAGGAAATATTTATTATTCAACATCAAGTATAATTTCTTATTTTTCCTATGGAACTTTCTTGAAAATGATATTCCAGAAAACATGAATATCATCCAACAAAGAGTGAAGTATAAACACTCTTTTCTATCAGATGATGACACTATTATTCATATAATAATGTAAATGCTAAAAGTCAAAGTGTCATTCAAAAGTGTAAACTCCAACAAGATTGCCAAATGTAAAAAAATAGATGCTACAAAGAAATACATTAATTGATGCATTATTAGAATGACCATAATTAACCAAACAAAAGCTGTTAAATTAATTAGTTTCCAGCATCGAATCTAAAGTTACCAATCCACATTGAAGAACAAATAGATAGAAATAAAATGAAAAGAACACGATTGTTTGCTACCAATTTTAATATGCTTTACTATTCATCAGCTTACAGCTTTTGACTTAGGGATTGCAGTTTGTTCATGAGGGATACCACCATAAGTAATCTTGATTCCCATATATGACCATCCTTCGCTATTTCGATGGTCCCCTCCCAAATCCAGTCTACTAGCCAATTAAACAAGTGAAGTAGAAACTCAACAAAACCACATGGTGATCTTTCAACTGAGATAAGGAAACTCACTGATGCCAAAAATAAGAGAAACTCTTTATTGCAGAATGTCAAACATTATATCATCACCTGATCAAAATTTTCAAAGTTTGAACTTCAAAGATAATTAGTAAAAGGACAAACTGAAAAGGCAATAGAGCTAGGATTGTTAAATAAGACCCAAATTTTAAGTGTACATAGTGCATTATTTACCAAAACAAGGTAGAAAGTTCCACGTATGAACAGAAGAATAGTTCAGAAAACAAGTGTAAAGAGAGGAGTTCCTATGATTACCTGGAGTTCCGCTAGTTTTTCACGGATTTGAATATATCCAAGGTGAAGTTTCCCCCCAAAATGATCTGCCAATCGACGATCACTGCACAACCAAAAAATGAATATTTAACCGGCTAATTGAGAACCCAAAACTCCTAAATTTTCTTAGGTCTAATAGCATGTTATCACCTCATAACTTAAAGAATGCCATGATAAAACTATGCCAAATGGCAGAACTTGCAATGACTAACATGCATATTCACAAGGAAATTGATAATAATTTCATTTGAGAGAATTACTTGTCATAGACACTCAAGAATGCTCCACAAATGTCACAAACACGCAATTTCTGATCAGTCTGCAAAATAACCCCAGAAAGCATTAGGGTATGTCGCTTGTAGAGTTGATAAATTGAAAAAAAATAGAATTATCTCTTAAAAGATCATTTGCAACTAAATCTTCAAACAATAGCAAAATAGAAAATAGACATCTGAACAGAAACCAAGTTTACTTTACCAAGACTGTGAAAGCAACAACTACTCTGTAGGGTTAAACAGTCAAGTGAAACTCAAAACTTCCTATAAATAACCTTACTGTTACAGGCACAAACAAATATAAACTGTCAGTGTAAATTATTCCAAAGGCAATATTTAAACTCAAACACTATCACTGAATTTTGTTTTGTCTTCCTAGGTTTTCATCAACCAATGGACTTATAGATAACAAAACATTTTTATTCCACTTCAATGTCTAAAGATATAAAGCCCGCACCATAAAATCAATGACTTTCTCATTGGTTTCTTGCTTTGATATAACTGAAATGACAATTTCTTTAAAGAAAACTTGATCTAGAGGTCTTGAAATAGTATGAATTTTCAGCTGATTAATTCTAAATCAATAAGTGAAAGAAAAGCCTTTTTCATTTTCTCGTGCAGAAAGTTCAAAAATAGCAATCAACATTCCTCAGATAAAGAACAACAGTGTCGATGGCACCAATACCAATCAAGCGTGGGAGAAAGAATTAAAGCAAAGAAGTGAAACAGATGGCAGCATAAAAACTGAAAAAAAAAATAAAAAACATGAGAATAACAAGACACAAACAAGGGCTATAATCAGCTCAGACATGTGGCAATGGTCACTTGCCAATGCAGATGTTGCATTGGATGACCCGGCAATGTGGGGACAAATGTCTCCCAATCTCTCCCTCTACAATTCTATTCAAACTGATCTAGAATCTTTTCCATCATTTAAGGATATATTAAAGAACATTTAAATTAGCCTAAAGAGAACTCTAGAAAAATCAAGAGATAGAGAGTTGATGACTTGTCTTAACTAGCGAAGGACATCAGAGATCTAGTGATGCAGCCAACCTCAACACCCCAAGATATTACCTCAGTTGGTGACCCTACTCTTGAGATTAAAGAATCAAGCCTCAATATTAAGCCCAAAAGAGCTGCCTAATAACTTACCTCCTTAAAGAAGCATTCAATATTGCCACAAATCATATAACAACTAAATTCTCAACCTCGTTTAGAGATCAACCTTTTGAGGATATAGTCTCTTTAAGCAGAGCCCCAGAAGACTAATTAATAACTGAAATTAGGAACACGTTTCATGTTCCTCATTCATTGCAATGGATGGACAAAAAATGATGATGAGGCTAATGGACAATACTCTGAGGGCCAAAAGAAAATGACAATGCAATTTTTCCTTGTATGTTTGAAGGGGCGACCAAACAAGGATGACAACAAATCGTCCACAGTCTAGTTGTTCTTGATGGAGGACAAGGATGCAAATAAAATTAATAATATAGTTGTAGATCTTTCTTAAAACAAAAAATATATATATTGTTTTTATTTTATTGCCTAGCAACAATATAGTGAACTATAACCATGTCTTACGAACCTTTATTTAAAAATTCTTTTTCTCTTGCATGAAAATGCCAACTGAGGGGCACAATCAGGAGAAATTGCCAGCAAAAGATTGGTGATATGTTCCTAATGTTCTATGTCAAAGCAGCTTCTTAATAGGAGTTCATTTACAACTTCTGTCCTATTCTTGTTTGACATTGCCAAAACATCAAACTAAGCATGGTTACTTGTAATTTATTTAACTAATCAACAGATTTGTTCTTTTTCAAACTGGCATGACTCAGGATAGGTTCATAATATATCATGGCAGTGCAAGGTTCCAACTCAACACCTAGTACAGCCCTTATCCCTTAGCTGATTACAATAATTAGTGAAAGCTAACAAAGCTTTCATATGTATTTCATGAATTCAAGTACCAATATGTTACACAAGGCTACGTTGTCAATGAAAATCAATTTGATGCCATGTCATCTCAACGGGTGTGGGAGTGTTAAACAATCACAAATAATTGCATAAACCATATTTCCTGCCTTTATTAATGTTGTTAATAAAACTCTTAAGTAACTGACACCATAATCAACTCCAGATGAAAGAAAATGGAGAATTATTAGACAATACTGCATAACTACAATTGTAAAAGTAGATTGACATCAAATTGATCTTTGGATCAATGGGCCAATGTCATTTTGGACGAAATAACACAAGAAATCCTGAAGAAATAATGATATACCTAGACAAACTGCATATCTACGAATTCCATAGTTTGGCATCAAATGAAACCAATTTTGACAGATTGGAATATGGTATGACCCTGCATATTCTAATTTCCAACAAAGGTTAAAAAAAAATATAATCCATGTCTATCTTATACTAAAGCAATAATAATAAGAGAAAAAAACTCGGCCAACTCATATTTATTAAAAGACCTGCGAGTTGTTACCACTATACACACTAGAATGGATTTTTGAACAAGTTCTGCTGTAAACAGGAGTTTAAGGATAGTGCGTATGCTGGTATTCGCATAAAATTATCTCCATATGAAAAATTATATTTACATTGCTACAGAAATGCACAAAGTGAACTAGAACCTAGAAACACAATAAAAGCACCATAGTTAGGCATGATAGGATTTTGTAGAGTTCAAATTATCAATTATATCAAATGAAAAACTCTTGCTACAAACTAAATTTTTCAGTGAATTAAACTTACAATTCTAACATCAGCAGCACTATACTTTGATGGTTCTTGGACTGGCTCCTGTCGCACGCCAAGCTGAATAAAGGAATAAAATAAAATTTGTGGTGAGATAATAACTGAACAAAACAAGATATACAGTCATCATGGTAGACAATTTGAATAAAAGAAGATCCAGTGGCATGGTGCAAGGAGCACTAGATAATCTAACTTACCCTCTAGGGTTTTGATATTTAACAATATACCAAGGTCCGGTCAATTTTGGCCAAGGGTTGATCCAAACAGAACTTGATGTTTGAAAGAGAGTAATCAAGTCGGAGTTGACCAAATGATTAGTAAGGTGAGAAGTTTAGCTAGTGACTAATCCTAACTGGAAGTTAGACACGTGAGAAATCTACCGAGTGACTAGTCTTAACTAGAAGTTAGACAATGGTAAGTCCTAACTAGAAGTTAGGCAGATGAGAAGTCTACCGAGTGACTAGTCCTAACTAGAGGTTAGGCAAGGATAAGTCCAAGCAACTCTGGAGGTCTAGAGGTTTGGCAAAGAAAATCCTAGGAGAGTGAACCATAGGTGGTGAAATCCTAAGGAGTAGCCGTTAGGTGATAAAGTCTTGAAGGAGTTGACTCCAAGCAAAAGGTAAGTCTAGTAGGTCGATTAGACTTACAATATAAGACTTAGGTTACTTGTTGTTGTTGTATGTTTGTCTTGCAGGGACCTAGAAGCAAGACTGGGGAAGGAGACATATGCGAACCAAACACAGCCAACAACCCGGACGGTTTCAGGTGCTCCAGACAGTTTCGGGACACCGGACGCCTGGAACGGGATAAGGTCAACGGCGGATAAGCGTGACTAATTCAGATCGAATGAGGTTGAATTTAGGCGCCTAGAGATGTCTTTATAAGCCGCGACGAGAAGAGCCTTAGAGAATCACTTCTTGCATCTTCTACTCTCTGTCTCTGCGATCAGACGAACGTGTTGCAAAACTTTACTACCAAGGAAGCTACAGGAAGGGTGCACTGCGCTCAGGACTTTCGGATCGACCGTGACATTTTTATTTGTATTTATTTTACAAGTCTGTAACTCATTTAATATCTTTTGTGCTTATACTTAAACTGTAAGACCACCTCCAAAAAGCTTCCAGAAAGGAGACCAATAGTAGACTCATGCTTGAGAGCGTAGACCTTGGACGTACTAACCAGGGGGATTGGGAACCAAGTATAAGTCCTCATGTTTTCTTTCTTGTCTTTTATTATTATATATTCTGTTGCATACTAACTCTGATAGAAAGACGAACAACGACCAAACGCACGAAAATGAACGGATCGAGATTCACCCCCTCCCCCCTTGACCGCACCGATCTTACAATTGGTATCAAAGCATGAGGATGTGATTGGACTAACTGCCTAAGGAGCAAGGAGACTACGAATACGAATTGAAGGGGAGCAAGGTCTAAATTTTAATAATGTTATTTAAGTTCCATATTACATATTATATGTTTCACATGCTGAGAGATGACACTATAAAAACAAGTGCTCTACTTGTAAGATTCGAACGACACCACGAGCGACAAAGGAGGAAATGATGCCAAGAGGCCGAAGGAACAAAAAGTACATCATGTGCTTCAAGTGTCAGAAATTCGAACACTATAGAAATCAATGCTCGAAGAAGAAGAGAAAGAAGGAATCCACAAAATTAGAGGTTGTGATTCAGGTCAATAATATTATTTAAGAAAATGCCTTTGTGAATTCGCATGATAAATTAATTCGCTTAAATTCTTGTATTAAAGTAGATAATTTGCATGATAGATTAGATTTTAAACTTTCAAATTCTAAAAATGTGAATATGAATAAAAATTCAAATTTAATTAATTTAGAAAATCTGAATATTAATAAAAATTTAAAACCGAATTTAAATAATAATTTAATTAATAAAAATTCAAATAAGTTAATTAATAAAATTTCAAATCCGAACCTAATTAATAAGTCATTTGATAAATCTAATTTAATCATTAATAATTCTGAAAAATTCAAATATAAGTCTTAAAAATTCAGAAATGAATAATAAGTTAATTAATTCAAATGTTAAGATAAACTCAAGTTTAAATCTTAAAAATTCAGACATAATTAATCAAGAAAATTATCAAGTTAATATAGATCTAGATAAAAAATAAATTATAATTTGGCTAAAATCTTTTCTCTAATCAACAAAGATAAACCTAATTTGGATAAATCAAATCTAATACATTCAAATTTAATTAATAATTCAAATAATGAAGATAAATCTCAAAATAATACAAATTAAATAATTAAAATTTAGATAATTAAATTCATTCAAAATTAATTATTAATCAAGATAATTCTAAGGAAAATTTTAAATCTTAAAAACTCAAAAAATAAAATTTTAAATTTTAATAAAAGAAATTCTCATCTTAATAATGACTTTAAGAATTCAAACACTAAATATCCAAATAAAAGAAATTCAAAAGAAAATATTTATACTTAATAAGATAAAATCTATTCTTAATAATACAAATATTATAAATTTAAATTCAAATACTAAAAATTTGACAATAAATCTTAAAAATCCAGAAAATAAAAGTTTAAATATTAAAAATACTAACTCAAATTTAAATAAACAATCCGAATTTAAACTTTAGAAATCATTATAATAAAGTAAACAATAATTTCAAAATTGAATCCAAAAAATACGAAATTAAATTCAAAAGATTCAAAGTTAATTATCATAATTAAATTTAAACAATTAATAAAATATCCAAATCCAAATTTAAATTATCCAAAATTAAATTATATAACTAATTATCATCATGCACCTTATAATTATGGAACTAATTAATAAAATTCTACCAAATAAAACAATAAAATTAATAAAAATCAAATGTGTCAAAGTGGGTTGAATTCACACATTTTCCCGGATTCACGTTAAATGTATCAAATCGAGAATTTGATACATTATTATAAACCAATTGGCAATTGTTTGACTTCACAAAAGCATAATTGTCATGCTTATATATTTTAATTGAATATTTTGTTTATGTCATGCCATGTCATCATACTAACCTTATTTTATTGCTTAATCTAGAATGGCTAGATAAGAAAAAGATAGTTTGATTTTTGTCCAACATAGTACCAGGATGGGATGAGATGATATTATGTTAGAGAAACCTAGTCTAGGCAGTCAAGTGGGGTAAGCAATACCCTGCTTGGTTTAGTTAGCTAAATGGAAAGTTATCTCATTACATCCTAGACTAGTTAAACCAAAATTTTTCAATAAGTATGTTAAATATCTAAGAAAATGGTTGTTACTCCGATACCCAAAAAGGTTTTTGTGCCTCACCATGGTTTAGAAGCTAATTTTTTAAATATATATTTAAACGGTTAAACTTAAATCTAACACAAGGTCAAACAATCTCCCAATTCAAACCTAAATTTTAAATAAGTAAAATTGACAAATCATCTCATAGAAACTTAAGGTTATCATGTTTGATTGTACTTAGACATTTAGAATGAGTGAGATGACAAAGGCCATTAAATTGAAAATATTTAAAAAGAATCAAAATCCCTAGGATTTATTTTCTAATAATTATTTTCAAAATAGTCATTCAACGTAATAATGTTTTAATGAAATTCATGCTTAATTAAGTATAGTAGAAATATATAATTTTTAAAAATCTATGTATTTTGAAAAATCTTGATTGTTGACCAACACATATAAGTTTACATCACTAAGTCAACACTAGAACCTAGTCCTCTAGACATAGATTTCCTTGTGATTAACAAGGATAACTAGGATATATAAGGTTTAGGGGGAGATAACTTTGAAAAATTCTTAAAAATGTTTTGAAAGGCTTTGAAAATTCTTTGCAAAATCTTTTGAAACTTTTTGAAAATTCTTTAAAAATTACTTGAAATTAAAGAAGAAAAAATCTTGAAAATATTTTGAAAATTCATGAAAATGCTTTGCAAAACTTTTTGAAAAATAGTTTAAATTTTTTTTTATTGAAAAATGTCTTCAAAATTCATGCAAATGTTTTGAAAATTCTTGAAAAACTTTTGAAAATTCTTTGAAAAATTTATGAAAACTCTTTACAATATAGCAAAAAATTTTGGAAATCCTTAAAGGACTTAAAATATTTTTGAAAATAATTCTTTATATCAACTATTCTAAGTGTTTTAAAAAATTAATATGTCTTTAAGTATGTCTTTCATAAAAATTTCCATAAACTTTACCTAAAATCTTTTGGAAATATTTTTTTGAAAACTTTTCAAAAGTTATTGTTGGTGTAAAACCTAAAGAATACTTAGGTAAATCTTTTTGATGTGTGTCAAAGGGGTTTGAATCTTAAGTTAAAAACATTTAGAATCTGCCAATTTTGGTAAGACCTAAATCTAACTTAAGCATATTGTCAAACATAAAAAAAAAAGGGGAGATTGTCGGTGTAGAGAGCACCAAAAAATCTAACTTACCCTCTGGGGTTTTGATGATTAACAATATACCAAGGTCTGGTCAAGTTTAACCCAGGGTTAATCCAAACAGAACTTGATGTTTGGAAGAAAGAAGTCTAGTACCAAATGACTAGTAAGGTGAGAATCTATCAAATGACTAGTCATAACTGAAGGTTAGGTAGATGAGAAGTCCTAAATAAAGGTTAGGAAGGTGGACTGGAGGCTTGGTGAAGGGAAATCCTGGAGTGAACCCTAGGTGGTGAAATCCTAAGGAGTAGACCTTAGCTGGTGAAGTCTCGGAGGAGTTGACATCAAGCAAAAGGTAAGCCTAATATATCAACTAGACTTACGATATAAGATTTAGGTTGCTTGTTTGTTGTTGTATGCTTGTCTTACATGAACTTGGAGCTAGAAGCAAGATTAAGGAAGCAGACAGAAGTGAACCCGACGCAGCCAACAACCCAGACAAGTCCGGGCATCAGTTCCAAGGGCCCGGAATGCTCCAAGCATCCTGGACAGTTCCGAGCGCCCCGGAGGTCCGGGCACCCGAAACAACTATGGGCGACAGCGGATAAGCATGGCTAATTCGGATCGGATGAGGCTGAATACAGGCACTCGGAAGGCCTTCTAGGCGCCCGAAGATGTCTTTATAAGCAGCGACGAACTGAGCCTTCAAGAATCACTTCTTTCATCTTCTACTACTTGTCTCTGCGATCAAACGAACTTGCTATGGAGCTCTACGACCAGGGAAGCTCCAGGAAGGGCATGTTGCGCTCAAGACTTCCGAATCAACTGCGACAATTTTGTTTGTATTTCTTTTACAAGTCTACAATTCATTTAATATCTTTTGTGCTTGTCCTCAAACTATAAGATGGGTTTCTCTGCCTCCAAAAGGGAGACCACTATTGGACTCACGTTTGAGTGCATAGGCCTTGGACGTACTGACCC
Organism: Zingiber officinale; assembly: GCF_018446385.1. Lineage (NCBI taxonomy): Eukaryota > Viridiplantae > Streptophyta > Magnoliopsida > Zingiberales > Zingiberaceae > Zingiber > Zingiber officinale. The sequence continues at coordinate 143,624,448 of NC_055989.1, forward strand.
TAGGGGCTGAAAACTAAGTAAAAGTCCTCGTGTTTTCTGTCTTGTCTTTTGTTATTATATATTCCGCTGCGTACTAACTCTAATAAAAAGACAAACAACGACGAAACGTATGAAAATGAACAGATCGAGATTCAACGCACTCTCTCTTCCCCCCCCCCACCCCCCCCCCGCACCGATCCTACAGAAAGTATATGAAGGCACGTTTAGTTTAGTCTGAACCATAATTGACAAAAAAAAAAAAATAACCTTTTTCATAGCCTCTGCTTCTTCTAGAGCTTTTTGAGCCTCGTCTATCATTCCCCTCTCACCTGTCAATTTTGAAAAGGAAAAGAAATGTCAAAAATAAAATAAAAAATAGTAGTTGTGTGTTCAAGAATGCAAAAGCTAATATATTTAATATCTGGACCAACCACAGATTGGCATAATTTTCCAATTATTTTTTTTTGTCAGCAGTTCTAACAGTTACTAACTACTCTGCCACTTTTTGCCCTCCATTGTATTTTCAGAATCTCAATGTGAAGAAAACAATCAGCAAATATTTTTTAAGCTATACCTGTTATATCTAATTCCTTTTACAACGTCAGTAAATTTTTAGAATTAGAATTTATTCAAAAATAAGCAAGAATTGACTATCTAAAACTAAAATTATGAAGTTCAGTTCAAACCAAAAAGAAAAAACAAGCTAAACTTTGATAGGGTTTTCTTTGTCTTTAAAAACTGAAACAAAGTCATTTGGACCTAGTATGAAAAATTCTAGCCATGTTGTAAAAGATATTTGTCTTTAAGGAGAGAATTGCTTGTCATTTTGTCTAAATTTGACATAGTAATCAGTTAATGATGTTTCGTTGAATGGCAATGATCATTCAGTTTCTTGTATCTTGGAAGTCAAAAGGCATCTGTTGCAAAAGAATGAGGAAATCTGGATATTTTCTTGAAATTAGATAACTCGTATTCCTGATGTATTTCCTTGTCATTTAAGAAATATGCCACTTGACAACTTGAAGAAACAGAACTTTGAAATGCAATGCAGCTGAAAACCACCTTGAAAGAACAACTGTTTGATGACTTCACTATAATTTTTCAATGTTCTTGTTACATCACGCTATAAATTTAGATACATGGATATTTATGGTTCAATTTGAAGGAGATATTTCACTAGTATATTTTATATTATATTGACAATCACTGACTAATTTAAATCAAGATGGCTGGTAGTTTTCATCCAAAGTGGTCCTTCTTGGATAGCCAGCAAAAAATTTGGAGCTATGAAGCCAATAAAAACATGATGCCAACCAAAGAATGAGACATGCAGATACTTTCTGTATTTTACAAAAAAAATTTTGATGGTTAATAGCCTTAAATATAGAATTATGCCAGATGGTTCCCACAAACCAAAAAACAAGGCAATACTAAAGCTTCAAGACCCATATTATGTTACCATGCTTGTTCCATCTGTGAATGCAACAAGCCAGCATACATCATGGTAAATAAAATGAAAGTTTGTAATGATAAAACTGATATAAAGCTTTGCATTTGCTAAAACTTCCTCATGTTCGGAAAAATCCAAACTAAACGTACGAAAAGAGACTCTGGAAACTAGATATTGAACAGAGAATAGAAAAGACAGGTGCATACCAAGATCCTCTGCTTTCTTAAGTTTTTCATTTATCATTTCTTGTGTACGAGGATCTGGAGGATTGACGACAGGCAAGGATGGTAGTTGAGAAGGATTTGGATTGGGAAGTGATAGAGAAGCCCTGTCTACGTTGAAAGCATCAAGAAGAAGAACGGACTGCAGAAAGAATAAAGAACGACATTGGTGCAGGTAAAAAGAATTTTGTATTAAATGCTTGCATTCCATAAATTAAAGATATTTAATCTCAACAAAAGTTTAGGTGAATTAATTAAGCAATAACCATGTAAACTGTTACCTGTTTGTCAGCTCTTTGGGCTTTGAGCTCTTCAACCAATTCCATTACTCGTATTTTACTGTCAGTCTTTCCTTCAAAATCTGCATTTAGACACCAAAAGGTTCGCTAATAGAAAATCATATTTTGATTGTTTTACAATCACAAATGGAAATTGATAACTAACACATAACACCAATAAATCACTTCATATTTTGCATTGCAACTAACAAAAAACGCAAATCACAAAAGAACACACAAGTTCATAACTATGTTATTCAATCAAACAAGATATACATAAAGACAAATTCATAAGTCTGTCTAGGCACATTGCCAGCAAATATATAACAATATAACATAACAATTACTAGGCCTGTTCAACCGGTCGGTTAACCGGTTTATCGGTTTCGGTTAATTCCGGTTCATCATGATTTATTTAAAACCGGTTAACCGACCGGTATCTTATCGGTTCTACCGGTTTCGGTTGAACCGGTTCCGGTCGGTTAACCGGTTCCAACCGAGAATCGGTAAAGAAATTGTTACACAGTGACTCTCGTGTACGGCAAGGGCACCATGGAGTCCGCCACGAGCCGAACTCCTTGCATCCATGCAACGTTTTGTCTCTACGCCTCCGGCGACGGACGCCGGGAGACTCCTTGGCGCACTTACGAGCTCGCCCTCGTTCGCCAGATGCGTGCCGCCCCGCAGCAAGGCGGAGCTATGGCGGAGCCTGCGCCAGGCAAGCACGGGTCCGACCTTCAACCATCAGCCCTGCCCCATGCTTCTTCGTTCTTCTTGATGCCTTCCACTTCTCGTGAAAGCTACGGATTCACCAGGTCCCGCCTTGATTTGTCTCCGCCTCGATTTTTTTTTTGTGTGTGTATTTCTTCCTTTTTTTTCTTTCGAGTTTTGCTCGTGTTTATAAATCGAAGTCAACAGAATGGAAATTTCAAGGCCTCATGATTCATGAAAGCCTAAAATCAAATATTGGGGAAAAGCAGAAGAATAAAAAAACTCTTTTTTTTAAAGGCGGTGGAGAAAAGAAAATTGGAGAAGTGAAAAAAAAGAAGAACTTTGCACGTCACAGGAAACAGAACCGGCTTCACTTCGTTTGTAGCCGGATGGCCCAGTTGCTCGCGCCTATGCACTCTGTCTTGGTCCTCGAATTCCTCAAGTTGTCCGTCCCAGTTTTACCGGTTTACTGGTTAAACCGGTAAAAAAAATTCAAAACCGGGAACCAACCGGTAAACCGGTAAAAACCGGTTAACCGGAACCGGTTAAAACCGGTTAACCGGTTAACCGGTAAACCGGAACCAGTAAACTATCGGTTCCGGTTCGATTTTCGGTTTCCCGGTTTTTTTGAACAGCCCTAACAATTACCCTCATACTACAATAGAAAAATTCAAAAACTTAGTTTAGACTTTACAATTAGTCAATCACAATAGTAGGTATATTCCTCTCTACTAGGAGAAAAACTATTAAATAAAAAGGTCAGCATAAATTCCTCTTCATTACGTTTCTCACTTTATTATTTTTAATACTGCAGTGAAATGGTTAACAACTGAACCATTTTTGTCCAACTATACCTGCCTAGACCACCGAGTCGAACACCTTGGCTGCTTTTGAGAAGACCTGCCTAAAAGGGACCACATACTGAGTAAGCAAAGTGATCCCTGTGTCTAAACTAAGTAGGAACTGCCTAGGTGATCTAGACAACTAGGCATGCGGTTTCGATTTAGAACGATGAATCATCCCAAATCCACAAAAAGCATGATACAAAAAGACATAAAAGTGAAACAACAAGCAACATTATAGGCAAAAAAGAAGTCTTCAATCTAACTAATATTAATAATCCTGATCATATGCCAATAAGATCCATTTCTAAAAGTTCCAATCAGTAGCAAATGGTTTCAAACTCATCTGCAGATTCTCAAACATTACAGCAAAATCTGAATAATCACAACTAATTTAAAACTATTTTATAGATACCCCTCTAATCCACAAAAATATATTTGACAGATCCAGCGAATTAGGATTCTTCAACTACATTTACAAAGATATCAAGCATTATTATATATCTGGCATGGTAATGATGCTACATCAAAATGACAGCCTTTAATAACTTGAGGGTCATTATAGGCTATGTCTCTCCAAAGAACTGTTGCTTATGGAAAATGTAAGTCAGACACTAGAATGGCATGTTGTGAATTGTACAATGCCCAGTTAAATTGACCCCCATGGTAGTTGTCATGGGCTAAAAATTGAATATCACCATGCACTGTTACCTCCAAATAATCATTTATCTGTTTCTTTGTGATCTTGGTGTAGATAATCAGCTACAGCAAAAATACCCCTTTGCTTGGAAGAGCAAGGGAACAAACCTATCTTCCTATATCCTGTGTACGTTATGGGGGTTACATCAAACTCTCTATATCTTCAGCACTTCCAGATTACAAATCGACTTGGTATATCACCTTAGTTTTCTATAACGACAAATTCTAACCATTGTGAAATTGTGTTCATTCGCATGCCAACATTTTGTTGTACTTGCCTTAATTTTTATGTTCTTATGACAGTATATCCTTGCCAGCAAGCATAATCATAAATATCAGTTCATTTCTGAGCACAACAATCAGCTTAATAATACAAATTCATGAGAATGAAAGGAAGCAGTTACCAAATGCATCAGCTTCCTTGAGTTTCTCTTTTATTTGCTTTGAAAGTTCCATGACTTCAGGTGTCTACATAAGAAAACATTATATAAGTTCATTCCAGATATTAGATTAATGATTATTACATAACATGATACAAATCTAGAATGAATCAATTACCTGTGTGACCTTAGATACAGATATTGCCACAGCAGCCGTAGCATCCTCATCCTCAAGACGCTTGAGGGCTCTTTGAATTTTTCGTTCACACTCAACAATAAGTCGTTCTATCATATCTTCGAGTTCTCTATCATAATTATGTTCACCTTTTGCTTTTCCTTCTTCATAGCTAAGAGAAGTTGAGGAAGAAAAGGCATCTTGTACTTTGGCAGCAGTAGAAGAGGAATCAAAGAATTGCATTATGTAATAGAAGTGATATGCAAAGTTATCAGAATCCTAAATTAAACAACCATGTAGACCTGGTTGCCATGGGGGTGTTTCCAACCAAGAATAGAAGTGAATGAATGTGCTTAAAATAGGTAGAAATTTTAACCATGACATCACTTTTATATAATTATCTATCCAGTATCAATGTTTTGAAAACCATATTGGAGCCTCCCCAGTTCCGATATCACTGGTTCAAACCCATAAAATGCCATTGTTTTTCCAAGACTTGACTTTTGGCCTTATTCCTATTCAACCAGTTGAAACTATCTGTTTACTCTGTTTTAAAATATTCGATAGCATACAAATGCACTAATCCAACATGTTAAAATACTTCATATTATCAAAATTAAAGAGTTTTATACATTATACTGAAATGCATCAAGATTAAACAGACTTAAATTGAAATTATATGCCATAGTGAAGTTTGAGTTATCCTTGATTTCACTTCAAAAACCGCCAACTAAGCACAAAACCAGCATTGTGTTGCCTAATTGATAAAACAGTCATGAATCGAGTAAAAAATAGGAGAAATATCTGATAATGGCTTATCACATAAAGTATACTAACATAGAAATAAGTAATCTGCAATCAGCCCATAGGACAAAACATTTACATTTGAGTTGCTATTAATCTGAAAATTAAGTAGATAGAAAAGCATCAAAGATGCCGAAGAGGTAGAAATGAATGACACCGTATAAGCATCAAGCTGACACTTAAGTAACAAAACCTACACCATGATTGCATCTGCAGTGACAGTTTTTACAATAATCTACTTATTTAGAACGCTGAATTATTTACCTCTTTGCTAGAATTCCACATCAAAATTTCCAGAATGTGGTGATTAAACCAATGTAAATACATCATTATTCTGCAAACATAAAGGATACTCTTTCCTCAGCTGCAAGGAGTGAATCTTTGGACAAGGACCCATGTCCATTTTCTGTTATGAACCAATGCCATGATATCAATGAATGGAAAGTGGAAAAGAAAATTACCAATGATAAAATTTGAAGGACAAGGGCGGAATGCAAAAGACAAAACAAGTTAACATATTAAAGAAGACACCGTATCTGAACAAAAGGAAGGGATTTCGAAAAGCAGGAAAGTAAACACAAAATTGAAAGTTCAAAAGAATGAGCAAGGTAGACAATTCGAAACTACACAGCCAACACTACACCAAGAGCAAGCATAATAAGCCCCGATAGTTACCTTTCAACACCAGCGCATAAATGGAAGAGTTTTCTTCACTAAGTTAAAATCATAAACATTATTCAAAATGTAGAGGAATATCCCCAAAAACTAACCTCAATATACAAACAAAATAGACTCCCAAGGCAAGGTAGCATGTCATAGTACCAACGATATCAGAAAGCTTGCAGCTTTACCAGAGCCAAGCACCAAAATAACTCAATCAGCACCACATGAATATGCAGAACCCTAACTAAAACGTGTAGATCGGAAAACGAAACGGATAGACTCAAAATCAGCAGGTTTTTCCAGGAGTTCAGCTAAAGCACCGTGAGTTGGAAGAGGTCGTGGGGGCAAAGCCCGCACAAGAATAGGCGGCAGACGTCGCGGTCATGGTACTTGCGGTTCACCTCCGTCACGTCTCCGTTGCGATTGGCCCCCATGAGAACATCGAGCTGCTTCCGGATGGCGTCCATGCTCGCCTCCACTAGGGTCAGTGTCAGGCGAGGGTTTCTCCGTCTCTTCCCCCCAGGCCCCAACAACTTCGCTTTAGGGAAGTTCGAGTTCGACGAACGAAGATCACTTCTCCCTCTCTCCAGCAGTATTGTAATACAAGACCTTTTTCCGTAAAATTCACAAAATATTGGATTTAATGTAAATATAGCTCAAGATCGTAAATATATATTTATTATCAATTTAAATATACGTTAGGGTTCAATATATAATATGTATATATTAATATATATATATATTAATAATAGTTTAGAATATAAATATTTATTTCGTACTGTTTTCGGCTTTTTATTGTATGCTTTCTTTACTCCTGATTGAAGAAAAAAAATGCAAGACGAAAAAAAAAAATCCTATGAAGAAGACAAAGACGAGGAAAAAAAGGGGCAATAATAAAATAATAAAAAGAACATGTTTTTTTTAGAATGATCAAGGGGTACCTTTTGATTTTTTTTTTATCTAAAACATTGCACTACATTCCTTCATGAAAAGGACACAGCTTCCTTAAATAAATACACTGTTTGGCTACTTTTAGATTTCTCGATTATCCGAGATGATAAATGATGATATATTTATCATATGAAATTATAGGATCGAATCATAAAACTATCGGAGAATAAATCTTTAGGTTCTATACAACTCATCTCACCACCACTTACCCTCTTAGCTATCATGATTTACCTCTCTCATGATAACTTAAGATCGAGTGTATTGGAGACAAACGATTTCACCTTTGGCACTGTTTGGCTACTTTTAATTAAAAAAAAAAAGACCAATTTCAGTTTTTGACTGTCAAATTTCAATTTCAAATTTAAATCTTAAATAGTTCAGACAAACTTGTTCTACAACATTATTGCAATATTATATATTATAGCGGCAATAATTTAATAGCTATAAACATACTTAATGTTTAAAAATATTCATATTATAATAATTACTATTTCATAATTACTACAATACCAATTTAATATATTCACCTAACATTCATATTTATTGTAGTAACTATAAAGTTATAACTATTCCAACTTTGACTTATCTGGTTCAATAATATTCATATTATAATAGCAACAAACTATAACTACTATAACTCAAACTTGTCTTATTTAATAATATACATAACAGCTATAAAATTATAATTATTATAATTATGTTAACAATTACAAAAATATAATTACTATAATATTTACAACAGTTACAATTTCATAATTATTACAACACACTTATTCTGTTCATATCATATAATTGACTAATCAATTCAGAATGTAATGCATGGTACCAGAGATAATAATATTTATTAATCATTGTGCCTGAGATCATTTTACAAAGGGGGTTCGAGTGATATGCTCTTTTAATAAAAATGAAAATGAGACGCTCATGGTACTGCTCTTTTAATTTTTGCTCATAAAACAAAAATAGAGGACTCTAGTGAGATTGTGGTCTTGAGAGAAGCGGATCGCAAAGTGGCAACCACAAATTGCCTCACAACGCCCCCTCCTCTCCAGTCCATCAAAGTAAACCATGCGAAAAAACTCACTGTCTATCTACATCTTAGGGGCATGGATGGATTGTTAGGCAAAACCTAGCTAGTCTGTTCATAACTTGGTTTGAAACAAAAATGATGATATAATGAATTAGACAATGACGAATCGAAAACCAAGTCCCGTAGTTTGTCCCGAACACAATAGTAGCTAAACGAAGCAAGTCCAGATCGATAACAGACGAGAAGATACACCACTTGTATTTCCTTCAAATAAGCTCACTCCTTTTTCCATTTTGCAATCGCATTTGCATCTCGTAAGTACTCTCGACAAACTCAATAAGTCGCGCAAACGAACGACTTTGTTTCCTCCTCAATAAGGGCCACAACCAACCTACAACATTGAGAGAATCAGAACAGTAGTTAAGACAACTCGTTCGAAATCGGAAAATTATAGAGCGTTATCATATTTTTTTTTGTTTTTACAAAATTATTTAATCAGCAAAAAATATAAAATTTATGATTCAAATCAAATTTAGACTTTAACTTACAGTATTTTTAAGGCAATTAATATAATTTTCCTAAAAAAACATATAAATCTATCGAAACGTTTCCAGAATAGATGGGGAAAAAACAGACCAAATATATTTTCATATAAGCCCTTAACTTTTACTGAGAATCATCTTAGACTTCACTATTTATGTTGTTTTTGTATATTTTCAGTGAGTTTTTGAGAGATTTGAGATCAATTTGAAACGAATTATACTACAGGCTTCGCGTATACTAGCGTTCGCATAAAATTAATTTCTAATTGAAATTTCCAACCAAAAAAAGTTGCGAGCTCACCAAAGAAAGGAGGTGAAGTGCAAAGGATGGCTCACAATAATCAACAATACCTTCCTACTGAAATTAACTTTAAAAATGTTTAGCATCGATAGAACTACAAATATTGGTTTCCAAAGTATTGTTATTATCTTTAGCAAAAGATGAAACCGTCAAGACATTATGTGGAGAGATGATGATATTCGCATTACTTTAGTAAAGAGATTGTCGATTTTAATGTCGCAAGGCAACCCCGAACTCCCGATTGTATCTCTTCTACCATAAGTAGGGACAGGGGAATTCTGATTTACGATCTCACACGAAGATACAATAGCTATAACTTGGATGCCGAAATTAGGATAGTGATTTGATACTTATAAGACGGATGCTAAAGTGGGCTTAAAGGTCTTCACATGTTCGAAGGATTCCTAAATTAATTTTAACTCCTCGACAAAGTTCCACTTCGATCAGAATAGACGGCATATTTGAATAAGAAAAGATAATTTCCTTTACAAAGAATAAGAACTAAACAAAATATAATTCAAGAACATGAAATGCAGGATAAACATAAATATCCATCAAGATCTTGGGGGAAATAGCAAACTCAGATCATAAACTGGTAATATAAGTTGAAAAAAAAAATCAGACAAAAATGACAAACAAAGAGGAAAGTACGAGATAGTTCGAGTTTGTTCCTATGGTAAAGCATGCATCATGACTCGAGCACAAAATAACAGACGAGTAATAGTCGAGTAATGCAGGAATCTGTTCCTTTTAGTGTTTTTCATCTTTAGTTGCCACTACTGTGAACATAACCTAAGTGCATTGCGAAATTTTCTGTAACTTACTGTCATTGCCCAACAAGAATGAAAGGAAAATAATTTGTGATGAACAATGCTTACAGTTCAGCTAATACCCTTAGCATGAACAAGTATATTCCACCCTTTGTTTTCCAATTTTCTATATAAACTTTCAAAACATCTAGTTGATGGATATTATTCTATTACTGTTGTAAAAGAGGCAGACTCAAACTATAATTAATAAAGAAAAGGATTAGTGTGGAAGTATACATGGTTATCGAGGCAAAAACTAATCCCACCAATTATCACCCAAATCTAAGTAATCATGCTGTCACTATACTTTTCATTCTGTCAACCAGAAGTTATCTTTAGTTGTCGCTCCGTAACTTCTATAATCTCTCTCTACTCTCAAACGTTCAGTCTAATGGATTTCAATTTATTAGTCTCCTTCTGCAGTAGCAAGGAATAGAACCCAAGGATATGTTTTTTACAATTTCTTAACTCTACCTATTTATGAACCAAACTATGCATTCGTGTGAGGCTGAACCTTAATGATAATAAAAGATGCTTGGACTAAACTAAGCAAGAAAATTCAGCATATCAATAAGCAGTACCTGATACCGAAGTCGGTCTCACTGATGGGTTCCAGATCCCGTTGGTGTGCTAGCATTTACCTGCTGCTGCTGTTGAATTTGGAGAAGTAAATTAGCAGCAAACTGAAGGGTTGACTGATACCGCTGGTTCTTGTCAGCATCACCTTGGGATGTGCCCTGGGTTGAACTTGGTAATATGTTTTGTAACTGCTGCCCTTGATTAGGAAGCTCCGGATTCCCTTTTTCATTCGAAATTGACAAAGCAGGTTGGTGCTGAGGCATATTTCCAATTAAACTATGAGCAGACAATGAACCAATTCTCGGTTGCTGCTGAACCGAAGAAGAAAATGAATCAGCAACGTTTGTTGTAGTTAAACTTCCATAGTTGTCATGATTACCGTGAGTGTTGTCGAACTGATAAAGTTGATTGTTCTGGGTGGCAGAAAACTGTCCCCGGTGTGAGATTTCATAGTTATTCAACAGATTGGTTGAAACAGCAGGGGCTTGTGGCATGGTAAGAGTAGGATTTTGAATTTGGATAGTCGTGAAGGGTGGAAATTGGGAGACCGGAGGTGCCTGGCTATTGAAATCTTGTCCTAAATGTGGTGACTGTTTCTGTTGCTCCATCGAATTAAGAGAAAGAGCCATTTGGTTCTCTTGTCTCCGACTCTGAAATGGTGTAGAAGTATAGGATGAAGTAGGTCTGACAATCAAGTTGGATGGCAACTGAGCAGCACCAGAAGCTGATGATTGATTGTTGCTGGGTATAAGAGAAGCTAAAGTAGCTATTAAATCAGGAGTTAAGGTAGCCTTCAACTGCGACGTTGCAACAGCAACATTGTTATCTTGGTTTAGTGAAGCTGGTTGCGCCATGTGTTGCTCATCTCCCTGAGCTAGTGGGAATTTTTCAACAGCAGAACGTCGTACCACTTCCTCATGCAGAGACTGATAATAATCACCTCTTAGTGTCTGATCTTCATTGTGGCGGACAAAATTGTTAGTTTTCTGGAAATTAGGTTCTTCCTGATCAATCTGTTGTGACTGTTGCACAACTGCAGCAGGTGGCTGCTGGGGCATGTTTAGAACAACACCATACAGGCGTTCAGGACCATTCACACCCAATACCTTGGTCAAGAAATCCGACGGTGGTACCAAAAATAGAGTTGTACCATCTTCAAGCTTTGCAACCCCAGCACGATTTTTTAGGCCTAGGTACCTTAAGAACTCTGTGTAAGAGGCAAAGTCCTCTTCGCTGTCAGGTAAAAAGAAAACGACCTCAAAATTGGTTGCCTCAGCACAATGTTTTGTGAGCATATCTAATCCAGTTCTAGCCGAGCAGTTGACGACACTTGGCCTGCCAAAATATGTCAAATTGTAGTTAGAACGAATATCAATCTACAAAATCAAGAACATGGAGAGCGGGAAAATGGAACCTACATTGGAGAGTTGATGCCCTTTCCTATTGGTACACAGCGAGCATAACAAACATGTGTTCCTCCTTTAGCAATAACACCACGCCAAATGTAGTCTTTATCAGAAGGGTGTAAGTAAGGACCAAGTTGACTACGACTAGAAGCACTTCTATCTTGACGAGGTAACAAAAATAGTTGCTCCTCCATAGTGCTGCTACCAGTTATCCTCCTTTGACGAAAATCATCATCGCTGGGAGGACTATCCAGCCTAATCCTCTTCGGGTTTCTCACATCATCTCCATCCCATCCATCAGGCATGGATCGGATATCTTGAAACAAACCTGGAGGAAAAGGAAGAATTCCTAGTGCTGAAGGGGGCCGATATGTCCAAGGTATAGATTTGCTAGCATCAACCTCAAGGAGATTTGGATGAAGAATACCGAGTTCATGACGGAGATTTGGTCCTTGTGGCCCAAATGACCTATTGGCATGCAGGAGGTCAAGCAAATTATTCGGGGCAATCAGACGACCAGGACCTAACCGTTCAAGAGGTCCATATATAAAAACATCAGATCTAGGTGCTATAAATTTTAAATTCAGAGAAAGGCGGCAAATTATTCTTACCCGGTAGAGCAAGTTCACTGTTGGAATAGAGTATCTGTATCCTAGGATCGTTAAACAGACGACCCTGTAAACCATCTTTTGCACGCCTAGCTTCATCAATACTTCTGAACACCACAAGAGAATAGTGTCCAGAAGGAAAGGATTTTATCATTTCAATTTCGCCAAAAAGAATCATGGCATTGTGAAGCATCTTCTCATCAATCTGAACAGGAGGTGGATATCTTATGCAAAGAACATTGCTTGGAGGGCCATCTTGGAGCACTCCATGAGGCTGAAATTTCAAGAAAACAATGAAGCATGAGACAAGATTCATAAAATCAGTAAAGCTAAGCAAAATAGCAATCGAGAAAACAATGTACCATATCCCACTTAGGCCCTAGGGAAGAACTATAAAAATTTCTCACTCTCTCGAATGGCAAAGATCTTAGGTTGCCCAGGTGTCCATTCCTCGAATCCTGGCGGTCAGGCCACTCCTATTCAATGAGAGACAATCAGTAAGAACAACATTAGTAGATAATCAAACAACAGAAATATCATTTGTGCACATCACTTCGTGCACATTGAAACAGTATCAGTACAAAGGGAAGTACAAAGAAAAAGTAAGTAAATAAGGGTTCATTTGTTTCACATAAATATTTTTTTTAGATTTTCTAATGTTTAGCACAATGCAAAAGATGAAAATGAATTCCACCTCTATGAACTACACAGAATTATACTTTTCTTGCTAATTTTTCCCATTTTCATAGAGAATACATAAGAAAAAACATTTAAGGCAAAACAAACAGACCTTATTTATGATTATCAATATTGTTAAAGATCAGAGTTCTGGGGGAGGAAGGAACAAATTAGAATAGGCCATATGTGTTATTTCTTTTTCTGAAAACCAAATTAGAATGAACAGCCTCTATTACTTGTTCACCAACTTCAATTGTTTAGATGGTGATATTGCAGCATTTTTTCAGTCTTCATGCAATAATCATATTCTGTGCTGCATAACATTTTATATATAATATTGATCTGTGATAAAAATAAAAATATACACTTAGATGCAAGATTATCAAAAATAATATTAGTAAAATGTCATCTGAGAAATGACTGCTTTTTAAAATTGATTGCATGGGACCAAATTATATAACTTTACATAGCCAAATATGAGATTTCTAGTGTGCCAAATATCAAATGTTTAGATCATGCATAGAACAGATTTCTTAAAAAGCCCAAGCATAGTGCTTAAGATGCCTAATTGATTATTAACTGAAAAACAATAGTTTTGTTATATTGATTGATTAGGTTGTTTAGATCGATATATATTATAGAAAATAAACTAATACATCTTTTCACACGTGATAAACATTATTGTCAATGTAACTAATGTTAGTGATGCAGCAGTGCTTGCCTTCATACACTTTTTCAAAACCTTAAGTGCCATGGCAACATATAGACAAACCTTCGTCAAGATAATTAACAGAAAATAAACAAAAATAAAACAGATATAGCTGTCAGAAAACATACCCTTCTAGGAGGTTGAGACCGTAGAAAATCAACAAGTAGCTGTTGACCAGCAAACTTCTTTCCATTCATATTTTTGTGAGCGGCAATTGCATCATCTAACTTATAATATTCAATAATAGCTGAATTTCGATCCCTGAAAAATCTGTACTCTTCAATCTTACCAAACTGCATAAACTCTTCCTCAAGTTGCTCCTTACTTATAGCTGAGCTAAACCCACCAACCCAAATCTGCTTAGCTGCTCTTGGCTGAATGAGAAAAATTAACACAAAACAATATTTAGATTACAATACTTTCAAACATTTGATTCAAATGAGTTAGTTTTTCCCAATGTGATGAGCAAAAAACTAACTAAAAATGAAAAATGAAAAATAAGCAAGCACGGTACCATTTAACATTTAGTATGCTTGTTCTAGGCTTCTAGCAAAGGCTGTAATAATGTATGAGAGGATGCATTGATCAATTGATTCCATGGAAGATGCAGTACTTTATCATACAAACAATCAAGTTTAAAATCTCAATCCATACCGGAATAATATGGTTTTGGCACTATATTTTGTCATGCCATTGTGATTTAAGTACTTATTTAATTAAATTTTTAATAATACCATGATTAATATTAATTAATATGAGTTGTAACTTTTTATTATAATTAATTGTTTACTTACTAATTAATTAAACTGCCAGTGTATAATTTATGCTTCCTCCTCTACTTTTATCTGTTGATTAATTTGATCCACAGTTTTAGAGTTAAAAAAATGCTTGCAACCAATTAATTTTTAATTTTAGTCACTTGTATACTATATACTTATTTCATTTCATAATAATTTACACTTAAATTTATTCAACATTTGATGTTAGAATGAGCAGAATAAGGTTTTTTATCCTCTATAAATTAGGGCTTACTTTGCTTTTAAATTCTATAATATTTGAGCAATTTTAGATTTAAAAATTTGAGGGAATTTCATTTTTAATGATATAAATTTCTTTGAAATGAACGCACTTAATAAAAGCATCTGATAAAAGCTTTGAGCATTAAGTATTTTATTTGATTAAATCCTTAATAAAACAATCGGATATAATGAAATAATTCAAAATTTTATCTTTGATTTTAATTGGATTTTGTTTCTTACACTTAACTAAAATCAATTAGAGTGAACAAAAAATAGAGATGGTTTTCAATTTTTAAAAGGTTAAATATTATATTTTAGATTCAAATTAAATTTTGATTTTTGTAATTAAATTTATTTAATTTTATAAGTAAAAATTTTTAAAAAAAAAAAAATGGAACTCTACTAAAACAATTTAAAAATTTTAGATTCAATATTTTTTGATAAAATTAAATTCAAATTTCTGTTCCTTCAAATTAAGCTAGATAGAGTTTTAAAAAATATAGTAATCTGATATGATTAGAACACACCTATTGCAATCATTATCTATTTTCAATAATATTCAAATGAAGCCGGAGGCAATGGTGCACCAGTGTTCTTAATTTTCTAGACATCTAAGGAACAGTTGACAAATTAACAGATAAATTTTCTTAATTGATGGTTGACTTAAGAACGTTAGACTAATGAATTGTCCACGGAGAGTGTTTCACGATTTACCCTTGTAACTAGTGAAAAAACTTTCTTGGGACCAAACCGAGCTAACCCTTACCGATTTACCGTTTTGATCAGTGGAAAAACTTCCTTAGACCAATCACTCCCAAGATTAGTCAACATAAGCTAAATAACCGGTAACAACTAAAAAATATATAATAAAAATAAAAATAAAAATATTCCAATGAAATATTTTTTTAAAAATAAACTAAATTATGTTCTGAACTTAAACATATAAGCTGATACTTGATACAAACTAATTTTTTTTAAAAAATAATAATAATATTCGAATGATTTTTTTTTCAAAAAATGCATTAAATTATTTTCTGAATTTAAACATATAAATTTTTATTTAATTAAAGCATCGAACCCAAGATATTCCTTAGCATTAAAACAAAAGCAAAGAAAAGACGTAAAGAGGACATGAAGCTCGCTAGATATCGTCGAACCAAATATCATCCCATTTAAAATTTTGCATTTTAAACCTTTTTTTTCAGAAAACGAATTAAGCAAATCAAACCAATATTTTAAATTTTAAAGTCGGTCGAAGCTCAATTTAGGGTTAGGTGTAGTTAATAAGTCGGATCAAATGAGTTCAAATTGGAATTTATTTTAACCTTATTAAAATTGGAATTCACAAGCTGGAGCTACAAATTCTTAAGACGGAAATTGGAATTAACTAAGTAGTTACACCAATTTTAACTAGTTGTTACTAGATTATAAGGATTACAATGTCAATTTGATTAACAAAAATGAATTAGAGCTGCAAAGCAGTCAACCAACCACTTCCACTGAAATCACAACCCTTGTTAGAAAGGGTTTGCGCCTGTCATGTGTCCTAAAAGAAATTGTCAAAGAAAGAAGGGCTATTTAAAATACATTTGTTTTTTTCGGAACTCCAATGTTTACTTTTCTTTAAATTTTTTTGACACCAACTCTAATAAACAAAGGCAGCCCAGTGCACAAAACTCCCGCCAACAAGGTCATGAAAAAGAGTCTACTGTACGCAGTTACCTTTACACCAACTCCAACAAACAGATAACAAAAAAATCTAAGGCTGTGTTTTCTTCTTCAAAGCCCTCTCCTGGATGATATCTTAAAAAAAATGATGACAAACAAGCAAATATTTCATTAACAACATATGCTAAACTGGTGGTCTTAGTCAACACTTCTCATTCAATTCTTTTCTTGACAAGTTTTTTCAGTTTTCCACTATGTCAAAACTCAGAATTTTACTATTCTGAGAAGATGGAATTTTTCTTTTAAAAATTAAACTTATCGAAACAAAAATATAAAATTCTAGCACCTAATAAGGCCATAGATACTGATCTAAAATATGTGATATACAAGTAGCTTATGAGTCAGGGTATAATGAATTAATTGAATAAGCAGGCAAAACTGCTGCATCATATATGTCTTCACCAATCTAAGATTGTTCTGAACTAGCCCCCGCAGGCATGGTGAAGTGGTAAAGCACTCAAATGAACAATAAGAGGACCAAAATTGAAATCTCGGCTTCTGAGTGTGCATACACTATGCTAAGACAACCAAAATTCAAATCCCAAATGGGACAAATATCCTAGAGGTCAGCTTCTGAGTGTGCTCTAGATTTACCCGGTAGGCAGACTAGAGGGAAGATTGTTTAACTCCAGGATTAGACGGACAACTAGATTCTAAACTAAAAAAAATTGTTATTTACTCCAGTGTATTACAGTGCACATCCATAAAGCAAGTTCAGCTTGTGCGATGTAGGTTATAAATGACAATTGACTCACAAGTTGCTACATGAGAAAAAAATGACAGTGAAAGATTACTAGCTGACAAATCTGCGTCCAACTACCCTTTTTCCCAGTGATTTGTTCGACTTATTAATAATGTGGATTGTGACGATGAATAGTTTCATCATATGCAAAAGAAACATAGATTCTATCGGAAGACCTAACTGAACATACAACGTGCAAAGATAGAACAATGAATCAAAGAAACCTAACCAGATTTTCCTATTTCATGTTAATCTACACAAAAGTGAAAGGAGTGGTACAAACCGGTTTGGCAAACTCGATCCTGATGGCGCTCCCGTGGATCACGTACCCTTGGAGGGCTTCCTTTGCAGCCTTGGCTTCCTCGTCTTGCCGGAAGTACATGAAGGTGTAGTTCCTCGCCGAGCGCATGGTGGTGCAATCCAAGGCGCCATGCTTGGAGAAGATGGACATCAGATCCGAATCGGTGGTTTCGGCGGAGAGTTGCCCCACCCAGAGGGTATTCGAGGCGGACTCACTGCTCTCCGGATCCTTGGCAGACGATGGGCGGCAGTGGTCGGAAGAAACAACAGCAGACTTGTCGATCGGCATCGCCGGTTCCGGCCGAATCCTAAACGGTTGCCAACGGAAGCGAATCTACAGAAACAAAAAAAAAGTACAGAAAACGCTCACAGAAATCGAACGCGGGGCAGATCGACGAACAGGCGACTCGGATTCTGCAATTGGAGACGGAGGCGGAAAGGAAGGGGAAAGAAACCCTAGAGCTTCGAAGCAGAGGACCCTTCGACCCGCGGCGGTCTATATAAAGAAGATACGGAGGACCCGACGCATCGTAACGGCCTAAGACGCGATTCGAGGTACAACCAGAATTATGCTATGCGCCTTCAGATGTATAAATTATTACAGTAACGTGTGGAATTTTATTTTTAGCCCCTTCATAATTTTTGAAGTTTCAGTCAAATATATGTGGAACCACCACATTAACGGATCTCCTAGAGTCGGTCTCACGAATATAGAGGGAGATAAATATAAATACATAATTAAAAGCGCATAGCAGAGACGTTAATCCTAGATCGTGACATTTCGAGGATCAAATTTTGAACTTCTCGACTACAATATCATGCACCTCCAATTGTACTACGTCCTGAGGACAAAGTTTTACTCAAATATATAGTAGATTCGGAGATGAAGCTATTATATAAAAAAATAATTAAAATGGAAAAATTATCAAAATAATAAAAGCGATGAGATTACATGACTGAAATTAATTCTGGACTGAAAGTATACAATTATAATATGTATTCTATAAGGTAAAAACTCACTGTTTTGTCCACAATTATGATAGAATATTTAGATTATCATCAAAACATCTACGATTCGATCTCTAGTGTATATTTATAAAAAGATTTCCTTCAGATGAGAGGCGCAATCAAAGGATATTAAGCTTCTAGGCGGGCCACCATGTGCGCTTCCCGATTTATCCTAGTGGCCGGTGAAAAACTTTCGTGCCACATGCGCTTTCCAATTTATCTTAGTAATCGATAAAAAACTTCAATGAAACCGAACCAATCACCTTAAGGATATCAATGAAGCTAACCGATCACCCCATAAATTTATTTAGATATCATCGAACTTTTAAATCAAATTCGTTAGACTTGTTAAATTGATTAATAAATTTGATATTACAAATTTATTTATTCAATTTTTTAATCCATTTACTCTGATCTTCGAATTTGATCATTTTAATTTAATAAATTATTCAAATTTATTTATTTATTTGAATAAATATAAATACTCTTATCATACACCAAACTTATTCATAAATATTTAATACCCATACCTACAAAGACGACTGCGACAAGCTCAGTCCGATCATATCAAGTTCAAGGCTTCAAGCCATGAGGAGCATGGCTCGAACAAGATGAATGATCGTTTAGACGAATGATTCAACTTTTATTGTATAGTCAAGTTCGCACATTCATCATAACTTTTAGTTTGATTGTCTAGATGAATGATGCAGCTTTCACTTCATTTAAAATGTACAAGATGAACCACTCCAGAGTTTGCCATGAAAGCTAAGAGGACACAAAATAAATTGTTCAAGGCAACACCAAAAGAGTCGGTATGGCGGATTCTACTTGGAAATCTTTGCAGTAAGTTCCCTCACCAGCTTTGCGGCCACCATTGCAGTCATCCCATCGACGGTGTCACGTTGCGGGTTGAACTCCACAACGTCGGCACCCACAACATCAGCTTGGAGATTGTGGAGGATGTTGAGTACGTCACGGAACGAGAGACCGCCAGGCTCAATATGAGACACTCCGGGAGCAAATGCAGGGTCGAGGCAATCAACATCCACCGAGATGTAGACACCCTTAACCCCTTCGCCTAGTTTCTGCCAAATTACATAGGCATGCAACTCTTAGCTCATTCATTCAATGTACAAGTATCAAGTAGAGTTTTGACACAAATCAAACTATCAACGCGAAGATGAACAATTGATCTGGTGTTTGAGGAAATAAAACAATACCAAATTTTCTAGAATATGGCGGTCTTGCGAAAAAGTGCGCATTTCGTATTGCTCAACCCCAAATCTCTTCCCCTGTTCCCGCCCTTCGCGAGTAATAGACCTAATTCCCACCTGAAATGAAATAAACTATTTTCCATATCAAAATGAAACATTGAAGAAATAACATTGATAGCCCTTCACATAGTGGAGAAATGCTATGTATCTGTAGCAAATGTCATAATGCACAGATCATAAGAGGTCATACTTCGAATAATGTTCTTTTCGTCGAGAAAAACTTCGTATAATACTGCTAAGTTACTTCACACAAATAATACTAAGATCAGATTATTCACCCATTTTTTGAATCGTTCTGTATCGCTTGTGGACTATTGATCACAAGAAATCTAGTAAGCTTCCTTCCATATGATACATAGACGATACAATCAACAAAATATAAGCTTAGAAAAACGAAACTTTCACAAAGTAGAAAAGTAAAACAAATTTTCAGAAAGTAAAACAAATATTGCCCTCTGGTTTATTTTTACTGTGTAACAGAAAAAATGTCCTCAGAATCTGAATCTAAATGTAAAATGTCGAAAATCGTTCTTAATGAATTTGAGAGAAGAATACCTGTAGAAGGCGCCTTGCATATCCTCCCTCCATTATTCGCGCAAAAGAAGAAGCGTGTGAATACTTGTTTCCCTCAAAAGCATCATATATATCTGGATGGGCATCTAGGTGAAGAATATCTAGAGGCCCGCCTAGCTTTTCTGATACAGCTCGAATGACGGGAAAAGATATGGAGTGGTCACCACCCAAAACAAGAGGTCGCAGTGGATCCTATCAATCAAATAACAAGCTCAGCGAGAATACTGCACAATAGCTGAAACTAAGGCTGGATTTACTCGGAGGAAAGATTCACAAAATTACATTTGGGTTTGAATCACAAATGTATGTTTTTGTGTTTCTTTTCATCCCCCTCTTCTTCCTATCTTTCAACCCAAGTAGATATCCAATCTTAAGGACTAGTATAAGAACTACTATAGCATTTTATTTAAAGCATATCGTCTCCAAGTAGTAAATATCTGATCAATATGTATCTAATAAAGATCGAGAAAAAATCAAAGATGAACTCAAAGAAAGGTTAACATGACAAAGATACAAAGATCAGAACAAAAAAGATGTGCAAGATTAAAAGGAGAATTAATATAATAAATGTTATTATTCAGAAGCACCAGTGGCTACGAATGAGAAAAAAAAGTGTAAAACATTGTAGACGTGTACATTGAAAATTCATAAAAAAAATGGAAAATAAGTGATTAAAAACGTTCTACTTGTAACAAAAATAAATCTACATCACCAGACTGACAATAAAGTTTTATATAAAACTTAATGGTGAGTTAAAATCAATGTAATTGTAGTAATTTTTTTAAGCTTGTGATATATCCCAATCTGCTTAGGATAATTTACAAGCTGCCTAGAACTATAAATATTGCAATAGCATGACAATTTCAAAAAAATTGAATAGTGTAAATAACTTAAATACTAAAGAATAGAATAAGAAATTGAAATATTTTGTTACCTGTTCCATCACTAGCTTGACGGACTCACTTATAATATGCATTAGTCTGTCATCATCAACTCCACAATCTCGTATCTCTTGTATAGGAACATCACCAACATCAGTTAGCACACGCGGATCATCTAATTCTTTACCTGTACAAACACCAAGTTGTATATAAATTGAGATATTCCATCATCTACAAGAAATTGAACCGTAAAGGAAAGGATGGGCACCAAAAATATACTCCAAAAAAACATATTGAAAATACCCCCAAAAATAAACTTTCTCAGAATAGGAATCTTCTGATATAAAGTTCTCAATAAAGCTGATAAGAAAATGAACTTCAATTATTTGTGGCATACCATTAATTAAGTAAAATCTAATAGCAATTCCAAGACCCCTTTTATAATCGTTCATAGTTCCTACATCAAACTTCTGCAATCTTCCAAATCATAGATAGCATGTCAAAACCAAAGAAAGGGACCTCACATCACAGACAAAAATCAATATCTATGAAAAGACCATTCAAATCAATTCTTGTTTCCAGATTCAACACTTAGGTCATTGGTGCATGTGTGTATATATATAAAATGGAGTCAAGAAACCTATTTATAAAAGAAAATATGTGCTTGCTTGGAGAATTTTAGGCCTACAACGAACTAAAATTCGAAGAGAAAGTGTGAAAAAAAAAAGAGAGATAATACTGGTCTATTTGACAACAGATGTGAATAACTTATTGAAGAAGCAAATGAAATGCAATGAAGGCTTATGTTTGTATTCCCTAAATAGTAAAACCAATCAGATGAACATCTAGAGACATGTCTTTAGCATCAATTATTATCACTTTTTTCATTTGTAAAATTCATATATTGTAGAGACATTCTTGAAGTTATTATTATATCAAAATTAAATAAAGTAACAGCAGGAATGCTCAGACATCAGCTTCCAATCTTAACACATCAAGATGGACCAGTAGTTTCTCAATCACCAGTTTTAAAAAATTTGGGACACAATTGTCATTGTTGTTCTTTGCGTTCTTGTGGTCGTAGCAATTGGATTTTCCTGTAACTTACTAGGATCCAAAGTCCTTTTTATTTTACAATGGTGCTAAACAAATAAATAAAAATTTCTTTGGGAAATAAATTAAAGTATGAAGAACAAGCTAGCTTCAAATACACTAATAAAGGAAAATAAACACATTCATGTAGATTTCATTTCAAGGACATATAGTTTGGTGGAACAAGTTATTGTAAAATACATTCTTGCTGATCATGCTACCATAGTACTGAAGAAGGGTATAAAGAGGATTAGGATTTTTCAAATCGAGGAGTCACATCCCTCTTTATTTTATTATCTTTCCTCATCCTTTCAATTCTTTTTCTTTCCATTTTCCTACATCCTGACATGTTCTCTTGTTCACCAGCAGTAGCAACCATGAAACCCAGTATACTGTGATTATTTACATGGATCCTTATCCTACTATTGAACTATTTTGTAAGCTATCTTGCTAGTAATATCTAAATCACTTGAATGTATTTTAAATTGTAAGCACTAATAATGCTCTTTTTTGTCCCCTCCACATCTCATATTTACAACTATAACCAGTACAGTCCTCACGGGACAGGCAGATCATTGCATGGGCGTTGCCACCAAGAGGTCTGGAGGTCAATTCATGGCAGCGAAATGCTTGCCATATTCCTGCGCTCCCCCATGCAATGGTTTCAAAGGCAAAGCCACCTGTGATTTACCTCTCTACAAATGACTATGGGACCGGTCATGTGGGGCACCCGGATTAGCGTATGACCTTTTGCCACCAACTATAACTAGTTTGCTTTAGCCAATTATACAATTTACTGATCAGTCTTTGAAAATTTCCATATCATCTTAACTCATTTTCTATTGCTTTAAGAGAGCACTAATTTTCTTATTACTTTTTTGTGTTTTTTACTGTTTTGTATAATTCAAACATCAGTATGTGTCATCTTCATATCCCTGTGTAATATTTCACTCATGATATGCTCGTTCCTTGTTGAAAATGTTTAAGCAGAAGTGGGGTCACAAGTGTTCTTTGCTTGTGCATGATCGGCAATAAATCAAATACCTGACATAAAGAGCCAAGCTCTCAGTTTTCAATGGATACAACCGAGAAACCAACATTTGCAATGTAAATATTCAGATTAGAACAATCAAATAGACTGGTTATATCAATGTGAAAAGCAAGTCCAAATATTTCAGCAACCAACTTTAGGAGGCTGACTCATATTTTGGTAAGTCTACAGAGAACATGAAACAAGTGACAACTTTCATGTCAACTAAGTGACTATGATTAAGCACCAAAACAAGAAGACAACACATCTGCAAAGATTTTTTTAAAAAAAAGAGTCAAACCTGTGAAAATTAACCTAAATCCAGTTTTGTCAATCTGTTCCAACAATAACAAGACTGGCACATTAGATGCATGCAAAAAATGATAAATTTGTATTACCTTGTTCAGTGCTTGAGTTGGTACTACCACACCAGATAGCCTCCCTAATTCGAGGAGGAGCAAAAGCAGGGCCCTGCAGGAAAGAAGAATTGTGTCCTAGTGGAACTCCCAAAAGTGATGTTGAAGCTTTCGCACCGCCCAATGACCTTAATAACTCTCCCTGTGAAAAGAAGGGGATTCATTTAGTTCAGAAATTTAGAAAAGCTAAAGGTTCATAGCACTCGATACCAATCAATTTTACAGAGAGAATTCATCTAGATTAACTCTCTTCAAATTTTTCAAATTTTATAGACACAATAGGAACCGATATAATGAGAAAAAATGGAATAGCAGCCATCATCAGCGAGCAAGAATCTTAGCAGGTAACCAGTAATATATCTGTATCACTAACCCAGAGCAACACAAGAGCAAGCACTATATAGAAGTTAGTGACGCCAAAAAAGATAGTTTTTTGAGAAACATAAATTATAGAAAACTTGAAAAACGAATGGAAAACTTGTCCATACTTGAATAGGATTTCATACAGATTAAAGATTGTTAGTATACATCTAATTACGATATTGAAAATCCTTTGAAGCTTGATAAGTATAGCTCTTTCTTTACAAGTTAGAAAATTGATTTTAATCTAAGAGTAGCTAAATAAGGATGAAAAAAATTGGAAAATAGCATTTCGATGATACGTCTACCAACAATATTGATCTGCAAACGCAACCAGAAAAAGCAATATCGAGCAAAACAGATGATAACAGCAAACATAACACTTCCTCTACCTTGAGTTTGACCCTCTCGCGAATCAGCGTGAGGGAAGCATCGATGACCCGGTTCTGCCCCTTCTCAATCAAGGCCTTAGAGACGTTCGCGGTGCTCAGTTGCCTCAAGTAGTGCATCCACTTCGTTCCCTGGCTCATCTTTTCTACAACACGTATAAAAACATCTCGTCAGTATCTACAAATAAATAAGAAAAAATGGCCAAAATATCTATAAAAAAATACATGATAACACCAGAAGAACACGAACAAAAAATAACATTTTGATCAGCTACCAGAACACAGAACGACAGAAATCTACGTCCGATCGAGAACACTGATTCAGATTTCAACAAAAAAATACAAGAACGTACAAACTAGAGCACATCAAAAACCTAACATAAGCAAACATATTCATCAAAAAATAAGAACAAGAAAAGGGCAAATGTGCCCGATACCTCACTCTCACTGCGTAGAGAAGGACAGAGATTGAAGAGAGGGATGGTACGAGTGGAGCGGAGAACGAAACTCCGCTTTTATCAAGCTCGTCGTGCCGTCGCTATGGCAACAATCTCTGCAGTGGATTTCATTGGTGCTTGCCTGTTTGGTATCTAAAAAAAGGTAAAGAGATTAACAGACGGGTAATTTTTTAAAATGCCTATTTTTATATTTTTAAAAAAAAAACAAAATAACATAGATATTTTACTATTGGATGGAATCAAAAGTCAAAAGGATTTCTGTTTTTACAATAAAAATAATATTAAATGATGATTATATCATTTTACCCGAATAAATATATTCTTTTAATAAAAAAATCAATATAAAAGGCTCCTATGATTTAGTAAAACTTGTGCACTTTGACTTTTGTCTAATACAAAATCCTATAAAATATTTTAATATTAATAAATCTTTTAAATAAATTACAGATTACTAATGGAGGCAATCCATAAAGATTTAAAATTAAATATTTTTTATCCACCTTAATTATCACTACTTGCATATTAATTAATAATCACTACATAGCAAAAGAAGCCCAGCTTACCCCTATTGCCACAATAGGTGTAATAGAATTGCTAAGTCCTATTAATCAACTTAATTATATTTTTTTTAAATAATTAATTTTAAATACTTGCTTTATTTCTCTTTTCAACTTTTAAATGTTACTTTAAAAAAATACATCAAACAAACTCTTTTGTTAGGTAATTATACGATAAAGATTGGAGAAACATTCTCCACGCCTAATTTTATTCATGTTATATTCAAGCCAGCATGATAAGCTTAAGGTTTCAATCTATCATAATCATAATCAAGAAGTTATATATATATATATATATATATATATATATATATATATATATATATATATATAATAAAACCTTTAAATGAGTTACAGATTACGTATTAATAAAATCATAAAGGTGAAAAGGGCATTATAAAAAAAACAATCGAAAAACCAGTCATTAGATAATTTATTCCGATAATATCTTTACTTTACATGTAGCATTATTCTAACAACTATAATTAATTACTATAACATATCGTAGCTGCTATAATCTTGTTCCTTACTTTAGCTTTATTAGCTTTATTGAATCAATTATGATTAATTGTTATAATGTACAATGATTATGACTATTATAACGTGTAACAATTAATGTGATAATATTATAGTAATAATAGCTACTAAATAGCTGTTAAAATTATATAGCAACTACTAAGTAGATGTTACAATTGTTTTTAAATAATTTTGATTAATTTAAAATGATTTAGGTACATTTTAAATAATTTTAATAAATAATATTTTGTTATAATAATATTTAGAATTCAAAGTTTTAAGTGTAGTTGTAGCTGTGAAGTAACCACATAAATAAGTGCTACAACTATCTTAACGTAACTTTGATTAATTTAAAATAATTTTGATAAAATTTATGTAATTTTGATGAGTTAATAAAGACTATTTTAATATAATAATACTTTATGTATAAAAGTATCATAATACATCGTCATTAAAACCCATTATCTCATTAAAAATTATGAGGTTCACTATCATATATTCTGTAAAATATCGAAAAATGACGAATAACCATAAAGGAATTTTTCGAAATTTTTAGGAATTTTCTGAGAATTTCTCCGAGTTTGTATGACAAGTTTAAGGAGATCGAATATTGGGTCCCGGGAAAGCATGTTTAAAGTACCCTATTTTAACGAGGAAAAGTTTTGTTTTCTTTTTCTTTTATTTCTCTTCCCCCGTTTTCCTTCCCCGACCCACGCCTCCCCCGCGCCTCACCGTCGGTTTCTTCTTCTTTTCTCCAACTGACGCGCCGCCGTCGCTCATGTCCGTTCCTCTTCTCCCCGAGCGTACAAAACCCCTCTCCTCAGCCTTAGCAGTGGCAACCCTTTCTTTTCACCTTTGGCTCCCGCGACGCCAAAGCTCCTCTTCGCCTTTGCCCCGATCCTCCTTGCACCGACGTGGAGCCCTAGAGCTCGAGCCACCACCCGATCGCCGGAAGGAAGGGCCAACGCTAGCCCTCATCTCGCTGTGCCCTAGCCGCAGTTGTCGTGCCCTAGATCACCGGGGATCGGGAGCGTGCGTCGATGACAAGGGTAGGTTCTTAAGTCGTTTTCTCTTTATCCTCTCTAGCCCTGTGCCCTAACACTATCTATGATTGGGTAGCTGATCTCTATAGGGTTGATTGGTGTCTGGAATTGTTGATTTCTTTCTTGATCCGGCAATGTGGTAACGAGATCCCTTTTCATAGCAGATCGACACACCTATATTGGTTAGGTTTTGGATGGTTTGATCACGGAGAAGGTGTCAAGGTCAGTGCTACCAGTAAGTTTCTCAAATTAGGTTTTCTTTATGTTGCCTTGATGAATCTGGACCTTCTGTTCTTAATTGGAGCAGTAAGGGTGGATTCCAACCAAGTGTTGTGTGTTGTGGATCAACAACCATCTTGTTCCAACATCAACAGTGGCTAGGTATTGAGGTAAGGTGTAGGGGAATTTAATACAAATTGGTTAAGTGTGACTTAGGTTTATATTTATGTGTTGATTAGGGTTTTGCCCTAATTTAGTGTTAGAGATTTTATTTAGCTACTTATTTGAATTTAGATAAATAAAATATACACATTGATTGGTACAGGACTTTGATTCGAGACGGTGTCTCGACGAGGGATCTATTTCGGATTGGACATTTCTATTGGAGGCGGGTACCTTGACTTATCTTTTAGATAATGTCATGTTGATATGCTTAGTAGATTTTTAATAAGTAGTAATAATTATGTTTATATCTGCATCGGTATGTCACTATTTATTTCCGAGCATGTTTTGTTTGTTACCTGTTTAGCATGCATGCCCTTGTTATTTATTTATGTTATAGAGGTAGTGACATATCATGCCATGTGATATACCAGACTAGTCATTTACCATATCTGACCTGTGTACCTAGATCGGTTTATTTGATCCATTTATTTTTTGTACACGTTTTATGGAAGTAGATATGGTCAGGATTTGTATGTTTAGTGTCATACATCATCTCGCATGATTGCATGCTATGCGATAGTCGGCTCCATTATTGTTGACCACATCGCCAGTTACATGGATCTGTACACACAACCACTCATGGGTTAGTGGTTTTATTCAGGCAGGGTGTGTTGCAGTAGGTTGCTCTGTTTGGCTCTGTTGACCCACTCATGAGTAGTGTGACGCAGCGTGGTAGCCGGCAGGGATCCCTCCTCTAAATTGTCTCAGGGAGATGAGCACATTGCGCTCCCCCCACTTATGATTTGGGGTAGGAGAATAAGTGTACTCCGACAGCATCCCGTCCACTCGGTCACTCATCAGGAGTAGTGACGACAGAGTGCACGGTTGTCACAACCCTACCCATTCGGTCTCACCATCATGTGTGAGATGGCTGACTGGCGTCAAGGGTGACCAGGACATGTCATTGGCATCATATGCATGATGCATTTATTGCTTGTGTTTACTGCACTGTGTTTGCTGCATATTGGATGGATGCATTTGATTGACATGCATACAAGATTATGATACTCCTCGGTCTGACGACCTTGTTTTTTCTTATATCCAGGTCCTGGTTAGTACAGATACTCCTTTACCTTACAATTTTTCATTTTCCATATGATATTTATTTAGGAGACTGTACGCATATTTATTACTGCTGGTTATTATTTACTATGCATGTCAACTAGGTATCCACTGAGTGTTGGACTCATCCCCGTTATTACTATTTCAGGTTGAGGTTGTCCGGAGATCTCCAGTCGCTAGTCCCCCACCACTTCGCGTAGCGACGAGTTCGCATATTTTTTTTTCTTATTATGTTATTGTCTATATTTTCATACTTGTATCTTTTGGCGCTTGGATCTTGTACGATCCCTTGTTATCGATGGGTTTTCATTTAGATGTATGCTGGAGTTTTGTGTTTTATGGGTGTAGTTGAGTAGGATATCAGGTTTGTGTTTTATGTGTGTAGTTGAGTAGGATTTTTGAGATGATTTCCTTATCGTTGCTTAGGTTAGGATTTTACTATTAAACTGCGTGGGTGCTTGCTTATTGTACTTATTGTTATTGTTCTGGCCGTGTTGGCCGAGGTATATGTGGCTTTGAGGGCATTGTAGAAAGTTTCATATTGTCATCTGTACAGGGGAGATGCTGTCAAAATTTCTTCTGATAGAGACTACTTGGGGTGTGACATATTCATTATACCAATATATCTCTTTCATCCACATTCCTTTTAACATTAGTACTCATTATTTACAAATCTCCATCGTCCATTCAATCCTATTAAAATTATATAATATTAAATAAATATTTTTAAATATATTTTAAAATATTTAAATTATTAATAATAATTTTACTTTAAAAGTTACTGTTTCTAAAAAATAATATTAAAATTTTTACGATTAAAAAAATAAATAATTAAAAAAAATGAGAGAGAGGGGTCCAACCTTTGAACGCTCCTCTATCCTATGAATGAGTATTATAATATCCACTCATAATGGAGTGAATATAATACCTATTTAACACTTCCTCTCTCTCTTGTGAGTGTTATGCTTGCACTACCTGCTCGGTCGATAAATTTATCCCTATTTTTTTTTCTAATACTTTTAATTAGAATTTTTTTCTAAAAATGGAGAGCACGATCAAATGATGTTAGACTTCTGGGTTAGGCGCCAATTAACTGGGATTATCATTTTTTTTTCTAATACTTTTAATTAGTCATCATCCCTAGGACTAAGGTGCCGTTATAGAATATCCAAATTATTATCCAGATATCCATGATTTGATCCTTAAGTATGATATATTTATAGAAATTTTTCCATCAAATAAAATTAATTAAGATTATTAATTTTTTTAATACTTTTAATTAAATTTAAATAGTCAATTAACAACCGAATAGCAATTATAATAATACTAAAATACGGAGTATTTTGGATTAAAAAAACTATGATGAAGTATCCTTTTACTTTTCTTTGAAAAGGAGCATTCATTTGACTATTTACATAATTTGGTACATTTTTTTATTTTCGACGGATGTCATTCACTTAATTTTTAAAATTAATTAAGATTAATGGTTAATCCTGCCTGAGGTCACGGTGTTCAACTGACTGGTGAGTTGTTGCTAATATTAACTAGCAAAAAGAGGAATAGTGGCCAGGGAGGAAAGAATACATTAGGGAGATGGTCGGAAAGATTCCCGGCATTGTTTTTCTAATGCCCAAGTTAATTTTTGAAGATGAAGAAGTATTCTCTCATTAGGGTCTCGAGAAGATGTATGTGCCCCCCTTTTTATAGGAATAAATTTTTTTTTATCATGTCTCCACATTTTTCTCGAATGTTACCACATTCTCAGTAATAAAGGACCATTACTTTCCGTTAATTCAAAATAACTACCCATGTATGTTGGATAATTTACCAAAGATTTTGAAAAATTAGTTGAATTTAAATTATACTGAATTAAATTTAATTTATTTGTCGAGATGACCTGAACAGATAATCTTAGGCTGTCAGTGGGGGTTGGTTTCTACCAAGTGCGGACTGCAGAGTGGCTGAGGGAGCAATGTGGGCGGGTAGTGCAAGCAGAGCAACAGAGCGACTGATCGGCCGAGCGGGCTGAGTGGCAGTGCGACCGAGTCGTAGAAAGGTTGATCAAGTCAAGTGGTCGACTAGGTAGAGCAGCGGACCGGGTAGTACAATCTAGCGGACAGAGCAGCATATTAGATCGACCAGGCCAAGTGGTCGATCGGGCACAACGACCGATCAAGTAATACGGTTGAGCGGGCAAAGCAGGCTGATCAGGCCGAGTGGCTGACTGGGCAGAGTAGGCTAACATTTGAAGGTAGAGCAACTCGAGCTATCGAGTGGCCCGAGCGGGGTAGAGTGGCCGAGCGGGCGAAGCGGACTGAGGCCTGCAATGAACGCAGTTTCCTTGAAACAGATCCATACCCCACCTCCGGCTGTGCTTCGAGGTTTTCTCGCGTCGTCTGTTTCTCAATATACAATGGTTAACCGTGATGCACACCAAGCACTGGTAGTCACTGCAATTGAGAGGTACCCAACTGCTATCATGGGTACTCTACCGAGAAAGAAATGCACGACAAAAGAGGAGGGGGAAGGTAGGTGGAGAGCTTCAGCTTTTGTGTGTGTTGTTCAGGACCATGGTCTCTCTTTATATATGAGCATCATCCCTCACCCGCATTGAATGTCGAGTAATGACCATTCAATACCCAAGGATTAATGATAGCCGACGACCAACAATGGTCAACCATTACTATTCGGGAGCTTACGAAATCGTCATTAACGATGGTTAATACTTCTATTACCTTCTTGAGTAGCAAATAAAAAGAATACATGTGAAAAAATGTTGGTTGTTCCACTTGAGCAAATTTTACCCCGACCAATCTGATATTTGGCGCATACAGGTCGTGCTCGCATACGAGTCAACTTGTTCAATGTAATCCGGGCCCTGGCTTTACCCCCCTTGCACACCCATGCATGAAAGAGAGTCTTTCCCCATACATTTATTCGTAACATCAATACATGTGAATCAATAGGTCTTAAAACTCCTAATGTGGGACTAAAGTCTCATTCACAATGGAGTTTATTCCCTCTTCCATCTCTACTTCATTCACATATATCCAATATGATGAATTATATGGTTTTCAAAAACTTTTTCTTTTTGATTTTAAAATCAAGACGCAACGGAAAAACACGAAAATGAAAAGCAAGTAAAAAAGACAAGTTTAATTTTACTTGACTCGGAGCCTTCGACGACTCCTACTCCAAGACCCAGTCCCGTGAACCTATCGACGGGTAATCCACTAATAACCTCTTTCGGAACCACCGGAAGAGGGGATCGAGTACAAAAGAATTGAAACAAGTGTAACATGCTACACTTTTTCTTTTACAGAAAGTAAGTACAATATTTAATTTTGTTACCCAACACTTTCGAAGATAGTCGACTTAGGCTCGGTGTTAGGCGGCTCCTCAGCAGTAGTCGGACGCAGCAATGTTATAGCGAAGCAATAGCAAGAAATCGGAGCAGTTGGAACTTCAAATGGACACGTAGAAGCTCGTAGAAGAGTTAGTAAAGAGTGCTTGGTTTAACAACACTTTTATAAGGTGTGGAAGGCGCCTTCCATAGATAAAAGTTTAGCCCGAAATGTACCGTTCCTTATCGCCAAAGAAATCAGATTTTATCTAATGGAAGGCTCCTTCCAATGGCTTGAAGGCGCCTCGAATACTGTTCACCCGAGACCTTTTTGCTCCTTTTGTCCTATAAGGTAGGTTAGTCCAACATGACAATAATTAACCTACAAAACAAAGTTAGCACAATAATAATATGATTAATTTACAACTTAGACCCTGTCCTCCATACCAAGATCTAGTCAAAGTCTCAATTTAGGGTTTCAAAATGGATCTAAATTGGACCGACACCTACTGTCCCCTCAACCGGGACGCGCCCTCACTTAGTCACTCTCCTCCGGTGACTTACCTTTACTTACCAAGTGTCAAGTTACCTCCTTGACGTCAATCTGACCCACCAGGTCTTCCTACTGGTTTTGCACATTCGGATTTCACCAATCGGGAATTGAACATCCTCATCTCTCGTCGAAATCACACATCCAGACTTTCTCTTGCCAGAATCTCACATCCGAAGTTCACCAATCAGGAATCACACATCCGACTGGACTTCCTGCCTGGTGTCAGGTCCACTTGACCCATCAAGTTAGTCAACCCTGCACACTTGATAACAAGGTTAGATCAATAACAAATCTAATTTTAATACATTTGTCATTCATCAAAACTCAAGTTTGATCATTGGTGTCAAATGCACAAACAATCTCCACCTCTTTGATGCAATAACAACCTGGGCAAAAGTTAGAAAAAACATGATTAGGGTTAAGAATTTCAAGATTTAGTTTATGTTGGTGTAATTGACCTCCAAGGTTTTAATGTTCGACAAATATGTTTAAGTAAGTTTAATGGAGCTTCATCATGGGAAGTCCTAGTCGTGGCTAGGCAAGGGTGGGAAGTCAACCGAGTGACTAGTCCTAACTGCGGTTAGGCAAGAGAAGTCCTAGTTGCAGGCTAGGCAAGGGAAATGTCGGTAGATCGTGGAAGCTAGGTGGATTCGATAGGTTTGGAGGACTTGATCCCTGGATAGTCGAATAGTGAGTCTTGGTGAGTGAAGTCAGGTGGAGAAAACCCTAGGGAGTGGTAACCTTAGGTTATGATGAGTGAAGCCAGATGGAGAAAATTCTAGGAGGAGATAACCTTAGGTAACGAGAAGTCTTAGAGGAGTGAATTCTAAGCAAGGTTGATCGGATAGTTTTCAGTCGACCGCGCGCGGTCGATCAGACCAGCGGATCTCGGTAAATCTAAGTTTAGATTTACCATAGTATTCTGTGTTACTATTATTGTTGTTGGCTAATGTAGTATTATAGGAAAAGTCTTAGTGGATCAAGCGATCAGACACTGAGCAGGCAAAGTCCAAACATGTCTGGAGGACCAATGTTTGGCCGGTAAGTTGAGCTATACAACTGGAGGAGCGACAGTAAAGTCATGTTTTTGAAAGGAACAACCTAAGGTCGCTAATCCAACTGAAGAAATTGGGAAGATTTCCAAGTTGAGATCAAGACAGTTCTATTGTATAATATTGCTCATGCATTATATATATTACTGTGTTAACCTTTGTGTTGCAGCAATATTCTATTTAACTCTGTTTTACAGATCTGGCCTGATTAGTCGACTGAACCAGCTTGACTCAGATTAGAGATCAGTTCAGACCAAAGCAGAGCATGTTTCGATCTAAGCTTGATCGGTCGACCGAACTAAAGAATCGGTCGACCGAACCAAAGGATCGGTCGATCGAACCCTAATGACTCAGCACAGATCATATCAAGCCAAAGCAAAGAAGGAAGCCAGGCTGATCGATCGACCTAACCATAGGATAGGTCGACCGAAAGATCATCACATTAATGGGTATTAAGTGTGAATCTCGGCGAACAAGGAAGATCTCTGTTCGGTCAACCGAACAAAGGGATTGGTCGACTGAACCATTACACATCATTAATGTTGAGGATCGGATCTCAGCGAAGAAGGAAGGGAGCAGGTTTAGTCGATCAAACCCGTGGATCGGTCGACCGAACGTTGCCAAATCTTATAAAAAGAGCTCGAGGTCCGAGGCTCAAAAAAGAAGCAAGAAATCTGTTTGAAGTTCATCTCTGTGCAAGCTGTTGTACGTGCTACAACTACTCATCTTCATAAGCAAGCTACTGCTTCAAGAAGTGTCGACCGAGCTTCAACTTTTATATACTGTCGGTATAATTTTATATTGCTTGCATTGTACTTAATTCAAGTAAGATAGCAGGTTGTTACTATCTTACTCATCTACATGTATGCACTACTTCTTTCCGAGGTTTTCGGAAAGAAAAGTTTTAGTGAATTGCCTAACGGTGCGATTAAAGATCGCGGGTCTTGGAGTAGGAGTCGACCTAGGCTCTGAACCAAGTAACCAAACGAGTCTTTTACTTTTCACTGCATATTCTGATTATGTTTAAAACATAAAAAGAAAAAAATTTTAAAGTACGATATTCAGCCCCCCTCCCCCTCTATCGCACTCTTTCGATCCTACAGTTTATTCTTTTCTTACTTAACTCTTACCCTCCCCTTTTGACACTCATCAAAAATAATGTAGATAAACATAGCAGATTATAAAAATTGTAATAAAACTTTAAGAAGTATAAGATGTTAAAAAAAGCAGGTTTTATGGGAGGGAGGAGTTGATATAATTCTTAAAGAAATTTTTAAACTTTTCAAAAGGGTTTCAAAATGTTAAAAATTTCTAAAATAAATCTCTTTGCAAAGCTTAAACTATAACTATGAAAGAAGTTTAGAAATCGTTTTGCAATATAATTTTTAAAACACCTTAAAAAAATGTTGCATGAATATTGTAAAATAATTTAAAGTGTTTTCAAAGAATTTTTTTTTAAGTAAAATAAGTTTGAAAGCATTAGAATCCTTTTAAATTTTTTAATTTTTTAATTTTTTAAAAGTTTTCAATATTTTGAAAATTGACTTAACACAACATTTTGGACAAATAAACTTTAAAAGAATTATACAAAATAGATTCAAAAATATTGTTAAAAAGATAGTTTGTTTGAAAATTATGCTTTAAAATTTCAATTGTTCAAAGCTCACTTTAAAAGTATCTTCAAAAATAGATTTTTAAAAGTAGAAAAACATATGTTTAAAAAAATATAAATTTTTATAAAGCAAATATTTAAAGGGTATGTTTGAAAGTATTTTGCAAGCAATATTGAAAGTGATATTTGCAACAAGTAAAGAAAAGAAATAAATTATTTTGAAAATCATTTTCAAATATCCTCCCTCTAAACTTGATATATTTAAAAATATTTATTTAAAAATTCAGCGTTAAATGTCTAATCGTTAGTTACTAACTAACTATTAGAAGATAACAGTATTTACTTGGTTAGTCAAGTTAAGTAAATATATCTAGTTAGTGTTTGACTAAAATAAATTACTTAACCTGATTACTATAAGTTTGATAATTTTCACCCAAATTTGTGTTGATGCACTGATATAAGCATCTGAAGTCTAAGCATGAAGCCTACACATCTCATGTTATTCTAAGTTCTTTGAATACACAATAAAGGTAAACCTAGTGTGTTTGTGAGATGTTCATTACCTAGATATATAGGATCATGCTTTCTATTGTTGGTCTCTCAATGACTGGCAAGAGGAGGGGGGTGAATTGTCCTGCAAAAACAAACTCAACATTTTCTCGACTTATAGCTTAATTATGAATACTTGTATTAAAAAATAAGAGATTAATTAAAAAGACAGAGACATAAAGAGAATTACTTGGTTTGCAATCAGAAGATTGTTAATCTAAGAAAAATAAAGCACACTTAAGAAGATCTCCTACGGGCGAAGTTATTGGAGCAATCTGAGTACCCTAGATTTTGATGTTTGGGCAAAAGTTTAAGTTAGGTTTATTGTTGTATTTGATATATATTGTGAGTGTGCAGGATACAGGTACAACAAGGAAAGTCTAAGTGTGATCTTGGCAAAGGAGGAAAGTCCAAGGATGAGTCTTGACGGTGTAAGTCCAAGCATATAGTCTTGGCAACGTAAGTCCAAGTGTGACTTGACAATGAGTGAAGTCCCGGAGGTGAGGAGCCTCTTGGCAAAGGAAGACCTGACAATATGAACAAGGCCGAAGGAAGCTCTAGAAGGCAAGACGTGAAAGATACGGAGATATCCGAGGGATGCGAGGCTGATGGAGGAGGCTAGAAGGCTAGGTCTAGGTTAGTCGGGCGAGGACGAGTGCTGAGTGATTGTACTTAGGGAAAAATTCTATGTGTTTAGGATTTACTGTAGTAGTACTGTAACAGTATTGTAGTGACACTGTAGCATCACTATAGCAGCCGACTGGTTACTGTAATAGTTGACTGGTACACTGTAGCAGTCGACTGGTAGTCGACCGTTAGGTAACGGTCGACTTCCCTAAAGGACCAGTCGACTGTTAGCGGGAAAATAGTTTAGTGTTTTCCTCTCAAGCTCTATTTAATAGAGCTCGGGGTGCTTGGGTATGGTTGACGAAATAGAGGTGGTTAACCCCTATTAGTAGTCTTTCAAAGCCTCTAAGCTCTTCTTGTGATCTAAGAGTATTTAGATCAAGGTTGTGGTGAGGTTTCTCCACCGAGAAGGAGGTTTGAGCTAGCCGGAGATTTTCGGGGAGTCATCCACCGACGAATTAGGATCGTCCACCTTACGGGCAGTCGTGGAGTAGGAGCCCTAATCTCCGAACAACGTAAACGCCTTGTGTTACGGTTTGTTTTGGTTTATTGTCTTTCCTTATTGTTTATAGGATTTAGCTCTCTTCTTATTAGTTTGTATTTTTATTTTCCGCTGTGTACTAACAAGTGTAGGAAGTAACGATTTGGGTGAGAGTGAGATGCTATTCACCCCCCCCTCCTCTAGCGGACGTCAATGTCCCAACAAGTGGTATCAGATCCAGGTTAGCTCTTGTTGGACTAATTGCCAAGAGAGCCGCTAGAGGAAGAAGATGGAGTCAGAGGGACCTCTCGGATGGGACATCTGAATCCCACCTTCATACGAGCACGAGGACTTCGACTATTGGAGGAAGCACATAGAGAGTGGTTCCAAATGAATTGGAACCAATGGATTGCGTTGGAGGAACCATTTAAAGCTCCAACGGACAAGAAGGGAAAGTGTCTCCAACATCGATATTGGACCGAGGAGCAAATGAAGCAATTGGAGACAGATATGGAGGTAACTAGAATTTTAATTAATTTATTATCTCCTAATGCGATATTGAATATAGGTGACTACGAGAATGCAAGTGACCTTTGGAAAAAGGTAATTGCGCTTCATGAGAGTCCTACACAAATCCAAGAAGAGAAGGAGCCCAAGGAGAAGGGCTCATTGATCTAAGAAGAGAAGAACCAATCGGATGTTGGCACGGGTTCAACATCCGAGGAGGAGAAGGAAGATGAGGAGGTATCATCCACATTATCAAGGGAGGAAGAAGTGGAACCGTCCACATCTTCAAGTGAAGAGGAAGAAGAGCAATCCAATGAAGAGGAGATCTTGGAAGCTCAACCCTCCACCTCAACTACCAAGAAGAGTACAAAGGACCACATCAAATGCTTTGAGTGTGGTAAGATAGGACACTATAAGAGTAGGTGTCCAATGCTTCAAAAGGTAAGGGAAGTAAAGCCTAAACTCAACAAGGTTGATTTAACTAATGTGAGTTTTATGAAGGAGAAGAAGCATATTAGGTGTTTCACGTATGGTGAGTGGGGACACTACCATACAAAGTGCCCAAGGAGAGGAGAGCTCAAGAAATTGGCGCACTTGAAGAAGTGGGCGAAGAAGAGAGCTTCAAGGGTAAGGGAGGTAAACCTTAATTTGAATTCAAGTTCAAATTTAAATTCTTCCATGCATGCTATAAATAATTTTCATTATTTACCCAAGCATAATCATGGATTTAAATATAATGATAGGAATAGGGTTAATATAGGAGATAACCCTAAGAGACCTATTCATGCTAAATCTAGTAAGAGTAGACCTAATAAGACCCAAACCACTTTGCCAAAGGGAAAGAAAGTAGATGAAAACCTAAGCATTAATCCCAAGAAAGGAAGACATATGCCTAGGAAGGTGGGTAGGTCTAGGGATGCCCAAGGTGGACATGTTGACTCTAGGGTTAGAACCCTAGAGTTGGAAAATCAAGCCTTGAAGGCGAGGAAATGGAGAAAGTCCTAGAGAGGTTCATATTAGACCTAAAGGACTTGACATGTATTTGGGTGGTCAAAGACCCAAAAATGTTAAATTAGGTCCCTCCAATACCAAAAGGAGGTCAAGTGCTAAGGTAGTACATGACATTGGTAAGGGAGGTGTGACCAAGGACAAGGGAGTCATCCAAGGCCAATAAGAAGGAATATGCTAAGGTGACATATAATTATGACAAAGATGAGGTGTCCAAGGTAAAGGAAAGAAGAAACTAACCAAAGACAATGTGTCTAAGGTTAAGAAGGTGAGTTTTGTAGGCCAAGTGTCACCCGAGGTGCACTGAAGTAGCCTAGCCATAGTTGATGAGTCACCTAGGGAGGTGGATAAGATTAAGAGCTCAAGGGGAGCTCAAAGAGTATTTGGGACTTATGATAAATGATCTCAAGTGAACCAATATGTGCCAAAGGGATTAGAGATGGATTTGAGTCTCTACTGTAATTGGTTGGCACAATTGAGTTAAGTTTCATGCATGAAAATATGACATTGGGGTCATATTGCATGAAAATTTATTTTTGATGTATAGATACCATATAAACCCATGCTAGGGAAGTATTGTGGTTTAGTATGGGCAGATACATCAAGAGGAAGCCAAAACTAGGACTTTAGGTTAA
This sequence comes from Zingiber officinale, assembly GCF_018446385.1. Lineage (NCBI taxonomy): Eukaryota > Viridiplantae > Streptophyta > Magnoliopsida > Zingiberales > Zingiberaceae > Zingiber > Zingiber officinale. The sequence continues at coordinate 143,663,522 of NC_055989.1, forward strand.
GGGTTCAATTGAACCATTTAGATAATTTTGAATTTTGTGTCATTCTTGGGATCTGTGATAAATATATTTTTGTATATATATTTTTCAAGTAGACAAGGTTAAAATAGACTTCTCCACAAAATTTAGAAATTTTTGGAGGTTTATAGAATTTATGGTGCATTTTTGAAGTTGGGTTGAAAAGGTTGATTTTTACAGAAATAGGGTACCAGTCGACTAGTGCAGATACCAGTCGATTGGTAACAGTATTTTTGAGCACAGAATGTCTCTGTAAGCTCATTTTGATGAGGGCAGTCGACTGGTTCCGATACCAGTCGACTGGTAACAGTGTATTTCGAACACAGAGGATTCTGTGAGTTGAAATCAAAGGGGGCAGTCGACTAGTACCTAGTTCAGTCGACTGATACCAGATTGGAAGTGTTTTTTAGCATTAGAAAGTGACCAAAAGGATTATAAACATATATGTAATCTTATGAGGGATTAATACATGATCTTTATGGTTGTTAGAGGTCAAAAAGTCCAATAATTAGGAGATTGTTAGAGCTCTTTTTGATGTATGACAAAGGGGGAGAAGTTTAGGTTTAAGTGGAAAATCTACACACCTTTGCAAGAAATCCTAGCTCAAGGGGGACCTTAGGTGAAGGGGGAGCGATTGTTGAGGCAAAGGGGGAGAAGTTTACCTTTGCGAGAAATCCTAGCTCAAAGGGGAGCTTAAGTGAAGGGGAAGCCTAGGGATTTAGGTTCCATTATTTATGCATGAGTTGATTTGCATATGTATTGCTATATTGTTTCCCTAACTTAAACGGGTTGTCAAACATCAAAAAAGGGAGATTGTTGGAGCAATCTGAGTACCCTATGTTTTGATGTTTGGGCAAAGATTTAAGTTAGGTTTATTATTGTATTTGATATGCATTGTGAGTGTGCAGGATACAGGTACAACAAGGAAAGTCCAAGTGTGATCTTGGCAAAGGAGGAAAGTCCAAGGATGAGTCTTGGCGGTGTAAGTTCAAGCATGTAGTCTTGGCAACGTAAGTCCAAGTGTGACTTGACAATGGTTGAAATCCCGGAGGTGAGGAGTCTCTTGGCAAAGGAAGACCTGACAATATGGACAAGGCCGAAGGAACCTCCAGAAGGCAAGATGTGAAGATAGGGAGACATCCGAGGGATGTGAGGTTGGTGGAGTAGGCTAGAAGGCTAGGTCTAGGTTGGTCGGGCGAGGACGAGTGCTGAGTAATTATACTCAGGGCAAAATTCTATGTGTTAGGATTTACTATAGAAGCACTTCAGCGACACTATAGCAGTCGACTGGTTACTGTAGCAGTCGACTAGTACACTGTAGCAGTCGACTGGTAGCCGACCGTTGGATAACAGTTGGCTTCCCTAAAGGACCAGTCGACTGGTGCATACACCAGTCGATTGGTAGCGGAAAAGCAGCTTAGTGTTTTCCTCTCGAGCTCTATTTAATAGAGCTCGGGGTGCTTGAGCATGATTGATGAAATAGAGATGGTTAATTCCTATTAGTAGTCTTCCAAAGCCTCTAAGCTCTTCTTGTGATCTAAGAGTATTTATATCAAGGTTGTGGTGAGGTTTCTCCAGCGAGAAAAAGGTTTGAGCTAGCCAAAGATTTTCGGGGAGTCCTGCACCGATGGATTGGGATCGCCCACCTTACGGACAGCTGTGGAGTATGAGCCCTAATCTCCGAACCACGTAAACGCCTTGTGTTACGGTTTGTTTTGGTTTATTATCTTCCCTTATTGTTTATAGGATTTAGCTTTCTTCTTGTTAATTTGTATTTTTGTTTTCCACTATTTACTAACAAGTGTAGGAAGCGACGATTTGGGTGAGACGCTATTCACCCCCCCTCTAGCGGGCGTTAAGGTCCCAACAGGAGTAGCCTCTTACAATGTTAGTAACTCACAATCAAAAGTAGAACAAGAAGAGAATGATTTACAAGTTGTTATCTGAATTACTGAAATCAAGGATATATTTATAGCTCTTTTCCGGACGCCTGGAAAGGTTTCGGGCGTCTGGAGTGGGATAGAATTCTATCCTCGTTGCGTCGGTCAATGTCCACGCCGATCATGATAAAATTTGAGTTCTAGGCGCCCGGACCCACAAAGTCAACATAGTTGACTTTTTCGATCCGCGCCCTTTGCTCCGGCTCCGCTCACCTCAGTTCGAGTCTTCGCTCCGACTCCGCTCGTTTGGGTGATTTCGACCATCCGGAATAGGGCTTACCCGATCCCAACTTCTGGTCTTCTCGAGCAGTCTTCCGCTCCGGCTTCTCGTCCCTCAGAAACGCCGCACGCTTCCTTCTCGTCCGCCAGCGTACTCTTCCGTAGCACCTCCTCCCTCGGACACACCGAGCTCGTCGGCTCTCTCCCGTGTCATCCTTCTCGCTAGCTGCGTCTTTCACTCGACTTCTTGTGCTCCTAAGTTTCTACACACTTAGACACGAAACATCAAATAACAACAGGACCTAATCTAACTCGGTTGATCACATCAAAACCTCCATGGGGGACTTACAATCTCCCCCTTTTTTATGTGAATCAACCCTAGTTAAGTTAGGGTAAAATAAGACATGAAATTAAAGACATGAAATAAATATTCAAGTTTTAAGACTTTAGATATGTAATAGTTTCAAAAATATAACTTTCCCTTAAACTTAACTTCTAATTCTCCTCCTTTAATCACATTCAAGATAAGGGTAAACTTAAATTGATTAAGAAAATTTTAACAGAAAGTCTTGTTAGTGAAAAATTCAATTAACTATAACAACAATTAATCGGAGTCATTCAAACATAGAGATAAAATTTGCACGAGAACATAAAATAAATTTAAGTTAATTTTTTTTTGAGGTTTAAATAAATTTTTAGGTTAAAAAAATTAAGGTAAAAAGAAATTTTAAGTAGTCGTACAGAAAAATTAAACTTTCAAAAACTTAGTGATAAAAAATTTTAAATATTAAAAATTGGCATGGGTATAAATAATTCACAAAATTTTGAAATTATTTTTCTTGGACAAAAAATAATGAATTTTGCAAAAAAAAAAAATAGTACAGAAAAATATTTTTAAATTAAAGAATATGATTTTTTTTCATAAATTCATAGAAAAAAGTAAACAAAAGCAACTTTAACTTTTGTCGATGCTATGTAATGAAATCTTATCTTATTTCTCAGAAAATTAAATTTTAACAAAACACATGCTAAGAAATTTATTTGACACTATTAAAAAAACTAGAGCATGCGAATAATTTAATTTAGGCATGATTTCGGAATCCAATATAGATTTCTACCTACTGGGTTAATTAAGTATTTTTCTAGGGATATAAGGTTTTGTCACTTTTCTGATTTGACCTTTCCGAAATCTATAGTACCAGTTTAATCCTTTATAGTTTCTAACATTTAAAAAAAACATTTGAACATGCAAAATTTTTTAAGTTTTCTATTTGTTCCTTTAGTTTAGCATTTTCAAATTTTACTTTTTCAAAATCTTTTATTAGACATGATTTTGCTAAAATTCTTTTTATTTCTAAGTTTTTATTTTTTTAATTTATCATTTTTACTTTTTAACTTGCATATTGATTTTGTCATAGATTTGATACCAAAATAGAGTTGATCAAGAGGTAAGAGGTATACCTCACTTACCATATCAGACTTGAAGCCTAAGTCTCCCCCTGCTTCGCTGTATTCATCTGAAGTTGCTCCCCCTTCATCGATGCTGGCTTCTAAGATACTTTGCTCTTCATGGCTCGCCATCAGTGTTAGTCTGACATATTTTTCTATTTTTGACTCGGATGATGAGCTTTCGTCCCAAGTAGCCTTTAGATTCTTGCGCTTGTTTTGCTTGGGCATCTTGTCTTTTTCCTTTTTGAGTTCTAAGCAACCCTCTTTTATGTGTTTTTCCTTTTGACACTGGTAGCATTGAACCCTTCTTCTATTTCTTGGATTTTTCCTGTTCTGCATTTCTTTAAATTTGTTAGATCTAAAGAATTTTCTTACCACGTAAACTTCTTGATCTCCTTCTGAGTCTGACTCGAGTTCATCATTCTTGGTTGCATTTAGTGCCAGAATCTGGCTTAACTCTTTTGTTGTACCTGCAAATCTGGTTTCATGTCATTCTAAAGTAGAAAAAAATTCCTCTAGGGTACTTACCTATAGGTCCTTTGAGATGTAATAGGCGTCGATTATCGAGGTTCATTCTGGAGTCCTGGGAAAGACATTGAGTGCGTAGCGTACCGAGTCTCGGTTGGTTACCATTTCACCGAGATTTTCGAGTCCGGTGATTAGTTCTTTTACCTTCGCGTGTAGGTCGGCTACCTTCTCACCTCTTTCCAGACGGATATTCATTAGTTTGTTCCGAAGTATGTCTCGTCTTGTGAGCTTGGTTTCGGATGTACCTTTGTAGAGTTCCAAGAATTTTTCCCAGAGTTCTTTGGCCGACGTGTAGCTCCCGATTCGGTTGACTTCTTGAGGCGGCAGCACATTCAGCAGGTGATATTCCACTCTGTTATTTGCTACGAAATCATTTTGTTCTTTCTTCGTCCAAAGACTCTCCTCCTTCTCTCCATTTTAATTCATAGGAACTACAAAATCATACTTGATTATTAAACGAATCTCAAAGTCAGTTTTTAGAAATTCTTCCATTCGGCGTTTCTAGTGTGTGAATTCTCCCTCGAATTTTGGTGGAACGATGCTTGGTCCAGCCATTAGTTCTTTTGCTTTGGTCGGCGGTTAGTCCTTCTGAAGCGTCCTTGCTCTGATATCAATTATTGGTCCCTTGATGGTCGGCGAGAGGGGGGGTGAATTGTCCTGCAAAAATAAACTGAACCCTTTCTCAACTTATAGCTTAATTATGAACACTTGTATTAAAAAAATAAGAGACTAATTAAAAAAACAGATACACAAAAAGAATTACTTGGTTTGAAATCAGAAGATTGATAATCCAAGGAAAATGAAGCACACTTAAGAAGATCTCCTTCAGGCGGAGTAGCCTCTTATAACGTTAATAGCTCATGATCAAAGTAGAACAGGAAGAGAATGATTTACAAGTTGTTATCTGAACTACTGAAATCAAGACTATATTTATAGCTCTTTTTCGGGCGCCTGGATGGGTTCCGGGAGCCTAGAGTGGGATAGAATTCTATCCCCGATGCGTCGGTTAATGTCCACATCGATCATGATAAAATTTGGGTTCCGGGCACTCGGTGTTGGTTGCTACACCTGGATTTCGTTCTGTTCCCCTGTACAAAAATTTTGTACAAGCACAAAACTTTTCCTAGCTACTCATGTGCTCTACTGAAGTTAAACTTGGATTACAAACGATACTTAACATTATTAATCAAAGTTGCTCTTCAGAAGTTAAACTTGGATTGGAAACGATACTTAACATTTTTACTCCAAGTTCAACCCATGTGTTCTTCAGAAGTTAAACCATATTACAGAAGTTAATTAAAAATTTATTTCAAAGATTGGCTTCCAGGTTAAATATGGCGAGTCACTTAGCTTTCTTGGGTATGGGATCATCCACCACTTCCTAGACAAAGTCTTTCAAATAAATTGGATATTTTAACTTCTTACAGTAACCCTAGGTTTAACTACAGAGACCACAATAGAAACACAAGATCGAAACGCAAAATCAAAATACAAAATTGATAGCACAAAATCAAAATATAAAATCCCTTAGCCTCTTGTGTAGGTTTTTCAGAATCCATGCAAAGAAAACTAACTAATTAATTCGAAATGGAAACCATTAATTAGTTATACCTTTCTTTGTAGCTAAAGACCTCTTGATCTTCTATTGTATTTCTCTCCTCTTCTTGGACGTTGTGTGGGCAACGATCTACCAAGATGGAATCTGTTGGTGCGGGAAGCATCCGACGATCGAACTCGTGTTTTGATAACGGCAAAGAATTCAAAGTTAAGATGTTTTGTAGTCTAACAAGTCTACTCGAGGATTTCAGGAAAGTCCTAGCTGCGGTTAGGCAAAGGGAAAACCCTAGGGGGCGGTAACCCTAGGTCATAGGGGGTGGTAACCCTATGCGGAAAGTCTTGGCAGGTCGATGGCTTCAGGCAAAAGTCCTAGGGGTGGTAACCCTAGGTGAAAAGTCCTGGTGTCGCGAACCAGGTGAAAGACTGGACTAGCCGGGGAAGCGGATGTCCAGCAGAAAGTCCGGAAGCATCGAGTGCTGAGCAAAAGTCCAGTCGATCTGGAGGATCGACTGGCAACAGGTAAATCTCCTGAGTGGAGTAGGTGAGGACGCGTTCCCCGTAGAGGGAACAGTAGGCGTCGGGTCGACCTAGGGTTTCCGGTTGGAAACCTGAAGTCAGACTCGGACAGTCCGGAGACTGTCTATACTTCTTTTATAATGTTTATTGTGCTAACTTTGTGTTGCAGGATAGTGTTTGGGACTAACGCATCTTGCAGGAGCAAAGGAGCAACCTAAAGCCTCGGATGAACAGTGTCCGAGGCGCCTCCATGGAGCTTGGAGGCGCCTCGGGTGCAAAGGCTGAGCTGGCTGCGAAGCACCATTGAGGCGCCTTGGAGAAGGCAGAAGGCGCCTTGAGAGGGATATAAGGCGCCTTGAATGGATGAAATTCGACCATGTCAGTTTTGATCCACGCGGAAGATCAGGCAGCATGGAGGCACCTTGAACAGCCTTCAAGGCGCCTTGAACACCCTTTATAAGGGGGTTTCGACCAGCACTTCAAACCAACGAATTCCAAGTGATCTTTCATCAACGTGCTGCTCCAAAAGATGCTCCGAAGTGCTGCTACAAGTGCCCGACGAACCGAAGCTTCAGAATTAGCATTTCTTGTTGTCGGTATAATATTTATAGCTTTTATTTGTACTCATAATTGTAATCTTTTAACGAGCTTATAGTTGTTGCCCACCGGAAGCGATCAAGGATCGCGGGCCTTCGAGTAGGAGTCGATCAAGGCTCTGAACGAAGTAAAAATCCTCCTGTCTCTGTGTGCTTACTTTGTTTTATTCCGCTGCTTAATTACTCCGATAGTTCTTACGATTCCGATAATTGAACAAGATAGCCACGAGCGCTATTCACCCCCCTCTAGCGCTTCTCGATCCAACAATTGGTATCAGAGCGGGGTCGTCTTGAATCAGTGCAACCACTATTCGAGACAATTTTTTCGTGGTTTTGTTCGGAGTCGATTAGAATTTAGCCTCATAGCTATATTCTAATTTCTTTTTACGAATCGATTTTCTGCTCAAAGTTGGTCAATACCACTTGAGCCTGTTATTTTTTCCTTCCTCCCGCACTACTAATCCAAGACTTAGTCTTGGAATAGATCTTGTTGTTTCTATTTTTTTTTTTTAGATCTAAATGGCCCAACAAGAAGGATTTAGCACCATTCGTCCCCCATTATTTTCCGGAGAAGACTTCGGATATTGGAAGGGGCGAATGGAGATTTATCTAAAGATCCAGTTCGACACCTGGATGATCGTCAAAACAGGACTGCAACTACCAACTGGTACAGACGGTAAGCCTACATCATGTGAGAACTGGGAGCCCGCATTTATCAAAAAAGTGGAAGCCGACGCCAAAGCTACCTGCACCATCCAGTGCGGTCTGACCAAAGAAGAGCTCAACAGAGTCGGTCCATTATCCTCCGCAAAGGAACTATGGGAGAAACTGATCGAACTACATGAGGGCACCTCGGAAACCAAGGTAAGTAAGCGTGATCTGTTACTTAACAAATTATACAATTTGAAAATGCAGGAAGGCGAGACGGCAAGTTCTTTACACGCTCGAATTCAAGATATTCTGAACTCCCTTCATGGAATCGGGCAAAAGGTAGAAAACAGAGATATAATAAGGTATGCTCTTAACTCATTTCCTAGGAGCTCATTGTGGGCATCAATGGTAGATGCCTACAAAGTCTCTAAGGATTTGTCTTCCTTAAAATTAGACGAATTATTTAGTGAATTTGAACTCCATGAACAAACTAATGCACAGCCATCCGAGAAGGGCATTGCTTTGGTTGCAGGTACAAGTCGAACAAGGGAATCAAGAGTACGGCGAAAGATTGAATCGGAATCAGAAGACGAACCCGACTCAGAAGATTCAGAGGATGAACTGACCAGCGAACTAGTGAATCTCGTGAAGAAGCTCTACAAAAAGAAGAAGGGATTCAACAAGAAAGATCTAAAGAAGGCAGTTCAATCCAAGGAGGCTCAACAGAACTCAAAGGCAAAGTTCGAAGTCACTTGCTACGGGTGCAACCAGAAGGGGCATATAAAAGCCAACTGCCCCAATCAAAAGGAAGCCAAGAAGCAAAGAAGAAAGAAGGCCCTAAAGGCAACCTGGGACGAATCTTCTTCGGAGGACGAAGACGACGAACTCGACCAAACGAGTTTACTCGCATTGATGGCCCGGGACCAGATCATCGAATCCGAGAGCGAATCAGAAGCCGACTCCGAGCAAAGCCACGGATCCGCATCCGTTTCTGAAGGGCCAGACTCTGCTGTAAGTATTCCTAGGCTTAATAACTTAGTCAATTATTTACTTCGCAAATTAACCAAATCAAATTTGAAAATTAAGTCACTTCTAAAAGAAGTAACCATTCTTAAAGGAGTAACTAACTCAAAATCTTTACCTAATCAAGTTCAAACTGAAGATTCAACTCAAGTACAACAACTTGAGAAAGAAAATTCAAATATGAAAAATCAGTTAAAAGATTTAAAAATTACTTTAGAAAAATTCTCTCTGGGCTCCAAGAATTTGGATCTAATTCTTGGAACACAAAGAGCCGTCTACAATAGAACTGGGTTAGGATATAAAAGTAAAAAGAAATATAAATCTTATTTATCCTTAATAAACAAACAAAGTAGTAAATTAGTCCAAGCATGAGTCCCCAAGTCCAAATTGATCAATCAAATTGGACTTGGCCAATACTGGGTTCCGAAGGATCAAATATACTACCTCGACAGACCATATCGAGGCCGTGATCCAGGGAAAGCTAAAATGAAAATGATCTTAATTTAAAATTCGAAATTAAATTAAAAAATTCAAAATTAAAAATCAAATTCAAAATTAAAAATTAAAAATTAAATTACAAATTCAAAATTCAACAAGTCGAAATTATAAAAAAATAGATGGAGGATCCAAACTAGCTGGCACCTCCAACTGAACTACCCGACAGGGTAACTGAACCTAATTTACCCGGAATGGGTAAAACAAGAATAGATTACCTGGCAGGGTAATTAAGGTTAGATTAAAACGGGATAAGTTTAACTTGAACCACAGTACTGGTGAAGTTTTTGGATAATAGTACGTTAGGGAAGCTTGGGCATCGCATGTCTAGGAAGATATGGCTTCGACCTGGTGCATTTGGCCAAGTGGAACTGATCGAAGCTACCCTTAAATGGATCCTAACTAGTTAGACCAAATTTTAGCATTAAGTTCAATGGGTAGGACTATTTGGAAAACCTCGAAGGCATGGTTACTTTAATGAGCTCCTTGTGACTCACCATAGCCCAGAAGTTTATCCAAAGAATGCTTACTTGTTGAACCCAAAGCTAAACCTGAATCTAACACAAGACTAAACCAAACCCTTAAATTGAACCATAATTCATCTCACAAAAATTATAGGATTCCCTGATTGAGAATTTAGATCGGGTGAGATGACTAAGTAATTAAAACCAAACTGATAATTAATTTAAATTTTAAAAACTTAAATTTCAAAATTATTTTAAAAACTTAAATTTCAAAATTATTTTAAACTTAAATTTCAAAATTATTTTAAAACTTAAATTTCAAAATTATTTTTAAAACTTAAATTTCAAAATTATTTTAAACTTAAATTTCAAAATTATTTTAAAAACTTAAATTTCAAAATTATTTTAAAAACTTAAATTTCAAAACTATTTTAAACTTAAATTTCAAAATTATTTTAAACTTAAATTTCAAAATTATTTTTTTTTAAAAAAAAAAACTTAAATTTCAAAATTATTTTAAAACTTAAATTTCAAAATTATTTCAAAAACTTAAATTTCAAAATTATTTTAAAAACTTAAATTTCAAAATTATTTTAAAAACTTGAATTTCAAAAATAGTTTTAAAAAACTTAAATTTCAAAACTATTTTAAACTTAAATTTCAAAATTATTTTAAACTTAAATTTCAAAATTATTTTAAAACTTAAATTTCAAAATTATTTCAAAAACTTAAATTTCAAAATTATTTTAAACTTAAATTTCAAAATTATTTTAAAAACTTAAATTACAAAATTATTTTAAAAACTTAAATTTCAAAATTATTTTAAACTTAAATTTCAAAATTATTGTTTTTAAAAAAAAAACTTAAATTACAAAATTATTTTAAAAACTTAAATTTCAAAATTATTTTAAACTTAAATTTCAAAATTATTTTTTTTAAAAAAAAAAACTTAAATTACAAAATTATTTTAAAACTTAAATTACAAAATTATTTTAAACTTAAATTTCAAAATTATTTTTTTTTAAAAAAAAACTTAAATTACAAAATTATTTTAAAAACTTAAATTTCAAAATTATTTTAAACTTAAATTTCAAAATTATTTTAAACTTAAATTTCAAAATTATTTTAAACTTAAATTTCAAAATTATTTTAAACTTAAATTTCAAAATTATTTTAAACTTAACTTTAAAAATTTTAAAACTTGAATTTCAAAATTATTTTTAAATAAAAAAAAACTTAAATTTTAAAATTATTTTAAACTTAAATTTCAAAATTATTTTAAACTAAAACTTCAAAATTCAATGGACATAAGTGTTTATTAAATTATCTTAAATTCAATAAGATAGAAAATTTAAGGAATCTGCTTCAATCACGCTATCTTTAATCCATTAATAAGAAACCAATTCAACTACTTCATGTGTAGGAATTGGATCAATGGATGTTGGATAGTGGATGCTCCAGACATATGACTGGAGATAAGTTGAAGTTTACCAAACTCAAGTACAAGAGTCTAGGATCAGTTGCATTCGGCAACAACGGTAAACTTAAAGTAATCGGAAAAGGTAATATTGAACTTAGTTCCGATTTCATTATTCGAAATGTTTTATTGGTTGAAAGTTTTAACTTTAATTTACTAAGTATAAGTCAATTGTGTGACAGCGGATACCTAGTTAATTTCGATAAATCTGAATGTCTAGTTAAAAATATTGAAAATCCAGAAATTAAACTTAAGGGACTTAGGAAAAATAACATCTACACAATTGATTTATCAATATCCTCAAGAAAGTGTCTCCTGACACAACAAGAGGAAACCCAACTGTGGCACAGAAGGCTGGGTCACACACATCACAAAATGGTCTAGTTAGAGGGTTGCCCAAATTAAAATTTATTGAAAATTCAATCTGTGATGCATGTCAAAAAGGAAAACAAACCAAGTCAACCCACAAGTCAACTAACCTAGAAAGATCCAACACCATACTTAAGCTCCTTCACCTTGATCTATTTGATTCACATGGAGCCAAATCACTAAACAAGAACCAATATTGCTTAGTAATAATTGATGACTACTCTAGGTACACTTGGGTAAAATTTCTAAAAACAAAAGATGAAACCTATGAAATATTTAGTAATTTTTTCAACTTAACGGAAAATGAAAAAGATACTAAAATTAAAAGAATAAGAAGTGATCACGGAGGGGAATTTGAAAATCATAAGTTCACCCAATTTTGTAAAATAAATGGATACCAACATGAATTTTCATGTCCTAGAACCCCCCAACAAAATGGACTAGTGGAACGTAAAAATAGAACATTACAAGAAGCAGCTAGAACTATGTTAAATGAATATCACTTAAATCATCAATTTTGGGCTGAAGCGATAAATACTGCAAATTACATTCAAAACAGAATTTTAATTAATAAATTTCACAATAAAACAGCATATGAACTCTACTATAATAAAATTCCCAATCTAAACTATCTAAAGGTATTTGGGTGTAAAGTTCACATTTTAAATACTAAAGATTACTTAGGAAAATTTACACCCAAATCTAACCAAGGAATATTCTTAGGATACTCCTCTACCAGTAGAGCCTTTAGAGTATATAATCAAAATACCTTGAAAGTTGAAGAAACAACTAATGTAATATTTGATGAAGAAAACAACTTACCTAATATAAATACAAATATTGACACTAATCCAAGAGCTGTAGATGAAGATGAAATCCAACCTAATCTTAATGAGTCAGAAGAACCAGTTTCTGACTCACAGATAAGACCAACTAGAATTAGCACCTCTCACCCACCTGACCAAATTTTGGGTGACCCAAACCTAGGAGTCAGAACTAGATCGTCCTATAGAAACCTTAGTCAGATTGCTCTAATTTCTAAAATTGAACCTAAAACTATAGAAGAAGTCCTGCCTGATCCAGACTGGATCATTGTAATGCAGGAAGAATTAGCCCAATTTGAGAGAAACCAAGTCTGGGACCTTGTACCTAAGCCCATAGATAAATCAATAATAGATACTAAATGGGTTTTTAGGAACAAGTTGGATGATCACGGTAATATAGTAAGAAACAAGGCAAGGTTAGTAGCCAAAGGGTTTAGTCAAGTCGAAGGCTTAGACTATGATGAAACCTATGCTCCAGTAGCTAGACTTGAGTCCATTAGGATGTTATTAGCCTATGCAGCCAATAAAGGATTCAAATTGTACCAAATGGACGTTAAGTCAGCCTTTTTAAATGGTTTTATCAAAGAAGAAGTCTACGTAAGCCAACCTCCAGGTTTTGAAGACATAGACTACCCCAATCACGTATTTAAATTAAAAAAGGCACTATATGGACTAAAACAAGCCCCTAGAGCATGGTATGAAAGATTATCTAATTACTTAATATCCAAAGAATTTAACCAAGGACAAATCGATCCTACTTTGTTCGTGAAAATTATAGGAAAAGACATCTTTATAGCCCAAATCTATGTTGATGACATAATCTTTGGTTCAACTAATTCAAAATTTTTAAAAGAATTTGTTAAATTAATGGAAAGTGAATTTGAAATGAGCATGGTCGGAGAACTCAACTTTTTCTTAGGCTTACAAATAAAACAAACCAAAGATGGAATCTACATTTATCAAACTAAATATGCTAAGGAGTTAATCAAAAAATTCAGCATGGAAAATTCAAAAATTATAAATACTCCAATGGCAACCAACATAAACATTGACTCTGACCCTGAAGGAAAACCTGTAGACCCAAAATACTATAGAAGTGCCATAGGTAGTTTACTTTATCTAACTGCAAGTCGACCTGACATACTGTTTGCAGTAGGTATGTGTGCAAGATACCAATCATGTGCAAAAGAGTCACACCTAACATATGTTAAAAGAATACTTAGATATATTAAAGGAACTCTACATGTAGGACTTTGGTATCCAAGAACTTGCACCTTTGACCTTTATGGATATTCTGATTCAGACTATGCTGGGTGCAAGTTAGATAGGAAAAGTACAAGTGGTAGTTATCAAATTCTAGGTCAGTGCCTAGTAAGTTGGTCAAGCAGAAAGCAACATTGTGTTGCTTTATCCACTACAGAAGCTGAATACATAGCTCTAGGAGAATGTGCATCTCAATTGTTATGGATGATGCATACACTAAAAGACTATCAACTAGACTATAAAAATACTAAAATCTTTATTGATAATATCAGCTCGATTAATCTGACCAAAAATCCTATTCACCATTCTAGAACCAAACATATAGAGGTAAAACACCACTTTGTAAGGGATCATGTAGCTAAAGGTGAAATTGCACTCAACCATGTTGAGTCCAAATCAAACCTAGCTGACATCTTTATAAAACCCTTACCTGAACTTGAGTTCAGTGGACTTAGCAAATAGGAATGTGTTGGGTAGAATAGATGTCTTACCATTATTTCTATTATTTTTTCAAATTCTAGAAAAAACAGTTTTCAAAACTCCAATTTTTTCCTAGATTTTAAAATTCTGGAATTAACCTAGGTTTTCCCCCTAGATATCATGTTCCCCTAGAATTAAGCCAGAGCATCTCACAAGCACCTAAGTTTACCTTGATTATGATTAACAAACATAGAATGACGTGAGATGCATAGGGTATAGCCTGGACTCAAGAATGCTTATATCTGTGCATCAATATGAGTTTGGGCGTTAAATATGCAATAAACATTAATCAAGTTAAGTTCTCCAGCTCTAGTCAAGTCTATCTAGACCAAAATAACTTAATTTGACTAACCTAGTAAAAGCTATTGTCCTATAGACAATCAGCAAGTAACTAAAGGTTAGACAGTTGGCAAAAGATACTCGATTTTTTTTGTTAAGAATATTTTGTTCTCTATGGCTCTGATACCTAATATATCAATCTAGTGAACATGACTTGTGCTTGGACTTAAGGACCAACTGAACTTAAATGAATAATCTTGTCCTAAAAACTTAAAATTTTAATCCAATTAACCTTAACTTTCAAACCCTGTTGAACATTGCTAACCTTAATCATGTATAATTCATTCAAACACATATTATTGCCCATTTTTGAGTTATGGCAAAGGGGGAGAGTAGCAAAAATGTGAACATAAATTCAAGTTAAAATTAAAAAATTAGGGAGGCAAAAGTTAAGGGGGAGCATATAGGGCAAACTTGCTTTAGTTACCTTGTTCATCTATACTTAGCAGATTTGCCTGTGCTAAAAATGTCTATCTATTCGTTTATTTACTTAACTTTGAATTTGAGTTGCCATAATCAAAAAGGGGGAGATTGTTGGTGCGGGAAGCATCCGACGATCGAACTCGTGTTTTGATAACGGCAAAGAATTCAAAGTTAAGATGTTTTGTAGTCTAACAAGTCTACTCGAGGATTTCAGGAAAGTCCTAGCTGCGGTTAGGCAAAGGGAAAACCCTAGGGGGCGGTAACCCTAGGTCATAGGGGGTGGTAACCCTATGCGGAAAGTCTTGGCAGGTCGATGGCTTCAGGCAAAAGTCCTATTGAAGCAATCTAGGTGCCCTAGGTTTTGATGTTTGGGCAAAGGTTTAAGTTAGGTTTATTGTTGTATTTGATATGCATTGTGAGTGTGCAGGATACAGGTACAACAAGGAAAGTCCAAGTGTGATCTTGGCAAAGGAGGAAAGTCCAAGAATGAGTCTTGGCGGTGTAAGTTCAAGCATGTAGTCTTGGCAACGTAAGTCCAAGTGTGACTTGACAATGGTTGAAATCCCGGAGGTGAGGAGTCTCTTGGCAAAGGAAGACCTGACAATATGGACAAGGCCGAAGGAACCTCCAGAAGGCAAGATGTGAAGATGGGGAGACATCCGAGGGATGTGAGGTTGGTGGAGTAGGCTAGAAGGCTAGGTCTAGGTTGGTCGGGTGAGAACGAGTGCTGAGTGAATGTACTCGAGACAAAATCCTAAAATTAGAGTTTACTGTAGCGGTACCGCAGCAGTACTGTAGAGTTACTGTAGCAACACTGTAGCGTTACTGTAGCAGTACTGTAGCAGTCGACTGATGCACTGTAGCAGAGAGCCGTTGAGATAGTCGTTGGCACCAGTCGACTGGTGCATTGACCAGTCGACTGGTAACGGGCAAATCAGGTTCTGATTTGTTCCAAGCTCTATAAGAAGGAGCTTGGTATGGCCGGCCAAGGTGACGAAATTAGACTTGGTTAAAGCCTAATTAGTAGTCACTAAAGTGCTCAAGGATCTCTTGTGTCCAAGTGTTCTTGGTTGAAGTTGTGGTGAGGTTTCTCCACCCACAAGGAGCGGTTTGAGCTAGCCGGAGTTTCCGGGGACTAATCCACCGACGGATTGAGGGATCGTCCACCTTACGGACAGCCGTGGAGTAGGAGCATCATCTCCGAACCACGTTACATCGACGTGCATTGGTTTGCTTGTTCTTTTCTTTATCTTTAGCTTTCGTATTCGTAATTTGTATTGTATTATTCCGCTTGCGCACTAACGAATACGTAGGAAGCCATCGATTTGGGTGAGACGCTATTCATGTTGGGGTTGCAAGGTTGCAAACATAGTCCCATATTGAAAACACATGGAAAAGATCATGGGTTTATAAGAAAAAGATATCTCCATTGGCATGAGGCCTTTTGGGTAGAGCCCAAGAGCAAAACCATGAGGGCTTAGGCTCAAAGTGGACAATATCATGTCATTGTGGAGATATTTAAATTCTTTTCGATCCTACAATTCACCCCCCTCTAGCGGCCACCGATCCTCCAACAAGTCCTAGGGGGTGGTAACCCTAGGTGAAAAGTCCTGGTGTCACGAACCAGGTGAAAGACTGGACTAGCCGGGGAAGCGGATGTCCAGCAGAAAGTCCGGAAGCATCGAGTGCTGAGCAAAAGTCCAG
Organism: Zingiber officinale; assembly: GCF_018446385.1. Taxonomy (NCBI): domain Eukaryota; kingdom Viridiplantae; phylum Streptophyta; class Magnoliopsida; order Zingiberales; family Zingiberaceae; genus Zingiber; species Zingiber officinale. Next base: position 143,679,854 of record NC_055989.1, read on the forward strand.
TCGATCTGGAGGATCGACTGGCAACAGGTAAATCTCCTGAGTGGAGTAGGTGAGGACGCGTTCCCCGTAGAGGGAACAGTAGGCGTCGGGTCGACCTAGGGTTTCCGGTTGGAAACCTGAAGTCAGACTCGGACAGTCCGGAGACTGTCTATACTTCTTTTATAATGTTTATTGTGCTAACTTTGTGTTGCAGGATAGTGTTTGGGACTAACGCATCTTGCAGGAGCAAAGGAGCAACCTAAAGCCTCGGATGAACAGTGTTCGAGGCGCCTCCATGGAGCTTGGAGGCGCCTCGGGTGCAAAGGCTCAGCTGGCTGCGAAGCACCATTGGAGGCGCCTTGGAGAAGGCAGAAGGCGCCTTGGAAGGCGCCTTGAGAGGGATATAAGGCGCCTTGAATGGATGAAATTCGACCAGGTCAGTTTTGATCCACGCGGAAGATCAGGCAGTATGGAGGCGCCTTGAACACCCTTTATAAGGGGATTTCGACCAGCACTTCAAACCAACGAATTCCAAGTGATCTTTCATCAACGTGCTGCTCCAAAAGACGCTCCAAAGTGCTGCTACAAGTGCCCGACGAACCGAAGCTTCAGAATTAGCATTTCTTGTTGTCGGTATAATATTTATAGCTTTTATTTGTACTCATAATTGTAATCTTTTAACGAGCTTATAGTTGTTGCCCACCGGAAGCGATCAAGGATCGCGGGCCTTTGAGTAGGAGTCGATCAAGGCTCCGAACGAAGTAAAAATCCTCCTGTCTCTGTGTGCTTACTTTGTTTTATTCCGCTGCTTAATTACTCCGATAGTTCTTACGATTCCGATAATCGAACAAGATAGCCACGAGCGCTATTCACCTCCCCTCTAGCGCTTCTCGATCCAACAGAATCCACCCGAACCACTTCTCCTCCTCCAAGACTCTCGAGCCACCAAGGGATGCCAAAATAGGAAACTTTCTTCCTCTTCTTCTCCTCCAAGCAACCGACCACCAAGTGCTTCTCCTCTTCTTCTTCTTCCTCTCCAAGCAACCGACCACAAGGACTTTTCAATCCTTGATACCACCGGCCCTTAGGAAGCAAAAGAGGAGATAAGTGGGGCGCCGACCTAAGAGAAAGGGAGAAGGGAAGGGGTCGACCACACCAAGGAAAAGAGAGAAGGCTTAAGGTTATGTGTTTTATGAGACACCCTCTCCTTCTCTTTTATAATCCTTGGTCATGACAAAAAAAGAAAGTTTTAAACATAATTAAAACTTCCTTATTTATGGTCTCCCCTTAAAAAAGAAAATTTTAACAATAATTAAAATCTCTCTTTTCTAAATTTCCTATTGTACATGGCAATAAAGGAAAGTTTTTAAAATTAATCTCTCTTTTTTAAACATGGTAGATGACTAAAAAAAGGAAAAATTAAATTTAAAACTTCTCTTTTAAATCATGGTTAGAAAAAAGAAAAGTTTTATCAAAATTAAAATATCTCTTTTAAGTATTATAGATAACTACAAATAAGGAAAGATTTTAACAAAATTAAAATCTTTCTTTAATCCTTTGTAGATAGCTATAAAAGAAAAGATTTTAAAATTTTAAAACTCTCTTTTAAAACTATATGAATGGCTATAAAAGGAAAGTTTTAACAAAATTAAAATATTTCTTTTAACCATTGTAGATAACTACAAAAAAAAATTAACAAAATAAAATCTCTCTTTTAACTATTGTAGATTACTACAAATAAGGAAAGATTTTAACAAAATTTTATTTTAAAAACAAAACTTCTTTTTCCTTTTCTAGTGGTCGGCCCTTAGCTTGGGCACCAAGCTTGGCCGGCCACCTCTTGGCTTCCAAGCCCATGCTTGGCCGGCCCCCTTGCACCAAGCAAGGATGTGGCCGACCCATTACTTGGGTAAGAAGTGGACTTTATGGATACAAGGATTTATAGAGGCTACAACAGGGACCGAGAGGAAAAATTAGTTTTGATCTCCAGATGAGCTTGAGCTTCCTATGTTCGTCCTGAATACTCAACTCAAGTTCATCAATAATAACTCATACCACTAAAGAGTTATTATTGAACTACCGCACTAATCTCAAATTACATTATGAGCTCCTTCTTACCATGAGTGCATTAATCTCCCTGTGTTTAAGATATCGAATGTTCATTGATTAAATGAGTTACTAACAACTCACTTAATTAATATCTAGCTCCAAGAGTAGTACCAGTACTCAACTTCATTGTTATGTCAGACTAAGTCCACCTGCAGGGTTTACATGACAATCCTTATGAGCACCTCAAGGGGGCATCATCAACCTAGATTACTAGGACACAGTTTCCTTCTATAATCAACAACACACCATATAAATAATACTATTTCCCAACTTATCGGGCCTATTGATTTAACAAACTAAATCTCATCCATTGATAAATTAAAGAAATACATACTAAGTATATGTGCTTGTTATTATATCGGGATTAAGAGTATGCACATCCATAATAACAGAGGTTTTGTTCTTTTATGTAGTCAGTATAAAAAGAAACTACCTCAAATGGTCCTGCTCAACATACACATAGTGTACTAATGTAATTTTATAGTCAAGATAAACTAGTACCAAATTACACTACAACCACTCCAATGGTTTGTCCTATTCCATCTTGGTTGTGAGCTACTATTTATAATTTATAAGGAACTGATAACATGATCTTCTGTGTGGCACCACACACCATGTTATCTACAATATAAATTAAATGGACAACTACATTTAATATAAATGCTGACATTTGACCAATGTGATTCTTTTGTTCATAAAAAAAGCTAGGCTTTTAGTATACATCCCAATACTCGGAAGGATCCAGGCTCCCGGAAGGGTTCCGAATCCTCTGCTCGGGTTCTGCTTGCCTCGGTTCGGGTCTTCCGCTCCGGCTCCGCTCGCTTGGGTGATTCCGACCATCTAGAATAGGGCTCACCTGAATCCAACTTCCGACCTTCTTGAGCAGTCTTCCGCTCCGACTTCTCGTCCCTCGGAAACGCTGCACGCTTCCTTCTCGTCCGCCAGCGTACTCTTCCGCTGCACCTCATCCCTTGGACGCACCGAGCCCGCCGGTTCTCTCCCGTGCCATCCTTCTCGCTAACTGTATCTTTCGCTCGACTTCTTGTGCTCCTAAGTTCCTGCACACTTAGACATAAGGAATCAAATAACAACATGACTTAACTTAACTCGGTTGATCACATCAAAACCTCCACGAGATACTTACATCTATGAGTGTGATCTAGGCAAAGACCAAAATATTTTTGCAACACTAGATAAATGAAAATTTTTTAGAAAACATAAGTAAATCATTTTCCTAGAATTTGAAAATTACTTGAATAAATATCCTTCCCTTAACCTAAAATCTTAATTTTCAAGCAAAAAAACTTACTTATAATTATTTTACGGAGTTTGCAAATGTAATACATTTTGAAGGAATTAATTACTAAGTTGAAATTATTCTTTGTATTCATTGGTATTATTAAATAAATTATTTAATTATGAAGTTTAATTAAGTATGATTATTTAACTGGTATTATAGTTAAAAGTCATTTTGAATTAATCAATCATTAATTAAATTTTGATTAATTATTAACTAAGTTTTAAATTTAAGTTAATTAAATTTTAATTGATTTGTTTAATTAAGATTTTAGTTTTAATTTAGTTAATTTAATTAATTTAAATAAACTTTAGGTTTATATTTATTTAAGTAATGTAAGTTGAATTAGTTTTATAACATCTTACTAGATTTAATTAATATTTTGGTATAAGTTTTAGTAAAATTTTGAGTTTAAGTTTAAATTTTAATTTTAATTTAATTTAACTTACTTTAATTTATTTATTTTTATTTTTATTTATTTTAATTTAATTTTAATTTATTTTTATTTGATTTAATTTAATTTGATATAATTTAATTTAATTTAATTTTTTTATTCATCTCAACCGATTTATATTTTCAATCAGGAGAATCATATAATTTTGTGAGATGAGTTATATTAAATTTCAGAGTTTGATTTAACTTGTGTTAAATTCAAGTTTAGTTTTAGGTTTAACAAACAGACATATTTTAAATAAACTTCTAAGTTGTGGTGAGTCACTTGGATATCATTAGAGTAACCAGGCCTTCAAAAATTTTCAAATAGTCCTATACACTGAACTTAATACTAAACTTTAGTTAACCAGTTAGGATTAGTAAGGGTAGCTTCAGTTAGTTCCACTAAGCAAAATGTACCAGGTCGAAGTCATATCTTCCTAGACAGGCATAAACAGAGCTTCCCTAACCTACTATCATCCAAAACTTTTCCAGTATCGTTTATCAAGTTAAAATTTTATCTCTATTTATCCTAGTCCTAATTACCCAGACGGGTAAATTATTGTTTTGGAGGTGTCAACTAATTCAGAGTCTTCCCTTGAATTTTGAGTTTAGGTTTTAGCTTTGTGTCAATTTGCTTTAATTTAGGTTTAGTTTTTGATTTATTTGATTTGATTTTATTCTTTATGTTTGAATTTAATTTTGAAGGTTTAATTTTTGAAATTAAGAGTGAGTTATTTGGTTTATTTTGATTTAAGTAGTGATTTTTTTTTTACATAATATTGATTAAGTCCTAATTGCGTGATTAGACACGCTTTCGAAACTCAAGCTTTAGTTAATTTTTTATTTTGAATTAAAGTTAAAAATGATTTAAATGTAGAGTTAGACTTGTATCAAAGTTCGGATTTATTGTACACAACTCTTTGGGATCCAAGTATCATATTTAAATACTTGGATTCTAAGGTAAACTTTTCCAACTGTTCTTTTAACTTTTTAACTTGACTTTTCAAGACAGAATTTTTTTCTCAAGATTTGTAGCTTGAGTTGAATTTCTATCTTAAACTTGGTCAGTTAAGGAGATTAAGCTTAGTTATTCCTTAAAGATGTTATTTTCCTTAAAGAGGAGTTTAGCGCGTTCCTAAGTTGTTGTTAATTTTTTATTTAAGCAGGAAATAATTTTTTTAAAAAATATGGTATAATTAAATATTACCCCAGTTGGTTCGTCCGAACTAGATGTGGATCCGTTGCTTGACTCATATTCGGACTCTTCTTCTTGATTTGATTCGCCTATGGTTGAGCGCGATGTAGCTAGTTTGTTTTGGTTTGTCAGCTTTCGATCTGTCTCTGAGGAAGACTCGTCCTAATTCACCTTTTCTCCTTCCTGCATTTTGATGTTAAGTAATTTATTCAAAGGTGAATACCTTTCTGTTACCTTTGCCTCGTTTGTTCCTTCATGTAACTCGATGAGTTTATTCCAAAGTTCCTTTGCATTTTTGTACGAACCAATGCAATTCAGTTCTTCTTTCGTGAGTTTGTTTAATGCTTTTGAGTCGATATGGGCTTTCTTCTTATCTTGTAGACTCTATCTTTTTAGATCGAGTGGTACTTTGGTTGCTTCATCTATAGGCACGTGATACCCTTGTCGGATGGTGAACCACTGCTCAATGAAGCTAAATCCCTCAAGTTGGGTCATTGATGACTGAAACGTCGCGCGTCTCCTTCTCGTTCGTCCATGTACTCTTCCGCAGCACCTCGTACCTCAGACGCACCGAGCCCGTCGGCTCTCTCCCATGTCATCCTTATCGCTAGCTGCGTCTTTTGCTTGACCCCCCTATGCTCCTAAGCTCGTGCACACTTAGACACAAGGTTAAAATACCACAGGACCTAACTTAACTTGTTGATTACATCAAAACAACTTTGGAGTTCCAACAAGTACAACTCCGGTTGACTAAAAAATAATGCAAAAGTCATACTTACTTAACAGTGATCCAGACACTAGATTCTTCCGAACCTTTGAAATATACAACATATTGTTCAGAGTAAGGTTCTTGCCCGAGGTCATCTTCACCACCACTTTTAATTGACCCGTGATATTCGAGATTGCTGAGTTCCCTATGAACAATTTGTCTCTATTGACTTCTTCGAAGTTGTGGAGTAGCTCTTTATTGCAGTAAACATATCTGGTGGCTCCAATATCAATCCACCATTGTTGTGGGTTCGAACCGACCAAGTTTAATTCGAAGACAACAACGCAAAGGTCGTTCATTTTTGGTCCCTTGTTCAGGTTGGCTTCCTGCTTCTTCTTCGTCTTTCTGCATTCCAAAGATTTGTGAATGACTCGACCACAGTTAAAACATTTCCTAGAGAATTTCTTAATGCCTCCTCTGAGTCCCATCTTGGAAGTGTTGGGGTTCTTCTATTTTGAGTTGTGACTGTGCTTGACCATGTTGACTTTCACAGTAGTATGAGAGAACAGCTTTCTCTCTGAACTCTTGTTTCTTCTTTGATGTGAAGTTTAATAATGGGTTCCTCTATATTCATCTCCTTCCGCTTGTGCTTCAGGTAGTTCTTGAAGTCCTTCCAGCCTGGAGGCAGCTCTTCAATGATAGTAGCCACTTGGAATGTTTCACTAAGAACCATCCCTTCTAAGTGAATATCGTGCAAGATCACTCGAAGCTCCTGAATTTGGCTGATCAAAATCTTGGAGTCAACCATCTTGTAGTCCAGGAATCGACCCACAATGAATTTCTTTGCCCCTACATCCTCCGTCTTGTACTTCTTGTACAGGGACTCCCACAACTCCTTAGCTGTTCTCTTCATGCTATACACAGCGTATAACAAGTCGATAAGGCAGTTGAGGATGTAGTTTCGGCAAAGGAACTTAGAATGAGTTCATGCCTCCACTGTACTGATGGTATAAACATCAGCATCCTCACCATACGTTGGGGGTTCTCGATCAAGAACCGAGCTAGATTAAGTATGATCAAGTAAAAGAGCATCTTCTGTTGCACCTCTTGAAGTTTAATCCGGTGAACTTCTCTGGCCTTTCCCCATGGTTAATTGACACAATTCCAATCAGGGCAAAGGGGGTCTTAATGTGTTGAGTTTGTTGTACTTCAACATTTTGTTCTATGACTATCTCAACATAACCAAAATCTGTTTCAAGATTGTTGGACAATCTGCCAAAGATTTTGAGAAATTAGACAAATTTAAATTACATTGAATTAAATTTAACTTATTTGTCAAGATGACCTAAGTAGATAATCTCAGGCTGCCGGCAGGAGTTGGTTTCTGCCAAGTGTGAACTACAGAGTGGCTGAGCGAGTAGTGCAAGCGAGCAGTGCAAGCAGTGCAGTAGAGTGGATGATTGGGCCGAGTGGCAGTGCGATCGAGTCATAGAGAGGTTGATCAAGCCGAGTGGTTGACCAGGCAGAGTAGTAGACCGGATAGTATAGTCGACCGGGCAGAGTAGTAGATCAGACCGACAAGGTCGAGTGGCCAACCGGGCACAACAACCGATCAGGTCAAGTGGCTAACCAGGCAGAGCAGACTAATAGTAGAAGGTAAGGCGGCCTAAAGGCAGAGCAGGCCGAGCGACAGAGCAGCTCGAGCGGGCGAAGCGGACTGAGACTTATGATTGACGCAGTTTCCTTGAAACAGATTCGGCCCACCTCCGACTGTACTTCGAGGTTTTCTCGAATCGCCTGTTTTCCAGGATACAACGATTATCCGTGATGCACCCCACAAATTAATGATAGTCGGCGACCATCAATGGTCGACCATTACTATCTGAGAGGTTACTAAATCGTCATTACCAATGGTTAATGCTTCTGTTATCTTCTTGGGTAAATTTTGTCGGGACCGATCTTGCATTTTCGTGTACGCAGATTGTACTCGTACACGAGTCAGTTTAATTCAGTCAACTTGGTTCCAAAATCAACTAGAAAGCAGCTTTGGGCCGGTGACATAACTTAGACCTGCCCACGGGTCTGGCCCAAATCAAGTCCTACTCAAAACCGAGTCAGTTACCTACTGACCCAATTTAATGGGTCTAACTTTGTAACCAACTCATTAAGGGCCGAGCGCCAAATGAATTGATGATTAATCGATGGTTAGTCGAGGTTAGTCGACAGTTCGATCATTTTTTTAATTATTAATTTTATATTAGATTTTTTCAATTATAACCTTCATTTAATAATATTAATGGTGGAGGTCAATATAAATAAGCCATTTGTTTTAAATTTTTCAATATGAAACTATTCTGCTTTCTATTAAAGTTAAATCAACCTATTTATCTTAAATTCTCTAACGTAGGACTATTTTATCTGTAATTCATTAAATTTATTAATCTCATTTAACTCTTAAATAGGTTACTAATTGATTTTATTTTATTTTTTATTTATTAAATTGAGTTTATAGAGATTATTTAACTTGTATGATATATCCAATAACAAATTTACCAAAAGATATAATTTGTTCAATAATAAAATTATATTATAATGAAGACTATGATTGAACCTATAAAATTAGTCAAAACTAACATTTATATGATATATGTCTTATCACTCTAAAATATAAAAAAAAATTAATATCAGATAAAAAATGATAGCTCAGGATTTAATATAATATTCTTCTTGATTTTGATTTGATTTATTTGGACTTCCGATTTTTTAGAAGCTCAAACAATAATGATTGAACGAAAGTTATAAAAATGAATACAAAAAATGTACTTTCAAAGAATGTAGTAGAAAATTTTAATACCAAATAATAACAAACTAACTACGTTTTAATTTCCTCGTACTCTAAGTGAATATCAGATCAACAACTTAAATAAGTTCACACGTTTTTAAATTTTTTATTTTTTCACATTTATAAATTTAAAAATATTTTTAAAAAATAAAATATAAATAATAATCTTGAACCATCATGAATTATGAATTTCGGTGATTCCGAACCGCAAATAATAATGACCTTTGAAGGTTAAAGAAAAAGATTGAGATTTTTTTAATCGTCGAATTAGCGATTCTAAACCATCAAATCGACGGATCGAACTGTGGTCAGGTACAGGCTTAACATCGTCTCATTGAATCCAACAATAACATTATTGACGACCATCAATCTCCAGTCCATGATCTTTTTCATAAGTTTGTACGTTGCTTCTTTTCTCTACTCTCACAGGGCCCAGTGAGAAATAAGCTCCAAACTCAAAAGGTTTTCAAAAGGTTTAGGACGTAGGACTATGAGGAGTCTAGCAACTAAACAACCCTGTTTGTGTGGAGTAGCTTATAAGCAAATGGCCAACACTGGCTTGTGTATGCTCTAAGCCACCACTCAGCCCTTGCTTCCTAACCTACAACACAAAGCCACGTCTCTATGGCTAAAAGCCTAAATATCTGTAAAGATTAAACAAATATTTCTTTTCTGTCTTCATCAATGATTGCCTATCTTTCCTCATTTTGCTCCAGAACTTGGTTAACAGTTATAAGTGCTGAGAATGAATGCCTACTTAGAGACTTAGATCAGCAATCCTATGAACAGAGCACAGGAAGAATGAACATACCTTTAGAGAAACTTGACATAAACTCCACTGAGAGTCATTGCCAGTGCAGCTCTATGTAGTGGAAGGGGCCAACTGATCTGTCTCAAGTGCCCATAGCTGTCTTCAGAAATCTTTTAGTTCAAGTAAAGTTGGCTTGGGGGGTCATGGAGTAAGTGGTCATCCTCCTCCTCTTCGTCGATCCAAAGCTGGTATAAAACAACCTGGAGACTAAAAAAAAGTTGAATGTGAGAGACTTGGAGAGAGTTTTCCAAGAATGAGAAAGAATTAAAGCCTAGACATGGTTTTGTGCAAGACACAGTGAGGTAATTCCCACAGGTAAAGAGAAAACATCATTTTGTTTATCTATATAAATTCAGCAACTACCTTAAGCAATTTATAGTTGTAAACTTCGATTAATGATATATAACAAAGATTTCTTAGGCTAGAGAAGAAATTTCATTTTGTTTGTTGTGAAAAGTATTCAATAGCAATCTTAATTCTACTTTAACCTGTTCTTGGTGTGAAGAATACTTCAAGAAGTACTACAAGATGAAAGAAATATAATAAAAATGAGCAAAACAATTTTTTTCTTTTTTGAAAATAAACCAAGCAAACAAACATGAAATTCCAGATAATATCAGCTAGTAGATTATGAGCTTGTAAGTTCTAGACTGTTAACATGATATACCATGGAGCTCTAAGAATCCATGAAAGATTGAATACTCACTTTGCATTATCGAGCTTCAAGAGAACAAGAGAGCTGTGCGTGGTGATAAGTGTCTAAAAGTTTAATTGTTTCATTTATTTCTGTTGAATCAAGTGATCGCTAGAGATGGGCAAGACATCGGGTTGGTTTATGCTCATCAAAAGAGCCTTCACTTCGAGCTCTAAGGATAAATTGGTCCAGACAAGTACCCCAATTCAAGTAAGTCGAACTAAAGGTGCCCTTAGATTCAGACAGTTCCTAAATGTGATCTTTGTGACTACAGTACTCACAGGACAAGCAAAAAAGAGAGAAGAAAAAGTGGGGATTTAGCAAATCCAACCATGATGACAATGGTTCCTTCTTTCAAATGCATAGACAACAAAACATAATTGAGCGAATACTGGAGGATGTTCAAAATGAGCAACACCAACAACATAGAGTGCAGCAAGTGCTCCCCAAGAAGGCTCAACAATCGAAATCGCCTGCAAGAAAACCAAGGACTGCTCCCAACTATGCCCACATTTCGGCAATCAAAATCCAAGCAGCATATAGAGGTTACAGGGTAAGCTCAATCTGTTTGTCATGCATCAAACAACATTTTAGCATTAATAAAGGATCGGCCAATACATACGATCCCTTGTTGGACTAGTAAGTAATGCTCATACCTATCATGTTTCTTGAAATTTAAAAACATGCATCGACCTAATCTTGATATATCAGAACATAAATACAAACTGAAGAGAACTCTAGCCATGCAACTAGCAATGAGTATGCGATAGCATGTACACAAATTCCAACAATATGATCACAAGATAAGAAATTGTTTCACAAGGAAGATTCTCAAAACCAAGAGTTCAAGTTGTGCCAATTAATAAGATTGCTATTCTTTTTATTCATTTCATCTCCCTGTTCTTCTGCAAGAAAAATGTTCCAAAACACCATACAAATTTTCTTTGAGGAAATAATATTCTTGGCTTTTGACCTGGAGCTCTATCTTCCATAAATTTTCTAAATGTTTCATAGAATCCTAGTTCCACTTGTATACAAGTCATTCAGCAACAACAAATCCTTCCAATAAACAGGCTAGAAGGAGCTACCGAGCATTGAAGGGTCTAATGAGACTGCAGAGAGCCATAAGAAATCAAAGAGTGAAACAACAGACGACAAACACCCTAAGATGTATGCGAATGCTAGTTCGAGTGCAGTTTCAAATAAGAGACAGAAGGCTGAAGATGATGGAGAACAGAAGCCTCCAACTCCACCAGGCTCTGCCAAAGAACGATGAGTCAGAGAGCAACTTTGGTGGCTGGAGTGTCGCTCGCCAAGTGAGAATTGTCCTCGTCTGACGTTCCCAATCTCGTTTATTGGATAGTATGAACTTGTAATGGTCTTGCAGACTGAAGCAGAAGGGTTTGAAGGGTTTGAAGGAGAATGGGAAGATAGTGTTCTCACGAAAGAGGAGCTGGAAGCAAGGATAAGAAGAAAGGTGGAAGCAACCATCAAGAGGGAGAGGGCATTGGCTTATGCTTACACCCACCAGGTACGATCGTTCCATCAGATGACTCAAATTGTTCATGTTAAAGATTGACAGTAACTTGCCTCAGCTGTTGAAGATGACACCCAAATCTGCTAAGGCCATGTTGATCGATCTCCGCACCCGTAGAGCCCCATGGTGGTGGTCTTCGTTGGAAAGCCAACTCGCCACCAACAACATCGAAGTTGTGCCACCTTCACAAAACTCGTCGCATCTCCATACACCACGAACAGCTACCACAGTGCATGCCAAAGCCACCACTCGTCGGCCGCGTAGCTCTCACTACGCGCGGTTGAAGCCGGAGTACGCCGACGACGCAAGCCTCGTGAGTTGCCCACCCTTGGCCGTGCCCAACTACATGACGACCACTGTCTCGGCCCAAGCCAAGGCGAGAAGCCACCGGACATTTGGGACGGTCCCCGGCCCGGAGAAGAAGAGATTTTCATTCGGTCTTGGCCAGACTATCGGGGCCCTGTTTGCCGGCAAGGAGGCCAACAGAAGAGGTTGTGACAGCAGTTGTAGTGGGCGAAGGAGTGTGAGAATACAAGAGAGGCATAGGTCGACACAGTCAATAAGCAGCATGAGCATGGACTCCATCATGTCTCTGCCCACTGGAAGGGTTGGTGGTAGGAGGAACTATAAATAGCATGCAACTTTGATTCAGATGTTCCATGTTTTTTTTAATCTAAAGCATTTTGGTGTGTTTTAATTTGTTACATTGTGAGAAATTGTCAGATGAAGAATGTTCTTGATCACGTCTTTACCATTTGAGCTATAAACTCATGATTTCAACTTGAAGTTAAACAGATACAGATAACAAGACAAATTAGAACAGTTATCAAGCAATTAGAAGAAAGTTTTAAGATTCAGACTTTTGGATTAAAGAAGGAATAAATACCTCATAAATGTTTGATTTCCCAGAAGCATTGGAGACGGCAACAATCTGAAATGAATTTGCAATTAAGTTCATGGAGTGAAGTTAAAAGTAGATTGAAATAGAACAATGTTCTGAATGGAAATGGACAAGGACAGAATTTGAGCAAACAATTTTTCTAACAAGCTTTAGAAAAATGACAAGGTTTAAATATTCTTGGCCCTCAACTATCAAAAAGATTTAATGTCAAGTTTACCTAGTATTGCTTGATAATATGAAACATGAAGTGTACCTAATAACTTTTTTTGAATCCTATGAATCCACATGTGAAGCCACCTTTTAGTAGTCTACCAAAGAAGTAGAAAAACATGCAAGTGAATAACAAAAGCTGACCAGAATGATCATGATACTGAATTGTTTTATGTACTCCTTGATTGCCAATATCAGCAAATAGTTGAACAAGGGAATCAAATGAATCAACATAGTTAAAGCTGAAAAAAAAAAAGAGACTAATTATATCAACACCTGGTGCATCCACTTTTATTTGTGGTCTTTTCTTCTCCCTAAATGACAGTTTAAGGTGAAGATCGCCACCACAAAATTCATGATTATTGATAGTGCATAATATCTAAAACAATGAAATATGTTAATTTTAAGTTTGATTAACTATATCTAAAACAATGAATTATGATACACCAAAGCAACTTGACAGTCAATAACAACAACTAGAAGGGAATCCAATTTAACCAACAAATCAACAAAGTATCACACTAATAGTAAAAGACAAAGAATTGTCAAATTATATCAACATCCGATGCATCCATTCTCTCCATTAGTAGAATTTTGAGATGAAGATCATCACAATGACACTCATGATTAATATGGATAATTCCTACTATATTAGAAGATGATACACTAAAGCAACTTGACTGACAGATAGATATAGAAGACAAAAGTGACGTTAGTGAACAATTTGCTCTGAAAGGAGAGACAAACAAAGAAGGTAGAATGCACATAAACACTGTTTTGTCAGGCATGGCATGTTTGGGTGGAGATCTTGGCTAACACAGCTAATCATCAAAGTAGCTTTCTTGTTGGAAAACACATTAACAATCCAGCCATATTAGCAAATGACTGCAACTATGATTATGTATTATCTTCGTAACTATAGTGTTTTGGTGGGTAAAAATTATGACCACAAGCCAAACACTTTCTTAGTATGTGTTACATGCTACATGTCGAATGGCTAATTGACGAACTACGTGTTTCACAACTCTATCCAAGCAGGCGATTGCAGCCAAGACTAACATCAGCCTTAAAAGAGGAAAAACATATTCATTCTCGGCATATCTGTACAATGTTCCCTGTAGTAGGACTGTTCCGAGATCCTCCATTGCCCTCTCCCTCATTATTTCCACCATCCCCAACACAACAAAGTCTTTCAAAATTAGCCAAATACTCCTCCATGCCACATATATACTTGTCCATGCCATTAAAATGCCGTGCCAAGTCCAACCCCATTTTCATCCATATCCTTGCATTAGCAACCTGCTGCATCCGGACAGCAATGCCTGATTTGTTCCACGCAGTCATGGCAAGCCATTTACCCTCCTCAATAGGATACTCCCCTTCCTTGAGCCCTAGAATTATCTGGTATGCTTTCCGGTATATATCATAGGTTCCATCATCCTTGCCAACTTCATTGCCTCTGGATGCAGAAAGGCAGACCAACTTGCGGATGACAATGCTGATCGAACTGTAATCTGGGGAAGGGGATGCAATGAGGGCAGAAAGGCAAGCATTGAGAGCAAACTCAGCTACTTCTGGATCGTAATGTTCACTGCAAGAAGCGGCAAGGCCTAATTGGAGAAGGTAATGTCCAGTGCATGATTTAGAAGCAGCAAAGCTTTTTATCAGTTGTAACTGCTGTGACCGGCCACCATCTTTAACACGGTTCATGAGCTCATATGTACAGTAAGTGTGAAGGAAGTGGAGACTTTGATTCACTGCCTGTGCCTCTCTGGGGTCATTGAACGAGGATGAAATGCAAGGCAATATCTGCAGGCATTTAGGAAATGCTTTAAGATGATAATTTCTACAAATTTACAAAAGGTGTTCGAATTTGAAATGTACCTTTTCAGCTCTCACCAACATCTCCAGAGCCAATTTGACATCACTGTCCACCAAAGTAACTTCCTTTTGCTTCTCAGCATTAAGCAAGGCACCCACACTGATGATCAAGCATTTGCAAGATGTAGCTTGATTCACACCTTCCTCATCAGTGATTGCAGTGTAAAAAGCAGATGCCAATTCAAAGAACTTGGCACAGAATTCATACTTCTTCTCGTTTCCAGTTGTTAACCCCATGTTATAGGAAATTCCAGCAAGCCAATTCAGCTCACGGCTACCAACGGCTCCCTTGCCAAAGAAGCACTCCACTCCAATTTCGACCATTCTGGTCCGAGCATACTTTGTATATTTAAGGATCTCTAGCTCATTGTTTGGGCTTCTGTGGAGGAGGCTGATAAGATTCCTCAAGATTGCAACTTCAGTCATTGGCATTTTCTTCCCAGGTGAATAGATGTTGAGCAGGACAGACAATGAAGCAATAGCAACAGGAAGAAGCCGACACGAAATAGCCTCATGGGTACAGAGGGTAAGAAATTCTGGGTTGAAATCGATGCAACTAACCATTGCTTGCATCTGTTTGATGGCTTCATTTTCATCCTTCTTTTCCAGATAAATTTTGTACTGCAAAACAGTCAGAAAACAAGAAATTTGTGAACTCAGTTGCATGAAGATCAAGACCTTTGCAAGTGAGACTACAAGTGGTACCTTGAGGAAAGAACACTTGATGTTTGGTTCAAGCTGTTGAAGCATTGAATTGGTGAGTAATGATTTGTAACCTCACAATCAATTATGGGTAGGCAGATTGTACCTTTTCAGCTTGTTCAATAAACTCTTGAGCTCGATCAATCTGTTGAAGACCAAGATGGCAAAGGGAAAGAACTCTGAAACAGTTTGCTCTGCGCGATTGGTGTTCCTCGTCTCGAGGCACATAAAGCATTGATTTTTCAAACAAGTCAACACTTACTTCATAATCTTTGAATCTAAAATGTTCTGCTCCACTGTATTGGTAAATCCAGAGAAGAAGACGTCAGGTACGAAGCTAAGTCAAGTCATGTTGTGGGAGGAGAGGAGACTATGAGCTCACCAGTTCCAGAGGAGCGCGTGCATTGCCTCCCGCTCCTTCGTTGCTGCGGAGGGCTGGAACAAAGCTACGACCTTCTCGTCGGCCGTCAGCTCCGCTAACACCTTCGCCCTTCCTCTGCCACCGCCCTCAGCCACCCTCTGCACCACCCTCAGTGCCGCCGCAGCACTGGCGTGACACCGCCCGGTTAGTCCCAGCAAAACAGATCCTGCCTTATCTGGCCCCGCATTGGAGAGGTACGCCTCCGCAGCTGAGACGCACGCAGCCTCCGGAACCTCCTTGCTGGCCATCATCCCCATCAACTCCCTCTCCGCTTCCTGAAGCCTCCGCACGCCAATCCACGCCTTCATCGCCACGTACTTCACGCTCGGGTGCTCTACCGCCGGCGGCACCACGGAGCCAGACCTCAAAGCCCTGACACACTTCAGCACCCCGTCGTAGTCCTCCGCTTGGAGCCGATCCGCCGCCAGGAACCGGAGACACCGACTCTTCAAACCGTCCAATTCTAGCGTTTCCACTCCGCCGCTCGCACCGCGGCTTCTTGCGGCGGCAATCCCCTTCTCGCACAGATCCATTGCTTCGGTGAGAAGCCTCGATGCGTCCGATCTCCCCTCGGGGGATTTCTTGGAGAGATCGAGCTTCCCGAACAGGAGGAACTGCTCTGCCAGGGACCGAAACCCTGAAGGAGAGCCAAGGATTAGATTCTTCGACCGGTTCAAGAGGGCGATCGCGAGATTACGATCGCCGACCTCCCACGCCGTACGCGCCCTGGCAATGTGGAGGTCAAGGAGGAGCTGCCTCTCCTCCTCGTCGCCAATCTTCGAAGTTCCCTCCGAATGGGCTGCGGAGGCTAGCTCCGTGGCGCGCTCGAAGCACCCGGCAGCGAGATCGAACCGGCCGAGCTCGTGCCAGATGAGGCCAGTCTTGTGGAAGAAGGACGCGGACTTGAAGGCGGCGGACGGAATAGCGAGGGGGAGTCCGGCAATACAAAGCATGTCGGCAGCGACGTGACGGAGCTCCGCCAGCTCGGCTTTGCGGGAAGGTGGGTCGCCGCGGAGAAGCTCGGAGGCATTGGAGAGGTCGACGCAGGCGTTCCAGAGGCGGTAGCTGAGCTTCCATAGATGGATCTTGACGGGCTCCAGGAGGTGAGTGGCGGAGGCGGGTTGATTCAGCGAGGAAAGGGAGAGGCGGAGGCGTGCGGCGAGACCTGCCGGGGAGCAAGAGGGGTCGAGGGATTCAGCTACCTTGACGGAGGACTCTACGTCGTCGAGGAGGAGGCGGAGGACAGGCGTCGCGTCCTTGGAGGTGGAGCGGAGGTCCGGCGAGGAGAGCTCCGAGATCTTCATCCCGCAGAGGAGGTTCGGGTTTCCCTCCTTCCCGAACCAGCTTGAGTTATTCAAATGACGAGTGGTCCGTGCCCTAGCCAAGTGGCTCCTCGCTCACTGGAGCAGGTTCGCATCAGGATCTGATGCTTGGTTCACTCGTCGATATCTGAACCGGTAAATCAATTGGCCAAGAACCGGACAACGAATCATTATACGTGTTGACAAATTCGAGGCGGCCGGAGCAGAGCCGCCCCATCACGCCGGCGACCACCCCAGCATTGCAATCATAGCCTCCGCCCGGGGTGGCAGTCTTGGCATTAGCCGCTGCCGCCGGCTGACACTTAAGAAGGCACTTTTATAGTCAAGCCAGGGACAGATTGTACGACAAAGACTCATCGTGACGGAGCTGTCCGAAGGATCGATCTGTGACGAGCAGTTGGCTGATTAAAAATTGATTGAGAAATTCTCAATCTAATTCAAGATAGGTTATAAGTTAAGCACCACAGTCTATGAATATAAGTAATGTGACTAAGTTTTGATGTAATTAATCAGATTAAATTAAATTTTATGATATTTTAATTATTTTATCTAAATGTGCAAGATAGTTTAGGAACATAAAATATCGAGTGGAAGACGCATTAAACGAAAAAGAAAACATGAGAATCGAGTCGACAGATTTGGTGCATCCGAGGGTTAAGAAGCTATGGAAGAGTATGATGATGAAGCGAGAAGGATGTGCATGGCCCTTCCGAGGGGCAAGAAGCCGAAGCGGAAGACTGCTTGAGAAAAGAAGGTTAGAGTTGAGTTCAGTTAAGCTTAACTCTGGATGGCCGAAAAATTACCCAAGCGATCAAAGAGGAAGACCGGACAAAGTCAACCTGAGTTGACCTTGTCCGAACGCCTGGACCAAGTCCAGGAGCTTGAAGTTCGGGCGCTCGGAGCTGGTCCGGGTGCCCGGACCACTTTGGTGCCGAACGGGCACCTCGTCATAGTGGATCAACTTCGGGTCCATGTCAGCAGCGGTTTGGGTGCTCAAAGATGGTTCGGGCATCTAGGAGTGGATAAATACTTTATCCCTTACCATTGTGAAGCGATTTGAGACAACCAGTTAGGCGACCAGCCAGGGGCACCCGAACCCGATCCAAGAATCCGAATCGCACCATGTCATCAAACGATTACTTCGACTAATGAGCATATAAAAGGAGCCATAGTGTTCAAGATTTTAACATAACACTTCTGCATTTCAAATTGTTTATTTAGTTTACATTTTTTATACTTCCAATGCTTGTAAAAGGTTTCTCCGCTTATGACAAAAGAAGAATTTTGCTAGTGCTTTCAATATCTTGGATTAACAACTTTCTCGATTATAACCAAGTAAAATCTGTTGGTGCATGTTACACTAATAATCAAGTTTTGATGTATGACAAATAGATTAAAGTTAGATATGTTATTTGTCTAACTTTTTACCGAGTGTGCAGGACTTGATGAGTCTAGAGGACTGAAACGTCAACACTGAAATCCAACTAGGTTAATAGATGGCACGAAGTATAAATTGGTTGAGACCTAGCATAAGGAAGTTTAGTTGGGTTGACAACTGACTGGAGTCCAGATTGATTGAAACTGGAAGGAAGTCCCAGTGAGTCAAGGAACCTGACATCAAGGAAGTATGTGATTGGTAAGTAAGTACTAGAGGAGAGTGATTCAGTGAGAACGAGTTCATTTGGGGACTTTAGGCACAGATCCAATCTATGTCCATTTCGGAAACCTAAATTGAGACCCTGACTAGATCTGGTCTCAGGAAAACATAATCTAATTACTAAACTGCTTATTTTTATTGTGCTAACTTTATTTTGCAGGTCAGATATTTTTGTTAGTACCCCAAGGTAATTTTGATTTGATCAACGAAGTCAGGTTAAATCTTGGTGGTTTTTAACTCCTATGTCTAAGTGTACAGGAACTTAGGAGTATAGGAAGTGGAGCAAAACACACAGCTAGCAAAAAGGACGGCACGGGAGAGAGCCGACGGGCTCGGTGCGTCAGATGGACGAGATGCTGCGGAAGAGTACGCGGGCGGACGAGGAGGCACATGGCATTTCTAAGGGACGAGAAGCCAGAGCGGAAGATTGCTCGAAGGTCGGAAAATGAGTTCGGGTGAGGTCTATTCTGGATGGCCGAAATCACTCAAACAAGTGGAGTCCGAGCGAAAGACCCAGACCCAAGCGAGCAGAGCCGGAGCAAGAACCCGGATCAAACAAGTTAACATAAGGTTAACTTTGGTCTGAGCGCCCAGACTTTGAAAATTATCTAGATTGCGTCAAAAGCGATCCGTTGCGATAGGGATAAATTTTATCCCCCTCCAAGCGTCTGGAACTCTTCCAAGTGTCTCGACCAGGGCTATAAATACAACCCTAGTCCTAGAAGCTTACACAAAACACTTGTAAACAATTTCCTTTGTCTAGCTTTGCATTTTGAGTGCTTTAACTGTTGTAAGAGGCTTCTCCGTCTAAAGGAGACTTTGATAGTGAGTTTCAACTTTCTTGGATTAACAACCTCCTCGATTTTAACCAAGTAAACCTCGTTGTGCCTCTTCTTTCTAGTTTCTTATTTATTTTATGCAAGTGTTAGTTTAATTAAGCTCTAACGTTCGAGGAATGTTTGTATTATTTTTGCAGGGTTATTCACCTCCTCTAGCCGACCGCCAAGGAACCGATAATTTTGTGCTGGACTAACACATTTTGCGGGACAAAAGGAGCATAAAATGTCTCGGGTGAACAGTACCCAAGGCGCCTTCCGTGCAAAGGAAGGCACCTTAAGTTGGGTGATGGAGGACGCCTTCGAGAGCTTGGTAGACATCTTCAGTTGGATAAAATTGAACTTTGTCAACAATAAAAGGTGAGCTATTCGGAATAAAACTTAGAGGATGGAAGACGCCTTCAGTGCTATGGAAGGCTCCTTTAATGCTCAATAAAAGAGTGTTTCAGCCAGCCTTCAAAAGGCAAGTCTTCTACCAGCTTCTACGTGTTTGTTCGAAGTTCCGACTGTTTCGATTTCATGCTGTTGTTTTGCTATGACATTGTCATGCCCGACTACTCTAGACAAGCCGTCACCGACACACAAGAGCTCTCACTCTGATGTCTTCATGCTGATAACCGGTTTTAATTTTGTACTTACTTTAAATATCTGTAAAAGAAAAGTGTAGGTTTGTCACACTTTTTTATTCTTTTATTTGTACTAGATTCTCTCTTCTGGCGGTTCCAGAAGAGACTTTAGTGAATTAACCATCGATAAGTCCGAGGAACCTGAGTCTTGGAGTAAGAGTCATCAAAGGCTCCAAACCAAGTAAAACCGTTTAAGTTATCCTGCATTTTCGTTTCTGATTTTTGTTCCACTATGCAAACTTTGTTTTTAAATTTTTTTTTTAAAATCATATGATTCAACCCCCCTCTCTCATATGCGATACGATCTAACAAAATCTAGTAGCCTCTTTTATTTTTATGTAATTTAATTTTATTTATTAAAGTGTTTTTATAACCAAAGTCGAAAGCAGCGAGAATAGTATGTTCTCATCAACTTTTCAATTTTAAATTTTAATTTCTTTTTCCTTTTCTTAACCCACGGACCAACAACGGATTCATATATATATATATAGAAAATATTCAAAATTTTAAATTTGGTTGTAGATTCGGTGGTCAGCCTAGCCCATTAATATTCAAAATTTTAAATTTGGTTGTAGATTCGGTGGTCAGCCTAGCCCATCAACTTTTCAATTGTAAGTTTTAAATTTTTTTTCTTCTTCTTAACCATGGACCAAGCTGATCCTAGATTGTGAAAGGTCCGTATGTACCCTTTTCTTATTGTTACTGAGACGAGTTGATAGAGGTACTAACGGTAAACGTATTTTTTTAACACCTTAAAAGGTCTGTATAAAAAGGAAAAATAAGTCTTTTGTATTTATATAAAAAATAATAAAATTGATACAGAAAATAATTTCATTATAAATATATAAAGTAAATTTTATATTTAAAGATTTTAGGAGATAGAAATAGAAAAAGGAAGGTGAAAGGGGAGGAGGAGGAAAGGAATGCTTATTTGACTCTTTTACGGAAAAAAATTTATAATTTATATTTAGATCTTTTTAATTAAATTTTTTCAGACATTTTATTAGTATTTACTTATAATATATATATATAATACCCTCTTTTTAATTTATTATTATTATTTTTTGACGTTTTGTTAATATTTATTTAAATAAAAATAATTTTTTTAAAAAAAAGAGTCCTGTCAAAGGTGAGACCCTGTGCATCAGCCTCATCTTGATCACCTAGGCCCCTGCCACAGGCCAACTGGAAATCCAATTCTTTTACGGTATTTAATGGGCAGGCTAATCCGATCAGCTCAATTTAATTTGACGGTTCTAATCATGCTTAGCAAGTTAGAGGGACCAGTCAAAGTACGTAGATTAAAGGGATTAGTTGAGCCAAGTGAATCAAAGTAAATATCAAGTGAGTTGAACAGATAGAGTGCATGAGTCAAATAAATCAAACGAACCATGCATGCATGCATTTATTGGGTCAACTAAGGCAAACAGAAGGATCAAACTAGATAGTCATCGATGAGATCGTATGAGTAAGATGAAGTGAAGAAAACATGTCGTTTTTTATTATTTTATATTTTTTTAATTGACAATGAGTATTTAACCTATGCCAATTAATTTTGAAATATTCATAGATGATTCAACTGTTTATTAAAAAAATAATTACCCATTAATTTATTAAAATTGAAATTTAATTCTTAAATACACCATACGTGTCATATAAATGTCGTGTGCAGCTATTTCTAGTCAATTATTAACGTCCAATGGGAGGATACAAAGTTTGGTAGATAGTCACTATCATTTTGTACTCGAATAACACTAAGAAAAAGTAAAGAAAACAATACAAATCGGTGTGCGGCAAAAGACCGGCATCAATTCTGCAAGATCGGTGTGCCTGGGCACGTTGATTTATTTGCTACACTAGAGGAATCGATGGACACCTATCCTCAATGAACAAAATTCTTTGCATCCCTCAATTATTTAATGATCGATAATAAATTGATTGCATAATTTATTTCTCTCAATGTATATTAAAAAAATAAATTCATTATGTTAGTGCCGATCCCATAAATAGAGAGGAAAGTAAATATAAATAAATGACTATAGGTTATCAGTTTATAGAAATGGACATCTGACTTTTATACCAAAAATGTTAGGTGTACACCATCTATATTACACCTAGGACAATTTATTTCTCTTTATACTATAGATGCTCAATTTGGCACATTGATTTAGGGAATTTCTACGGCTCTTTTGATTTTTTTTTTAAATTTTTTTACTAAGAGATCATGTCTGATATTGGGGAGACGAAACACTAAGCACGTGACTCTGATATGACTCTCTGATGTTGATTGCACGAGGACTCTGAGCTGGCAATCGAAGACGTCATGCAATCCTACGCATCAAAAATAGAGAATAGAAAAAAAAAATCAACAACCAGACTAGGGAAAGGTCCACAGCACAGACACTTCGACGCTCAAATTAAACAAATGTTCAAGAGAAAATACAACAAATAACAGTAATGAACAGTGGAATCTGAATGCTTTGGGCTTTGTGAAATAGCATAATATAGCATTAGCATATTTGTGCTTATAGATGAAGATCTCTTTTATAGTGTTAATTTTATTCTATATGAATCTTAGGGGGTGTTTGGTTTAGGGTAATAGGAGTGGGGAATGGGAATGAGAATCATTGATTCCCATTGTTAATGTTTGGATTATAGGAATAGGAATACAAATAAGGGAATGAATCCTTGAAATTGGGTAATAACTAATTCCCATGTACCCCCCTTCAATGAGCCATTACCCTATTTTCATCAATCAAAATATTCTCTTATTCCAAAAATACCCTTGACTTAAAACTAAAATTTTCTCCATTAATATCAAATATCAAAATATATTTATTTATTTTTTCTTTCATATCACTTATCTCTTCTTATTCTCTCTCATTATATTTTCTCTCTCATCATAGTTTCTCTCTCATCATTTTATCACACACTTTCTCTCTCCTTAATCTCTCCTATCACACTCTCTTTCCTCTTTTTTTCTCATTACACTTTCTCTCTCATCATACTTTTTCTCTCCTCAATCTCTTCCATCGCATTCTCTTCCTTCTTTTTTTCCTCATCACACTTTCTCTCTCCTCAATCTCTCCCATCACACTCTCTTTTTTCTCATCACACTTTCTCTCTCCTCAATCTCTCTTGCCACACTTACTCCTTTTTTCCTCAACACACTTTCTCTCTCATTATACTTTCTCTCTCCTCAATCTCTCTTATCACACTTACTCCTTTTTTCCTCAACACACTTTCTCTCTCATCAAACTTTCTCTCTCCTCAATCTCTCCCATCATATTCACTGTTCTCTTTTTCTCTCACCATACTTTCTCTCTCCTCAATCTCTCTCATGACACACTCTCTCCTCATTTTTTCTCACTATATTTTCTCTCTCTTCATCCTCTCTTATCATACTTTCTCTCACATCATATTTTCTCTCATCATGCTCTCTCCAATCACACTCTCTTTTTTCATTTTCTCTCATCACACTTTCTCTCTCTTCATTCTTTCTTATCACACTTTCTCTCTCATAATACCTTCTCTCTCATCATTCTCTTTCATCATATTTTTCTCTCACATTCATCTTTCTCTCACATCTAATTTTTTCTCTTATTTTTCTTTAAGGGTAAAAAAGGAAACTTTGATTTATTCCGATAGAAGATATACAACTAACCAAACATTGCTTTTAAGAGTGATATCCATGCTCATACCCATTCTCATTCCACAATACAATGATTCCCATTCCGATTCCTATTACTAGGAAAGAACCAAACGCCCCCTCAAAGTATTTTTAAAAAAGGACTGACATTTCTAGCATTCTAATATTCTTTTAAAAAATGAACCTATCATCTTTGTGTTTTATAGAGTAGAAGTTTCTCTCATAAAAGACTACATTAGAAATATTCCTTTATTCCTTTGGCAATTGTCCTACAAAACACGAAAGAGAATATTAAACAGTTGGGTTGGTAGGTCACCTATATGCTTGATGGATAGATTGACTGGTTGGTCGACCGAGTCCCCTTTGTAACTTTTGTTTGTAAGTGCGATCAGGTCGAATAAAGGGTGGATGTCATTCTTAATGGCTCGGCCTGCACTCGACCTTTACACTGGTATAAAGAGCCTAGTCCGGTCGGGTTGCATGTCTAGTGTGTCCGATCGAACTTCTAGTCTGATCATCTAGAGCAATCGGCGGGGACATTTGACTTATCTCTAAATGACACTAATACGACTTGAGGTTTCATTAACTCTGAGGAACTCGAGATTCGATCGAACCAGCGATTAAATCGGCCGAGACATATGATCGTGCTAGCCCCAAGTATTTGACCCCTTCTAAGCTCCTTAGATTCGGCCGACTCTAGGGTCGTCTGAGTTTATACTGGGAATCTTGCCCATGAAAATTGGAGAGTTGAACCTTGTAAGTTCGGCCGACTCTAGGGACATCCCGATTATTCAAATTTTAGGTGATTAATTTTAAAAACAGATGATATTCTTTCAAATTCATTCGTCAAATTATTCTCAAAAGCAAATAACCTTATATTTGGTTTGTCAACGTAACTTTGAAACATATTTTATACCCATTTAGAGACGACTTTCAAAAGGATTCATCCCTAATGGAATATTTTACCACTATTATACTCACAAAAATCTTAGGGTGCGTTTGGTTCAAGTTATCATGTATAACCTTGGTTATGTGATTATCAGATAATCACATAACCAAGGTTATGGGGAATAAAACATAACCAAATGTTGTTTGGTTCAATCTAGGTAATGCAACAAAAATTTGTTTGTTTGAAGGTTTTAATTAATACCCTAGTTTAATATTTTACCGTATTACCCTCAGTTACAAAACCAACTATACATAATAATAATAATAATATTATTATTATTATTATTATTATTATTATTTATTTTTTTTATGTTTTTTACTTTTATTTTTCCTATATATTTTTTTATTTTTTTATGTGTTTTTTTAATGTTTTTATATTTTTATATTATTTATATTTATATTTTTTTTATTTTTTTACATTTTTTTAATTTTAATTTTTATTTATTTATTTTATTTTTATTTTATTTTAAAATTTTTTGTTTTTTATTTTTTTAATTTTTTTAAAAAATTTTAAATTTTTTCAAATTTTTTCAAATTTTAAATTTTTTATTTTTAAAATTATATTGTTTATTTTTTAAAATTTTTTTATTTTTTAAAAATTATTTATTTTTAAAAAAATAAATTTTAAAATTTTAAAAATTTCTAAACATTTTTTTATTTTTTTTTACATTTTTTAATATTTTTTTTTACTTTTTTTCCATGTTTTTTCTTATCGGAGGGTATTTTTGGTAAAAAAAATTCGTTAACCCCGGAATCAAGAAAAACCTTAGCTTTCTGAGGTTTTCCGATTTCGGGCTACATAACCCTTTTGCTAACGTGTCGGGCATGGAACATTACTCGGGAATCATCGAATACCTAAATCAAACAAGGTTTTTGTTGATAACCTTGGATGAATAACCAAGGTTATCAAGAATAATCCCGAACCAAACGCACCCTTAAAGTTATCTTAAAGTTATATGCATATTTTTTTTAATATCCGGTATATTTTATTATCCGATTAATTTTACGATAAACAGTTAAACTTTACATTCCCTCCACTAAGCAAATTTAGAAAAAACGATGGTCCCTCAATTTTACCAATAATTTAATTACCGTATACATCTTATCTTTTACCATCAACTACGGGCATTATTTTTTTTTAATTGATATCAAATATTCAATTTACGTTGACTGATTTTAGGATGATCGATCTCACAGAAATTTTTTCTCATTGGATAATCCATCAACCTAATATTCTTGAATCAATCTCTATTAGTCTCCTTGGATGAGTTTAGTGGATAACCCATCAACCTAATATTCTTGAATAAATCTCTATTAGTCCCCTCGGATGAGTTTAGTGGTTAGCACATGAGGTATTGTCACAATAAGATCTGGGGTTTGAATCTCGACAAAGTCGAAGTAAATATTTCCCTTATGTGTTAGT
Organism: Zingiber officinale; assembly: GCF_018446385.1. Classification (NCBI taxonomy): domain Eukaryota; kingdom Viridiplantae; phylum Streptophyta; class Magnoliopsida; order Zingiberales; family Zingiberaceae; genus Zingiber; species Zingiber officinale. The sequence continues at coordinate 143,706,038 of NC_055989.1, forward strand.
CATTATTCCAAAGATTAGTAGTCGTCTGTGATTTACCTTCTCCGTGTTAATTCTAGGACGGATTAACGAAAGTACTAAGGACGAACATATTCATCTTTTACCACTTTGAATCAACGTCTATTAAAAAAAATATACCCATTAATTTATCAAAGTTGACATTCGATTCTGAATCCTTAAAAAATTTTACAATAGTTGGATTAAAATTGCCAAAATAAGAGTTTAAGATAAATATAAATTAGGATCCTTTTAACAATTCTACAAAACCCAATAACTTGTATTATCACTTGAATTTATACACTTTTCAATAATAAAAAAACCCACAATTATTTTCGGATTAACATTAATTTCATGTAAGTAATTAATTAATCTACTAATCAGCTTAATTAACGCCGGTAACGCACGAGAAGACCCGGCTGCGGCTGCTTCCGAACCTCGCCATCTCCTTCGCCTGCCGGCGGCCGTTGCTCTCCGGCAAGAACGCGTCGTCAGCGGAGGCGTAGAAATCCTGCATGGAACGGTACCTCCGGTGGCGGCCGGTAGTCTCCCCATCGGCGGCGCCGCCGCCTTCGGAGAAGCTCCCGAGCTTGATCGCCGGCGGGCGGAGGACCTTGCGGTGGCTGCTGGGGAGGCCGAACCAGTCCGACGGCCGGGTGGAGAGGGAGCGGTAGTACTTCTGCTCCCTCCGCATCCTCTTGATTGCCCTGTAGATGTAAGGGATCAGCCCTTCCGCCATTGTTGATCGATCGCGAGCTGCTTCTCTGTTTTCTCGAGTTGAAGAGAAACGGAGCGACTCTGTTTCTTTCTTATAAGGAAGCACAGTTTGACCGGTCAAAGCGGCGGCGGATCAGGTGACGTAATCGTGTTTATCTTCGCTGGAAATAGGACCACATTTCATTTTGCCCCTATTTTTACTTAATTTTATAGATTACCACTTGTAGTTTTGAATATTACATTTTATACTTTATAGTTTGAAAGACGACATTTCATTTTGCCCCTCTTCTATGTGTTTACTTAATTTTACAGTTTGCCTCTTGTAGTTTTAAATATTACATTTATTCTTTATAGTTTAAAAATAAAAGAAAAATATCTCATCTCCATCTTTAGGCTACGCTGGAAGGCTGACTCGTTGAAGGAGTAAATGGCATACAAATTAAGATATGGTTCATTGTTTACTAGATGCAAAATTAGCAATTGATCCAAAATAGATAGAATAATTTTTGATATATCTAGAGATAATCCGTCTGGTAAGACACCTCCTCTTATCTTCCGTGTGATCTAACTATCATGTCTTATCAACACTCATGTCTTATCAACACTCATGTATAGAAGTTTCTTTTAGTAGAGATTCTCTTGTTGAGTTGGTTCTATTCGACCTCAACCTTCGATAATTCCTGACAACTGTAATCGTTGTACTCAACTAATAGAACCATCCTTGCCCTGATAGTAGACTCCCCTCCGACGCTATACCTCGTGCAGCCATGTAAGCCAGCTCTTGGCCATCCGCTTGTGTGGTCGACTACGTAGCACGTACGATAGCTTGTGTGACCAGCACGTTAAGTCACGTGGATATTCCTTCCCATTGACAATATAAAATTCGATGGCGGTAGGTGAAGAGATATTTTTTTTCATGTGCAGAGGCTACTCTTCTCTCTTGATTTGCTCATTTCCCTTTTACTTACATGCCCGTGAACCTCAACTTCTAGTCCACCGCTAACTAGATCATTGGAGGAGTCACTTCGGCCACGCACACTAACACGTGTTTGTTGGTGCAACATCCCTCAGGTCAAGGTTGACCTGGTTAACCAAGCTGAGTCTTGGTTTGGGTTTAGATGTTTGACAATAAGATATTGATCGAAGAAGAGTCAAGTAGGTCAAGGTTGACCGGATACTTGACTGGGAAGTCCTAACTGGCATGTTAGGCAGATGGAAAATCCTGGTGAGTGAAGCCAGGTGAAAGTCCTAGTGAGTGAAGCTAGGCAGATGGAAAACCCTAGCGAGTGAAGCTAGGTGAAAGTCCTGGTGAGTGAAGCCAGGTGAAAGTCCTAGTGAGTGAAGCTAGGCAGATGGAAAACCCTAGTGAGTGAAGCTAGGCAAGGAAGGAAATCCAGATGGATCAAGAATGATCGGACATCTGGTGTTGGGAAGTCCAAGTAGGTCAAAGGATTGACTGGATACTTGGCAAGGAAGGAAGTCCAGATGGGTCAAGGTTGACCAGACATCTGGTGGAAGTCCAAGTAGGTCAAAGGATTGACTGGATACTTGGCAAGGAAGGAAGTCCAGATGGGTCAAGGTTGACCAGACATCTGGTGGAAGTCCAAGTAGGTCAATGGAGTGACCGGATACTTGGCACGACGAGTAAAAGTCCAAGTGGGTCAAAGGGAGTGACCGGACACTTGGTGGGGAGTCCTAGCAGGTCAAGGGAGTGACCAGATGCGAGGCATGATGTACCAACAGGTCAAGGTTGACCGGATGTTGGTTAGGGAGGTTTGGGACTTGGTTTTGGGCAAAAACCAAGTCTTTGGATCGATCCGTGGATCGATCCGTGGATCGATCGGTGGATCGATCCATTCTCCCATGGAAGCTCGGATCGATCCGTGGATCGATCGGAGGTCCGATCGATCAGCCGTCGATCGCGGCTGCTTCGCGCGATAGCGATGGATTGATCCGTGGATCGATCGGAGGTTCTGATCAGACGCTCGGATCGATCCGTGGATCGATCAAAGCCTCCGATCGATTCGGAACATTCGAATCGATCGGGATCCGACCGTTGCGTCGGGTTTAAAGCCGCAGGCGAGCGTGGTCTTCGGCATCTCTTCACGAGCTCTTCTCAGATTCATTCCAGCTCCTCCACAGCTCTCTACAAGCACGTGATCGCCAGTTCTTGAAGGTTCTTGGAGGCTTTCCAAGTCAAGAGGCGGATCTATTGCAAGAGGAAGAAGTTAGGGTTAGGGTTTTTACTGCACATCTTGTAAGCTTTTGCTTAACTTGTATTTCCCTTTCTTCTTCTTGTATTGAGAGTGTTGTAGGGCTTCTCCGCCTTTGGTAGTTACCATAAAGGAGTGTTATTCATAGTGGATGGTGTGTGCGTTGGTGTGGATCCTTGGATTAGTCACCTCTTGTGAGGTGGATACCAAGTAAAATCCTAGTGTTAGCGTGCTTGTGTTTGTTTCTGTATTTTCCGCTGCACATCCAAGAAGAAACAAGCAACGCCAAGCAACGAAGCGCACCGAGCGAACGCGACGAGCTATTCACCCCCTGTGGTATCAGAGCGAGGTTGCTCTTCACCGGAATCATCGCCGGAAGGGTCAAGCATATCAAGAAAAGCTAGAGGGTGAAGAAGTTGGAGCAAATTCTTCAAGTTCAAGATTTTATCAAGCTCAACTTCAAGATGCAATTCCAAGATGGACTTGGATTTGACACAAGGGTGGCTCCACCATACACATCCACAAGCTTCGATTCTTGGAAATCAAGAATCGAAACCTTTCTTATGATGGAGATAGAGCAATGGTTTGCTCTAATGGAAGGCTTCGAAGCTCCAACAAACTCCAAGGGCAAGCTTCTCAAGAAAAGCAAATGGAGCTCGGAGAAAATCCAAAGGTGCGAGGCCAATGAAAAAGTGACCAAGCTTTTGGTCAATTTATTGCCAAGCACCATCCTTTGCAAAATTGGAGAATTTGAAGATGCAAAGGACTTATGGAGCAAATTGGCCAAGCTTCATGAAGAGATCCCCTCCACTGTACGAGATCAAGAAGAATCCAGAGAGGGAGACTCTGTGGAGCAAGACCAAGAGGAGGATTCCGAGGTTGAGAGATGCTCAACCTCCGAAGAAGAGGAAATCCAAGAAGCTTCATCCTCAAGGGAATGCAACGAAGGGAACAAGGAGGGAGCATACTCCTTGTTTCATATTCAAGATGATGAAGCCTCCACCTCTAGGATTGAGGGGGAGCAATCCTTGGTGACACCGGATCAAGAAGAAGGAGAAGCTTCTACATCCGGGTCAAGAGAAGAAGAGGAGGAAGAAGCTTATACCTCCACAAGTCAAGAAAAATCAAATGGAGGAGAATCAAGGTCCGATCAAGAGGAAGCTTCTACCTCCGGATCCAAAGAAAAAGATGCCACCCCTACAAGCAAAGGTATAAATATTTCAATTAATAATAAAAATCATATTATATGCTTTGAATGTAGGGAACATGGGCACTACAAGAGCAAGTGCCTAAATTAGCCAAGAAGAAGGGCCAAGTGGCACAAAAGGGCAAGGTGAAGCCCAAGGAGACCATCCCCAACACAAAGAAGAGCAAGGAGCATATTATATGCTTCTCTTGCAATCAAAAGGGGCATTACCGGAGTCAATGCCTCAAGGGGAAGAAGATGGTCAAGGCTCAAGGAGGCATTAGTCAAGGGGGAGCCTCCAAGGTAAAGAAGAAGGTAACATTTATTGAGCCTACTCCTTTAAATTATGGTAAAAAGCATGATAGTTCTAATTTTTATCATTTTAATGCGATTTACCATAAGAATAGGAAGCATGAGGGCTTTAAGGAAAAGCATGTGGCCCTACATGCCAAAACTACTACACCTAAGGCTAGGAATGTAGGTAAAAGTCTAGGCAAGAACTCTAAGGATTGTAGATACAAGCCTAGAAACAAAAATGCTCATGGACTTAATGAAAAACCAAATTCTAAGGATTTAATGATAGAAAATCAAGTCTTGAGATCAAGACTTGATAAAATTGAAAAGACCCTAAAAAGGATGGAAAATATCCTAAAAGGGCAAAATGAGCAAAACCTAGGGCTAGGAAAGTCAAAGCCATCAAATAGCCATAGAGGTTTGGGATACAAACCAAAGGCTAAGAAGGATGTGCCTAGTTATCATAGGGTTCCATATAGTTATGGAACAAACCCTAGGTTTAGTGGTCAAGTCAAGAATACTAGGGAAGTCATCCCTAAGAGTATTTTTGCAACCAAAGTGACTAAGACTTCTAAGAAGTCTAAGAAAGTCACTAACAAGGTCACAAGGGAGGCTATCCCTAGGGTTGACCTAGAAAATGTGACCAAGGCTTCTAAGAAGCCCAACAAGGTCACTAGGAAGGTATCTAGGGAAGTTATCCCTAGTGAGTACTTAGAGCATCCAAGGAGCACCAATAGGTGTTGGGTTCCTAGGAGCATCTTCTCTACCCCATAGATGGGTTAGAGAGTGTCAACTCCAATTAGAAGGGTAGTTAACCCAACTTTGAGGAAATTGACACTCAAGGAGCATTTTCAAGGTTTTTGTTAACCTTTGAAAATGAAATGGAACTATTATTTACTCCTTGAAAGAGTAAAATGTGCCTAGTGGTGAAAATTTGATTTTAATCTTAAAAGGCACATATTGGGAAATTCATAAGAGCTACCAAGTTGGGATTTTGGTACGTTCTTAGGAAATTTAAGGCAATCCGGGCCTTAACTTTGAAGTGCTACTCTTGTGGAAAAATGAAATATGCCAACATTTGAGGATATGCTTAATTTCGACTGGCATTAATCAAGGGAATTAGAAATGCCAATTTAGGCTTTGACATTTTCTTGAAGCACTTTAGGGCAATCTAGGTTTAAGTTGTAAGTTTAGCTAAGGTTTTAAGGATACTTAGATAGTTAATCTAGGTATATTTTATTTATGCTAAATCTTGCCATGATTGTTTGCCCATCATATGTCATGACATCATGTCTATTTTTGCGTTCATGTTTTATTATGAAAAATCCAAAAATACCATGTCATGACATTCATACATCATGTAGTTATAGGATATTTTCTTTTGAAAATTATTTCTTTTTGATGAATGTCATAACATTATCATGCATAAAGTTTAATTCCTTGTAATTAAGGACAAAAGGCATTTAACAACACTTATTAACAAGTGACATCCTAGGTGGGTGCCTAATATCTCCAAAATGCCTAGATAGATATGCATGATCCCTAGATTAGGGCAAAACCAAAATCTACATCTCACAAAGACCTATAAGATGACTTGTATGTGTTTTAGTGCACATTAGATACAAGTGAGATGTTAGGATGATGAACAAAACTCAAGATGCTGATTTAGTACATTCTTTTGAGTTTTAGTTTCATCAAAACACATAGATATGTGTTTTCCCATCATTGGGAAAGCTAATGTACAAGTCATGTGCATTAAGCCCAAGGAATATGGTGGGATATTGGTTTGAAAAAGTTTTCAAAATGATTTTGGAAAACCTTGGTGAAGGCTATCTTTTGATAGTAATCACCATTGAATAGTTAGACACAAACTTAAAGAAAACACTAAAGTTTTGCAAGTTTTCAAGTTTGTGTCAATCTTTGAAAATATGATGTATTTTCATAGAAAACTATTTTTCCTTGATAATATATGCCCTAAACAATGTCTACACGAAATTTCATAATTTTTGGATTTTTGTAGAATTTTCTAGGGGTTTCTGAAGTTGACTGAAATGGAATTTCAGCAACTATCAGAGTTCCGATCGATCCATGGATCGATTGGAGTGCCTGAATCGATCCATGGATCGATTCAGAAGGCAAATCTCGCGAGCAGTAGCTCGCTGGATCGATCAGCCGATCGATCCAGGTAGTCTGAATCGATCAGTGGAATCGATTGGAACCCAACTCAATCGATCCAAGTTGCTGATTTTGGCTGGGAAAGCCTGAGTTCAGCACTTTGAACCTATTTTTAGTCTAGGTACTCATTCCAAACCCTTAAAATACATTTGTATACATAAAAGGGTGTTTTCGTGTTGAAAACAAGGATGGAATGGTAAAGGAAGGCTAAGTTGAAGTTTAGGTTGAGGTTTGTTTCAAATTTTGAACATTTGAACCTCAAAACTTCTAAATCTGGGTTTCCTAAAGGTTTAGGGATTCCAAGTCATTGTTGGTGCAATGATGAAGTTTCCACCATGTCTTTAGGGGAGGGACTCTTTAAAGACATGAAAATTATTTTTCATGAACCTTGGAAGGTGGTTAACCTTCTGTTGTGAACTTGCTCAAGGTTGAGCATTTAAACTTGAAATGAGGATAAATGGGGAGTGGATATCCTCATCATTTCAAGTGGCAACTCAAGTGGTTGAAAATGCTCAAGGTTGGGTATTTGTCAACATTGAGGGAGAAGTTAAGGATAATGAAGGGTATGGGACCTTCGATATTAAGTTGATCACAATGAGTGAAATTGTGATCACGATGAGCAACTCTTCAGGGGGAGAGTCTTCAACAAATGGAGTTGTTGAAGTGTGCCCAAAATTGGAGCATAGGTTGATGTGTGTCCAAAGACGGGTTGATGTGTTTTATTAGTAAGAGGTTGATGTGTGCCAATAGGGGGAGAATGAAAGGAAGTAAGTTAGGTTTTCATTACCTAGAGGGAGTTTGCCCTCTTAGGGGGAGAATGAAAAGCTTAATTTATGGGTTCATTACCTAGTGGCATGAAGAAGGAGGCTATAGGATTATCATAACTTACATGTGGGATTGTAAGGGTTATTGTGGTATTGTCAAACATCAAAAAGGGGGAGATTGTTGGTGCAACATCCCTCAGGTCAAGGTTGACCTGGTTAACCAAGCTGAGTCTTGGTTTGGGTTTAGATGTTTGACAATAAGATATTGATCGAAGAAGAGTCAAGTAGGTCAAGGTTGACCGGATACTTGACTGGGAAGTCCTAACTGGCATGTTAGGCAGATGAAAATCCTGGTGAGTGAAGCCAGGTGAAAGTCCTAGTGAGTGAAGCTAGGCAGATGGAAAACCCTAGTGAGTGAAGCTAGGTGAAAGTCCTGGTGAGTGAAGCCAGGTGAAAGTCCTAGTGAGTGAAGCTAGGCAGATGGAAAACCCTAGTGAGTGAAGCTAGGCAAGGAAGGAAATCCAGATGGATCAAGAATGATCGGACATCTGGTGTTGGGAAGTCCAAGTAGGTCAAAGGATTGACTGGATACTTGGCAAGGAAGGAAGTCCAGATGGGTCAAGGTTGACCAGACATCTGGTGGAAGTCCAAGTAGGTCAATGGAGTGACCGGATACTTGGCAAGGAAGGAAGTCCAGATGGGTCAAGGTTGACCAGACATCTGGTGGAAGTCCAAGTAGGTCAATGGAGTGACCGGATACTTGGCACGACGAGTAAAAGTCCAAGTGGGTCAAAGGGAGTGACCGGACACTTGGTGGGGAGTCCTAGCAGGTCAAGGGAGTGACCAGATGCGAGGCATGATGTACCAACAGGTCAAGGTTGACCGGATGTTGGTTAGGGAGGTTTGGGACTTGGTTTTGGGCAAAAACCAAGTGCTGGATCGATCCGTGGATCGATCCAGGCTGTGGATCGATCAGTGGATCGATCCAGATTCTTCCCAGCGAACAGAAAGCTTCTGGATCGATCCGTGGATCGATCCAGAGGTCCCGATCGATCAGCCGATCGATCGGGACGATACTGCTTCGCGCGATAAGCGATGGATTGATCCGTGGATCGATCCAGGCGCGTTTCCTGAGCACAGAGGCGCTCTGGATCGATCCGTGGATCGATCCAAAGCCTCCCCGATCGATTCGGAACATTCGAATCGATCGGGATCCGACCGTTGCGTCGGGTTTAAAGCCGCAGGCGAGCGTGGTCTTCGGCATCTCTTCACGAGCTCTTCTCAGATTCATTCCAGCTCCTCCACAGCTCTCTACAAGCACGTGATCGCCAGTTCTTGAAGGTTCTTGGAGGCTTTCCAAGTCAAGAGGCGGGTCTATTGCAAGAGGAAGAAGTTAGGGTTAGGGTTTTTACTGCACATCTTGTAAGCTTTTGCTTAACTTGTATTTCCCTTTCTTCTTCTTGTATTGAGAGTGTTGTAGGGCTTCTCCGCCTTTGGTAGTTACCATAAAGGAGTGTTATTCATAGTGGAGGGTGTGTGCGTTGGTGTGGATCCTTGGATTAGTCACCTCTTGTGAGGTGGATACCAAGTAAAATCCTAGTGTTAGCGTGCTTGTGTTTGTTTCTGTATTTTCCGCTGCACATCCAAGAAGAAACAAGCAACGCCCAGCAACGAAGCGCACCGAGCGAACGCGACGAGCTATTCACCCCCCCCCCCCTCTAGCTACTTTTGGTCCTAACAGTGTTGATTCGCAAGACCTCAAGTCTCAATCATCCAATGACAGACATAACTATAACTTGGAGATCGAAAAGGAGAGGAGGGGCTTGAGTCCGTGGAGGACAACATCATCAACCCTTTTTCTATTTCTTCCCTAACAAATCCTTATTATCTATCTTTTTGAAATAAATTGGGCATTTATCCCAATATAATATATATGAGAAGGTATTTGATGATAAAAATAAATTATTAAATCTTGAAGGGTGTTTTAGAAGTTACTCATGGCCCTATGTGCGAGAGGAGAGATGGAGTTAAAGTTAGAGGTATTCTATTTTTTATTCTAGAAATCATGCGGGGAAAAATGAAAAAGTAAGTAAAGTAGGGAAGGGGGAATCAAAATTTTCTTTTGAAATTGAGATGGTGGCTTTGTGGATTGAGTGGGTGGGTGGGTGAGGGCTTTGACTCTTTGATTAATTTTGTTGACTTATTTCGAAGATGAATTAATTATTTTTTTTCTTATCCTTTGTTTTGTTTAATATTTGGTTGTTGATTAATTAACAACCACTTGCCAAACAAGAAAGATGATAGAGATTAAAGCTTAAGCACCACATTATATCAATTAAATATGATGATATGGCAGATTATCATCAACATTTATCGAACACTAATACAACAAGATGGAACTCATCTCAAGAAAGCTATTGTTAGAGAGAAGTGGCTAACAAGTTGATATCTTTGAACTTTGTTTACAAGTTATTTTGTATTCCCATGGAGGACTAGTCGACTTCTATGTTCCATGAATCAAGACGAGTCAAAAGAGTTATACCCCAAAACACGCATCTAGGATTCACTAATACAACATGTTGGAACTCATCTCAAGGAAGCTAAATGTTCGAGAGACCACTTGTTGGGTGTTAAGTCGAAAAGGGATGCTTGGATGGATGGACACAAGATCTTCGACTAGCAAGAAGTGGTAAGGGCAATCACTCAAGAACATCAGGCGGGTTATGTTCGACCAATGACATCGCTTTTCCAATAACAACATTTGAAGCCAAGCACAATTTCATTTTTCCGAAAACAAAATTGACTACCACAGACAATGATTAGTTGGTTTAACTTCAAAGCATTTAACTTGAATTTGCATTGAAAAGAATATGATAAAGAAAAACCTTCCATCGAATTGGCTCGGTTGTCCTCCTAATCTGTCCCTACTGAAAAATATACAGTTCCAAATATGAGATTCACATTCATTTCTAACTAAATTTTCATCAGAAAATGAAACCATTTGTGTGTGTATATATGTACATGAACACTGCTACAATCCTGAAGGTTGTTTATTAAGGATATCGAAAGAGAAAGTAATGATTAAAGAATACAACATACTCTGTTTGATCAGATGATTTTTTTTTTTTCCATTTTGTTTTGGTTGGTGGAGCAAGGAACCAGGATCAGCTCATCTTGTACGCCCAACCATGTCGATTCAGGAAGGACTGAACAGCTTCTTTGACGGCAAGGTTTGGCACCAGCTGGTGTTGTTCTAGTGGCACCCTCGTCACGGGATCAAACTTCCCGACCTGAGTTATGGTTTACAAGAGTTTGTAAAACGAAATTTGATGGACCAAGCACAACATTGCCGGTTTCGGAATGCTATTTTCGTACAACTTGAAACAAATCAGCATGCATGCACAATGGAAACACTAAATACAATAATACAAGGCCTTGATCAAAGGTTGAATTGCTGCACAAGACAATTACGATTAAGTACAAGGATCGATATAGCTTTATGTGGCTTCAAGTTATGTCATTAAAGTATGAATTTAGTACCAATTTAAAAAACTACGACGATCAATAAATGGAATTGGAAATTACAAACTGTGTATACTCTATTTCTGCAGTCAGTTGAAATAGTAGACTTAAAATGATGGCACAAACACGGGAATGATAATGCTTTATAGCTCTGTATGGAGCACTTCAAATATGTATTTGTATAGGTTACTATCTAAAATAAAGTCAGTGGTCTAGTTCTTGAATAGTACTACAGTAAGACTCGAATAAGGTATAGCAAATATATATTTCTGACGTTTCCAGGATCTAGCAAACAAATACCAGACCCTTTCCCTAAATCTTCATCAACATTGATGGTCTAGTCGATCAGTTTTGACAAATACAAGGAACCTTTTCTACGAACAAGAGAATTTTAAGCTTAATATGTTTCTCCTAATAAAGGATGGTCGTGACAAATTCTCCTCCATCATGAGAGTTGGTAGACTGTTGTACCAACAACAGGCAGCTAAAAGAGAAAAAAGAAGAACATTATTGGCATTTGTATTTGATCGAGTTTTGCATCTTTTGAGCAACCCCCCATGGTTTAAAACAGACAATGGACTCGATGCTTTCAATATTAGAAACAGAAAGAATAAGAAAAAAGGTGATACATGTTGGGCGAATACCAAAAATAAATACAGATGTTCTATGATGAAAATGATATACGATACCTTCTGAAGATGATCAAGCAACACCGCCCTCTCATAGGTAATGCCACTAGGAGTGATCACAGGATCCCTGAAGATATCGAGTGAGATTTGACAGCAAAGATAATCAGGCACCTAAAATATCACTAACAGAGTCAGATAACAACAAATGAAAGAAATTGTCTTAAATTTGAAGTTATTGGCATGTCTCACATCCTTGGGTCGGTCATCTTCTCCAACTTTGGTAAACACCTCTTCGAGATATTGCAACTGCTGCAACCGTTCATCTGCAACTTCCTCAGTGCCATCTTGAGAATCCTCAATTGCATAAAAATTCAGAAGAGCTTTCTCGCATGTTTCCCTGAAACAAGAAAACAGTGATGAAAAGGTTATTCGTGGGTAATCAAAACCTCTGAATTATGTACAAGCTTCATTTATCCAGAAACATAGTATCAGCAAATGAAACTTACTTCAATTTCTGCAATTCAGATGCCCTCTTACTAGACATATCCTCCCATTCCAAGTACTTCGCTTTGGAAAGGACCTGCCATATTTCTTCAACAATGTAGCTTGAAGGTTTTGCACCCCTTCCAAGTTCTAATGCCTGTGCATCAGTAGTTTATTATCGTTAAGATTGTCCCTAATTAAGTATTATGAGTGCAAATATAACCAGTCCAGATAACAAATCTCTAACTAAATGGATCCCTAACTAAATCTCTTCAAGTCATCCATTTAGACAAATTTCAATTCCCTAAATGGGATCCCTTTGCATCTTCCATTCAAACAAATCTTGTCCCTAATGAAACCTTTTGAGTGATGACTCCCTATATGGATCCCTTTGACTTGTCCACTTGGGCAAATTTAAGTACTATAATCAAAATCCTAATATATCTACTACATTCGTCTAGATCCCTTTTAGTTAATTTGGTCACTTTGTTGCTTATTTTGTTATTTTGGGGTCCTTGGTTATTTGTATCCTTAATTGTTTTTAATTCATTTCCAATTTTCTTTAGGTTGAAATGTTTATAAGAGGTGAAGTTTTCAATATATTTATCATCCTTGCAATAAATTTTAGCTTTAATTAAGGTTTATACAAGAGCCTTTTTCTTTTCTGTATGAAAAAATCATCTCTGCTTTATTAATTTCAATATCAATTCTCTATGTAAGTTTGATTCGATTTGTTGTATAGAATTGGTATCAAAGTGACTTCGTCCTGCATCACTTTTGCTCATTCATGATAAACATATGATGAGATGACTGGACACAATGCTTTAAAAGACTCAACAAAGTCCATATGCCATACCAAATATTGTATAGACAAAAACCTCAAGAGCAGAGTTTGCAAAAGAATAATTCCCAACTAAATATCAAATATGTAGAGGAAAACCTGAATTGAGTGTCATGGTATAAAAGTAAAAGTGTTGAATGAAATTTTTCTGAAAAAGATAAATTACAATTTTTGATAGTCTTTAATGTTTGCATTGAAAGACACTATTCATACGTAGGCAATGTGTGCCTTGAACAAATGATATGTGCAAGACTTCACCTAATTGAAGACCAAATAAAAATTGGAGATCACTCCATAAATCAAAGTATACCTTTTGCAATTGCTTGATTCCTCCAGAATAGTCATGCCTCTCCAACATTGCATGTCCCATCATATAGTGGGCCTGCGCTACCCCAATAGAAGAATTTTTGTTAAGTCATCAACAATCATCAAATGATAAGTAATTGCGTGCAATCAGGACATTCAATCAATGAGACTAAAAAACAAACTACAGGAGTTCATCGTGCAATGACTTTTGTGATAAATCAAGTATCAAACCCTCTCTGTCTAGTCTGGCTATTTAGTGTGTACCAGTCCAACCATGGCCCTTGATTCTTGAACCACCATCCACTGAGAGCAGTATGGATCAAGGCATTTGTAGTTTTTTCACATGCCAAACCATAAGTACCACCCACTACAGGTGGTATATCACTAGAATTGGTTAAAGTATAATCACTGGTATAGTCCAATATGTTTCAGAGTAACCTATCGTGGAAGTTCAGGGCTCATCTTCAGCTATTTAAATTGTTTAAGAGCATTCTAAATCCAAACTTCTCTAATTTTATCTCCCTCAAACACTAATGAGTTCTAGTATTAAAAAAAAAGAGCATTTCAAATGTAAGAAACTTTCTGAACCATTACAAAGATTATCTTAAAAGAAAGAAGGGAAGGAAAACCAACAAGGAACTCGAACAGGTTGGATTTTTTGCCAAAGGACTTGAAGATTTAAGGATTTTACAAAATGGAAATGCTGCACCTCTATCAATGGGTATTTATCCTCTCCAATATAGAGTGTTCTGATATAAGCATGAACTATTGCCCGTTGAATTCTAGGTATTTCTTTGTCCATATGATATATCAATTGGGCTAGATCACATCCTTAGTGATGCAGGCCAAGACATGACAAATTGACAATGAATGACAACAAGGCCGAGCAGATCTAATGGCTGTATCTTAGTTCAATATACGTGTGACCTTTCTTCTTCCAAATTGTTACAAACTAGAACTTTGTTTTCTTAGCTCTTGACTCCATTGATATACATGTGACTTATTAGCTACCAAAGCTTCTACAATTGAATTGCACATCAAGCTCAATATATATGTGACCTTTTCTTCTTCTAAATTATTGGCTCCTGATTCCTTTTCATTTTCCCCATCTTTTGTAGATTAGGGGCTTTATACCTCCTCATTTTGATGAATTGAATTCCTGAATTGAATTGAATATGTACTCCAAACTTTATCTTGTTTATATGTAGTTTTTCTTTTAGAGACAATATTTGCTTGAACCTAGTAAACAAATGTGGTCTAATGTGGATATTGAAAATTTTGCATTCAGAAGAATTCTAGATCTTCTCTCTGAGTCGCCACTTTATAAACACTTCCCTCTTTATAAACAATTCAATATATCTTCTTTGATCAAGATCCAATACTATTTTGGTTGAAAATGATTCTTTTCATATGCATTCAATATATCTTCTCTGATCAAGATTCAATACTATTTTGGTTGGAAATGATTCTTTTCATATGCATATAAAATCTATCTTTTGAAGAATAAGAGTTATTAATAATGATTAGTTGTACATAATTTTGAAGTTCCAGACGAGGTTCTTCCAAGTTACAAGCAAAGGTGAATGACAAATTACCCAAACTAGTCAAAATAAATTTTATAGATAATAACTACTTCTGCACTTGGATATGCTGTACGCCTATGGATTCATGCTAAATTTAAGCTCCTACATCTCCAAAATTCTTTGCGTCCACTGTAAATGATATTTATTGTTTCAATAAGAGGATATATAGGATGAGAGGCACCATCTTAAATCATAGAAAATAGAAAGAATGGTCAACTAGATATTTGGATGACATGGGAACTCATTATAGGCACAATATCTTTGATATACAAAACATAAACATGTAGAGAAAATGTTCATAACGTTGATTTCATTTCAGTGATACAGTCTTCAAACAGAGATGGAATGGAAGTCTTATCAGTTGGTCTAATTTGCATTTTAAACAAATATAGAACAAAGATACAACAGAAAATCACTTAATCTAGAAACAACAACAACCAAATCTTATCCCACAAGGTGGGGTTAGTTATATAGATACTTCTATGTGCTTGGGCTCTATCTCCTACTATATCATCATTTATAACAACAACGACAACCAAATCTTATCCCACTAGGTGGGGTTCGCTATATGGATTCTTTTACGCCATCGAGCTCTATTTCCAACTATAACATCATCTATACTTAAATAAATTTTATCTTGTTGTTAGCCAAGTCTTTTTTTTATCTTTCTCTTCCTCATTTGATATTTATGTCTGTCATAGTTTCACATCGCCTATCTGGAACATTTATTGGTCGTCTAAGTACATACATGTACTATCTTAAACGTCTCTTTCGGAATTTTTCCTCAATAGATGCAACTCTGACTTTCTTTCTAATGCTCTCATTTTTTATTATGTTCATCCTCGTATGTCCACACATCCACCTTAACATCTTCATCTCTGCAACTCTCATCTTCTACTCATGTGCTTGAGTCATAGCTCAACATTCAGCTCCATATAACATAACAGGTCTAATTGCGATTTTGTAGAACTTTCCTTTAAGTTTTAAAGGTACTTTACGGTCACATAAAATACCCAACGCTCTCATCCATTTTAACCATCCTACTTGTATTCTATATAAGACATCTCTTTCAATCCCTCCATCATTTTGCAAAAATAATCCTAAATATTTAAAACTCTCGGTTCCGAGTAACTCATCATCTCCTATCTTAATAATTGCCTAATTACATCTAATATTGCTAAACTTAAATTTCATATATTCTATCTTTATTCTACTAAGTCTAAAACCTTTCCCTTATAGTGTTTCCCGTCAAGATTCTAGTTTAGCATTTACTCCTTCACGTGTTTCATCTACCAAAACAATATCTGTAAACAACATGCACCATAGTACTGTGTCTTGAATGTGTGTAGTGAGTTCGTCGATAATTAGTGTAAAAAGATAGAGACTTAGAGCATTTTTTTCATGAAAATATAGCAGTTTTTCTTCTAGTGACCTTTCTTGCCACAATGGAAATGGACCTCTTGAGCTTACATAAGTTATTGGCGTTCTTGGATTTTATAAAACTAGGAGGTTGTATCATATATACTTCCTCCTATAACATAAAAAAACATACCTCGAGTCCTCGATAGGTGTAAATAATATAACAGACAGATAAGAGCCCCACGTGTGACTCCTCTAGCGGTATCCACGCGCACTAGATCACGAACTTAACACGATCCGTTAGGTGCTAGCCTCTTGAATCGACAAAACCTTGGAAGCACTACCGATCTCTTCCGATAGAAGAAAGCGAAGAAGTCGAGGGAGAAATGGAGAGAAAGAGTTTTTCCTGAATCTTTCCAAAGATGACTACTTATAATCTCCAAGGAATACGAAGCGTTAAGGTCTCCATTAATTCTTCATTTATGATCTCCATTAATTAGGAAGATGAAGAGTTATGACCTCCATAAATTCTTTATTTATGACTTTCATTATGATGACTCTTCGAATTCTCCATTAATCATTATTATGATGACTGTTAGAATTCTCCATTAATCATCATGATTATGGCTATTCAAATTCTCGTTTCTTTCGATCAAATAAATCCATATTTGATCTTGATCTCGACTAGCTTCCGATATTTCAGAATTAATTAATAATCCAATTAATTCTAATTCTAAAATAATCAATTGATTAATTTTAATATCCACTAAAATAATCAATTATAAATAATGTTCATGTCTACGTGCTATGTGTGCGACCCTCTAGGTTTTATACACGAAGACAGTATAAATCCATACACAGACTAAGATAACCGTCTAGCAACAGTTTTTAGCCACCCAACCGACTACTATATAATTCAATCTCTTCATCTAAGCCTACATCCCAATTAATTTGGTACATTATGCATCATTACCAAATTAATTGTGTTACTTGATTTTTAAGATATAATAGACTCCTCTTGAATGATAAATCATTCCTCCCATGGCCATGGATTTTGAGTCACTGATATATTTATCAAGCGGCTAGGATGTTAACTCCTAATTCAAGAGAGGGATGAATCCTCTATTGACTCAACACTATTCTCTCTATGTTTTATCATATACCCAACTACCGTATTAATCACAATCCGATTAAAGACTGTTTTTAACGGCGTCAAAGCACATAACACCACGCATAGAATAAATGAAAGTCTCAAGTCAAAAGATCAGTTACACTCGTTCATAAGAGGAATGACTAATGATACTTAATATGTGGTCTCCTCTTAAGCGAGTTGTGTCCAGTGTACCCCTAAACTCAAGACACCCCTAAGTACAACTTGGATATCCATCCCTTGGTCTATCTTGACCTAATCACACTCAGCGTTAATCTAAATATTCATGTCCCCTCTAGATATCTATCCGATCAAGGACTATTTTCAGATTAATATACCCATTAATCTGTGGGTCTTTATCATTAATCATATACGTACAGAAAAATAAATAATTAATGATAAATACTTGCCTTTATAAAATAATTATCCACAAAATACATAAGGACTGTCTTAGCACATAAGTGCATACACTAATAATCTCCCAGTTGCACTATTGCCAAACACTATGAACTCTTAGTCCTAGCCTCACATGGGTCTCATGTTTCAATCCAAGAGGCTAGCACCACACCGATCATGTCAAGTTCGTGATCTAGTACGTGTGGATACCGCTAGAAGAGGTCACACGTGGGGCTCTTATCTGTCTGTGATATTATTCACGTCTATCGAAGCCTCGAGATATGTTTTTTATGTTATTTTGTATAAAATTATATGTACTACTAAGAGATCCATAATTTATTATATGTATTCCACTGCGCTCCAATTCTAACAGTGGTATCAGAGCCTATTCATGGTTGGATCATATAGTACGAAACCTCTTCTTCAAAATTTATTTGAGGAATCCGTGTTTCGAGAGATTTCAAAGAAATCTAAATTTCTTTATTTCAAGTTATATGCATTAATATTTCTTGATATAAATAAATTTTATCTAAAAACCTGTAAATTAATATATGTAATTTAGATATAAATTCCTTATGGCATAAGTACATTAGCATGTTAAAATCTCCGAGGCCTATTTGTCTTAAAAGACTACGAGGATTAATGGAAATAAATCTCGTAATGAGTTTGTGTAAATGCGCAAGAAGTTAATTATGGTGAGATATTTTAATAATTATAAAATCCCTTAAATATATTAAAGTCAAGATTTGTTAAATGCCCTTCACTAATAACTATGATGATAGTTAGAGTTTTTACATAAATCAGTACAACTCATCCATGGATTTGTGTCAAAACATCTATAATTTATCATAATTATTAGTGGGTCGACTTAACTCAAATTCGTTGACTTGTCTAGCTTAGCTAAGATCAATTGATTCGAGGGGCAAGTGTTGAGAATATAAGACTCAACAAAAATATACTGAAAGTCACATAGATTTGTGATCGGTGAGTTAGGCCTACTTGATGAATATAGCATGTAGGTACAGCTCAGCTGTGTGCATACTATATGTTTCAGGGTTTCGGTCCTATTAGGAATTGTTACCAACCAATTCCCGATTCTAACAGTGAGGGTTGTTGGACTTGAATAAAATAATAGGAGTTATAAAAATTCTTTATTAAATATATTCCACAAATACTAAAACTCTGCTTTAAATTTTAGATGGCAAACACAAGTACCTTATCACTATGAAGCATTCTCGAGAAAGAGAATACCCTCCTCCGTTCCAACTACCTGGATTGGTATAGGAAACTGAAAATCATCTTAAGACACGAGAGGAAAATTTACATGCTCGAAAATGAACCACTGAAAGAGCCTACACCCGATGCTTCAAACGAAGATAAGTCATATTATTCTCAGTATATGGAAGATGCACTAGATGTGCAATGCCGGTTATTCTGCCTGAAGTCTTTAGTCGTTACATCCTCGTACATATCCTTAATTAATTCAATATATGTTACGCTAACACCTCTCTTTTCTAGAATTCTCTATATAATTTCTCTTAGGACTCTATCATAAGTTTTTTCTAAGTCAGTGAATATCATGTGTAGATCTTGTTTTTGCTTCCGATATTTTTCAATTAATTCTCTAAGAAAAAGTTTAGCTTCTATTGTCGACCTTCCAAAAATGAATCCAAATTAATTTTCGATCACCATGGGCTCCTTCTTTAGTCTTTTTTCTATTACTTTTTTCCAAAATTTTATGGTATGACTCATTAGTAGTTTAATACCCCTATAGTTTGCATAATTTTATACATCTCTCTTATTCGTAAATAAGGGAACTAGAATACTAACCCTCTATTGATCAGATATTTTTTTTATTTTCAATATCATGTTAAATAATTTTGTAAATCATTCAATACTTTATTTCCTTATACACTTCCATACCTCTATCGGAATATCATCTGGTTCAATGGCTTTTCCATTGTACATCCCATTTAAAGCTTGTTCTACTTCTGAAGTTTAGATTCTACGATAAAAATTTAAATTTCTATACTCATTTAACCTACTTAAATTACCTAAGTTAAGTTGATCACCAAGACCTTCATAAAAAAATTGATGAAAATACCTCTTCCACTACTCTTTTATTTCTCAATCATTTATTAGTACCCTATTACATTCATATTTAATACATTTTATTTGGATAAGATCTTTTGACTTTCTTTGTCTCACTTTAGCTATTCTATAAATATCTCTTTCCCCTTCTTTTGTTTTCAATTTTTAATATAATCATTCAAAAGTTTCATTTTTTGCTTCATTTACTATTTTCTTAGCCTCTTTCTTGGCTATTATATATTTTTTAAAATTTTATTCGTTCTTACAAATATATAATTCCTTATAAGCCATTCATTTTTCCTTCACTTTCTCTTGTACTTTCTCATTCCACCAATAAGATTCCTTATTTAGTGATGCATGTCCCTTTGACTAGTATACTTTTAGCTACTATTTTCAACCTTGATATCATCTTATTCCATATTGTATTAGAGTCACCATATATTTTACCTAATACTTGTACTCTTACCTTCTCCTTAAATATATTTTGCTTCCCATTCTTTAACTTCTACCATTTAATTCTAGGAGTCGTATATATTTTCTTCTATTGATATTATGTTTAAGGCGTATATCCAATACTACTAACCTATGTTGGGTAGTTAAACTTTATTTGGAGATGACCTTGCAATCATTACAAATCTTTCTATTCTTTATCCTAATCATAAGAAAGTTAATTTGCGATTTATTATTCCCACTTTTGAACGCGACTAAGTGTTCTTCTCTTTTCTTAAAAAATATAGTAGCTAATATAAGGTAATATGTTATTGCAAAATCTAATATAGTTTTCCTTTCTTCATTTCTCGTTCAAAACTCATAACCCCCATATATCCTCTCATATTCCTCATTTTTCACTCTGACATGCTCGTTTAGATCACCTCCTATTAAAATCATTTCATTTGGTGGAATGTTTTATAATACTTCATCTAAGTTGTCCCAAAATCTTGATTTGGTAGCTTTATATAATCCTACTTGCGGTGCTTATATGCTAGTTACGTTCATAGTTTCTTTCGCCACTATTATCTTAAAGGCTATAATTCGATCCCCTTTTCTAACTACTCCTACAACTTCATCCTTTAACAAACTATCTATAACAATACCCACTCCATTTCTTGCTTTACTCTTTCTTATGTACCATAACTTAAAACCCGAGTTTTCTATCATCTTTGCCTTCTCCCCTATCCATTTTGTCTCTTGTACACACAAAATACTATTTTTTCTCCTAATCATCGTATCTACTACCTTCATTGATTTACCAGTGAGGGTTTTTCCATGTTTTAAATCCTAGACTATTAGTTTTCCTATCATGTTTGCTCTTATCGAACCTATGGTGTGAGAACTCTTATCTATTTAACATTACATCCGGCGGTTCTTGTCGATACGTTACAGTCGGACCCTGCAACGCAAACTCTTGCATATTTAGCACTACATCCGAGTTCTGGAGATACAACAGTCCTTGCCGAGAAGTTACAGTCGGATCCTACAACTCGTTCCTTTCTGGGGAACAACCTAACATTAACACAATGATTTAATGGATATATTCATTGGACATTTGTCATAGTTTTAACGTTGGTTGGCAACCAAACGTAACCCTCCTTCTTTATCCAGGGTTGGGACCGACCATGACTGATTCGTCATGGACGGAGTTTATATCATCATTTATATTCAAATAAATTTTATCTTGTTTTATCATAGCTAACCAAGTTTTTTCTATCTTTCTCTTCTTCGTTTGATGTGCACGTTATGGAAGCATGAAAAAGCGTAAGTTAGAATGCAAACAGTTGTACCTAGGACTAAAAGAGGCACAAGTTGATAATGTAGGGTATTTAAACTAGCTAAACTAAATCTAAAAAATAAATCTTTTTAATGATCATTGCAACTGAATTGACAACAGGGATGCATCGCCAAACTTTACGCATGGAGTGACATTACTCATCAACCAATTGGATAGTAAGCAAATGTAAGGTTGAAAAGAAAGCTAAAGGGATAATCAGCAGATGAGACCCTCGAATTGGGGTTGCATTGAATATAGCAATCAAGAATATGCGCAAAAGAGCAATCCAAAAGGTACAAATGGACAATAAAAAAAAATGCAATTACCTTAACGGAATGGCTGTCTAGATGAAGAGCACTTGTACAGTCCTCTTCGACCCTATCCCATTCCCTACAAAACTCAAAAAGCAAAACAGCCTAATACTAATTAAGATACCTATGTGGAAGAATTACAGCAAGAAAACAAAGAGCGCATATGATTGTTACAAACTTCCGCTTCATATAGCATAACGCTCGGTTCGTCCAATAGACCGCCACATCCGGGCACAAGGTAATAGCCTGTTTTGTCAAATCACGCAATCAATCTAACATAAAGAATCGCGTGGAAAAGGAAACTGGTGAAGCAAGATTTCACGAAATGAATAATCGATCATGAGAACATCATCTGAAAGTCCAATTTTTGGTTCTCACCTTCAGATCTACACCAGATCGCTCAACGTGAAAAATACATGGATTGCAATAAGGGGAAAAGAAAAACAAAAAAGAAAGCATTTTTACAAGAATATTAAACGTATCTCCGCCAAGATAGAGGGAAAAAAAACAGAAGGATCGATGGATCAACAGGAGAAGGGCCGTACGGATGCAATGGACCGAATTCTCCACGGGCAAAGGTGGAAAATGGAAGCTATACCTCGGTGTACGCATCGATGGCAGCGCCGAGGCGATTCTTGCTGAAGTAGCTGTTCCCATCTTGCTTCAGGATCTCCGCCTGCCTCGCCACGCTCGCCGGCACCGGCGCCATCACGCTGCCGCCCACCTTCCGCGACCGCTCGCTCTCGAAACTTCCCAATAGACGAAACGACGCGCAAGGAAGCATGACCGACGGAAATGTGGATTAGTAGTTAAATAAACAGGATGCGAGGTTGCTACTGTAAATATCATTTAATTTTATATCTTAAACGAAATTAATATAGTATTTAACCATTTTTTAAAGTCTTCTGTTTTTTTTTTAAAAAAATAAATTTATTTATTTATAACAATAATAATAATAAATACTTTTTAATTTTTTTAAAAAAACTATCATGACCAATTCAAGCTCCTTTAACAGGGATCCATACCTCTAACTAACTACAACTGAAAAGAAACCAACTCAAACCGAGTTCAACTATATTTAAATTTATTTATTTTCTTATCCAAATTATTTAAATTTATTTTTAAAATCTTATCAAATTCACTTATCAAGCTCAACATTTTTATAAATTAAATTATTAATTTACCAGATAAAATTTATATTATTATTTTTAGATAATTTAAGATTGTAAAAAGTTTATAAATGCTTATATTTTTAAAATTTAATAAATAAGTTTATTTATCCATAAATAAATTGAGTTTACTAGGGCTCACCTTGTTTATTTAAAATTAACTTACAATATATTTTACTAATAGAAACTTTTATAATGAGAGTTTGATCTGCTGCGCGCCATCTGCTGCTCGGCAGCATCCACGGCCAATGGTACGCGACCACGTAGGTTGACTGCCACATGTCAGCCGCGGACACTGCCACGCAGCAGAACATTACTCTTAATAATGATAGTAAAATCTCCATAACCATCACTGCTTTCTATCACCATTGCATCTCAAGCTCTATAATACAGTCAGGGAGCCAACAAATTTATACTATTACAACAAAGACACTGAAAAAGGATATCGATACTATCTGATAGCCAATCGAGAAGCTAGCAATTCCCGTGCTACGCAAGCAAAACTGTTTCGGAAAATGGTCTGTCTCTTAGTTCGCAATGCTAACACTTTCTCAGGCTGCATTGGCATAAAATGCTAATGATCTCGAGTAGTGATTCACTGTTCGTGTGTAAGCCACCATCAAACTTACTCTTTGTCGAAACTTAAACATGAATCCAGTTAAACAAAGGGACCTCTGAATTTTATGGACAGCGATTGTAGATCAGTGTTGTAGAGTACTAACTAGTCGCGCTCTACCGGGGTTAAGCAACGAGTGGGACATTATCCATCCCTACCAAATGAGAAGACATCGTCAATAGAGAGCTAAGAATTATTCAAAATATGAATCAGTTTGAATGATAGAAGGCAGTTTGAAAGTAGAATGCTTATTCGCTAATGCATCACCTGTTCAGTAGCTTTATTCTTGAATGTCGTATACGAAGATGACACGATCTTGCAAGACTCTGTGATATGAGAAAGAAAGTTGGCATTTGTAGCAAGCAACGGTTCTTCGTATCTCGATTGGCCGGTGCTCCTAAATTTTGAGTGTGACGAACAGATGAAAGACAGAAGAACATGAGCCTGTGGTAAAAGAAAGGTGCCCCATAAGTTAAGCAGGTGTTTTATGTATATTTGACATTTAGTAACCGGTGCTCACATGGAAAGCCGCTTTAAGTACATCGTCTGATTTTGCTTGATCCTTGAGCAATGCATAGATTTTACCCTTCGAAGGGTTATATGTGATCATGTATCTCTCCTCCTGTGATTGGGCAAACAACTCAAACTCCGAAAATAGAAGTAGAAGATGCAACAAATAAAGCTGGGAATGTGAATTAAAATTGCAGCGAGCAGGAATCATAAGATCAAATATACCTCGAACAAGGGCTGGATAGCGACAAATGAAGATGGCTCCTGGAATGCTTCAGAAAATCTTGATCCTGAACATAAGGTAAAATAGATATAGCAGTGCAAATTGTAAAGGTGAATAGGAAGAGTCATTTATTTGTCGCATACCTATAACAATTGGTGTCCGGTTAGACCATGGAGGATTAAAAATGTTCTCCTTTACATTGCCTTCCCTTAATGATGGAACAATCCCTAGAAAATTTCAAGCATTGTTAATAGAGGTTACAGAAGAAGATATTATACAAAAATCTATTCCAAAGATAGTCGAATGTCACTAAGTAGTCAGAGTAATAGAAGTGAAATACATACTTAAATTGGATAGAATTGGAAGTGCGAGGGATAAAACACACTCTAGTTAAGAGATGAATATTTCTAGTGGCATAGGCTTGCATAGCATATAATGCTGTTTCCATATAACCAACCCTCGATAGTTTGGACTACTAACACAACTTGAAATAGAAAAAACTGCTTAGAAGAAAATATGAGTTTCCTTCTTTCCACTTTCTAAAAATGAAAAACCATATCATTATTATCGAACACCATTACCAGTTTATTTGATTTTACTGTAACAGCAGTAAATATCTATTATACACACAACTCTTTCAAACTTCTCTGTTCATTAACTTCCTTAGAATTTTGCAAACATCACATTGCCTACTTGATAGATCCATCAAATGAGGGTAGACTTTAGTTATACTATTTACTAGCTGAAGTTGATCAGAAAAGTAGTTAAGCACACAACATCAAAGTACTTCATGATATCTTGGTGCAAACAAAAATGCATTTAAACTGTATATATCTTGCTTCACGTACCAGTCTTGATGAAGGAATCCACTGCCACAGCAAATCTTTCCCTGTTTAATGTATTCAATACTACTGATTTGACCTAGCAAAGATGTAGAATACACATAATAAACTTGTTGAAATAGTAAAAAATGACACACAGCACCTTAAGCCGACAGAGACTAACCTCCTGATATGAGCTAAACAGATACCCACATGACAAGAATGTGAATGAGGCCACCAAAGATGGATTTCTTTTTGATATCATGATAGACAGTCCAGTACCCAACTTAAACAAAAAGGGAAAATTTCTATCAGTAGCATTTTGATACAGTTCTACAGCAAAAACTTGTAAAGGAAGGAAAATGAGGGAAACGTCAGACAATTTATCTGATTCTTGAATGATAACATTTCTCTGTCAAGCATAAAGGCAACAGAGTGTAACTTATTCAAAAAAGAAGTTATTCCTGATAGTAAGAATGAAGCAAATGCAAGTGAAGAATGATTTCATCGATATTATAATTGTCTGAAAGACTTTTTCTGTAGAACTTAATTCTATTTAGCATTTGTGAAGGATCCAAAAGAATGCACACTAAGTCAAGTTGGCATGCCTTCTGATCTACAAGTTAAAAGCTTTCTGAGGTAACTATGAATTTATTTCATTTCTTTAATTTTCTCTTCTTATTAGGTTCCAATTTTGAAAAGCTTGCAAGAACTAAAGCCCATCTAGAGAATAAAACTTTGTGGCACCAAAAAGATAGAAATTTGAAAAGATAGCATACCGTACACAACCTGCTTTACCAATTCGACTCATTCTAAATTTTGCAGAAGTTAATATGCTTGAAGAAACATCAAAAGTTTTTTTTTATTTAGGTCAAGTCATTGAAATTGAGAAACAAGCTAGAAAAAGGGATAGTAACTGGACTAACCCATGCATAATAAAGTAATAGCATGCACAAGTCTACACTGCAAGAATAGTTGGGACGACTGCCTACCGAAGTGGAAAGTGTTCTCAAACTTTTAGAATGTCTATATTCCAGGTAATTGTTGAACAAAATAGCCTACCAGATCAGCGATATTGGCAACACATTCTCCTTTAGCAGTGACGTCCCCTATATTTTCTCCTTTGGCATAGGCCTTGTAGATTGGAGTACGTGTAGATGTCGATGTCACAGCAGCAACATTCTGCAAGGGAGACAATTAAGGTATCACACATCATGCAGATCCTATTATCCTCAAATGAAACTAGACATTGAGCGCATAGCTTTGCTTCCTAACCTTCAGAACATTGGCCACACAAGCAAGCGGCAAGAAAAGCTGTGGAACTGCAGCAGTTGCTAACTCTACTCCTGCACCTAACTCCATCAAAAGATCACCAGTAAAGCGAAGCTGTTGGAAATATAAACTATCAGTCAACAATTATTTACCATATACAGAAGCTATGAAATGGAAAGAGCACGAGGGTATACCTGCTTCAGATCATAGTCAAACTTTTTTCCTTGACGTGAGTAGAGCATTTTGCCAACCCGGCCAGCTCCATCCTGGATAGATTTTGAAGATATGATTAAAAGCCAAAATGAAGTACTTGGTCAAACAGATTCAGTATGGGAAAATGAAAATTGTTTCGACGAACCAACACAGGAAATATATCATTGTTTTTTTTATTCTTAAACTAACAAATAAGCAAATAATTCTTCAACTAAGCAATGCAAACTTTGATTGTTTTTACAGGATGAATTAAAGTAATTATTTACTTTACACACTCAAGCCAAGGGTATACACAGGAAAGGACAGTAACATCAGAAGAAAAAAGTTTAAATCTAGACATTGAATATTGCTATCTGAAATAGTTTAGGCTCATGGTCAAGAAAAAAGGTTTAGAAAAGATTAAGTCAAGATCATTACATAAGCAATAAGTGAATTCAACATAGACTACTAATTTTTCTGGGAAAAAAAAATTTACCTTGAGTATCCAATTGATGGCAACAGCACCTGATGCAGCTGTATTTTTGGATACTCCTACAGAGTTTAACAGGGTCCGTGTTGTGAAAACACCCATGGCTCCACCAAAGAAATGCTGAACAACAGAAAGAAACACTAGTGAGGAACTCAAAACAAAAAAGAAATAACAATTTCCTTCATTGCTATAAGAATAAAGTAACAAATGGATTCACACTACTTCAGATAAACTAGTATTTACCTTCAAAGCCCTCCATCTCATATATGGGACATAAGAAGGGGTCACACTGTCAGGAAAACCTTCAGGCACTACATACGATCTTACGAATGACATCAACTCCTGCATGTGAATGCGTATTTAGCAATTCAGCATGGATCTACAATAGCCATCTTAAATACACAAAATATAAGTCGTCACTTGCCTTAGGAGTCACAGGAAAAAAATCGACAATACGTTCAGGAATTTAAGCATAAATAACTTATCTCGATCATCACAGAGGTACGTAGGTGAACAAGATGATCCACATTATAGGGGGCAAAAATGAACTAGGACAGCATGGTGAAAGACTAAGGGCAAGCTTCCTCATTTCACAGGATGCATATTGTTCAATATCCGATTTTAGTTTCTACAAAGCCAAGATATTGTCTTGACAAACATTTCTAGGGAAAGCGACCTTGAAAACATCTTCAGTATAATGATTTATGATCTGTCATCTTCCTTAACCTACTGAAGGCAGAGTCTTTCTTTAGAACATCAGTGAACAAGAGACAGTGCCATATAAAAGGCATATATAGTCTTGCTTCGTTTCACCAAAAGAGATTAAAATCAATGCAGAGACGAATCGAAGCAAAAGAATGCTCAGAGATGTCACCTCCAAGGGATCCACGGGGCTCTGCATCGGGACGGCGCGCAGAGACGGTCCCTTCCGCGCCTTAGTTCCGGGCGGGCATTCCACGTCGTCCAGCACATAACTCCACCTCCTCCCGTCGATCTCCTCGCAGCAGAGGACCCTGGGCGCGGCGAGGGCGAGGCCGAGGCCGGGGTCGACGGTCGCCCCGAGCCTGACCTCGGTCTGGATCCGGTCGTCCCGCAGCGGCAGAGCGGTGGGTGAGGCGAGGGTGGCGACGGCGTTGGCGCGGACGGCGTCGCGGACGATGTCGCGGGCCTCGAGGCTGGTCGAGGGCTTCAATGGACCCGGAGCCATGGTCGGATCGAGGCGGCGGATTGGGCGCTGGAAGAGTGAGGAAGGGGGGATTTAGAGGGCGAGAGTAGAGGGGTCGCCTCGGTTGTGTCGCCGGCGATTTTGGGGGCGTCGTCGGGGTTGTGACAGCTCCGCATAAGCATAAATACTAAGAAAGGAAATAATAAAGAATTGGAGGGTGGCGTCCAAACTGTTGCAAAATTGGTGGCTCCCCTGGCTGCGGGTCACCGAACCGGTCCGAGTTGGTCCATTTTTCCAAGTCGAACCTTCTATGGTGAAAAATATGCTCAGCAAAGAAAATAAAACTAACGAAGATTCATGATGAAGCTTTCTACGTATATTAACCCAGGACTGCGTTGTTAGAGCGAATGGAGTTTACTATCTAGAAAGGGAATAAATTATAAAGAATATTTATCCTAATCTAATTAAATATTTTGTATTTAATAAAAATTAATTTTAAAATCTATTAATGTAACCATCTATACAGCACCAAGTATATTAATCCAGCGAGTCGAGATGGCAACGTGTCCATGTCCGGATTGAGATGGGTTTGATCAAATCTGAGATCCGTCATATCTCCTTTTGGTTCCATCCCGTCTTGTCTCGTCCTGCGAATTTAGTAGGGCGGATCCAAATTAGATCTGTTATATTTTATTTTTTTAAAATATAAAATTTTAAAATTTAAAAAATAATTAAATATTAAATTTATTTTTCAACATTTATATAATAATATTTTATAATCTTCATAATATTATCATAAATTAAAATCTATCAATTTTAATTCAATAAAAAATTAATTATCAATTTTTATTCAATTAATATTTAATAAATAAATAAATAAAAATAAATAAAATATTATATGGCGCGAGTCCAGGGCTGGTCCGGTTAAATCCGTGACCCACCCCGGATCCACCTTGAGACCCATTTAGACGGGTCTAATCCATCTCATTGTCATCATATTATTTAATAATTAAGATAATTATATTCATCCTAGATGTTTCTTGTAACGATGAGAGACCCGATAGACGTTTCTCGTAATGATGGGAGACTTGATAAATAAAAGGACAAAAGGAAGTAAATAAGTGTGTTATTGATTAAGAGTGAGATTGATATTGATGATAACATATGATATAAATTAAGAGAGAGGACAAGTTATTTTGAAATTTTTATTTGATACGACTCGTGTGCTTGAATAATTTATAAATGTTTAACATTATGACGATAAATGTGTTATAAAAAAAAGTATTTAGTTAAAAATAATAAAATAAGATAAAATTTATATATAGATACTCATTTTGAATACTTAATCAGTTGGATCAACTAACTTGTTCAGGGGCCTAGCTATATAAGGCTCAAGAGGTATTACCCTTTGTAATTCAAAGAAAATATTAATACGATGAAAAAAATATTAAAAAAATGATATATTTATAAATTTTGAAATTTTCTTGTCTTTTTAACAAAAAAAAATTCCAATTAAAAACTTTTCAGTCAAACTCATTTTCCTCTTTTTCCGAATTAATTCTCTATCCATTTTCTCCTTCCTTCTCTAATCCCGAACTTTTATTTTCCCTTTTTCATTTTTTTTCTTCCTCTAATTTCTTTCCAATTCTTTTTCCTAACTCTAATTTTACCCACAAGATCTTCCGCGACATGTCGCTACCCTTATAGCAAGTTACTGTCGTCGCACACCGATTGCTACCATCGTCGTTATCATTTTTGCATTTCTGTCGTCTTCACTTGGCTAACACAATCTCTTCGCCGGAACACCTTTTAATCGAGATGAAATTTTTTTGATTGATTTCTTTCGCTTAGTCGACATTATTATTTTTCGTCAACATCATCGTCATCATTCAATTCCGTCACTTTACCTCTCTGAATGAAAATCCTAATTATGCACTGTGTCCGTCCAGTGACAAATATTTATTTCATAAAGTATTTAACAGAGGAATTAGCTTGCAGCTGAACGCTGAGCCGCTGACCGTTAAAAACTTGCGTGGTGCGAGTCCATACGTGTCACTGTTCGTGTTTGTCCCATGCCGTCCCATGCCGTCCACTTGAGTCAGCTCTAATTGTCCTTTTATTTTTCAAGTGCACGCCTAATAAATATATATTTATACTTTTCCTAATTAATTGGATAAAAGTAATAAATTTATAATAATTTTTTTAATTATTCATTTAGGTGATTTATAAGCTATAAAACCGTATTAATTCTACCTTAATTCTCATGTTTCTTTTATTATTATTTCTTTTATTATTTGTGATTATCAAAAGAGATTTTCTCAATATATCTTTTAAAAATTAGATTTTAATCAAACAATTAAGAAGAATACTTTTTGCGTCCTAAATATTCATTTTTATCTCAAAATGATGATCATTTTAAATTTTATAGTGAAAACTAGCAAAATTATAAACGTGAAGAAAACTTTGGCTAGTGTAAATCTTAGTCACGATCCACCTTGTAGTAGTGTGATGAAACAACCTCCACAAGCTTGCTTTGAGGTCAAACAAACCCTAAAATATCTCACACCATATCGAGCCAAAACGCACATAACTTGTCTCCGATTCATACGATAGTATTTTTTTTTAATCAAACACTAATGCTCACTTTTTTATCTTATCATAAAGATCGATTATATTACTTCGGGCATGAAACTATCCTTATCTTAGATCGTGCATCCATTTCTCATCCAATTGTTGTGTATGACTCATTTCCACCGTTTATGTAACCCTAATTGCATGAACACCAATCGAGTAGAGTAGGATGTTGATGCAAGACCGATACACCCACTAGGGTGAGCCCCGATATAGAATGTGCTCCAATTTGCATACGATGACACTATATATATGCATCCCTAGCTACAACACAAGTCTAGCGAAGTTTGAGCTCTTAGGGTTTGTTCTACTGAAACCCTATTTTCGAACATTTCAAAAACTTGGAACTAAAGTAGGTAGAGAGGATGATGAAGTCTTGTTTCGGGGACTTGATGCTGACGATGGTCCTATTGGCTTCGGGAGTTCGAGTTAGCTTCGGTGCTTTGTCTTCGAGTTATTATGCCATGACATGCCCATTTGTTGAGTTCACGGTGAGAAACACCGTGAGCCAAGCCTTGCAAAGTGATCCTACCCTTGCGGCAGGTCTCCTCAGGCTCCACTTCCATGACTGTTTCGTTCAGGTTTAGTTCTCGTCATCGCGCATCAGTTAATCTTCCTTTGTTTTCGACACACTTTCGGTTAACTATATATCATGAGTTGTAGGGATGCGATGCTTCTATTTTGATTGACGCTAGTGACAAAACAGCTGAGAAGGATTCGCCCGCCAACGAAAGCATTCGCGGGTATGAGGTCATCGACCAGGCGAAGCAAATGCTGGAGGCTCAGTGCCCCGGGGTCGTCTCGTGTGCTGATATCATTGCTATAGCAGCTAGAGATGCTGTTCTATTTGTAAGAACCAACGAATTATTCTTCATCCATCATCATCATTGTTGTCATCATCTACATGTATATCGTATTCATTGAATCGATAACAATATAATTAGGCCGGAGGTCCATATTACGACGTAGCGAATGGAAGGAAGGATGGTAGAAGGTCGAGAATAGAAGACACGATTAACTTGCCACCCCCAACCCTAAATAGCACCGGACTCATCCAGATGTTTGCTCAGCATGGCTT
This sequence comes from Zingiber officinale, assembly GCF_018446385.1. Lineage (NCBI taxonomy): Eukaryota > Viridiplantae > Streptophyta > Magnoliopsida > Zingiberales > Zingiberaceae > Zingiber > Zingiber officinale. The sequence continues at coordinate 143,737,987 of NC_055989.1, forward strand.
TAATGCTCAGGAATTGGTAGCTTTATCCGGTAAGCAAACTCGACTACTAACCCTGTTACACTTACCTTTTCTTTGATCGCAAATGTGAATTGTGACCGTTAGGGGCTCACACTTTGGGGGCCGCGAGGTGTGTATCGTTCAATCAAAGGTTGAGCAACTTCGACTCGACCAATGAAGCTGACCCGACGATGGACTCCAACTACGTGAGGATGCTGCGGAGGACGTGCAACACGGGAAACAACACGCAGGTGGGGTTCGACTACACGAGGAACCGATTCGACGTCAACTATTTCTACGCGCTGCAGGCAAGGATGGGGCTCCTCATGTCCGACCAGACTCTGTATAGCGACCCTCGGACACAGTCGATTGTGAATTCTTATTCGATGGACCCAAGGAGCTTCTTCTCTGATTTTCAGCAGGCAATGATCAAGATGGGGACCCTAGACATCAAAGAAGGCAATCAAGGGGAGATCAGGCTAAATTGCAGAAAATTCAACTAAAGGAAATTTTTAAAAAATTAAATAAATAAATATTTTGTTAAAAAAAAAAAGTTCTATGCTTTGTGTGCTCCCTCCATGTTGTAATAATTTGTGCTCTAGATGTTATGGATGTTAGTCTTTATCCGACTCAAGTGTAAATTTAATGTTGATCCATACACGGGTCGATTTTTTTTTCTATTATTTGTAGTAATTTTAATTTAAATTAGGATTAAAGTTCTAATCGAAAAATATAATTACAAGCTCCATGTTTTCGAAAATATTATTTAAGCTGAAAAAATATTTTTTTAATGCATTTTATTCATCATATTTCGGTTAGTGAAGGAATTTATTAAAATCATACAATTTGTTATTTTATCGAAATATGATTGGATTTGACGGAGAGTAAATTTGAGAATTTATTAAATGCAATTACAATAAGAGATATTGAAGTTATGTTTACTTGAAAAGAAATAAGAGAGGGGAAGGACCATTTGCTACTTCTTCTCACTCCTTCCCCTCTCTTCCTCTCAAGTAATCAAGATCTGTGAGCGTTCGCTCGATTCCTCTCCATCATTGATTCCACACTTCCCTTGTTTCCTAAGTTGTGAATCATGTGATAAAATCGATTGATTGATCTAAAGAGTTCGAAATGACATGAAATTTAAATCATACGTGTTCATCTAATTCTCCTAATTATATCCATATTCTCAAACATCAATTTAACTCACTATATTAAGAATAATAATTTGTTAAATTCGAATTAAAATTTCTAAACAAATTTGCATTAAAAAAATCATTAAAATTTTTAAACAAATTCGTATTAAAAAAATTATTGTCTTAATATATTATATCAAATTGATGTGATTGATGACCTAAAGAGCTTGGAATAATATGAAATCAAGTCTCATGTTCATCTAGTTCTCTTGATTATATTCATACTCTTAAAAATTAATTTGCCACACTATATTAAAAACAGTAATTTTTTTAAGCATAAAGTGAATTTTTTTAATCAATTGATACAATGTAGTAATCTAAGACTTTACTATGCCGATGAATAACATCCCGAATGGATTGTTACAATATAGCTATCAATTGAGGTAAATACGGGACAAAATAAGTATGAGATACATGATTTGATAATTTTAAAACTTAGCTTTCTGATTTTGATATTCAAAAACTTCATCTCCGTGGTTCGATAATTTACCAAAATAAATTAAGGGAAGCTTAAACAACTATTTCAACAACTATTTTATTTACACTTTTTACACTTGAACACCTCGTAACTCGGCTCTACTTAACTCATTTACAACCCTAACTCTGCCAAAGCTGCTTTACGCCCTTAGAACAATATATCTCTACGGTGGAGTAGCTTTGGTCATAGTTGCTCGACCTGATAATCCACCCTTGGGCAAAGTTACTACGAGGTGGAGCACACCAGAGGTAATTTATGTATCAAATTATGGATGAAACACTGTTTTAATAATTTTTAAAAGACGAGCAAATATATTCTACCTATTTTTAATCCCTTATCAAGTTCCCAAAAAACCTGAACACGTCCAAACTGTGAAAATCAAATGAATTTGTATTCATAAAAAATCAATAATGACATCTTTATCACTGGCCCTATTCTTTGTTTGAATATAATAAATTTAAGATGCCTAGCTTTAAAGAGTTGGGTCAGGATTTCAAGCTGACCTGTACAATGTTGCCAGCTCAGCAGCCACATCAGCATGAAAAAATAAGCAAGGATTCGGACTAAAAGCTTCAGAATCCCATTAATGCCGAAGAGAGGGCGAGTAGAGGACCCAAGGCATTAGGAGCAAACTTCCTCGCGAAGAGGAAACAGACGGATGTTGGTTTCGAGTTGTAAGTACATGAGGTGCCGTTGTTTCTAATCGACCGGATAAAGTCTGCCGTAATGTTGGGAGCACCGTATGTTGCCGGATGAGGCCCGCTCCTTGACCAATCGACCCAGGTTACGGTCCGATTGGAGTTTAGAGACCCATGGAACATGTTCAAGTAAGTCGGTATATAGTGCTCGTCGGGATAACAAGAAGGCTTGCAATATTTCCGGAATATCGAGTAGTACTGGTAATCTGCCACGATATACACCGCCAGTTCTCGGTTGAGCTCAAACCACTGAGAACCTTTCCTCCAGTGATAGAGCTTGATTGTTGGGGCCATGCGACGGTTATAACGGCCACGGGCTTCTTGTGAGTTCTCGTCGTAGGATTCAACAAAGCTTTGAGCAGAATAAATGAGGTAGTTGTAGACGGTGGTGAAGTTGTACACCGGAATGCAACTTTCAGAGAGGAGGACAAAGCGTTCGTTGGAGAAATCCAGCAAAGCATTGGCCAAGAGACGCTTCTCTGCATCTACTAATGTTACTGATCCCCAAGAAACCTCCTGCATGAAGAGAAGTTGTCAGCATCGAGAAATCACAGCATTTGCGAATATGCTAGTTAACAAATTCTTCATCATACTCTACTAGGAAAAGAAAGATTTATCGATTTAGCGTTTATATTGAAGTGCATACTAATTTTGTGTGCTCGGCTGTTTACTCACAATGACTGAAATCCCATCGGTTCAACTAAAGTTAACATTCTTAAACCAGTTTACCACCAGCAAAATAAGCTGTTGCAAGTGACACGATTATATCTTCATTTTTCAGTTCTATGCTTCTAACTAATATTGTGTTTATTTGGAGAGAAATAAGAGGAAAAGACAAGAGAAGGAAATGAATTTGCTAATTTCTCCTGTTTAGTATGGCTACTAATTTGTCTGGATCAGAATCTTAAACGTCCAAGTAAACAAGAGAATTTGAAATTTTCTTTTCTTTTCGCCCCTACTACCATCCAAGTAGAGGCCACACGGTTTTCCATTCAGTATCAGCAAAGCAATCAAGATAGGAGGAAATGAGTGAAAGTAAGATAATGTAATTGTTTTCAATTTACTTGCAAACTAGTTTCTTTCTCTACTATTTCCTCATCCCTTCAAGCAATTATAGCCAACTAAACAACACTTGAAGATCACACATACATACCCTCACTAATCATAGCAAAGTTCATACCTTGATTGGAATGATACTGTTCTGATACCGTATTAGTAACTCGATGTATGGTGTTGGTGGAGAATTGGTTGAAGATGAAGAAAGGAGATGAAAAAGAAGAAGAATAAGAAGAGCATACATCTATATTCCTAACTCTCATATGGAATGGTACAATTGTAACATTATATTACATAACAAAGGCTAAAAAAAACATAGCACATCAAAGGGTGTTGAATGTTAGTATGACACGATACTCATCGACATCATTGACACAACAACACAAGATAAATTGCTTGTGCCAAGTAATTTCGAATTCTAGTAACTTATCAGAACAATACGTTTCGACCATATCACCCAACACGGTATGAAATTTCAAACTATGCACCATACACTATCCTACAACAAGGTCAAGGAAAAGCAATTCATCTCTCACCATAACTAAGAACCTTCAACCAATGAAAGCCTCATGCATCAATGAATCTATATATGTGAGACGCTAAGAACTACAACTTGCAATTTCGATCATGAGACTAAACATGCATTAGAGAAATTACTACAAAAACAAAAGATGAATCTTACCTCGCTAGGGATCTGCCGGCCATAGAAAGCAGAGTTTGTAGAGACATTAAGTTTGTAATCAGGAAGTGTGTGGAGATACACTGAATACTGGCCCTCATGGCCTTTGAAGAATCTGTCCCATAGCCGAGCGAAAGGCAGAGTCCCCCTTGTCATGAACATAAAGGCAACCTTCGGCACCCTTTGAAATGGGTACTCCTCCATTTTCGGCGCCATCGAAGCTCTCCAGAATAGCTCCTCATCTGTCATACTATGAATCAGATGCTGAGGAGTCACGAAGCTCTTGAAGCCCAGAAAGTCCTTATCGCAGTTGACAGAGTACATTGTGCCCGGGAAGAAGATTTCGGTCTGTGCGTTGAAGCGACCGCTCAACGATAAGCCTATGACCAGCCCCGCCATGAATACGACCAGAGCAGAAATGAATTTGATCAGCCTGGTCGACCAGTTTTTCCTCGAAGGCAAGTGGAAGAAGTCAGCTTCCTCTTCGTCAGGTTTGTTCCTTGGCTTCATCTTGTAATTTTCCGATCAAAGGAAGATCTTGATAGAAGAGGAAAGCGACCAAATCCACCAAAACCTAAATCCTTCGGGAAAAACTTGCAAAATCATCCAAACGCAATACCTACCCGGCCAGATATTTCAGAAGCAGATCCAGTTCTCCAAAGATCGAGCTTTGCCACCGATTCCTGCGGGCAAGTTTCTTCAGGAGCGATCACCAATGGCTCGTAGCTGCGTGCGTCTCGACGCCTCCAGCCGCCCCCCTTCCTTGGCAGCGATTCTAGGATTAAAGAACGAAGAATCGAGAGCTCGTGGAGAGAAGAAAAGAGGAAGAAAGATTAAAGAAAAATCGTCTTTTTGCTCTTCCGATCGATCGCAATTTTTTCATGGTCAACGGATCGACTGCGATCGAATCGCCCGTTTCAAAATGCGCACCAATGAATGTTGGTCATGAATAATATAATTAAATTTATATAATTATATAATAAAATTTGAGAATTTAAAAATAAATAAAATTACAAATTCCCCAACTTTCAAACTTGTTTGTTTCTTTACCTTTGACTATAAACAAACAATCTTTTAAATTTAGTAGTATGACAATAATAATAGTCCATAATTTCTACTATTTTTAATCTACTTTGCCCTCCTTTTCTATAAACTTTCGTGATAGATCGAAGAATGACTTTAGTTAAGGGAGTTGCATGATTTCAATCAAAATTTTGTGGAGAGATTGCGGTTTCGAGAAAAAGGGACAGTGGTCGCTCCCTTTGATCTTGTAGACACCACGAGCGGGGTTCTCTCGCACTAGCTTCTCTTGGATGTTAGGCGAGAGCATGCGGTCGTCAAGTGTTTGGATGAAATACCGTTGCACCGAACCATAGTTCTCGGGGGTTAGAGATAACTTCTCCATGATCGGTGGCAATGGAACGGGCCTCATGGAAAGCGAAGCCAAACTAATATCCTGCAAGCGTCGTCGTTTCGATAAAGAACTTTCAATAAGAATCCTCAAGATTTCAAGAGAAAGGTGAACCAAACCTTGTTAGGACTCTGATTGAAATATAGTCCCTTGAGCTGTTGTTTGTCGAACATTAGTCCGGTCGGAGGTTCGTCTCGCCCATTTCCATAAATTAGAAACTGAGACTCTTTCAGGAAAACATCGGCAGATGCTAACTGTAACCGGAAACAAAATTGCAGCTTTATAGTATCATAAGTTCATAACAAGCCCTTTCGATCCGTTGACAATGCTGAAATAAACTGAAACAATGATCGTGCTACTTACTTCCTCGGAGAGTATATCGAAAGGTTTCTGTCCATCCAATACCATTGTCGCAGCAACGAATATCGCCTTGGATACCTTTTTTGGGAAACACTCTGATGCATAAGATACAGAAGCACCTCCGCAGCTATGGCCGACCAATATGACCTGAAACTTATTTAACGATAAGCAACTTCAGGGTTCAAACAAAGGCATGCGTGGATGATCTTCTAACCTTTTCGTCGTCGGGGAGGCTCGCGAGATAATCGGTTAGCGGTTTTGAGTAATCTGCTAAGGTTGATATTTTGTTTGGATCTGTAGTATCGATCCCTGATCCTCGGAGATCCACAGCAACAGGATGCAGACCTACTTCCTCCAATAGTGAGACAGTTTTGTACCAACACCATGCTCCAAACCCTTCTCCATGAACTAGAACAATTTTCTTCGTTTGAAGATTCTCGAGAAAAACTTGCTGCTGAAAGTGCATTTTCGTGTTCCAACGAAAATTGTTAGCCTCTTAACCCGAAATAGAAATCGATAATGAGAGGAAATAGAAATCAATAGTGAGCTAGAATCTCTAAAAGCCTATGAGAATTAAATGAGGTAAATTTTCGCGTACTGAACCCTTCGTCTTTGATGCATACCTGTGTCGGATACTCTTCGTCCAAGTCTGAGTGCATAGGGTAACTAGTATTCAATTTCCAATAATTAATGAGAACGATATGGGATTCACAGATGCAACTAAAAGTTCAAACCCATGTGAAAGGAGATCTAGATCTCCTGGTCCACAAAAAAGTGGACCAGGGGATGGTCCACTCCCAATTACGGTCGGATCGCAACTGTGATCCGGCTGCAATTGGTTGCGATCCCTTCTTAAGTTCATCGTCCCATCAGGTTATAGTTTGGGTCAGAGCGGACGGTTGGAGGCCGCCGGAAGTAGGCAAGTGTCCAAGTTGTCTGGCGCTGAGCAGGGGGCGGCCTTCGGGCGGCCCACTCAAACTCAAACTATAACCTGGCGGGGACGGTGAACCCAAGGAGGGATCGCAACCAATTGCGACCGGATCGCAGTTGCAATCCAGCCGCAATTGAGAGTGGTCCATCCCCTGATTCACTTTTTTTGTGGACCAGGAGATCTGCTCCCCTGTGAAACATATTGAACACAATAAGGCATACTGTATTGTACTAATCATACAAGAGTGGGAATGATGTTCATGGCAAAAGATCGGTAGGTTTCAATGACAAAGATTTTGTTTTATGGGAGATGCAAAGAGTTTGAGCCATTGACGAATATAACATTGGAAAATTGCTTGAATGAGCAACCTCTGACCAACTTTGGCATCGCGTCTTAACAATATTCTAACAAAACTAGAAGGAGCCTTACAATCCTTTCAAGCAACATGAAATAAACAAACAATTTTCTATGTAACTATAAAGATCTTATAAAGGAGTACCCATTTCGTCAAGACAAACGATTAAACGAGAATGTCTCGCATCAGCTGAACCTTGCAAAAAATTGGAAATTAATAGAGTGAAAATTACAAGTTTTGCTTTTATATTACAAAGAATCTTCGTTGTCTTGCATGATACTTATTTAAAGAAAAATAATATGAGTTAATTTTTCCTGATTTTATTAACTTAATTACCATGTTCTGATTAGGACTAAATTGTAGGAGTATTTGGAAGGAAAGGCACATGGAATAAACACAAGCTCGAGAGGGGTACACATAATTACCCTAGAAATTTTCGTATTATAGACTTTCTTATTTTATACACATAAAATACTGAATCGAAAGAGGAACACTCTTATAACAATAATAAGACTTTGTTAGTCCAACTATTTTCCGAAGGCAACATGAATTTAATCCCTCATTCAGACTCATACGAAGCTTTATAGAAATTTAAAAGAAATATATAGCTCGCTTAAATTACTTTTACTAACATGTAGTAAAAAAAATCTGACGGTCTCAACCTCTCACACCACTTTCAACTCTGATCGATTCAACTTCTTCAATACAATCTTAACCTCTTTTTAAACTTTTCTAGTAACCTCACATTCATCTCAACATTTTTATCACTACTAAACCAATTTTTTGGTAAAACTCTTCACACAAGGCATTGAAAACTCTTCGATTCTTTATCCTATACAAATCATTCTTTTACAAATCAAAAGCTTACACAAAGATACGTTAAAAAAGATATCCATTGCATCGATGTCTGAAGTATGCTTTTCTAGTTGAGTAGATATAACATGTATGTCCATGTGTACTTCATGTGCGGGCTCTGAGACAACTTAGTATCTACACTATTTTGCAAATCAACGATCTAGAAAGACTGAAAGAGAGCATTGAGTTCAAGAGAATCGATGACTAAGTCTAGCTATTTAGACCTTTATCACTAGAAAAAGGACAAGTATGAAGCTTTTTCAATCCTATCATATTTCTGTCTCCTCACAATTTAACTTGGAATTGCAATTTGTCTTTTGAATATCATAATGGGTATGTTTTATCGACAAAAGAAGTACGGTCCACAGGCCTTATCAGCATCTATATGACCTTGTCTCTCTTTGTATCGTGATTGCGAATTCAATCCTAACAGTGACTCTTAGCCATCCACACCTATATTATTAATATATACTGTGAATTTTCTTGTTTGTTTTTTTTGCCAGATGAAAATAAGAACACCATGCTAACTTTTAGCAGTTGGAAAAGCTATCATTGATTACTTACCAATCTGTAATTTCAAAAGGATAAAGCATTCAAGAACAAGCTTGTAGTTCGATGCATCAACAGAGTTGCAAGCAGAAGTTACCTGCTTTGGGTTAGCCAGCGAATCAGGGAGGTCTCGCCTCCGTGAGCTCGTGGAGCCGATCCTCCTTGACATGGAGCCTTCAAAGCGTTGCGACAGCTGAGTCTGCTGTATGGCAATCGCCAGCGCTCGACGGTGCAACAGCTCCTCCTCCGACGCCGCCATCGCTCGGTGTGACCTCGAAGCCGGATCCCGCTTGCTCCGCGATCTGGTTCCGCCTCCCGGATCCGCCTCAGGCATGCAGCCGCACGCGTTCCCCATGGAATAAGAGGGGAAACAACAGGGACGACTCTAGAACTAGAAAGAGGACAATTTTAAGCAACAATCTTAATCGATTTGCAGTTTCGACAAAGAAATCGGAAGATTACAACTTCAACGAGTAAAAAACAAAAAAAACTGAACTTTTTGAAGAAATATCCACACAGAAGGACCACAGAGCGTGGTCAATTCAAGAAAATTGACGGGAATCGAAGAACATAAAGGGTTCTTCCAAAAACCACACAAATAAATTCAACTACAATAATGAAAACTAAATCAGATTTTGCGAGTAGAGCAACAACAAAACCTGCAAAAATCGCAAGAAATAACCACAAAAAAAAACACAAAGGGCGAAAACCTGAGGAGTATCAAGACCAAGGATTCAGAAAGCTCCGCAGTAAAGATACCAAACAGAGATTCCGAATCAAAGCGCTGAGATTCGAGAAGGGAAGAAATTAAAGAGTTTGGAAGGGTTTGATGGGAGATTTCGGGGCTCTTTTCGTCGCCATTTCGGAAATCGTCCGATGAGAAAAAGCAGCTTGTGGTTTGGTCGCATGTCATTTAAATTCCAAATATTTATTTATTATTTTAAATAAAAATATCATTTAATATAATAATGACAATAATAATTGTATTTATTATATTTAAATTTTAAATATCGACTTTTTGTTAGATTTAGTGAAGAGAAAATTTGCTTTAAATGGTGAAAATATAATAGAAGATATAATCATTTAAACATATAAATGAATGATATTAATTCTTTTAAAAAGATAATAGTTTAATTTTCAAAAAAGAGTTTAATTAATATTTGACTTCGAACTTTTTAAAAAAATATATATGATTATTTTTTATAATATTTTTATAATTCTATATTTAAATATCTATATATATTTTTAATTAACTAGTTGCATTTTTAATCTAATTTTAAAATAGCCCAAAATAAAAAGGAGTTAAGAATTTTGATAGAAAGAGTTGTTGATTGGACTCTACTAGCTAATAACCACTCAACTATAATGGCCATGTGTCTCATTAAAGCATCTGACTAAGGGTGTCTTGTCCTTTTCTACATGGAAATTAAAATAAATAAATAATTATATTAATAACCCAAGTACTTGTTTATATTAATTGTAAACGAGTGCGACTCAATCCTTTTTCAAAAAGGTACAATATATACTCATACATGGTAGGCGCATAGCTAAGTTGGGACGGAGGAATGCGACTCCTCCCCAAATATGTATAATTGATAGAAATAAGTGCCTTCAATTATGCATCATTTTTACAAATCAACTCGTGGCCAAGACTTGACTAAGTTGATCATCACATGATAAAATTATCGAATCAAGTAAGGATCAATTTATGATGAAATAGAAAGAAATATTCTCTCATAAAATGATCTGCTCAGTTGTTTAATTTATCTCTCTATAAATAATTATGAAATTGATCGTATTATGTGTTGAGATAAATCTTTGCAAATCAACTCTCATACACCACTCTCATTTTTTTACTTTCCCAATTATGCAATATACACTCTCATTTTTTACTTTCCCAATTATGCAATATATATAAATATTTAATTATGCAATATACACTCTCACTTTTTACTTTCCCAATTATGCAATATATATAAATATTTATCTAAGACTTTTGATTGAGAGAGAACAATTAGAACATTTCACCTATTTTATAATTGCACAAGGGCTATCAGGCACATCCTACTACACATTTTGTGTACACAATTCATTATATTTGAGCACAAAAGCATATAGTGAAAAAGTCATTTCACTTTTTTCTTTTCAATTCTACTATTTTCTCTAGTAAAACCTTATCCTTAGTTCTCTACCCCATCTGTCACCTTGCTACGCCGCCACCTTCAATTCACAGCAGAGAAACTCAATAGAGAGATCGACAGCCTGACAATCTCTAATCTCTAACTCCAAACTCGAATCCTACCAATCTGTTACTGGCAGTCCCTGATCTCCATTCTCCAAGCTCTTGTTTGAAGTGAGATTTTTTACTTCCTTTCTTTCTGTTTCCCTTTGATACGGAGGATATTGGAAACCCCACGTAGGTGGTAATCATTTTTCGAATGAGTTGGTCAAAGTCCAGTCAGATCAATGTGATTATGGATAACCAATTGGACTAAACGAACCCCCAAGAAAAAATGGTGACTCACCGCACCAAGGTCCTTTTAGATTAGAGACATGTTGTCGACCGTACTTTCTCGACTACAATGGCTATGCTCCATTCAACTCGGCTCACTCCCTCTGACTTAGCCTTTCAAAGGACCTTCATTCAATCGAAGTACTTCTACCCATTGACCGCTCAGCTAGTTTAGTGGCATCATTCCAGTTAGATTCTTGTAACTTTAATGGCTTGACTCCTCCTAGGGTTGTAAATGAACCAAGCGTTCATGAACAAGCTTGGTGTTTGACTTGGTAAGAACTTGTTTATGTTCGTTTAATATACACAAGATTAATTAAATAAATAAGCTTGAACAACTCGTTAAACTAAATAAACAAGCTTGAACACATATGTGTTCAACTCATTAACGTTCATGAACAATATTCATAAACAGCGTTCGTGAATAATGTTCATGAACCATATTCATTAATAAAAATCTTTTTAATATGCTAAATAAATAATAAAATAAAATAAAATAAACAAATAAGTTTAAATTTTCAAGCTTAACAACCAATCAAACAACTAAAGTTTTCAAACAATCAAACAAGCTTGAATTGAGAGTTCGATAACATCTAAACAAACCAAACTTAAACCAAGCTCAAGCCAAGCTTGAATTGAGAGCTCGATAACATCTAAACAAGACAAGCTCAAGCTTATAAAAAATAAACTAAGCCAAACTTGAGCAATCATTTCAAAAGCTTGGTTCATTTTAAGCTCAGCTCGACTCAGTTATCTTATCAAACAAGCTTGAACACCCCAAAGTTCGGCTCGGGTCAGCTCGTTTAGAGCCCTAACTCCTCCTCTTCTTAGCTCAAATACACACAACTATTCAAACTTTATCGATGCCCGTGGGTTGTTCTTCCATCGAACCAGTACCCTCTTAGTTCAGAGGCACACAACCGAGCGGATAATCTCGACCTCATGGGTAATGCTCCATCTGACTTCATAATCCACTCAACCAGCTCTTATCATCGTCTGACTCTATGCGCATAGCTCCCCACTATTCTCTATAGATGAAGAAACACACCATCAGACCAGCTCGCCCGAGATTAGGGGCTCCGCTCTTATATCTTGCACTATCTCAATGGACCCCCACTATCTAAACTCTTTTTATGTGAGTTAGGCCCTAGAAACCCAATGGGCTCTATGATTCATGATGGGCTAACCCCGTAATAAATATTGCACATGGGATGTCAGAAGCATGTGAGATAGTATCATTATATAGATAAGAGATATAGGTGATGAAATTGATCGATGTAGTAAATATATAGCGATTTGACATTTCCTTAACCACAATATAATGCCAAATTAATGAAGGGGGGCACAAAGAGATTATAAAAGGAACTCGCTTCAGCGGGCACAGGTATACTTAGTCTACGTGTGCAAATTACATTTTTCTTCTGCTATTCATTTTCCGCAACGCCTCCACCTCACTGACTTGAGCATTGGAGTGGTTGTATGGGGTACCCCTGGCCTACTTACTATGCTCCTTTCCTCTCCACTTCATGGATTTGCAGGCGTCCATGTTTCAAGATCTTCTTTCCGTCAACCTTGAAGTCAGATCATCGATGGTCCAACTTTTACCAATTTCAGATAGGATCACCCTTCCTTTTTCTATGTTTATAGTTTGCATCATTGGTCCATTGCACGACCTTTTGCCTTATTTAAATTTGTAGTCGTAGAGTTTGATCGATTTATGTTTTTTGGTTGAGATCTAGAGTTCTATCTATGACATCATTTTTTTTTGTATTTGATTCTGTTCTAAAATTAAAACTGTTGTTGATAATTAGGTGAAGATCATCATGATAATTGAACATGTCTTGATTATTTAAGACCTCACTTAATCATCTTGATTCACTGTGTAGTCTGATATTTTATTTTTACGTAAGACTTTGTTATTTTGTATCCATATAAACTAGGCAAATTAGATTCTATGTTTTCAAATGTCAATTAAGATTTATCAAGTCCTCATTTGATAATCTCAAGAATTGTAGAGATTTTTTAATATATATATTTTTATTTTTTATGATCTCATGGGTTAGTCTGTCTAACTCACAACCTATCTCAGGTTAAATTAGATTAAGGATTTATTAGTTTACCATAAAATATATTGAACTAGATGTGTTTGATACAATTGATACTAAAGTTATTATTCAGCATTTTCAAAACATAAAATCTCTAAAAGTGTTATTGTAAAAACATACGAAGTTAATATATGAATTTTAGTACATTTTGTATTTGTTTATTTAATTCACCCTTGATTAAAAATCCTAGCTACATCATTGATCATAGTTGTTATAATTATATAATAATTATGATCTCATAACTATTATAATATATTATTAACCAGTATTTATCAGAAATAACTATTTATATGGTAACAATTTCAATTCATAACTGTAATAATAATATATAAACCAGTATTGATTAGAGATGAATTTTTCATATTTAAATAATTATAAATTATAACTACAATAATATATTATTATTAATATTGATTATTAGAATTAAAGTATTTATGTTGTAATAGTTAAGATCTCGTAGTTATTACAATAATGTTAAAATAAGGATATTTTTTAAAATAAAAAAATGTGGAGTGTTGTTTTGATAATAAATGGAAAAAAGAGGAATATTTTTGAAAATGAAAATGTATTGAAGTTTGATGAAGTATTGTTTTTGTAATAAATATTAAAAATGCTCTATTGACTATTCCATCCTTTGAATTTTACCTTTTATTATATTATTTTGATATTTTTTAATAAGATTAAAATACAAGTATTTTTTAAATAAAAATATAATAAAATGTTATTTTAATATATTTTGTAAGCTTTTGAAGATAAAAGAAGCCCTTTTAATTTTTGCCCTCTAAAATCTTTTGGAAAGTGAAAAAAGTTACATTATAGAGTAACTTTTGACTTGTTTTTGAAATATTTTTGAGCAGTTTATGAAAAGATGCTCTTTATAATTAATAATGGTCAAAAAGTGTCCCCTATGATTATTCTTTAGTTTTTTTTTTTAAAAAAAAAAGAAAATGTACAAGTTGATTTACAAAAATAATTTATCATCCAAAAGAAAATTATAGAAAAAATATTAATATTCTACTTATTATTTTTTTAAAAAAAAATAGATGTGCAAGGTAATTAGGAAATTGACTTTCCACTCTAAATATTAATATCGAATATTCACTCATTTAGGTAAAAAAAATAAGTTAATGTTGTAGTTATAGTATTTAAAAGCTCATAATATGGATACTTTAAAACTCGATATAGAATATGAATAAGTTGATCTATAAAATAACTTATCGTTAATTTTTTTTATTAAAATAAACTCTTTTTTGAATATAATATAACAATATTCTACTTAGGATTTTTAATACTTAAATTAATTTGAAAATCAGCTTGCGCTTTAAATTTTTTTTTTCGCTATCAAAGTGGTAGATAGGGTTAGGTTAAACAAGTTTGGTAGGGCTTAGCTAACAGTTGGTGGTTAGTGTTTCCTTTATGCCTAGGACTAGTATTCAATGTTCTTTGTTTGTGAGCAAAATTGAATCCATTGTTTCATTGAATTAGTATTCTTCTTAGCTTACTTTAAAACATGTTTTTTGTCATCCTACTTAAACTTACTTTTCTTCAATGCTCTTATTGTTTTTAGTTTCTAAAAGATAGGGGACCTCGTTTCGTAATGAATGTGCGGTCCCTAGTCATTCAAATCGATAAATTAAATGTCTCGAAAGAGTTAGAGATTGGAAGGAGTAATCCTTTGTCTCATTGTGAGCAAAACTATCATTCTCTAACCAACTAAGCACCCTATGGGGACAAGAATTCAAGAGTCGAGAAACTTGAAAGGAGTGGACATTAATTGATCGTTCTAACTCTTTCGAGTCATTTAATTTATCGATCGGACATCCTTTTTTACTACAATTGGCTCTTGAATTCCCTACTATTTTCAACTCTTAAACTTGGCGATTGGGCTCCTAATCTCACTAGTTCGGTGTTCTTTAAAAACTTAGAAAATGAGAAACATAATAACTCGAGTTGTCATTCTATGATGGAACGAAAGGAGAAGCGGGTGTTTTTTAGTTGAAGTTTAACTCGAGAATAACACACACTAGATTGACAGATCTAACAGTTGACAAGAGAAAAGGGAGCAAATAACCCGATTCACAGACAAAAACAAGCTACTAGAGACAATTTTACGCGAGTACTAAAAGAACCAAATATACAGTAGGGGAATTGTTCTTCCTCTCCCTCGCGCACAAGACTGACAAGTTCTTTCACACCTCTAGCATGATCAAAAATTCCAGTTTCTGACTTGGTCCCGGCTCATAGCTCGGCTGCGTTGAAGGCGGGGAGTTCCTGCCACACCTTGACTACTTACCACAATTGGCGATGGTGCTACTTTGGATGTCGAAATAGCATTACCTGTCCCAGTGGCAGCTACGGTGACCCGGCGAGCCAAGCAGGTGATAAGAGCTGCGCATTGCCCGTCATCCTCTGAGCTTGAACTTGACACGGAGTAGCTCCTGAATGATGGCGATGGGCTACCAATGTTACGGCATGCAAGGCAGGTCAAACTCATTGCCGCAACGTAAATGAGCACAGCAGCAACTGTGATACAAGAGCCAATTATCAGGAGGAATGAATGACAAGTTAAAAAAAAAACACTCAAAACAAAGATGGCGAGAGACAGTCACATTGATCATTCGATATGTAGAAGAACCATGTTCTTTGATCAACCCCGACAACAAGTTTACGATCATAATTTATGGAATACACATCATTATTGCTTCGAAACAGCATCGCAAAACATACATTTGCTTTAAGAGATAAAACAGACTCTCAAGTCTTTAAATCTACAAGAATTTATTTTGCCCTACGTAATGTGGTACATCCAAGTCTACCTAATCAGGCATATCTAACAAGAAAATAGCAATAGATAAAGCTTAGCTCCTCGAGAGCTTTGATTCAGAAGCTAGAAATATCCTAATCATTAAATTGTAATGCTGAACTTTAATTGCAGACCTAGATCTTACAATAAGATAAACGTTTAGATTTAACATCCTTAGTGATGATCTATTGTTACTGCCCGTGTTTTCAAAAACAAACACTTGGAATTATCTAGGAAACAACAAAAGTAACATTTCAACATTAACAGCGTAGGCAAAGTGCTAAAGCAAGAGAACCACTTGTAGGAAAAATGATAGTATTTATCTATAAACACTCGGTCGACAATGATGTGGTAGCATATAACAATAACCTTTCCTAGTGAAGAAATACAAGTAGTGGGCAACTTGCAAGCGTACCCATTCAAATGGCATAGCTTATATATACCCTTATCGGTAAAAAGGTCAATCTAAGATTACACATTTTTGTTAGTGTATCTATTTTCAACCCATGAATACTTTTGAATTCAAACCTTCAAGCAAACTCAACTACAAAGAATCTTCATCTACCCAAACAGTCTGAGTCAGAAAATTGCAGTGAAAACCTCAGAAAATAATGCATCAAATACCTATATTCATATGGATACTTAGACCTGGTCATTGCACATCATAATGTTATGTTAGAATAATTGTTCTGTATCTATGAAAAATATTGCTTTCAGTTTTAATTCCTCATCGTTTTATCTTATATTTCTTTAGCTTTCATGTCACCCGAAAAACTTACTTTGTTATGCTTCTCATTTATTCAATATGATTACTTCCGTGTCTAAGAAGATCTAAAAAAACATTTGTCCTTATATTATCTGTGTTTCAATTGTAAGTTCTACTTACGATCAACAAAGAACCCTTTGTCTAGTTTTAAAATATAATCCTACTGAAGAATGATGCTATTTCATGACTCTAATCCCTAGAAGGCCAGTGGTACTGATGGTGAGTAGAAAATACACAAATTATGTCCATAATCCATATTACAAAGCCCCTTTGTAGTACAGTGGATCCCAAATGTTAAGATTATAAGAGAGAACAAGAAAAGCTAAGCACTGATACTCATTTAAATAAAGAGGATAAAAGTGGAAACCGAACAAATACAGAAAATTACCCAAGGTAAAGCTAGAACATGGAGAACAGTCAGAAACCATTGTCTTCCTCAATATCTTGGCAAGAATTACCAAAACCTAAGATGAAAACCGATTTGGGAAATATGTTGACATGCAGAGATTTAAGGCTACATCTTGAATTAGTTTGTGTGCTAACAAAAACAGTATATGTGGAGCTCCAAGATTTGGCAGGATACCAAACAAAAACCATAAATGCCACCACTTATGCATTACAAGATAATCAAATAAATGACTAAAGGAAAAGTCCACACCCTAGTATTATTTTCAAACTATTGCATCGTTACATGCTAGATAAGTCCACGCTAGGGAAGGGAGAGCAAAGATAGAACTTGGTGATATATAAGTCAGCAATCCAATCCAAGACAATTTACGTGGCAATCCAGTCAATTGAACAGAAAAGGTGGTACCCCATTTCATACCTATTTGCAATTTTTATTGAATCATTTAGCTAGTCTTATTCAAACAGTTAGCATCAAACAAATTTCCAGTGTGCTTCTCGTATTCATACAAGAATCTTCCATCGAATGTAAATCAATAACTTTGCACAATTTAAATAGGTAATCATCTTTTCTTTTCTACCGTTCAAGATCATACCTTCGTTGTCCCCAAACCACGATTCCAGATAATGAGGCTCGCTGCAATCAATCAGGATTAAACCATCAATATCAACCAAACTAATAAGAAAGACGAGGCAAAACAAAAAGTAGTAGCTATATCCTTCCTGCTTAAAAGTTAGGGGAAAACAAAATCATCAGGTCGATCAACAATCATGATCTCGTCAAGATCAGATCTGGCCAAGAATACGCAGAACAAACAGATAAAATACGTCCGAGGGAAAATCCAGGAAAATCAGAGCGATCGTAAGAAAATAAAATCATGGAAGGAGGGGAAAAATCGATGCAGCATGAATCCAGCAAAATGGCTGTGGCGGAAAAATAATCGAAAAGACAAAATTTTAATCTAAAGGGAGGAAGAAATTTTACCTTTCTCTCTATTCCGTTCCTCCTCCGATCGAATTAGCTCCGCGAAGAAGGAACTGAGATCGGAGGGACTAAGGAGAGAGACAGAGACAGAGAACGAAGATCCAAATCCAAGGAAGATTTTGGCACTCTTTGTGGTGGAGGTGGACGACCATTATTAATAATGTCACAAAATGCCGTCCTATTTTTGACTTCCAAAGTGTCTTTTTTATTTTGTAATATTTTTTATTGACAACGTAAATCAATTTTTCTATATTCAAAAATAAATAAAAGAACACGGAAAGATCAAAGTTTGAATTTTAATATAAATTAATATTTTAAAAATCTATTTTTGAATATTTATATTCTAATTCACTTTGTACTTGCGGATTTAGAGGAAGGCCTAGATCAGGGCCGACCCTAAATTTGAAATAAATAGACATTTTCTATTTATATATAAGATAAAATTAATATTATAAAAATAATTTTATTGATAGACCACGTAAATTAAATTTATATTTAAAGATTTTAGATTTTAAAGAGAGAGTAATAAAAAAATTAAAATAAGAAAAAAATCTCTCAAATAAAAAAATCCAAGCTCTGCCAGAGGTAGAGGTAGGACTGTATGCTCAATCGACTTTCTAAATTTTTATACCTAATTATAATAAATAGATATTTGGATATGAATATTTCGGATATAAGTATAGAGATGAATATAATAAAATTTTACTTACACCTTATTTGATACTTGATATAATATATATAAGTCTCATTTTTTTTTTATTGGGAAAGAAAAAATTTTAGTCCGCTTTCTGTCATAAAAAAACTCATCTTCTTTTTCAAGAGAAATGCTCACCTGATCGAAGGAGGAGCACGAGATGAGGAAGAACTAATAAGTATATTGAAATAATTTTTTAAAAAATGAGAATAGTAGAGTAATAAGATGATGGGTAGGATATGAATACCTGAAACTCCGATGGATATGAAAGTTAAATACCCGATGGGTATAGGGATGTATATGAGTATAGATATAATAAGTAGGGATGAGTATGGAGAATATAAAATGCTACATAATTCTATCCATTACCATCCCTACTTATCTTGATCATTCATGTCCGACTCTAAAAGTGATAATCTCATTAATTATCTCTGGGTGACCGGTTCGGTCCCATGAAAATTTTCCATTAGTCATCAGAGTAAATCGGGAAGTGCACGTGGCGGTCAGTTCAGAAGTCCAGCATCTTTTAATTACGCTCCTCATTTAAAGAAAAAATTTCTATAAATATAATATAACTAGAGTTCGAACTATAAATATCTGGATAACAATCTAAATATCCTTTCATGATATCATGATCTTAAGGACGTTCATGGCCGACTCTAGCTTAGGCATCTAGAGATTATTAATAAAAATATTTACATTTTGGATTTAACACGTAAATCAATTCTGTAAAAAAGGCAAAAAATATTTATTTTTAAGTTTTAATTTATCGCATTGTCGCCTATTTAATTGGTTACCCTTCCCGTCCGTATTATTTTAATAGAAAATTTGAATGAGTTTTTTTATATTTTTTTTAAAAAAAAAGACACCGGAAGGCCAAATTGTGGAATGTCATAACTGCTCCTTAAATCATATATTCTTTATATTCAAATTTAAAAATAAATATTATTTATAAATATTATTAAATAGACAATCACTTGACGAATCAAAAGTATATCTCATTTTAATATTCTATAAAAAATATTAAAATTTTAACATCATCACCATCATCCATTTAAATCAATGGATATCGCATATATCTTTACACGGCAATTTATAATCCAGAGAATGAATGATTATATTCATTGATGGATAGAAATGGATACTACTTATTAATTAAATAGGATTCATCCTTATCAACCAATTAACTTATATGATTCATCTTTGGATCATAAATTATGATTTAGAGGATCTGGCGGGACATTGTGACCAAATGCTTTGTCACAACACTCGTCAGAAGGCTGTGGACATGGGTTATTCGTAATACTTTTATACCAATTTTTTCCCTATGTTAAAAGATAAATTCATTCACATCTAATGTTTAGACTAATAGAAAAAATAAACGAATGATTATTAAAATATTTATATTAATTATTTTATCTAAAATTTTTATCTCATTATTTATGGATATATAGTCCACTCAACTATTTTAAAATTAATATATATTAAATAAATATAATTTAAATATATTTTAAAATATTAAAATTATTATTATTTTTAATAATAATCATACTTTATAAAAAAATAATTTTTATCCTTTTTATTTAAATTTTAATTTTAAAATTTATAATTTTTTAATAAATAAAATAAAAAATATAAAAAAATATAAATCAATGAGTACATCAGGCTGGCCCACCCGTCTCACTTGGACTAATTTCAAGAGGTGTTATAATACCTCTTCATAATCCTTTTAATATCAAATAGAGTGTTATAACATTCCTTTAATAGAGCATTATGGATGTTCTTAGTCTCATTAATTATTTTTAAGATGATCAATTTGATTCCACTGAATCATATTTTTATACAAGTCAAAAGATGAATACATTCATCCCCAACGCTCCTATGAATATGTCCCAGCACTAATACAAAAGAGATAAATCATGGACAACTAATAATCTTTGGAATACTGACTAGCATATAAAAGAGACATTTAACTTGACTATATGAGATTCGAATTCTAAATTTCATGATATCTCATATATTAACTACTAAACCATCTAAAAAAGATTTTTATAGTAAAAGACGAATACGTTAGCCCTCAACACCCGCTAACACGATGGTGATCCGATGATGTATGGGATCCATTCACAACGCGGGTCGCAACCATTATCGAACTGTAAAATACTAATCAGCTTTTTATTGTAGCAAAAAAAAAAAAAAAAAAAAAAAAAAACTGTTTTTTCAGCGTGCCTCCGAGACCGAGAGGAGAGGGCGATGGATTACGGAGCTCTCCTCCTTCCCCACGGAAGCTCCGACGTCGTCGACGGGGCCGTCGACTACGCCGGCCGACCCGCCTCCCGCTCGACCACCGGCCGTTGGATCTCCGCCGTCTTCATCATATGTAAGTACCGATCGATCGATTTTTCCCGTTCATCTCATCTCCTCGATCGCGGCGATCTCTTTTTACCCCTTTGCCCTAATCTCGCCGCCGGCGCTCCGCCTCCAGGGGTGGAGATCGGCGAGCGGTTCACCTACTACGGCGTGGCCAACAACCTGATCTCCTACCTCACTGGCCCGCTGCGCGAGTCGACGGCGACGGCGGCCGCGGCCGTCAATGTGTGGAGCGGCGTGGCGTCTATGCTGCCTCTCCTGGGCGCTTTCGTCGCCGATTCCTATTTCGGGCGCTACTGGACCATCGTCGGCGCCTCCCTCCTCTATATGTCGGTCAGTCCATTCTAATCTTGTGCTTTTTTTTTTTTCAATGTTTTTTCTCCCAAAATTGGCATAACGACAAGATTTGTTTTTTATTATTATCTTCTATCCCTATCACTCTTTCTTTCCACCATATTGTCCGTCTCTACATTCTGTGGACCTGTGGTAGTGTGGTGGCCCGGCACGGATTGTCCGTCTCTTAAGTAAACATGGATGCTTCCTGTACATTGTCCTCCTGTTTTTTCGCAATTTGATATTAAAAAATTAAAGACGAGGCAAACGGATAAAATATACCTCGTTTTATATTTTTATAATTCAAATTGTGAGGGCATTGAAGATTTGAAAAGATGAGGCCCTTTAAATTTAACAATCGACTTGCTTGTGCTAATACTATACTTTTTTAACTTTTATGAATTATGATTAATTTAAGTGCAAGTGAAAAATATTAATTGGAGATAATTAATAATTAATTACGAAGCTAATTGTTCATTTCCTGTACCATCCGCTAATGGAGGGAAGAACCGCAGGGATTGAGCTTGATGACGCTTTCTTCCCTGCATTCATCGCCCTGCGGCGAGGCCGCCACCACGGACCCCGCCGACTGTGCGCCGGCGGCCGGACAGGTGGCCTCCTTCTACGCCTCCCTCTACCTCATGGCGCTTGCCCAGGGCTGCCACAAGCCCTCCGTCCAGTCCTTCGGCGCCGACCAGTTCGACGACGGCCACCCTGCCGAGCGCGCCGCCAAGAGCTCCTTCTTCAACTGGTGGTTCTTTGGCCTCAGCGCCGGCATCCTCGTCGCCAACCTCCTTCTCACCTACATCCAGGACTACGTCAGCTGGGCCCTCGGCTTCGGCATCCCCTGCCTCGTCATGACCGCCGCCCTTCTCCTCTTCCTCCTCGGCACCAAGACCTATCGCTTGTACCCGGTGCGCACCGAATCCTCGACAAATTGCCCCAGTGATGGCCGGCGTGGAGACTTGAAGCGGTTGCTCCCGCTGGTACCGATATGGGCGACCTTACTCCCTTACGCCGTCGTCTTCTGCCAATCGCCGACGCTCTTCACCAAGCAAGGCGCCAGCTTGGACCGGCACCTCGGCCCCAACTTCGAACTCCCGGCGGCGTCCCTCCAAGTCTGCTCCAGCGTCGCCATCATCACCTTCGTAGCGGTCTACGACCGCCTCCTCGTCCCACTCGCCCGGCGCCTCACCAAGCGCCCCTCCGGCATCACCATGCTCCAGAGGATTGGCGCCGGGATGTTCATCTCCCTCGTCTCCATCGTTGTGTCCGCTTTAGTCGAGATGAAGCGGCTCGAAGTCGCCCGGGAGTCCGACAGCATGAGCGTGTGGTGGCTGGTGCCGCAGTATGCGCTGTTCGGTGTCTCCGACGTGTTCACCATGATTGGGCTGCAGGAGTTCTTCTACGACCAAGTGCCGGAGGCGTACCGCAGCCTGGGGCTGGGCCTCTACCTGAGCATCTTCGGTGTCGGTGAATTGCTCAGCGGGGGGCTGGTGTCAGCGATAGACAAGATCAGCAAGATGGGCGGTGGAGACAGCTGGTTCGCCGACGACATAAACCGCGGCCACTTCGACTACTTCTATTGGCTGCTCGCCGTACTCAGTGCAGTAGGGTTGGCCCTCTTCTTGTGCTTCGCTCAGGCATATGTGTATAAGAAATAGCTAGGAGGTGGTTAATTAGTGACCAATGGTTAATAATCTACGTTAGCTCCAATATTATCATAAATCAAATATAAATATTAGAAGAAGGCAAGGAGGGCAAAGAAGCTTGTGGATAGGGTGGCCGAAGAGATGAAGACGATGGAGCTGTTAAATTAATTAGACGAGATAGAATAGATAATGAAATACTTTTTTTTGATTGATTTGTCCATGAGATATACTTGGTAAATTGATAAAGTATTAAAAGGAAATTAGTTAATTGATTTATTACTATATCCTAATTTTAATATGGTTAGTTGAATAATTTTTTTTTTCTCTCGATAAATTCAACGAGAGATTTTTGACGTTGAATTTACTTACTAGCTTGTTGAAACGTTATTTGGATAATGACTTAGTAAAGATATCAACAATTTGATCCTCCGTAAAAATATAAGAGATCAATAATCATTGAGTCACCCCACGCTTTCGAACAAAATGGAAATCAATTTTCACATGTTTTGTACGAGTATGAAAAATTAGATTTGCTGTGAGATATGTTGCTCTAATATTATAACATTAAATTTTTGGTGCAATATTTGATGTAAGATGAAGTTCAGAGAGAAGTGATTAAACCCAAATAATTTCAGACGTATTTGGTATAGCTTTATATTTTGTCTCGGTGCTTAAATGAGATACCTGATCCTGTCGAGAAGCTGAGAAGACGGACCTGCCGGCGTGACGTGTTTGGAAGGTTGACCGCATCCCCATGACCCGGTGGTGAGCTGTCTTCTGTGTTGACCAAGTCGTCAGAGGTCCTCTGGTCAACAATACCTGTAGCCAGTGACCGAGTTGCCCCAGTCCCTGGTACCCCGATGCTCGAGGCGGGTCCCACAAATGTATAAGCAATCAAATAATAGCACAACAATGAAGTAAATGTAAGACGAGTACGATGACGTACCCTAGCCCCGGGGGCGCCCTCGGATGGGTCGGTGAGCTGATTGCGGTGCTGATCGAGTCGTAGCGGCCCAGACGAGTAGAGGGGTGTGAGCCAGTTGAGGAGTAGGATCTGGGGGGCGACGACACGGAATCCCGTGCAGCCTGGATTCGGAAAGCGGCATGTAAGTCGGGACATGACAACGGCTCACAGGCCGATACGCGACACGCAGGCCGGATAGTACAGATAACTCACACTCATAATAACGATGCGCAGAGTAAAACCCAGCAGCTCAATGGCCGGAACCACCTCGGCTCGATGGTCGAACACTATCTCGACTCGAAGGCCAAAGTAGGCAAACCTGAGCATTCAAACGACAACTGCCCGGAGGGTGACGGTGGCTGTCGCCAGAGGCAGCACCCGCTGGGGGCGATGTCGGCAATGCTGGAAGTGTCGGCGACTGTCGCCGGAGGCATCAGCGGTTGCCGGATGCGTCAGGCATCGACATGTTGGTGCAATATTCCCTAGGTCAAGGTTGACCTGGTTAACCAAGCCTGAGTCTTGGTTTGAGTTTCGATGTTTGACAATATATTGGGTATAGATGATATGGACAATGCAGGTGCAGTTGTTCATTTGAGGAGATTGTTGATACAATTCCCGTTTGGTCAAAGTTGACCAGTTAAGATTGTGAAGGAAAGTCAAATAGGTCAAGGTTGACTGGATACTTGACTGAAAGTCCTGGTGAGTGAAGCAAGGCAGAAGGAAGTCCTAGTGAGTGAAACCAGGCAGTAGGAAGTCCTGGTGAGTGAAGCCAGGCAGAAGAAAGTCCTAGTGAGTGAAGCTAGGCAGAAGGGAAAATCCTGGTGAGTGAAGCCAGGTGAAAGACCTAGTGAGTGAAGCTAGGCAATTGGGAAGTTCTAGTGATGAAGCTAGGCAGGAGGAAAATCCTGGTGAGTGAAGCCAGGTGAAAGACCTAGTGAGTGAAGCTAGGCAATTGGGAAAGTCCTAGTGAGTGAAGCCAGATAGGAGAAATCCAGAGGGGTCAAGGTTGACCAAACATCTGGTGAGAGTCCAAGTAGGTCAAAGGGATTGACCGGATACTTGGCACGAGGAAGAAAAGTCCAAGTAGGTCAGAGGGATTGACCGGATACTTGGCAAGAAGAGAAAAGTCCAAGTGGGTCAAAGGGATTGACCAGACACTTGGTGAGAGAGTCCTAGCTGGTCAAGGGTGATCGGATGCTAGGTCTTATGTACCAACAAGTCATGGTTGACTAGATGTTGGTTTAGGGGGCTTTGGACTTGGTTTTGGGCAAAAACCAAGATCTTGATTGATCAGCAGATTGATCCAGCAGATTTGAATTGATCAGCCGATTGATCCAGCAGATCTGGATCGATCAGTGGATCGATCCAGAAGATCTGGATTGATCGACCGATCGATCCGGTGAGTCCCCGCGAACAGAACCCCTCTGGATCGATCGGTGGATCGATCCAGAGGTCCCAATCGATCAGTGGATCGATTGGGAGCTGCTGTTTATGCGCGATAAGCCCGGGATCGATCCACCGATCGATCCAGGCTATTCCAGAAAGCACAGAGGCGCTCTGGATCGATCCGTGGATCGATCCAAAGCCTCCCCGATCGATTGGGAGCAATCCAATCGATCGGGATCCGACCGTTGGCGTCGATTTAAGCCGCAGGCGTTCATTTCCTTCGGCAGAACTTCACCGATTCATCTCAGATCACTTCAACGCTTCCACAGCTTCTCCATAAAGATCAGATCACCAGTTCTTGAAGGTTCTTGGAGGTTTTCCAAGTCAAGAGGCGGATCTACAGCTGAAGAAGAAAGCTAGGGTTAGGGTTTCTATACTCATTGTAAGCTTTTTGCTTGTATTTTTGTTTCCCTTTCCTTTTCTTCTTGTAGTGTGAACTTGTAGGGCTTCTCCGCCTTTGGTAGTTACCATAAAGGAGGGTTTTCATAGTGGAGGGTGCGTGAGTGTGTGGATCCTTGGATTAGTCACCTCTTGTGAGATGGATACCAAGTAAAATTCATTTGTTAGCGTTGTAGTTTGTTTCTTAGTATTTTCCGCTGCACATCATTGAAGAAACAAGCAACGTCAAGCACGAAGATCGCGACGAGCTATTCACCCCCCCTCTAGCTACTTTTCGGTCCTAACAAGTGGTATCAGAGCGAGGCCGCTCTTCACCGGAATCATCGTCGGAAAAGGCAAACAAAACAAGCAAAGCTAGAGGGTGAAGAAGTTGGAGCAATTCTACAAGTCGAAGACTTCATCACAAGAAGCTTAACTTCAAATGGAATTCCGAGATGAACTCGGATTCGACACGAGGGTGCCTCCACCATACACATCTACAAGCTTCGATATTTGGAAATCAAGGATCGAAAACTTCTTAATGGTGGAGATAGAGCAATGGTTTGCTCTCATGGAAGGTTTTGAAGCTCCCACAAATTCCAAGGGCAAAGTACTCAAGAGGAGCAAGTGGAGCCAAGACCAAATCCAAAGATGTGATGCCAATGACAAAGTGACCAAGCTTTTGGTCAATTTATTGCCGAGCAACATCTTGGAGAAAATAGGAGAATTTGAAGATTCCAAAGAGCTATGGAGCAAATTGGCAAGGATTCATGAGATCCCCTCCACTGTACAAGATCAATTAGAATCCAAAGAGGGTGACTCACTGAATCAAGACCAAAAGGAGGAAGACTCCGAAGTTGAGAGATGCTCAACTTCCGAAGAAGAGGAAGTCCAAGAAACTTCACCTTCAAAGGAATGTATTGAAGAGGGCAAGGAGAGAGCATACTCCTTGTTCCATATACAAGATGAAGATGAAGAAGTCTCCACCTCTAGGATTGAGGGGGAGAAATCTTTGGTGACACCGGATCAAGAAGAAGGAGAAGTTTCTACATCCGGGTCAAGAGAAGAAATGGAGGAAGAAGCTTCCACCTCCACAAGTCAGGTTAAATCTATGGAAGGAGTATCATCTTCGGAACAAGAGGAAGCCTCTACCTCCGGATCCAAAGGAGAAAGTGTCATCCTTACACAAAAAGGTATAAACATTTCAATTAATAATAAAAATCAAATTATATGCTTTGAATGTAGGGAAAAAGGGCATTACAAAAGTAAATGCCCTAAATTGGCCTAGAAGAAGGGCCAAGTGGCACAAAAGAGCAAGGAGAAGCCCAAGGAGACCATCCCCGGAATAAAGAAGAGCAAGGAGCACATTGTGTGTTTTTCTTGCAACCAAAATGAGCATTACCGAACTCAATGCCCTAAGGGGAAGAAGGTGGTCAAGACTCATGGAGGAAGCTTAAGTCAAGGGGGAGCCTCCAAGGTAAAAAGAAAGGTAACTTTCATTGAGCCTACCCCTTTAAAGTATGGTAAAGAGCATGTTAGTACTAACCTATATCATTTGAATGTTATTTACCATGAAAATAGGAGGCATGATAAAGTTAAAGAAAATCATGTAGCTTTTCATGCTAAAACCACTACACCTAGGGCTAGGAATGTAGATAAAAGTCTAGCCAAGAATTATAAGGATTTTAGCTACAAGCCTAGAAACAAAAATGCTCATGGATTTAATGGGAAACCAAAAACTAAGGACTTAGTGATGGAAAATCAAGTCTTGAGGTCAAGACTTGACAAACTAGAAAAGACCCTAAAAAGGATGGAAAATATCCTTAAAGGGCAAAATGAAAAAAATCTAGGTTTAGGACAACAAGGGTCATCCAAGGGTCATAAAGGTTTGGGATACAAACCTAAAATCAAAAAGGATGTACCTACTTACCATAGGATTCCATATAGCTATGGAACCAACCCTAAGTCTAAAGGTCAAGTCAAGGATACAAGGGAAGTTATCCCTAGAAGTATTTTTGCAACGACAAACGTGACTAAGACTTCTAAGAAGTCTAAGAAAGTCACAAACAAGGTCACAAGGGAAGCAATCCCTAGGATTGACTTAGGAAAAGTGACCAAGGCTTCTAAGAAGCCAAACAAGGTCACTAGGAAGGTATCTAGGGAAGTTATCCCTAGTGAATACCTAGAGCCTCCAAGGAGCACCAATAGGTGTTGGGTTCCTAGGAGCATTTTCTCTAACCCATAGATGGGTTAGAGAGTGTCAACTCTAAGAAGAAGGGTAGTTAACTCAACTTTAAAGAAATTGACACTCAAGGAGCATTTTCAAGGTTATTATCAACCTTTGAAAATGAAAAAGGTTTATAATTTACTTTTTAGAAGAGTAAAGTGTGCCAAAAGTGAAGATATTGATTTTAGTTTTATTTGGCACAATTTGGGAAAACATAAGAAATACCAAGTTGAGATTTTAGTATTTTCTTAGTAATTTAAGGCAAATCTAGGCCTTAATTTAAAGTGCTACTCTTGTGGAAAAATGAAATATGCCAACACTTGAGGAATATGATTAATTTCAATTGGCATAAATTAATCAAGAGTATTAGAAATGTAAATTTAGACTTTGGCATTGTCTTGAAGCACTTTGGGCAATCTAGGTTAGATTTAAAATTAGCTATGGGGTTAAGAATACTTAGGTAGGTAATCTAGGTATATTTTATTTATTCTAAACCTTGCCATGATTGTTTGCCCATTATATGCCATGATATCATGTTTTATTTTTGCACTCATGCCTTATCATGAAAATACAAAAATACCATGTCATGCCATACATACATCATGTAGTTATAAGAAAATTTTCTTTTGAAAATTATTTCTTTTTGATGTATGTCATAACATTATCATGCATTATGTTTATTTCGTTAAAATTAAGGACAAATGTCATTTATAAACAAGTGGAATTAACAAGTAACATCCTTGGTGGATGTTTACCACTCAAAATGCCTAA
The DNA here is from genome assembly GCF_018446385.1 of Zingiber officinale. NCBI lineage: Eukaryota > Viridiplantae > Streptophyta > Magnoliopsida > Zingiberales > Zingiberaceae > Zingiber > Zingiber officinale. The sequence continues at coordinate 143,766,963 of NC_055989.1, forward strand.
ATAGATATGCATGATCCCTAGATTAGGGCAAAATCAAAATTTATATCTCACAAAGACCTATAAGATGACTTGTATGTGTTTTGTGCACAATAGATACAAGTGAAATGTTAGGATGATGAACAAAACTCAACATGTTGATTTAGTGCATTTCTTTGAGTTTTAAGTTCATCAAAACACATAGTTATGTGTTTTCCCATCATTGGGAAAGCTAATGTACAAATCATGTGCATTAAGCCCAAGGAACATGGTGGGATATTGATTTTGAAAATATTTTTAAAATAATTTTGGAAAACTTTGGTGAAGGCTATCTTTTGATAGTAATCACCATTAAATAGTTAGACACAAACTTGAAGAAAACACTAAAGTTTTTGCAAGTTCTCAAGTTTGTGTCAATCTTTGAAAATATGATGTATTTTCATAGAAAACTATTTTTCCATGATAAATTATATCCTAAATAATGTCTACACAAATTTTTACGATTTTTTGAATTTTGTAGAATTTTCTAGGGGTTTCTGAAATTGGCTGAAATTGAATTTCAGCAATTTTAGGCCTCCAATCGATCAGTGGATCAATTGGAGTGCCTCAATCGATCAGCCGATCGATTGAGAAGGCATTTCTCGCGAGCAGAAGCTCGCTGGATCGATCAGTCGATCGATCCAAGAAGACTGAATCGATCAGTGGATCGATTCAGCAGGGTTCAATCGATTGGAACCCAACTCCAATCGATTGAAGATGCTGATTTTGGCTGGGAAAACTTATTTTCAGCATTTTGAACTTATTTTAGTCTAGATAATCATTCCTAACCCCCTTAAAATACATGTGTATACATAAAAAGGGTGTTTTCATATTGAAAACAAGGATGAATTGGTTAAGAAAGACTAAATTGAAGTTTATGTTGAGGTTGATTTCAATATTGAATTTTTGAACCTCAAAACTTCTAAATTTGGATTTTCTAAAGGTTTAGGGATTCCAAGTCATTGTTGGTGCAATGACAGAAGTTATCACCATGTCTTTAGGGGGAGAGACTCTATAAAGACATGAACACTATTTTTTCATACACCTTGGAAGGTGGTTAACCTTCTTTTAGAGGAAATGCTCAAGGTTGGGCGTTGGGATTTAATGGGGAGTGGATATCCTCATTGTTTAAGTGGTTATTGCTCACGGATGAGCAAATTGATGATAATGAAGGGTATGAGACCTTCATTATTGTGTTCTGAGCAACGAGTGAAGTTGTAAACAACGTTGGGTAACTCTTCAGGGGGAGAGTTTGTTCTTGATGTGTGCCCAATGATGAGGGCATGTTGTTGATGTGTGTCAATAGGGGGAGAATGCATGGTTAAGTTAGGCCTTCAGTACCTAAAGGGGGAGTTTGCCCTCTAGGAAAGGAGGAGAATGAAGGGAACCATCATTCATATATTGGCATGAAGGGAGTTGAGGCTATGGAAGTAGCCTAATTTCCTAACTTAACAAGAGGTATTGTCAAACATAAAAAAGGGGGAGATTGTTGGTGCAATATTCCCTAGGTCAAGGTTGACCTGGTTAACCAAGCCTGAGTCTTGGTTTGGGTTTCGATGTTTGACAATATATTGGGTATAGATGATATGGACAATGCAGGTGCAGTTGTTCATTTGAGGAGATTGTTGATACAATTCCCGTTTGGTCAAAGTTGACCAGTTAAAATTGTGAAGGAAAGTCAAGTAGGTCAAGGTTGACTGGATACTTGACTGAAAGTCCTGGTGAGTGAAGCAAGGCAGAAGGAAGTCCTAGTGAGTGAAGCCATGCAGTAGAAAGTCCTGATGAGTGAAGCCAGGCAGAAGAAAGTCTTAGTGAGTGAAGCTAGGCAGAAGGGAAAATCCTGGTGAGTGAAGCCAGATGAAAGACCTAGTGTGTGAAGCTAGGCAATTGGGAAGTCCTAGTGAGTGAAGCTAGGCAGGAGGTCCAGGTGAAAGGCCTAGTGAGTGAAGCTAGGCAATTGGGAAAGTCTTGGTGAGTGAAGCCAGGCAGGAGAAATCCAGAGGGGTCAAGGTTGACCAGACATCTGGTGAGAGTCCAAGTAGGTCAAAGGGATTGACCGGATACTTGGCACGAGGAAGAAAAGTCCAAGTAGGTCAGAGGGATTGACTGGATACTTGGCAAGAAGAGAAAAGTCCAAGTGGGTCAAAGGGATTGACCAGACACTTGGTGAGAGAGTCCTAGCTGGTCAAGGGTGACCAGATGCTAGGTCTTATGTACCAACAAGTCATGGTTGACTAAATGTTGGTTTAGGGGGCTTTGGACTTGGTTTTGGGCAAAAACCAAGATCTGGATTGATCAGCCGATTGATCCAGCAGATCTGGATCGATCAGTGGATCGATCCAGAAGATCTGGAGTGATCGGCCGATCGATCCGGTGAGTCCCCGCGAACAGAACCCCTCTGGATCGATCGATGGATCGATCCAGAGGTCCCAATGGATCGATTGGGAGCTGCTGTTTATGCGCGATAAGCCCGGGATCGATCCACCGATCGATCCAGGCTATTCCAGAGAGCACAGAGGCGCTTTGGATCGATCCGTGGATCGATCCAAAGCCTCCCCGATCGATTGGGAGCAATCCAATCGATCGGGATCCGACCGTTGGCGTCGATTTAAGCCGCAGGCGTTCATTTCCTTCGGCAGAACTTCAACGATTCATCTCAGATCACTTCAGCGCTTCCACAGCTTCTCCACAAAGATCAGATCGTTAGTTCTTGAAGGTTCTTGGAGGTTTTCCAAGTCAAGAGGCGGATCTACAGCTGAAGAAGAAAGCTAGGGTTAGAGTTTCTATACTCATTGTAAGCTTTTTGCTTGTATTTTTGTTTCCCTTTCCTTTTCTTCTTGTAGTGTGAACTTGTAGGGCTTCTCCGCCTTTGGTAGTTACCATAAAGGAAGGTTTTCATAGTGGAGGGTGCGTGAGTGTGTGGATCCTTGGATTAGTTACCTCTTGTGAGGTGGATACCAAGTAAAATCCATTTGTTAGCGTCGTAGTTTGTTTCTTTGTATTTTCCGCTGCACATCTTTGAAGAAACAAGCAACGTCAAGCACGAAGATCGCGACGAGATATACACCCCCCCTCTAGCTACTTTTCGGTCCCAACAAGTGGTATCAGAGCGAGGCCCCTCTTCACCGGAATCATCGCCGGAAGGGGCAAACAAAACAAGCAAAGCTAGAGGGTGAAGAAGTTGGAGCAATTCTACAAGTCGAAGACTTCATCACAAGAAGCTCAACTTCAAATGGAATTCCGAGATGGACTCGGATTCGACACTAGGGTGCCTCCACCATACACATCTATAAGCTTCGATCTTTGGAAATCAAGGATCGAAAACTTCTTAATGGTGGAGATAGAGCAATGGTTTGCTCTCATGGAAGGTTTTGAAGCTCCCACAAATTCCAAGGGCAAAGTACTCAAGAGGAGCAAGTGGAGCCAAGACCAAATCCAAAGATGTGAGGCCAATGACAAAGTGACCAAGCTTTTGGTCAATTTATTGCCGAGCAACATCTTGGAGAAAATAGGAGAATTTGAAGATGCCAAAGAGCTATGGAGCAAATTGGCAAGGATTCATGAGATCCCCTCCACTGTACAAGATCAATTAGAATTCAAAGAGGGTGACTCACTGGATCAAGACCAAAAGGAGGAAGACTCCGAAGTTGAGAGATGCTCAACTTCCGAAGAAGAGGAAGTCCAAGAAACTTCACCTTCAAAGGAATGCATTGAAGAGGGCAAGGAGAGAGCATACTCCTTGTTCCATATACAAGATGAAGATGAGGAAGTCTCCACCTCTAGGATTGAGGGGGAGAAATCTTTGGTGACACCGGATCAAGAAGAAGGAGAAGTTTCTACATCCGGGTCAAGAGAAGAAATGGAGGAAGAAGCTTCCACCTCCACAAGTCAAGCTAAATCTATGGAAGGAGTATCATCTTCGGAACAAGAGGAAGCCTCTACCTCCGGATCCAAAGGAGAAAGTGTCATCCCTACACAAAAAGGTATAAACATTTCAATTAATAATAAAAATCATATTATATGCTTTGAATGTAGGGAAAAAGGGCATTACAAAAGTAAATGCCCTAAATTGGCCAAGAAGAAGGGCCAAGTGGCACAAAAGAGCAAGGAGAAACCCAAGAAGACCATCCCCGGAACAAAGAAGAGCAAGGAGCACATTGTGTGTTTTTCTTGCAACCAAAAGGGGCATTACCGAACTCAATGCCCTAAGGGGAAGAAGGTGGTCAAGACTCATGGAGGAAGTTTAAGTCAAGGGGGAGCCTCCAAGGTAAAAAGAAAGGTAACTTTCATTGAGCCTATCCCTTTAAAGTATGGTAAAGAGCATGTAAGTACTAACCTATATCATTTGAATGCTATTTACCATGAAAATAGGAGGCATGATAAAGTTAAAGAAAATCATGTAGCTTTTCATGCTAAAATCACTACACCTAGGGCTAGGAATGTTGATAAAAGTCTAGGCAAGAATTCTAAGTATTTTAGCTACAAGCCTAGAAACAAAAATGCTCATGGATTTAATGGAAAACCAAAAACTAAGGACTTAGTGATGGAAAATCAAGTCTTGAGGTCAAGACTTGACAAACTAGAAAAGACCCTAAAAAGGATGGAAAATATCCTTAAAGGGTAAAATGAGCAAAATCTAGGTTTAGGACAACAAGGGTCATCCAAGGGCCATAGAGGTTTGGGATACAAACCTAAAATCAAAAAGGATGTACCTACTTACCATAGGATTCAATATAGCTATGGAAGCAACCCTAAGTCTAAAAGTTAAGTCAAGGATATAAGGGAAGTTATCCCTAGAAGCATTTTTGCAACGACAAACGTGACTAAGACTTCTAAGAAGTCTAAGAAAGTCACAAACAAGGTCACAAGTGAAGCAATCCCTAGGATTGACCTAGGAAAAGTGACCAAGGTTTCTAAGAAGCCAAACAAGGTCACTAGGAAGGTATCTAGGGAAGTTATCCCTAGTGAATACCTAGAGCCTCCAAGGAGCACCAATAGATGTTGGGTTCCTAGGAGCATTTTCTCTAACCCATATATGGGTTAGAGAGTGTCAACTCTAAGAAGAAGGGTAGTTAACCCAACTTTAAAGAAATTGACACTCAAGGAGCATTTTCAAAGTTATTATCAACCTTTGAAAATGAAAAAGGTTTATAATTTACTTTTTGGAAGAGTAAAGTGTGCCAAAAGTGAAGATATTGATTTTAGTTTTATTTGGCACAATTTGGGAAAACATAAGAAATACCAAGTTGAGATTTTGGTATTTTCTTAGTAATTTAAGGCAAATCTAGGCCTTAATTTAAAGTGCTACTCTTGTGGAAAAACGAAATATGCCAACATTTGAGGAATATGATTAATTTCAATTGGCATAAATTAATCAAGAGTATTAGAAATGTAAATTTAGACTTTGGCATTGTCTTGAAGCACTTTGGGCAATCTAGGTTAGATTTAAAATTAGCTATGGGGTTAAGAATACTTAGGTAGGTAATCTAGGTGTATTTTATTTATGCTAAACCTTGCCATGATTGTTTGCCCATTATATGCCATGATATCATGTTTTATTTTTGCACTCATGCCTTATCATGAAAATACAAAAATACCATGTCATGCCATACATACATCATGTAGTTATAAGAATTTTTTTTTGAAAATTATTTCTTTTTGATGTATGTCATAACATTATCATGCATTATGTTTATTTCCTTAAAATTAAGGACAAATGTCATTTATAAACAAGTGGAATTAACAAGTAACATCCTTGGTGGATGTTTACCACTCAAAATGCCTAAATAGATATGCATGATCCCTAGATTAGGGCAAAATCAAAATTTATATCTCACAAAGACCTATAAGATGACTTGTATGTATTTTGTGCACAATAGATACAAGTGAAATGTTAGGATGATGAACAAAACTCAACATGTTGATTTAGTGCATTTCTTTGAGTTTTAAGTTCATCAAAACACATAGTTATGTGTTTTCCCATCATTGGGAAAGCTAATGTACAAGTCATGTGCATTAAGCCCAAGGAACATGGTGGGATATTGGTTTTGAAAATATTTTTAAAATAATTTTGGAAAACTTTGGTGAAGGCTATCTTTTGATAGTAATCACCATTAAATAGTTAGACACAAACTTGAAGAAAACACTAAAGTTTTTGCAAGTTCTCAAGTTTGTGTCAATCTTTGAAAATATGATGTATTTTCATAGAAAACTATTTTTCCATGATAAATTATATCCTAAATAATGTCTACACAAATTTTTACGATTTTTTGAATTTTGTAGAATTTTCTAGGGGTTTCTGAAATTTGCTGAAATTGAATTTCAGCAATTTTAGGCCTCTAATCGATCAGTGGATCGATTGGAGTGCCTCAATCGATCAGCCGATCGATTGAGAAGGCATTTCTCGTGAGCAGAAGCTCGATGGATCGATCTGCCGATCGATCCAAGAAGACTATTCAGCAGGGTTCAATCGATTGGAACCCAACTCCAATCGATTGAAGATGTTGATTTTGGCTGGGAAAGCTTATTTTCAGCATTTTGAACCTATTTTAGTCTAGGTAACCATTCCTAACCCCCTCAAAATACATGTGTATACATAAAAAAGGTATTTTCATATTGAAAACAAGGATGGATTGGTTAAGAAAGACTAAATTGAAGTTTAGGTTGAGGTTGATTTCAATATTGAATTTTTGAATCTCAAAACTTCTAAATTTGGATTTCCTAAAGGTTTAGGGATTCCAAGTCATTATTGGTGCAATGACAGAAGTTATCACCATGTCTTTAGGGGGAGAGACTCTTTAAAGACATGAACACTATTTTTTTCATACACCTTGGAAGGTGGTTAACCTTCTTTTAGAGGAAATGCTCAAGGTTGGGCGTTGGGATTTAATGGGAAGTGGATATCCTCATTGTTTAAGTGGTTATTGCTCACGGATGAGCAAATTGATGATAATGAAGGGTATGAGACCTTCATTATTGTGTTCTGAGCAACGAGTGAAGTTGTAAACAACATTGGGTAACTCTTCAGGGGGAGAGTTTGTTCTTGATGTGTGCCCAATGATGAGGGCATGTTGTTGATGTGTGTCAATAGGGGGAGAATGCATGGTTAAGTTAGGCCTTCAGTACCTAAAGGGGGAGTTTGCCCTCTAGGAAAGGAGGAGAATGAAGGGAACCATCATTCATATATTGGCATGAAGGGAGTTGAGGCTATGGGAGTAGCCTAATTTCCTAACTTAACAAGAGGTATTGTCAAACATAAAAAAGGGGGAGATTATTGGTGCAATATTCCCTAGGTCAAGGTTGACCTGGTTAACCAAGCCTGAGTCTTGGTTTGGGTTTCGATGTTTGACAATATATTGGGTATAGATGATATGGACAATGCAGGTGCAGTTGTTCATTTGAGAAGATTGTTGATACAATTCCCGTTTGGTCAAAGTTGACCAGTTAAAATTGTGAAGGAAAGTCAAGTAGGTCAAGGTTGACTGGATACTTGACTGAAAGTCCTGGTGAGTGAAGCCAGGCAGAAGGAAGTCCTAGTGAGTGAAGCTAGGCAGTAGAAAGTCCTGGTGAGTGAAGTCAGGCAGAAGAAAGTCCTAGTGAGTGAAGCTAGGCAGAAGGGAAAATCCTGGTGAGTGAATCCAGGTGAAAGACCTAGTGAGTGAAGCTAGGCAATTGGGAAGTCCTGGTGAGCGAAGCTAGGCAGGAGGAAAATCCTGGTGAGTGAAGCCAGGTGAAAGACCTAGTGAGTGAAGATAGGCAATTAGGAAAGTCCTGATGAGTGAAGCCAGGCAGGAGAAATCCAGAGGGGTCAAGGTTGACCAGACATCTGGTGAGAGTCCAAGTAGGTCAAAGGGATTGACCGGATACTTGGCACGAGGAAGAAAAGTCCAAGTAGGTCAGAGGGATTGACTGGATACTTGGCAAGAAGAGAAAAGTCCAAGTGGGTCAAAGGGATTGACCAGACACTTGGTGAGAGAGTCCTAGCTGGTCAAGGGTGACCGGATGCTATGTCTTATGTACCAACAAGTCATGATTGACTAGATGTTGGTTTAGGGGGCTTTGGACTTGGTTTTGGGCAAAAACCAAGATCTGGATTGATCAGCCGATTGATCCAGCAGATTTAGATTGATCAACCGATTGATCTAGCAGATCTGGATCGATCAGTGGATCGATCTAGCAGATCTGGATCGATCAGTGGATCAATCCAGAAGATCTGGATTGATCGGCCGATCGATCCGGTGAGTCCCCTCGAACAGAACCCCTCTGGATCGATCGGTGGATCGATCCAGAGGTCCCAATCGATCAGTGGATCGATTGGGAGCTGCTGTTTATGTGCGATAAGCCCTGGATCGATCCAGGCTATTCCAGAGAGCACAGAGGCGCTCTGGATCGATCCGTGGATCGATCCAAAGCCTCCCCCATCGATTGGGAGCAATCCAATCGATCGGGATCCGACCATTGGCGTCGATTTAAGCCGCAGGCGTTATTTCCTTCAGTAGAACTTCACCGATTCATCTCAGATCACTTCAGCGCTTCCACAGCTTCTCCACAAAGATCAGATCGCCAGTTCTTGAAGGTTCTTGGAGGTTTTCCAAGTCAAGAGGCGGATCTACAGCTGAAGAAGAAAGCTAGGGTTAGAGTTTCTATACTCATTGTAAGCTTTTTGCTTGTATTTTTGTTTCCCTTTCCTTTTCTTCTTGTAGTGTGAACTTGTAGGGCTTCTCCGCCTTTGGTAGTTACCATAAAGGAGGGTTTTCATAGTGGAGGGTGCGTGAGTGTGTGGATCCTTGGATTAGTCACCTCTTGTGAGGTGGATACCAAGTAAAATTCATTTGTTAGCGTTGTAGTTTGTTTCTTTGTATTTTCCGCTGCACATCTTTGAAGAAACAAGCAACGTCAAGCACGAAGATCGCGGCGAGCTATTCACCCCCCCTCTAGCTACTTTTCGGTCCCAACATGACAGACGCTGGAGGCAGTAGTGGCAGCGGGAGACGCCGCCGACCGCTGTAGCTAGAGGCGATCTTTCCCGGTGGCGTATGCATCAGCGGGGCGATGAGGTGGCAGCAACGTGACTTTGCCGTGCGTTCCCCTTGTGGCGACGACCAGTGCGAAGGGGCAGAGGAGGCGACAACCGACGTGAGGAGCAGATCGTGTCAGCGTGGAGGAGAGGGAACGGTGGGGCATACCTGACGACGGTGGCGACGCGCTGCGCTGGCGGCAGCAGCATAAGGAGGAGAAGGAAAGGAGTAGATGACAATGCTTCTCGGTGGTGTTGACGTGAAGAAGGCCGAAGGAAAGGAGGCAATGGAGAAAAGGAGGGGATCTGCCAGTGACAGGCCTCAAAGCCGACGAGGGGCGGGAGAGGAAGAAAAGCTTCTCCCTGGCGGCCGTCCCGGAACCACGCACCCCAACCCCCTTTCAGCTGTGAACAGTGCTTCCCCTTTAAATCTCTAAACCCTCAACATGCAAAATGACCAAAATACCCTTCTTTTCTTCCCTAATCATGCTTAAGACCTTAGGCTACATCCGCATCAATACCGTAGGTTGCTTTTTCGAATTCCATGAGATAAGGTTCGTTCAAGAAATATTGCATATCCATTCGTAGAGCATCTATCTTCAGGAGAACTTGTCCAATCCGTATCACTATAAGCATGTAAATCTCGAGATGATTGGCGATATAAAAGAATACCATGTAGAGTAGTATTTTTAAGATAGCGAAGTATTCTTTTTTATATTATCCCAATTTTGTTCAGTTGGAGCATGCATGAATTGACAAACACGATTTACTACAAAGGTAATATCAGGACGTGTGATAGTGATATATTGTAAGGCGCCAACAATGCTTTGATAAATCTATGGATTTGACAGAGCGGGAAAGGATGAAGGTGTAGAGTTGTTTATAGTAATTGGTGTAGCGACGGGGCGTGCTTCATCCATTTTAGCTTTTTAGAGAAGTCCAGCAATTTCTTTGGTCTCCCGCTCGCCCAATTAGTTCCCAACACTTTTCGCCTTTTGTGTGGAGTGGTGGTATTGTTCAAGATAAACCACATTCCTCTCCGCCCGGAAATTTTTCATTATTTTTATTAACCCAAGCAGTCCGAGCTGGGTACCTATCTATTCCAGGCTCGGCCCGGCCTAGTCTTTTTTGATAAACTTCCCTCCTCCAATAAACACTGGAAGGAGTATTACTTTTATCTTCGTCTCCCCGGGCGGGCTCCCTTCCAAACCAAATGGCAGGTCGGACCGCCCACTTCTCCCGAGCTAAAAAGATTTAAGACTCAACCGGACTATCTTCAGGCCGCGAACATGCTTGCCGGTCTGAAGCTCGACATCAACAAGCTTCTTCCTGAAGGCGTGCTGTATATATTCGGCCTGAGTCTGAGCCGAACTCCACTCCCGAGCAGCTTTGGTAAGAATTTCACTTGCCTATGCACTTTGAGTGCTAACTGATTTTCTTCTTCTTTCTTTGCAGCAAATATCGTCATGGAGTCCGTGATGCTCGGGATTTTGAAGAGAAAAGCGGAGGCGCTTGAGGCAGCAGCCGCCAAGGAGATGGAGCAACTGGGCATCATCCCAGTCGGCTCTCACGCTCGTGGAGCGGGACAAACGCAGAGGAGTCGGCTGCTCAGGCCTCCCCCGTGGAGGTGACGGGAGGCTCCACATCAAACAGGGACCGACCGTCCAGGAGGAAGGCTCCGATCGGGAAGGCGAGCGCTCGCTCAGACAAAAAAGGAGCCGGACGGAGACGCCGCTGCGATCGGCTACTTCCGCTGTTCATGTGTCCGAGCGGACGGGATCCGATTCTCGTGGGAAAACCCTAATGTGAAGGCATTATCCTCCGATCGGAATCCGTCTCAACTGAACCCGCCTGCCAACCCTATCGAGGCTGTGTCGGTCAGCACTCTTCCACCTGCCTCCAGCCGGGTCCGGCGCTCGGCCATTTTGTCCAAGTTCTCCGCCCCGCCCTCTGTTCCCTCTGCGTTTGCTCACAAGACTCCCGACCGGAGCCGCACCATCAGGGCCACCCTGCACCTTGCCACCGAGGAGCTTTTGGCCGAGTCTGATCGGCCGACAGCGCCCGAGCATACGATCACCATGAAGGGGCCCCTCGCCAAGATGTGGGCTGACGCTCGGGCCCGTGTTGCGATGATTCCGCTCGACAACCTAGCCAACATCCAAATGCAGCAGACCACTGGGGTAAGTGTGTTTTCTTCTGAAGTCCTTTACGCCGTCTTTTCGGTCGGCTATTAATACTCCTATTTATGTCAGAGATGGGTGGAGGACATCGCTGTCGCCGACCGATTGGCCATGGCGGATGAAGAGCTGAAGAGGCTGAAGAGTTCTGGTGACCCCTCCTCCCAGGGCCCCTCATATGCCGAGCTGCAGAAAGAGCTCAAGAGGATCAAAGATTTGTTGGAGGCCGAGCGAAAGAAGACGGCCGACCAAGCCTATACGCTGGCCGAATTCGAAAAACAGGTCAAAACTTTTGACCAGAAAATAAGCCTGGCCACCGATCGGAAGAAGCAGGCTATCGCCGATCTGGATAAGAAAAACGTCGAAGCGTGGGCCCTGGAGCAACGAGTTAAGGAGTTGATGGAGCAGCTGGACGGTGAGAAGACGGGCCGCTTGGGGGAGGCGACCAAACACAAGGACGAACTGAAGACCCTGCAGGAGGCTCTTGAAGCTTCCCGAGCTGCCTTCAAGGAGTATCAAGAGGCCGAGCTAGGCCGGGTCGCAGCCCTAAGACTGCAGCACATCTGCTCGAACGAATTTTTTGAGAAAGTCTGCGAGCGGATGTATACTGCCTTTGAGTTGGCCATTGCCGCCACGACGGACTATCTGAAGTCCAAGGGTTAGCTTCCCGACTCCGCTACCATCCCGGCTAAAGACTACGCGGTGCTCCTTTCTTCTATCCCGAAGCAGGTTTATAATTTCCTTGAATGAAGTGTTTCTTGTAATCACTCCGACTGGCTCTAATGGCTTGAAATTTAATGAAGATTCGTCGTCCTTTTATTAGCTTACTCTTTTTTCGTTAAATCGCCAATACCTGTGTCTTCCGATTGGAGCGTGAACTACCGCCGTTCGCGTCCCCCACCTTTCCTTCTCGATAATCGTCTCTCGCCCTGCCTTCCTTGCTCTCAAAAGGAATTTTTCACGAAGTATTTTCTGTAACTGGACCGCTCGTCTGAACACACCCACCTCTTTAAATGGAATTCCCGTTAGATGTTCGCGAAGTACCTTTTGTAACTTGACCTTTTGTAACTTGGCCAATCAGTCGCTCGGCTCACAGGCCGACTTTTTTTATTATCTTCTTGTCGATCGACCCGGATAGAAGTACATTATTATTTTCTTCTTGCCCCTAAGAACAAGGTTTGTCGATTGCTGGTGTTTACCACAGAGCCGTCGGTTCGACTCTAAGATTTAACGTCGCTGCTCGATGGTCTTCAGGCAGGAGGGTTTATAGTCGTCGGTTCGACTCTAAGATTTAACATCGCTGCTCGACGGTCTTCCGGTCGGAGGGTTTATAGTCGCCGGTTAAGATTTAACGTCGCTGCTCGACGGTCTTCCGACCGGAGGGTTTATAGTCGCCGGTTCGACTCTAAGATTTAACGTCGCTGCTCGACGGTCTTCCGGCCGGAGGGTTTATAGTCGTCGGGTCGACTCTAAGATTTAACGTCGCTGCTTGATGATTTTCAGGCCGGAGGGTTTATAGTCGCCAGTTTGACTCTAAGATTTAACGTCGTTGCTCGACGGTCTTCCGGCCGGAGGGTTTATAATCGCCGGTTCGGCCGGAGGGTTTATAGTCGCCGGTTCGACTCTAAGATTTAACGTCGCTGCTCGACGGTCTTCCGGCCGGAGGGTTTATAGTCGCCGGTTCGACCCTAAGATTTAACGTCGCTGCTCGACGGTCTTCCGGCCGGAGGGTTTATAGTCGCCGGTTCGACTCTAAGATTTAACGTCGCTGCTCGATGGTCTTTCGGCATAACTCGGATAATATACGCCCGACTTAATGACACGGGGTCTTCACCATGCCTTCATGCGGCTACCCGCTTGGCGCAATGCTCATGCCTTTGCTTTGTTCTTATAACTTTCATTCCTGCAGCCAAAGGATACAGCCGAACGGAATATTCATGAAATATATTACATCGGCGCACCTCTTATCCGGCCCGATAGGGCTGGAGGTGGTTTGCACTCCATGGTCTCTCCAGCCGCCGTCCATCCTCATCCTCCAAGTAATAGGCTTCCGATCGGAGCTTCTCGACAACTTTGAAGGGTCCTGCCCAGGGAGCCTTCAGCTTACCTACGTCTCCGACCGACTTCACTTTCTTCCAGACTAAGTCACCCACCTGGAATGCTCGGGGAATCACGCGACGGTTGTAGTTCTGCTTCATTCTCTGCCTGTAGGCCATCAGCCGGACGGACGTTTTGGCTCGCTCCTCGTCGATCAAGTCCAATTCTAGCTGCTTCCACTTGGAATTATCCTTGTCGTAGTTCTGGATCCGGACGGACTCTACGCCGACTTCGACTGGGACGACCGCCTCGCCTCTATACACCAGGTAGAATAGTATTACTCCCGTTCCCTCCTTAGGGGTTGTGCGGATGGCCCATATATATAGGACTCCCGGCAGCTCGTCCACCCAGCTTCCTCCCATGTGGTCGAGTCGAGTCCGAAGAATTCGGAGGATCTCCCGGTTGGCTACTTCGACTTGACCGTTACTTTGGGGATATGTCATAGACGTGAAGTGTTGCTCAATGTTATATCCCTCGCACCATTCCTCGAGCTGCTTTCCGACGAACTGTCGCCCGTTGTCCGACACGAGCCGACGCAGAATGCCGAACCGACATATGATGTGTTGCCAGATGAATTTCTTGACCATCTGCTCGGTTATCTTGGCCAATGGCTCAGCCTCCACCCACTTGGAAAAGTAATCAACTGTCACCAATAGGAACTTCCGTTGTCTGGTCGCCATAGGGAAAGGTCCTACGATGTCCATGCCCCATTGGTCGAACGGGCAGGATACTGTGGACACTTTCATTTCCTCCGTCGGCTTATGAGAGAAATTGTGGTACTTCTTGTTAGGACCAAAAAGTAGCTAGAGGGGGGTGGGCGTTTGCTTGTCGTGCTTCGTTGCTTGTTTCTTCAAAGTGATGCGCAGCGGAATACAAATAAACAAACTACAACAATGCTAACAATAGGATTTTACTTGGTATCCACCTCACAAGAGGTGACTAGTCCAAGGATCCACGCACACACACACACACACCTCCACTAATAAACACTCCTTTTCGGTAACTACCGAAGGCGGAGAAGCCCTACAAGACTCTCAATACAAGTAGAAGAAAGGGTAGTAAAGAATAAGCAAAAGCTTACAAGAGATTCAGTAAAAAACCTAACTTCTTCTTCTTCTCGTTGCAACTCGCCTCTTGACTTGGATGAACCTCCAAGAACCTTCAAGAACTGGCGGTGAGGAGCTTAGAGAGTGCTGGGGAGGAGCTGTGATGAATCTGGAATGAATCGGTGAAGTTCTGCTAAAGGAACCGCACGCCAACAGCTATAAACGACGCCAACGGTCGAATCCCAATCGATTGGATTGTTCCCAATCGATTGGGGAGGCTTTGGATCGATCCACGGATCGATCCAGAGCGCCTCTGTGCTCTGGAAAAACTTCTGGATCGATCCACGGATCAATCCAGCGCTTATCGCGTGAAGCAGCAGCGTCCCAATCAATCCACTGATCGATTGGGACCTCTGGATCGATCCACCGATCGATCCAGAGGGGTTCTGTTCGCGGGGACTCACCGGATCGATCGGCGGATCGATCCAGATCTTCTGGATCGATCCACGGATCAATCCAAACCTGCTGGATCAATCCACGGATCAATCCAAACATGCTGGATCAATCGGCTAATCAATCCAGATCTTGGTTTTTGCCCAAAACCAAGCCCAAAGCCCCCTAAACCAACATCTAGTCAACCATGACTTGTTGGTACATAAGACCTAGCATCCGGTCACCCTTGACCAGGTAGGACTCTCTCACCAAGTGTTTGGTCAATCTCTTTGACCCACTTGGACTTTTCTCTTCTTGCCAAGTATCCGGTCACTCCCTAAGACCTACTTGGACTTTTCTTCCTTGTGCCAAGTATCCGGTCAATCTCTTTGACCTACTTGGACTCTCACCAGATGTCTGGTCAACCTTGACCCATCTGGATTTCTCTTGCCTGGCTTCACTCACCAGGACTTGGACTCTCACCAGATGTCTGGTCAACCTTGACCCATCTGGATTTCTCTTGCCTGGCTTCACTCACCAGGACTTTCCCAATTGCCTAGCTTCACTCACTAGGTCTTTCACCTGGCTTCACTCACCAGGATTTTTCTCCTGCCTAGCTTCACTCACTAGGACTTCCCAATTACCTAGCTTCACTCACTAGGTCTTTCACCTGGCTTCACTCACCAGGATTTTTCTCCTGCCTAGCTTCACTCACTAGGACTTCCCAATTACCTAGCTTCACTCACTAGGTCTTTCACCTGGCTTCACTCACCAGGATTTTCCTCCTGCCTAACATCCCAGTTAGGACTTCCCAGTCAAGTATCCGGTCATCCTTGGCCTACTTGACTCTTCTTCAATCAACCTTGCATTGTCAAACATCGAAATCCAAACCAAGACTCAAGCTTGGTCAACCAGGTCAACCTTGACCTGAGGAATGTTGCACCAATAATCTCCCCCTTTTTGATGTTTGACAATACCAACACTATCACTTACAATACCACATGTAAGTTAGGCTAATCCCATAGCCTAAACCTTCTTCATGCCACTAGGTAATGAATACATAAGTTAAGCCCTTCATTCTCCCCCTAAGAGGGCAAACTCCCTCTAGGTGATAAAAGCCTAACTTACTCCCTTTCATTCTCCCCCTATTGGCACACATCAAACCATGCCCCATTTTTGGGCACACATCAACAGATTCACTTGTTGAAAACTCTCCCCCTGAAGAGTTGCTCATCGTCGTTCACAACTTCACTCGTTGTGATCAGCACAATAATGAAGGTCTCATACCCTTCATTAACCTTAACCCTACATTCTCCCCCAATGTAGGCAAATACCCATCCTTGAGCATTATCCACTTGAAACCACTTGAACAATGAGGATATCCACTCCCCATTAAAGTTCAAACGCTCAACCTTGAGCATGTTCTTAACGGAAGGTTAACCACCTTCCAAGATTCATGAAAAATAATTTTTATTTCTTTAAAGAGTCTCTCCCCATAAAGACATGGTGGTAACTTCTGTCATTGCACGAACAATGACTTGGAATCCCCAAAACTTTAGGAAACCCAATTTTAGAAGTTTTGAGGTTCAAATATTCAAAATTTGAAACAAACCTCAACCTAAACTTCAACTTAGCCTTCCTTAACCAATCAATCCTTGTTTTCCACACGAAAACACCCTTTTTATGTATACAAATGTATTTTCAGGGGTTTGGAATGGTTACCTAGACTAAAATAGGTTCAAAATGCTGAAAATAAGCTTTCCCAGCCAAAATCAGCATCTTCAATCGATTGGAGTTGGGTTCCAATCGATTGAACCCTGCTGAATCGATCCACTGATCGATTCAATCTTCTTGGATCGATCGGCTGATCGATCCAGCGAGCTTCTGCTCGCGAGAAATACCTTCTCAATCGATCGGCTGATCGATTGAGGCACTCCAATCGATCCACTGATCGATTGGAGGCCTGAAATTGCTGAAATTCAATTTCAGAAACCTCTAGAAAATTCTACAAAATTCCAAAAATCGTAAAAATTTGTATAGACATTATTTAGGGTATAATTTATCATGGAAAAATAGTTTTCTATGAAAATACATCATATTTTCAAAGATTGACACAAACTTGAGAACTTGCAAAAACTTTAGTGTTTTCTTCAAGTTTGTGTCTAACTATTCAATGGTGATTACTATCAAAAGATAGCCTTCACCAAGGTTTTCCAAAATTATTTTGAAAACATTTTCAAAACCAATATCCCACCATGTTCCTTGGGCTTAATGCACATGACTTGTACATTAGCTTTCCCAATGATGGGAAAACACATAACTATGTGTTTTGATGAACTTAAAACTCAAGGAAATGCACTAACTCAGCATGTTGAGTTTTGTTCGTCTTCCTAACATCTCACTTGTATCTATTGTGCATAAAACACATACAAGTCATCTTATAGGTCTTTGTGAGATGTTAATTTTGGTTTTGCTCTAACCTAGGGTTCATGCATATTTATCTAGTCATCTTGTGGATATTGACCATCCACCTAGGATGTCATTTGGTATGCCACTTGATGATAACTGCCATTTGTCCTTAATTTTAAGGAAATAACATAATGCATGATAATGTTATGGCATACATCAAAAAGAAATAATTTTCAGAAGAAAATTTCCTATAACTACATGATGTATGTATGTCATGACATGGTATTTTTGAGTTTTTCATAATAAGTCATGAATGCACAAATAAAACATGATGTCATGGCATTTAATGGGCAACCAAACATGGCAAGATTTTGCATAATTAAAATATATCTAGATTATCTATCTAAATATCCTTAACCCTTAGCTAATCTTAAAGCATAAACCCTAGATTGCCCAATTTCCTTAAGAAAATGTCAAAACCCAACTTGACATTTCTTTAATCTCTTGAAATAATTATTCCAATTAAAAATTTAAAACATTCCTCAAATGTTGGCATATTTCATTTTCCCATAAGAGTAATCACTTTAAATTAAGGCTTAGATTTGCCTTAAATTCCTAAGACAATACCAAAGTCCCAATTTGGTATTTCTTAACACTTGATTTCTTGTGCCATTTAAAGTCATCTCAAATTTCTTCCTTTATAGCACATTTTACTCTTTCCAAGAGTAACAATAAATCCATTTCATTTTCAAAGGTTAACAAAAACCTTGAAAATGCTCCTTGAGTGTCAATTTCTTCAAAGTTGGGTTAACTACCCTTCTTCTCAGAGTTGACACTCTCTAACTCATCTATGGGATAGAGAAAATGCTCCTAGGAACCCAAAACCTATTGGTGCTCCTTGGATGCTCTAGGTATTCACTAGGGATAACTTCCCTAGATACCTTCCTAGTGACCTTGTGTGATTTCTTAGAAGTTTTGGTCACTTTTTCTAGATCAACTCTAGGGATTGCTTCCCTTGTAACTTTCTTTGTGACTTTCTTAGACTTCTTAGAAGTCTTAGTCACATTTGTTGCAAAAATACTCTTAGGGATAACTTCCCTTGTATTTTTGGCTTGACCACTAGACCTAGGGTTGGTTCCATAACTATATGGAACCCTATGGTAAGAGATTACATCCTTCTTAGCCTTTGGTTTGTATCCCAAACCCCTATGGCCATTAGATGACCTTTGTGCTCCTAGACCTAGGCTATGCTCATTTTGCCCTTTTAGGATATTTTCCATCCTTTTTAGGGTCTTTTCCATTTTATCAAGCCTTGACCTCAAGACTTGATTTTCTATCACTAAGTCCTTAGTTTTTGGTTTTCCATTAAATTTATGAGCATTTTTATTTCTAGGCTTGTAGCTAAGGTCCTTAGTGTGTTTGCCTAGATTTTTATCTACCTTCCTAATCCTAGGTGTGGTAGTTTTAGCATGGTAAGCTACATTATTTTCCTTAATTTTACCATGCTCTCTATTCTTATGGTAAATAGCATTAAAATGATATTAGTTAGAACTAGCATGTTTTTTACCATAATGTAAAGGGATAGGCTCAATAAAAGTTACCTTCCTTTTTACCTTAGAGGCTCCCCCTTGACTTGAGCTTCCTCCTTGAGCCTTGACCATCTTCTTCCCCTTAGGGCATTGACTCCGGTAATGCCCCTTTTGATTGCAAGAGAAGCACACAATGTGCTCCTTGCTCTTCTTTGTTCCAGGGATGGTCTCCTTTGGCTTCTCCTTGCCCTTAGGTGCCACTTGGCCCTTCTTCTTGGCCAATTTAGGGCACTTGCTTTTGTAGTGCCCATGTTCCCTACATTCAAAACATATAATATGATTCTTATTATTAATTGAACTATTTATACCTTCTTGTGTAGGGGTGGCACTTGCTCCTCCATTTGATATGAATGTAGAGGCTTCCTCTTGATCCGAAATCGATTTCCCTCCAATTGATTTATCTTGACTTGTGGAGGTGGAAGCTTCTTCATCTTCTTCTTCTCTTGACCCGGATGTGGAGGATTCTCCTTCTTCTTGATCCGGTGTCACCAAGAGTTGCTCCCCCTCAATCCTAGAGGTGGAGGCTTCACCTTCTTCTTCATCCTCTTGTACATGAAACAAGGAATATGCTCCTTCCTTCCTCTTTTGATTACACTCCCTTGAGAATGAAGCTTCTTGGATTTCCTCTTCTTCGGAAGTTGAGCATCTCTCAACTTCGGAGTCCTCCTCTTGATCTTGCTCCAATGAGTCACCCTCTTTGGATTCTTCTTGGTTAGGTACAGTGGAGGGGATCTCATGAGCCTTTTCCAATTTGCTCCATAGCTATTTGGCATCTTCAACTTCTCCAATTTTCTCCAAGATGTTGCTCGGCAATAGATTGACCAAAAGCTTGGTCACTTTGTCATTGGCCTCACATCTTTGGATTTGTTCTTGGCTCCATTTGCTCCTTTTGAGAACTTTGCCCTTTGAATTCCTTGGAGCCTTAAAACCTTCCATTAGAGCAAACCATTGCTCTATCTCCATCATCAAGAAATTTTCAATTCTTGATCTCCAAGAATCGAAGCTTGTGGATGTGTATGGTGGAGCCACCCTTGTATCAAATCCAAGTCCATCTTGGAATTGCATCTTGAAGTTGAGCTTCTTGAATTCTTTGACTTTGATGAATTTGCTCTAACTTCTTCACCCTCTAGCTTTGCTTGTTATGTTTGCCCCTTCCGGCGGTGATTCCGGTGAAGAGCAACCTTGCTCTGATACCACTTGTTAGGACCGAAAAGTAGCTAGGGGGGGTGAATAGCTTCGTGTGTGCTCGTCGTGCTTCGTTGCTTGTTTCTTCAAAGTGATGCGCAGCGGAATACAAAGAAACAAACTACAACAATGCTAACAATAGGATTTTACTTGGTATCCACCTCACAAGAGGTGACTAGTCCAAGAATCCACGCACACACACACACACCTCCACTAATAAACACTCCTTTTCGGTAACTACCGAAGGCGGAGAAGCCCTACAAGACTCTCAATACAAGTAGAAGAAAGGGTAGTAAAGAATAAGCAAAAACTTACAAGAGATTCAGTAAAAAACCTAACTTCTTCTTCTTCTCGTTGCAACTCGCCTCTTGACTTGGATGAACCTCCAAGAACCTTCAAGAACTGGCGGTGAGGAGCTTAGAGAGTGCTGGGGAGGAGCTGTGATGAATCTGGAATGAATCGGTGAAGTTCTGCTGAAGGAACCGCACGCCAACAGCTATAAACGACGCCAACGGTCGAATCCCAATCGATTGGATTGCTCCCAATCGATTGGGGAGGCTTTGGATCGATCCACGGATCGATCCAGAGCGCCTCTGTGCTCTGAAAAAACTTCTGGATCGATCCACGGATCGATCCAGCGCTTATCGCGCGAAGCAGCAGCGTCCCAATCGATCCACTGATCGATTGGGACCTCTGGATCGATCCACCGATCGATCCAGAGGGGTTCTGTTCGCGGGGACTCACCGGATCGATCGGCCGATCAATCCAGATCTTCTAGATCGATCCACGGATCAATCCAAACTTGCTGGATCAATCCACGGATCAATCCAAACATGCTGGATCAATTGGCTGATCAATCCAGATCTTGGTTTTTGCCCAAAACCAAGCCCAAAGCCCCCTAAACCAACATCTAGTCAACCATGACTTGTTGGTACATAAGACCTAGCATCCGGTCACCCTTGACCAGGTATGACTCTCTCACCAAGTGTCTGGTCAATCCCTTTGACCCACTTAGACTTTTCTCTTCTTGCCAAGTATCCGGTCACTCCCTAAGACCTACTTGGACTTTTCTTCCTCGTGCCAAGTATCCGGTCAATCTCTTTGACCTACTTGGACTCTCACCAGATGTCTGGTCAACCTTGACCCATCTGGATTTCTCTTGCCTGGCTTCACTCACCAGGACTTGGACTCTCATCAGATGTCTGGTCAACCTTGACCCATCTGGATTTCTCTTGCCTGGCTTCACTCACCAGGACTTTCCCAATTGCCTAGCTTCACTCACTGGGTCTTTCACCTGGCTTCACTCACCAGGATTTTTCTCCTGCCTAGCTTCACTCACTAGGACTTCCCAATTGCCTAGCTTCACTCACTAGGTCTTTCACCTGGCTTCACTCACCAGGATTTTCCTCCTGCCTAACATCCCAGTTAGGACTTCCCAGTCAAGTATCCGGTCATCCTTGACCTACTTGACTCTTCTTCAATCAACCTTGCATTGTCAAACATCGAAATCCAAACCAAGACTCAAGCTTGGTCAACCAGGTCAACCTTGACCTGAGGAATGTTGCACCAACACTTCTGACAAAAAAGGCATGTTGCGACGGTCCGAGCGGCGTCCTCGTGTAGAGTTGGCCAGAAGTATCCGGCCAGCAGGATCTTCTTAGCCAAAGACCGGCCGCCCGGATAACCTCCGCAAGATCCTTGGTGTATCTCCTGGAGAATGTACTCGGCGTCTTCCGAACCGAGACACTTCAGCAGAGGTCGAGAGAACACCTTTTTGTAAAGTTGATTTCCGATGAGCGTGAACCGGCCAACTCTCCTCCTCAGTAGCTGGGCTTCATCCCGATCGGATGGCGTGGCACCTGAGCGCAAAAACTCCATGATGGCTATTCTCCAATCGCTCAGGAATGTGACGTCTTCCATCTGGTCCACGTGTGCTACCAATGATACTTGCTCGATTGGTTGCTGGATAACGACCGGCGATATCGAGCTTGCGAGCTTGGCTAATTCATCTGCCGCCTGGTTCTCTGTTCGGGGTATCTTCTGAACCACCACCTTGGTGAAGCTGGTCTTGAGTTTTTCAAAGGCCTCCGCGTACAGCCTGAGTTTTGCATTGTTTATCTCAAAGGCGCCCATGAGTTGTTGAGCGACTAGTTGGGAATCCGAGTGGATCACCACCCGGCTGGCTCCAACATGCCGTGCGGCCTGCAGTTCGGCTATGAGGGCTTCGTACTCTGCCTCATTGTTTATTGCCTGATAGTCCAGCCGGATGGACAAATGCATCCGCTCTTCAAAGGCGAAAGTAGCAGGATCCCGATTCCGCTTCCGAGCCGAGTGGACGATCCGCCCACATATACTTTCCATGTATCTTCGGGCTCGGGCTTTTGTACCTCAGTCACGAAATCTGCCAAGGACTGTGCCTTGATTGCCGAGCGAGGTTGGTATTTGATGTCGAATTCGCTTAGCTCCGTCGTCCACTTGATGAGTCGTCCGGATGCTTCAGGGTTTAGGAGTACCCTTCCCAACGGGCTATTCGTCATCACAATAATGGTGTGCGCCAAAAAGTAAGGGCGCAACCTCCGAGCGACCAGGACCAAGGCGAAGGCCAACTTCTCGAGACCGGTGTAGCGAGACTCAGCATCTTTTAAGATATGGCTTAAGAAGTACACAGGTTGTTCTTCGCCATTCGGCCTTACTAATGCCGAGCCCACAACATGCTCGGTTGAAGATAAATAAATGCGGAGTGGCTGGCCTACGGCCGATTTTGTCAACACGGGTAAGGAATTCAGGTAAGTTTTCAGTTCCTCAAATGCCCGATCGCACTCCTCGTCCTATCGAAACTTGGTAGCTTTACGTAGAATCTTGAAGAACGGCAGGCTCCGGTCGGCGGTCTTAGAGATAAACCTTGACAGCGCTGTTATCCGACCGGTGAGACGCTGTACCTCTCGAAGATTTCTGGGAGGCGGCATGTCTTGCAATGCCTTTATTTTGCTAGGGTTCGCCTCTATGCCCTACTCGGTCACGATGTAACCCAGGAAGCACCCGCCTTTTGCTCCGAACAGGCACTTCTGAGGGTTAAGCTTGACTCCGTATCTTCTTAATGTTTCGAAAGTCTCCTCCATATCCGCATAGAGATCTGCTGCCCAGAAGGACTTGATAAGTATGTCATCCACGTACACTTCCAAGTTGCATCCGATTTGCTTCCTGAATACCTTGTTCATCAGACGCTGGTAGGTAGCTCCTGCATTCTTCAGCCCGAACGATCTTACGTTGTAGCAGTAGGTGCCGTCCGCCGTGACGAAGCTGACATTCTCCTGGTCTTCTCGGGCGAGCGACACTTGATGGTAGCCTTGGTATGCATCCAGCATGCATATCAGCTCGCACCCGGCTGTGGAGTCTACCAGTTGATCGATCCGGGGCAGGGGGTAGATGTCCTTCGGGCATGCCTTATTCAGGTCCGGAAATCGATGTAGACT
This sequence comes from Zingiber officinale, assembly GCF_018446385.1. Lineage (NCBI taxonomy): Eukaryota > Viridiplantae > Streptophyta > Magnoliopsida > Zingiberales > Zingiberaceae > Zingiber > Zingiber officinale. Next base: position 143,790,402 of record NC_055989.1, read on the forward strand.
CTCCACTTGTTGCCCAGCTTGGAGACCAGTATCACATTTGCGAGTCAACTCGGGAATTGCACTTCCCTTATGTGATCGACCTCCAGAAGCTTCTCTACCTCCGCCCGGATAATTACGTTATGCTCAGCGCTAAAGTCCCTCTTCCTTTGCTTCACCGGTCGAGCGTCTGGTCGAACGTGAAGCTTGTGCTGCGCTACGCTTGGCGAGACCCCTGGCAGCTCCTGGGTCGACCAAGCGAAGACGTCGCGGTTTCGCTGGAGGCATTTGATCAGCTTTTCCTTCTGGTTCTCCTCCAGGTCAGATGCTATGAAGGTGGTGGCCTCCGGTCGGAAAGAGTCGATCTGCACCTCCTCCTTTTCTTTGTAAACCAAATAAGGTGATTTTTCGGTTATAGCATTTACCTCGACTCGGGGCACTTTCCGAGCGGACTTGGCTTCGGCTCGGACCATCTCCACATAGCATCTTCGAGCTGCCAGCTGGTCTCCCCGCACCTCCCCTACTTGATCTTCCACCGGGAACTTGATCTTCTGGAAGAAGGTAGAGATGACCGCCCGGAACTCGTTGAGAGCTGGTCGCCCCAAGATAATGTTATACGCAGAAGGAGCATCAACCACGATGAAGATGGTGGTCCTTGTCCTTCTGAGAGGCTCCTCTCCCAACGAGATAGCCAGCCGGACTTGGCCGACCGGTAAGACTTCGTTCCCAGTGAACACGTAGAGGGGGGTTGTCATTGGCAGTAGTTCAGCTCAGTCGATTTGCAGTTGGTCGAAGGCCTTCTTGAATATTTTGTTGACCGAGCTGCCTGTGTCAATGAAAATGCGGTGAATAGTGTAGTTAGCTATTACCGCTTAAATGATCAGGGTGTCATCATGCAGGACTTCGACTCCCTCGAGATCCCTAGGCTCGAAGCTGATCTCGGGTCCACTCGCCCTCTCCTGGCTGCAGCCGACCGCGTGTATCCTCAGCTGCCTTGCGTGTGCCTTTCTGGCTCTATTGGAGTCTCCGCCGGTCGGGCCTCCGGAGATGATGTTGATCTCACCTCGAGATACGTTGCCCCTATTCTCCTCCTCTCGAGCGGTCGATCGACGTCGTTCATGCGACGCTTGATGGTGGGCTCCGGGCTGCTGACGATGCTGCCACTCGGGGGATCTCCTTTCTATTCTTTGAATGGGGCTCCGTTGTCGATGTCGCCGGTCTGGTGAAGGTGATCGGTGGCGGTAGCTCTTTGGCGCAGGATGAGTGATGGAGGGAGGCTCCGACAGTCGCGGGTGTTGTGAGTAGCTGACTGATGGAGTGAACAAAACATCGGGGTCCATACCTTCCCTTTGGGCTTAGGGCGATCGACTGAGACTTGCTGGATGGCGTGCGACCGAGTGTGCTGATGAGGACGGGCTGCTTCGGCTCGCGGTCCTCTGGGAGGCTGGTGACTGACGGGCAGCTTCCGCTCGGCGGAGGCTAGTTGGTCCGTCAGGGCTTCCTTTCTTCCCGCCGCCTGGGCTTCCTCCACATTGATGTACTCGTTGGCCTTATGCAACATATGGTCGTAGTCCCGTGGCGGCTTCAGGATGAGCGAGCGGAAGAAATCACCGTCCACGAGCCCTTGTGTGAACGCGTTCATCATTGTTTCCGAGGTGACCGTTGGAATGTCCATGACCACCTGGTTGAAGCGTTGGATGTAAGCTCGGAGCGACTCCCTCGTGCCTTGCTTGATGGCGAATAGATTGACGCTGGTTTTATGGTGGCGCCTGCTGCTCGCAAAATGATGGAGGAACGTCGTTCGGAATTCTTTGAAACTCGTGATAGATCCGTCTGGCAGTCTCCGGAACCATCGATGCGCCGATCCCGAAAGGGTGGTGAGGAACACTCGGCACTTCACACCATCTGTGTATTGATGCAGAGTGGCTGTGCTGTCGAACTTACCCAGATGATCGTCTGGGTCGGTTGTCCCGTTGTATTCCTCGATTGCCGGGGGCACATAATGCTTCGGTAGTGGATTACGCAGGATGGCCTCTGAGAACTGTCGATTGATCCGCTCGGGTGACACGTCCGTTCGGGGCGCTTTTCCTTTTCTTACGTCTCGGACGGGTGCTTCGTCCGATGAAGATCCTTTGTCTTGATTAGCTTGTGCGACCTCCGAGGGCGTCTGGAACAGAGCCCGATGAAACGGTATCGGGGCGGGCAGCGCCCCCACCTGGGTGCCGATCGGCCTCTTATTTTGCCCCCATATTGAGAGTTGCTCTGGCCGCTCTTCGGGTGCCGCTTGGTCCCCCGATGCTGATATCGCCTGCTACGCTGCCCGCTCAGCCTGAGCTTTCTGCTGCTGCTCCACGATTTTTGCTGCTCGCGCTTGGATGAGTGCGTCGAGTTCTTCTGGGGAGAGCGTCACCATGAGTTGGCGTCCAGCTTCTCCATCGTCTCTGCTCGGATTCAGGTGTGATCCCACAGACGTCGCTAATTTGATCCTGTCCGAGCGCTGAGTCGACGGACGCTGGAGACGTGACACGCTCTGCTGTCTCTGGCCGGCGATGAATGCCTCCGATGGACCTGCAAAGAAGCCGAGTCGGGAGGGGTTTCTCGACGACGACCCTCCGACTCTCAAGTCAGGCAACGAGAAATGAGAGAGGCAGCGTAACTGTGGCTACAGTGAGGATTGCACATACCTTCGTCGACGCCTGGGGTCCTTATATAGGACCCCGGGGAGGCGCGGGAACGCTTCTCGATGCGTGCACGCTTCCCCAAATATACCTTAACGAACCCATGTCAGAAAAGTACCCCTGACGCCATTCCGCAATCGTCCGAGCATATCCCGGATGTGACGGTGGAAGCTTCCACCGTATGATCCTGTGTACGGCTCGGTCGGCGGCAGATGTCTCGAGGATGATGTTATCCCCTGTCTCCTTTGTCCTCTTGCGCCTCCTGTCTGTTCCAGGGCTGAGCGGTTCGGCCGCTCGGCAGGCATATCATTTCTGCCCCGGTTGTAAGTATCGGTCCGACTGGGAGGACTCCCGGTCGTATGCTCGGATGATATTGCTCCTGCCTGTGTTGCCTTGTGCCCCGGCCGAACGGACAGCCCGCTTGGCCCTGAAACCTTTTTACCTTGAGCATCAGAAACCCACCCCCTAGTCAGGTTGTCTTTCATTCGGCTCGGGGGATTCTCGGCCGGTCGGCCCTCTCAGTCCGGTCGATCGGGTCTCAGGGTTGAATCTCTTGACCTTTGACCTTCACGTGTCGTTGACCTTCCGCCAACGAGGGTCCCCCATCCTTACCACCGGATCAGACAAGATCAGCAAGATGGGCGGTGGAGACAGCTGGTTCGTCGACGACATCAACTGCGGCCACTTTGACTACTTCTATTGGCTGCTCGTCATACTCAGTGCGGTAGGGTTGGTCCTCTTCATGTGTTTCGCTAAGGCATATGTTTATAAAAAAATTGATAATCCTAGTTAACACATATGCCTCAAAGACATATGCGTGTATACCTCCTAGGAGGTGGTTAATTAGTGACCAATGATTAATAATCTAAAACTCCAATATTATCATAAATCAGATATAATTATTAGAAGAAGACAAGGAGGGCAAAGAAGGTTGTGGATAGGGGTGGTAGAAGAGGTGAAAGTTAGAGTTGTTAAATTAATTAGACAAGAGAATGGATAATGAAATAAATTTTTTTAATTGATTTGTCCATCAATTAAAATAAGTAAATTGCTTTTCCCCCTCCGTTTGACACCATACCCCTCCCCCCTCTTCTCTCTCCTTGTCAAATATCATTTTTACTTTCTTTTTCTTTGTTTTTTCAATTTTATTTAATTTTTATTTATTTTATTTTAAAAATAATTTTATTTATTATTTTTTCAACAATACTTATATTTTTTTAAAATTTTTATTGAATTTTATTTACTATTATTTTTTAATTAATTTTATTTATTATTTTTTAATTATATTTAATTTTTGTTTAACTTTATTTTTTAATTAATTTTATTTATTATTTTTTCATTTATATATTTTTAAATTTTTATTTAAGTTTCATAAATTTCTTCTCCCACCTCCTCTAACACATGCCCCTTCATTTTTAGATTTTATTTTCCATATAAATAGCCTTTATACTCCTAACTTCTTTATTTTAATTTTTTTTAAAAAATTTATTTAGTTTTATTTATTATTTTTTCATCAATTTTTTTTATACTCCTATTTCTTCCAATTTTATTTAATTTTATTTTTTAAATCAATTTTGTTTATTATTTTTTATCAAATTTTTTTATTTTCCATATTTTATATAATTTTTAACATAGTCAGAATCTCTCCTTTCCTTTAAATTACTTTCCTAATTCGATACTTAAATTATTCTCATCCAACTCTTAACACATGTCGGAACCTCCCCTCTCTTAAAATTACCTTCCTCTAACTCTTGACACATGACATATGTCAGAACTTCTCACTATCTTTAAATTACCCACCCTTCAACTGACATATGCTAGAACCTCCACTCCCTTTAGATTACTCACCCTTCAATTCTTAACACATGTCAAAACACTCATCTCCCTTTGAATTATCCCCCTTCCAACGCTTGATACATGTCAGAACCTCTCCTCCCTTTAAATTGATTAAAATTTCTATTTTTATTTATTTTTGTGCATTTTTTTATGTATTATTACTCTTCATTTGCAAAAAAATTATTCGTAAGCTATAAATATGTTTACTATTAATGGTTAATATTTTTATTCGTTTCATGTATATAATTTTTATTTTGATCCATGTTTTTATACTTTTAAAATGTAGATCCGCTACATTAATGGGCCCCACAGATATGGAGAGAGGTTCATGCAGGTACACAGGCGTCACGCGTATGGTGGGGTAAACCTCAGGTCATCAGTTCCTGAGAATCGACCCCTGATCATTACACCAAAGATGTCATGTGTACCGTCTGTGCTACGTTGTTTTTAAAATTTTTATACTTTTAAATTTTTTTATAAATAATAACTCCTAGAATCTACCATTAAACAATAAATAAAAGATTATAAACCTATAAAAAAAATTATTCAAAAAAATAAAATTGATAAAAAATGGATAAAAAATTGATTAAAAAATAAAACCAATAAAATAAAAGAAATAAAACTTAAAAAAAAACATGAATGTGAGAATAAGGAAAGGGTATAAAGGTAAAAAATTAGGTGGGGCTGGGAGGTGGGAAAAGCAAAAAAGAAAATTAGTTAATTAATTTATTCTAATAATTACTATATTCTAATCTTGATATGATTTGTTGAATATTTTTTTTTACTCTCGACAAATTCAATGGGAGATCTTTGACATTGAGTTTGCTTGCTAGCTTGTTGAAACGTTGTTTAGATAATGACTTAGTAAATATATCAATAATTTGATCCTCCATAGAAATATAAGAGATCGATAATCATTGAGTCACCACACGCTCTCGAATAAAATAAAAATCAATTTCCACATGTTTTGTACGAGCATGAAAAATTAGATTTGCTGTGAGATATGTTGTTCCAATATTACCACAGTAAATTTTTGGTGCAATATTTGATGTAAGATGAAGTTCAGAGAGAAGTGATTAAAGAAAATAATTTTAGACATTGTATTTGCTATAGTTTTATATTTTGTCTCGGTGCTTGAATGAGATACCGTAGGTTTCTTTTTCGAAATCCATGAGATAAGGTCTGTCCAAGAAATATTGCATATCCATTAGTTGAGCATGTAGGTGCAGCGGAGGCCGGTAAGAGGGGGGGTGAATTGCCTTCACAAATAAAAACTACCCTGCTCGGATCTTTCAACTCGAAAGTGCAATAGCAATAATAAAAAGTAACTTAAAACAATAAATCTAAACAGAAGGACAGAGAAGACTGAGAGTTAACCTGGTTACAACCAAGAAGGTTGTTAATCCAGGGCGATGAAAATCGCACACTAGAAAAATCTCCTTCTCTGAAGGCGGAGAAACCTTTTACACTCTTACAGCTCAGAACTATTGCTAGGAATTGATTACAGAGTTAATGGAACAGTTGATTTCTAATTCCTAGTTCCAGAGGCCGTTATATAGCCTCTGGAAATCCTATCTCGGATGTCCGAGGCACCTCCAATAGAGGTCCAAGGCGCTTCCATTGAGAGAGTGGATAAAACTTTATCCGAAAGCTCAACGTTCACTTCTGCCAGGTCTGAGGCGCCTCCAAGAGACATTGAAGGCGCCTTCAAGTTGGAGGCGTCTTCAGGCCTGATGAAGGCACCTACAAGCTGGCTGGCAGCTTTTTTCAACGTGCTTGCTTCGTCTTCCGAAGTCCCGTTCTTTTGGGTGATTCCGGCCAACCGAAATAGGGCTCACCCGAACCTAATTTTCAGCCTTCTCCTCGAGCAGCCTTCCTCTCGGCTTAACGACCCTCGAACGCCGCACACGTTCTTCTCGCCCACCGGTGTACTCTTCCGCAGCTCTCTCATCCTTCGGACGCACCGAGCCCGTCGGCTCCCTTCCCGTGCCGTTCTTCTCGCTAGCTGCGTCTTCCGCTCGACTTCCTGCGCTCCTAAGCTCCTGCACACTCAGACACAAGGGTCAAAAATGTTGGATCGAGAAGCGCTAGAGGGGGGGGGGGTGAATAGCGCTCATGGCTATTTCGTTTTTCGAATCCGTAAATCGTACGAGAAATTAACAGAGTAATAAGCAGCGGAATAAAAACAGTCAAACATAGAGACACAGGGAATTACTTCGTTCGGAGCCTAAGGCAACTCCTACTCGAAGGCCCGCGATCCTTGATCGCTTTCCGTGGGTAACAACTATAAGCTCGAAGAATATTACAAACTTAGAACAATTTGTCAACTAAAGAAATACAATACCGACGACAGAATCTAAGGAAATCGAAGTGTCGGGTCGTCGAGTTGAGTTGAAGCTTTCTCGGGATGTCGCGTTTAGCAGCCGATTGAAGCACGATCACTTGTAATCAGATATCTTGAGGTGCTGCTCGAAATCCCCTTATAAAGGGTGTCCAAGGCGCCTTGGAAGCCTCCGTAGGCGCCTTCATAGCTCCGAGTCCATCGTGCAGATGAGCGCTGACCATTCTGCGCTTATCACCTTGAAGGCGCCTTCATAGGTCTTCAAGGCGCCTTCCAAGGCGCCTCCATAGCCAACCGAGGCGCCTTCAGCCCTGCTTCGCGGCCAGGTCAGCTTTTGCACCCGAGGCGCCTCCAAGCCCCATGGAGGAATCTCGGACACTGTTCATCCGAGGAAAAACATCATTATTTTGTACCTGCAAGACATGTTAGTCCCAAACAATATCCTGCAACACAAAGTTAGCATGAAACAACAGTATGAATATGATAAAGAATATTATGACAGTCTCCGGACTGTCCGGGTTTGACTTCGGATTTCCGTCCGGAAATCCTAGGTCGACCCGACGCCTACTGTTCCCTCTACGGGGAACGCGTCCTCACCTACTCCACTCAGGAGATTTACCTGCTGCCAGTACGATCCTCCAGATCGATTGGACTTTTGCTCAGCACTCGACGCTTCCGGACTTTCTGCTGGACATCCGCTTCCCAGCTAGTCCAGTCTTTCACCTGGTTCGCGACACCAGGACTTTCCACCTAGGGTTACCACCCCCTAGGACTTTTGCCTGAAGCCATCGACTTTCCGCATAGAGTTACCACCCCCTATGACCTAGGGTTACCGCCCCCTAGGGTTTTCCCTTTGCCTAACCGCAGCTAGGACTTTCCTCCACCTAGGGTTACCGCCCCCTAGGACCTAGGGTTACCACCCCCTAGGACTTTCACCTTTGCCTAACCGCAGTTAGGACTTTCCTGAAACACTCATTCAACATGTTAGATAACAACAAGACTTAACTTTGAACCCTTTGCCATTATCAAAACTTGGGCTCGATCGTCGGATGCTTCCCGCACCAACAAAACACAAAGCAGGACCTAACCAACTTGGTTGATCACATCAAAACACCCGTGGGGTCCAACAATCTCTTCCTTTTTGATGTGCATCAACCCAAGTTCAAGTTAGGGTAAAAAAAATATACAAATAGTAATTTTAAAGAGAATTATTAAACTAACATTTTAAGCATAAATTTGTAATAAGTAAAAATTGTAACTAAATAAAAGTTTAAAAAAAAATTGAAAAAATTATCTCCCCCTAGACTTGTACTAATCTCTCCCCCTTTGATCACAGCAAAACGGGGTAAGAGTATGATATTTAAAAATATTTAGCAGATTTTTTAAGTTAGAAGAATTTTGAGTAAGATGAATTTTCTAAACAGAATGGAATTTTTCAAAATAATTTCTAAGTCAAAATTAAAAAACAAAATCTAAGTAAACTGAATTTTTAGAAATTTTCAAAAATGTAAAAAAAACTTTCAAAGTATTATTTAATTCTAATTTAATGTTTTTTCAGAAAATTAATTAAATATTTTTATTTCAATATTTTAACTTTCAGGTCGTGGCGAGACACTAGACATTCTTGGTTATTGGAGTAACAACCACTTCCTTAAACAAAGCTTCATAAAGAAATTATTTGTTTAATTTTCTCTCTTGAAAGCCTTAATTAAATAAATTAATTTAGCACAGATTTCGAAACCCAATAGAGGTTCCTTCCTACATGATTATTCAAAAATTTAGAGGGTACATATTTCTTGGGCACTCTTCTAAGTTGACCCTGATGGTTTCTAATGTACCAATTCAATTTTCCATAAATTCTAATTTTTTATTTTAGAAATTTATTTAAACATGCATTATTTTTTAATTTTTCAACTTCAATTTTTAATTTTTAATTTTTAATTTTTTTGATTTTAGATTATCATACATCTCAAGTGGACATGCTTTTGCTAATTTCATTTTCAATTCAGTATTTTCTTTTTCTAATTTAAACAAATCTTTAGAAAGAGATTTGATAAATTTAAACGACTGAGTAGGGGTTAGAGCACGTACCTTATTTACCTGACTTGGTGATGCTCCCCCTTCATCGCTACTTTCTTCTTCTGAGGTTCCTCCCCCTTCGTCTATGCTCATCTCTGAGCTTGAGTCGTCTTCGAAGAGATGGTTGGCCATTAGCGCTAACCCCGAGAATTCTTCGAGGTCTGATTCGGAGGATGAGTCTGACCATGTCGCTTTCAGGTTTTTGTATTTGGAGGATTCTAGCTTCTTGTACTTTACCTTTTCCTTCTCTTTTTGTTTGCTCTTCAATTTCAAGCAGTCATCCTTGATGTTCCCTTCTTCGTTGCAATTGTAGCAACAGACTGTCCTTGTCTTTTGATGGTGTTTACTCGACTGCGATCTAAACTTATTAAAAGGTCTTACTATTAACGCAGCTTCGTTTTCGTCAATCGATGTGTCAGAGTCAGAAGCGTTTATTTTTGCCTTTAAGGCAATGTTCTGACTAGTTTTCTCTACTCCATTGGGCTCTGCAACTCGAGATTCGTGAAGTTCAAAAGTAGAAAACAAATTTTCTAAAGTACTTACCTCGAAGTCCTTAGAGATGTAGTATGCATCTACTAAGGAGACCCACTCTGGAGTTCTAGGGAAGACGTTGAGCGCGTACCGGATTGAGTCTCGGTTCGTTACTTCTTCTCCAAGGTTGGTTAGTTGAGTTATTAACTTCTTGATCCTTGCTTGAAGTTGCGCTACCTTCTCACTGTTGTTCATCCGAAGGTTCGTTAACTAGGTCCGGAGGATGTCGTGCCTCTCTAGCTTAGCTTCCGAGGTACCTTCGTGAAGCTCCAGGAATTTTTCCCAAAGGTCTTTCGCGGAGTCGTAGCTTCCGATTCGACTTACCTCTTGTGGTGGCAACATGCTAAGCAGGTGGAATTCTGCCTTCCCGTTGGCGACAAAATCGGCTTGCTCCTTCTTGCTCCACGTGTTTTCTTCTTTATCTTTTGGAACTGCATAGTCATATTTCATAATTAAGCAAATGTCAAATTTTTTCTTAAAAAATACCTCCATCCGGCGTTTCCACGTCGCGAAGTCTCCGTCAAATTTCGGGGGATGAATATTCGCTCCGGCCATCATCTTGATCGTTGTGCTTCAGTCGGCGGTTAGTCCTTCTGAGACGGTCTTGCTCTGATACCACTTGTAGGTGCAACGAAGGCCAGCAAGAGGGGGGTGAATTGTCTGCACAAATTAAAACTACCCTCCTCGGATCTTTCAACTCGAAAGTGCAATAACAATAATAAAAAGTAACTTAAAACAATAAAGCTAAACAGAAGGACAGAGAAGACCGAGAGTTAACCTGGTTACAACCAAGAAGGTTGTTAATCCAGGACGATGAAAAGCGCGCACAAAAAAAATCTCCTTCTCTGAAGGCGGAGAAGCCTTTTTCACTCTTACAGCTCAGAACTATTTCTAGGAATTGATTACAGAGTTGATGGAATAGTTGATTTCTAATTCCTAGTTCCAGAGACCTTTATATAACCTCTGGAAATCCTATCTCGGATGTTCGACGCGAATCCAATAGAGGTCCAAGGCACCTCCATCGAGAGAGTGGATAAAACTTTATCCAAAAGCTCAACGTTCACTTCTGCCAGGTCCGAGGCGCCTCCAACAAACATTGAAGGCGCCTTCAAGCTGGAGGCGTCTTCAAGCCTGTTGGAGGCACCTCCAAGCTGGCTGACAGCTTTTTCCAGCTTGCTTGTTTCTTTACTTCGTCTTCCGAAGTCTCGTTCTTTTGGGTGATTCCGGCCAACCGAAATAGGGCTCACCCGAACCCAATTTTCGGCCTTCTCCTCGAGTAGCCTTCCTCCCGGCTTAACGTCGCTCGAACGCCGCACATGTTCTTCTTGCCCACCGGTGTACTCTTCCGCAACTCTCTCGTCCTTCGAACGCGCCGAGCCCGTCGGCTCCCTTCCCGTGCCGTCCTTCTTGCTAACCGCGTCTTCCACTCGACTTCCTGCGCTCCTAAGCTCCTGCACACTCAGACACAGGGGTCAAACACAAAGCAAGACCTAACCAACTTAGTTGATCATATCAAAACACCCGCAGGTCCAACAAAGCATCTATCTTCAGGAGAATTTGTCCAATCCGTATCACTATAGGCATGTAAATCTCGAGACGATTGGCGATATAAAAGAAGACTATGTAGAATAGTATTTTTGAGATAGTGAAGTATTCTTTTTTTACATTATCCCAATTTTGTTCAGTTGGAGTATGCATGAATTGACAATCATGATTTACTACAAAGATAATATCAGAGCGTGTGATAGTGATATATTTTAAGGCGCCAACAATGCTTCGATAAATCTGTGGATTTGACAGTGCAGGAAAGGATGAAAGTGTAGAGTTGTTTATAGCAATTGGTGTAGTGATCGAACGTGCTCCGTCCATTTTAGCTTTTTGGAGAAGTCTATTAATGTATTTGCCCTGAGAAAGAAAATAGCTTTCCTCATATGGAATAAGTTCAACACCAAGAAAAAAATGAGTAATATTCAAACTCAAGTAAGAAATTCTTGATTGAGAAGACTTAGTAAAGTTGTGATACCCTTGTGATCATTGTCGGTTATTAGAATGTCATCCATATAAAGAATAAAAAATATTATAGATCTATCATTATATTTGTGGAAAAGAGATGAGCCAGTCTTTGATCCATAAAATCCTTGAGTTTGTAACTAATTAGAGAATCGATGAAACCATGGACGAAGAGCTTGTTGAAGACCATATAAGGATTTCTTGAGGTGGTAAACATGAGATAGAAATTATGGATGAATGAATCTAAGTGACTGCTCTATAAATGCAGTTTCCTTAAGATGACCATGAAAAAATGCATTGGAAATGTCTAATTATCGTACAGGCCAATTAGAACTAACAACTATTGATAATAATAGTCTGACAAATGTAATTTTGATGATTGGGCAAAAAAATGTCATTGAAGTCAATACCTGGTTGTTGACTAAATTCTTTGGCTACAAGACGAGTTTTGTGCCATTCAAGAGAATCATCAGCTCGATGCTTAAGACAGAATATCTATTTGGAGCCCACAACATTCATGGAGGGAGTGCGCAGAATTAGGCTCCATGTTCCATTGCGAAGAAGTGCATTAAATTCTGTAGTCATTGTACTACGTCAATTTGGATCCTTGCTCGCTTGTGTAAAACAAGTTGGTTCAATAGATTTTGAAAAGACCACTAGAGCTTATGGAAGGGGATGCCGAGTTGTCATCGGTGGACATCATGCATATATGTCACTTAAGGGAAGCATGCGACAAGAAGGATTATCATCTGAATCACTTATTGATGGCGACGAAGAAGTAGATTGACATAGTGATTTTGATGATGGACTTGTATTACTTCTACTGGTGAAGCTTCAGAGATTGGATTAACAACTTAAGGTGATTCTGATGGTATAGGGGAGTTATTAGAAAGCTCCGGAGCAGTACCTACGATGTCATCACTTCTGACAACATTATGTGGCATCAAGATAGTGTCACCTGTATCTGGGGAAGAGATCGAAGAAGCTACTGAAAAAGGAATAGACTCATCAAAAGTAACATGTAGTGAAACATAAATTTGTCCTATTAGTATATGTAAGCAACGATAACCATAATGCAAATTGCTATAATCAAAGAAAACATATAGTAGTGAACGAGAGTCAAGTTTATGTTTAGAGTAGAGTCGTAATTACGGATGACATGCACAATCAAAAATTTGAAGGAAAATGTAATCAGGAGTCTGATTATAAAAGTTTTTCAAAAGGACACTTATGATTGAACAATGGAGTAGGAAGTCGATTTATGAGATATATGGCAATGCTAACAGTTTCATCCCAAAATTTACTTCGAACTATTGCATGATGAAGAAGAACTAAAGTAGTTCCAATTATATGTCTATGTTTTCTCCCATTTTATTTTGGAGTATGAAGACAAGAGACTTGATGAATTATTCCACAAGAGACAAGATGACAATAGAAAGCATGATATTCACCTCCCCAATCAGAATAAAAATAAAGGATTTTATGATTAAAATATCATTCAATTTGACTTTGAAAATTATAGAATATATCTAGTAAATCAAATTTCCTTTTCATAGGATAGAGCCAAGTATATTTACTAAAATGATCAATGAAGGTAACATAATATTGGAAACCTTGGTTAGACAAAATAGGTACAAGGCCCCAAACATCTGAATGAATTATTTCAAATGGAAAATTAGAAACATGATCGGATGAAGAAAAATGTAGCTTATGACTTTTAGATTCTATGCAAGCCTTACATGAATGAGATGGGGAGGAGGTAAAGAAAGTAAGTAAACCATGGTTATTGATGATTGAGAAAACAATGCGAAGAGAAGGTTGACCAAGTCGAGCATGCCAAGTTAGTTATTTGTGCATTCACCAACACAAGCTTTGATTGAAGAACTTTGAAGATAGTAGAGACATTTTTATTTTTCTCATCAAACACAATAGTATTTGTTCATTTATTTTTTATAAAATAATGATTATAATGAAACTAAAAAAATGACATTGTTATCAAGACAAAATTGACATATAGAGAGTAAATTTTTAGTAGTAGATGGAACATAAAAGACATTGCGCATGTGAAAAGTACGATTGGATAAATGAATATATGTATTTCTAAGATTAGCAATTTGTAAAATTGAACCATCGCTTACTTGAACCGTATCTGAGTCATAATATGACATTACGTGTGTAAGTATATTATAATCTGATGTGACATGATGAGATGCTCCAGTATCAATATACTAATTGTTGGATCGAGAAGCGCTAGAGGGGGGTGAATAGCGCTCGCGGCTATTTTGTTCGTATCGGAATCGTAAAATGTTTGAAGAGTTAACAGAGTAATAAACGCAGCGGAAATTAAAAGCACACAGAAAGACGCAAGATATTACTTCGTTCGGAGTCTAGTTCGACTCCTACTCGAAGGCCCGCGATCGTTGACCGCTTTTGGTGGGCAACAACTATACAATCGTTAAGATTTACAAGTATAACAATTACAGCTTAATATTAAAACAATAATCTTATACCGACAACAATAGATGAAGAAATGGAGCTTCGGGTTGTCGGGAGGTTGTCACAGCACTTCGAGATCGCGTCGTTGGCAGCTTGTCGTAAAGGAATCGCTTGGTTGATGATCTTTCAATAAGCTGCTCGAGACCTACTTTTAAAGCATGCTGGAGGCACCTTGAAACCACTCCGAGGCGCCTCAAACTCAGCGAGTCAGCTGCGCGGATGAGCGAAGAACTGGTCACAACTTATCCTACTTAAGGCGCCTTCAGATCCCTCAAAGGCGCCTCCAAGCAGTGGTCCAAGGCGCCTGCAACACCAATGGAGGCGCCTCCAGCTCCCACGCACAACCAGCTCATCCTTGCACCCGAGGCACCTCCAAGCTCCATGGAGGCGCCTCGGACATTGTTCATCCGAGGCTAAATTGTGCTCCTTTGGTCCTGCAAAAAGTGTTAGTCCCAAACACATACTCTGCAAAACAAAGTTAGCACAAAACAACAATATAGATATGAGAATATGATGACAGTCTCCTGACTGTTCGGGTCTGACTTCGGATTTCCAACCGGAAACCCTAGGTCGATCCGACGCCTACTGTTCCCTCTGCGGGGAACGCGTCCTCACCTACTCCACTCAGGAGATTTACCTGTTGCCAGTACGATCCTCCAGATCGACTGGACTTTTGCTCGGTACTCGATGCTTCCGGACTTTCTGCTGAACTTCTGCTTCCCGGCTGGTCCAGTCTTTCACCTGGTTCGCGACACCAGGACTTTCCACCTAGGGTTACCCCCCTAGGACTTTTGCCTGAAGCACTCGACCCACCAAGACTTTCAGCATAGGGTTACCACCCCTATGACCTAGGATTACCACCCCTAGGGTTTTCACCTTGCCTAACCACAGTTAGGGCTTTTGCTTAAGTACACTTAGGACTTTCCTGCAATCTCATTCAGACTGTTAGATCACCACACATCTTAACTTTGAATCCTTTGCCATTATCAAAACTTAGGTTCGATCGTCGGATGCTTCCCGCACCAACAATCTCCCCCTTTTTGATTAAGGCAACCCAAATTCAAAGTTAAGTAAAACAAATGCATAAATATATTTAAAAGGTTTAGGTGAGCAAGCTTAAGTATATAAATTTCAAATACAAGCATAATTTAAGCTAACACTTAAACTTTGTGAAGCTCCCCCTTAATACAGGGTTTTCTTTTTGAATTAGACTTTCTTTTACTTTTGAATTCCCCTACTCTCCCCCTTTGCCATTTATCAAAAACAAGCCAGTTTAAAACAAGTTTTAACTTTTTAGAAAAACATATTAGGCTTTGAAAGAAGGTAAAAATGCTTGTGAAACACTTAGCTTATAATTAAATTTTACTGAAAAAAATTGTTAGCTAAGTGAGATAGATGACTTAAGAGGAATATTTTTCACCTAAGTTTAAAAAGCTAATATATGGTTGACTTCGAAGGATGACTTTTAGCCACTTTTGAAACTTAGCTAAATTTTGAAAATCTGTTTAGAAGAAAAACTTAGCTAGATTTTAAAGAATTTTTGGAGCTAAATAATTTTTGGGGAAAAAATTTTGAAGGCTCTTTTTACTTAGCAGAAATCTTTTGAAAGCAATGAGTTAAATTTTACAAAAATATGCATTTTAATACTTTTAGCTAAGTAAGGAATGAATCTGAGAGGTAACTTAGAAAAATATTTTAGCAAAAAGTTATAAAGTTAGATTTCAAGGTTGGCTAAGTTTGAGAAATTTAGAAAGTTGCTAAATGAATCACTTAGCTAAGCCTTTTGCAAACATTGAATTTTGAAAATGTAGCTTCAGTTAAAAAATGTACTTAGCTTAAAAAAACCTTAATTTTGAAAAAATAGGAGTAAGAACTTGTTAAATTTTAGGACGAAGAGGGAGTAACTATTTAATTTAGGTTATTTATTTAAATTAAGTTGGTCCTTAAGTCCAAGCATGAGTCAGGTTAAATAGATGTTAAATTATCCAATTTATTTTGATCAGGTATCAGAGCCCTAAAGCATGCTCAATCTTACAATCTCCATTTTCTTCACCAACTATCTAACCTTTAGCTACTTGCTTATTGCCTAAAATTTCATCTCACTCATTCTAGGTTTTCAGGCATGTTTAGCTTATGAGTGAGTGTTAGATAAACTTAACTTTGTCAATAAAACTATTGAAAATATAAGTTTGAATTTCAAATTAGTAAATATTAAACTTTGAGACTATATTAAAAATTAATTAGAGTTAACATTTACAATCAAAATTTTATAATATGATTTGAGAATTAAAGATTTTTAAACCCTTTTAAGTTAATTAATATTTTGAAATTAATTGAATAATATTCTGAAATTAATTGAATAATATTTTGAAATTGGTATTTTAAAAGATTTTTAAAGTAATTTTGAAATGATTTTTAAAATATTTTGAAATTGATTTTTAAAATATTTAAAAAGTAATTTTGAAATTGATTTTTAAATTGGTATTAAAAATATTTTTCAACTAATTTTTAAAGAATTTTTTAAAAGATTTAAAATATTTTTTCAAATAATTTTGAAATTAAGTTTTAAAAGATTTTTAAAATAATTTTTAAAAAACTTTTTCAAATAAGTTTGAAATTAAGTTTTAAAAGATTTTTAAAATGATTTTTTAAAAGATTTTTCAAATAAGTTTGAAATTAAGTTTTAAACGATTTTTAAAATGATTTTTTAAAAGATTTTTCAAATAAGTTTGAAATTAAGTTTTAAAAGATTTTTAAAATGATTTTTAAAAGAATTTTTCAAATAATTTTGAAATTAAGTTTTAAAAGATTTTTTAAAAATAATTTTTAAAAGACTTTTCAAATAAGTTTGAAATTAAGTTTTAAAAGATTTTTTTTTAAATGATAAAGATGTTTCAAATAAGTTTGAAATTAAGTTTTAAAAGATTTTTTTTTAAATGATAAAGATGTTTCAAATAAGTTTGAAATTAAGTTTTAAAAAATTTTGAAAATGATTTTTTTAAAGATTTTTTAAATAAGTTTAAAATTAAGTTTTAATAGATTTTTAAAAAAAAAATGATTCTTAACAGACTTTTTCATATAATTTTGAAATTAAATTTTAAAAGATTTTAAATAATTGTTTAAAAGATTTTTCAAATAATTTTTAAATGATTTAGAAATTGATTTTCAAAAAAAATTTCAAATAATTTCGAATTTAAGTTTTAAAAGATTTTTAAAATGATTTTTAAAAGGTTTTTTCAAATAATTTTGAGTTAATTTCATTTGAAAAAATAATATTAATTATGAATTTAATTTGAATTTGAATTAATAATTAGTTATTTGATTTGAATTAATTTTAATTTTACTTAGTCATCTCACCTGATCTAAATTTTCAATCAGGTAATCCTATAATTGTTGTGAGATGAATTGAGATTCAATTTTAGGGTTTAGTTTAACTTTGTGTTAGATTCTAGTTTAGTTTTGGGTTCAACAAATAAGCGTTCTTTGGATAAACTTCTAGGCTATGGTGAGTCACAAGGACATCATTAAAGTAACCACGCCTTCGAGGTTTTCCAAATAGTCCTACCCATTGAACTTAATACAAAACCTTGGTCTAACTGGTTAGGATCCATAAAGGGTAGCTTCGGTCTGTTCCACTTAGCCAAATGCACCAAGTCGAAGTCATATCTTCCTAGACATGCGATGACTAAGTTTCCCCAACGTACTATCATCCAATACTTCACCAGTACCATGGGTCAAGTTAAACCTAGCCCATTTTAATCTAACCCTATTTACCCTGCCGGGTAGGTAAAGTTTGGTTACCCTGTCGGGTAGATTAAGTTTGGTTACCCAGTCGGGTAGATTAAGTTTGGTTACCCAGTCGGGTAGTTTAGTTGGGGGTGTCAGCTATTATGGATCCTCCTTATATTTTTATTTGATTTAAGTTGAATTTTATTTTTAATTTTGAATTACTTTAATTTTGAATTTTTAATTGAATTTTGAATTTTGAATTTTGAATTTAGTTTCAAATTTTGAATTGTATTTTGAATTTTGAATTTTGAATTTTGAATTTAAGTTCGAATTTTTTATTTCATTTTGAATTTAATTTCGAATTTTTAATTTTTAATTGAATTTTTAATTTTTAATTTAATTTCAAATTTTTAATTGAATTTTGAATTTTGAATTATGTTCGTTTTATTAATATCGTCTTTCTTTTTGCTCCCTGATCTTGTCTGAACGCTGAGTCGACGGACGCTGGGGACGTGGCGCTCTCCGCTGTCTTCGATTGGCCGAACGAATCTCCGTCGAACCTGCAAGGAAGTAAAGCCGAGAAGGGATTTCCGACGACGACCCTCCGACGCTCAAGTCAAGCAAGAGGAAAACGATGAAGTGGCTCCAAAGATGAGAGATCACGTACCTCCGGCGAAGTCTGAGGGCTCTTATATAGAGCTGTGGGGAGACTTATGCACACCTACCGAGGTGTACACATGTCCTTTACCATACCTTAGTATGAGCTTACCAGAGGAGCACGTCTAACACCATACTGCTACAGTCTGAGCACCTCTCTGATGGGACAGCAGAACCTTCCGTCGTAGGATTTTGCGTATGGCTTGGTCGTCGAACATGCCTGTTGTCAGAAGATGTTCCCCAATGCCCCCTTGTCCTTGTCTCTTTCTTCCCCGAGCTGATCGTCCATCCACTCGGCAGGCATCGGTCCGATCGGACGTAGGTGTCGGTCCGACCGGGTGCTCGGCTGAGACTGTTCCTTCACAGCATTGATGTCTTACGCCTCGGCCGAGCGGGCTACCCGCTCGGCCCGGCGACCCTATTCACCATGAGCGTCGGAAATCCGACTCCCCGTCGGGTTGTCTTTGATTCTGCCCAGACTCGTTCGGCCGGTTGACCCGACCCTTCTCCAATCGGATGGACCTCATGTTGACCCTTTTGACTTCTGACCTTCATGTGTCATTGGCTCCCCACAAAGGGGTTCCCCCGTCCTTACTGCCGGATCACTTGCCTCCCCTTCAAGTCTAGTCAAAGGAGACGATTAGTCCGACTGACTGAACCTCCAGTCATGCCGAGCAGCGTCTCTGTGAAACTATCCTCCGCTCGACCCCCACGGGCGTAGCTATGACCTTAGTCAACGCCAACATTCCTTGGATCTCTTCGAAATTTGCGTCAATCTTCGACATTAAGGCCGGGCATGCGCTCTGTGCCTCGTGAAGGCGCTCATTAAATGCGCTCCAGTGGCCAAATTCCACATGGCGCTGCTGCCGTCATCGTACGGCGGCGGCATCGCGAGTGACGAGACCGAGGCGGTTTAAAATGGACGGCCCGATGCGTGCTTCGGTTCCTGTAACCTGCATTCGACGGTGGAGGCCGCTCGGGCTCAACCCTATAAAGCCTTCTCCTTCTCCCCCTCCTCGCCGCATCTGTGCCTTCTCGTGCTCCACAGCTTCCTCTGGCGTTTCAGACTTCCGGCGATCCCGCTTTTCCATTTTCGGCGATCTCCAACCTCCTCCTTTCGATCCTCAGCTTCTTTGTAAGGTCCTTACCCCTTCTATGTTATCCTCGTGTTTTTTGCCGAGTTCTCGCTCTCTGGTTGCTGTATCGTTTGTGGTCTTCTTCTTTCTATCATTTGCCTCTCCTCGCCTTTTGTGGTTTCGTCCGTTCGGACAATGGCCAGTTCTTCTCAACCTCAAGATCTAGCCCTCGGCCCGTGGTATACCACCATGGAGTCGCGTTTCGATAAGTGAAACGCCGAGATTCTGATGGACAATTTTGACATCCCCTCTGACTTTGAACTTGTCTTACCCTCCCCCTCCGCTCGGCCACACAAACCGCCGCGCGGAGCTATCTGTGTTTTCCGCGACCAGTTCATAGCTGGTCTGCGATTTCCACTCCATATATCCCTTTATCGTAGAAGTCTATAATTTTTTTGGCATTCCGCTCGGAAGCTTAGTCCCTAACACCTTCCGCCTTTTATGCGGCGTTGTTGTCTTATTCAAAATCCACAATATTCCCCTCCGACCGGAGGTCTTCTACTATTTTTATTATCCTAAACAGTCCGAGCTGGGTACTTACATGTTCCAGGCTCGGCCCGGTTTAGTCTTCTTTAATAAACTGCCCTCTTCCAATAAACATTGGAAAGAGTACTACTTCTATCTTCGTCTTCCCGAACAGGCCTCCTTTCGAACCCAGTGGCAGGTCGGACCGCCAACCTCCCCTGAGCTAAAGAGGTTCAAGACCCGACCAAACTATCTTCACGCTGCCAACATGCTAGCCGGTCTGAAGTTCGACATCAACAAATTCTTACCCGAAGGGGTGATGTACATATTTGGCCTGAGTCCGATCCGGACTCCCCTCCCGAGCAGCTTCGGTAAGAATTTTACTTGTGCATTCGCCTTGATTGCTAACTGATTTTCTCCTTTGCAGCGGACATTGTCATGGAGTCCGTGATGACCGGGATTTTGAAGAGGAAAGCGGCGGCGCTCGAAGCCGCAGCTGCCAAGGAGATGGAGTTGCGTGGCATTGAGCCGGTTGGCTCACACGAAGGGGAGAGTGAGACCCACGAGGAGTCGGCCGCTCAAGCCTCTCCCCGGGATGTGGCAAGAGGCGCCACCTCCAGCAGGGGACCAACAGTTCAGGAGGAAGGCTCCGCTCAGGAGGAAGAGCGCCCTCTCCGACAAAAGAGGCGCCGAACGGAGACACCACTTCGATCGGCCACTTCCGCGGTCCAGTCGTCCGAACGGACCATCGCCGATTCTCGCGGCAAAGCCCCAGCGGTGGAGGCGATTTCGTCCGATCGGACCCCGTCCCAACTGGATGTGTCCGCGGACCCCCACGAGGCCATACCTGTCAGCGCCCTTCCGCCCTCTCCCCGCCTAGTCCAACGCTCGGCCATTTTGTCCCAGTTTTCTGCACCGGCCTCCGATCCTTCCCCAGCTTCCGCTCAGACGACTCCCGGTCGGCGCCGTACCATCAGGGTCTCCCTGCATCTCCCCACCGAAAAGTTGATGCCCGAGTTCGATCGGCCAACCGCGCCTGAGCACATGATCACCATGAAGGGGCCCCTAGCTGAGATGTGGGCCGACGCTCGGGCGCGTGTCGCGATGATTCCACTCGGCAATCTGGCCAATAGCAACATGCAGTAGGCCACTGGGGTAAGTGTGTTTTCTTCCGAAGTTTTTTATGCCGTAATTCCGATCGGCTATTAATGATTTTATTTATGTCAGAGATGGATAGAGGAGATCGCTGTCTCCAATCATCTGACCATGGTGGACGAAGAGTTAAAGAGGCTAAGGAGTTCGGGCGGCGCGCCCTCCCAGGGTCCTTCATACGCCGAGCTACAGAAAGAGCTCAAGAAGACCCAAGATCTGTTGGCGGCTGAGCAAAAGAAGACGGCCGATCAGGCCTATACTCTGGGAGAACTTGAAAGACAGGTGAAGACGCTCGATCGGAAGATAAGTCTTGCCACCGATCGGAAGAAGACGACCATCGCCGACCTGGAGAAGAAAAACGTCGAGGCGTGGGGCCTAGAGCAACGGGTTAAGGAGCTGATGGATCAGCTGGCTGGCGAGAAGGCGACCCGATCAGATGAGGTGACAAAGCTTGAGGCTGCCTTGTAAGAACACCAGGCAGCCGCCGACGCCTCCCGAGCGGCCCTCAAAGAATACCAGGAGGCTGAGCCAGGCCGAGTTGCTGCCTTAAAGCTAAATTACATCCGTTCGACCGAATTCTCGGAGAAAGTTTGCGAACGGATGTACACTGCCTTTGAGCTTGCCCTCACCGCCACGACGGACTATCTGAAGTCCAAGGGTCAGCTCCCTGACTCCGCCAGCATCCCGGCCCAAGACTATGCGGCGCTCCTTAGCACCATCCCTAAGGACCTTTATGATTTTCTGGAATAGAAGTCTTTATGTAATTCGACCGTTCGGCCACAAACTTCCCTTTTTGTAATTCGGCCGCTCGGCCTTGATTCCTCTGATTTCATTGAAAAATTTATCTGTGTTGTGCAACTTCATTTTTACTTTGCATGTTTGTGGGTGATTGGTCGGGGCCTATGATATACAACTCGGCCAACTAGGCCTCCCGAGCGGGCGTAGGTGGCATATGACTTGTCACTACTTTCCCTTGCCGCTCCTCTTCAAGCGTCTTTCGTTCCAGCCGGGGGGTTTATAGTCGCCGGTCCGACTCTCGGGTTTAACGTCAGAGCTCGACGGTCTTCCGGTCGGAGGGTTTATAGTCACCGGTACGACTCTCAATATTTAACGTCGGAGCTCGACGGTCTTCCGGTTGGAGGGTTTATAGTCACCGGTACGACTCTCGATATTTAACGTCGGAGCTCGACGGTCTTCCGGCCGGAGGGTTTATAGTCGCCGGTGCGACTCTCGATATTTAACGTCAGAGCTCGACGGTCTTCCGGTCGGAGGGTTTATAATCGCCGGCGCGACTCTCGATATTTAACGTCGGAGCTCGACGGTCTTCCGGCCGGAGGGTTTATAGTCGCCGGTGCGACTCTCGATATTTAACGTCGAAACTCGACGGTCTTCCGATTCGGATGACGATGCCCTATACTTGCGCTAATTTTCTGATTTTTTACTCCTGCATTTCAAGTATACAGCCGAACGGAAAGTATACATCATACATTACATTGGCGCACCTTTCACCCCGCCCGGTAAGGCTGGAGGTGGTTCGCGCTCCATGGTCGATCCAGTTGCCGTCCGTCTTTATCCTCCAGATAATAGGCACCCGAGCGGAGCTTTTCGATGACTTTGAAGGGGCCCGCCCAAGGAGCCTCCAGCTTGCTAACGTCCCAGACCGGCTTTACTTTCTTCCACACTAGGTAGCCGACCTGGAATGCTCTAGGGATCACGCGTCGGTTGTCGTTCTACTTCATTCTCTGCCGATACGCCATCAGCCGAACGGACGACTTGGCTCACTCTTCGTCGATCAGGTCCAACTCCATCTTCCTCCGCTCGGCATTGTCATCATCATAGTTCTGGATCCGGACGAACTCTACGCCGACTTCAATTGGGATAACTGCTTCGCCGCCGTACACTAAATGGAATGGCGTGACGCCCATTCCCTCCTTTGGGGTCGTGCGGATAGCTCATAGGACGCCCGGCAGCTCGTCCACCCAGCTTCCTCCTGTGTGGTTAAGTCGAGCCCGAAGAATTCTGAGGATTTCTCGGTTGGTTACTTCAGCTTGGCCGTTGCTCTGGGGATACGCCACGGAAGTAAAGTGTTGTTCGATGCCATAACTTTTGCACCATTCTTCGAGTTGCTTCCCGACGAACTGTCGCCCATTATCAGATATGAGTCGGCGAGGAATGCCGAACCGACAGATTATATGCTGCCAGATAAACTTTTTGACCATCTGCTCGGTGATCTTGGCCAGTGGCTCGACCTCCACCCATTTGGAAAAGTAGTCGACCGCCACTAGAAGAAACTTCCGCTGACCGGTCGCCATAGGGAACGGACCTACGATATCCATTCCCCACTGATTGAACGGACATGACACTGTAGATGCTTTCATCTCCTCCGCCGGTTGGTGGGAGAAGTTGTGGTACTTCTGGCAGGAGAGGCACGTCGCGACGGTCCGAGCGCCGTCTGCTTGCAGGGTTGGCCAGAAGTATCTTCCTAGCCAGCGATCGCTCGCCCGGATGTCCTCCGCACGATCCTTGGTGCACTTCCTGGAGGATGTACTCCGCGTCCTCCGAGCTCACACACTTCAAAAGTGGGCGGGAGAAAGCCTTCTTGTAGAGTTGGTCTCCAACGAGTGTGAACCGACCGGCTCTCCTCCTCAATAGCTGGGCTTCCTCCCGATCGGACAGTGTCGCACCCGAGCGCAGAAACTCTATGATGGCTGTCCTCCAATTGCTCGGGAATGCGAGGCACTCCATCCGGTCAATGTGCGCCACCAAGGATACTTGCTCAATTGGTTGCTGGATGATGACTGGTGATATTGAACTTGCGAGCTTGGCTAACTCATCTGCTGCCTGGTTCTCTGCGCGGGATATCTTCTGGATAATGACTTCTCTGAAGTGAGCCTTGAACTTTTCGAAGGCCTCAGCGTAGAGCTTGAGTCGAGCGTTGTTAATCTCAAAAGTACCTGAGAGCTGCTGGGCGGCCAGCTGGGAGTCTAAATGGAGTGTCACCCGACCGGCTCCTATATGCCGGGCTGCTTGCAAGCCGACTATGAGGGCCTCATACTCCACTTCATTATTTGTGGCTTTGTAGTCCAGCCGGATGGATAGGTTCATCCGTTCTTCTTGGGGGGAGAGTAATAGCACACTAATTCCGCTCCCGCGCCAAGTGGACGATCCATCCACAAATATTTTCCAGATAGCTTCGGGTTCAGGATTTTGCACTTCGGTAACAAAATCTGCTAAGGACTGCACCTTTATCGCCGAACGGGGTTGATACTGAATGTCAAATTCACTCAACTCCGTTGTCCATTTGATGAGCCGTCCGAACGCTTCTGGATTCAGCAGCACTCTTCCCAATGGGTTATTTGTCCGGACGACGATTGTATGTGCCAGGAAATAAAGACGAAGTCGTCGAGCGGCGAGGACCAAAGCAAAAGCCAGCTTCTCGAGCCCAGTGTAGCGAGATTCAACATCTTTTAGAATATGGCTCAAGAAGTACACGGGTTATTCTTCGCCGCTCGTCCTCACTAATGCCGAGCCTACTGCCCGCTCGGTTGAAGATAAATAAATACAGAGCGGCTCACCTACAGCTGGCTTGGCTAACACGGGCAAGGAGTTCAGGTATGTCTTCAGCTCCTCAAACGCCCGATCGCATTCCTCGTCCCAATGAAACTTAGTAGCTTTGCGTAGGATCTTGAAAAAAGGGAGACTCCGGTCGGCAGTCTTAGAGATGAATCTTGACAATGCAGTTATCCGCCCGGTCAGGCGCTGTACTTCCCTCAGATTTCTTGGGGGCGGCATATCTTGCAACGCTTTTACCTTACTGGGATTTGCCTCTATGCCCCGCTCGGTCACTATATAGCCCAAGAAACGCCCGCCTTTTGCTCCGAACAAACATTTCTGAGGGTTCAGCTTGACTCCATACTTTCTCAGCGTTCGGAAGGTCTCCTCCATATCCGTAAAAAGATCAGCCGCTTGGACAGACTTGATGAGAATATCATCCACGTACACTTTTAAATTGCATCCGATCTGCTCCTTGAATACCTTGTTCATTAAGCGCTGGTAGGTTGCTCCCGCGTTCTTCAGTCCGAACGACATCACATTGTAATAGTAAGTGTCGTCGACTGTGACGAAGCTGACCTTCTCTTGATCTTCTCAGGCGAGCGGCACCTGATGGTAGCCCTGATAGGCGTCTAGCATGCATATCAGCACGCACCCGGCTGTGGAGTCCACCAGTTGATCAATTCGAGGCAGAGGGTAGAAATCCTTTGGGCATGCTTTGTTGAGATCCCAGAAATCGATGCAAACCCTCCACTTGTTGCTCGGCTTGGAGACTAACACTACATTTGCGAGCCAGCTCGGGAACTGGACCTCCCGTATATGGCCGGCCTCCAAGAGCTTCTCGACCTCCGCTCGGATGATGGCGTTTTGTTCGGCGCTAAAGTCCCTCTTCCTTTGCTTCACCGGCCGAGCATCCGGTCGGACGTGAAGCTCATGCTGTGCTATACTTGGCGAAATTCCCGGCAGCTCACGCGTCGACCAAACGAAGACGTCGCAGTTTCTCTGGAGACATTTGATCACCTCCTTTTTCTGGCTTGCCTCCAGATCGGCCGCAATGAATGTGGTGGCCTGCGATCGGGTCGGGTGGATCTGCACCTCCTCTTTTTCTTCATAAACCAAAGAGGGTGATTTTTCGGTTATGGCATTCACCTCGATCCGTGGCGTCTTCCGCGTGGAATTAGCTTTGGCTTGGACTATTTCAACGTAGCATCGCCGAGCCGCCAGCTGGTCTCCTCGCACTTCTCCAACTTTATCTTCAACCGGGAACTTAATTTTCTGGTAGAAGGTGAAGACAGCCGCTCGGAACTCACTGAGCGCTTGTCTCCCCAGGATAACATTGTATGCTGAGGGAGAGTCGACCACGACGAAGTTGGCAGTCCGCGTCCTTCTGAACGGCTCTTCTCCCAGCGAAATAGCCAGTCGAACCTGTCCGACCGGTAGAACTTCATTGCCCGTAAACCCGTAGAGGGGGGTTGTCATGGGCAGCAACTCAGCTTGATCAATTTGTAGTTGGTCGAAAGCCTTTTTAAATATAATGTTGACCGAGCTGCCTGTATTGATGAAAATGCGGTGAATAGTATAGTTAGCTATTATCGCTTTGATGATGAGGGTGTCGTCATGTGGCACTTCGACTCCCTCAAGGTCCCTGGGCCCGAAGCTGATTTCGGGCCCGCTCGCCCGTTCTTGACTTCAGCCGACCGCATGAATCTTGTGCTGCCTGACACTCGCCTTCCTTGCTCTGTTGGAGTCGCCTCCAGTCAGTCCGCCAGAGATGATGTTGATTTCGCCCCGGGACATGTTGCTTCTATTTTCTTCCTCCCGGGCGGACGACCTAGGCCGCTCCTTAGATACCCGGGGATTGTCCTCATGCCCCTGAGGATGATACCGCTCGGGAGACTTTTTGGATATCCTCCGGTCAGCTTCATGGTGTCGCTGTCGCCTGTCGGATGATGACGATCGACAACGACCACTTCGGGGAGCGGGGTGGGCGATCATGGGAAGGCTTCGGCAATCTCGTGTGTTATGCGTATCAGTCCGGTGGAACGAGCAAAACATGGGGGTCCATACCTTCTTTTTTGGTTTGGGCCGCTCGGCGGCTACCTCTTGGACGGCGTGGGACCTTGCGTGGTGAGGGCGGACTGCTTCGGTTCGCGGTCCTCTGGGCGGCTGGTGGCCAGTGAGCGGCTTCCGCTCGGCAGGGGCTAGTCGCTCAGTTGGAGCTTCTTTTCTTCGGGCTGCCTGTGCTTCCTCCACATTAATGTATTCATTGGCCCGGTGTAACATATGATCATAGTCTCGGGACGGCTTTCGAATAAGTGAACGGGAGAAGTCACCGTCCACGAGGCCTTGCGTGAACGCATTCATCATTGTTTCTGAGGTGGTCGTTGGAATATCCATGGTCACTCGGTTGAATCGTTGGATGTAAGCTCGGAGCGACTCCGTGGGCTCTTGCTTGATGGTAAATAGACTAACATTGGTTTTCTGGTAACGCCGACTGCTCACAAAATGATGGAGGAAAGCGATGCGGAACTCTTTAAAGCTGGTGTTGGATCCGTCCGGCAGCCTCCGAAACCATCGTTGCGCCGATCCCGAGAGGGTGGTAAGGAACACCCCGCATTTCACTCCATCTGTGTATTGATGTAGTGTAGCTGTGTTGTCGAACTTTCCTAAATGGTCGTCCGAGTCGGTGGTTCCGTTGTATTCCCCGATCGCCGGGGGCACATAATGCTTGGGCAGAGGGTCCCGCAGGATGGCCTCTGAAAACTGTCGGTTAATCCGCTCGGGGGAGGCGTTCGTTCGGGGAGCCTTGCCTTTGCTGTAGTCTCGCCTGGGCGCCTTGTCGGATGAAGATCCTCATTCAAGGTTAGCTGGTGCGACTTCAGGAGGCGTACGGAATAGGGCCCGCGGTGCTTTCGCTCGGCTTGCGCCTTCTGTTTCTGTTTCTCCACGAGCTTAGCTGCTCTTGCCTCAATTAGAGCATCGAGCTCCTCCTGGGAGAGCATCACAGTGTGAGGTCGTCCAGCTTCGTCCATCTCTTCCGCTCGGATGCAGGTGCGTTCCCACAGACGGCGCCAATTTGATCCTGTCCGAACGCTGAGTCGACGGACGCTAGGGACGTGGCGCTCTCCGCTGTCTTCGACTGGCCGAACGAATCTCCGGCGAACCTGCAAGGAAGTCGAGCCGGGAAGGAGTTCCCGGCGATGACCCTCCGACGCTCAAGTCAGGCAAGAGGCAAACGATGAAATGGCTCCAAAGATGAGAGATCGCGTACCTCCGGCGAAGTCTGAGGGCTCTTATATAGAGTTGTGGGGAGGCTTATGCACACCTACTGAGGTGTACACGTGTCCTTTACCATACCTTAGTATGGGCTTACCAGAGGAGCACGTCTAACACCATACTGCTACAGTCCGAGCACCTCTCTGATGGGACAGCAGAACCTTCCGTCGTAGGATTTTGCGTATGGCTTAGTCGTCGAACATGTCTGTTGTCAGAAGATGTTCCCCAATGTCCCCTTGTCCTTGTCTCCTTCTTCCCCGAGTCGATCGTCCATCCGCTCGGCAGGCATCGGTCTGACCGGGCGTAGGTGTCGGTCCGATCGGGTGCTCGGCTGAGACTGTTCCTTCACAGCATTGATGCCTTACGCCTCGGCCGAGCGGGCTGTTCGCTCGGCCCGGCGACCCTGTTCACCATGAGCATCGGAAACCCGACTCCCCGTCGGGTTGTCTTTGATTCCGCGCGGACCCGTTCGGCCGGTTGACCCGACCCTTCTCCGATCGGATGGACCTCATGCTGACCCTTTTGACTTCTGACCTTCACGTGTCATTGGCTCCCCACAAAGGGGGTCCTCCGTCCTTACTGCCGGATCACTCCCCCTAGATCATAGCCTCGATATGGTCTATCGAGATAGTGTATTTGATCCTTCGGGATCCAATATTGACCAAGTCTAACTTGATTAATCAATTTGGACTTGGGGACCCATGCTTGAACTGTTTTTCTATTTGCTCTTTGTTCAAGAGATAAATAAGATTTATATTTTTTCTTTGGTTTAAATCTTATACCAGTTCTATTGTAAACGGCTCTTTGTGTCCCAAGAATTAGGTCAAGATTTTTGGAACCTAAAGAAAATCGTTCTAGTGTTTTCTCTAGATCCTTGACTTGAATTTTCAGGCTGGAATTCTCTTCTTTAAGTTTTTGGACTTGAGTTGAGTTTCCAGTCTGAACTGGTTCAGTCAAAAATTCGGAGTTAGTCACTTCTTTAAGGACTTCTACTTCCTTTAGAAGTGACTTGACTCTAAGGTTTGATTTAGCTAATTTTCGTAACAAATATTTAACTAAATTATTGAGTCGAGAGATACTTACAGAGGTATCGGGCCCTTTGGAAATGGATACGGATCCGTGGCTTCGCTCGGACTCGGCCTCCGACTCGCTCTCGCTCTCGGACAGGTTGATCTGGTCTTGGGCCATCAGCGCAAGTAAACTCGTCTGTTCGAGTTCATCGTCGTCGTCTTCTGAAGAAGATTCATCCCATGTCGCCTTCAGGGCCTTCTTCCTTCTCTGCTTCTTTGCTTCCTTTTGGTTAGGGCAGTTGGCCTTGATATGCCCCTTCTGGTTGCATCCGTAGCAGAACACCTCAAATTTTACCTTTGAATTCGGTTGAGCCTCCTTGGATTGGACTACCTTCTTTAGGTCTCTCTTGTTGAAGTCTTTCTTCTTCTTGTAGAGTCTCTTCACAAGGTTCATGAGTTCAATGGTTAGTTCATTGTCTTCTTCATCTGAGTCGGTTTCTGCTTCCGGCTCCTGTTCGATTCTTCGTCGTGATCTTGATTCGCGAGCTCCACCGGTGCGTGCAAGCAAAGCAATTCCTTTCTCGGAAGGTTGTGTATTAGTCTGCTCATGAAGTTCGAATTCTGAAAATAGCTCGTCTAATCTAATTAACGATAAATCTTTGGAGACTTTGTAGGCATCTACCATTGATGCCCACAATGTATTCCTAGGAAAAGAGTTGAGTGCATACCTTATGATGTCCCTATTCTCTACCTTTTGACCGATTGCGTGGAGGGAGTTGAGAATGTCTTGTATACGTGCGTGGAGTTGACAGGCCGTCTCATCTTCCTGTATTTTTAGATTATACAATTTATTAAGCAACAAGTCACGTTTACTTACTTTTGTGTCGGAGGTTCCCTCGTGGAGTTCGATCAGCTTCTCCCAGAGCTCTTTTGCTGATGTGAACGGATCAACTCTATTGAGCTCCTCCTAGGTCAATCCACACTGGAGGGTGCAGGTCGCTTTGGCATCAGCTTCCACCTTCTTGATTATGGTTGGTTCCCATTTTTCGCAGGGTGTTGGCTTGTCGTTTTCGTCGGAGGGGAGTCGTAGCCCTGTCTTGACGATCATCCATGTATCGAACTGGGTTTTGAGGAATGTTTCCATTCGCCCCTTCCAGTACCCTAAGTCTTCTCCGGTGAAGAGCGGGGGACAAACGGTGCTATAACCCTCTTGATGGACCATTTGAAATCCTGCATGATAAAAAGAACGAAAATCTGTTCCAAGACTAAGTCTTGGATTAGTAATGCAGGAATAAGTTAAAAAAAAATAGACTAGAGTGGTGTTGCACCAACTTTGAGCAAAAAACCGAATCGAGAAAAGAATTAGAATATAGCTACAAAGCTAAATTCTAATTGATTCCGAAAAAAATCTAAAAATACCACGTAAAATTATTTTGAATGGTGGTTGCACCGATTCAAAACGACCCCGCTCTGATACCAATTGTTGGATCGAGAAGCGCTAGAGGGGAGGTGAATAGCGCTCGCGGCTATTTTGTTCATATCGAAATCGTAAAACGTTCGAAGAGTTAACAGAGTAATAAACGCGGCGGAAATTAAAAGCACACAGAAAGACGCAAGGTATTTACTTCGTTCGGAATCTAGTTCGACTCCTACTCGAAGACCCGCGGTCGTTGACCGCTTTCGGTGGGCAACAACTATAGAATCGTTAAGATTTACAAGTATAACAATTACAGCTTAATATTAAAACAATAATCTTATATCGACAGCCATAGATGAAGAAATGGAGCTTCAGGTTGTCGGGAGGTTGTCACAGCACTTCGGGATCGCGTCGTTGGCAACTTGTCGTAAAGGAATCGCTTGGTTGATTATCTTTCAATAAGATGCTCGAGACCTGCTTTTAAAGCATGCTGGAGGCGCCTTAAACCCACTCCGAGGCGCCTCAGACTCAGCGAGTCAGCCGCGCGGATGAGCGAAGAACTGGTCACAACTTATCCTGCTTAAGGCGCCTTCAGATCCCTCAAAGGCGTCTCCAAGCAGTGGTACAAGGCACCTCCAACACCCATGGAGGCGCCTCCAGCTCCCGCGCACAACCAGCTCATCCTTGCACCCGAGGCGCCTCCAAGCTCCATGGAGGTGCCTCGGACACTGTTCATCTGAGGCTAAATTGTGCTCCTTTGGTCCTGCAAAAAGTGTTAGTCCCAAACACATACTCTGCAAAACAAAGTTAGTACAAAACAACAATATAGATATGAGAATATGATGACAGTCTCCTGACTGTCCGGGTCTGACTTCGGATTTCCAACCAGAAACCCTAGGTCGACCCGACGCCTACTGTTCCCTCTGCGCTATTGCTAGTGCGATCCTCCAAATCGACTGGACTTTTGCTCGGTGCTCGATGCTTCCGGACTTTCTGCTGGACTTCCGCTTCTCGGCTGGTCCAGTCTTTCACCTGGTTCGTGACACCAAGACTTTCCACCTAGGGTTATCCCCCTAGAACTTTTGCCTGAAGCACTCGACCCACCAAGTCTTTCAGCATAGGGTTACCACCCCTATGACTTAGGGTTACCACCCCTATGACTTAGGGTTACCACCCCCTAGGGTTTTCACCTTGCCTAACCACAGTTAGGGCTTTTGCCTAAGTACACTTAGGACTTTCCTGCAATCTCATTCAGACTGTTATATCACCACACACCTTAACTTTGAATCTTTTGCCATTATCAAAACTTAGGTTCGATCGTCGGATGCTTCCCGCACCAACACTAATCACTAGATAAGAACTCTAGAGTTTTACCATGAGTAGGCACAGACAAGAGAACTTTAGGATAGACTTGTGAAGCAGTTGGTTGTTTTGAAGTTCAGGACCATCAATAAAATTTGAGTTAAATCGTTTAGGATATTGAATACTAAAATGTCCATTTCTGAGACAAATTTGACATTTTCCCTAAGTATATGACCAATCAAATCTATTAGAGCATTGATTTCCAGTATGACCAACAATGTGACAAATTTGACATTAGTCTGAACTTTACTTTTCGTCTCCTTAATGTCATTGAGTATTTGACATCTAAAGTAAAAAATAACTTCTCTTGTAGGTGGTGTTGACTTCTGCAGATTGCGAAGGAGATGCTCCTAATGATGGTGCTATATTTTTTACATGAGGGTATGTCTTCTTGTTGGAAAACAAAATAGAAAACTACTTGTTTGCACATACCCTTGGCTAGCAGTGGCAGAAAACCAAGCGGCAGCAACAAGCTCTGGTGGTAGTTGTTGGACGACGTCACAAGAAGGAGTTTCTCCCTTGTAGTTGGTGGTTGTGGATCGAAGTCTGACAGCAGGGACAGAGACAGAAACACCGTAGCTGTGGATCGAAGAGTCGACGAGGGATCTCCTCAGCAGATGACGGCGCACTAAGTGGATTTTAAATCTGTTGGGTGGCTAGGATTGGCTCTGGTGGGCTGCTAGAGGCGGCAACGATGACTCTGGAAAGAAATTAATTTCCTCTATGGGAAAGAAATTCCGGTGGTCTGCTGCCTTGTCTCTGGAAGAAATCGAGCGTTCTCTCACAAACCGCGATGGAGGACCAGCGTCGATTGGTAGCTAGGCATCGGTGACGGCAACGACGATCACAGGTTGAGCAACACGGCAACGTGCGCAGCAGTGGCTGCCACGGCAAGGAGGGTTACTCACGACCAACATTCAGAGGCTGGCATCAATGGCTAGTTGATGTCTGGCAACGGAGCACGTGGCCAGTTTAGCGATGCGGTAGTGCCGACGATTCGCGTGCAGGAGGAAGAAAAAGGAATTAAACGATGACCGTGGCTATCTCCACTGTGCTCCGACGGCGAGGGAGGCGGCTATGGATGTGCCATTAGCGAGGTGATGATGACATGAAAAGATTCGTCGTATCTCTGCCTCGGCGACGAAACTTGCTGCTACCGATGAGGGCAACGATATTGATTGTTGCAAGATCGAATTTGTCTAGCAGCCGCCTATTGGTGTAGGGTGCACCAGACGATCGAACCTAAGTTTTGATTATGGTAATGAGTCCAAAGTTAAGGTTACTTGTTGTCTAACAAGGTTGAATGAGCTTGCAGGAAAGTCCTAAATGTTCTTAGGCAAAAATCCTAGTAGATTCTAAGTAGGTGGAAGACCCTAGGGGGAGATAACACTAGGTCCTAAGTGGAGGTAACCCTAGGTGGTGGAAAATCCTAACTGTGGTTAAACAAGGTGAAGTCTTGGCGGGTCGAGCAATTTCGGCGAATCCTAGAGTCGGGGACTCTAGGTGAAATCTTGGTGGTCGCAGACCAGGTGGAAGTCTGGACAGGTCATGGAGTGGACGTTCAGCATGAAGACATGAAGTATTGGATGTTGAGCAAAAGTCCAGACAGTCGTGGAGGACCGGTTTGGCAAAAGGTAAACTCTCCTGAGAAAATTAGGTGAGGACGCGTTCCCCGAAGAGGGAACAGTAGGCGTCGGTTCAACCTAGGGTTTTCAAGAAATTCAAAAGTTAGAACCGGGCAATCCAAAAACTATCAATTACTTATATTATTCATATTTTATTATGCTAACTTTGTTTTGCAGGGTATACTTTGTTTGTGTACTAATATGTCTTGTAGGAAAGGAGTTGCTAAAGGAAAAACTCGGATGAACAGTGTTCGAGGTGCCTCCGGAGCTATTGGAGGTGCCTCGGGTGCCTTAGCCGAAGGCCTCGCGCAGCATGGCTTGACGGCACCTTTAAGGAGCTTGAAGACGCCTTGAACACCGAATGAAGATGCCTTCCATGGGCTGAAGGCTCCTTCGGATGGATAAACAGCGCAGGTTGCGAAAGCTATCATCTCCGATGTTGCAGGGATAAGAACCGAGTTGGAGGCGTCTTCCATGAAGCTTGAAGGTGCCTTCAACAACCTATATGAGACAGTCTCAACCAGATGCATAATAACATTTGATTTTGCGATTACTCTACTGTGCTCTGCTCTAAAGATGATCTTGCGACTCTGTGATGTGACTCTGGCGATCGAGTGACGCGACTCCGACGACAGAAAGCATGACCTTCCAGATCCTAAAAGGTCGTCAGTATGGTTTTAATTATTGCACCTACATTATAAATACATTGTACTACTTTTTGTAAACACTTTTCAAAATGATAGTGAATTGTCCATAGTAAACACCGAACGAGTGTAGGCCTTGGAGTAGAAGTCGTCATAAACTTCGAATCAAGTAAAAACAAACTTGTTAGCTATTGTTTTTTTCTACTCTTGAATTCTTTTCTGTTGTGTTTATCTCTGATCGTGTTTTCTAAAAAAGCGTGAAAAAATCATGAGCACTATTCACCCCCTCCCTCTAGTGCATCTCGATCCTACACCGTCTTTCTCTTCTTCTCTAGCAGTGCGACGAAAGGATCTCTCGGAGGTAACAGAAGAAGGGTGGAGAATAGTCGGCGCAAGGAGGAGCATGGATTGCAGCGGTGGTGGGAGAAAAACCACCAAGGAGAAAAGAAAAAGGCAGGCAGGGAAGAGGAAAAAATGAGATAAGAAAAAGTTTAGAGAGAGACAAACAGAGATCATGGAAGAGGAAAGAGAAAAATAAAATATTATCAGAGCGACGGAAAAGAAACGAGAGGAAGCGTGAGCAATAAAGAAAATTACAGAGCATGAGCAAAAAAAGGAAAAAGAGAGAGCGAGTAGGGTGATGACTCTGATATCAAGTTAAATTAATTAGATGAGAGAGAAGAGATAATGAAATAAGTCCATGATATATATATATATATATATATATATATATATATATATATATATATATATATAAATAAAGATTTTACATATTTGGTCAATTGACAACGTAATAAAAGGAAACTTGTTAATTGATTTATTTTAATAATTACTATATCTTAATCTTGATATGATTTGTTGAATAATTCTATGTTAGGAGTTGCGGAGGACTGAAGATGGAGAATCACCTCGGTGTCGGATGAGATGCCGAATATGGCTGCAAACAAATTGAGCCGGCTCGCGAGCTTTTCGAGCCGGCTCGAAAAATATTCGATTCGTATTCGAATTTATCGAATTCGAGCCGAACTCGAACATGTTCGAACTTTTTTTTGAGCCGAACTCGAGCTCAAATTATATTGTTCGAGCTGCTCGCGAGCTGCTCGCGAGCTGCTCACGAGCCTTAATATTTATTAATATAAATTAAATATATATTAAATAAATAAATTTCGAGCCTTTCGAACCTATTTTCGTGTAATAATTCAAATAGTTCGCGAATATGTTCGAATATTTCGAGCCGAATTCGAACTCGAACCCTAATTCGAACCGAATTCGAACCAAACATTTTAAATTTTTCGAGCTTCGAATCGAGCTCAAACTCAAATATACCTATTTCGAGCCGAATTCGAGCCTTAAATTTTTCAGCATATTCGGCTCGATTCGATTCGTTTACACCCCTAATGCCGAAGATGGAGCCCTTGGATTCCAAGTCAAAGAGGAGGTGCCGATAGTTAATCAGGTTGTTGTTGTGGGTGACTATGAGCTGGCCAAATTGGTAGCCAATGACGAAGTGTTGGACGTTGGCGAGAGCTGAGGTTGCGTCAACGGTGGAGTACCGTAGCCGATTGTAGAATTACGCTTGATGCGAGTATTCGATTAATTCGGTCCATAAATTAACCGAAAATAAATGTAATATTGGCTAACCGAATCGAATCAAAATTTTACTAAAACTGAATTAACCGAATCAAATTAAAAATCAATTATTTTAGTTAACACCAAATTAATCAAATCGGTTAAAAATAATAAAAAAAATATATACAAAACTAATACCAAATTAACTGAATAATCGAATACTCATCTTTCATGCAGATGGTAAACGTATGGAGTCGAATGGCATTCTCCAGGACTTGGTCAACATAGGAATTATGTGAAGTATCCCATCTTCCAAGCCGACTCGACTTGCCGACCCATCAAGTTGCCGGCTCGTAGATCTCCCGAGCTGTAACGGTTACTAAAATTAAATGACAAAACTACAACAATACCCCTTTTAATGACCTTTAATGAGAACGTCTATAGGATTTCTCTCTATAAAGATGAAAAAGTCACGGTTCAAAAGGAAAAGAAAAAGTCATCCATGATTTCTCTATCTGCAAATGATTGTAGAACTAGTCGTGTGAGGGTGTCCAAAGTCGGCGAATGACCTTTTGCCACCCAGAAGAAGAAAAGGTAAAACGAGGGAAATTCTCTAACTATTCTTTTCATTTTTCTATCTTCTTTCGGCTACTATCAAACCTTTAGACGTAATCTTTTTTGTGTATAAATTGTATTGTTCTGCAATCCTGTCCAACAATACAAAATCATTACAAACGATGATTTAAATAACAAACTCACAATCCAATCTAATGTATAAAAACTCACAACACAAAGTAATATTAACAAATCTTCATACACAAAAATGATATGTTGTTTTATTTAATTATATTTGGTTGTAAACATAGAAAAGGAATGAAAATGAAAAGGTTCTCGTATTGTTTAATGAAGATTAGTGACGAATTTTAATATCCATCGCTAATTCATCGTCAAGTTCCATTTATCGAATTAACGACAGATATTAATATTCCGTCGTTAATTCGATAAATGAAATCTAAATTCTGTTCAAGCTCACCTTATGAAATATAGCGACGGAATTATTAAATTCGTTGCTATATAGCGACGACATATATAAATGGTAGCTAATTAGTGACGGATTTAAATATTCCATCGTAAAAAATGTCAGTGATGGAAATATGTCCATCACTAAATGCTGGAGTTTTTATTGTGTTATGTTAATTTAGGCATCAGAGTGGTCTGGCCGAAGCAACTCCTGACGAACCCTTTGATGCTTGTTACTCTCCGTAAGAAATCGTAGTACTATGAGAAGAAATCTAGGAAATTGTTGGATATATATGAATGGAGAAGAAGTGGAAGAGGCATGGAACTCTGTGAATGAGACTTTAGTATCATATTGAGAATTTCAAGGCAAATTGGTTGGTTTATATTGATTCACATGCTTTAATGATGTGAACAAATGCAAGGGGAGAGACTCTCTCTCTCACGCGTGAGTGTGCAGGGGGGGTGCAAATCCAGGGCCGAGATTGCACTGAACCAAGTTGACTCATGTGCAAGCACGATCTGCACGCGCCGAATGCCAGACCGGTCGGAGTAAAATTTTCCCAAGTAGAACTACCAGCATTTTGCCACATAAACTTTTTGCTGCTTATGTAACTAATGCATTAAAGTAAGATTAATGCAGAAATCAAAACGGTCGAGCGAAACGCTAGCGTTTCACAGCTCATCGAGTAATGATCTTTAATTGATCATTAACGTTGTCATTGATCTAAGTTTCTATATAAGAAGGTTACGATCATAGGAAAAGAGGTTACAAACATAGAAAAGCAACAAAAGATCTCCACCTATGTTTCTCTCTCTATCGAGCATCTGTTGCTCGACAGAGTATTCGTGATAGCAGTCGGGTACTTCTTGTTGGATCAAGATGCGCTAGAGGGGGGGAGGGGTGAATAGCGCTTGTGGCTAATTCGTTTCAAATTCGTAAAACTATCGAGTTAAAGCAGCGGAAATAAAAGAGAACAAATGCGAACACGAGTATTTACTTGGTTCGAAGCCTGTGACGACTCCTACTCCAAGGCCCGCGATCGTTGATCGCTTTCGATGGGCAACAACTATAATATCGAGAAATATTACAACTGAAGTACAATAAGGATTACAATTAAATAAACTGAAAAATAATACTGACAACAAAAGATTGAGGAATCGCAGCTCCGGGTCATCGGTAACTTGTCGTAGCACTTCTGGGTTGTCTTGTTAGTAGCACACAGGAGAAAGGTAGCTTGAGAATTGATTTTTTGCTACTACCTCGAGACTTGCTTAAATACTCCGTTGAGGGCGCCTCCAATGCCCCATGGAGGCGCCTCCAACTCGAAGTTTTATCCCGCAATCCTCGTTGTCGATGAGCTCTCGCCGCTGCCTCTTATCCGCCTCAGGGTGCCTCCAATGCCCCATGGAGGCGCCTCCAAAAAGCAGTCCAAGGCGCTTCTACTATCCTCTAAGGCGCCTCTAAGCTCACTTCGTAGACAGCTCTAGCCTTACACCTGAGGCGCCTCCAAGCTCCATGGAGGCGCCTCGAACACTGTTCATCCGAGGCTTAGCTTGTTCCTTTTATACCTGCAAGACACGTTAGTCCCAAAACAACAACATACCCTGCAAGGCAAAGTTAGAACAGATATAAACATGATAAATCAAGTGATTGACAGTCATCAGATTGTTCGGGTCTGACTTCAGATTTTCGTCCGGAAACCCTAGGTCGACCCGACGCCTACTGTTCCCTCTGCGGGGAACGTGTTAGCTAGAGTCCTAGAGCCAATCATTTGATGATTGTATTATAGACTTATTGTATCATATTCTTATATTAATAAAGGCATTTGTTTGGTTATTATACTTACTTGTATTGGTGTCAAATAAACTATGTATAATAACGTCCTTGAGTAGAAGGTTCTTACCTATATCAATCGATTGGTTGAATCGATAGTGAGATGATATAGGGAACACTACTCTAAATCATTCATAGTCGAGTATTAACATTCAGGGACAATGTTAATGCAATAAGACTAACATGTAGGTCAATTCGATGGCTTGATCTCACAAGTCATGGATATAGAGATATCAAGTTGACACATGGGTATGCATTGGAGAATGTATACTGAATGACCCGCCATGAGAAAGTATCATGGATCGTTATATGAGTGTCATATACTTTCTCATGTGACTATTAGTATGACTATTGGTCCTTAGACCTGAAGTCACCATGGTTCCCTACATAAGGAGTTATGTACTTTGGTTTCGTCAAACGTCACCTGTAACTGGGTAGACTATAAAGACGATTACTGGGTATATAACGAATTATGTAGAGGGATGTGAGTGATGTAGATGGGATCTATCCCTCCCATATGACGGGAGCGACATCGGTATTCTTGATAGAGTTAGACCGCGAAGTGCATGGTCATGCCCAAATGAGTCAACATGAGATGTTGAGCTCATTTGATCGAGTGAGTCTACTTGGAGTTCAAGATTTATATTGATTAGAGGATGACACGGTCTATGCCTCACATTGATCAATCTAGATGTCTAGGATAGAAGGACAATGTCATATTTTGTGAGGAGTCACAATTAGTAGTCACAAGGTGATGTTGGATCTCAACATTCTTGTAACTTGGGTAGCAATGATGTATTGCTAGATGTCGCTCATTGCTTATGTTTCTAAAAGAGTTTAGAAACATTGTCAACGTTACAAGAACCCATTGGGTCACACATAAAGAATAAGTGGATAGAGATTAGGTTCATATGATGCACCAAAGATTGGATTCGTATTAATTCAAATTAGACTTATTGAGTTAGACTCAATTAGATTCAATTGTTGAATGAGTCTAATTTAAATTTGATTCATTGAGTCAATTTATATTAATGAATTGAGATTCATTAAATTAAAATTGACTTGAACCAAATGTTAGTTTTAACTCAACAAGGAAGAGAATTGGTCAATTTTGACTTGACCAAATGGAAGTTGAAACATCAAGTTTGACTTGATGTATTGCCACATCATGAAGGTTGACTCATCCTACATGGCATGACTAACCTTGCCACATCATCTCCACCTCATAATGGTGTGCCACCTCATGGAGATTACACATCTTATACCACTTAATGTGGCCAGCCACATTAAATGAGGGGGTTACATTGTGTGGTCGGTCACACTAATGTGAAGAGGGGGTTTTTTATTTTGTGGTAATAATGTGTGATGAATGTCATCTTCTTCCTTGGGTATTTTCTTCCTCCTTCTCTTGCTGTTGCTGTGGGTTTCAAGAAATCGAGAAGGTGTGTGAGTTTTGTTCCAAGAGAATAAAGGAAAGTGAAGGTCACAAAGGAGGATACTACTAGTGAGTGTATAAGATTCCTTTTTGCTTTCTCTCTTTTCTCTCTTTTAAATCCTACCCGAGAGCCCAAGAAGTGCTAGTACACTTGTGGTGCTCTCTTCTCCATCCTTGAGTGTTAGAGAACACTTCTTGTTCGTGTGGATACTACTAGAGAGTTGTCTACGTTGACAACTTCGAGATCCGGCGTACCTTGGACTTGCGGGATTTGCGAGGGCACACATCGAAGGTATAAATCTTTTCATGTAGATCTAGGAGTAGATCTAAGTTTTAGTAAACTCGTACTCGTATTTAAATCTGTTGAAATCTATCCTTCGCACGAGATCCAGTGGCATGGGTGATTCGGGGTTTCCGCGATGTGAAAACGCGGTTTTCGCGGCCCGAAAAATCCAACAGTAGTATCAGAGCCACGTGTGAAGCGAGTATGAGTTTAGATTAATATTTTTATGAAAAATATAGATCTGTAAACTTTCTGTAAATTCATGTTTTTATAGTTTTAATGGGTATTTTTCTCGTAGAAGCGAAGCACAAGTGTTTAGACACTTGTAGGCTTCGACTACCGAGAAGGTTTTTCCGAAATGGCAATGTTTCGCCCCAAAACCTTTTGGGACAGCGGGCTTAGGTGCTATTTGATCGCAAATGAACCCTCGCGATGGTTAGATCGCGGGTAGGGGCGCTGCCCCTGGCCCCGCAAGGGGATTCGTTCCGCGATTGCGCCCGAAAATGCTAAACGGGACCGCTGGGAAAAATTTACTCATAAAATTGTAAAAATTATGAAAATTACAGAAAATTATGAAAAAATATATAATTTAGAATTATATATTAATTTTGTGATAGTCATGGCTCAAAGACCCAATTTGATTGGATAATTCGTGTTGTAATTCATAATACGGCCTGCGTGCCGTGATGTGATGTGCGTGTTGTATTTTATTTTATTCGCGACCTGCGCGTCGTGCCTTTCTCTTATATTCTAGTTGTAAATTAGATTTAGACTCGAATGTAACTCGAGTTTCAAAATTGTAATGTAAATTTTGAAGCGGTGGAAGGTCCACACGAGACGGAGTTACGAAGAGGGCGCGAGCAACACAAGGTGGTCAAAGGAAGAAGCTTGAGAAGCTGTTGACCTTAGGTTGACCATACGATCTTCTCATTGGCTTGAGAAGATCGTAGTAGGGCCATGACACAATCACAAAATAATATAATTAATTGCTTATATGTATGTAATGCATGTTTAATTAAGTAGTTAATTAGTGCCTAGCGATTAGATTAGATCTAAGTCGTGCACATGATGCACCCTTCGATTAGATTAGATCTATCGAGTATATGATATGCATCATCGTTTAGATTAGATCTAAATCATGTCAACTCGTAATGCCTACCATGCCGTAATACCTACCACTACCTCGATCGCATGTTGTTGTTGAATCTGCCAAAGCAGAGCAACACATACTATCTTGGTAGGGTACGGAGGGATAATCTTGGTCCCGCCTATCAACGCATGGGTGAGTACAACTCAATTAGATTGAGTATTCCTAGTTAACTCGGTTGGATCGAGTATAACTATAGGCATTCTTCCAACGGTTGGAAAGATAGGTCAAAATCACATATATATTAACTCTCGGGCGTATTAGCCAAAGCTAACTCGAGTTTTAATATAAATGCGGATATTGATCCTATAAACAAGAGTTGCATAGAGATGTAATTGGTAATCGTTACCTACCGATCATACTAAGTCTTGGGCGTATTAGCCAAAGCTAACTCAAAGGGTTAGTATGATGTGGATCTTGTCCCATATGAATTATAGAATTCAGTGGGAGCATCATTTAGTTAAAGGCCTAATTAAATGATTAAGAATATGATATTTATTTCTGCATTTATTTTTTGTTGTAGAATTTCCATGACGTCAAACACGAACAACTTCTCTCTGCGTTCTGTCCTTAAGAAGGACAAGTTCAACGGAGCAAATTTCCTGGACTGGTACAGGAACCTGAGAATAGTTCTCACCCAAGAACGTTCTGGAGCAGCCCATTCCGGAGGCTCCTCCTACCACTGCCACGCGAGCAGACCGAGATGCTTACAAGAAGCATCAAGATGACGCATTAGATGTGTCTTGTCTTATGCTCGCGACCATGAACTCTGAGCTTCAGAAGCAACATGAGTTGATGGGGGTTTACGATATGGTTGAACATCTTTGTCACCTATATCAAGGACAAGCAAAGCACTGGAAGAGGAACTCCAAATAATACCTGGAAGATCTTAAGAAGAAGAGAAATAAGATTTCTACTTCAGGTATACATGTTATAGAAGTCAACCTCTCTATTTCTTCATCGTGGGTATTAGATACCGGATGTGCTTCGCACATTTGTACTGAGAAATAGCAGAGTATTGACGAAGGGTGAGGTAGACCTACGAGTAGGCAATGGAGCACGGGTTGCTGCTATTGCTGTAGGAACTTACTATCTATCTCTACCCTCTGGGCTTGTACTAGAATTAGATGATTGTTGTTATGTATCTGCCTTGACTAAGAACATAATTTCAGTTTCTTGTTTGGACAAGAAAGGATTTTCGTTTACAATAAAGAACAAATGTTGTTCCGTCTATTTAAACGATATATTTTATTGTAGTGCACCTCTAATGAACGGACTCTATATTCTAGACCTTAAGAGCCCTATCTATAACATTAATACCAAGAGGTTCAAGTCAAATGACATGAACCAAATCTACCTCTGGCACTGTCTCTTAGGTTATATAAATGACAAGCGCTTATCCCAGCTCCATAAGGATGGTTTGTTGGACTCATTTGATTTTGAATCATATGAGATATGCGAGTCATGCCTACGAGGCAAGATGACCAAGACTCCCTTTAGTGGACACAGCGAGAGAGCAACTGATTTGTTAGGACTCATACATAGTGATGTATGTGGCCCTTTCAATGTTGCTGCTAGAGGCGGTTATAGATACTTCATCACATTTACTGATGACTTCAGTAGATATGGTTATGTGTACTTGATGACACATAAGTCTGAATCCTTTGAAAAATTCAAAGAATTCAAGAATGAAGTACAGAACCAGCTTGGCAAGAGTATTAAGATACTTCGATCCGATCGAGATGGAGAATACCTTAGCCATGAGTTTTGTGACTACCTAGCTGAGTGTGGGATTCTATCCCAACTCACTCCTCCTGGAATACCACAGTGGAATGGTGTATCCGAAAGGAGGAATCGTACCCTATTAGATATGGTACGATCTATGATGAGTCACACGGATCTTCCGACATACCTAGACACGGCAGCTTTTATACTCAACCGAGTTCCATCCAAGGCCGTGATAAAGACACCATATAGGATATGGACTGGGAGAGATGCCCAGGTGTCTTTCATGAGGATTTGGGGTTGTGAGGCTTACGTTCGACGTCAAGTCTCAGACAAGTTAGGACCCAAATCCAACAAGTGCTACTTTATTGGATATCCCAAGGAAACTAAGGGATATTACTTCTATATTCCCAGTCAGCACAAGGTAGTTGTGGCAAAGACTGGGGTCTTTCTAGAAATGGACTTTGTTTCTAGAAAGACTAGTGGGAGCGCGTTCGATCTTGAAGAAGTTCAAGATGCGAACAATAGCACTGATGCCTCGATGGAAATTGAACTGGAACCACAAAGTGTTGTGGATGATGATGTTCCACAAAGAGTTGAGGAACAACAACCAGTTCAAGTAGACATACCTCTTCGCAGGTCTGATAGGTACGTCGTCAGCCTGAGAGATACTCATTTCTCTTGTCTGACCATGATGACGTTATACTCATAGAGGATGAGCCTACCACCTATCAAGAAGCTGTGATGAGACCAAATTTCGACAAATGGCTAGAGGCCATGAGATCCGAAATGGAATCCATGTACACCAACCAAGTATGGACTTTGGTTGATCCACCTGAAGGGGTAAAACCCATTGGGTGTAAGTGGGTCTTTAAGAGAAAGACTGACATGGATGGACTTATCTATAAGGGTCGCTTGGTAGTTAAAAGTTTTAAGCAGATTCATGGTATTGACTATGATGAAACCTTTTCTCCAGTAGCGATGTTTAAGTCCATTCGAATCATGCTTGCTATTGCAGCCTGCCATGACTATGAGATATGGCAGATGGATGTCAAAATCGCGTTTCTGAATGGAAACCTACTCGAGGATGTGTACATGACACAACCTGAGGGTTTTGTAGATCCACAGCATACTAGCAGAGTATGCAAGCTGCATAGGTCCATTTATGGACTAAAGCAGCTTCTCGGAGCTGGAATCTTCAATTCGATGATGCAATCAAATAGTTTGGTTTCATCAAGAATAAAGATGAATCTTGTGTCTACAAGAAGGTTGTAGGGGACATAGTTGTCTTCCTCATATTGTAAATGGATGACATACTGCTCATTGGGAAGGACATCCCTATGCTTCAGTCTGTCAAGACATGACTAGGGAGTTGCTTCTCAATGAAGGACTTAGGTGATGTATCTCGCATTCTAGGGATACAGATCTATAGAGATAGATCTAAGAGATTGCTTGGCCTAAGTCAGAGTACATACATTGACAAGGTACTCCTTCGGTTTGCCATGCAGAACTCCAAGAAGGGATTTCTGCCGATGTCACATGGCATAAGTCTTTCGAAGACTCAAGGTCCCTCTTCTAGAGAGAAGAGAGACCGCATGGATCAGATCCCTTATGCCTCAGCCATAGGATCTATCATGTATGCCATGCTATGTACTCGACCTGATGTCTCGTATGCTTTGAGCATGACGAGCAGATACCAGTCAGATCCAGGTGAAAGTCACTGGATAACGGTCAAGAATATTCTTAAGTACTTAAGAAGGACTAAAGAATATTTCTTGATATATGGAGGCAATGATGAGCTAGTTGTAAAGG
Organism: Zingiber officinale; assembly: GCF_018446385.1. Classification (NCBI taxonomy): domain Eukaryota; kingdom Viridiplantae; phylum Streptophyta; class Magnoliopsida; order Zingiberales; family Zingiberaceae; genus Zingiber; species Zingiber officinale. The sequence continues at coordinate 143,835,199 of NC_055989.1, forward strand.
GTTACAGTGATGCTAGCTTCCAGACTGACCAGGATGACTATAGATCGCAGTCGGGGTTCGTGTTTTGCATTAATGGTGGTGCTGTGAGCTGGAAGAGTTCCAAGCAGGACACAGTAGCTGATTCTACGACAGAGGCCGAGTATATTGCTGCATCAGAGGCAACAAAGGAGGCAGTTTGGATTCGCAAGTTCATCACTGAACTTGGGGTGGTTCCTAGCATTGCTGATCCTATTGAGTTCTATTGTGACAACAATGAAGCTATAGCACAGGCGAAGGAACCTCGCTCACACCAGCGGACCAAACACATACTACGGCGCTTCCATCTCATTCGAGAGATCATCGAGAGAGGAGATGTGAAGATTTGCAGAGTACCTACAGAGGCTAACATCGCAGATCCCTTGACCAAGACTTTGGCACAGAGGAAGCATAATGGTCACACTAGGTCATTGGGGCTTAGAGCCTACACTGATTGGCACTAGTGCTAGTAGGAGATTGTTAGCTAGAGCCCTAGAGCCAATCATTTGATGATTGTATTATAGACTTATTGTATCATATTATTATATTAATAAAGGCATTTGTTTGGTTATTATACTTACTTGTATTGGTGCCAAATAAACTAAGTATAGTAACGTCCTTGAGTAGAAGGTTCTTACCTATATCAATCGATTGGTTGAATCGATAGTGAGATGATATAGGGAACACTACTCTAAATCATTCCTAGTCGAGTATTAACATTCAGGGACAATGTTAATGCAATAAGACTAGCATGTAGGTCAATTCGATGACTTGATCTCACAAGTCATGGATATGGAGATATCAAATTGACACATGGGTATGTATTGGAGAATGTATACTGAATGACTCGCCATGAGAAAGTATCATGGATCGTTATATGAGTGTCATATACTTTCTCATGTGACTATTAGTATGACTATTGGTCCTTAGACCTGAAGTCACCATGGTTCCCTACATCAGGAGTTATGTACTTTGGTTTCGTCAAACGTCACCCGTAACTGGGTGGACTATAAAGGCGATTACTGGGTATATAACGAATTATGCAGAGGGATGTGAGTGATGTAGATGAGATATATCCCTCCCATATGACGGGAGCGACATCGGTATTCTTGATAGAGTTAGACCACGAAGTGCATGGTCATGCCTAAATGAGTCAACATGAGATGTTGAGCTCATTTGATCGAGTGAGTCTACTTGGAGTTCAAGATTTAGATTGATTAGAGAATGACACGGTCTATGCCTCACATTGATCAATCTAGATGTCTGGGATAGAAGGACAATGTCATATTTTGTGAGGAGTCACAATTAGTAGTCACAAGGTGATGTTGGATCTCAACATTCTTGTAACTTGGGTAGCAATGATGTATTGCTAGATGCCGCTCATTGCTTATGTTTCTAAAGGAGTTTAGAAACATTGCCAACGTTACAAGAACCTATTGGGTCACACATAAAGAACAAGTGGATGGAGATTAGGTTCATATGATGAACCAATTGGATTAGGTTCATATGATGCACCAAAGATTGGATTCGGATTAATTCAAATTAGACTTATTGAGTTAAACTCAATTAGATTCAATTGTTGAATGAGTCTAATTTAAATTTGATTCGTTGAGTCAATTTATATTAATGAATTGAGATTCATTAAATTAAAATTGACTTGAACCAAATGTTGGTTTTAACTCAACAAGGAAGAGAATTGGTCAATTTTGACTTGACCAAATGGAAGTTGAAACATCAAGTTTGACTTGGTGTATTGCCACATCATGAAGGTTGACTCATCCTACATGGCATGACTAACCTTGCCACATCATCTCCATGATAAAGCCTAAAATCTATATTAAATGTCACAAATAGGCTTATCAAATTAACAATTTAATATTTCACTGAACCCCTTAATTTTGCAATGACGTTATAGTAACGAGCCCAGGATCGATCTGAGGAACCAACGGTAGAATGTAATTTAGGATTGTCTTTTTATTCCTATTTTTGGGATTTTCGATATAAAATTGGAGTTGGGGGTTTTAAAGCTTTGAATATAAATTTACAAAGGAAAACACAGCAAATAAAGAGATTAACCTAAAGCAAGAATGAAATCTAACAATGTGCCAATGTTCCAACAATAATGCATTGTCACCCTACATTATAATTAAACCATCAACACATTTAAACTAAATATGAAATAACGAGACAGGAATAAAATCTGATCTAAAACAAGATGTAAACCCTAACTTAGAACTTAAACTCTAAACAATTAATCAAGCATAACTTAAACTCAAATTAAACTACAACAAGGTAAAGAAATACTAAATTACTTGCATAAAAACATAACAACCATTAAAAGAAACAAATTCTAAGCTACAAAACAATAATAAAAGTAAACTAAACCCTAACCAATCCAACTCACAATAATCAATTTACTCAAGTTCCATACTCTTGCCGTCACACAAGAGTGCCAAAGTTGAGACCACCTAACTTTGGACCTCAGCGGAGACTATCAGTGGCGTATCAGCTCCAAGTATGCTCAGCAACGCCGACGGACCACCCCCGACGAGCTAGAACAACCCGGAACCCCATGAATGGCCGGAAATCTAGATTACTGCTACCCGGAGCTCTCTGGATCTGGGATGATGTTGCGGACTGCGGATGAGCATCGGATGAAACTCAATAACGCCGGCGGACCACCTCCAAGCGCCACTGATGGGAATCGGAGTCGCCGATTGGAAGACCACCTCCAAATCTGGCGAAAACAGAGGAACACCGGGAGCATATTTCCGCCGGAGAGAACACCCAACGACGGTTCTAAATGATCGGGATAATGCTGCCAAGAAGCTCTCCATCGAGGTTGAAGCTTGAGAGGTTGATTGGAGAAGGAATCGGGGCCGAAATCTCAGAGATGCCGCGGGACGCGAAGTTGTGCGGAGGAAGAGATTGACGAAGAAGAATGCTACTGTAGCTTCTCAGATTTAAATCAGATCTGGATCTGAGCGGACGGCTGAGATGATTCCGGGCTAAATCAACGGTGAAAAGTCATCCAAAATCCAATCCGAAGGTGCTGATGTTGATCTAAGGTCTGGATCTACTCTCCCTAAGGTCGGATCGTCCAGATCATCACTGGATGGTCCAGATCTGCCCAGTCTTCAATGAACGGTCCAGATTTGATTCAGCTTGATCAATGGATAGATGAACTCAGATCTGGATCAAAACTTCTGGATCTTCATCAATGGCTCAGATCTGCTCCCCATTAGCTTGGATCGGCCAGATCTTCAACAGATGGTTCAGATCTCTCCTATTCTTGATGAACGGCCCAAATCAACCCAAAGCTTGATCTTCTCGTTTAAATTCCGATTCGAGCCCAATTTTGGTCCAAATAGATCCAAATCTAAGATCCTTTGATGCCTACAAAATAAGAATAAAATATTAGTATCAAATAGCACAAAAATAAGATAATTTGTAATTAAGTCCAAAAATGCACACTATGCACAAAATGTGATGTAATCATGATTTAAACCTATAAAATCAACATCAAACCATGCATATATGAATCAAAATAATACAGTAAAATCATGATTATCAAATCCCCCACACTTAGTCTTGAACGTCCCGTGCAAGTAAAGAAAACTAAAAATTATCTCCATAGAAAATTCCCTAGCAATACCTAGAAAATGGTAAAAAGAATTTAACTAAGATCATCTTAAAAATCACTAACAATCATGAATACAATCCAAACAATAATCAGTAGGTATGGTAGTTTCAATCCAATTGAAAAATTAAGCAAGTTACAATCTCACAAGGAATTTACCTATTCTAGCTCTCACACTCAAACATGTGTATAAGTGGAGCACACTCAATGCAACTCACAACATTTCACTACCATAAGCTTGCTTATTTTCTAAATCTCCACCACTATAAACATAGCATACATGAATCAAAAGGAATTTATTATCAAGAATTGAAATGGAAGTAAAAAGAACAATGAAAATGGATAAAGTAGGCAAAAGAAAAGTATTCAATGAAAAATTGAGGAGATTAGAGTATTGGAGGAATATACTTGATGAGTTGACCCTTTTGATATGAAAAGAGATGAATACCATTTATTTTTATCAATTCAAAAGACCAAGCTAACCTCCCATTCAATTTGATGGCAAACAAAGAATCTTGATACTCTTTTGATACACTCTTGTGATGTGCCAATTTCCAAATTTTTCTTCTGTTTTCACTGGATTTTTCACTTCCACTCCACTTGAAAGCTCAAAAACAAACTCACATTAGCTAATGGAAAATAGCTCCCTCCCCCACACTTAAAATATTGGCCGTCTCGGACAATAAAACACCACATGCTTTTCAATTCTTAACACACTTTAAAAACTGTTATGATTTTCTCTTCTGCTGCAGGTTCTGATTTTTCTCTTCCTCTGTTCCTGTGGTGCTTTGCAGTTACAAGTTTCTCACCATTGCAGTAGAAAAAAAAATTCAAAATTGCAGAAGTTAAGCAGCAAAGAATGACTAATACTCAGATTCAATGAAACTAGATATTGAAATCTTTAGCTCATTTTCAACGAACCAGGGAAATACAAACTTCTTCCAGCAGCATTCAAAATGAATTCTACTGAAGTGCAGCTATCAAATTCCAGAAATCAGCAGCTTCTACATTCTGGTTCAGGTAACAAAGTGAAAGAAATTTCAGACTCTTCAAAACTCATCATCCAACACTGCATTTTCAGAATTGAACTCAGCACTGCAATTTCTAAACTCACTGCAGGTTGCAGCAATCAACACCCAAATATGATTTACTCTGAATAAAACCAATTAACTGCATTCCTCCAAAGATTTGCTCCAGCAGCATCCCCCTTCCTTGAAATTCTGTTCATAAGGATATGAATGCAGCAACTTCTTAGTTCCCAGCAGTTACTGAAACTTCCCTGTTATTTGAAACTTTTCCCAGTAACAGCATCTGAAACCAGCAGTGACATCTACACTACATTTCCTACTTTACTTGATGCTTATTCCAATGGAAGAATTACTCCTGTGGCATGCACACCTCTACAAAATTGTCTGTTGAACAAATTGTCCAGATTTGAAATTAGCAGAGTATCAGATTCCCTATTCTTGTTCTGCTAGGAAAGATACTTAAGCATTTCAATTCCATTTTCAGGAATTCTAGTCTAATTTTTTTTTGCTCTAACCATAATCCATCCAAAAAAAATTGCTCTAAAATAGATAAGAACCGAAAGCTGGATTCAAATTTCAGAAATCAGCAAGCAAGTATTCAGCAGCAATAGATTTCAGTTCTATACTGAATTTCAGAGCCCTCTTATGGAAATACAATACATTGATTCAGAAAATTAAGGATGCAAGCTCAGCAACATTTTACATATTCATCCGAAACTCTTTCTAGCAGCAAGGTCAAGTAGCAATAAGCAACTCTTGTAGAATTCAAATCGAATTTGAACTCTACTTGCTGCAAATTCAGTAACCAGCCAAACTAAGTTCAGTTTCTGATTCTGATTTCCAATTCCAGCATGAAGTTATTCGGAATTCCTGCCCATTCTATTTTCTATTTGTATTCCATATGTCTTCTTTTGCCTCATAACATGAAATTGCAAAATTTCAGCTTATAGAACCAAAAATCAAAATTTCCAGAATTGAAACTTTAAGTTTCAGAATTGGAATTGGCATAAACAGTTTGCAAATCCAATTCACAGCTCAACTTCCAACTCGTCTTAAGTTTCTGTTTTGCATTACTTCACTTTTTTTTTCCTGCAAATTCTGCACAAAAATTCCTGGTCTAACTCAACTCAAATATAGCTTCTGTATTCTACCTTCCATGGCATTGCTTCAATCAATTCCAGAATCTTCACTTGAAACTCACAGAATCTGAACTATTCTGTTTACAGAATCAACTTCAAGTTCCAGAAAATATATCTCGGTAGTTAATTCTCAAGTCCAATGTATCAACTTACATTCTGCTGCACATTCTGTTCTCTGTCAATTTCCAGTTCAGCAATTTCCAGTGAAGATCCAAATCAAATTCTGCACATTCTGATTATGTCGTTTGAATTCAGTAATCAATTAGCATTGCAATGCAGGAGTTTAAGAAAACATTCAATTAAATTCTCTAAACTGATATACTTTGCCCTTTCTGTTTAAGAATGCTTCAGGCTCTACATAATCATGAAAACAATGCAAAAGGCATAGGTAAAGAATTAGAATCAGGCCTGAAACCAAGAGGGACCAATGATATGGAAATTGATACAAAATTGGCACACACAACTCAGAATTGATTCTGTGGAATTTCAGGTTACATTTCTTGAAATGTAAGTTGAACAGATTTTGTGTCAAATCTATAGCTGAATCAGAAATCAGAAGCTAGAATCATTTCTTTGACTCATCAAATCATGAACCCATTTTTCCTTTATCTCTTCAATTAGCTTCACCATTGACTTCAAATTCCAATTCTGATCCTGCAAATCAGCTTCAATTTCCCCTTCCTGAACTCTTCAATGTCTACAATTCCTGCATCAAAGTTACTGCCAATTTCCTTCTAAACTCAAGCTTCGTTTCAGTTCTTTTCCTTTGATTAGCCAAAACTTGGTATCACAGCAACAACAATTTCAGCAATCAGTCATGTCTGTGGCTGTTTGCACTGCATCCTTGACTGATCAAGAAACTACATAGCATTATCAGCATTCCCTTCTTCAAGTTGCATTTTTTGATAATAATCCAGCTAGCATTCACGTTAGTTCCAATATTCAGCAATTCAGAAATTCAAGTTCCCAAAATTCATTTCAGATCTTCACTTGAGTTACCTCATTTGATATTCAACAGCTTCCAACTTCCCCGCATTGATCAGATGAACAAACCACCTCTAAAATCACTGCTTTTCAGTTTCCGAAATTGCCATTGTATAGATATTGCAAAATTCCATAAACTTATAACCAGTTATTCACCATTCCTTTCTTTTCTTTTCTTCTTGGAAACTAAAGAAATTTCTGATTTCAAATGTCAATTACTGTTGTTTTAACTCTTAGTTTCAGAAATATAATTGCATTTTGAGAAAATCAAAGTCAATGAGATTGCAGCCTTTGATTCTTGCAAATTTATGTTTCTGCAGCCTACTCTAAGCAAGCCTTTTCATTGACACCAGCAATGTCCAGATTCAGTCATGTTCACTAGCATTCCTTCAGCCTTTCATTACTCCACAATTTCAGTATCTATTCCTGCAGAATTCAGCACAGCAGCTTCTCCACTTACTTGCTTCAATTCTCCTATCTCCATATAGGTTTACTGATAACCAAATTCTCAAAAGGATATAGTAAAGCTCCTGGTCAGCAGCTCTAACATAATGTTCAGATTCAGCAATTTTAACAACCTCTTGCCACATAGTCTTGAATGTATCAACATAGTATCAAGTCTTAAAATTCAAAGCAATTGAAACTTGCTCTTTACATGATAAAGCTCAAAGAACAATTAGATTTAGCATTCAATCCAAAGAACCATCCAAAACCTTCAACATCTTCAAATGTATACTAATTCTCCCCCACACTTAAACCTTGGTCATCTTGCACAATCTAACTCATCAAGAACTCACCCAATACTCTCAACGAAATAATGACAAGCAAAGGGAATCAAGAATTAGAATGCTAAATGAAAATGTTTTAAGAAAATTGTGGAGGAAGAAATTAGAAATTAGGATGGCACAAGAATGACAAAATCCTTCATCTCTATGCATACAAATGCTATTGTGACTTTGAAAAGAAGCTAAGCAAATTCTAGAGTTCAATTGTTGTAAGTGCATGCCACACAAAAATAAAATAACGTATAGGCTTAAAGTGGACCTCTCTAGGTATTTTTGATGCAATCAAGCTCAATTAATCAATATGGAATCCACCACCATTTTAACCAATATCATGTAAGTAGAGTATCCAATCATGTCAAATGACCTAAAGTTGATGATCAAATTTAAAACAACTTTTACCATCTTACAAGTATTACTAAACAATTCATGGAGAATTTATTCAAATGGCATGCTATGTATACCAAATAAATGCAAAGTATGGAAGTAAAATGCAAAATACAAAGCATGAAACTAAAGAAACGTATAAAGAATTTATTAAACACAAAGCATGAATTTAAATGCAAGAGTAAGAAAAATTGGAACTAACTCCCCTTTAAATCCCGATGGTTGAAGAAGGTTTAGAAGTAGTAGCCACCCCGGTAATGGAGTAATCATGGTTCCACTTAAATTCTTTTTATTACTCATTTTTCCTTTCAAAATTCTTTCTGGATGTCGTAGACGGTTCAGTTTTAATACCCACTCCGGAAGCTTATGTTCTCCTACAACATCAATAAAACAAAACACCTCCCACACGCATGTGGGATAAAAAGAAAATAGGAGAATATTAGTGTGGTTTAAAGATATTTCAAGAAATGAATCATAACTAATAAAATCAACAAATGGTACCTCTATAAAATTCTCTGAAAAATTACACAAAATACTCACCTTGTCATCTTGAGAGGTACCTGGAGTGGTGATTGTTACCTCTTTTTTCATCAAATAAATGCTCATACTCTGGTTCTGGTGAAAGTACAACTTCATGTAGTGATTCTTGGGTGCTTGGCTCCATAGCACAAGTCCCTACACTTACATCCTCTATTATTGGTGATTCTTGAGGTAATGCTTCCAGTAAGCATTCCCCTACACTTAAATTCTCTTCAAGTAAATTTTCAATTCCTGCATCAATCACAACATCTAAAGCAATACTATTAGTAGAATCAGCAATTTGAACAATTACATCATCATCACAAATAATATTAGAAAATTCTTGTGAAGAAATAGAAGTAGTGTCAGGCCTGACAAGATCTCCACAATCCACCTCTTCACTGGCTCTTTGTGCTTGTAACTGATTAATAGATGATGCAATCTGATCTAACTGACTCTGAATATTATGTATCCTTTCAAATTGTTGTTCTTGATGCTCTCTCATTTGTTGCATAACTTCATTGCATTTCCACATTGATTCTTCAATTTGTTCTTGTGCATCCTCATACCTATTCCGTTGCTCCATAGGTAGGTAGGACTGATATTCAGGCTGATAATACTGAATCTGAGGCTGATAATAGTTATTCTCCATCCCATCTCCAAAATACGGATAATATGGATCCATGGTCAAATAAATCTCCTGTTCTTACACTGAAACACTAGCAAATAAAATCAGAAGACTCAGGAACAAATAAAATCAAACACATGGATATATAATCATGAAAGCAATCAAACAACAAATTTTTTTTTTTTTTAAAGTTTTCAAAATAATGAACAATCCTAAAATTATAAAACACCTTGTCCCCGGCAACGACGCCAAAATTTGATAAAGCCTAAAATCTATATTAAATGTCACAAATAGGCTTATCAAATTAACAATTTAATATTTCACTGAACCCCTTAATTTTGCAATGACGTTGTAGTAACGAGCCCGGGATCGATCCGAGGAACCAACGGTAGAATGTAATTTAGGATTGTCTTTTTATTCCTATTTTTGGGGTTTTCGATATAAAATTGGAGTTGGGGGTTTTAAAGCTTTAAATATAAATCTACAAAGGAAAACACAGCAAATAAAGAGATTAACCTAAAGCAAGAATGAAATCTAACAATGTGCCAATGTTCCAACCATAATGCATTGTCACCCTACATTATAATTAAACCATCAACACATTTAAACTAAATATGAAATAACGAGACAGGAATAAAATCTGATCTAAAACAAGATGTAAACCCTAACTTAGAACTTAAACTCTAAACAATTAATCAAGCACAACTTAAACTCAAATTAAACTACAACAAGGTAAAGAAATACTAAATTACTTGCATAAAAACATAACAACCATTAAAAGAAACAAGTTCTAAGCTACAAAACAATAATAAAAGTAAACTAAACCCTAACCAATCCAACTCACAATCAATTTACTCAAGTTCCACACTCTTGCCGTCACACAAGAGTGCCAAAGTTGAGACCACCCAACTTTGGACCTCAGCGGAGACTATCAGTGGCGTATCAGCTCCAAGTATGCTCAGCAACGCCGACGGACCACCCCCGACGAGCTAGAACAACCCGGAACCCCATGAATGGCCGGAAATCTAGATTACTGCTACTCGGAGCTCTCTGGATCTGGGATGATGTTGCGGACTGTGGATGGGCATCGGATGAAACTCAATAACGCCGGCGGACCACCTCCAAGCGCCACTGATGGGAATCGGAGTCGCCGATTGGAAGACCACCTCCAAATCTGGCGAAAACAGAGGAACACCGGGAGCATATTTCCGCCGGAGAGAACACCCAACGACGGTTCTAAATGATCGGGATAATGCTGCCAAGAAGCTCTCCACCGAGGTTGAAGCTTGAGAGGTTGATTGGAGAAGGAATCGGGGCCGAAATCTCAGAGATGCCGCGGGACGCGAAGTTGTGCGGAGGAAGAGATCGACGAAGAAGAATGCTACTGTAGCTTCTCAGATTTAAATCAGATCTGGATCTGAGCGGACGGCTGAGATGATTCCGGGCTAAATCAACGGTGAAAAGTCATCCAAAATCCAATCCGAAGGTGCTGATGTTGATCTAAGGTCTGGATCTACTCTCCCTAAGGTCGGATCGTCTAGATCATCACTGGATGGTCCAGATCTGCCCAGTCTTCAATGAACGGTCCAGATTTGATTCAGCTTGATTAATGGATAGATGAACTCAGATCTGGATCAAAACTTCTGGATCTTCATCAATGGCTCAGATCTGCTCCCCATTAGCTTGGATCGGCCAGATCTTCAACAGATGGTTCAGATCTCTCCTATTCTTGATGAACAGCCCAAATCAACCCAAAGCTTGATCTTCTCGTTTAAATTCCGATTCGAGCCCAATTTTGGTCCAAATAGATCCAAATCTAAGATCCTTTGATGCCTACAAAATAAGAATAAAATATTAGCATCAAATAGCACAAAAATAAGATAATTTGCAATTAAGTCCAAAAATACACACTATACACAAAATGTGATGTAACCATGATTTAAACCTATAAAATCAACATCAAACCATGCATATATGAATCAAAATAATACAGTAAAATCATGGTTATCACTCCACCTCATGGAGGTTACACATCTTATACCACTTAATGTGGCCGGCCACATTAAATGAGGGGGTTACATTGTGTGGCCGACCACACTAATGTGAAGAGGGCGTTTTTATTTTGTGGTAATAATGTGTGATGAATGTCATCTTCTTCCTCTTTCTCTTGCTGTTGCCGTGGGTTTCAAGAAATTGAGAAGGTGTGTGAGTTGTGTTCCAAGAGAATAAGGGAAAGTGAAGGTCGCAAAGGAGGATACTACTAGTGAGTGTATAAGATTCCTTTTTGCTTTCTCTTTTTTCTCTCTTTTAAATCCTACCCGAGAGCCCAAGAAGTGCTAGCACACTTGTGGTGCTCTCTTCTCCATCCTTGAGTGTTAGAGAACACTTCTTGTTCGTGTGGATACTACTAGAGAGTTGTCTACGTTGACAACTTCGAGATCCAGCGTACCTTGGACTTGCGGGATTTGCGAGGGCACGCATCGAAGGTATAAATCATTTCATGTAGATCTAGGAGTAGATCTAAGTTTTAGTAAACTCGTACTCGTATTTAAATCTGTTGAAATCTATCCTTCGCACGAGATCTAGTGGCATGGGTGATTCGGAGTTTCCGTGACGTGAAAATGCGGTTTTCGCGGCCCGAAAAATCCAACAGAATGCACCCTCATCTACTCCCTTCAGGAGAGATTACCTGATGTCAGTCCGGTCCTATAGACCGATTGGACTTTCTGCCTAGGGTTACCACCCCCTAAGACCTAGGGTTACCACCTCCTAGGATTTTTCTCCACCTAGGGTTACCACCCCCTAGGACCTAAGGTTACTCCCCCTTAGGATTATCCTCCACCTAGGGTTACCACCCCCTAGGACCTAAGGTTGCCGCCCCTTAGGGTTTTCCTCCACCTAGGGTTACCACCCCTTGGATTTTCTTTCACCTAGGGTTACCACCCCCTAGGACCTAAGGTTATCGCCCTTTGAATTTTTCACCTGCCTAACCGCGGTTAGGACTTTCCTGAAACCTCATTTAAGCACGTTAGATAACAAGGAATCTTAACTTTGAATCCCTTTTCCATTATCAAAATCTAGGTTCGATCGTCGGATGTTTCTCGCACCAACACTTCTCAGTTCGCTGTGACCACCAGTACTTGGTGGGGATCACAGTTGCCCGTTGTATCCTGGGAAACAGACGACCCAAGAAAGCATCGAAGAATAGCTGGAGGTGGGACGAATCAGTTTCAAGGAAACTGCGTATCACAAACCTCGGTTCACATGTCCAGCCGCTCGCCCGGTCGCAGCGCCTGCTCGACCGCATAGCCCATTCGGCCGCCTCGCTCGTTCGGCCTCTTTGCCCGGACGATCTCCAGCTTGCTCGACAGCTAACTTGCTCGTTCGGCCTCTCTCTGCCTGAACGACCTCTAGCTTAGCTTGCTCGGCAGCTAACTCGCTTGCTCGACCTTTCTGCCTAGATGACCTCCAACTTGCTCAGCAGAAGCTTGCTCGGCCTCTCCACCCGTCTGACCGCGAGCTCACTCGGCCGCTTAGCTCATTCGGTCGCACTACCCAATCAGACTTTCAATTTGATCAGCAACTCGATCGACCTTACTACCCAGTTGGCTACTGAACCTGACCGACCCTTTAGTCCGCTCGGACTCGGTCGTTAGGACTTTGCTGCGCAGACGCTCTGCTCGCTCTGCCACTCTGCGGGTAGCAATCAGCAAAAATCAGTCTTTGCTGACAGCCTGAAACTACAGTTCAGGTTTTCTCAACAGATAAGTTTGATTTAATTTCGTATAATTTAAATTCGGTAAAGTTCTAAATATCTCCAACAAGATATTATTTTATCCAACAGAAAATACCTTTGATCCGGTAGTAAGAGCAGGGGGCCCCGCCCTGTGAAGTCAACACCACGTGGAAGGCACAGTGGCAGTCGTCCATCCGGAGAGGGTCGGGTCCGACCGGACGGCCGGAGAGGTCAGGGTCCGACCGGACGTCCGGCCGGCAGATGGAATCGAACGCCCGGAGAGGGATGGGTCCGATCGGCTTGCTGACTGGACGATATACGGCTGATGATTAAAGGCGCCCTGTCGAAATCAAGGTTCCGGCGCTGTGGAAAAGGTCGCAGGGCCGAGCGGACTGTACGCTCGGCCAAAGCCATAAGATAACACTGCTAATAGTCTCCACAAAGCACGCGGTGGTGGACCTCCCCAAGTAAACCACCGCATATGTCCGGCCGGATGTTGAGGGAGCTGTCCGCCCGGATTCTAGATCTGGAGCAAAGGGGAAAAGGACAAAGGAGGTCTTTTTCTGACAGCAGGTGTGTTTCACGTGTAGGCCATGCTCCAAATCTTGTGACAGGGGATTCCGATGTCCCATCAAGGACATGCTGAGACTGTAGCGGTATGGGTTAGGGAAGCTCACTGACCAGCCCTTACTGGGGTATGGGCCATGGACACGTGTACACCTCGGTAGGTGTACACTCACTTCTTCACTGCCCTATATAAAGGCCCTCATTCTTCGCCGGAGGTACGCAGTCTACGAGTTTTAAAGGCCACTGTTTCTTTCTTGAGCTTCGCCTGACTTGAGCGTCGGAGGGTCGCCGTCGGGAATCCCTTCCCGGCCCGACTTCTGTGCAGGTTCGCCGGAGCTTGGTGCCGCCAGTCGAAGATCCACGCAAGCAGCCGGAAGCGCCACGTGCCCAGCGTCCGTTGATTCGGCATTCGGACAGGATCAACCTTGATACCATCTTTCTTTATACCGTATCTATTTCTGCCACCATATTATTATGATGAAATTTTCAAACTGAAACATTTTAGGGTCGTCTTTAGGAACATGAGCGATCAGATGGCTTTTCCTAATCGCCCAAACATCCTCTAAATGGATTTGTGATTTTTTTTTTTCATCACGCTAGGCTTGTCTTTTTCTATTTGATCGATTACTCATTTCTTCTATCTCCGGCATCGCTTTTCATTCTGCCCCAAAAACGAAGATCATTTTTCATAATATTTTAATCTGCAATTCCTTCTTTGCATCATGTTATTCGCTAAGTGAATCTTGAGCAGCAGGGGAAGATTTAATTGCTTGCAAGATAAACATCCTTTCATGTAATAGGAAGAAGAAAAAGGATGGGCGGCCGCCGCAAGAGATTCGGCAGGGGCAGGCCGTCTCACCCTGGTCCTGCATCTTCGTCCTCATTTCCTGCCTAGCTGGCACCTCCATCGACCACAACGTCTACAATCCCGACCTCACTCTTCCTCCTGTGGATCCTCCTGCACCCGGCAAATCCAAAGGTTCGATCGGTGTTCTGTATCGACCTCAGCTTTCAACCACTTCAATCAACTGTTCATCTTCAGTACATCAACGTGTTTGCAGCAAGTTTAAAAAGTTGTCTGATCCGGATTTCCTCCTCGCTTCATCTTCGCATTAGGATGGAAGTGCTTCTAGCTATTCCTTATTGTGCTCTCGTACCTGCAAAGAGCCTCAAGAAATCTATCCTCAAAATTTAAAAAGTGCGGCACTGGACTTATCTGCAGGGATTTAGATAGAAGCTCCATAATCATGCCTCTGAGCATATTAATCCGGACATGACACGTAATGACATTCCCTATTTTTATGTGTTAGTGGTGTATTTAAAGAGTCCTAGAGATATGTAGTAAATCATTCATTTTTCTCACAGTAAAAATGTATTCTAGTAGTTATTTTCCTCCTCGCTCTATTCATTTTTCACATTAGTGAGTGTACATATCTTTAGGTATGATACCAACAGTTTCTAAGCCAACATTTGGTATTAGAGCGAAGTTAGCATAGAACTCCAAAGTTAGTATATTGAACACCCAAGAATCCACGAATCCACAATAATGTCGGGTGTCCCACAAGCTGCTGTGAAGGAGAACGGCGAAGTGTCATTTCCCTATCCAATGCTAAGTCCTCACAATTATATTGTGTGGGCAATCAAGACAGAAGTGATTCTTGATGCCCAGGGAGTCTAGGAGGCGGTGGAGCTAGAGGAAGGAGCCCAGTTGGATGCAAAGAAGGATAAAAAGATGCGTGCATACATCTTGCAGTGTGTCCCCGAAGACATCCTTCTCCAGATTGAAAAAAAAAAGACGGCAAAGGAAGTCTGGGACAGCCTCAAGATGAGGTATCTTGGTAGTGATCGGGTGAAGAAGACACGTTTACAGTCGTTGAAGAGCGAGTTCGACGCCCTTCGGATGAAAGAGACCAAGACAATTGATGAGTTTGCTGGCAAACTCAGCACCATGAGCAGCAAGTTCTCCACTCTTGGTGTCACGCTTGAAGACTGCTCTTTGGTAAAGAAGTTGCTCGATTCTGTCCCTGATAAACTTCCTATTGTTGTTGGTATTGAGTAGTTCCACGACCTTGAGACAATACTATTTGAGGAGACTATAGGACGACTGAAGGCGTACGAGGAATGAGCATTACGATTACGCGGCAATACTAACAGCACTGAAGGTGAGCTCCTACTTACTCATGCCACATGACAAATGCGACAAAAGGAGAGCAACAAGGGCATTTCGTCAGGAGGCAAGGGGTGTGGGTCCAGGAGCCCTGGTCGTGGAAAATGGCGTGGGTATGAGCGAGGGTGTGGTCGTGCCCGTGGTACACCGCGCCAAGACAGTGCAGGAGGCACTAGCAGCAACAGCAGAGGCACTCGTGACAAGAGCAATATAAAGTATTTCAATTGTGAGAAAATGGAGCATTATGCATCTGAATGCTACAACAAGCGTCGTGATGATGAGACTCACCTCACTTGCGCCACCTATGAAAAGCCAGCACTGATGATGACTGTGTTCCACGATGAGTCTCACACTAGGCGTGAGCGGCAGGATACCATTATGCTCAGTGAAGATAGGTTGCTACTGGAGATGTACCGCGATGTTAAGAAAGGAGATAAAGACGTCTGGTACCATGACAACAGTGCTAGCAACCACATGACTAGTCATCGCGAGAAGTTTCAAGAAATAGATGAAACCATCACCGGGAGGGTGAGGTTTGGCGATGGATCAATCATTGAGATCATGGGCAAGGGGATGGTTGTGTTCGAATGCAAGAACGACGATCAGAAAGTTCTCCACGAGGTATACTATATTCTGAAACTTTGTAGTAATATCATAAGTCTTAGTCAATTGACAGAAGCTGGGAATGAGGTGCATATGGAAGGAGATACCATGAAGGTGATTGATAGGAGCGGGAAGCTCTTGATGCTGGTAAAGCGAACACAGAATCGCTTGTACAAGATAACCTTGAAGATATTCAAGCAAGTATGTCTCCTAGCAAGATTAGAAGACCCAACCTGGTTATGGCATGTAAGGCTCGAACATGTCAATTTCCATGACTTGAAGCTGTTGGGTGAGAAGAAATTGGCGATTGATGTGCCACTATTGCTCCAGCCGAACAAGCTTTGCGAGGTGTGTGGGATCACTAAGCATGCAAGGTCACCATTCCCGTGCCAAGCAAACTTTAGAGTGGAGAAGCCATTGGAACTTCTCCATGCTGATATTTGTGGGTCAATCACACCATGGACATTCGCCGGTAATAAGTATTTCATTTTGATTATTGATGATTTCACAAGGTGGATGTGGGTGTTTGTGTTGGCAGTAAAGAATAATGCTTTCCAAGCATTTAAGAAGTTCAAATTCTTGACAGGGAACAAGATCAGAACACTCCGGACAAACCGGGGCGACGAGTTTCTATCCACGGAGTTCATTCGGTTTTGTGAAAATGAAGGAATCGAACGACACCTCACGGCTCCCTACACACCCCAACAGAATGGTGTTATGGAGAGCCAGAACCACACCGTGATGGCTATGGCAAGATCTCTCCTCAAGGGTACACATATGTTGCAAGGTTCTGGAGAGAGGCGGTTAGGCATGTTGTCTATCTGCTAAACTGTCTCCCAACTAAGGCGCTGGGAGAATGTAACCCATTTGAAGCTTGGATAGGGAGAAAGCCACATTTCGCCCACTTGAGAGTATTCGGTTGTGTTGCATCTGTGAAAAATACAACCTCTCATCTTAAGAAACTTGACGGCAGAAGTTCACCTATGGTATACTTGGGTGTCGAGGAAGGCTGCAAAACTTATCGTGTATTTGATTCAAGGCATGACAAGCTACAAATAAGTAGAGATGTAATATTTCAAGAAAATTGTGAATGGATATGGAATGCAGGTGCTAACAAGGATGAAAACTTACCAAAGTTTATGGTGGTGGATGCATTCGACACCGACGAGGTGATTGTTGCAGCAGACGTTAAGGCAGGGGGCGAAACATGTAACACCACCGGCAACAGCCGTAGTACTCATGCCAAGAGCGTTAAGTCCATCTACACCACCATCGAACGCCCATACAGTTACCTCGCCTCCAGTAACAAACACACCCGAGTCTCGTGAAGGGCTAGTCCGTTTTAGATCCATTGTCGATATCTATGTCAACACTGAGGAAGTGGTTGGTGTTGACGAAGAAGAGAATGAGATGACGATGGTGATGTCTGAAGAGCCGACATGTTACCAAGAGGTTGCAACCGAGGCTTACTGGTATGAAGCAATGGAAGAAGAGCTAAGATCCATTGAGATGAATAAGACCTGGACCCTAACTGAGCTCCCATTAGGCCACAAACCTATCGACCTAAAGTGGGTGTTCAAACTGAAGAAAGATTCAACGGGGAAAGTCGTTAAGCACAAAGCAAGATTAGTGGATAAAAGCTATGTACAAAGACAAGGCATCGACTTTGAAGAGGTGTTTGCACCTGTCGCTAGGCTTGACACTGTTTGAGTCATTCTTGTGCTTGTGGCAAATCAAAGTTGGGAGGTACACCATCTAGATATAAAGTCAGCATTTCTTAACGGAGAGTTAAAAGAAGAAATATATATCACTCAACCGGAAGGGTTTGAGGTACAAAATCAAAAATATAAGGTGTACAGGTTGTCCAAAGCCCTCTATGGACTATGGCAAGCTCCATGATCTTGGAACATGCGACTGAACAGGAGTCTGGAAGAGCTTGGTTTCAAAAAATGTACTCAAGAACATGTAGTGTATACAAGTGGTGAAGGAGAAGCAAGTATAGTTGTTGGAGTGTATGTCGACGATCTCATCATGACAGGAAGTATCACAGAAGAAATCAACAAATTCAAACAACAAATGATGACGGAATTTGAGATGAGTAATTTAGGTCTTCTCTCTTACTACTTTGGAATTGAAGTAGAACAACAAAAGAACCGAAATTTACTTAGACAATCACTTATGCCAAGAAAATCCTGTTTCAATTCAAGATAGAAGATTGTAATGCCACAAAGCATCCGATGGAACCCAAGACACAGCTGCATAAAGACTTGGAAGGGACTCTAGTTGACGCCACGGAGTACAGGCGCATCATTGGTTGTCTGAGATATTTGCTACACACACGGCCTTACCTATCGTATTCTGTCAGAATGGCGAGCAGATACATGGAGAGGCCTACAATCATGCATCACAAGGTAGTCAAACAGATTCTTAGGTATTTGAAAGGTATAATTCACTTTGGATTTGTTTACATGAAGGAACCTCAGGAAATTGGTATATTCGGCTACTCGGATAGTGATCTAGCCGACGATCTAGATGGGAGGAAAAGCAAAAGTGGAATGACTTTCTATTTTAATGAAAGTTTGGTGTCTTGGAATTCACAGAAGCAGAAGACAGTGGCGCTTTCATCTTGTGAGGCAGAGTTCATGGCAGCCAAACTGCAGTCTGTCATGCTTTGTGGTTAAGAAGTCTTCCAGCGAATTAACCGATGTAGAGCCAAAACCGGTGACTCTGTTTGTCGACAACAAATCTGCCATAGCTCTCATGAAGAATCCAGTATTTCATGGTCGCAGCAAGCATATAGATACAAGGTTCCATTTTATCAGAGAATGTATTGAGAAGGGATAGATTGTGGTTGAGTTCGTTAATACCGGAGAACAGCGAGCCGATGTATTAACTAAAGCATTGTCAAGAGTGAAGTTAGCTATCATGCGACAACTACTTGACGTCCGTGATTTAAAGTCATGTCAGGATTAGGAGGGGTAATGTGAGCATATTAATCCGGACATGACACATAGTAGTCACGATTTTTTTTCTTGCATTAGTGATGATAAGATTTCCTATTTTCATGGGATAAATTAGTGGAATTAGTCTTTTCTATTTTTATGAGTTAGTGGTGTTAGTTTATGATGTATTTAAAGAGTCCTAGAGATGTATAGTAAATCATTCATTTTTCTCACGTAAAAAAATATTCTAGTAATTATTTTCCTGATACCAATAATTTCTAAGCCAACAATGCCAACGCTCAAAATCTTGATCTCGCTAATTTGCTAACCTTAAGTTCATTTCTATCGATGTATTAATACTTACTTATTGTATTCTTTTATAAATTTAATATTTGTCTTTTTGAAGTGCTTTTAGAAATTTCCCATATGAGGCTGTGACCGCCATACGTGAGATCAAGGTTCCACCTTTTGCAACAATTGCCGGTCATAAGGACATTCAAGTGTCACTCAGCGCATATTATATCTGATAAGTTTAAATTATTACGATAATAATTTATTTAAGTTATCCGGATAACTGATGATAAAAATTGAATATATGAATTATTAAAAAATAGCAGTCGAGCACAAGGTGGCGGCGGCCGTGAGCAGTGAGGTCTACGTACGCGGCTATTTGTTAGGCAAGAATAGTGACAGCTTTAAGTAAGGGCTGTTTGGGCTGTTGCTGGTCCTCCTATGGCTAATTTTTTTTTCCAGGAAGCATCAGTTCAATTTAATTTATATTTAGTTATTATCTATATAATTTTTTTTAGGTAATAAATTTTTTAACTAAATAAATAAATATTAAATTTAAAATAAAGATGTTGAATTAAAATTGAATTGAATCGAACAAAAATACAAAATCTACCGCTCCCGCTAAGCACGAAGTTGCTACCCTGCCTGCAGTAGGCGAAAAAGGCATCAACTTTCATCACATTGGCGTAGACAAAGATCTCCAGACGGCTTTGGCTTATTCATAGACTCGACGGAACAGCCGTGGGGTTGACAGCCACAACCTAGGTACCGGATCTCCCTAATGTGGTTACAGGCAACGGGAGAGTGGAGAAGGAGAGGGGCAGGAGCAAAATAGAAGAGGAGATGCCAATGATCGGATTGACTTAGGACGGGGAAGGCTTGCTCGGTGCTACAAGAGAAGTCCTCCTTGAGGAGTCTAAGCATGCTTCTCGCTCCTGATTTCGAGCGGACAAAAAACTTAGGATAAATTTGAAATCCATCTTTCCCTTTATTTTTTTTTACACGTAAACAAACGAAAATATCAATTCCTTCCAGTCCGTCCATTTTCCCATCCGCGGTTCGGAATAAACAAGGCATAAAAGGGGCGACAATGAAGAAGGGTAATTTGGAAATTAGAATGGCTTTTTCATAAATGAGCAGATTCGAATGACTCCGCCATTTTAATATTACGCTGAGGGATGACGTCAGCAACCACTTAAAAAAGAACAAAAACCTGGTTTTCCAGCGAGGCCTGCGTTCCACTGCTCTCTTCTTGTTCACATCATAGTTTCGCATTCCACATCGCTTACACTCTTCTATACCAAGCTACTATTGGATACTAGGCGGACACGGGTAGATATAGGTATCTATGAAACGTGGTTTCTTCTGCTGCACTTCGCAACAGAGAGAGTGGGCGATGGACGACGGAGCTCTCCTTCTTCCCCACGGAAGCTCCGACATCGTCGATGGGGTCTTCGACTACGCCGGCCGCCCCGCCTCCCGCTCGGCCACCGGCCGCTGGATCTCCGCCGCCTTCATCATATGTGAGTACTGATCGATCGATTTTTCCGGGTCATCTCATCCCCTCGCATCGTTCTCTTCTATTTTCCCCTTTGCCCTAATCTCGCCGCAAGCAATCCGTTTCCAGGGGTGGAGATCGGCGAGCGGTTCAGCTACTACGGCGTGTCCAGCAACCTGATCTCCTACCTCACTGGCCCGCTGCGCGAGTCGACGGCGACGGCGGCCGCGGCCGTCAATGTGTGGAGCGGCGTGGCGTCTATGCTGCCTCTCCTAGGCGCTTTCATCGCCGATTCCTATTTCGGGCGCTACCGGACCATCGTCGGCGCCTCCCTCCTCTATATGCTGGTCCGTCCATCCTAATCTCATTATTCCTTTTATTGGATAATTACTAAAAGGCTCATGTTTTTTTTTTTTCAATTTGTTTTCTTCCAAAATTAGCATAAAAACCAGAAAAATAATTGAAATCAAAATGAATTAAACAAAAAAGAGGTGATAATAAAATAAAATATCACTGTAATTATTTTTTCCTGTCCCTATCCCTCTTTCATTCCACCTTGTTGTCCGTCTCTTAAAAAAACATAAATAATAAGGAAGATTCCTGTACATGGTCCTCCTTTTTTTGCAACTTGATATTAAAAAAATTAATGGCAAACGAATAGGACATTGAAAATAGACCTCGTTTTATATTTTTATAATTCAAATTGTTTGAGTGAGGGCCTTTAAGATTTGAAAAGATAATGAGGCCCTTTAAATTTAACAATCTACTTGCTTGTGTTAGAGCATCCACAATACATTAAATATTTCTTCCAAATATTTATAGATCCATTTTCATTTCATCAATCAAATATTTCACTTGTGATGCCCACTTTCATGCCACCCGTAATGAAATCATCAGACATAACTTTGTACCCGGTGATTTCTATTCTCCTTTCAAATATCCCTAATAATGGGGAATATTTGAGAGAGGAATATTTGGAGAAATATTTTTTTCAAATATCCCCTATAGGAGATGCCCTTAATATGTTTTTTTTTTTTTTTTTTAAGTTTTATGAATTATGATTAATTTATGTGCAAGTGAAAAATATTAATTGGAGATTAATAATTAATTACCAAGCTAAGTTCCTGTCCTTGTACCATCCGCCAATGGAGGGAAGAACCGCAGGGATTGAGCTTGATGACGCTTTCTTCCCTGCATTCATCGCCGTGCGGCGAGGCTGCCACCACGGACCCCGCCGACTGCGCGCCGGCTCCCAGCCAGGTGGTCTCCTTCTACGCCTCCCTCTACCTCATGGCGCTCGCCCAGGGTTGCCACAAGCCCTCCGTCCAGGCCTTCGGTGCCGACCAGTTCGACGACGACCACCCTGCCGAGCGCGCCGCCAAGAGCTCCTTCTTCAACTGGTGGTACTTCGGCCTCATCGCCGGCGTCCTCGTCGCCAACCTCCTCCTCACCTACATCCAGGACTACGTCAGCTGGGCCCTCGGCTTCGGCATCCCCTGTCTCGCCATGGCCGCCGCCCTCCTCGTCTTCCTCCTCGGCACCAAGACCTATCGCTTATACCCGCTGTACACCAACTCCTCGACGAAATGCCCCGGTGATGGCCGGCGGGGAGACTTGAAGCGGTTGCTCCCGCTGTTACCGATATGGGCGGCCTCTCTCCCTTACGCCGTCGTCTTCTCCCAATCGCCGACGCTCTTCACCAAGCAAGGCGCCACCTTGGACCGGCGCCTCGGCCCCAACTTCGAACTCCCGGCGGCGTCGCTCCAAGTCTGCTCCAGCGTCGCCATCATCACCTTCGTCGTGGTCTACGACCGCCTCCTCGTCCCACTCGCCCGGCGCCTCACCAAGCGCCCCTCCGGCATCACCATGCTCCAGAGGATCGGCACTGGGATGTTCATCTCCCTCTTATCTATCGTTGTGTCCGCTTTAGTCGAGATAAAGCGGCTCGAAGTCGCCCGGGAGTCCGACGATGGCGTAGCTCCAATGAGCATGTGGTGGTTGGTTCCGCAGTATGCGCTGTTCGGGGTCGCCGACGTGTTCACCATGATTGGGCTGCAGGAGTTCTTCTACGACCAGGTGCCAGAGGCGTACCGAAGCCTGGGGCTGGGCCTCTACCTGAGCATCTTCGGCGTCGGCAGCTTGCTCAGCGGGGGACTGGTGTCAGCTATCGACAAGATCAGCAAGATGGGTGGCGGAGACAGCTGGTTCGCCGACGACATCAACCGCGGCCACTTCGACTACTTCTATTGGCTGCTCGCCGGACTCAGCGGAGTAGGGTTGGTCCTCTTCTTGAACTTCGCTAAGGCATATGTGTATAAGAAATAGGAGGTGGTTGATAATGAAATAAATAATGACACCATAATCTCGTAAAGATAAAAATACAACCAAAGGATTAAAGATTATTCTAATCACGGAAATAGTATCAAATATATATATATATACAGTGAAAAAGGAGGACCACACTGACACGATTTAAATATTAAGATGAAGGTCAAAATCAAGATGCTCAATATCAAGGTGTTAAAAGGTTCATCTATCGTGTTCGAATGGAGGTCGACTACAACGGCGTCAATTGGGGCAAGATATATCCAATCGGCAAGAGACTTGTTCGAGCGGGTTAACTGTCTAGCTCGGGATAAGACGGTAAGACGGTCAAACGCTCAGTGCAGAATGACAGGACGTTGAAGAGCTTGTTCGATCGGGAGGGACAAGTTACTGCGCCTAGTCATCATAAGAAAGAGCAACTGAGGCCTACAGAGCGGAGGAGTCCCGATCGAGTGGCTATCCCGCTCGGCCATGCAGCAGGACTATTGTTATATCTCTCGATATCCTTTTAGGAGATAGTGTCGCTGACACGAGTCATGGTTAACAAGCGGATCGTACGACGGAAGCTTCTACTGTCTTGTCAGAGATATGCATGTCCTATTAAGGTATGGTGGCAGAGACACTTTCCTAACAGCTCTTTTCGTATGATACATTGAAGAACGTGTCTATGCCTCAAGGAACATGCACGTCGCCCAACAGGGTGGCAACCCTGTTGGGCAACGTGCATGTTCCTTGAGGCATAGACATATCGCCCAACAGGACTCTATATAAAGGGGGGTCCAAGCTAAGCATCAACGGAGGTACGTGTTATTCATTGTTTGCGCTTGTGTTACTGTTGCTCTGCTTTCCTCTACAGTTTCGATGACTGACTTGAGTGTTGGAGGATCAATGTCGGGGGCCTCTTCTCTGGCTCGGCACTGACGTTGCTTGTTTTGTAGAGCAAGACGTGGTCTACATCCAGTCAACGCAACAGCCACATCTACAGCTTTCTACCTTCCCATTTTTTGGACAAGATCATTTTGGCGCCATCTGTGGGAACGTAGCCTGCATTCCAAATGAAAAGATGGAGGGTGTTGGACGACTCACCACGATGATGCTGACAAAGAAGGAGCTCGATATGCTTATACAAGCTTGAGCCGCAAGGATAGTGGAGCAACAACAACAACAAGCGTTGGCTGAGCGCCAAGCGCATGAGCCCGCAACATCAATGGCAGAGCATCAAGCAGGATATGGAGACCGAGCAGAGCATATATCTATTCGGGGACAGAACAAGAAGCCGACCGACACATATGGGGAGGCACCCAATGCGCCGATCCCCTTTCATCGAGCGCTGTTCCGGACTCCTTCAGAGGAACAAGGCTGAGCGAACAAGGACCAAGGGTCTTCCTCGAATGATGCACCCATTCGGGACGCGTGAAAAGGGAAGGCACTAAGGGACGATGATTTGTCCGAGCGGATCAATCAACAATTCTCATAAGGAATTCTAAATAACCCTCTGCCCAGACACTACACCCCGCTGGCGATCAAAGAATACAACGGAACTACCGATCCAGACGACCACTTGGCCAAGTTTGATAATGCGGCCACACTTCATCAGTAGATCGATGGGGTGAAGTGCCGGGTCTTTCGCACCACCCTCTCCGGATCAGCACAACATTGGTTCAAGAGATTGTCGAGCGGATCAATTCACAGCTTCAAAGACTTCCGAGCGGCGTTTTTACACCACTTCGCCAATAGTCACCGCCATCAGAAGACAAGCGTTAACTTGTTCTCCTTGAAGCAAGGGCTCAGGGAGGCACTGAGGGCTTATATCCAGCGCTTTAAACAGGTGACCATAAATATTCTTTCGATCTCTGCAGAAGTATTGGTAAACGCCTTTGCCTAAGGCCTCACCGAAGGGGAGTTCTTCCGATTACTCATCCGGAAGCCGCCGAGGGATTTCGACTACCTGCTCAGGAGGGCCACGGAATACATAAACGTAGAGGAAGCCCAAGTGGCTAGAAGTAAGGAGGCGCGAGCGCCTACCAAGCCCATAGCAGCGCCCAAGCGACGACCATCGAGTAGCCATCACCCCCCAAAGGGGCCTCGATAGGGAGGAGCCCAGCAACACCAGGAGCCATGGACACATGCCATGCAACATGTAGTAGCCGAGTTGCCCAAAGGCTGCAAAAGGCAAGGCATCACGCCACTATCGTGCTCCTTCCATCCGACGGCGACACAGAACACGCATGACTGCTATGATATGACTCCGATTGTAAGTCGACCGGCTCCACAAGGATATCGTCGTCGGTCACCATCACCCGATCGGCATCACAGACGTCGGTCAACCAGTTGAAAGGAGAAAGAGAGAGGGTGTCTGAGCGACGCCATCATCAGCCCCCGCGAAGGAACAACATGAGTCTCACCCAAGCTTTTGCTAAGTGTAATAGACCCACGGATTGGGAGGAAGAAAACAGGAGCAATGTCGCTCGGGGAGAAATTGGAATGATTGCTGGTGGGCTGACCAGCGGTCTTTCCAATCGAGCGAGAAAATTGCATGCTCGACAATTGAAGATCCACATTGTGGGGTGCGACAAAGAGAAGGCCGAAGGACCTAAAATAAGCTTCGGTCCCCAAGACTTAAAGGGATTGGAGATACCTCACGACGATGCCCTAATCATCTGAGCGGTAATCGTTAATTATACTATTCACCGAACCTTTGTTGATACAGGGAGCTCGGTGAATATTATATTCAAGAAGACGTTTGACTAGCTGCAAATTGACCAAAGCGAGTTGCAGCCAATGACAACTCCACTCTACGGCTTCACATGCAACAAAGTGTTGCCGATCGACCATGCACGACTAGCCATTTCGCTAGAAGAGGAGCCGCTCAAGAGGACCGAGACCACGAACTTCATTGTGGTGGACGCGTCGTCATCTACAACGTCATACTAGGCTGACCAACCCTCAACGAGTTTTGAGTGGTGGTGTCCACCTTCTGCCAGAAGATTAAGTTTCCGGTGGACAATGAGGTGGGCGAAGTCAAAGGCGACCAGTTGGTCGCTTGGCGATGCTACGTTGAGATGGTCAAGTCCGAAGTAAGGGACGCTCGAAAGAACCCGCGCTTAGAGGTGAATGCTGTCCGGGAGGAGCCTCGTTCGCTGGTCTATGAAGAAAAAGAGGAGATTTAGATCCACCCCAGTCGGTCGGAGGCAACTACTTTTATCGCTGCCGACTTGGAAAGCGAGAAGAATGCAGAGTTGGTCGCTTGCCTTAGGCAAAACCATGATGTGTTCTCCTGGTTGACGCACGAGTTCTCGGACATCTTGTCGAGCGTGGCTCAGCACGAGCTCCATGTCCAACCAGACGCTTGGCATGTGAAGCAGAAGAAGAGGGACTTTAGTGTGGAGCAAAAGTAGATCATCCGGGTGGAAATAGAAAAGTTACTGGAGGCTGACCACATTCATGAAGCCCAATTCCCGAGCTGGCTGGCCAATGTTGTGCTGGTCTCCAAGCCGAACAAGAAGTGGCTGTTGGAATGTATACTAAAAGCCTAGTTTTTTTAAACATTTATTTTGAAATAAAGAATCACATTGGTCAAAAATGTCTACATTTATGCAAAGTGTAGTTGTTCAATTAATTTATATTATAGATAACATGGTGTGGGGTGTCACACACAGAAGATCATGTTATCAGTTCTTTATAAATTATAAATAGTAGCTCGCGACTAAGATGGAAATGAGCAAACCATTAGAATAGTCATAGTGTAATTAGGTATTAGTTTATCTTGACTAATAAATTACACTAGTACACTCTGAGTGTATTGAGCAGGACCATTTAAGATAAATTCTTTTTATATTGACTTAATAAAAGAACAAGACCTTAGTTATTATGGAAGTGTGTGCTCTTAATCCTAATATAATAACAAACACATATATTTAATATTTATTTCTTTAATTTATCAATGAGTGAGATTTAGCTCGATAAATCAATAGACCCAATAAGTTGGGAAATGATATTACTTATAGTGTGTGTTGTTGATTATAGAAGGAAACTGTGTCCTAGTAATCTAGGTTGATAATGTTCCCAAGAGGAGCTCATAAGGATTGTCATGTTAAACCCTGCAGGTGGACTTAGTCCGACATGACAATAAGGTTGAGTGGTACTACTTTTGGACTAAGATATTAATTTAAGAGAGTTGTCAGTAACTCATTTAATTAGTGGACATTCGACATCTTAAACACAGGGAGACTAACACACTCATAATAAGAAGGAACCCAAAATGTAATTTGGGATTGATGCGGTAGTTCAATAATAATTCTTTAGTGGTATGAATTATTATTGATGAAATTAAGTTGGGTGTTCGGGGCGAACGCGGGAAGCTTAATTTCATCGGGAGACCAAAACCAATTTCTCCTCTCGGTCCCTATCGTAGCCTCTTATTTATAAAGTATTATACTCACCTATACTCACCTTTATATTTATCCTAAGGTGGCCGGCTAAGCCTTGCTTGGAGCCTAAGCAAGGGGGTCGGCCAAGTTAATCCTTGGATGAACCAAGTGGCGGCCAGCCCTAGCTTGAGTCCAAGCTTAGGTGGTCGGTCACAATAAAATTAAAAGCATTTTATTTTTTTAAAAAAATCTTATGGGGATTCCATGGTTTTAAAATAGAGTTTAAAATTTAAATCTTTGCTTTTATAGCTTTCTACAAAAGATTGAGAAAAGATTTGATATCTTTCCTTATTTGTAGATTGAAAGGAAGATTTTAATTTTGACAAAACTTTCCTTTTTTGTAACCATGTTCATGATTTAAAAAGAGAGTTTAAAATGAAATATTTCCTTTCATAAGTTTCTACAAAAGATTAAGAAAAGATTTAATATCTTTCCTTATTTGTAGATTGTAAGGAGATTTTAATTTTAAAGATAACTTTTCTTTTTGGAAATCATCCACATGTTTTAATAGAGAAATTTTAATTTATATATTTCCTTTTATAACCAACCATGAAGGGATAAATTATTAGAGAAATTTTTATTTTAAAATTTTTGAAAATAAATTAGTAAGTTTTAATTTTTGTTAAAACTTTCCTTGTTTGGGATTATGAGGTGGCAAGCCGTTTTAAGAAAAGGAAATAAGTTTTAATTAATTAAATTTCCTTTTCATGGCAAAGTAATAATGAAGTTTTTTATTTAAATTTTCCTTATTTTCCAAGACCAAGGATTATAAAAGAGGGGGTAGGGGTGCCTTCATGGCTTATAACTCTATTCTATTCTCCTCCTCTTTTCCTTGGTGATGTGGTCGGCCCTTCTAGTTCTCCCTTCTCTTTTTTCTTTCTTCTCCTTGGTCGAAACTCTTCATCCTTTGGAGCTTGGAAGGTGGCTGGATATTGCTTGGAGAAAAAGGAGAGAAAGGAGACTTTGTTTCTTGCATCCCTTGGAGCTTGGTGGTGGTGGCCGAACCTTTACATCTTTGGAGAAGTTTTGGTGGCCAAAACTTGGTGAGGAAGAAGAAGGGATTGTGTTCTCATCTCGGTAGATTGTTGCCCACACAACGTCCGAGATAAGAAGAGGAATACGGTAGAAGATCAAGAGTTCATTGCATACAAAGAAAGGTATAACTAGTAATTATTTTCCGCATCATACTAGTTTTTCTTTGTATGAATTCCAAACACAAGAGGCATATGATTCTAAATTTTCGGATTAGATATTCGAGTTTGTGTTTTTTTTGTTGTTTTTCAAATTTGTGATTCGATTGTTCTTTTTGGTTAAACCTAGAGTTATATAAGGAAATTAAATATTAGATTTCCTTAAAAGGCTTTGTCTAGGCGATGGTGGATGATCTCATACCCAAGAAGGACTAGTGCCTCGCCATGCAGTCCTAGAAGCCAATTTTGGAAATTAATATTTAATTGAATTTATAGCATAGGTGGATTTGAATCAATAATGTTAAACATCGTTTGCGATCCAAATCTAGACCATTAAGAACAGATAAGTTAAATTTGGAATCAATAATGTTAAGTTCCGTTTGCGATTCCTAATTTAATTTCTAAAGAACACAATAGGTTGTTTAGGAAAGGTTCGACACTTGTACAAAATTTTTGTACAGTGGAGCCGGTACGATCTTCCTAGGACCAACCAATAGTGGCAGCTTTGCGTCGACTTCCGCGAGCTGAATAAGACGTGCCCAAAGGATTTCTATCCGCTGCTCAAGATAGATCAGATGGTGGATTCTATGACAAGCTGCGAGCATATCTACATGCTCGACGCGTACCAAGTATACCACCAAGTGTCACTCTCCTGAGAGGATCAACAGAAAGTCAGCTTCATAACGGTCGACGGAACCTATTGTTACAACCTCATGCCGTTTGGATTGAAGAACGCTGACTCCACCTACCAGAGTCTGATGAACAAGGTGTTCCGATAACAAATCAGCCACAACATGGAAGTATATGTTGATGACATATTAATAAAATCTCTCCGAGCTGTTGACCTTTGTGCAGACGTCGAGGAAACTTGTTGAACCTTGAGGGCCTACAAAATAAAGCTGAACCCGAATAAATGTCTGTTCGGCACAAAAAGTGGTCGCTTCCTCGGATATATCGTCATCGAACGGGGAATCGAGACGAATCCGAGCAAGGTGATGGCACTACAGGACATGCCCCCACCCCGTAATTTGAAGGAGGTCCAACGACTGACCGGGCAGATCACTGCGCTGTCTAGGTTCATCTCCAAGTCATCCGACCGGAGTCATCCGTTCTTCAAGGTGTTACGCCGAGCGGCAAAATTTCAATGGGACACGTGTTGGTACCCCCAAGGTTGTTTTGATGTGATCAAACAAGTTAAGTTAGGTCCTGTTGTTTTTAACCCTGTGTCTAAGTGTGCAGGAGCTTAGAAGCACAGGAAGTCGAGAAAAAGACGCAGCTAGCGAGAAGGACGGTACGGGAGAGAGCCGACGGACTCGGTGCGTCTGAGGGATGAGGTGCTACGGAAGAGTACACAGGCGGATGAGAAGGAGGCCAGCGTCGTTTCCAAGCGACGAGAAGCCAGAGCGAAAGGTTGCTCGAGAAGGCCGGAAGTTGGGTTCGGGTGAGCCCTATTCCGGATGGCCGAAATCACCCAAGCGAGCGGAGCCGGAGCGGAAGTCCCGGACCGAGGCAAGCAGAGCCGGAGCAGAGGGCCCGGACAAAAAAAAGTCAATCATGTTGACTTTGTGAGTCCGGGCGCTTGAAACCTAAAATTTATCATGTTCGACGTGGACTTTGACCGACGTGTCGGGGATAGAATTCTATCTCACTGTAGGCGCTTGGAACCCTTTTAGGCACCCCAACCAAGGCTATAAATACAGCCTTGGTCTAGAAGCTAAAGTATAACAAGCATTCTTACATCAACACTTGTACGCATCTTAGTTTCTATTTAGTTTCTCATTTTCTATGCTTACACTGTTGTAAAGAGGCTTCTTCGTTTGAAGGAGAAATTAGTGCTACTCCTTTCCTTGGATTAACAACCTCCCTGGTTGTAACTAAGTAAATCCTCTGAGCCTCTGTCCTTTTGTTTATTTAATTATTTTATGCAAGTGTTCTTTAAAGTCCGAGAAGGGTTCGTTTGCTTTTGATTTGTGCAGGGCTATTCAACCTCCCTCTCCCCTTCTAGCCGACAAACGAGTCCTAACAAGTGATATCAGAGTCATGACGCTTCAGGAGGACTAACCGCCAATCAAAACACCAAACCAATGGCCGAATCGAGCATATACCCACCGAAATTCGAGGGGGAATTTGCTAGCTGAAAAAAGTGAATGCAGGTATTCTTTAAAACTAACTTTGAATTACTTTTAATAATGAAGTTCGGTTTTGTAACACCTGAGGGTAAGGAAGAATACTAGTGGGCGAAGAAGGAGCGGGCCGACTACGTGGCAAACGGTAAAATAGAGTTCCATTTGCTGAGCGTCCTTTCATCACAAGAAGTCAATCGGATCGACACCTACGACTCAGCAAAGGAGCTTTGGGAGAAGTTCCTTGAGCTACATAAAGGGGCGTCCGAAGCCAAGCTCGCGAGACGGGACTTACTTCACAACCAACTCACCAACCTACGATTTGAAGAAGACGAAACGATTGCACACCTTCACTCGAGGATTAAGGAGCTCATCACCGGACTTTCGAATCTCGGAGAAAAGGTAAGCAACCGAGATTCGCTAAGGTACACTCTTAATGCATTCCCTAGAAATACAAAATGAGCATCATTTGTCGATGTCTTCTATATCTCTAAGGACTTAGAATCTATTACCTTAAAAGAATTATTTTCAACTTTTGAAGTGTATGAATCGAGATGTGCAGGTACGAAGGAGCTGAAGCACAACATCGCTTTCAAGGCAACGAGAGACGAACATGAGTCAAAATCCTCTCTCGATGATGATGAAATGGTAATGATGGTAAGACGTTTTATAAAATTATTTAAATCAAGAAAAACTAATCATCCACAGGGTAGAAAGAAAAGGACAATCATATGCTACCACTGCAACGAAGAAGGACATGTTAATGACAACTGCCCTAAGTTAAGGAACAAGGATAAGGACAAAGGAAAGAAGCTTGTCCAAATAAACAAGTACAACACTTTAAAGGCGATGTGGGATGAAACGTTATCCGAATCGGAAGTTGAGGCTTTCTTCAGGCTTGCGTTGATGGTAAGTCATCAAGACGAACACGAAGAAAGCTCATCCGAAATGAGCATTGAGAGCATCGATGAAGGGGGAACGACATCGGAAGAAAGCAGCAGTTCAGGGGAGCTATAGACACCGAGATCAACAAGGTAAGGCAGGTACGATCTCTTCCTCCCGATAAAATGTTTAAATTTGTTAAATTATTATCTAAAGATTGTTGCAAATTAGAAAAAGAAATTAAAGAATTAAAAGTAATTCTAGTAAAATCTTGTGTTGGGTTTGTAAGATTGCAAAAATAGTTCCATATTGAAAACACATGGGAAATATCATGACTTTATAAGAAAAAGATATCTTCATTGGCATGAGACCTTTTGGATAAAGTCCAAGAACAAAATCATAAGGGCTTAGGCTTAAAGTGAGCAATATCATACCATTGTGGAGATATCTAAATTTTTTTTGATCCAACAATTGGTATCAGAGCCCGGATTGTCAGAAGGTTTAACCGTCGACTGTGCACAAGAGTTATGGTCTGATTGAGCCATATGGGTACAATATTGACCTCGAACAAAGAAAGAGTCATGTGAGACTCCTATGTTCAGATCAAGAGGGCCAGACACTAGGCAGGAAGTCCTAGTTGTGGCTAGGCAAGGAAGTCCTAGTAGGTCGGGTGAACCGAGGGGCAGGAAGACCTGGTGGGTCGAGGATCGGACGTGGGAAGCCTGTGGTCCTTTGTTTGAGGGGCGGATTGTTGGGTTTGTAAGGTTGCAAATATAGTCCCACATTGAAAACACATGGGAAAGATCATGACTTTATAAGAAAAAGATATTTTCATTGGCATGAAGCCTTTTGGATAAAGCCCAAGAGCAAAATCATGAGGGTTTAGGCTCAAAGTGGACAATATCATACCATTATGGAGATATCTAAATTCTTTTCGATCCAACATCTTGTCCATTAGAAGATTTTGATAAATTAGAAAATGATGATTTATAAAAAATAATAAAAAACTTGAAAAATCGACTTATGACTTTCAGAGAGTACATTAAACGTTTAATTTCCTTATGAGGCTTTGTCTATAAAGTGGTTGTTGCTCCAATAACCAAGAAGGCCTAGTGTTTCGCCATAATCTGGAAGCTAAATATTGAAATAAAATATTTAATTAACTAACTGATAGAGCATTAAAATTGAAATTAGATAATGCTTTGAATAGTTACTCATTTTTTTTGAAAAATTCTTAAATTTTTCTATGCAAATTTGTTTAACTTAAAAAAAATTTCAATTTTTTTAACCAATTTAACTTAAAGTTTTTTAAGTTATTTTATAAATTTTACTTTACTAAAATGTATTTTATATGTTACATAAATCTTTTTTAACTTAGAAAATTTTTTCTGCTTCTTACTTAGAATTTTTTTTTTTTGCAATATTTAAAGTTTCTAAAATTATTAGAATTTTTTTTTTGATATCAAATAATCTTCAGAATTTTAAAAAACTTGATAATTTTTTTCAAAATTATTTGAAAATCAGAATTACCCTAAGATTTTTTTTACCCCATTTTTTATGTGATGAAAGGGAGAGAAGGGAAGATTAAGTCTAGGGAGAGGTAGATTATTTTTTTTTATTTTTGTACTTGTATTGCAAATTTATTGCTTTTATTTTATATTTGTTTACCCTAACTTAACCTGGGTTGCTCACATCAAAAAGGGAGAGATTGTTGGTACTCCAAGGTTGTTTTGATGTGATCAAACAAGTTAAGTTAGGTCCTGTTATGTTTAACCCTGTGTCTAACTGTGCAGGAGTTTAGGAGCACAGGAAGTCGAGCAAAAGACGCAACTAGCGAGAAGGACGACACGGGAGGGAGCCGACGGGCTCGGTGCGTCTGAGGGACGAGGTGTTGCGGAAGAGTAGTCGGGCGGACGAGAAGGAAGCATGCGACGTTTCCGAGGGATGAGAAGCCGGAGCGGAAGGTTGCTCGACAAGGCCGAAAGTTAGGTTCGAGTGAGCCATATTTCGGATTCCCGAAATCACCCAAGCGAGTGGAGCCGGAGCAGAGGATCCGAATCGAAAAAGTCAACTATGTTGACTTTGTGAGTCCGAGCGTCCTGAACCCAAAATTTATCATGTTGGACGTGAACTTTGATCGACGCGTTGAGAATAGAATTCTATCGCATTCCAGACGTTTGGAACCCTTCCAGGCGCCCCGACCAAGGCTATTAATACAGCCTTGGTCCAGAAGCTAAAGTATAACAAACATTCTTGTATCAACACTTGTACGTATCTTAGTTTTTATTGAACTTCTCATTTTCTGTGCTTACATTGCTGTAAAGAGGCTTCTCCGCCCGAAGGAGAAATTAGTGCTACTCCATTCCTTGGATTAACAACGTTCCCGGTTGTAACTAAGTAAATCCTCTGAGCCTCTATCCTTTTGTTTATTTAATTGTTTTATGCAAATGTTCTTTAAAGTTCGAGAAGAGTTCGTTTGCTTTTGATTTTGTGCAGGGTTATTCAACCCCCTTCTAACCGGCCAACGGGTTCTAACAACACGGAGTGTGATAAGGTGCTGGAGGAGCTCAAGGAGTATCTTAACTCCTTGCTTGTATTGGCCAAGCCGAGCACTGGTGAGCTACTCTAAATCTATTTATCATCCACCGAGTATACGGTTGGCTCAGCATTGGTAAGACAGAATAGTTATGAGTAACAGCCTATGTATTTTCTAAGTCATACATTAAAATATGTAAAGTCCTGCTACATCTGTCTTGAAAAGTTGGCATATGCACTAGTGCTCGCCGTTCGGAGACTCCATCCCTACTTTCTTTCGCATCCCATCATCGTGATGACCAACAGCACCTTGGGAAGGATCCTTCTCAACCCAGAAGCGTCCGAGCGGCTAATTAATTGGACGACCGAGCTGAGCAAATTCAACATACAGTATCAACCCCGAATGACGATCAAAGCTCAAACCTTAGCTGATTTCGTTACCGATGTCCAAAATGTCGAGCCAGACGCAGCGTGGAAGATATATGTGGATGACTCATCCACTCGGTAAGGCAGCTGGATTGGCATTCTTCTGATTTCGTCGCAGTAGGACAGGATGCAGCTGTCCGTTCGGTTGGATTATCGGGCGATGAATAATAAAGCTGAATATGAAGCCTTGATAGTTTACTTACAGGCAACTCGGCATGTCGGAGCTATAAAAGTTCTCATCCACTTGGACTCTCAATTGGTTGCTCAGCAGCTATTAGGGACATTCGAAATAAGCAGCTCTAAACTCAGGTTATATATAGAAGCTTTTGAGAAGTTGAAAGCTGGTTTTCAAGAGGTGGTGATCCAAAAGATTCCCTGGTCAAAAAATCAAACTGCGGATGAATTGGCTAAGTTAACCAGTTCATTGTCGTCAATCGTGATATAGCAGCGGATCGAGTAAGTCTCATTGGTGGCGCACATTGACAGGATGGAAGACATAACTTTCCCAAGTGACTGGATGACAACACTAATAGAGTTCCCCCCATCAAGGATCACACCTGTCGATCAGGAGGAAGCCTGCTTACTGAAAAAGAGGGTTTGACGGTTCACCCTGATTGGGAATTAGATATATAAAAGAGCCTTCTCCAGGTCCCTGCTCAAGTGTGTTGGACCGGAGGATGTGGAATACATCCTTCAGGAAGTGCACCAAGGCTCCTGTGGAAGTCATCCGGGCGGCCGATGGTTGGCCCAAAAGATTCTCCTCGCCGGATATTTTTGGCCCACGCTTCAAGATGATACCGCTAGGACAGTAGCCACCTGTCTGCCGTGCTAAAAATATCACAACATCCCGCACCGACTGACCAAGGAGATGAAGGCATCCACGGTGTCTTACCCGTTTGACCAATTGGGCACGGAGATCGTTGGACAGTTTCTAATGGCGACCAGTCAGCGAAGATTCCTACTCGTCGTGGTGGATTACTTTTCAAAATAGGTGGAGGCCGAGCCGCTAGCAAAGATAACCGAACAGATGGTCATCAAGTTTATTTAACGGAACATCTTGTGTCGATTCGGCATCCCTTGCCGGCTCGTCTCGGACAACAAGAGGTAGATTGTTGGACGGAGGCTCAGGAAATGGTGCGAAGGCTATGACATTCAGCAAGCCTTTACCTCGTTAGTCTACCTCCCAGAGCAACGACCAGCCGAAAGTCAACAACCAGGAGATCCTCAGAGGTTTACGGGCTCGGCTCGACAACGCAGGAGGCAACTGAGTTGATGAACTCCCCAGTGTCCTGTGGGCTCTTCGCACGATACTAAAAGAGGCGACCGACGTCACACCATTCCAACTGGTGTACGGTGGCGAAGCGGTGGTCCCCATCGAAATCGGAGTAGAATCTGACCGGGTACAACTCTACGATGAGGGGAACACCGAGCGGAGACTCATGGAGCTTGATTTGGTGGATGAAGCTCAGGATAAGGCCGCTGTCCGTCTCACAATGTACAGGCAGCAAATGAAGCAAAACTACAACTGGAGGGTGATCCCGAGGTCCTTCTAGGTCAGCGATATGGTGTGGAAAAGAATAAAATCGGTCGGCGATGTCACCAAGCTCGGAGCCCCATGGGTGGAACCTTCTAATGTTGTGCAGAAGTTCCGCTCAGGAGCCTACTACTTGCAGGACGAAGACGGGAGATAGCTCGAACGGCCTTAGAGCGTGAACCATCTCCAACCCTATAGAGCAAGGTGAGAGGTGCGTGAATAAATCCAAATGTACTTGTATAAGTGTATGTCTTGTGGATGCAGGAAAAGAATGAATAAAAATCCCAAGTGTTCTAGACTCTTGTGTCGACCGACCAAGTTAAAAGTCTAGCGACGACTATAAACCCTTGTCTACGTCAATCAACAGTCGAACAGTGACTTTAAATCCCTATCTACATCAACAGTCAAGCGGCGACTTTAAACCCCGGTCTACACCAACTGTCGAGCGACGACTTTAAACCCCGGTCTACGTCAACAGTCGAGCGGCGACTTTAAATCCCGGTGTTCGTCAACAGTCGAGCGACGACTTTAAACCCTGGTCTTTGTCAACAATTTGTTGGATCGTGATCGTTCGATAGAGGGGGGGGTGAATATCGAATATAAAAAATTCGTCAATAAGAGTAAGCGCAGCGGAAAAGAAAAAACAATGCTAACACAGAACCTTTTTACTTGTTCGAAGCCTGTGTCGACTCCTACTCCAAGGCCCGTACTCGTTGAGTACTTTCGTTGGACAATCACTAGCAATTCGAATATTCAATTACAGAGTTTAAGTACAGAAAAGCTAGAACAAGAAATACCGACAATTATGAAACAAGAAAGGAACAGACAAAGCTTTGTCGGAGATCTTTCGCAGCGTTGCAAGAGCACAGGAGAGCAGGTTTTCAGTTCTGAGTTGTTGTTGAAGCTCCACCCTTGACTCTTCTTTTATATGAGGCTCAGGGCGCCCTGGTGTGACGTGGCAGACCCAACCAGCGAGCTCCACGTGTCTACGCCACGAAATGGATAAACTTAATTAAATTATTTTAAACTTAATTAAATTATTTTAAATTTAATTAAAATTATTTTAAATTTAATTAAAATTATTTTAAATTTAATTAAAATTATTTTAAACTTATTAAAAATTATTTTAAACTTAATTAAAATTATTTTAAACGTAATTAAATTATTTTAAACTTAATTAAAATTACTTTAAACATAATTAAAACTATTTTAAACTTAATTAAAATTATTTTAAACGTAATCTAATTATTTTAAACTTTTAAAATTACTTTAAACTTAATTAAAACTATTTTAAACTTAATTAAATTATTTTAGACTTATTAAAAATTATTTTAAACTTAATTAAATTATTTTAAATTTAATTAAAATTATTTTAAACGTAATTAAATTATTTTAAACTTATTAAAAATTATTTTAAACTTATTAAAAATTATTTTAAACTTATTAAAAACTATTTTAAACTTAATTAAATTATTTTAAACTTAATTAAAATTATTTTAAACGTAATTAAATTATTAAAATTATTTTAAACTTAATTAAAATTATTTTAAACTTATTAAAAATTATTTTAAACTTAATTAAAATTATTTTAAACTTAATAAAACTTAATTAAATTATTTTAAACTTATTAAAAATTATTTTAAACTTAATTAAAATTATTTTAAACTTAATAAAATTATTTTAAACTTATTAAAAAAATTTTTAAACTTAATTAAAATTATTTTAAACTTAATTAAATTATTTTAAAACTTAATTAAATTATTTTAAATTTATTAAAAATTATTTTAAACTTAATTAAAATTAATTAAATTATTTTAAACTTAATTAAAACTATTTTAAACTTAATTAAATTATTAAATTATTTTAAACTTAATTAAAATTATTAAATTATTTTAAACTTAATTATTAAATTATTTTAAACTTAATTAAAATTATTTTAAACTTAATTAAATTATTCAATTATTTTAAACTTAATAAAATTATTTGAAACTTAATTATTTTAAACTTAATTAAAATAAAAATAAAATTCTTGACTTAGATTATTTTTCAAAATTCAAAATATAATTTTTAAAAGGTTGTTAAAAATTCTTTTCAACATATACTTTTTAAATTTTTTCTTGACTTGGTATATTTTTCGTAATGTTTTTTAAAATATAAGTCTATTCTTTGATTTGTCTATTCTAAATTTACTTGGCTTTTGTTTCTACCCCTATTTTTGATGTATGTCAAAGGGGGAGAGATAATGTATTCAGGGGGAGAAATAAGAATTTAAATTGCTTGCTTATTTACTTGTTGCATATTTGTATGCTTGTTTATTTACCTGTTGCATATTTTTAAACTTAACTTTGAACCTTGGTTGCCAAACATCAAAAAGGGGGAGATTGTTGGTGCAAACTACACCAGAATCAAACCTGAGTTTTGATGTTGTCAAAGGTTC
Organism: Zingiber officinale; assembly: GCF_018446385.1. Taxonomy (NCBI): domain Eukaryota; kingdom Viridiplantae; phylum Streptophyta; class Magnoliopsida; order Zingiberales; family Zingiberaceae; genus Zingiber; species Zingiber officinale. Next base: position 143,874,007 of record NC_055989.1, read on the forward strand.
AAGTTAAGTCTTGTTATGATCTAACAAGTTGACTGAGTGTGCAGGATGTTTACTCAACCGAGAAAGTCCTAGCTGGAGGCTAGGCAGAAAAGTCTTACCAGATCGTGGAACCTAGGTGCAAGTCCAAGCAAGTCAAGGGGACCCAATGCTTGGCGGTATGATCGAGAAGTCTGGATGACTGAAGATCAAGAGAAAAGTCCTGGGGAGCCGATCAAGGCTGAGTGAAAAGTCCAAACTGGATCTGGAGGATCAAAGTTTGGCAGGTAGGTTGAGGTAAGCAAACTGGAGGAGCGACAGTGAGGTCGGGTTCCCAGAGGGAACAACCTTAGGTCGCTGATCCAACTGAAGAAACCGGGAAGGTTTTCAAGTTGAGATCAAGACATCTCTACTGTCTATATTACTCATGCACTATATTACTGTGCTAACACTTGTTTTGCAGAAATATTGTTTAAACTCTGTTTTACAGATTCGGCCTGATCGGTCGACCGAACAGGAGGTTTGGTCGACCGAACCAGCTTGACTCAGACCAGAGATCAGTTCAGATCAGGCAAAGCAGAGTTCAGTCCGGTCAAAAGCTTGATCGGTCGACCGAACCAGAAGATCGGTCGACCGAACCATAGTGACTCAGCAAGCCAGTTCATCAGCACCGAATCAGCAAGCAAAGGAAAGAAGGGCTGATCGGTCGACCGAACAAGAGGATCGGTCGACCGATCCAATCAGCATTAATCAGCATTAAAGGGTGATCTTGGCAGATTTCAGCGAACAAGGAAAAACCTTATTCGGTCGACCGATAAAAGAGTTTGGTCGACCGAACCATTGAAGGCCAGTTAATGCAGAATTTAGGAGCCAGCGTCAGACTCCAGCTGTGGGTGATCGGAGCTGGTTCGGTCGACCGAACAGAGGGATCGGTCGACCGAACCTCAGTCCACCTATAAATTCAGACTCGAAGACAGAGGCCAATTAAGAATTTTTCTGATCACAAGTTACTACTCTGCAAGCGACTCATCTTCAGTGCAAAGCAACGTCATTTGGAAGAACCGACCTACGCTACATCTTCGATTCATTTGTCGGTATACTTGTTTTTTGTTTTATACTTAATTGCTAATAAGATAGTAGATTTGTTACTATCTTATTCTATTGTACTTGTACGATCTGCTTCTCTCCGAGGAGTTCGGAGAGAAGGGTTTTAGTGCTTTGCCCATCGGTGCGGTCAAGGACTGCGGGCCTTCGAGTAGGAGTCGAGCTAGGCTCCGAACGAAGTAAACGATTGTGTCTCCTTTCTTATTTTCCGCTGCACAATTCTGACTTAAAAAGAAAAGAATAGTTTTAAAAAGAAGCGATATTCACCCCCCCCTCTATCGCGCTACTCGATCCTATCAATTGGTATCAGAGCCAGGTTAGCTCTGAAATTTCTTAACCGATTTTCTAAGCATCTTTAAAATCTTTTCTTTTCTTAAAATTTCTTTAATATTTTTCATTATCTCTATTTTTTCAAGCACTACTAATCCCAAGACAAAAGTCTTGGAAATATTTTTTTTTATCTGTGCTTTGCAAGGATGTCGAATTCATATCAAGAAGGGTATAGCACAGTCCGACCTCCACTATTCAAAGGAGAAAACTTTAGTTACTGGAAGAATAGGATGGAGTGTTTCCTGAAGTCTGACATCGAACTCTGGTTCACAATCTTGAAAGGTTATACTCCTCCAACGAAGGACGGAACAACTCTAGAACCGGAAGAATGGACTCCACAAATGGTCAAAAAGGCACAACTAAATTACAAGGTGATCAACACCATTCAGTGTGGACTCACAATGGAGGAATTGAACAGAGTTGGTCCCTACGACAACGCCAAAGACTTGTGGGACTCACTAATCAAATTACACGAAGGAACCGACGATTCAAAGGTAAACAAACGAGATCTTCTTTTAAATAATTTACTTAATATAAAAATGTTTCCTGGAGAGACGGCCTCGCAACTACACGCCCGACTGAAGGGCATCCTCAACGGTCTTCACCTGATCGGACACGAACTCGAAAATCGCGACACGATAAGGTACGCTCTAAACGCCTTTCCGAGGAATACTTTGTGGGCATCAATTGTAGATGCATACAAAGTTTCCAAAGATCTTTCAATTCTTAAGTTAGACGAATTGTTTTGCGAGTTGGAATTACACGAGCAATCTAACATGAGTCATGTCGAGAAAGGAGTTGCTTTGTATGCAGGTTCAAGCAAAGAGACAAAATCAAAAACGAAGATCGAGTCTGAAAGCGAGTCAGACTCAGATTCAACAAACGAAGAAGAACTAGTCAACATGGTCCGAAGATTGTTGACTAAGAAAAAGTTCAGAAGAAATACCAAAAAGATTCCACCGAACCAGATCCAAAACAAATCAGAAATGATTTGTTATGGATGCAACAAAAAGGGGCATTTAAAAAACGAATGCCCAAATCGGAAAGAAGAACGACCCAAATCGACAAGACGAAAGAAGACACTTCAAGCGACTTGGGACGAAACCTCTTCCGACGAATCCGACACGGAACAAACGAAGCACTCGAGTCACCTTGCATTTATGGCAAGGAACGCATATTCCGAGTCCGAGTCCGACGAAGAATACGAGTCCGAGATCGACCTCGATTCCGAGAGAAGCCCCGGATCGAAAGATCCGAATATGGTAACGATTTATTCAAAGTCAAATTTACTTAAAGTAGTTAAATGTTTGTTTAAAAAATTAGCAAATTCGGAAAAACAAAATAACTTGTTACTTAAGGAAATAGATCACCTTAAGCAACAAGTTAGCTTGAGTGACTCGACTAACCAAGTTCAAGTCGGAACTTCGACTCAAGTTGAAAAACTCGAGGAAGAAAATTCTGATTTGAAAGGTCAAGTCGAGCGACTCAAGAAAACTTTTGAAAGGTTCGAAATGGGATCCAAGTGTCTAAATATGGTACTTGGATCGCAACGAGCCGTGTACAACAAATCGGGGCTTGGCTATAAATCGAACAAAACAAACAAATCATACATGTCTCTAATCAGTCAAAATGTTAGAAGTCAAGTCCAAGCATGAGTTCAAACAAAACACTTAACCAAACCAATCAAACCAAACCACTACTTGGTCCCTAAGAGTCAAATTCATTACTTAGATAGACCTTATCTAAGTTATGACTCAGGGGGAGCAACTAGAAAAACAATCCAACCAACTTAATTAAACCAAATTCAATACTTAGGATTAGTATTATTAGAACTGTTAGATGAAAAAGGTTTACCAAACCCTATAACATAGCACCGGAATGGATTGAGATGATAGTACGTCAAGGAAACTCTGTCGAAGGAAAGTCTAGGTTGAATATGGAATTCTACCTGGTGCACTAGACTTAGTGGATCTGACCGAAGCTACCCCAGTCAAACATGGGCTAGTTAGACCAAAATTTAGTATTAAGTTTTTTGGGCAGGAACAGTTTGGAAAGTCTCCAGCAAGTGGTCTAATGATATTCAAATAGGTCATATGCCTCGCCACTGAATTGAAACTTATCTTTAGGACGTCTGTTTGATTAACCCAAAGCTAAGTTTGAATCTAACATGGGTTCAATAACCTTTTTCAATAAAATTAATTCTAATTTGAACTAAATTAATTTTGATCTAATTCAAACTAATTAAATTATTTTAAACTTAATTAAATTATTTTAAACTTATTAAAATTATTTTAAACTTATTAAAAATTATTTTAAACTTAATTAAATTATTTTAAACTTAATAAAATTATTTTGGACTTAATTAAAATTATTTTAAACTTAATTAAATTATTTTAAACTTATTAAAAATTATTTTAAACTTATTAAAAATTATTTTAAACTTAATTAAAAACTATTTTAAACTTAATTAAATTATTTTAGACTTATTAAAAATTATTTTAAACTTAATTAAATTATTTTAAACATAATTAAAATATTTTAAACTTAATTAAAATTATTTTAAACTTAATTAAAATTATTTTAAACTTAATTAAATTATTTTAAACTGAATTAAAATTATTTTAAACTTAATTAAAATTATTTTAAACTTATTAAAAATTATTTTAAACTTAATTAAAATTATTTTAAACATAATTAAATTATTTTAAACTTAATTAAAATTACTTTAAACTTAATTAAAACTATTTTAAACTTATAAAAAATTATTTTAAACTTAATTAAAATTATTTTAAACGTAATTAAATTATTTTAAACTTTTAAAATTTCTTTAAACTTAATTAAAACTATTTTAAACTTAATTAAATTATTTTAAATTTAATTAAAATTAATTTAAACTTAATTAAAATTATTTTAAACGTAATTAAAAATTATTTTAAACTTAATTAAAATTATTTTAAACATAATTAAATTATTAAAATTATTTTAAACTTATTAAAAATTATTTTAAACTTATTAAAACTTATTTTAAACTTAATTAAAATTATTTTAAACTTATTTTAAACTTAATTAAAATTATTTTAAACTTAATTAAAATTATTTTAAACTGAATTAAATTATTTTAAACTTATTAAAAATTATTTTAAACTTAATTAATATTATTTTAAACTTAATAAAATTATTTTAAACTTATTAAAAATTATTTTAAACTTAATTAAATTACTTTAAACTTATTAAAAATTATTTTTAAACTTATTAAAAATTATTTTAAACTTAATTAAAATTATTTTAAACTTAATAAAAATTATTTTAAACATAATTAAAATTATTTTAAACTTAATTAAATTATTTTAAAACTTAATTAAATTATTTTAAAACTTAATTAAATTATTTTAAATTTATTAAAAATTATTTTAAACTTAATTAAAATTAATTAAATTATTTTAAACTTAATTAAAACTATTTTAAAATTAATTAAATTATTTTAAACTTAATTAAAACTATTTTAAACTTAATTAAATTATTAAATTATTTTAAACTTAATTAAAATTATTAAATTATTTAAAACTTAATTAAAATTATTTTAAACTTTATTTAATTATTTTAAACTTAATAAAATTATTTGAAACTTAATTATTTTAAATTTAATTAAAAAAAAAAATTCTTGTCTTAGATTATTTTTCAAAATTCAAAATATAATTTTTAAAAGGTTGTTAAAAATTCTTTTCAACATATACTTTTTAAATTTTTTCTTGACTTGGTATATTTTTCGTAATGCTTTTCAAAATACAAGTCTATTCTTTGATTTGTCTATTCTAAATTTACTTGGCTTTTGTTTCTACCCCTATTTTTGATGTATGTCAAAGGGGGAGAGATAATGTATTCAGGGGGAGAGGTTTATTTCAGGGGGAGAAATAAGAATTTAAATTGCTTGCTTATTTACTTGTTGCATATTTGTATGCTTGTTTATTTACCTGTTGCATATTTTTAAACTTAAGTTTGAACCTTGGTTGCCAAACATCAAAAAGGGGGAGATTGTTGGTGCAAACTGCACCAGAATCAAACCTGAGTTTTGATGTTGTCAAAGGTTCAAGTTAAGTCTTGTTATGATCTAACAAGTTGACTGAGTGTGCAGGATGTTTACTCAACCGAGAAAGTCCTAGCTGGAGGTTAGGCAGAAAAGTCTTACCAGATCGTGGAACCTAAGTGCAAGTCCAAGCAGGTCAAGGGGACCCAATGCTTGGCGGTATGATCGAGAAGTCTGGATGACTGAAGATCAAGAGAAAAGTCCTGGGGAGCCGATCAAGGCTGAGTGAAAAGTCCAAATTGGATCTGGAGTATCAAAGTTTGGCAGGTAGGTTGAGGTAAGCAAACTGGAGGAGCGACAGTGAGGTCGGGTTCCCAGAGGGAACAACCTTAGGTCGCTGATCCAACTGAAGAAACCGGGAAGGTTTTCAAGTTGAGATCAAGACAGCTCTACTGTCTATATTACTCATGCACTATATTACTGTGCTAACACTTGTTTTGCAGGAATATTGTTTAAACTCTGTTTTGCAGATTCGGCCTGATCGGTCGACCGAACAGGAGGTTTGGTCGACCGAACCAGCTTGACTCAGACCAGAGATCAGTTCAGATCAAGCAAAGCAGAGTTCAGTCCGGTCAAAAGCTTGATCGGTCGACCGAACCATAGTGACTCAGCAAGCCAGTTCATCAACACCGAATCAGCAAGCAAAGGAAAGAAGGGCTGATCGGTCGACCAAACAAGAGCATCGGTCGACCGATCCAATCAGCATTAATCAGCATTAAAGGGTGATCTTGGCAGATTTCAGCGAACAAGGAAAAACCTTGTTCGGTCGACCGATAAAAGAGATCGGTCGACCGAACCATTGAAGGCCAGTTAATGCAGAATTTACGAGCCAACGTCAGACTCCAGCTGTGGGTGATCGGAGCTGGTTCGGTCAATATCGAACAGAGGGATCGGTCGACAGAACCTCAGTCCACCTATAAATTCAGACTCGAAGACAGAGGGCAATTAAGAATTTTTCTGATCACAAGTTACTACTTTGCAAGCGACTCATCTTCAGTGCAAAGCTACGTCATTTGGAAGAACCGACCTACGCTACATCTTCGATTCATTTGTCGGTATACTTGTTTTTTGTTTTATACTTAATTGCTAATAAGATTGTAGATTTGTTACTATCTTATTCTATTGTACTTGTACGATCTGCTTCTCTCCGAGGAGTTCGGAGAGAAGGGTTTTAGCGCTTTGCCCATCGGTGCGGTCAAGGACCGCTTGACCGCGGGCCTTCGAGTAGGAGTCGAGCTAGGCTCCGAACGAAGTAAACGATTGTGTCTCCTTTCTTATTTTCCGCTGCACAATTCTGACTTAAAAAGAAAAGAATAGTTTTAAAAAGAAGCGATATTCACCCCCCTCTATCGCGCTACTCGATCCTATCAGTTCCCTTTTCGGAAACGCGTCCTCACAGTCACTTCCTTCCAGTGACTTACCTTTACTTACCCGCCAGACGTCCGGTCAGCCCTTCGACCCATCTGGACTTCTCGCCAGCTATCCGGTCAACCCGTCGACCTAGCTGGACTTCTCGCCAAGCGTACGGTCAACCCGTCGACCCGCTTGGACTTCTCGCCAGCTATCCGGTAGCCTGTCGACCTAGCTGAACTTCGTGCCAAGCGTCCGGTCAGCCCGTCGACCCGCTTGAACTTTGTGTCAGTTATCCGGTCGGCCCGTCGACCTAGCTGGGCTTCGTGTCAGACATCTGGTCAGCCCATCGACTTGTTTGGACTTCGCCTGCACATTCGGTCAGATTGTTAGATCAACAGCAAGACTAACTTAACCTATTTTGTCATTCATCAAAACCTGGATTAAACCGTTAGTGCTAACCGCACCAACACAATCAAGCAACTACTTTAAACCCCGGTCTTCGTCAGCAATCGAGCGACGAGTGTAAACCCTAGTTTTCATCAACAGTCAAGCGACGACTTTAAACCCAAGTCTGCACCTTCAATAGTCGAGTGATGGCTATAAACCTAAGTCTACAACAAATAATAGCTTATCAGCAGCTCTAAAACCAAGTCTACAACAAATGAAGAGGATCGACGAATATATAAGTTGAGAATAAGGCTGACGAGGAAACGTGCTGCTCCAAGAAGCAACAGTTTTCACTAAAATAAGGTCATTCGATAGCATTGAAGTGATCGCTCAGACATCCCAACGACTGGTTATATCGACGATCGGGAGGACAGGGAACCACACTCAGAAAGTTTTCCCAAAATGGTAAGTGATTTGTAATCCTACTCAAGCCGAGCGACGAAGTATGCATGAACAAGTGCGACAACCAACAAAGCAAAGAAACGCCAAACGAGCGATCATGCATTGAAACTTAGAAAATTTTTACAAGTTTTCAAAGGGAAGTACAAAAGGAGGCGAGCTTCGCAAGGGGCGGGTTCACTCAAGGTAGAGCACATCATCGGGCAGCGACTCGGTCAACTTGTCCCGACTGATGACATTGTTGATCAATGCGGTTGGGATATGGCCGCCGCCCTTCAGCTGGTTGAACGTTCCATCAATGGCGAGGTTAAAGAGGCGGAGCGCCCGGTCGGTGAGTTGGACGTTTAAAGGGTCCGAGGGGAGGTAATTCCGCTTCAGAATCTCAAATCGGCTAGACTTTGCGCCTTGATGCTCCTCCAAGGTCATTCAGGAAGCCTCCAGCTCAGCCTTCAGAGTAGCCAGCTTGGCATCCTTAGTGGCGAGCTATACTTGCGCCACTGTTTGTTCAACCAAGCAGCTCTCCCGCTGGGCATTCAAAGCTGCCTCCGCCTCCTTCAGGTTTTGAGCTAGGATCCTAACCTCTTTGCTCTTGATCTCTAAGTCCTAAATGGCTTGAAGCTTCGTGGTATTGGTCAAAAGGTCTTCAACTGGAAGGAGCTGGCATTCTTATTGAGCCTCACCAGTTGCGAAGCCTGCTCGGCGCTCTTGCCCCTCTCTGCCTCCAACAGCTTGGCGCTCTTTTGCAGATCGGCCTTTAGTTGGGCCGCCTCGGCAGTTAGCTACTCCAAGCGCGTCTTAGAAGTCGTTGACTAGCCGCTTGGAGCACGCAGTTGCTGGACTTCATGCTCCAAAAATGCAAGCCTCTAGCATATGGCCAGGCTCTCGATCCAGTACTGCAGGAACAGGGAAATGCTAAGGGTCGAGCAGATAAAAAGAAGTATGTACAAAGGCAACGTACATACCCCAGTGGATATTTGTGTATGGTTGTTCGCAAGCTCCCATGGAGAAATGATCGCCGCATCGACCCATATTTACGTGAGCAACCATTGGATTCGTATCTGGTGCTTGAGGGTGTGGAACACATCGTCATCCGAATTGCGCCACTCATCGATCGACAAATGGATAATTGTCGTTATTTGTCTCTAGCCGATCAGACGAGAGGGTTTCGAGGTCGCTCTGCCCGTAGACTGAGGTAGTTTGATCGGATGTGGGACACTTGGGTCGCTGACAAGGATTGGGGTGGCATGAAGGTAACCGGTGGTGCACAAATTGTCCCCAGCGGCAATCCGGACAATGACAGTGTCCAGTCGAATGACTGTGAGGTGTAGAGCGTTGTGGCTCCTTGCTTGGGAAGAGCAGACGTTAATGTCTCGCCCCGCTTGGAGGGTGGTCATGAACCAGCTTGGGTTGGAGTTTGCAGAGCAGAAATATCAGAGCGGGAGGACTCTTCCACACGATGCCTCTTGTGTCGTTGCAGTGGTTCGCAGGAAGTGGCCGACTCAAAAGCCACCGTGATCGGTAACATCGAGGGTCGTTCTGGAGGAAGGTTCGCTGTAGCAGCTGTTGCATCACTAGCCGTAGTTTGACTTCTTCCACCCTTGCTGGCCGGCACTTTGGCTCCTTCGGTATCGCTAAGCGGATCCTCGTGGGAGCCAACCAGTTGTTGGCCTCAACTCTCCAATTCGTCCACAGTCGCGACATTAATTTTTGTGTCCGCGAGTTTACTCTTGCCGGCCAGATGGGCCCTTAACATAATGCGAGCTACAAAAAAGAAAGCAAAATCAGTTAGATTCAAGGATGAAGAGAAGAAAGAGCATACTTAGGTTGGACGGAAACCGCATGCAGATCGGGCTCAAGCCGAACACGTAAAGGGCGTCCTCCAACAGCAACCGGTGAATGTGGTATTTCTGACCGACCAAACTGGAAGCTGCCTGGAGAAAGTTCGATCGGCTTTTGTACTTCCTGAGCAATGAGGGATTCATCACTTCCATATGCTAGCCGATCGGTAAAATGAAGAAAGAAGTAATGTTCCCTCCAATGCTTATTGGAGTACGACATTTTATCAAAAAAGACTGAGCCCACTCGGGCTTGAAACAAGAAGGTCCCTGGCTCAGATAATTTAGGATAATAAAAATAATGAAAACCTCGAGGAATCAAGAAAATGCCGTGTAGGCAGAACAAAACTACGACCCCGCATAGCAGTCTAAAGGAATTCGACACTAACTGATTAAGGGAAATATAGAAGTATTTACAAATAGCGGAAAAATAGGATGAACGGGGAATCAAATGCCAGCAGTTAACTGATCCTTAAACAAACACAGAAAATCTACTGATGGTTCGTGTGGTCGGTCGTAAGTAGATAGAATGACAACTTGGTAATTGGAGGGAAAATAGTAGGCGGATTTCATCTTTTCAATATCTTCCCCCATTAAACCTGAACTCGGTGGAAGTATACAGAGCTCAGGGACAAGAACAAGGGGTTGCGAGGAACTGGCTATCGAAAATAAAGGATTCAAGAAGGAGCAATGAACGGATTCGGATAACGAAAGAGCGAATAAACTTACAGAAAACGATTGTCGGAGAAGAAGAAGAGATGAAGCGTAGCAGAGAAGGCTCGAAGACAAAAGTGCAAGGAATGAAGACAACAGCAACGTGAAGTAAGGTTTATTGCGGTCGATCGCCCTGAGCTGTCTGATCCAGGGTTCAAAAAATCAGGAGAAGATCCGACCATAGAACTTAAAAAAAGGCGCCTGTCACATCACCCAACGGATATCCGCCTATCACGTCAAATATGCGACGACAGAAAGTGGGGCACGTGGCGTTCAGCTATCAAAAGACATTAATGAGGCTTAATTAAAAGGTATAACTGCGTGCTCGACCATAATGATTAGAGATTTGCATAGTCTTCAAGAAATTTGGATGATGTCAGCTACTATGAAAGGGCGCTCATCCGAGGGAGCGCAAGGAGAGGAGAAATTTCTCCAAGTGTTGTCACCCATTGTCTTGATCAGCGCAAAGAGTAGGTTATCACATAGCTGAGCGACCGATGCACCATCTGCCTTAGGTGGTATGATCTAAGCGGCAGCTACAAACCCAGCTAACGAAATAAAGCCGAACGGTGTAAATATTTGTTCCAATCAGAAACTTGGAAGTGTATATGGTCCAATCAGACGTGGAAACCACCGAAGGCTCTATTGGTCAAGTCAGTCAGACTTGCAATCTCCTTCGACTAGACTTGAGGGGGAGGCTTGTGATGTGGCGATAAAGGGGAGCCCACCCGACGCTGGTCTAATGTCGAGGTGGAGGTCAAGAGCAGAGCTCCTCTGGTCCGCTTTTAGCAGACCAGGCTCTGGTCCTCTACACTAATTAGAGGGATTCAATGGTCCCTACCTGCTAAACAGGTGGGGACCATTGAATCCCTCCAATCACTGCCCCTGATCCAGGGGTGGACCAGGGCAGGCGAGACCAGAGGATTCCGCTTGGGAGGTAAAAGTTAAGGTGGTCAATGTCAGGATGTCAAAAGACTCGCCTACAATGTCCGAGTGGAGGTCGACTACAACAGTCGGTCGAGGCAAGCAGTGTCCGATTGGTAAGAGACTTGTCCGAGCAGGTTAACCATCTAGCTCAGGATAAGATGGTAAGATAGCCAGACGCTAAGTGTGAAACAGTTGGGCACTAAGGAGACTAAAGAGCTTGTCCGATCGGGAGAGACAAGTTACTACTCCCAGTCACCACAAGGAAGAGCAGTTGAGGGCGACAGAGTGGAGAAGTCCCGGTCAAGCGGCTACCCCACTCGGCCAAGTAGTGAGACCATTGTTATATCTTTCGATATCCTTTTTGGGAGATAGTGTCACTTTGCAGAGGTATAGTCAACAGGCGCATCGTACGGCGGAAACTTCTACTGTCTTATCAGGGATATACATACCCTATTAAGGTATGGTGGCAAAGGCACTTTCCTGATAGGTCCTTTCATAAGACACATTAGAGAGAGTACCCATGCCTTGAGAAGTGTGCACGTCGTCCACCAGAGCTCTATATAAAGGGGGGTCCAAGCACCGACGGAAGTACGTGTTATTCATTGTTTGCACTTGCGTTATTGTTGCTCTGGTTTCCTCTACAATTCTGGTGACTGACTTGAGCGTCGGAGGGCCAACGCCGGGGGCTCTTTTCCTGGCTCGACACTGATGTTGCTTGTTTTACAGAGTGGGATGCGATCTACATCCAGCCAACACAGCAATTACATTCCTATCTTTCCACCTTCCCATTTTCAGACAAGATCAATATCAATTACACTGATTGAGGATCATTCTCTCCCATATAAATTGTGTATAAATATTGTCTAAACTATTCATAATATTATATTGGATTAAGAAATCATTTTGACTTTGTCTTCTTCCACTTTATACTTTTCTTTATTTCTTTCTTGGTATCAGAGCAAGTCAGAGATAACTCCTAAATTTCAGATCCTATGGTGACACAGCAAACCCTCCTCTCTGGCCTAATTGTATTAACAATACTTGACTAGAACATCTACGTGTCGTGAAAATCATAGATACTTCTTGTGTTAAAGGAGCATCACTTGTACCAATTTGTTAATGGTTTAGAAACAACGTTATTTGAACTTATTGAGGAGAAAGACGACAAAGGAGAGATTGTCATTGTCTACATCAGTCTAGATTTTACCGCCTAGGAGACAGAAGATCAACGACTCCTCTCATGGCTAATAACAACACTTTCCGAAACTTCTTAAGCGATTGCCCTAATCGCTTATAAACAATAGATATCTAAAATTTTCACTTATAAACAATATTAGTATATGCCATAATTAATTATTATATATAGAGATGTAGTTTCCAAGAAAATTATTTAATAAATAAATTTTGAACTCTAAAATTCTTACACAGACAAAAAAATTCAAATTTTTTTTCTTTGTCGAGAACATAATTTTTCATCAAAAAAAATAAAAATTTTAAAAATAACTCTAAAAAAAAATAATTTTTAAGATATTAATTTTATTGAAAAATTCATAAGAAATAATAAAACAGTCAAAATTTTTTAAAATTTTTTCTACAGATAAATAATGAAATCTTTTTTTCAAAAAAAAAATCATGATCTAATTAATTTTGAACAGAAAGGTTACGAAACAATTTATTTAAAAAGTTAGACAATTTTAAACAAAAATAAAAAATATTAAATCAAATTAAAAATAAAACATGCATAAATATTTAATTTAGACATGATATTCGAACCCAATATAGATTTCTACCTATTGGATTAATCAAATATTTTCTAATAATAAATTTTTATGATAATTTTTTAATTTGGCTCTTATGATGTCAAAAGTGTCAATTTAATCCATGATAATTTGAAGTAGCAAAATTCAAACATATAGAAATTTTCAAATTTCCTATTTGTTATTTTAATTTTTTCATTTTCAATTTTTATCTTGTCGAAATCTTCTAATCGACGAGATTTTGCTAAAGTTTCTTTTAACTCTTTGTTTTTTTAATAATATTTTTTTTATCATTTTCTAATTGACAGAAATTTTTAGATAGCATTTTAATAAATTTGTATAACTAGTCAAAAGGAATAGACCGTACCTGACTTACCTTGTCGATCTCATTATCTGATGCTCCCCCCTTAGTATTGCTTCCTTCTGATGTTGCTCCCCCTTCATCGATGTTCTCGATGCTCATTTTGGATGAGCTTGCTTCGTCATCTCTTGGTGACTTGCCATTAGCGCAAGTCCGGCATAGGCTTCAATCTCCAACTCTAATGACGTTTCGTCTCACATCGCCTTTAGATTTTTATATTTTTTCTGGGTTGGTCTTTTGTCTTTGTCCTTATTCTTCAGTTTTAGACAGTTGTCTTTGACGTGTCCTCTTCATTGCAATGATAGCATCTCACTTTCCTTTTTCTTTTCTTGGCCTACACTTATTGAATTTATTAGATCTATTTTTTTTAAAAAAAAAAATCTTACCATAAATGTCTTTTTGTCATCGTTGAGAAATGTTTCGAAATCTAGTTCGTCCATTTTTACCTTTAAGGTAATATTCTGTTTCGGTTCATTTTTTAGATTTGCACATCTAGATTCATGAATTTCAAAGGTAGAAAACAATTCTTCTAGATTACTTACCTCTAAGTCTCTAGAGATGTAATATGCATCTATTAGAGTTGACCATTTTAGTGGTCTTAAAAAAACATTAAGCACATACTTTAGCGAATCTCAGTTGGTTATTTTTTCTCCGAGATTCGTGAGTTTGGTGATTAGCTCCTTTAGCTTGGCGTGCAATTGAGGGATTGTTTCACCTTCCTTCAATCGAAGATTTGTTAGTTGGTTTCAAAGTAGATCTCTTTTTGTGAGCTTAACTTTGGAGGATCTTTCGTGAAGCTCCAAAATTTTTTTTCAGAGATCTTTTGCAAACTTGTAGACTCCGATCCTGTTGACCTCTTGTGGTGAGAGTGCATTTAGTGGATGGAATTCTTCTTTTCTGTTGGCCACAAATTTAGCTTGTTTATTTTTTGTCCAGTTTTCCTATTTCTTTAGCTTGTCGTTGTTGTCGGTAGGTACTACAAAACTATTTTTTTAAATTAGAAATATATCAAAATCGGTTTTGAAATATACCTCCATTTTCTTTTTCTAGTGGGTGAAGTCTCTGTTGAACTTATGCGAGTGAATACTTGTTCCGACCATCTTCTTTTTTGCTTCGGACGGCAGTTAATCCTTCTGAAGCAGTTGAGCTCTGATATCAATTGTAGATCATGTGCGGCTAGCAAGAAGGGTGTAAATTGCCCTATTCAAAATTAAACAAGTATACCTTTCTCAAACTATTGAACTTTAAACAATTACACACTTAACACAAAGATAATATAATTAAGAAGAGTAAGAGATAAATAATTTTACTTGATTTTGTTTACAATCAGAAGATTGTTATTCCAAAAAAAGTAAGTGCACTATGAAGATATCCTTCTTGAACAAAGCGTCGGAGGCGAAAAAGATTCGTTCAAAAAATGAAGCTCGGAAATGAAAAATGGAATGGATATAGGAGTGTGTTGTTCGAAATGAAGAAGATCATGACTCTATTTATAGCTCACTGGTTGAATCTGATCGTTTGTTGACGTGACATGATCCGGGCACCCGGACCCTCTTCGGGCGCTCCCAGCGTGGCAAAACTCTATCTCCACGCAACAGCTACTCAACGACCAAGTGATAAGGTTTTATCCATCTCCGGGCGCTCGGACCCTCCTCTTGTGCACGACCATTGCTGACGTGGACCAAAAGTTGATCCGTAGCATTGAGGCGACCCTGGGGCACCTTGATGGTTCGGGCGCTCGGACTACCTTGTCCGAGCTCTTGGACGGTATAGGCACTTGGATTAGTTAGCCATGTGCTGATTGGTTCAACACCTTCTCCAATCGCTTGAGTGATTTCGATCATCCAGAATTGGGCTCACCCGAATCAATCTTCCGATCTTCTTCTCGAGCAATCTTCCACTCTGGTTTCTCGTCACTCGAAAATGTTGCACGCTTCCTTCTCGTCTGCCAGCGTATTCTTCCGCAGCACCTCCTCCCTCAGACACACCGAGCCCGTCGACTCTTTTCCGTGCCATCTTTCTCGCTAACTGCTTATGTCGCTCAACTTCTTATACTCCTAAGTTCCTATACACTTAGACACAAGGATCAAAACATAATAAGACCTAACTTGATTTAATTGAACGCATTAAAATTATCACATGATACTTTCAAATAGAAACTTATTTAGTGATAGAAATTAATTTTCATCTATTAAGTTTTAACGGAATAAAAGTTTCGTCATCAGATTAATTTTTATTATTTTTTTATATTAAAAATTATATTCTGCCGTTAATTAAATAGAATAAATATCTCAACCAACGATAAACGACGTCGTACCATTTAGGGCTACTTTGGAACATCATTGCCCATCTTAGTCAGTCAATATCATTTTAAGAAAAAAGGAAAAATATTGACGAGTTAATTCATCGGACCTAAATTATTTGAACAACATTGATAGTTTGTTAATAAAAATAGAGACTCGCAGCCAAGCCAAAGGAGTGGCTTGTAGCAGTGAGTTGTTTCCCATCTAAGCCGTAAATAAATTAAATGTAGATCCATTCAGCTCTATCATAAATAATATTTATGAATAATAATGTTCGTGAATATAAATATATTTAATTTGTTTACTATATTTATGAACAATATTTATGAATCATATTTATTAATAAAATTTTATTAATATAATAAATAAATAAATAAATTTTTAATATGAATAATTAAATAAGTTTAAATTGAGATTTCGATAAAATTAAGTTCAAATTAAGTTAAACTCAAATTCATAAAAATAAATCAAGTAAATTTAAATAATTAAATAGTTTAATTGAATTATCTCGTATGCTTATTATTTAAGCGCAGGTATATGTACTCATAAAATCTCCTTTCACATATTTTATTTTCATTCGTATAATTTAGAATGTAATATTATTCTGTCTCTTGTGGATGTTTCTTGTATATTTTACTTTTTTTGGGATCTCTTGAGGACCCATTCATGCTAAAGAACCATCCCCTGAATTACAAAAAATAGTCCAGAGGATCTGGCCTCCTCTTGAGGATGGTTCCTGTACATTGTACTTTTTTGCAACTTGATATAAAAATAATTAACGGCTAACGAAAAGGCCATTGAAATTATACCTTGTGTTATATTTTGATAATTCAAATTGTTTGAGTGAGGCCTTTAAGATTTGAAAAGACAATGAGGCCATTTAAATTTAAAATACTTTTTTTTTAACTTTTATGAATTATGATTAATTTATGTGCAAGTGAAAAATATTAATTGAAGATTAATAGTTAATTATCAAGCTAAGTTTATTTCTTGTACCATCCGTTAATTGAGGGAAGAAGAGCAGGGATTGAGGTTAATGACGCTTTCTTCTCTACATTCATCATCGTGCACAGCGAGGTTGCCATCAGACAGTCGAGATCCTTTAGATCGTAACCTTTAGTCTATTTCTAAACTAAAGATTGTTCATAGATGAAATTCTATGGATCCCATCTGTATAACAGGTGGAGTTTATGAAACTTCTATCTATGAGTAAGCTAGGTTATTCTCTTGACTGTACTTTAAGATCCAAGATGATTCGAGCTCGTCACTAAACATCTCAAGATTTTTAGAAGCCATAGGTAAAGAAAAACATAACTCTTTAGGTAATTTTTTAAAAAAAATTCTCACCCATTTTTTATTCGGATTTGAGATGGCAATTACAAGTTTATTTTTTTTAAAAATTAGTTTTAAAAAATGGATTTTTATAAAATTTAGTTTTCTGGTTTTGAAATGTAAAATTATTAACTAAATTTGTATATTTAAGTTTTGATAATAATTTTGTTCAACTTATAAAATTATTAAATTATTTAATTTTTTTTTAACACTGATGAACTTAAAATTTTGTTTTCTGACTTTTTTAATATTCTATTTTGAGTTGTATGAGTAAAAAATCTTTAATTAATTTTTTATTAAGAAAGAAAAAAGAAAAAAAATGAGAAATAAATATTAGTATCACCAAATAAGGAGAAAGAATGGCTGATAAGGAAGGAAAATGGCACAAGCATTGAAAGAAAAGTTATGCGATCGGTTGAGATTTTTTTTTGTGAGATATTATAAAGGAAAGAGTTATTAGATTTTATAAAATATAATTAAATAGGTTGCCTAATTTTATATTAAATTAGGGAAGGTAATTAATAAGGAAATTGCGAGTTGAAAATGGGAAGGGGAATCCGTAGCAACTATGACAATTTTTAAATAAAATTAAGGAATATAATTAATGAGGAAATAAGGATAAATATTTTGTGTGAATAGTCAGTAGAATTGTCAGCAACATGACATTTATTGACGTGGACACACGTGCCCCTAAAATTAATCAATAAAAAAATTAAAAATTATAAATCAAATTTTAATAAAAATAAATTATCAACTAAATCTAAATCTAACTTGAAGTGATAGAAAATTAACTCTCTCTGTATAATTTTCATGATTTATATCCTTTCAAAAAGTGTGGGGTTGTCATGGTGAGACTCAACTTTACATTTTACTCCAACAGAAAAAAAAAATTATTAATCAAATTTAATTTAATGAGTAAATAAAATCTAATTTGATTAGTAAAAAATTAAAATTATCAATTAATTAAATTTTAATAATTCACAAAACTAGTAATATTTCAGAAAAAATTAGAATTTTATATGGTCTTGTTTCTCAAATTTATTTGATGATAAATCCGTGAGGTCAAATTGTCCACTACTAAAATTAATTATATCTTAAAGTTAGATAATGGAATTATTAAAAATAATGATATATCATACTTCTATTTTTTTTAATAAAATAAGGGTGTGCCAACTTTTTAATAAAATAAGGGTGTGTCAGACTCATACAATAATATAAGGGTAACATTTGAGAATCCTAACAATAAGTTACTGTAATGTACTCTCCCTCATACAAAATTAATTTATTTTTTTTATCAAATATAAAATTGATAAGGATAGACACTATACTTGATCTTAGTTAAAGACCGAGAAATGTATACTTTTTAAAGTCGTTAACCCAAAATATTTATAGAAATTTCTTCTATTCACGGGTGTTGTCAATTCTAAATTCTAAGATGTGGAACTAAAGAAAATTATAATATATATATTTTTTATATAAAAACAACTAGAAAAAAATTATTAATAAAATTATTTTATTTTAGTGTGAAAAAATATTAAATTAATTTAATTTTAGATTTTATCAAAATTAATAAAGGATAGTGATTCTTAATAAAATAGTAATATAGTAAGATAATTGGGAAGGAAAGAAATAATGACACATAATTTTTTTTAATATTTGTTAGATGATTTAAATTTATTTTTTTTCCAACCCATATAGATTAAAATAAATGAATAAAATAGCATCCAAATTTTTTCTCTTACTTTATTAACATTGTCTAGTCATTTATAAGAAATATCTTGCCATTTAAGATAATAAATGCCTAAAGATAATTTCATATTATTCATTTTTTTATTTATTATCATATTAAATATGATAATAAAATTATTATTTTTTATATATATTAGTAAAGCAATCAGGGAAATAAGAATGAATATATAAGTGTGAATAAATTAATTTTTAAAAATCGAAAAAAAATATTTAGGTTACTTAAATCAATCAATTCGTTGGCTTCATTCCATCTGGTAGCAGAGATGACGTGGCCAATTCCCATTGGGACTCTCACAAACGGACACCACTGACGTCATTCACCAACTCCAGCCGCAACCAACCGCAACAATGACGTCACTCCGTCGGCCAGAAACTTCGCGTTGTGTCGGACGCACCGTAACGGATCAGCGTCCTCGATCCCTTCCCGTCCTGAAAGATTCGCGCAAATCGCTTTGAGATACGGACACGCGTCCACAACCAGATTTTGTCATCTTTTTACAAATTAGAAAATATGTCAAAACAACCTCTAAAGTTTTATTAATATCAAAATGCCACCTAATATTTTAGTTTACAACTAACATCAGGAAGTTCTCTGAAAATGTTCTATATATTAGGGAGTATCATGAAAATTATTTGTCTAATTAATTATGATAATTTCAATTGGAAACCTAAGTCATATATGTAATGTGATTATTGTGTTGATATGATCATCTGTTTGCGGCAAAATCTGGCGGAAATCGTGATGCTATCTCTATTAGCTGGCGGGTGGTGGATAGGTTCGACGACGACGCGGCAACGAGATCCGAGCTTGCCGAATTCCGCTTCGACCTTTATGGAATCCGACGTCTCCATCGTCGCGCTTCACTTCTGCTCCCCTTAAGTTCTGATCTGTAGATATTCCCCCCTTCTCTGCTGTTTTCCGGACCGGAGCTCTCGTTTCCTGCGTTTCTTTCTGCGAAAAATTCGATTTTGAGGATTCTTTGCGGTCTGGTGCATAAGACCCGTGCTTTGGCTCTTCCGCCGCGGATTGGTGTTGTTAGGGATCGGAATCTCTTTTCCGGGTTCTCTTTCTGCTTTTGGTATACGGACACCCGCGCTTTGGTCTCTTTCATTGAGGATTGAGGTTCGGAACTGGCGTGATTGAGGGATTTTTGGATTGCGGCAGCTTTAAGGCAGTGGAAAAAGGGACAAAGTTTGGGGTTTGGATACTCTTAAGGGTTTCTTGTGTGCGCCTGGTTTGCCTACTATGGGTTCGTTCAAGCATGAGATTGAGAGGAAACAAATGCTTACTCTTTTCCTTCTTCTTGTATTGTTGGTTCCCACGGCAGTGAGTAATGTGGTGCTGATCGGAAAAAACGTGTCCTTGTCGTTTCCAGATGTCGAGGCCAATTTTGGTGAGTGTTTCGTATTTTTAGCAAGGTTTATTTGGCATCTTGCAATTGTATCATGGCTTATTGGTTCTCATATGTTGTTATGTGCAGCTCCACCAGTAAAAAGATCAGGTGAATCTGGAGTATTGTATCTCGCAGAGCCGTTAGAGGGGTGCACTAAGTTAACAAATGAAATTTCTAAAGGTTTAGGTGATCCATTTGTGTTGATCAGAAGAGGAGAATGTTCTTTTGAAGCTAAAGTCAGGAATGCACAATATGCTGGTTTCAAAGCTGCTATCATATTTGACAACGAGGATAGAGGATCCCTGATTTCAAGTAAGACTTTTATAGTTTGCAGTATTGCAACTTTAGGATGTTTAGTAGAGCATTTTAAAAAATCTCGTCTTGGTTAGAGAGAACCAAATGTGCAGTTGCGTTGTAACGGGTCAAAGCAATATGATATTTGCCAATTTCATTAAAAATTCAATTACTTTAATTTCTAATGGCGATCATACCTTGCTTTACATGATAAAACAACTAAGGCCTTATTTGTTTATCTCGAATAATTTAACTGTGATGGGAATTGGGAGCACACAACGAGGTGTCATGGAGGAGTTGGCAACAATTTTGTAATTGATTTTCATTTCCATGAGAAGTTTTTGGAATGAATGGTGGAATGTAATGGTAGGGTTTAGAAAACATTCCAAATGTATAAATCCTAATGGATTCAGTACTAAATCACAACACTTTTTTCCAAGCGAGTACTGTACGTGTGTCAGGATTCACAAATTATTATCATATTTCCTTTCATTTCTTATCTTTTTAATTTTCCATACTACTGGTATTGCCCAAATTCTTATTTTCTAGCAATTTTATTGGTGGTCAAACAAACATGAGCAATTTTCAAGATTACGAATATATAATTATAGGGTCCTTTGTTGGTGGATTCTGATACCCAATCTGTCATTAACAAGATTTAGCTTTTTTGAGGGCAGAACCCCATAGTTGTTTGAATACTCGATGGTTAATGGTGCGTTGTATGCCTTCTAGGTTAAAAGATGGGTCATGGGTTTATGTAGCTAATAAATAATAAAACTTACTAAACTTTGTAGCGAGGATGAGACTGTTGAGATGAAGGCATAAGGTTAATAACATAGATAAATAGAACACAAGTATTTGTGAGATGTTATTATGACAAACTAAGAGAGAATATGATAAAACAGAGTGTGTATGTCCAAATGGATTAGTTGAATCATTTAGAGTTAGAGGTAAGCAGTAGGAATTCAAAGAAAACTTGTCGAGTAGTAACCTAGATTTTACTGATAATTGGCCTTACAGTTCAATGATGGAGCAAGATCCATGCAAGTTCCTAAATAGTTAATACATGACTTTTTGTGTAGTTTTCCTTTTGGTATTTTCTTATTTTTTACAATGATTTGTTGTCTGGGGATCGATTGAGTTCATCACCTGTCATCGCATCATGGTTACCCTTTGTAGTTAGCCTAGCGTCACTGTTATTCTTCCAATTATTTATGATTATAATTTAGTAGAATGAGAGGAATAAATAGTTGAATTTTTGCAGCAGAAACTCAAGCTGTATGCTGGTGAAAATTATAGGCTTTTGGATAGAATGAAATGAAATATGCATTTCCACTTCTACCCTTAGTGATCTTATTTAACACTTGTATTCATTTTAGCTTAGTTGAGCATGTTAGAGGTGATCCTTGTTTCTGATTTTCTTTTGCAGTTAATTATTGGAAACTGTTCTAATATATCGTAGTCAGCAGTTATTCTTTCACTTTTTCATGATCCATATTTCAATAAGATATTGCAGTGGCAGGAAATTCAGTTGGCATCCATATCCATGCTGTGTTCATTTCCATGGCTTCTGGTGAAACATTGCGGAAGTATGTTGGCTATGCTGGTTTGGAGTTGTGGATCTTACCTACCATTGACAGTTCGGCATGGTCAATTGTGGTCATTTCATTCATATCACTGCTAGCTATTTCTGCTGTGCTTGCCATGTGCTTTTTTGTCCGCAGAAATGTTATAAGGCATGAACAACATCGACTTCCTAATGTGCGTGAGTTTCACGGAATGAGTAGTCAATTAGTTAAAGCTATGCCAAGTCTCATATTCACCTCAGCTGTTGAAGATAATTGCACCTCAACAACTTGCGCTATTTGCCTAGAAGACTACTGTGTCGGGGATAAACTTCGCGTGCTTCCATGTCGGCATAGTGAGTTTTCCTTTTATCATAATTCAGTCTTATCACCTGTTTTGCTTGATGTTTGTGTCTTCCATAATCTATCTGAATGATTCATTATATTGGAACTGCATAATTTTGTGGCATTTCAACTCCACTAAGGGCCAGACAAAATATCATCTTAAAACAACAGTCCTAATACTCTTAGAAAGCTTCATTAAAACTTTAAACAAACTGTTATGATCAACAAACAATAAATCATCTGAACTGTATGTCCAATATACATAAGCTAAGGACCCTATCGTTTGGTTACTCGATTGGAAAGGTGTGAAGAAGAACTGAAGGGAAAGAAAGGCAGGATAGGATTAATCCTCCTTCACTTGGAAAGAAATGTAGAAAAGAAAGTTCTTATGAACTTCCAGCCAGTCTGTTCCATGGAAATGAACAGGACGTATGGAGAAGGAAAGATTGATGTTGATTGTTTTTTAGTTTTCGACTGGACAAAAACTGGTGGACAGCTGACTAAGTTTTTGTTCTTTTACTTTTCCTCTTTCATTGCTTAATGGTGAATGATTGATAATATTTTCATGTTCTTTTCCTTTTCAATTCCTCCTCTTCACCAATTCCTTGCATCCTAGTAAACACACTCCTGTCTTTAATCCTATATCTAGAAAACAATTTCAAAGTGTTATTGATGAAGACATTACTCATACTTTCCAACAATTCAAATCGCTAGAAAAGGCGGCGCATAGAGCTCTTAGAGCTCTACGTCTCATGTGTTACAGGAGGATTATAAACTCTGAAATGTTCTTCACATCGATAGGTAGGCTGGTCGAGTCTACTTAGTAAGGGCATTGTGATGCTAAAATGAATTTAATTTTTGAAGCTTTAAACTTCGCAAGGAATTTTATTGGTAGATCTTTTTAAGGTAGTAGTTTTTATGTTTTTATTAGAAATTATCTTGTCTTGTTAGAGAATAGCGAATTTCTTCCAAATTTAATGGACTACTTTTGGGTACAGGATTATTTCTTTCATAGAGAATATAATTTATTTCAGTTTTGTGTTTATTTGGGGCCTTTAAAAGAAACCTTAATCGCCCCTTGTTGATCTTCTTCATATTAATATTTCACTTTGGTGTATTTAGTTTTGGTGCTACATCTCATAAACCCCTCATAATGCGAGCAATCCCTCTCATAACTACTAACTTGAAAATGTAATCTTGCTTTGCTCCGGCTCCATTTGTAGTGTGTCGTTTGTAGGCAAAGGCAGTAATCATTGCTCCCAATAACTGAGTTACTACACATGCCATGACCAGTAGAAGATTGCACATTGGCATGTCAGTCACTGAAACCCACTTAGCTACACTCCCATAATGGTTAGCCAAGTCAGGAGTCGCTGGATGCCTCGACGTTAATCTTCTACTTTAACCCAGAAGCTAAGTTGTCTAACATGCATAGAATCCATGAGGTCTAATCTGAATGGCATTCGGTGATTCTTTGTTTGGAGATTACGCGAGATGTTTATAACTGTAAAATCATTTACTTTTTGCTGGTTAATTTTACCGCCGACATCCTCTCGGGGAATCAATGTATCATTCATAATCGCTATTATACTACCTTTCTAGTTTTGACAATCAGAACTGCACACTTTCCTATCATCTGATAGTTTCTTAACGATTTAGTCTCCCGAGCTTATGTAGACAAAATGCCGATCCTGTGTGTTTACTGGTAGTTTTTCATGATTCATAATTGCTTCTAGTCGTTCTCCTAAGTACTTGTAACTCATGATCAGGTAATTTGTTGTCCCACTCTAATCTTTGTTGAATCATTGAACAGAGTTCCACGCGTTCTGCGTTGATTCCTGGCTCACTACTTGGAGGACATTCTGCCCTGTTTGCAAGCGAGATGCTATGGCAGGCGTAACTGATCTTCCGGCTTCTGAGCGCACGCCATTACTTTCTGGCACAACTCCGAGCACAATTCCTGTATCATCATTTCATTCTCCTGTGGCAGCATCTCCAGCCATCCGTATATCGGCAATGCCTCCCTGGTCACATTCAAATTCCAGACCTCATTCCTTCGCGAGTCCTAACAGTTCGCGAACAATGCCACTGCATCTCCAGTCTAATTCAAGTTTAACATCGAGCATTTCGCATATCCCTAACCTGCATAGTTCCTATGGCCGCTCACCATCAATTTGTATAAGTAGAAACTCTCTGGACCTCAGAAATTCATCGTCTCATAGATCTCGTTCGTACCTCGTATCTCCTCATTCCATTTACTCACCTATGAATTCTAGACTTGGATCCTCATACATGCCCGGCTCGAGTAATGCAGCCTCCAGCTATCTTGCGGCATCGTCCAGTAGACAATCTTACTTGAGACATTGTCCTGAATCAGAAGCAAGTTTATCGGCTTTAGCCTCGACAAATTCTTTACCAGGATGCTGATCTATACAATGGCTGCAGTTTTGATGTATATTATTCTTGGTTATGAAAACCTTTAGATTTTTCTTGTTGAATGACAGAGACATGTTGCTCGAGTATGTCTTGGTTATTCGGGTTTTATGGTTTTGATCTCTATTACGATTGTTTATCCTCGTTTCTTTCCTGATCGGATTACAGGTAGCTCTATCGGGCTAATCGAAGCTCACTGATGGTGATAATGCTCCGTTATTTTAATCGAATGAATTCGAAATTTTTTTCGAGTTAAGATCCAAATAGTTCACCAGCGACTTAGACTTGTTTATATACCTCTATCGGCAAGCTCATCAGGCTAGTTCATAGGAAGGAGTAGGGGTTTAGTTTCAGATTAGAAGTATAAATGAATGAATTGGGTCAAATAATATGAAAAATATTTAAATTAAGTTAAAAAAATATGTGATATAAATAATTTGGACTCGAGCATAATCCGAAATAAAATTCAAGTTTGATTTGAGTCATTGGAACTTTGATTCAAGCATAATTAAACTATAATTTAAAATAACTGAATTCGATTTAAATTATTTAAAAATTAATTTGAACATATTTAAATTAAAATAGTATAAAAACAACTTAGAGTTCTATTTGAATTTGTGTATGTTAATTTTAAATATAAATTAAATATTTTTTGAACCAATTTCAAAATTTTAAGAAAATCGATTTGTTTGCACCCTAGTGAAGATTACTAGATCATTCAATTGAAGTTTGGTTTGAATCGTTTCAACATTGATTCAAGCATAATTAAACTATAATTCAAAATGACTGAGTTCAGTTTAAATTATTTAAAATTTAATTGGAACATATTTAAATTAAAATGGTATAAAAACAACTAAAGTTTCATTTGAATTCGGATATATTAATTTCAAATACAAATTAAATATTTTTCAAATAAATTTCAAAAATTTGAGAAAATCGGTTTGTTTGCACCAGATTAATGGATCATTAAACTTGCTCTGAATATTTCATATTTACAGATTTAAGCAATACTAAAATATTTTTAATTCAGATTTGAAAATTTTCAATTACCTTTTAATTTTTTACTAAATTAATAAATCAAATCATGTTACACATTAATTATAATTAGGCAATATAATTAAAATATATTCAACTGACTTTTAATTGAGATTTAAATTCCATCCAATTTATCATTTTTTTTCCTTTTTTTATTAAACAAAATCGATCAATTTACATTTTTACCCCTTTGACGGTCAACATATATATACTTCTGCGTTGAAAGCGTACCTCGTTAGTGGATCGCCTCCGTTATATCCGATAGTGATCCGAACTGTTCGTCACGGCTGACATGTGCAAGAATTTTACATTTTGAACGCCTGTCAGACCATTTATAACGGTTTTTGTTGTTATTTTTTAAATAAAACAAGACGCGTTATAAGCGGGATAATTCCGCAGTGTTGGTTCTCTCACCGAACAGCAGGGACGGGTGGACGTCAAATCGCGACCTAAGATACGACGGAAGTCACGACCTCGGCTACATGATCAGAACGCGCCGCGTTTTTCTGCCGTGACTTATGGGGTAGCTCAAGTCGGTTCGCGTATCAGATCTCGTTTTTTTTTTCTTTTGGCCGCGGCTTCCTCGCTTCACTCTTATCGCCGCTTGCTGCTCTGGTCTCAATCTCAGTTTGTGAATCTCGTCGGTGGAGGAGGAGCCGCTTGCTGCTCCGCTTTGATCGCCGGACGTTGCTGTTGGCCGCAGAGTGGTACTGTTCAAATTCCCTGCTTCGCTTTCCGTGGATCACCGACCTAGGATCACTGCTTTAAAGTTTTTTTTTCCCAAAAAAGGAGAGTTCTTTTTGCGTTTTTGCTATCTTTATGTTAGATCTTATACGGAGTTTTGGCTTCTTTTTCGAGCTCGATTTTTCATCCATCAATGTCGGTTTTCTTCAGATCTGTCACCGTGCATAGGCTTGTGCATTTAAATGACGAGAGTATGCATTTGAGAATACCATTCACCGTTTTTATTGTTGTTTGGTGTAGATCTACAAGGTAGATCTTAGCAACCGGCTTCATTAATATTCGAAGGTAGCTAAAGGATTTTGTTATTGATGGTTGGAGATACTACTATTATTGCGTTTTAGTTTCTATTCATATTTGGTTGATGAAGTGCAAAATTCTCAAATCTGAGTCTATGATTTTAGATAGTAGCGCCTCTTGACGGCCACTCAATAGTTCAATGAGTTTTTTTTTTAAAAAAATAGTTCATGATGTTTTGATTCATATTTTTGTCGTGGAATTTACTGACTAGGTTATGCTCAGATAGGATTGCTTCTCGACTTGTTAGCTTGATTTCATCTTATTATTTGCTTTTGTATTCCATCCATGTTAATATTTATCGCTCAATAATTTATTGACTTGTTAATGCGCTGAAGAGATACTTTCGTTTGAGATACTCAGGAGGACTATCCCTTCAATGTTTGGATAGATCCATTTGCAAAAAACATGCCATTTGGAGCTAGCTCAAGGATGGATGGTAGAAGAGCATCCTCATATTGCTCGACTACTACAATCATCACATTTGTCGCCCTTGGCTTAATAGCAGTTTGGATGATCACGTCCTCAACGGTTGTTCCTGCAGCTATATCTGATGCACAGCCTGATACTAACGAAAAGGTTTCAGTGCCAGATCCTACCTCCTTTGAAAGTCGTTCAGGAGACATGATTGAAGAGTCAAACGGTGGCGACAAAGACAATAATGTCCAAAATGAATCCAATTCGTTTACAAAGAAAGCATCTGAGACATCGTTAGAAAATGTAGAAGTGGAGAGTTCTTTAAAGAAGAGCCAAGACAATAAAGATGAGTCAGAGGATGATTCTAAAACTGGGAGCTTTAGTGATATTAATGGAGAGGAAACAGGAGAGACGAATCCGGAGGTTGGAGATTTGGATCAGGATACTAAAACAGGTGATAAGGTCGATCCCAAAGAAGATGAAAATGCTAATGAAGAGAAGAAATTAAATCAAGATGAGATATCAGATGATGACAAAACTCAAGGTGAAAAACATGGTACAATAGAGGAAAAGTTGGATCCAGAAGGAGGAAACATTGCACAAGATTCTGATGGGAGCAAGGAGGGGGGTGATCAATTTAAGGCCACCAGCAGCAATGAAGTCTTTCCTTCTGGGGTTCAATCAGAACTTTTAAATGAAACCAATACCCAGGATGGTACATGGTCTACACAAGCTGCAGAATCAAAGAATGAGAATGAGATGCAAAACGTTTCTTCCTCCAAAGAAGAAAATTTAGATTCCACTTGGAAGCTTTGTCAAGTCACTGCAGGAATAGACTATATTCCTTGCCTTGACAATGAAGCAGCTATTAAGTTACTTCATCTCACTGGACATTATGAACACAGAGAACGACATTGTCCTGATGAACCCCCAACCTGTCTTGTTCCACTACCCAATGGATACAGGCCACCAATTAGGTGGCCTCTGAGCAGGGAAAAGGTATTTTTTTTGGCCATTGTCTTTTCTCCTATTTGCTTCTGCATTAAATTCCTTCTGTAGTAAAGATTTGTGACTTTGTGTAGATATGGTACAACAATGTTCCTCATACCAAACTTGCAGAAGTGAAAGGACACCAAAATTGGGTGAAAGTTTCTGGAGAATATACTGAATTTCCTGGAGGTGGAACACAGTTTATACATGGTGCACTTCATTATATTGATTTCATTCAAGAGGTAATAAATATGTTGGCCAATTTGATTTCTTCAATTCTTATTGGTTCTCTACTATTGTGCAGCAGTGAAACCTATTTTTTGATTGGATTGTATCCCTTGTGGTTTATGCCTACCAATCTTAATACTGTCCTTGATTGTCATGTGCTCTTGTTTTAGGATTTCTGCAATCACGTACCAATCTGAATGTTTACAATTGTATGCATAATTTATAAGTTTCCATCTGACTTAAACTTATTCCTTGTGGACTACTATACTTGATCATTGCTTATTTCTTATTTGCTTAAATTTGGTTGACCATGAAATCCCAAAGTAATTTCATAGATTTAAAGAATTTGCTGCAAAGACTTGGATATCTTTGTTGTTTTCCTTTTCCAGATCCTGATATCTAGATTCTGATAGGATAGAATAATTTGTAATGATCACTAATTTTTTATTCTTACAAAATATAAAAAGATTTATGTTGGTACTTGGGAACACTTTTAGAAACACTGAAAGATCCTTTGCTTTTTGAGAATAAATGCAGTCTTTGCCTGATATAGCATGGGGAAAACGCAGTCGTGTGGTTCTGGATGTTGGCTGTGGAGTAGCTAGCTTTGGTGGCTATCTCTTTGAAAGAGATGTGCTTGCCATGTCATTTGCACCCAAAGATGAGCATGAGGCTCAAGTCCAGTTTGCTTTGGAGAGGGGCATCCCAGCTATATCGGCAGTCATGGGTACTAAAAGACTGCCTTTCCCTAGTAAGGTCTATGACGTTATTCATTGTGCCCGGTGCAGAGTTCCTTGGCATAGAGAAGGTACTGATTCTGTTCAATATGATTTTTGTTTTGTTTTATGGATTGAATTATTGATCTTAAAGTGGAGGCTACAGGTGGCATGCTTTTGTTGGAGTTGAATCGGTTGCTGCGCCCTGGTGGTTACTTTGTCTGGTCTGCAACACCAATTTACCGAACTGATCCAGAAAATGTTGAGATATGGCAAGGTACAAAGAAATAATTTCTTATTAGTTCAAATATATTAAATTGGAGGGACTATACTGTTTTAACAAATAATTTAGACAAAATGATCTTTAACAGGTAATTGAATGTCTCAAAAATCAATCAACAAGATCAATATGTAGTTTTTCACTTGGCATAAATATAAACTTGGTTTTCTTGTTTTGACGGAATTATTTGCAATTTCTTCTCGAGGAACCTTGTTCTGGTATTCAAAATGAGAAATTCTCTTGTGATCATGATTCCATTAATTTATATTAAAATTTTTTAATTGTTTAACACTACGAGATGCTGTCATATATGAAGGCAATCTGACATCTATTCTTTTCTTCCTCTTGACCTATTTTGGAAAACTAAATAGACTTGGATTGTCCTAATCCTATTTTATTACATTATACTAGCCATGACTGCAATAACAAAATCCATGTGCTGGGCAATGGTCAGCAAGACAAATGATACGCTTAACCAAGTTGGTTTAGCTATCTATAAAAAGCCTTCTGACAACAAATGCTATGAGCAAAGAAAGGAAGATAATCCTCCACTCTGCCAATCATCTGATGATCCTGATGCAGCCTGGTATGATCTTTGCTTTGTAGGATGGACAGGGGACTCTCATCGGCGTGTTTTTTTTCCATCTAAACTGTATTCATCTTCATTCCATTTGCATCTTTTGGCACACAGGAATATCACACTCCAAGCATGCATGCACCGGCTGCCAGCAGATCTTACTAGTCGAGGGAATCAGTGGCCAGTGCAGTGGCCCCTAAGGCTAGAGAAAGTACCTTACTGGCTAAACAATTCTCAACTTGGGGTTTATGGGAAACCTGCACCAGAAGACTTTCTATCAGACTATGAGCATTGGAAACGTGTTGTTAGCAAATCATATGTCAGTGGAATGGGAATTAATTGGTCTACTGTGAGAAATGTCATGGACATGAGATCTGTGTATGGAGGGTAAGTTGATACTAGTATCATTCTAGTTTAGCTTTTATATAGATTGCCTTTTTCTTCTATAATGTCTAATTCAAAAAAAAAAAAAAAAAAGGTTAATCTGAGCTCTAAAGTCCATAATTTATTGATAAAATTCATTCATTAGAATAAAAAGGAGAGAAATCTACTCCGCTCAACCCTCCAATGCTTTCAAACAAATGAAACTCCTCGCTTCCTTTGATAGCCAACCTACTGCTCTGATATGAGATGCAAACAAGAGGTTGCCTAGTTTGTTTGTTGTAAGATTACTGAGCTTCTCTTAAATATGACTTAGTTACTTTAAATATGAATTTCCTTCTGTGGAAGGTTGTATGACAAACAAGATATTATGATTGAATTGATAGGTTAACCAAGATCGTTGTATATTATTTTATGTTGAATGATGATCCCAACTTGATTTTGGCATAGTTATAGTCCAACTACATCTGAGTGGTTGTTCTGCATGACTTCCATGTTGTCTTGACTGTTCTCGTCATTCGATGCTACATATTAGTTCTTCCTTCTGTAGGAAATCTGTTTGTTGTTGCACCTTGTGATTGCTAATTTTCATCTGTCTCCTCACAGCTTGAGACTGTTCTTTTCATTTCTGACACTTATTGTCCTCGCTATATATTGTAAAATATACATTTTTTAGTTTAGCAATTCAAAGAGATACCTAATTTTTTATATCATGATATCATGCCTTAGCAACCTTTGATATTTCACTCTACATTGTATATTTATTTTTGCCATTGTTTTCAGATTTGCTGCAGCATTGAGAGAAATGAAAATTTGGGTGATGAATGTTGTCTCAATTGATTCACCAGACACACTTCCTATTATTTATGAGCGGGGCCTGTTCGGCATGTATCATGATTGGTGTGAATCTTTCAGCACCTACCCAAGATCATATGATCTTCTTCATGCAGACCATTTATTCTCAAAAACTAAGAAGAGGTCAGTAAATGCCAATTAGACTTCCATGATCTAATTATCGCTTGTCTTTCTAGGATGCTAGATTAATGTTTCTAATTAAAATACTAGTGCAATTGTTTGGTTCAAAAGGATAACAAAATTTTGATATTCGAATTTGAAGCAGTATATACTGTCCAGCAAGCAACATGTTTTATAGATAATAATTACAATCATTATTTTCTGAGCCTTGAATAAAAATTATCTTCTTGCCTTTGATGGACCGAAGTAAATGGTGTGGTAAATAGAAGAAATTCTCGCAGCACTCAGTTAAATATAGTTAATTCTTTATGAACTTCTCGACTGCTTTTCAGCTTCTCCTCTTTGGGTTTGCTTATCACAATTTGGATGCCCCCTTAGTCACTACCACACCTATGGCTTTAAATTGCGTCCAAGTAAATAAACACCACATCAATCAAGGTATTATACCTGTTACCGATTTTAGCATTTTAAATGCACCATGCTTGATCTAGAGGGTGGCTTCAGGCAAACAATTGGACATCTACCTTAATCGAGTTGATCCTACCCGTGATTTTTCTGTACCGTCAGTATCAATTAGTGATGCTAGCGAGTGGCCTCAACCACCGTAAGAAGCCTAAATCCTAATTACTAATTGCATAGTTCTATCCTAATTGTGTATAGATATCATAGTGATTATGCTCAAAAAGAGCAAAATTTTATAATTGGAAAAGTTGAATCTATTATGTGGTGTTAAGGTAGAGGGATACCGAAGAAGCTACTAATAGTTAATGTAACAGAAATGATTTAATTAATATGAATACTAGTAGTGCTATATCCTTATATAGCACAACTTAATGATGATGATGGCGATTATGAATACTTTGGTCAATTAGCTAACAAGGTACAATCTTTTATAACAATCATACACGATCTCATTACTGCAAATTATATCTTCTCACACTAAGTTGCATCTTTCTAGAGAACTACATTTTTCTCAAATCACTTATGTTTACAAGACTGCTGGATATTTGAATTTGAGTTTTTCGTATGCCCTTCTAACCACAATCATTGCTTTCGCGTAATGCCTGATATTTTGTGTTTTAGGTGCCAATTACTGCCAATACTTGTCGAGGTCGACCGAATTGTGAGGCCCGAAGGAAAGTTGATTGTGAGAGATCATGTTGATATCATCAGCGAAGTAGAAAACACACTCAAATCTCTCCACTGGGAGATCCGGCTGGCATATTCCAAGGACAACGAAGGCTTGTTGTGCGCCCAGAAGACGATGTGGCGACCAAATTAAGCGACACAAACTATTATTACGAGTTCTTGACAATTCTGGTACAGATGTGTATTAGTTTATATTATGAGTTCTTGATTTAGATTCAAGAAGCTCAGACTGCATCATAAGTTCCTGATTCATTTGAGAAAGAGGGAGAGAGTGCGCGGGTGAGGGAATCTTATTTGTTTAGTGAACTAGATAAACACAAGTTTTTCTATCTTTATTTTCGATATTTTCTTTGCTTGCTTTAGGCAATGGGTACTCTTATCTCGTTGGATTTCGACGTTGAGCAAGCAACATTGTTGTTAATTTTTATTTCGATTATGTTTCTATCTTAAGTTGGTATGGACCATAATGTCTGCTATTGTGATTAATTTTCTCGGTTATTGACCCATTGTTCGGTCCGTATGGGTTAGTTTCGGTTAGTTCATTTAGATACTTAGAACAGATTGTGTGATTTTAGCCTACGCATAAGCTCAAATATGATGAGTAGACCGAGAATTTTTTTTATTCTCAAGATTATCACTTTTTTTTTGCTTGCTGTAAAATTATTTTCATGTCTTCTATGACTTGCCTAGCTTGACCGTCTTGTCCAAAATGGTTAGCACAAGGGTTAACTCATTGTTGGGTCCAAAATTACTCTGAGTTATTTTAGTTAAAATCATTCTAAATTATAATAATTTTGATCGAAATTATTATAATAATATTAAAATAAAAGTATTTTAGGATGAAAAAATAGTATGTATGAGCTTTAAATATTTTTCAATATAGGAAAGTCTTTTAATAATAAAAATATAAGAAGTCCTTTTTGATTTTTGTCTAGAATCTAGGAGTGATTAGACAGGGTATTTTGAAAAACTATAAAAATAGATGGTCAAATAGATTTTTTTTTTTAATGAAGGTGCAGTGGAGATTTTCATAAAATATAGGATGTAGAAGTGAAAATTTATCATTTTTATCTGTTTTTTATTTTTTATATTTAAATTTATTTTCTTGCTTTTGGGTAGAAAGAGAGAGAAGCGGCAACACGAGGGAGATCGACGAAGGATCGATCGGTCGGTGGTCGTCGTCGTCGATCATCGCCATGTGGTGCCAGTCTTGCCGGGAAGCGTATGAGGAGCGGGACGCCGGCACTTGCAAGGAGTGCTACGAAGAGGCCAGCGAGACGGAAGAGGAGCTCAAGCGCGAGATCGACGACCTCAAATCCAAGGTCGCCTTCCTCCGCCTCGCGTCCCCCCTCGACGACCTCGCGTCCACCACCGACCTCCTCCTCCACGCCGTCCTCTCCCCTTCCGGTTCCAACTCCGCCACCTGCGCCACCCCCGCCATCCCCGCCCACCGCGCCATCCTCGTTAGTTCTCCCCTCCTCTCCTCTTTTTTTTTTTTTTTTTTTTGTACATGTTGCACAACGTGTAATTGGCAATTTGTCATCGCACGATTTAGCGATTGAAATTATAGCTAAAGGTTCCGCGGAATTGTGTTACCGTCGGGTCTAGGGCTTCGTCCCCCATTACAACTGTGCACAATATCTTCGATTTTTTTTTAGGATCTAGGCGTCTTGATGCTAATGGTTTCTTATACTCGACATGAGCTTGCAATTTATCAGTGAGAGTTCTTCGCTCCTTTTGCCTGATTTTTTCCCCCCTGAGGTCCGTGGTGAGCATTATCTTGAAATTTGTAAACTTTGATCTGACAACTTTGAGTATTGCTAGAGGATCTATTCTGTTGTCGATAGCTTTGATGATCTTTGCCTTTTTGGCATTACCTAATACTTGGTGGGTGGAAATTGAATTCTTAGTAACTCTTGTTGCTTGATTCTTTTGAAAATTGCTGTCTGACTATGTCTCTGGTGCAAACTTTTCTGAAGGGATTCCCGTTTGTTGCTTGTTAGGAAGGCAATTAACATTCTAAATAAGCATGTTGTATCCACTCTATCCGAACCATTTCGGTTTGAAGGGGATCATTTACAAAGGTTAAGAAAAATGTAACTAGGATTATGATGGCCAATGGAAGGGAAACTTGGATTATGATGGTCAATGGAAGGGAAAATCTATTCATAATTCTTGAGTTAGGATATATGAGTTGTTCCGAGGTCCTAAATTCCTCTTTTGATTGTCAATTGCCCTTGACTTTCTCTCATATGCCTTTTTCTCTTTAGATATAGATTTGTTTCCAATTGGCACCGTGTATTTTGTATTCATGTTGTTTGACTAGAGTATATTGGTCCTAAATTCTCTTTGGATATTACTGTGCACACACATTGTCCCTTATCAGACATTAGCTAGATATGATTTTTATGATATGACTTTGCATAGAATACAATGGTGGAATAAGATCCATGTGAACCCTAAATAGTTGGGTCTAACATGACTTGTTAATATATCAGACACGTAAATTAATTTCGTTTGAGACTCCTGAAAACAAAATGCAAACTAGAAACACCATGGTGCACTGTAATAGCTAGAGTTCATCAAGACATACACATGTTATGTAAGTACAAAAAGGAAATGAACTTATCTATCACCACGTCTTCGATGAGATCCACTCGCTAGGTCCTGTTTCTCTTATTGTGTGGCAAATGGACACGGTTCTCTTGATCTTCTAACAATTGAGTTAGAAGCCAATTATTTGTTAGAAAATCTCTGCTACTGTTTTTTTCCCCTGGTATACAACAAGCAGGGTAAGGTAAAGTTGTTGCTTTGTGATCAAAATGTCACGGGTTCGAATCCTCGAAACAGTCTCTTGCAAAAAGCAGGATAAGACTGCGTACAATGGATCTTTCCCTGGGATCCCACATAGTGGGAACTTCGTGCACCGGACTGACTTTTTTTTTTATACAACAACAACAATTGAGCCTTCAGATTTAGATTTTTGTTTTTCTCATTCTTCATGTTTACTGCAGTGTTTGATCATTTACAATATGACAAAGTAAATGGAAGCAATGAAGTATTTGATCATGCACTTCATAAGCAATATTTAAATCCAATCTTGATGGTAAATATTATACAGATAAACAGTCATTTAGCCCTATGTGATGCTATTGACTTTCTAAGTTCATTGTAGATGTCTGTCTTATTACTAGAATCAACAATTAATATCGATGTTTAGTTATTTGTTTTCCTTGATGGCTACTTAACTTTGTTCACTAATGATATCATATAGGTTTTTTTATTACTTAACAACTTTGCCGCTTGATCATTGTATAGATTAGTAGGTCTCCTGTCTTCAAGGCAATGCTAGAAAATGAGATGGAAGAGAGTAGAAGTGGCATAATCAAGATCCACGATGTCTCATACTATGTTCTCCGGTCGTTTGTCCATTACCTGTACACGGCGGAGGTTCTTCTTGACGAGCATATGGCCTGTGAGCTGCTGATCTTGGCAGAGAAATACCAAGTGAAACATCTGAAGATCTTCTGCGAGAAGTTCATGACGTCCAAAGTGAACAACGATAATGCCATTGGAAACTATGCCTTTGCTCATCGGCATAGTGCTAAGCAACTGCTCGAGGCAGCTTTGTCGCTGATTATAGAAAACATGGCCACATTGACGGAACGAGAAGAGTACAAGGAACTCGTGGAGAAAGACCCACGGCTAGTGGTGGAAATCTATGAAGCTTACCTCACCAGGCAAGTCAATACGGCTGCGAAAGACTCGACAACTTAGCAACAATGGAAGTTAAATGTTTCTTTTTCGAAAGGATTATTTGGTTTTATGTTGCTGATTGAGAAGGAAGATGGTGTTTCGAAGCTTTCTGTTCACAAGTCATGCTCGGTTTAACTGAGCTGATTCAGCTGCTATTTTGTACATGAACACAAGTCACCCAATTAATTACATTTTGGCCGGTTTAATTGATTGTTTTTTGGGGACCGATTTTATTGAAAGAAATTGAAATTCGGGGTAAGTTGTAAAAAGATGACCGGTTCTCTAGTGATTTGGAATTCTCTAACTAGTTTCGGAATTCAAAATTTTAAAATTTTGATGTTTTTTTTTTTAAATTATGGTAGATTAGGAATTTATTAATAGGGTTAGTTAGTGAGTATGTTTTATAATGAATTTGTATAAATTTTATTTAGTTTAAAATTTATTATTCTTAATGTACACGATTGAATTCAGATCTCAACGGTGTTGATATATTATAGAGATTTTCAGAATTATATTAATTTTTATTTAAGGTGGTTCAGTGTAATTTTATTATAACGAGAGTTAGATATACGAAATGAGAAATTTTAAAATCTACATAAATGTCGTTTTAAAATTGAACCGAAGGGTTCAACCATGATTTAAATTTTTTTTGTAAGTTCGAAAATTCTCCAATGCTTTATATGTTCAATTAGTATTATTTTTTGTTTTTACTGATTTTCTTTTAAGAACGTTTTAATTTAGATTTTTTAAAAAAATTTAATCAAGTAAGAAATCTAGAGTTAAATATATCCGCTACATTAATTTAGCGGATATGGATAGGGAGAGACCCATTACATTAACGACCTCCCTAGTATCGGTTCTATGCATATGGAGGGAGGTATATGTAGGTACACAGACGTCAGGTGTATGATGCAGAGATGTCATGCGTCTACCGTCTGTGCTACACCCTGGGAACAGTTAAATATATCTTA
This sequence comes from Zingiber officinale, assembly GCF_018446385.1. NCBI lineage: Eukaryota > Viridiplantae > Streptophyta > Magnoliopsida > Zingiberales > Zingiberaceae > Zingiber > Zingiber officinale. Next base: position 143,911,222 of record NC_055989.1, read on the forward strand.
AAACATTTAGGCTATGTTGATTAAGAGTAATGTAATGAAATTTATAATATAATAAAATTTATAATGTAATTAATATTATATTACTATTGATGCGGTAATGATGAGGGGCCCCACCCCGTTGCCACAATGGGGGTCAAAGACAAGACGGTCAACGGGTGGACGGTGTTGGCCGGACGGACGAGGCATACTCCGACCGGGGATGAAGCACCGACCCATCGTCTTCGACACAGAGTAATCAAACCGACGCTCAAGGGATATGCAGAAGTGGAGCCGAGCGGCTCCTCTACTCGGCCTAGCAAAAGACTCGACATCAGTTGAGCATGCAAACAGTGAACTACCCGCCGAGCAGCTATCGCGCTCGACCCAACAATCAAGCATGTGTACAGTTGGCTTCCGGCCGAGCAGATATCCCGCTCGGCTCGGCAACGGACGACACTTGAACAGTGGACTTTCAATCGAGCGGATATCTTGCTCAGCGCAATAGTAAACTTTCAGCCGAGCGGCTATCCCACTCGGTGTGACAGCAGACAATGCAGGACACAACAGGATATCGTTCGACATCCTTTTGGGAGCTAGTGTCGCTGACAAGCGGCATGGTCAGACAGAAGATCGTACAATAGAAGCTTCCACTGTTATTTCAGAGATATGTTCGGCCCATTAAGTTACTATGTCAAAGACACTTTATTGACACATCTTTTCAAAGAAAGTTTTGAGAAGTGTGCCCGCCTTGGGAAGCATGCACGCGTGCTACAAGAGCTCTATATAAAGAGGGGTCCAAGTATCAGCGGAGGTATATTTTTCACACGTGATTCTCTAGTGATTTGGAATTCTCTAAATAGTTTGGGAATTTAAAATTTTAAAATTTTGATGTTTTTTTTTAAAATTATGGTAGATTAGGAATTTATTAATAGTGTTAGTTAGTGAGTATGTTTTATAATGAATTTGTGATAAATTTTATTAAGTTAGTTTAAAAATTTATTATTCTTAATGTACATTGATTCTGTCCGAAGGCGTGAAGCTGGAAAGTCCGAGGATGTGGTAATTCCGCTGATTGGATGAAGACTTCACTCTTATTTGCAAAATAAATAAAATCAGGGAGGAAGTCTTCGGCGTTGATCCTCCGACGCCTAAGTTAGAAACAGAAAGAGAGGAATCGAAATAAGAGGGATAGAAAATGAGTCTTCTCTTTCTGCATACTTATCATATTCTTTTATACCAGTTTTAGTGACCCTTCGTATGTCCTTGTTTAATGATATTAATTGCAGACAGAAGGTATCTTTGTCTTGGCTTCTCCGCATTTAATGATAGATGAATTGTTCTATTTTGTTTTCTCTTCTCCTTATTAAGTATCCGTCTTTTCCTCTTTTATTATATCAGTCTATTACACTGTCAATGGCATACCCCGAGCCGAACGGGTGGCTCGCTCGACCCATTCTCCTGCTAATCGGGTTGACCATATGTTGTTTCATCCAGACGACCGATCGGACAGCGGTTCCTCCGATCGGTCTGTGTAAACCCCTCTCACTCAGGTGACGTGATTGAGCCTCTAAGCCCTGACATTGAATATTTTGACTTTAACCTTCATCGTGACCATTGACCTGTATCAGATGGGCTCCTCTTTATTATCACATCATACACGATTGAATTCAGATCTCAAGAGTATAGATATATTATAAAGATTTTTTTTATAATTATATTAATTTTTATTTAAAGTGGTTCAGTGTAAATTTATTATAACGAGAGTTAGATATACGAATGAGAAATTTTAAAATCAACATAAATGTCGTTTTAAAATTGAACTAAAGGGTTCGACCATGATTTAATTTTTTTTTTAATTTCGAAAATTCTCCAATGCTTTATATGTTCAATTGGTATTATTTTTTGTTTTTACTGATTTTCTTTTAAGAACGTTTTAATTTAGATTTTTTTTAAAAATTTAACCAAAGTAAGAAATCTAGAGTTAAATATATCCGCTACATTAATGTAGCAGATATAGATATGGATATGAATATGGATATAGATATGGAGGGATCCGCTACATTAATAGGTCCTTAGTATCGACTCCATAAATATGGAGAGAGATATATGTTGGTATATAGGTGTCAAGTGTATGATAGACTTAGTTATTATGCCAGAGATATCATACGTCTATCGTCTGTATTAGGTCCTGGGATAGTTAAATATATCTTAAAATATTTAGGCTACGTTGATTAAGAGTAATCTAATGAAACTTATAATATAATAAAATTTATAATGTAATTAATATTATATTACTATGATTGATCAAAGAGTTGTACATGTAATCTTTAATTATAAGGATGAGTGTATTTTTTTTATTTGATGTCTATTATTTTTTATAAATAATATAATTTATATTATTATAAAATAATAAAAATATCTTTATAATTAATTTTATTTTTTTCTCTCAATTAAACCAGACTAAATTAAATAAGATGGAATTAAGTCAAACTAAATTTAATCAAATATAAAAAAAATCAGACTAGATTAAATTAAATTAAATTTTATCAAATTTAATAAAATTAACCGGTAATGAGTCACTTTATTCGGATCAAACCAAGTGAGTTAAACTAAATTTACTAAATTTTCCTCCAGACGTGGCCATTTACTGCATTTTCAGATGTTATTACATCCATCATAATGCTTATTATCATGGCCAAAAAATATATCATATGACAGACATGCATTCATCCGAACTTTCTCAAATTAAAATGCAAGGGAAAATTGCAAAAGGAAATCAAGCAATACTCAGTTGTAGCAGCTTTATGGAACTTGCTACACAAAGTTAAGATATTGTTGCATAAAAAACGAAGTTTAACCTACAAGTTTAGACGGTGTAGGAAATTATAAATTTAACTTGTTTAAAAAAATATCACAAAACCTACAAGGTCTACCTTTCAAAACTCTCCACTTAATAATATTTTTACCCAAACTTCTTTCTCATCATCTGATATGATAAAGAAAATATTTATAGTCTCACGATCACAATTAATTTTTTCTATTATTTTGTGTCACTCCAACATGCTAAGGCCAGGTAACTTTATTAAAACCTCATTGACTTTCATTATTTTTTCAATGTCTTCATCATATTCCAATTCTTTACTCAATCGGTTACTTGCCTTGTTAAGTTCTTCCCCAAGAATAACTATCATCTCTCTAAAAACTCGAGACAAATCTTTAGTACTCTCACCCTTTCTCTTTTTTGGCTTAGAATTCTCTTCATTTGATCCAAACATGATATCTTGGGCATATGAAGTAGAATCCCCATCAACACTCATACTTTCATCATCATTTTCATCGGCAACTTTGTCTAATTCTTTCACAATATCAACAAGAACTTGAGCATCTTTCCTAGATGCACAGTCTCCACCAAAGATGACAAAAAGTTCCTCCTAGTAAAAGAATGACTTGTATCTAAATTGTTCTGCATCTCCATAAGTCTATAAAAAAATCATATTACTAACTAAATAAAAAAAATAAAACATTTTAATAATAAATAAATAACCTTAAGATATTCATCCCACAAGGTTGTTTCAGCTGTAACACATTTTTTTCTAAGTCCCAACGAAAACCATTACTACCAACTCCATACAACATGTCATGCATACGATTGTAGAGCTTCTGGAAAGTTCTTAACCTTAATTCAATGTGTGATTTTGTCTTAATTCCATATCCAAGTAAGCTAACCTCAAACATTTGTTATAGTTTTTATCCATGTTCTGACCTAAAACCTTTCTCATTATTATTTCTAATCTCTCCGACATTGTTTATTTTCATCAATGCTTTAATAAATGTAGCATCTTCTTTAGTAGATCATTGATCTTTATTTTTTATTCCTTTTGAATTGTAAGAGTCTTTTGAAGGTTTAGAACTCATGTTCACCTATAGCGCAAAAAATTAACAACTCAAATAGGAAGATATTGTTGGTGCGAGAAGCATCCGACGATCGAACTCGTGTTTTGATAATGGAAAAGGATTCAAAGTTAAGGTGTTTTATAATCTAACAAGTCTGTTTGAGTATTTCAGGAAAGTCCTAGCTGCGGTTAGGCAAAGAAAAAATCCTAGGGGTTGGTAACCCTAGGTCATAGGGGGTGGTAACCCTAGGTCATAGGGGGTGGTAACCCTATGCGGAAAGTCTTGGCAGGTCGATGGCTTCAGGCAAAAGTCCTAGGGGTGGTAACCCTAGGTGGAAAGTCCTGGTGTCGCGAACCAGGTGAAAGACTGGACTAGCAGGGAAGCGGATGTCCAGCAGAAAGTCTGGAAGCGTCGAGTGCTGATCAAAAGTCCAGTCGATCTGGAGGATCGCACTGGCAACAGGTAAATCTCTTGAGTGGAGTAGGTGAGGACGCGTTCCCCGTAGAGGGAACAGTAGGCGTCGGGTCGACCTAGGGTTTCCGGTCGGGAATCCGAAATCAGACCCGGACAGTCCGGAGACTATCATAATATTCGTTATCATATTCATGCTGCTGGTTATGCTAACTTTGTGTTGCAGGATAGTTGTTTGGACTAACATGTCTTGCAGGTACAAAATAATGAAGTTTTCCCTCGGATGAACAGTGTTCGAGGCGCCTCCATGGAGGCGCCTCGGGTGCAAAGCTGACCTGGCTGCGAAGCATCAATGGAGGCGCCTTGAAGGGAGTATAAGGCGCCTTGGAAGGCGCCTTGAAGGGATGAAGTTCGACCAGATCAAGCTTGATCCACGCGAAAGACTCGGCAGCATGGAGGCGCCTTGAACAGCCTTCAAGGCGCCTTGAACACCCTTTATAAGGGGGTTTATACCAGCACTTCAGATAATCAAGTTCCAGGCTTTCTTTCTTCAACGTGCTGCTAACAAAGTCATTCCGAAGTGCTGCTGCAACATTCCGACGACCCGGAGCTCTGTTTTCTTCTTCTTTAAGTTGTCGGTACAAAGTTATTTTAATTTCATTGTAATTTGTAATTCTTATCGAGCTTATAGTTGTTGTCCATCGGAAGCGATCAAGGATCGCGGGCCTTCGAGTAGGAGTCGCCTTAGGCTCCGAACGAAGTAAATCCCTTTGTGTCTTTGTGTTTATTCTATTTCGCTGCGTTTTAATTACTCCGATAGTTTTCCGATAATCGAACGAAATAGCCACGAGTGCTATTCACCCCCCCCTCTAGCGCTTCTCGATCTAACAATTGGTATCAGAGCGGGGTTGTTTTGAATTGGTGCAACCACCATTCAAAATATTTTTTTCGTGGCATTTCTTCTTTCGGAGTCAATTAGAAATTAGGTTAGTTGCTAAAATTCTAATTCTTTTCAAAATCGGTGTTGCTCAAAGTTGGTCAATACCACTTGAGTTCATTTTTTTTTCTTCCTCCCGCACTACTAATCCAAGACTCAGTCTTGGAATAGATCTTCTTGTTTTTGTTTTTGTTTTTGTTTCAGAACTAAATGACCCAACAAGAAGGATATAGCACTGTTCGTCCCCCACTATTCCCCGGAGAAGACTTTGGGTATTGGAAGGGGCGAATGGAGATATATCTTAAAACCAGTTCGACACCTGGATGATAGTCAAGACGGGACTACAATTACCAACGGATGAAGACGGCAAGGCTACATCTTGCGAAAAGTGGGAACCAGCCCTTACCAAAAAGGTAGAAGCCGATGCCAAAGCTACCTGCACCCTCAAGTGCGGTCTTACCAAGGAAGAACTCAACAGAATCGGTCCGTTTTCTTCCGCAAAGGAGCTGTGGGAGAAATTGATCGAACTTCACGAGGGTACCTCGGAAACCAAGGTAAGTAAGCGTGATTTGTTACTTAATAAACTATACAATTTAAAAATGCAGGAAGGCGAGACGGCGAGTTCACTACACGCAAGAATCCAAGATATCCTTAACTCCCTTCACGAAATCGGGCAGAAGGTAGAAAATAGGGATATCATAAGGTATGCTCTTAATTCATTTCCTAGGAGCACATTGTGGGCATCAATGGTAGATGCTTACAAAGTCTCCAAGGATTTGTCTTCCTTAAAATTAGATGAATTGTTTAGTGAATTTGAACTTCATGAACAAACAAATGCACAGCCGACCGAGAAAGGTATTGCTTTGGTTGCAGGTACTAGTCGAACACGGGAACCAAGAGTACGACGAAAAATTGAACCGGAATCAGAAGACGAACCCGACTCAGAAGACTCAGAAGACGAACTGACCAGCGAACTAGTGAACCTAGTGAAGAAGCTCTACAAGAAGAAGAAGGGCTTCAACAAGAAAGATCTGAAGAAGGCAGTTCAATCCAAGGAGGCCCAACCGAGCTCGAAGGTAAAGTTTGAAGTCACCTGCTACGGGTGTAACTAGAAGGGGCACATCAAAGCAAACTGCCCCAACAAAAAGGAAGCCAAAAAGCAAAGAAGAAAGAAGACCCTGAAGACAACCTGGGATGAATCTTCTTCGGAGGACGACGACGACGAACTCGATCAGACGAGTTTACTCAAGTTGGCACGGATCCGCATCCGTTTCCGAAGGGCCAGACTCCACTGTAAGTATTCCGAGGCTTAATAATTTAGTCAATTATTTATTACGCAAGTTGGCTAAGTCAAACCTTAGGGTTAAATCACTTCTAAAGGAAGTAGTTGTCCTTAAAGAAGTGACTAACACTAAATCCTTACCTGATCAAGTTCAGACTGGAAATTCAACTCAAGTTCAAAAACTTGAGGAAGAAAATTCTAGTTTGAAAAATCAGGTACAAGATTTAAAAAATACCTTAGAACAGTTTTCTTTGGGCTCCAAGAATCTGGACTTAATTCTTGGGACACAAAGAGCCGTTTACAATAGAACCGGGCTAGGATATAAAAGTAAATACAAATCTTATTTATCCTTAATAAATAAACAAAGTAGTAAATCAGTCCAAGCATGGGTCCCCAAGTCCAAATTGATTTATCAAGTTGGACTTGGCTAATACTGGGTTCCGAAGGATCAAATATACTACCTCGATAGACCATGATCCAGGGGGAGCAAAAAGAAAAACGATCTTAAAAATTTTAAATTTAAAATTCTAAAAATCAAATTAAAAATTTGAAATTAACTTATAAATTCAAATCAAAACTCAAAATTCAAAACCAAATTAAAAATTCGAAATTAAATTAAAAATTCAAAATTAACTTATAAATTCAAATCAAAACTCAAAATTCAAAATCAAATTAAAAATATGAAATTAAATTAAAAATTCAAAATTAACTTATAAATTCAAAATTTAAAATTCTAAAAATCAAATTAAAAATTCGAAATTAAATTAAAAAATTCAAAATATAGATGGAGGATCCAGACTAGCTGGCACCCCCAACTGAACTACCCGACAGGGTAATTGAACCTAATCTACCCGAAATGGGTAAAACAAGAGTAGATTACCCGGCAGGGTAATTAAGGTTAGATTAAAACGGGCTAGGTTTAACTTGACTCACAGTACTGGTAAAGTTTTTGGATGATAGTACGTTAGAGAAGCTTGGGCATCGCATGTCTAGGAAGATATGGCTTCGACTTGGTACATTTGGCCAAGTGGAATTGACCAAAGCTACCCTTAAATGGATCCTAACTAGTTAGACCAAAGATTAGTATTAAGTTCAATGGGTAGGACTATTTGGGAAACCTCGAAGGCATGGTTACTTTAATGAGTTCCTTGTGACTCACCATAGCCCAGAAGTTTATCCAAAAAATACTTACTTATTGAACCCAAAGCTAAACCTGAATCTAACACAAAGTTAAACCAAACCCTTAAATTCAACAATAATTCATCTCACAACAATTATAGGGTTCCCTGATTGACAATTTAGATCAGGTGAGATGACTAAGAAATTAAATTGACTTAAACTCAAATCAAGTTAATTCACAATTTTAAAATTATTTTAAAACTAAATTTCAAAATTATTTTAAAACTAAATTTCAAAATTATTTTAAAACTTAAATTTCAAAATTATTTTAAAAATTAAATTTCAAAATTATTTTAAAACCTAAATTTCAAAACTATTTTAAACCTAAATTTCAAAACTATTTTAAAACTCCAATTTCAAAACTATTTTAAAACTTAAATTTCAAAATTATTTTAAAACTCAAATTTTAAAATTATTTTAAAACTTAAATCTCAAAATTATTTTAAAACGTAAATTTCAAAATTATTTTAAAACTCAATTTCAAAATTATTTTAAAACTTAAATTTCAAAATTATTTTAAAATTTAAATTTCAAAATTATTTTAAAACTTAAATTTCAAAATTATTTTAAAACTTAAATTTCAAAATTATTTTAAAACTCAATTTCAAAATTATTTTAAAACTTAAAAATTATTTTGAAACTCAATTTCAAAATTATTTTAAAACTTAAATTTTAAAATTATTTTAAAACTCAATTTCAAAATTATTTAAAACTTAAATTTCAAAATTATTTAAAAACTCAATTTCAAAATTATTTTAAAACTTAAATTTCAAATTTATTTTAAAACTCAAATTTCAAAATATTTTAAAACTAAATTTCAAAATTATTTTAAAACTCAATTTCAAAATTATTTTTAAACTTAAATTTCAAAATTATTTTAAAACTCAATTTCAAAATTATTTTAAAACTTAAATTTCAAAATTATTTTAAAACTCAATTTCAAAATTATTTTAAAACTCAATTTCAAAATTATTTTAAAACTTAAATTTCAAAATTATTTTAAAACTCAATTTCAAAATTATTTTTGATATGGGTTAGGTTTTGTGGGTCTCCCGATGAGGAAAGAAAAGGAGGAAGGAAAAGCAAAAGAGATAAGCTAATATCGGCCGGGACATATCTTCAGGATGAAGGTAGGCTAATATTGATCGGGCCATACCCCGATAGAAGGTAAGCCTATATCGACCAAAATACGCCTCCCAGGAGGAAGATAAATATTTTAAAGGGAGTAGGCTAATATCGGCCGGGACATACCTTCAGGATGAAGGTAGGCTAATATCGGTCGGGACATACCCCAATAGGATGTAAGTCTATATCGACCGAAATACGCCTCCCAGGAGGAAGATATATATACTTTAAAGGGAGTAGGCTAATATCGGCCGGGACATACCTTTAGGATGAAGGTAGGCTAATATCGGTCGGGACATACCCCGATAGAAGATAAGCCTATATCGACCGAAATACGCTTCCCAGGAGGAAGATATATATGTTGTAAAGGAGGTAGGCTAATATTGACCGGGACATAACTTCAGAACGAAGGTAGGCTAATATCGGTCGGGGATATCCTTTCAAGGGGGGAGCCAGTACGGGTCGGTCGATCAATACCTTAGAAAGATACTGGATAAAATGCAGCTTATTAACATAAAAAGGGTGCAAATAGAAGCTGCATGAGAAAGGATCATAAATGAATATTTCACAGAAGATAATTAATGAGGATATCTGTAAAATGTAAATGCATGACAAGTGTTATATATTTTGGCGGGAAATATGCTTCCAGATTATTTTGCAGGTACTAAACGACAAAGAAGGTACATCTGGGGTACAAAAAAGATTCCTTAAAAGTCATCTACCGCAAGTACGCCGTTGACGTCATCTCATAACGAACTCTAACAAACCGGGGTCCACTTCATGACTACGGAGGTTATATGAAGTGGTATAAAAAGGGGAATCCTCTCCGTTGGCGAGGTAAGGTCACATTATTGCGCACATTCATAACTCTAATTTTTCCAGCTACTGTTCACCATCTTCTTCCTCCTTCTTCCACACCAAGAGAGATCACTGACTTGAGCGTCGGAGGGCCTAGCCAGGGATTCCCACCCCGGTCATAGGTCACTGACGATAGTGTTGGTTGGTCTTTTGTGCGCAGGAAGTCTTGGAAGCTTCGGATCTGGGTTTTTCCTCTTCAGATTTGGATTTCTTCTTCGTCATCGGGTCTTCGTGTGAGGAGGACTCTCGGTAACTCTATCTTTCCCGATCCGCTTTGGGTTTCTCGGATCGGTATTCTGCGGACATCATTCTTCATCAGCGCGGTGGGTTTCTTTCTTCCGGATCTCCGTCTTGTCCAGCTTCTCAGACAGGATCAATTTTAAAACTTAAAAATTATTTTAAAACTCAATTTCAAAATTATTTTAAAACTTAAATTTCAAAATTATTTTAAAACTCAATTTCAAAATTATTTTAAAACTCAATTTCAAAATTATTTTAAAACTCAATCTCAAAATTATTTTAAAATTTAAATTTTAAAATTATTTTAAAAATCAAATTTCAAAACTATTTTAAAACTCAAATTTCAAAACTATTTTAAAACTCAATTTCAAAATTTACTTTAAAATCATTTTCAAAATTTAATTAACCTAAATCATGTAAAATATGTGTTGATTTAAAACTAATTCAAAATATATATATATAATAAAAATAAACAATTTGGACACGTGGCACATGAAGGCGCCTCCCTCAAGGAGGAGGCGCTCTCAAGCAGCAGCGGGAAACTTCCCGCCGCCTACATAAGGCGCCTTAAGGAACCCCTTAAGGCGCCTCCAAAGGCGCCCTAAAGAACTCTTAAGGCGCCTTAAGCCGTCCCTTTTGCCACGAACAGAAGCATTTTCTTCTGTTCGTGTTCGTGTTCTGCCGCAAGCCAAATTCATCCGATTCTTCCCAACCAAGGTGCCTTCTACCCATCTCCTTCCCCTCCATTCCTAGCTATGCCTCCTAGGTATAACCTAAACTCTTATCAATCATTTATTTCCTATATACTTTGCTAGTTGTGTAATTTTTTCTTGTATAATGTCAACAATAGGAAGCGTCGTATTGTGGATACCACACCAGCTAGGGCCCCTTCCACGGACCCTAGATTCCCCTCAGAACAGCATAGGATAGATTTCGCTAGGTTCACCTTTGAGTTAATTAAACCTAGATATATTGGTCGGGAATTTTTGTCCCAAAACTGTCAACCCACTATCCAGATGATAAACCACTATCATCTAGATAAACTGGTTGATTGTACCACTACAGTCAACCAAGATCTGTGTGCCCAGTTCTATCACAACCTTGAAAAGGTTGATGATAGAACCTATTCCACCAGAGTTGGTGGTACTGATCTTCAGCTTACACCCTCCCTACTTCGCACTAGCCTAGAGCTTAGGGAATCCGAGTGTATATTCTTATGTTACCCGAGTAGGAACCTACCCTTCGGTGATCCCTATTCCCACATTACTTTAGATGATATCTACATGCATTTCTTTGGGGAAGAGAGACCCTTGGGCCTGACCGAGTTCAGATCCACTCTTCTTCGTGTTTAGGATTATGCTATGTACAGAGTCCTGACAGCCTGCATACTATCCATCTCATCTCGAGACGTCTCGAAGATGCGACCGTCCCACTCGTTCTTTTTGTACGCCCTCAGCCAGCGCCTTGATATAGACATAGCCCTCCATATGTTTCATAACATTGTCCTTGCATCTAGTACAGTTACATCTGGAGTGGTTCATATGCCTTACTGCCATATCCTGACCCAGATATTCTCCAGCTCTAGGATAGACATCACTAGATGGGTACTCATCCCGGTTACCATTTATGATGAGGTCGGTCAGCGTAGCCTTAGATTAGCAGGGGCAGAGGTCATTGCCGAGGGGATTCTGGCCTGGAAGGGCCGACCACCACCAGTTGCTGCCCCTGGTGCTCCAGAGGCCGAGGACGCACCAGATGCGGATGAGGAGTGGCCCGATTTCCTAGCAGAGGACTTTTTCACAGATCCTTCCACCTCTGCCGGACCCTCCACCTCAGCCGGGCCTTCATCTTCAGCACCACTCTCTATCGAGGATAGACTCACTCGACTCGAGGTCCAGACCACTCAGATGTGATGAGCTGTGTTAGATAGCCATCGTTTCCTTCGATCTATGCGATCTGAGATGGCTGCTGGTTTTGCATCTCTCCGAGGCGAGATTCGGCGTCAGGGACAGCATCAGCCGGCACCCGAGCAGCATCTAGCCGATCCTCCAGCTGACGATCCACCTTCTTGATTCTATCTTTTAGACTATCTGGACATGTTATTCACTTCTTGGATCTGCCCATATTTCTCAGATTTTGGTTTGTATCTTGGATCTTTTAGATCGTCTAGACATGTTATTGAGTACTTATGTGTTATGTTTTGTGAGCTTAGGTTCAAAAATATCTCTTAAATTGGTTTTTAAAATTTCTAGGAAAAATAATTTTCAAAATTCAACTTTATTAGACTTTTCAAAAATTGGACTTAGCCTAAGCTTTCTCCCTAGAAATTATGTTCCCCTAGACTTAAGCCAGAGCATCTCACAAACACATAGGTATACCTTGATTGTGACTGAAAGACATAGAACAGTGTGAGATGCATAGGGTATAGCCTGGACTCAAGAATGCTTATATCTGTGCATCAATGTGAGTCTGGGCGTTAAATACGCAATATACATTAATCAAGTCAAGTCTTCCAGCTCTAGTCAAATCTATCTAGACCAAATTGACTTAACTTGACTAACCATGTGAAAGTTGTTGCCCTATAGGCAATTAGCAAGTAGCTAAAGGTTAGACAGTTGGTAAAGGACACTCAGTTTTCTAGTTAAGCATGTTTTGATCTTTAGGGCTCTGATACCTCTTAAAGTCAATCTATTAAACTTGACTCATGCTTGGACTTAAGGACCAACTGACTTCCTAAACCAAATTTTTTAGCTACTTTGCTCCCTCCCAGCCATAAAATTTAGTAAGTATTGTTTAAAATTAAGTACCAATCTTTAGTTTCAAAATTTAAAACTTGGCTTACTTTGAATTCTAACTTTGTAAATTTCTAAGTAAAGCACAGTTTTGCAAAATTTAACTCATTGCTTTCAAAAATTAAAAAGAAATGAGAGTTATAAACTATTAAGTGCTTTCAAAATCTTGTTTAATCATATGTCTATTTTTGCTTATTTTTTGATATATGGCAAAGGGGGAGAATAGCAAATTCAAAAGTAGCCAATTCAAAATACTTAATGAATATTAAAGGGGGAGCCTATATAGTAGCCAATTCAAAATACTAAATGAATATTAAAGGGGGAGCAACAGTTAAGGGGGAACCTATACTTTAAATTCATAGAATTTAATTTAGCAAAATTGCTAAGCGTGTGTTAAATGTGTTAAACTATTGTGTTAATCTATTCGTTTGTGAAATATATTTACTTGACTTTGAATTCGTGTTGCCATAATCATAAAGGGGGAGATTGTTGGTGCGGGAAGCATCCGACGATCGAACTCGTGTTTTGATAATGGCAAAGGATTCAAAGTTAAGGTGTTTTGTAATCTAACAAGTCTGTTTGAGTATTTCAGGAAAGTCCTAACTGCGGTTAGGCAAAGGAAAAACCCTAGGGGGTGGTAACCCTAGGGGGTGGTAACCCTAGGTCATAGGGGGTGGTAACCCTATATAGAAAGTCTTGGCAGATCGATGGCTTCAGGCAAAAGTCCTAGGGGGTGGTAACCCTAGGTGGAAAGTCCTGGTGTCGCGAACCAGGTGAAAGACTGGACTAGCCGGGAAGCGGATGTCCAGCAGAAAGTCCGGAAGCGTCGAGTGCTGAGCAAAAGTCCAGTCGATCTGGAGGATCGCACTGGCAACAGGTAAATCTCCTGAGTGGAGTAGGTGAGAACGCGTTCCCCGTAGAGGGAACAGCAGGCGTCGGGTCGACCTAGGGTTTCCGGTCGAGAATCCGAAATCAGACTCGGACAGTCCGGAGACTATCATAATATTCGTTATCATATTCATGCTGCTGGTTATGCTAACTTTGTGTTGCAGGATAATTGTTTGGACTAACATGTCTTGCAGGTACAAAATAATGAAGTTTTCCCTCGGATGAACAGTGTCCGAGGCGCCTCCATGGAGCTTGGAGGCGCCTCGGGTGCAAAAGCTGACCTGGCTGTGAAGCATCAATAGAGGCGCCTTGAAGGGAGTATAAGGCGCCTTGGAAGGCGCCTTGAGTAGGGTTTAAGGCGCCTTGAAGGGATGAAGTTCGACCAGATCAAGCTTGATCCACGCGGAAGACTCGGCAGCATGGAGGCGCCTTGAACAGCCTTCAAGGCGCCTTGAACACCCTTTATAAGGGGGTTTCGACCAGCACTTTAGATAATCAAGTTCCAGGCTTTCTTTCTTCAATGTGCTGCTAACAAAGTCATTCCGAAGTGCTGCTGCAACATTCCGACGACCCGGAGTTCTGTTTTCTTCTTTTTTAAGTTGTCGGTACAAAGTTATTTTAATACTTTCATTGTAATTTGTAATTCTTATCGAGCTTATAGTTTTTGCCCACCGGAAGCGATCAAGGATCGCGGACCTTCGAGTAGGAGTCGCCTTAGGCTCCGAACGAAGTAAATCCCTTTGTGTCTTTGTGTTTATTCTATTCCGCTGCGTTTTAATTACTCCGATAGTTTTCCGATAATCGAACGAAATAGCCAAGAACGCTATTCACCCCCCCCCCCCCTCTAGCGCTTCTCGATCCAACAAATATAGCCAAAATTCAAAAGTCTCAGAAGTTGAATTACAACCACCTAAAAAGTTAACATAAGTTGCATAAAATAGCTAAAAGTCAAAAATCCCATACTTACAGAAATAGCTCACATGTGATCAGCCCCTCATTCGAAATCATATTTTCCCAATTGAAATGTTTAATGCTAGATGGTATGTTTTCCATAGTTGAATCGAATGTGATTGTAAGATGACAATAACAAGGAATCGCAAGACAAAAAAAAAAAACTAAACCACAAAATTAAAAATCACGAGACATGTCACATGTAAATTACAAAGAAATAGAATAAAGATAGTGGTCTTTGCCCATTTATAAACATTATCTAATAATTCAATAAGAATTATACAAATGATCTCATCTAGATCTTTTCCATTCATTAATAATATCATTGGCCAAATTATCTTGTCAATCGCCAAATTATACAATGGTTAATACTATATTTCACAAATTTCATCAACTCCATCTTGTTGACTATCTAACATTCTTTCCAACCTTCTTTTTACAAGATCACTAGACATTTCTCTCCTTATAAAATTGTGAAGAAGGCAACATGCTATAATAATTCGATTCTAAGTTCAAATCAGATAATAAGCTAGACTTCTAAGTATTGCCTAACGTATTTTAAGTAGTCCAAAGTATCTATTTATCACATTTTTAGCAACTTAGGGGGCGTTTGGTTTAGAGGAATAGGAGTGGAGAAAGGGAATGAGAATCATTGATCGTCATTGTTAATGTTTGGATTATAGGAATAGGAATACAAATAAGGGAATGAATCCTTGAAATTGGGTAATAACTCATTCCCATGTACCTACCCTTAAATGAGTCATTACCCTATTTTCATCAATCAAAATATTCCCTTATTCCAAAAATACTCTTGACCTAAAACTAAATTTTTTTCCCTTAATATCAAATATCAAAATATATTTATTTATTTTTTATTTCATATCACTTCTCTCTATTGTTCTCTCTCATCATATTTTCGCTCATCATATTTTCTCTCTCATCATTTTATCACACACTTTCTCTCTCCTTAATCTCTCTTATCACACTCTCTTTCATCTTTTTTTCTTATTACACTTTCTCTCTCATCATACTTTCTCTCTCCTTAATCTCTTCCATCGCACTCTCTTCCTTCTTTTTTCTCATCATACTTTCTCTCTCATCATACTTTCTCTCTCCTCAATTTCTCCCATCACACTCTCTTTTATCTTTTTTTCTCATCACACTTTCGCTCTCATAACACTTTCTCTCTCCTCAATTTCTCGTCACACTCCCTCTTTTTTTTCCTCAACACACTTTCTCTCTCACCATATTTGCTCTCTTATAATACTTTCTCTCTCCTCAATCTCTCCCATCACACTCACTGTTCTCTTTTTTTCTCATCACACTTTCTCTCTCACCATACTTTCTCTCCTCAATCTCTCTCATCACACTCTCTCTCTTCATTTTTTCTCATTACATTTTTTCTCTTTTCATCCTCTCCCATATACTTTCTCTCACATCATATTTTCTCTCTCATCATGCTCTCTCCTATCACACTCTCTTTTCTCATTTTCTCTCATCACACTTTCTTTTTCTTCATTCTTTCTCATCACACTTTCGCTCTCATCATACTTTCTCTCTCATCATTCTCTTTCTCTCACATCTAATTTTTTCTCTTATTTTCCTTTAAGGGTAAAAAAGGAAATTTTGATTTATTCTGATAGAAAATATGCAACTAACCAAACATTACTTTTAAGAGTGATATTCATGCTCATACTCATTCCCATTCCACAATAGAATGATTCCCATTCCGATTCCTATTCCTAGGAAAGAACCAAACGTCCCCTTAATGTTTCATATTGAAATACTCTTGAGGACTTCTAGGTACTCGGTCTTCTTTCCATTCATTTAACTGATATCTTTGACTCTATATGGTGCTTGTTAGGACTGATTGAGCTAGAGGGGGGAGGGGGGAGGGTGAATTGGCTCACTTCGATTTCTTGGTTAACTTAATTTTGCACAGCGAAAACTTGAGATCAATGCTAACTCCTTGTATTTACTTGATATCTACCTCAAGAAGTGATGACTAATCTAAGGATCCACACACCAAGCACACTCTCCACTAAGAAAGAAACTTCTTCTCGGAACAACCGGAGGTGGAGAACCTCTTACAACACTCACACAAGCATACTATGGGATCCTTGGCGGCCGGCTAGAGGGAAGGTGAATAGCTCTGCAAAGAAAAACAACCTTCCTCGAATCTTATAGCTTAATAATTATCAACACTTGTATAAAAATAATTAAAAAACTAAAAAAATAAGGCACAAAGAGATTACTTGGTTACAACCAGAAAGGTTGTTAATCCATGGAAGATGTAAAGCTCACTAAAATTCTCCTCTGGGCGGATAAAGCCTCTTGCAACAGTTAAATCTCACAGCTAGAAAGCTAAACTAAAACTGAATCAATTACAAGTGTTGTTTCTCTCTTTTTCTTGTTATTCTTAGCTCCTGGGAGCAGGGATGCTTTTATAGCCCTGCTCGGGGTGCCTGAAAAGATTCCAGACGCCTAGAATGGAATAAAAGTTTATCCCCGACATAGCAGGACGTGTCATGTCACAAATGGCTAAAACTTCTATTCTGAGCGACCGGACCATCTGGGCACCTAGACTCAATCTAGGTGCCCGAACCAAGTCAACTCACCAGTTGACTTTTCAGTCCGGGCCTTCCGCTCTAGTTCTTCTCCTCGCTTGGGTGATTTCAGCCATCAGAAATAGGGCTCACCCGAACTCAACTTCCGGCCTTCTCGAGCAAGCTTTTGCTCCGGCTTCAGAAATGTCGCGCGCCTCCTTCCCGTCCACCCGTGTACTCTTTCACAGCACCTCATCCCTCAGACGCACCGAGCCCGTCGACTCTCTCCCATGTCATCCTTCTTATTAGATACATTTTTTGCTCGACTTCCTATGCTCCTAAGTTCCTGCACACTTAGACACATGGGTTAAAAATCAACATGACCTAACCTGACTTGGTTGATCACATCAAAACTACCTTGGGGTACTAACACATACAACTCAACACAAGAAATAAATACAAGCATACAAGAGAAAACCTCCTTCTTACTTAAACTCGTGTAGCTTGTAAATGCCCCTTGACCTTGGAAGTGCAACCACACTTATCTCCAAGATGCTTCAAGAAGCGGCGACGAGTAGTCGTGAGCTCGATGAAGAGAACGGGAAAAATTTTGCGCGTTTGAACCTCGCTAATGGTCTTTTCCTGTCACGATCTAGGGCTCCCAATCGATTGGCCCACGTCAGATCCACGCAATCCCAGCCATCCAAAGCTTGCATCCTGCGCAACGGTCATATCTCAATCGATTGGGGAGGTTTTGATCAATCGACTAACCAATTCATAGCACCTTTGTGCTCTCGCAGATAAACTCTAAATCGATTAACCGATTGATTCAGGTTGTCTCATAATCTTGGGAGAAAATAAACCCCAATCAATCGACCGATCGATTGGAATATCTCAATCGATCGATTGATCAATTGGGGAGCACACTGTGCTCTTCTCGCGAGTGGCCTCGGGTAGCCCCAATCGATCGGTTGATCGATTGGGCTGCCCTTGCTCGTGAAGCTCTCCCAATCGATCAACTGATCGATTGGGCTCTGGTTCAATCGATCGGCTGATCGATTGACTGACCCTAACTTGACTAACTCAAATCTAGGGTCTTAAACCCAACATCCGATCAACCGTGACCTGTTGAGACTCGCTCATGCCTAGCATATGGTCAACCTTGACCTACTGGGACTTCGTTTCTAAGTGTTCGGTCAATTCTTTGACCCACTTGGACTTTTCTAGCCGTACCAAGTGTCCGATTAACCTTGACCCACTTAGACTTACCGTCTCATGCCAAGTGTCTGGTCCTCTATGACCCACTTAGACTTCCAAACACCAGGTGTCTGGTTATCCCGGACCCACCTGGATTTCCACATGCATGACTTTACTCACCAGGATTTTCACCTGGCTTCACTCACCATGATTTTCTCACTGCCTAGCTTAACTCACTAGGTCGTTCACCTGGCTTCACTCACCAGGATCTCTTATTTTCCTAGCTTCACTCACTAGGTCTTTCACCTAGCTTCACTCACCAGGATTTTTTAACAGTGTAGCTTCACTCACTAGGATTTTTCATCTGCCTGGGTTCACTCACCAAGGCTTTCCAACTGCGTAGCTTCACTCACTAGGACTTTCCATCTGTCTGGTTTCACTCACCAGGACTTTCCACACCAAGTGTCCGATCAACACTGATCCACTTGGATTTTCATCATCTGCCAACCTCCCCGTTGGACTTGCTCTTGTCCAACTTCCAGTTAGGAGTTCCCAATCAAGTATTCGATTAACCTTTGACCTACTTGACTCTTCTTCACACTAAACTAGTCAAACATTGACCAGAGGAGAATTGCTCCAACAATCTTTCTAAATGGACGATTGCACCTGCAATCTCCATACATTGTCAAACATCAAAACTCAAATATTAAGACTCATGTTTGAGCCAATTCAAGCTTAGTCAACCTGGTCAACCTTGACCTAGGAAAATTACACCAACATCTGAATGCTTTATATTGGGATACTTTTGAGGACTTCTAGGTACTCGATCTTCTTTCCATTCATTTAACTGATATCTTTAACCCCTATATGGTGCTAAAAAGCCTTCAAAGTTTGTGTAACCGACATCGATAAGGTAATAATATCATATAAATTGAATAAATATATTAAAATAGTTCACAAACTCAACAAATAGTAAGGTATTTAGGATATTTTGAAAAATTAATTAGCTTATGCTTTTAATCCATTTTTCCTAGTGATTGTATCTCGTAGTACTATACTATCTACTGTTGAATTTTCCCATCCAGACAACACATATATAAATTGTATATCTTGAGAACAAGCAGCAAACACATTGGTAGTAATTTCACCTTTCTTGTCTAATATCTATGTCTATCCTCTGTTGGTACTCTAACTTTAATGTGTCTCTCATCCAAAGCTCTCAAACAATTCTAAAAAGAACAACCAAAATAAAATAAGAAAAAAATATCCTAAATCCTAACTTTAAAAACAAATGTAATAATTACCTTAAATCATTTCCATCTCCAATCTGTTGAGTTTGCTGCAATTGACTCTGGATTTTCGAAAAACACATATTGTAGACAAATAACGATATTCAAAAATTAGAAAAAATGTCTACTAATTGTTTCACCAGACCTTTTGAATCGAAATTGTGTAGTTCTATTCTTGACATGATGAGCTAGCAAATGTAATTGCTATTGTAAATACCCCGGGTGAGTTTTGATGTGATCAACCGAGTTAAGTTAGGCTCTACAATTTTGAGTTCAACTTTGGATGGCTAGGAGGATCACCATTATAGTGATGATCATATTAGAGTCCATGTTAGCAAAACTCCAGGCACCCGGACCAGTTCCAAGCTCTCGGAAACTGATAAGCGGTTGATGAAGAGCCATTGTAGAGTGAATTGAGGCGACCAAGTCTAGGCACCCGGAGTTGCCACGTCAGCCAATGGCTACACTCGACTAGTGAACTATAAATAGAGTACTGCTCCTCGAAATTTACACAACACACTCATTCTTAACTTCTGTGTTATGTTTTTAGTGTTCTGTGCTTTAAACGCTTGTAAGAGACTACTTTGCCTGCTTGGAAGGAGTTCATTTTAGTGGAGTTTTTTCATTACATTGGATTAGCAACCTCCCTGGTTGCAAACCAAGTAATTCTTGCATCTTCTTTATTTCTTTTTATGTTATTATTGCTTTTAATTAACAGGTGTTGTGTCCTTGCTCAGTAAGTAGCAAGAGAAAGTTCTTATTTATTATTGCAGGCTATTCACCCCCTCTAACCGGCCTCATTGGGACCTACATCTATTTATTCATCTACCTCCATATATCTTGTTCCTTTATGGTCCCCTTCACTTTCGAGCATACAACACAACTTTGCAAAACTATGTCTATTCATTCTTAGTTGTGTTATGCAAGTAGTGTCACTCTCATATGCTAAATTATATATCATCCTTCTCCTAGCAAAACGTCATTCACATATAGTCTTTTTAAGCAATACAATCTATTATGTCATTCCACTAAAATACAACACATTTAAAAAAATCAATTCACTATATTCAACATCTCCAATTAAAGCATTAACACAATAACTAGAATACAACACATTTAAAAAAATCAATTCACTATATTCAACATCTCCAATTAAAGCATTAACACAATAACTAGTTTATTTTTTCTCATTATATTACTTGCCTTTAAATGTAGATCCGCTATATTAAAGACATTTCTATTGCCAACCCTACGAATATGGAGGGAGGTACATACAGGTACACACGCATACACATGATGGGATAAACCTCAGGTCATAAGTTCCTGAGAATCGACCCCTGACCATTACGCTAGAGATACCATATGTCTACAGTCTGTGCTACACTTTTGGGGGCTATATTACTTATCTTTAAACTAAGATGAGCCATGGCTGCAAAAGAAATAATTCTAATAAATGAAAAAGTTGAGCTCAACAAGATATTAATTTTGATAAAAACATATAACAGGTTTTGAAAGTAACATATACTTATAACTACACTAACAAAAAAATACATGCATTTAAGAAATCAAATTGAGAAAAATCAGAGAAAACTCCTCTAAAACGAAAATCAAATTGAGAAAACAAAGAAAACCCTATCATCTTACAAGCCATTCATTATGTTAATCAACATAGGACAAAACTTAGAATATTACACATTGACAAATATAATATGAGAAAAACCCTAAACCCTAAATCCAAATAAACTTGGTTTTTAACTATCTCAAATGGTGCAAACCCTAGAATTGTGAATCTTACCAAAAATGCATCTCTGAACCCTAGGAATTAGGTCATACACCTAAACAAAATCATATCTTTATTTTCCAAATGATCCTCACAATGAAATTAGGTGAAGTTGATGTTGAGTGTCTGATGTTGATGGAGACGATGGATTAAACTCTTGGCGAGGCTTTTAACGGGAAGCAAGCAGAGTGCCTGATGCTGATGGGATTGTGGTGTGCGCATCTGGACATAGTGCAGAGGCCTTTGATGAGGGAGGTGGTGTTGGCACTCAACTTCAAGGGTCTTGACTGAAAGAAAGAAAATTAAGATTAAGAATATATTTGACATTTAAATTGTAATTAAATATTAGATTTGAAATATAATTGGATTATATGTTGTTGACATTATAATTCAAATTATAAAATTGTATTATCTTTTATAATTTAAATTACGTTACATTATATCTTTAAAATTATACCAAATAAATAAAGTAATCAATCAAGAATGTTTATTTATTATACTGTTGCTAAAATTTAATATAATATTTTATACTTTTGAAAATTGACCGTTTATTTCTTCAATTAATAACTTCTTAAACTTAGCCTTATTTAAATTAATATAAAAAATTAGTTTACCGTATTTTATTTATAATTAAGCTTAAATTACTGAGATTGATACAGGACAAAAAAAAAAGATTAATGTAAAGAATAAAAGGATTTATAAACATGCGTTTTTAATATCATGAAATAATAATTCTAAATCATTAAAACCACACACAAATTATCCTCTAGAAAATATTTGGCTTACAAGACAATGATGCGATAGTTAAATCTTCTAATAATCAAGAAATTTAGGATTTTAATTTTGCTATGTTATCATAGGAGATTTTTCCCTCGGATAAAAAACAAGCTTAAGATGATGGTCATCTCGATATATCTATCTGATTTACCCAACGCATTACAAAGAACTTTTTTTTCCTTTCTGATGAAAAATAAACCTAAGAATGTTAATCATTTGGATCAATATTTATAAGTATTTTTTAATTTATCTGATTAATCAATTCAAAAAATTGAATATCTATATTACTCAAAAAAATATATATATATTTGACATTTAAATTATACATTATGTGAATTTCTTTAAAATTGTGAATGCCATGAGTTATGGTAGGGATAGTTTTTTTTTTAACTATGATATGTTTAAAGAAAAATCTCAATGAAATGTTTAAGGATAGAAACATAAATTCATGATCCATCATTTTAATTTTGAGCAATGATATGTTCAAGGAAAAAAACTCAAGGAAAAGCTCAAGGATAGACACATAAAGTCATGGTCCACGATTTCACTTTTTGTGGGCTCCATCACTTTATGTGTCTATCCTTGAACTTTTCCTTAAATTTTTTTCCTTGAGCATATCATTTTTCTTTAATTTTTTTGAGTCTATCATTTTATGTATCTATCCTTAAATATTTTATTAAGATTCTTTTCTTGAACATATCAACGACTTGGAATACTCATAAAGAACCGATTTATAATTCTAGAACCACGTGACGGGAACTCTTGGACTGACAACATGTGAACAGATTTATTATTCTAGAAACGCATGGCGGAACCCTTGGACTTGACAACATGTCTCTTCTTCAATGCAAACCCACCTATATTGCTAATCTTAAAAGAAATTATTCAGTGGACTTGCCTATCAAATTTATCGATAAAAATAAATCTAAAGCTATAAATAGTTCATTTTAAAGAAGATCCGACTAGATCAATCTGGCCAATAAAACATTTATTTTTTGATCTCCAAATTCTTCCGGCAATTGCAAGAAAGCGACGATGAATCTCGATTCAAGTTCGGTTTATAATTTTCATTGTCTATTTTTATTTTATGAATTTGCTATAAATTTCAAAAATAAAATCCTATGAGTTCGAATTAGTACAATTCACGTTAAGAAACTCTATCAATTAGTAATTTCATTAAAAAAAACATTGGCGATAGTAGAAGCATAACATTTTACCAGTAAACAATAGCTAGACAAATTGCATAAAAAAACTAGAAAGGCAGTGAGCTGACCACAAACAAGTAAATTCAATGCTCCTCTTGTAAAAAGATCATTTTGTAATTGTAAAAACATATTAAAATAGTACGAAATTGGGAACCACAGCTTGGATCATCTGTTATCTCATGGTAAGAGATTAAGTCATGACAGCAGTTTACATAGAATGGTAGTTCAGGGGGATTTTACGATGGTAGGGTAGGGGGCCAATAGCAAGAGGGCTATCATCCAAAGTAAACGTTTATAAAATCAAGAAGAACAAAAAACAACTTGGATCTTAACTAATTTTCGATCTTTCTAAACCTTATTTTAGCAAATCAGCTTGCCTGGTCAAGATTTGGAACACCAGATGATTCGAGTAGGTTCAGCTTAGGCTGGTTACTCGCATTTGTGTCATCCATATGCTTAAAGGACTTCTGTTTCTCCGTGACATGCTGAGAAGGGAGCCTCTCGGGATGACCACGAGTCTCACTTGACTCGGACTCCACCTTCCTCTTTAGCTTTTTCTTCGCATCCTCAGGGTTTGTTCTCATGTCGACACCTCTAGTCTTGTCAGGATTTTTCGATACAGGTTGGATAGGATCGGTATAAGGTTGTGCCGAATCCACAAATGCGCTGGTTGAACTGACAACTTGATTGGGAACAAGCTTGGTGGGCGGGAGGTACTTCGCAGCTGAATCAGTGGCTGGAGGTGTCCTCTCTTGCACACTCCGTAATTGAGAAGCTGAGGCTGGATTAGACTCGTCTGCTCTCATTGCAGAAGCCAACTTTTTTCTTTTGATCCTCTCTTCGTCGCGAACCTGAGCAGAATGCGAAAGAATGTCAATTTTTAGGCACATGCTTAAAACAAAAAAAGTACAATAGGAACAGAAAGAGTAGGATTGAAATGATGCAAGCACAAACAATGCTATTTCTAATAATTTATTATATTACTGTCTAGTTATTAGATTTATATTGATTTCGAACCAGTCAGTGGGTGTAATCAAATGATCTATCTATAAACATGAATTTTCGCAATGCATATCAGGGCAAAAAATATCCTCCTGCTCTTCAGCCAGTATATTTAAGCAGGCAATTCTTGCCTATAAACTATTTATTACTTGCGAGACTTCAGAAACTTCAATAACAAGGACATTGATAATATTTACAAGCATATGCGTTCAACCAATATGTTTTCAATTATCATCACCATTACCACATGGCACTAACTATGCTGTGAATCGGCAGCTCTATTTGCTAGCAACTGCAGAACCTAAGAGAATCTTATGTATGGATCAAACAAAAACATCTTCCATCCCTATGACCAGCATTTGGCAACAACAAAATGTATTGGAAGGATGCACTTTGATGTCGCTTAATCAGTGAACGAATTAAAAAATAATAGCTGAAGCCAGCTTTTCTATAACTGGATACTAATAGAATTGCAATACAACATGACTGGAAGGTGTAATTCAGTTTATCTTGTCCGAGATGTGGACTAATAGTGGAATTAACCTGGTAATTCAAATTAACAAATGTGATTCACCGAACATATGACTTCATACACAGCAGTACTTATTGAAGAATCAAAATTAGAAAGAAACAAATGAACTGAGCTTCAAGATAGATTCATTATTCTCAATTTATATTTATTTTCACTAAAATTAATCATAAATTCCAGGCAAAGAGAATATCAGCTTCAGCGACTCTAAATCAATAAACAACTGCATATTACCAAATCTACTAACATTCTTTTTTTTTTAAAAAAAAAAAAAAGGATTTACAAAGTAATAACACTTGGATACAAAGTGTTAAATGAAACATAATCATGCTCGTTAGAGATAAATAACATTCTAATAAATTAAGAAATGGTTCAGCTAATGAAAGAATTTGCAAAATTAAGGTCACAGATAGGTGGGATATTAAGACCTTATGATGCCTGTAAAGTGCTCTTTTCCTTTCTTTGGATCTGTAAATGGCATCTTTAATGCCTACATTATCCATGTAACCATTAGGCCACAATTCTGCAAGCTGGGATGCAGAACAAACATTTCAATAATAATAATAATAATAATAATAATAATTATCAAAGTCATCAAAGGTGAAACAAGATGACAAGGATATATGTAGAAATTTTATCCAATAATTAGCTCTTCCCTAGAATAAAGATGCATATAAAAATAACAATTAAAAATAGCAACAAATATAGAGACTTCTAATAAGAAATATCAACAAGCCAGTAACTAATCAAGCGGTCATTGTAACCATTCAGTACTACCTCTAAATAAAGCTTCCTGCTTTGAGGGCCTTTGTCCTCGTCCATTCCCTGAAATGAATAATGTCAAAAACTATCAATTAACCCAGCATCCAATACCTGACTTGGAGCTTGGAATCCTAGTTGTGCAACCCAAGATCTGCAGCATGTACTGGTTCGAGTGTAAGGTCAAGTGTGGGCCCGGATTGACATGGCAGAATGGGTCGGGTCAGGAAAGACCTGTGACAACCCATACTGTTTGTATACTTGTAGGAACTTTGAACTCTCTGTCCAGTGAAATACCACACTGGCACAAAACTGAGACCCCGAACCTTGTGCAGACTAAAAATGGATTATTAGATTATTCAACTTGCTCTGGATAATGTAACAATATGTTAATAATCTTACTAGCACAGGCTTTTTAAAATTCCTCTAAAACTGACACCGACAATATCTAATCTTAAAGTAGTCCCCTCAGAGTCAGACTATCTATTTCTGTCCTAGTATATTAGAGAAATTTTGTACCAAAACTTGTATCTCATCATAAAAAGAAACAAAACATCAGCAGTGATCGGTACCTCTACATACAAATCATAGAGTTCGCAGATCTTGTCTTCTAGTGCGGAATCCATACTGTATTTTCCTTTCAGGGCTCTTTTTTCATCATTATTGATTTCCTTAAAGTCAATCGATGAGCCTTCCTGTTGCTCAGCCAACTGAAAGGCAAATGCAACATAAGAACTGAAAAGGCAATAGCTGAAATAAATTCATTGATAATATGTCAAATTTCTCGCCTCACAGGTTGATGAAAAAGTATGACAGGCAACAATAACAAGCCACCAATCCCAACAATTTGGGGTTATGGATCTGTCCCACAATGAACTCTATGGAATAATAAAAAATGAAATGCAATCTCAGAAATTTACATGCCCATCAATTAACTATTACCTGGGGCCTCAACTGAGAAACACGTGCTCTGACCATCTCATTAACCTCCCTTTTTATTTGCTGGAATCTATCGGCTTTCTGCTGTTTTGCTGAATTGCCTACCTCAACCATTGTTCTCATATTTTTCTAATAAAATGTTAGAAAGAAAAAGAATTAACATTACAGCACATATACCACAAAAAATATCCACCAATCAAAAAGAGAAAATGTATTAAAAAAAATACATTAACAAGAATTCATCCATAAAACTATTGATTTACAGAATAAATCTCTTCCCAACCAATAACAAAATATTAAGATGGAAGCAGAATTGATTAGTTATTGAAGCACGAAATAGCTGCGATTACAATTTCTAGCCATGAGAAATTCATGTAGTAGTTTATTGCAACTGTGAGCCTTGATTTATTCATCATTTTGCGTATTCTTGGCTATCCATTATTTCAAATGTTAATCCATATCAGTCGGCACAGCGAAAATGTGCTGTTCCAACTGTTAACCCAAACTGTTATTGTGTCAGCGCGTGTATGTTAATGCGATGTACGTGTCGATATAGTTTTGATGTACCAATAAAGATAGGGTCTACCTTGTCCAGTATCATTTTGAATGACCAAGACAAGAGCACTCTTCTCATGACAACCTTTTATTTCATCAGTTAGTCATGAGGAAAAGATTAAACACTATAGAAAGAGGGGGAACAGAAGTAAAAAAAAAAATCACCAATTGGAGAACCAACAACAATAATAATGAAGAGTGACATTTTAATCAAAGAGACTGACATGCATCCATCTCATATTGTGCATGCTCCAGTTCCAACTTTGCGAGTCCAGCTTAATCTCCCAATTCTATCTCCCGATGATTAATCAAGATATGATATCATAGGAGCATTACTTCATCCAAGTGTTAGAAAATTAGAGTTGAATTCAATAGGATGCTACAAGAACCAAATCTCAAATCTATATTCATTGTGGTATTTGTAAGGCATTGTCAGATACTTGCTTAAATGCTTATCCCTTATTGCTCCAATTCACAATCTAATTGTTATTGGTTAATATTTAGAGGCAAACAATTAAGAAGAAGTACATTACAAAATTAAAAGACGTTTGAGTTAATCTCAGCACACTTTGAAACATGCTGAAGCATGACATGATATTGAAACTACACTATTCCAGCTTATTTGATTGAAACTTCTGCAAAAAATGATACTTTACCTCTTGTAGTTATGACACAAGTACTGCAATTTAAAGCCATTATATTAAATTAATAAAAGGTATATCATTGGACTAGGGAAATAATGTCATAACTATATCTAGTCAACATAGAGTGGCATAACTATATCATTAGACTAGGGAAATCATAAATCATATCTATGTTCGGTCAACAAAGAGCGGCATAACTATTTTCTACTCCACTGAATTGGTTGGAGTGTCTACTAAGAATAATGAAAAGAGTGACGGGTGTCCGCAATATTGGAACTATATTATTCTAGCAAAAGATTGAAATTCTAGCATGGAATGTGTTATTAATAAGCTTATGGTTATCACACAAGTACTGAAATTTGAAGTCATTATTTTAATTTAATAAAGGTATCTCAGTACACTAGGTAAATAGTAAGTCATAGATTCATACTCCATCAACACAACAGAACTAATTTTCTGCTCCATTGAACTGGTTGAAGCATCAAGAAAAGTGAGAATAATGAGCACAGACAATCCCAACAAATTTCAGGAGACACATTAAAAGAAATAATTAGAATCGCCAATTTATCATCACCCTATAACATGTTGGTATAATTGAAAAATATGTGAGATCAGCCCTCATGACTACAAACAAGGATAAGAAAAAAATGAAGGGGATCATAGTACCTGACAGTACTCAATAGTATAATTTAAATTCTCAGAGAAGTTACCTTCAATGTCTTGCGCTGCATTAGGTGACCTAGAATGCCCATAAGTCGATCCACCAACTCATCTTCCGAGATTTTACCTTGGCTTGCCTAAGAAAAGGTGAATTTTTTTTGGTTACTGCTAATACAGATGTGAAAAAGAATTTGGTAAGCATAACTTAGCATTTCATATAATTCATAGGTAAACAAGAAAAGAAATGCATAAGAGTCAGAGAAAAGTGCCAAAATGTTGTTCATGTGTTGGCATTCAATCATGTGTTAGCAGATGTGGCTGGTACCAATTGGCTCATCAGTTTTATAAAGAAAACAACAATAGGTATCATGAAACATTTGGTAAGCATCAATTTAGTCAGACCCACAAATATTGTATCATCAAAAAATTGCAAGAAACCTTTTTCTTCTTCCAGTTACTCAAGGTTATCTAATGTTAGTCTGTATCATGAAACATATCTGTAATGGTTGTGATGATATAGCTTTGCAAATAGCTCAAGGGATGGATGAAATCAATATATAGTCCAAACCATATAATTGAGACAAACACGACCAAGCCTCATTTAATAATGATTATCATGAATCATTGTTTAAATCATAAGAATAAATTAAAAGTTATAAAATAGGCTAAAATTCCAACTCAAAATAGTTTGTTCATCTTAAATATGTAACATTAGATAATTACTGTTTAATAGCAAAATATAAATGAAGTGTGATCATTATTCATGAACAAAAAAAGGTTCAGATCACAAGCAAAAAGTGTGATCATTAGATTTGAAATACACTGTAAGATAGACAATAGGAAATTTAATGCTGACTACTACTTGTTTCTGATTTTGAATCTACTGGCAATGCAAATGAAGATAGGAAGAGGAAGAAAACAATACTGCATGAAGAGGAAACATTACTGGGCATTGTAATTTATCCCTTCATGTTCCATGAACAATCTTTTGGTAGCTTTGCAGCTTATAAAAGACAAAGAAACATTACTGGGCATTCCTATCAATAATACTATTATATAAAGCATTAAAGAGCAATTAAGAACTATGATGGCTAGCAGTCACAGCCAAAATTTAGGTGGCATGTTGGTGAATGGCCATCATGATGTCAGTTTAGGTGCCAATATTGTTGAATGGACAAAATGATATTGGTTCAGCTGCCAATTTTGGTGAATGGACAAAATGATATTGGTTTAAGTGCCAAAATTGATGAATGGCTGAAACAATATTGGTTTCAATGTCAACGCTCATACCAAGTGTTGGTATGGATTGTTGGAAACCCCCACGGGCATAGCCGAGTTGGTATTTGGGTGGTAGATTGCCACATGGTATGGCTTGTTGGAAGAAATTCCATCATTGTTTTAGAGCTAGAGCCGGCCATCCCGAGGTGTTCCATGTCTTGGAGATTGGCCATAATGCTACATGGTGTCTGGTTGTGTGTGCCACATAAAGGTATTTAAAACTCTGATCATAACTATTAAATAACCAAAGTTTTATATGACAATACTTTTGTGTTTTCTAGCAAAGCCATAAATTAGCTTACAGAAAAGAAAAAAAAAACATTTACTGTCCTATTAGCATTTAACACATATATTGAACTATGTTCTTTTCGATACAGAACCACATTTGGTATATGAACTAAGGAATTCAGAGAAGTCCCATTCTCCTAGCCAAAAACCACTAAATCCCATATGCCCACTCAAAAATCAAAACATATTAAACAAAATTTTGTAAAATCTCAGTATAAGTTCCACATACATAGGAAAACAGTTGAATGTTGATGTTTTTATCTTAAGTAGCAGTGGAGACATCTACAAGGTAATGAGAATAAGTTCATTCAACAATAATACCGATAATCGAGCTACTTTAGCAAGCTTCTGTTTGACTGGCTGGGGAAGCCTCCTCTTGATGCTTTGGAACGCAGGATCTGCATCTTGAACAACAAGGGTTGGTGGTCTACCTACAGAGAGTTTTCAAACCAATTATCAAAACAAAAATAATGGAAAGGAGGCTTCTTGAAGTTCAAAAAAAAAAAGCAATATAGGGTTCAGAAGATTTACATTCAGCCACTATCATTTCGAGGTCACGAATAGCCCTTTCAAGTGTTGTACCTTTAGGTCTAACAGAAGAACCTTCTCTTGCCCTTGAGGATGATTGCTGCTGCAATACATCAACAAATAGCAAAGCAAAGAAAATGAATTAGATATATCAAATATATCTCCAGCCACAAATAACACATAGCAGACACTCTACAGAATAGCAGCAGGGACAATAACGACAATCAAAACTCAAAATATCTTCAACTAGTCTTAAGTAATTGCATCAGTAAAGATGCACTGAAACAATGTAAAAGATAACTAGTAACCAGTTGCAAATGAGACAATTTTTTTACTGAAACTAAAGGTGAAGATCCATTGGCAGCATGATCACTTGTTGGAATTGCTGGTGTGCAAAATAATTAATCTTTAAGAAATTCTGTTCACTATGAATATATATTTAACGAGATCTTAGCAAGACCGTGATCCTTTAATGGGGAAAGAAGGTAGCAAAAAAAAAATTAAGGCATTTATCTACTTATCTTTCCCTAACTCGCTGATTCACCAAACTTTTACAGCAGATAGAGATACTCTAGAGTTCTTCATCCAGTAAGTGGTATTCTAACTACATAATAACAACTAATCATGTAACTAATTTACCTATTCATAAATGTCAAGTTAATTCCCACAGAAAACTAGTTTCGGGATCCTTTGTGTAAAAGATGAAAATTGGTACTCCATCTTAAAGAACCAGTTAGAACAAATGCTCTTAAGTGCAGATTTCACCATGTCCATGTTTGTGTAGAGAGAAATGTTAGCAGATTTATATGGTAGTCTCATGGTTGATTGTTCTTCTGAATATGGTGAAAATCTCTTTATATGGTAGTCTCATGGTTGATTGAGCGTGAATGTTCATCTACCATGTCAGAAGAACAATCAACATTTTCATCTGCTGATTTCACCATGCAAATTTCACTTGGTGTACTCCACCAAGATAATAAATTTCAACTTTCAATTCTACAAATCCTATGGTTTATGAATGTGAATTTAAATCATTTTTATTTAATATATCAGAGCATTAACTTTTCATTTTTTTAAAAGGAAATCTTTGTTTTAAAAAAAAAAAACTAGTTTTGAAATAGGTAGATTGCTAAGTCAAATGGACATGCTCTTAAAATTACCAAATGTTAGCAGATGCATTACCAAAAGATTAGGAGGTCGTACTTTACGAAGGCTCAATGTTTTTTTTTTCAAAAAAAAACAAAACTACTAACAGTTTTATTTTGTAGGAGACACTCCCTTCTGCCCATAGGATCACTGTGAACAGGGTTCAGATTCAGATCAGATGTGAAGGTTCATGGCAAATATAAAAGTCAGATAAACCCAAGTCATCGAAAGCTGAAATGATGTTCATTATCTAATACAACAAACACCAAAGCGCAGAGAACTAACCGTTGAATGTACAGGATATGAACTCCCAGGGGAATTCATGGAAAAGGCATCACTGGTACTGTATCTATCGACACGCCTAACCTTTGTAGATGCTTCCCTAGTTTCACCGTTGTGCAGCTTTTTTGAGTGAAAATCTACTTGAACTTTGTCACGAAATGCTTGATCTAACGAATCACTGGTTCTCGACCTGTGAGTAGCTCCAGCACCTGCTTTATGCTTATCAAAATCCTTCAACTCAGAAGGTGTAGACAAAATGTCTTTGTATGGTAGTCTCATGGTTGATTGTTCTTCTGGCATGGTGAAATCAGCAGATTTCCTTTTACTGACAGCTGTAGTGGCTTTTGATCTATATTTTAAAGATCTTCCTTCCTCATTGTAATGTCCACCATATGATGCATAAACTTTTGCAGGATTTAATTTCCTTCCCACCACTGAACCACTCCTAGCAGCATCTTTAGCTCGCACATTGCCAGCATTTGGTGGGTTATCAGAAACAATGGCATGACTACCATCACCATGCAGCTTGGGAGTATCTTTTCTTCTCCTTTTTTTGGGCACCTCTTTAGGCGACAAGCTAGACTCACTGTTTGCAGAGAAAATCATAGCAAAAATCTTGTGAAATTATTATTTAATTTACGATCCAGAAAAACTTAAACATTCATTGAATTTCACTATAGGCAACAAAGCCAATGAATAATACTGTCACTTCATAAATCAAGTTTCAAGAAATTTCAGATAGAAGAGACCATTTTAGGAATATATTCTACCATTTTCTGTGTTTCTTGAGATAAATGGCTAACAAAGGTAACACCCAAGAAAAGAGCAGATAAATCAGAAAGACCATAATATCTTAGCTAAAAAAACCACCACATGTTGGATTAACGTCACTATTAGCAGCCTCCCTTGAAAAGGATAATGCAATAATATAAAAATTGTCCCAAGACAAGCATTAAAAAAATGACAAGAGGCTTACAAATTAGAAAAGAATTTGCAGCAACAACGTTCACAGATTTGAAAACATTTCCATTTTAAATACATACTAGAATAGTTCAAAGCAGCTGCCAATATTATGCAGTCAACCATACCAAGGAAATTCACGAAAAGCTAACTAGTTGTAGATTCTAAATTATATTCAAATGCTTAAGTATAACTGTTAAGAAGTATTAGTATTAATAGAATTATGGTGTAGCAAGTTCAGTCCTGCATTGATATTTCAGTTTAGGATTATATCCAACATTCTATACATATCCATGTTAATATTTCAGTTTAGGATTATTGTGACATTTTTTGTACTCTGCTTTCCAGTGCTTCATCAATTTTGTCTCAATTTTCAATGTAATTTAAGGGTTTGAGGGTTTGTTTTGTTATTGCATCAGTTAAGAATAAATAAGTTTATATATATATATATATAATCACACAAGAATGTTGGTTAAAGTTGCAATTTCGGATTTCATTGCTGCAGATAACACAATGGCCAAAAACTATAATACTTGATTGAAATTATAGACAACAGCAGTCACACCAGAGATGACTTTAAATAAAAGATATATTTAGAGAACATAAAACAAAACAGTTGTTTTAAATATGGCAAATAAAGTAAACAAATACCAAGGAAAAACGAATTATGTGGCAGAAGCTTACATTTGCTCTAATTTTCCTTTGTTTACAAAATATCCATTATGTTTTGTTGACATTTTGTCTACTTGAAAGTATTCATCCTGCAAAAAACAGCATATTCAATATAATCTTTCAATGTTAAACCAGCAAAAAGAAGAAAACAGAATTAAAGGCATCATTAATCAAATGCAAGATGGAAGACAATCTTTGATGCACCTTCCGATCCAGAACTTAAAGGGAACAAGCAATGCATACAAACACAACTTGGCTGCCAGACGTTAGGTAGGTGCTAGCTCAATTTCTGCTCAGGATATATGCTGCCAGTCAGGGCCTCCTAATAAATGGAAAGACAAACATATGTCCATCATGTTGGGACTCATTCATCATAGGCTGAGAATTGCCATCAATCACAATCGAGAAGATAGATGGTTGGTTGAACATCGCATTGACCAGGTGCAAGTGGTCACAGTTTAGATGAGCACTTAGTATGTGCAGTGTCTAAGATGTTGACCAGTTCGGTCCCCCTATCAGTTGCCTAATGTCCTACTTCTTTTTGAATGGTTTGACATGCAATAGATATTGTTTCAGGTTTGCAAGTATTAAACATTCAAATAAACCTACAAGAACTAGTTAAAATTAAATCACAAGACAAATGACTTGAGGGAAGGGCTCGTGTTGTTTTGGTACCATTGAACCCAAAATAGGATGATTTAAGGACAATGTGCATCGACAATAGAGCTATCAACAAAAGTGAACATTCGCCTACCTAGACTTCATAGTTCTAATGATAGTATCACAATGGCTCTCCGATAGATCAACCAATCAAAATGAAGATTAATGACAAATGGAAGATGTTTTTAGAACATTATCAGAGTTGTATGAATGGGTAGTGCTTCCCTTCGAATTCGTGAGTCTCAAACACTCTAAACACATTAATAAGCACAATGAATCTAAGCTCCTTTATAGGAAAAGGTTGATAGTCTACTCTAATGGCATCTTCATAAGACATACACAAACATGACTTGAAATATACATAGCTTTTCATTAAATGTCAATCTCAAGAAATGTTCCTTCTCACAAACTCTGATACGATTAGTTGGGATCATCATTTTTTTCATAGACACGTGTTTTTATGAATTCCAGAAAAATTAGTATATATTCTAGTAAAATTAGAAAAATTGAAATTTGACTTGAACCAGACTAATCAACCTAGTATAAGGAATTTTTACTATCATCTCAGCATCGAGACAAGCTACTTCTATAAGTGGGTATCATAAGCGTCAATCTTTGGCGACACCAACTTGATCCCAAGCAATGGTGGACGGCATTCATCTTGATATTTGCAGAAATGTTACTGAAGAGAATCACTAACAAAAAAAAATTGTGTTTTTTCACATCATAGAACATATTAATTCAGATTTCAACTAAGTACTCTAGCACTTGAAAATAGATCTTGAAGGATAACATAGAGGGAAGGGTCTGGGGTAAACTTCAAATCAATCAATAAAATCATAAAACAAGTTAGGGGGGAGGGTGCTGTGGCAGTTCCACATTTTTTTTAAACTAATATCTCTCAATTTAGACATTAATCATCTAATATATGACTTTTGTAGCAACGCTTTAGAAGATATGCAGATGAGAAGTAGCCATAATGCATATTCTGTGTGGAGGACTATAAAATCATAGAGTACATTAATAAGATTTGACACTAATTGTGCATATTCTGATATGATTTCAGGAATCTTTAAGGGCTTATGCACACCAAGCACATAATCGGTAACAAAATGGAAATAAGGTCCACATATGTAATACAATGTTCCGAGAGATGGAACAAAGAGTGGTAATGCTTCAAACTTTATATGCTCATATGCATAATTGTTAGTCTTCTAGAGGGAGTCCCTCCTTGGTTACCTTAGCTCAGGAAGTTTTTTTTTTTTTTTTCCTAAATTAGATCTATCAATCTCAATCCAATTATTATTTCTTTCAAGTGCATATGCAGTAGCATAGACCACTTCTTAAAACATGTAATTGAACATGATAGCCTCCATATATTCTCCCCGTACAATTACTTTGAGGATGGCATGACACTTGTTCAATGGAAAAATAGCCAATACCAATACTAGCTGGCGCGTTAGATCGCCTAGACTATATTAAATTTGGATTCAAACTATAAGAAATTAAATTAGAACCAAAATCTACTGGTTTTATATCAAAAAAAAATCCAGTTATTCAATTATAGAACAGAACGAAAAAAAACCAAAAAAGAGAAATTTTTCACGTATTCATGGTGCAACAATTATTTGAAAAATAACAAAGATAGGAATGAAAAGAAGTGATGGTGAGATCTCATTGCTAACTATGGAAATAGCATTTTTAGATAGATAAGTGTCACTAACCAATTCCGTATCATCAATAAAGGAATCCTCCGTGTCATATTGATCATCATCTGGGATATCATCAAGTTCTTCATCACTGCTTTCATTTCCCTAGGTCAACAAACTTACATTTATCAAGCCATTAACCAGAGTGTAACAGAATGGAGAATATGATTTCATTAAAATCTAAACAAACCACACAAGAAGGAACTTGAATGTAAGAAGCACTTCATACCACGTAAAGGCGTTCAATCTTCTCTATAACCGCACTAAAACGATTCGGAGGTGGAACTGCATCTTTTGGATCTTCCGCAGAAGGCTGATTATCCCACAAACAATAAACTAAATTTATACATAATTAAATACTAAATAAGTAACAAGCATCCAAATTTTCGAACAAATTTAAACTGGATAAAATGCACGTCACAGTTGAAAGTAGCGCATTGCAAACTAATTGAGTCGGCAAAACCAAAAGCATAAATCACAACAGCGAGGAAAGCAATTCGCAAACCAGGCAAACCCTAAGCAGGATAATTAGCCCGAGAAGCAGCACTTGGAAAGTAGTAGTGAGATCAAGGAAACCCTACCGCAGCGACTTCTCCGGGCTGCGCAGCGGGTGGCCGGTCAGCAGGACCAGCAACGGGAGGATCTCCTTGCCCCTTACCGTTTTCCTTAAGCAACCGCTTCCAGGACACAATGGTGGTCTCCCCAGGCTTGAGGGTCACCGAGAACCGAAGCCTCTGGTCCCCGCCACTAGGCGCCGGCTCTTTCTGCAGGGAGACGGCAGCGGAAGAGGACGGGGCCACCGCCGCAGCCGGGGGCGGCGTCGGCAGCGACGGAGCTAGCGGAGGCGGGGCGGCGGAGGCAGCAGCAGAAGTGGAAGGCGCCGCGGGGAAGGCAGCGGCGGAAGCCCTAGCGGCGGCATCCATGGCAGGAGCAGGGGATTGCTACGGCATCGGAAGAGAGAGAGAGCAAGAAGGCGATTAGGGTTGGGAGTGAGATCAAAGAGGAGATCGGAGATCGGCGATCGGGAGGATTGAGCAGAGCAGACGCCGGAGGCCTTAAATAGCCGACCTTCGGCTGCGCGTGAAGCGAACCCGACTGTCCTTCTCCCGAATTGAGTATAACGAGGACCTTTCATTTAGTTCTCCGTAATTTAAACCTTTTTATTTTTATTTATTTATTTATTGAATTTAGGCATACTTTTAATTATATTGATCCATAAATATCAGTAAATTACTAGAAGGTTTGGTGTTAATTTAATTCGTGAAAAAAAATTATCTTTGTATTTTATTTAGTATTTTAACTTATTCACATCTTGTAAGTTATTTTATATTTTGGCAAAAATAATTTAGATAGATATGACTTTTTAAAAATAATAATAATAATAATAATAAACTAAACTTATTTATACAAGGAAATACCTTAATTTCAAAACTTTCATTGCATGCTTCCTTGTATATTCCTATATGAGGTTTTTGGATATATGTTTCAGGATACTCTTTTATCATTTCATCCAATAGGAATAGTTCTTCTAGTTCTATGAATTTTTTTAGAACGCATCAACAACAGTGTTATTTTCATTCTATCCTTCCCGCCAACTTCTTAAATCTCATGTTATTTTTTCAATGTATGAATCTAATATGGGAAAATATCAAATTTATATTGGGTTTGATATTAGATCATATCAAACCCAACATACATGATATGGGAAAATATTAGGCCCAGTATGGACTTAATATAAAAAATATCAAGCTCAGATTGCGCCTAATATGAAAAATATTAAGGTTTAATATAAAAAAATATCAAACCAACATTGAATCTGATATTGAACCATATCAGATTTATATTAGGTATGATATAGGAAAATATTAAATTCACCATGAGTCTGGTATGGACATTAGAAAATAACGAGAAAGAGGATTTAGGAGGTTGAGGGTTATGAAGAGAATAATATTTTTTTTGGTGTTATTTTCTTTGTAGTTTTAAAATTAAGAGGTTCATTAGGGTAAATAAAGAAATGTGGAGCGATAAAAAACCGTTAGATATTTGTAAACAAAAGAAAATCTGTTCATTAAAAATAATATAATTTGATTTAGACAAGCCGACAATGACATTATAATTATAATTATTTGCGTATCTTTTATAATAAATGCATATGGTCTGCCATTAAAAATATTATTTTATTTAATTTGATCCATAATAAATTATTTTTTAAAATTTTATATATAATATAGTTTAATATTTTATTGTAATACTCTCGGTTACCAAACTAATAATATATATTATTATTATTTTCTTTTTAAGTTTTTTTATTTTATGTTTTTTAATATTGTTTTTAACTTTCCTAATAATAATAATAATAATAATAATAACAATAATAATAATAATATATAATATTTTTAAAATATAACTTTTAAAAAAAATAAAATATCACATATTTTTTTAATTAGTTTTTATAATTAAAAATAAAATTTTTGTTATAAAAATTTTAGGAATATTTACTTTTCGAAGGTTTCCTAATTCTGAATTATATGCCTCCTTTGTTTACGTAGGTATAGATCATTACTTAAGAATCACGAATTACCTAAAACTAAATAGATTTTCCTTGATAAATAGATAATCAAAATTATCGAATAACCCCCTAACTAAATAAATTTATTTTTTTCTTATCCATTAGCTTGCCATAAGTCAACGTGGTCAGGAAGTTATCGGAAGTTGGCGTCTTAGCCCATTGTGTCAGGTAAGGCATATGTATACCGTCAAATATATTTCTCCCATTCGAAGCCAAATTAAGAATCAAGATAAATTCTCGAGCCAAGAAATCCCATTTTGTCTTCTCAAAGGAAGAGAAGACTTCGCCACAAAGCATAACTTAACCTCCTACTTATTTGTGTTTCGATGGCCAATTCGATCGATTCGTTCGACTACAATCGAACTAGTCATCTCGATCGAGAAGTGTAGCTAGTTCAACTTTTGGTTCAACCCGGTTTGATTCGGTCGGAACCGGGTTCGAAAGCATTTCCTTCCTTTGTCTTTCTTATGGATCAGAATGACACGTGTACGGTGCTCATCCAAGACGGCGGCGGCGGAGGCGACCGGCGGTGCTCCGACGACGATGACGACGAGGAAGATGGGTGCGCCGACGGCCAACTCATCTACATCCTCAACCTCATCCTCAGCGGCACGGCGCGGCTCAACGTCCTCCTCCCCACCGCCACCATCCTCGCCTTCGCCATCTTCGCGCCGCTGCTCAGCAACGACGGCCGCTGCGACGGGCTCAACCGCGGCCTCACCTCCCTCTTCCTCGCCGCCTGCGCCGCCTCCTGCGTCTTCTTCACCTTCACCGACAGCTTCCGGTCGCCGTCGGGGCGGCTCTACTACGGCGTGGCGACCCCGCGCGGCATCTGGCCGTTCAACGCGCGCCGCCGGGGAAAGGCCGGCACGCCGACGGACGCCGCGGCGTACCGCCTCAGCTGGCCCGACCTGTTCCACGCCGCGCTGTCGCTGGCGGCCTTCATGGCCTTCGCCGGGCTCCACCGCGACGTGACGGAGTGCTACGGCGTGAGGCTGCCGAGGAAGGTGACGAACGCGGCGCCGCTGGCCGTCGGATTCGCCGTCAGCGTCGCCTTCGTCGTGTTCCCGTCGAGGAGGAGGGGCATCGGCTACCCCTTTCTGTTACAGAAGGACGCAGCCTTCTTCAAGTGATTAATTAGGGGCTAATTATATTGATTAATCTTAAGACACCACATAATTACTTAATTATGTGTTTATTTCACGACAATGTAGTAAATTACTATGCTCATCTCAAACATCTTTCATATTCCGTCTAGATTATGTAAAAAAAATACATTATAAGATTAACTTATAATCGACGGTTAAATAATTAAAAAATGAAGGAGAAATTTTTCTCAGTAGTTTTTCTGAGTCATCCTCTAATTGACTAGGTACTCCAATAGAGACATGTGACAAATTGCTCGTCCCCAGGTGTGGCGCAAGAAAGGTAAATCATAAGAGCTGAGAGGGTAAGTGGTGGTAGGGTGAGTTGCACAGGATTTGAGGATTTCCCGATAGTTTTGTGATTCGACTTCACAATCTCATTTGACAAGTATGTCACTATTTACCATCTCAGATGATCAATAGGGTCAACTCCAAAAGAGACATGAACTTATAGCTCCAAAGAGACATGAACTTATAGCTCGATGCGAGTTATAAACAAACTACTTATTGGTGGGGTCAACTCCAATAGAGACATGAACTTATAGCTTAGATGCGAGTTAAAAACAAACTTCTTATAGATGAACGTATGATATATCAAACTTCAGAATAGGTACATTTGGATTGTCAAACAAGTAAGACATTAAGTAATAGCTAATAACTAAGGGCTTTAGCTCTTCTTCAATAGCAAAAATCGTGTGGTAAATATTATATTGATGTAAAAAGTGAAATTTATCCTGATGGCTCCCTATAACTGTCCCATTCAATTATAACGAAATAAATCAAAAAATCAAAATTAATGATTAGATAAGAGGATAATTCATTGATTTTTGGTGAGTTAATTCAAAATATAGAAAGGCATTTGACGAAGATAATAAGTATTTTATCAAATAGGATCGTCCAGTTCTTATAGAATCTATCATTAAAATACTCTTAGAAGGGGATAGGGCTAAACAGAGCGAGAAGAATTTTTCATGAGATGAAAAATGAAAACTATTAGCCCCACACAGGATTTGTGAATAAATGATTATTTGATAATGAATAAAAAAATATTTATTTTTCTGCTAAACAAAATTTACTGAACTCATAATTTATTAGATACTTTGTATGAATATCAATTAATTTTCATGAATATCAATTAAGTATCGTAAGTAAATTTTTCAATCATTTGCATATAATTCTAGTGATGACGTGACGTAAGACAAAGTAAAAAAATTTTAAATTCCATTTTCGAATTATGGGATGAATTTCTCTTCCTTATAAGACTTTGCCCTACTCTTTATGGGATGAATTTCTCTCCCTTATCGTAGTTTGCCCTATGTTTTCACACAATTCGAGTCCAGAGTGGGCCACTAAAAATATTGAAAATTATCAATAAAATATATATTATAAATTATATTGCATATATGCTCGTCTCTAGTATAGGATTCATTACTCACCTAGTATAATTCCTAATAGGTAGTAGCTAACAAAATGTATGATAAAAGATGATTTTTCATTATTTTGTTTTTGGTATTTGTGTGAACATGAAACTATTTGTGTGAACACTAACCCCTAATCTATAGATAGTCCATTTAGTTCAATCATATGGTCCCTCTTAGTCATCAATGAAGGATTGGCTTTTTGCTTGATTGGTCAGAGTTATATTGACATATAACTTGCATAATTGACTAAATGCCACAGGAGGCAAGAATAACCAAAAACATTTCAAAAAATATATGTGTGTGAAAATCAATTCAAGCTCAAATATTCCAATAAATTTGTCCAAGAATTTAGAGCCAATTGAATGTGGATTCATATTGTTGACATTATATTTTAGTATAGTTTTAACATAGAATATTATTTATTGAGTAAAAGAACATGATTAATTAATCTTATAAGTCATGTTAGTGACCTCAATGATATAATTTATTTATGACACATTTAGCATAACACTAACACAAATTGTCACTCCTAATGAGGAGGATTCTAAGTAGGGTATTAGTAAACAAAAATGTCAAACTTAAATTTCTTCGTGAGTGGAAGAGAGAGCTCCTTTGCACCTATATGATCTTGATTGTTAAGTGCTCTTTTTGATTTAAGCATCGACGGTCAAGACATCGTTTGTCATGAATAGACGGCTACGAAGGGGTGTTCAATTGAGTGTTTGGGAATGGGGTGCCAGTTCTTTATCAATTGGACTCCACTCTATGTATTTGTCATAAATTTGATCTCTAACTATATCTTCTTTTTTTTTCTCTAAAAGGGAAATAGAGTATTTTTCTTCAAATTGATCTCTCCAAAGAAACACAAGGTCGAGAGAGATGGAAGAGTTCAGCTTCCCTGGAGTTGGCAACGAGGGAGATCAGTGGCGACACCATTTCTCGGGCCTCTGGTTCCACTCCCCCCAAGCCGGTGGTGGAATCGGGTGGCCACCTCCTTCCCCGGCAGCCCTCAGCGATGAGGAGAGGATGGACATGCTGTGGGAGGACCTCAACGAGGATGATGGGAAGAGTGGAGGGAAGACGAGGAGGAGGTCGGTAGGCATCCACACACTGGACGATGACGAGGAGCAGGCTGCCACAGGAGGCTTGCCGCCGGTGATGGTGGTGGCGGCGGAGGAAGGAAGGCGGCGGCTGAGAGGGAAGCAGGGGCTGATGGCGATGCTGAGCATGTGGAAGAAGCTGTTTCTTTCAAAGGCGAGGAAATCCAAAGCTTCCGCCAAAGTAAACCAACGGGTATAAATTGAATATGATAATTAACTTGTTGCACTAGTGAAATAATTCAATATTAAGGTTTCACTAATCACCACAATCTGAGTTAACAGCTTAAATACACTTTACAAAGTGTAATCTAGTAATCTAATAGTTATTCTTTTGCTCGTGAACTTTGGTGAAATAATTGTTTTAATAATTAATTTAAAATAGAGGTTTATTAATCCATTTCATATTCCTATTGCATTTTTATTTTATTTTAATTTATTTTATTTTATTCTCTAAGAAATAGTTGTTTCATTCTTCCTGCTGTCTATGTCATCCTATTTTATTCTCTAAGAAATGAGCAAACTCAGCTAGTTCGCAATATTGAAAGTCAATAATGTTTGGCAATTGACAAGAAGAAGCTTCTATAACTTACGTTTATGAAAGTCAATGAAACAGCTGTATGAGGTTTCAAGAATCGGAAGGGAAAAATTATGAAACATTGGAGGACTTTACCTGTGAATCGAGACGGGAATGGCTCAACTCGGTACCGTCGACCCTGTAATGTTCTTGGCTCGTTTACAAGTCTCCATAAGATCAGTTAATGACGGTAGAGGCCGGGGGACTGGAACATTCATTGATCTGTATAGTTTTCTCAGGTTTGAGCTCATGGTAGAAGATGCTGCAGTAGATGGCAAGTCGGATGCAGTACCTAACCGATCATCCAGTTTGTGGAAATTCGGTCCGCCCTTGGATGGTTCAGGGTTATCTAAACTATTGGAAAATCCAATAGATGAATCATAACCTTTGTTCATAGGTAACGTTGATCCAGGGTCAGTGATCTTGTCACAGTCAGGGCAAACTGAATCATGGTCTTCGGGTGTTGAAGGAGCATTGTCTCCAAAGTTGACTGTGTCTGGATCATTGAGACCGAGCCTTGCTCTCCCGAATAATGTGAAAGACTCTGATCTGAGTGGAGGAATTTCCAATTTCAGATCGAACTGCTTTGGAAGTGAAGTTTCCGCACGCAAAATGCATATCTGTGAGGTGTCTAGCATTTCAGGAACGGAAGTACACATCTCGTCGTTCTTGAGAATCTTTAAAACTGGAGGACTGCGCATAGGGGACCTAGCACCAGAGCCTTTGAATAACTTCCACAGCGGATCATCTGAAGCGATATTAGTCTTGTAGCAGTTGTTCTTGACGTAATCAAGATCCATGGCTCGTTGAGGAGGTGTCGTAGAGATCACCCACTTGGGGCGGAGGAAGTGCAGAGCCCAATCTAATTCTTCTCGGGACGAATGCATGGAGTGGCAGACATGCCAAATTCCCAACTCATCCCTTTGGGCTTCGGTTGGACACACTTTCTTCCTTGATTTGTTGAGGGTGGGATTGGTGGCGTACCACTGAACAGATGGACGAATGAAAAGAGGTTCGGGTTGGAGATTAGCACGTGCCTCTGCAAGTTCCGCGCTTACTTTGTCATTTAGTTCGGATAATCCAATTACCTACGAACACAATTCAAGATTCACCAACGAGTCATAAGGCAATAGCAAAACGAAAATTAGCACCTAGTTAAAACTTGACCAAGATCTACCTTCATTTAAGCAACTAATGTTATGAATACCTATCGAAATATTGAATTGTCACCTGAAAGCGAGAAGAGGCATCATCTGAGAGAATTTGAG
The DNA here is from genome assembly GCF_018446385.1 of Zingiber officinale. Classification (NCBI taxonomy): domain Eukaryota; kingdom Viridiplantae; phylum Streptophyta; class Magnoliopsida; order Zingiberales; family Zingiberaceae; genus Zingiber; species Zingiber officinale. The sequence goes on from NC_055989.1 coordinate 143,955,240, forward strand.
GTGCGACAAGAAGAAGAACCTGGAACAAATCAGGATATTTTGACTTGTTTACAAAAATAGGAGATCCGAAAGTTTTGGATACTTCAACTAGAATTTCTTCCCGACCCAGATTACCACATGAGAAATATACAATCGGTGCATTAGGGTGTTTCCATATGCAACTTATCACCTGCAAAATATCAGGTGGCCGCAAATTGTCAATTATTGTGTATTTATATACCAGACGGTACAATAGAAAAAGAAAAAAAATATACAAAACCTGTTGGATGGATGATTCTTTGTTTGGCATTTTAAGATGAAATTTACTGAAAGTGCAATCCAGAAATAGGTAATCGAGAGAAGAAATAGACTCTCTCCCTTTCTTTGATATATATTTCAATGGTAAACTTTGCAAACAATCGGGAGTAAGCCTACAATCACCCGTGTGCAATATGTTACCGAATCCACCTTCGAATAGAAACATGACCGCTCCTATTAACATCACATATGAAGCAACAAGTCAGACATAGATCCTCGATTAGGATTCTGTTGAGTTACCAAGGCTTGTTTTATCTCAGAGATATCCTGAAATAACTCTTATTAGGATTGCGACATGTGCACAAACAAGGGTAGACGGTAGAGAGCTATAAACTCTAAAGAATATTAGCATATATCAGACTCTGCAAGTGGTAAAGAAATATATATAAATCCTACAGAGATTGATCATATGGAATATACAGTCAAGAACATGAACCCAAGAGGCAAGAAGTACTCCACATGCTGGTACTTCTCTTAGCAACTTGTTCTAGAGAGACCCTGAAATACCATCCTATGCTGACCTAGATTAGATACTTTTTATAGACATATCATAGTAAACTGCTGTTGAAAAAACTATTTCAATTTTTTATATTTTCAAAATGATGGGCGATTGGTTTACATTATGAAGAATAAATTAGCTTTCTTGAGATACAACTAAGTGTACAAGAGAAATACAATCACAAATGTAGAAGGATCGATTTTTGGAGTCTCTAAAATTAATATGTAACATGTGGCAAAACACGATTCGTTCACTCCAGCGATCTCGTCAACCCGTCTTAGGCCAACACGGAGGAGGTAAATCACAGGTGACTACTAGCCATTAGTGCAAGTGGTAAGGCATGGGGAGAGGTATACTCGGACACGCCGAGTTTTGACTCCAAGATTTCATGTGGCAACACCTCATGTCTTAACCATCGTACCGTCCCGAAAGGACAAAATTAATGTGTAACATGTAAGAGAGTTGGTGGGGTGTGAAAAGGTACAAAGGCCATACAAAACCAGGCTAACTTGAACAGATATGAAGCAAGTCAGACAAAAATGTTATAAGCTTGATAAAGTTTAAAGTACATGATAAGTTCTATGATAATGTGGGAACCATGAAAATAAACAGAGAGGAAATTTTAGATGCATAAAAGAGAAAATCTGTTTCTTGTTGATGACAATGCAATTAAGGGAAAATGGAAATTTTATTTTTTGCAAACCATTTAACAAACACTCTACAGAAAATTTGATTTGAAAGACTGATAATTATGGTTAGTTTAGGAATCATAGATTTATTCATAATATTAGATTTAGTAAGATTTTTTAAAAACTTTAAAGAAAATGAAGGTGGTTGAAAACATAGATCCAAATATTAAATTTTAGATTATCTTTAATAAAGACTTCTCAACTCAAGGGCAAAGAACGTCAAGGTGAAATTTGTATAATAAGAGATAATTTGTATTAGGAATTTATGACCAAAATTGTCAATTTAAAACCTCCGTGCAAGAGGTTACAAGGTTGAGGCAAAGTAATAAACCATTTAGTCTTTCATATGTTGGTGCAATTTTCTCTGGGTGAAAGTTAACTAGGTTGACTAAGTTTAAGTTGGCTCAAGCTTGAGTCAGTTTTGATTTTGATGTGTGACAATATATGGAGATTGTAGGTGCAATTGTCCATATGGGATATTGATGGTTAAAGATTGACCAGAAGAATCAAGTAGGTCAAGGTTGATCAGATATTTGACTGGAAAGTCCTAACTGCAGGTTAGGTAAGGGCAAGACCAAAGGAAAGATTGGCTGATGGAAATACAAGTGGGTCAATGTTGACTAGACACTTGGTGTGAAAGTCCTAGTGAGTGAAACCAGCAGAGTGGGAAGTCCCGGTGAGTGAAGACGAGCAGTTGAGAAAGTCCTGGTGAGTGAAACTAGACAGCTAAAAAGTCCTGGTGAGTGAAGTAGACAGTTGGAAAGTCCTAATGAGTGAAACCAAACAGTGAGAAAAGTCCTAGTAAGTGAAGTTAGGTGAAAAGCCCTAGTGAGTGAAGCTAGGCAGAAAGAAATCCTGATAAGTGAAGTCAAGTGGTGAAAAGTCCTAGTGAGTGAAGCCATGTAGAGGAACATCCTAGTGAGTGAAGACAGGTAGTGAAAAACCCTGGTGAGTGAAGTCAAGCATGTGTAAATCCAAGTGGATCAAGGTTGATTAGACACCTAGTATTTGAAAGTCCAAGTGGGTCATGGAGGACCGGACACTTGGTACGAGACGATAAGTCCAAGTAGGTCAAAGTTGACCGGACACTTGGCACGGAGAGAAAAGTCCAAGTGGGTCAAAGGATTGACCGGATATTTGGCACGAGGAGAAAAGTCCAAGTGAGTCAAAGGATTGACCGAACACTTAGTACAAAGTCCCAACAGGTCGTCCCAACAGGTCAAGGTTGACCAGATGCTAAGCATAAAAGAGTTTCAACAGGTCACGATTGACCGGATGTTGAAATTGGGAAGGCTAGACTTGAGTTAATCAAGTTTAGGTTGGTCAATCGATTAGGTGATGGATTGAGCCAGAGCCCAATCGATCGATTGGTAGTACTTTTTGACTCGAGGAGCTCAATCGATTAGATGATAGATTGAGAGGAAATTGCATGAGCACAGAAGGCTTCCCAATCAATCGGTCGATCGATTAGGATACTTCAATCGACCGGTCAGTAGATCGATTGAAAATGGTTTTCTCGCGATGATGTGAGGTAAACGGAATCGATTGGTCAATCAATCAGTTGAGCGATTCAGCTACCCCAATCAATCAGCGAGAGCACGGAAGACATCTGGATCGATCAATTAATCGATCCAGCTGGCCCAATCGAGTAGCCGGAGCTTTGGACGGCTAGGATTGTCTGGATCTGACGTGGCAATCAATTGGGAGTAAGACTAATCAATTGGAAACCCTAGATCGCGAAGGATAAAGTCGTTGGTGAGGTTCAAATGTAACAAATCTTCACCGATTCATCTCCGACTCTCACCGCCAGTTCTTGAAGACTCTTGGAACAAAGTGCTTCTACATTTTCAAATATCAAGAGGCGTTTCCAAACAAGAAGAGAGCAAGCTAGAGTTCATAGTTGTAAATCTTGTAATATTTCATTTGTATTTGCTTCTCTTTTCTTCTTGTTGTATAGAGAGTATTGTACGAGATTTCTCCACCTCTGAATTGTTCCGAGAAGGAGTGTTTTCATAGTTGAGAGTGTCCTCGTATGTGGATCCTTGGATTAGTCACCTCTTCTTGAGGTGGATACCAAGTAAATCCTTGAGGTTAGCATTGGAGGAGTTTGCATCGTATTTTCTGACGAAGCAATACGAGCTATTCACCCCTAGCTCCGGAGTGCCCCAACAAGTGGTATCAGAGTGAAACCGCTCTCTATCAAACTCATCGCCGGAAAGGGCAACGAGCAAGAGGAAGAAGAAGTTGAAGCCCTAATTTCAAACAAAGTCAAAGACTTCATCAACAAGCTCAACTTCAAGATGGATTTCCGAGATGGATTCGGATTTGATACACGAGCACCTCCGCCGTACGGATTTGGAAGTTTTGATCTATGGAGATCAAGAATAAAAAATTTTCTCATGATGGAGATAGAGAAATAGTTTGCTCTAATGGAAGGAATTGAGGCTCCAAAGGATAACAAAGGCAAAATCATCAATAGAAGCAAATGGAGCAAGGAGCAATTCAAAGATATAAGACCAATAACAAAGTGACCAAACTATTGGTCAATTTATTACCTAGCAATATCTTGAGCAAGATAAAAGAATATAAAGATGCCAAAGAGCTTTGGAGCAAATTGGCAAAGATTCATGAAATCCCTTCCATTATACTAAGTCAAGAAGAATCCAAAGAGGGAGAATCAATGGATCACGAAGAAGAAGATTTGGAGGTTGAGAGATGCTCATCTTCCAGAGGAGAAAAAAATTGAAAAAGATCTATTCTCAAGAGAGCACAAGGACAAAGGCAAAGGGAGATACTCTTTATTTCACATGGATGAGGATTCGGAGGTTGAGAAATGCTCAACATGCGAGGACAAAGATGAAGAGACATTCACCTCAAGAATTGAGAGGGAGTATAGATCATCAATGTCGGATCAAGAAGAAACCTCTACATCCGGATCAAAAGAAAAAAGTGTCACCCCCACAAGCAATAAAGCTATAAAAATTTCAATTTGTAAAAATAAAGATCACATCATTTGCTTTTAGTGTAGGGAAAGTGGACACTATAAAAGCAAGTGCCCTAATTTGACCAAGAAGAAGGGTCAATTGACATCTAAGGGCAAGGAGAAGCTTAAAAAAGTCGGTCGCATTGTACGAAAAGGCAAGGAACATATTGTGTGTTTCTTGTGCAACCAAAAAGGGAATTATCAAAATCAATGTCTTAAAGGGAAGAAATCGACCAAGGTTAAAGGAGGAAACTCAAATCAAGGGGGGGCTCTCAAGAGCAAACCCAACGTATCATTTATTGAAGCAATTCCTTTAAGCAATGATAAAAAGCATGCTAGGTCTAATCTTTATTATTTTAATGCTATTTATCATAAAAATAGAAAGCATGATAGAATTAAGGAAAAATATGTATGATATCATACCAAAACTACCATACCTAAAGCTAGGAAGGTAGATAATGTAGGATCGAAAAGAATTTAGATATCTCTACAATGGTATGATATTGTCCACTTTGGGCCTAAGCCCTCGTGGTTTTGCTCTTGGGCTCTCCTCAAAAGGCCTCATGCCAATGGAGATATCTTTCTCTTTTATAAACTCATGATCTTTCACATGTGTTTTCAATATGGGACTATATTTGCAACCTTGCAACACCAATAATCCCCCCTCAAACAAAGGACCACAGGCTTCCTATGTCCGATGCTCGACCCACCAGGTCTTCCTGCCCCTTGGTCCACCCGATCTACTAGGACTTCCTTGCCTAGCCGCAACTAGGACTTCCTGCCTAGTGTCTGATCTTCTTGATCCGAACATAGGAGCCCCTACTTTCTTTGTTCCAGATCAATATTGTACTCATATGGCTCAATCAGATCATAGCTCTTGTGCACAGTCGGCGGTTAAATCTTCTGGCAGTCCGGGCTCTGATACCAATTGTAGGATCGAAAAGAATTTAGATATCTCCACAATGGTATGATATTGTCCACTTTGGGCCTAAGCCCTCATGATTTTGCTCTTGGGCTCTCCCTAAAAAGCCTCATGCCAATGGAGATATCTTTCTCTTTTATAAACCCATAATCTTTCCCATGTGTTTTCAATGTGGGACTATGTTTGCAATCTTGCAACACCAACAGATAACAAATTAGGTAAGAATTCTAAAGATTCTAAATATAAGCCTAAAGATAAAAATGTCAAAGGTAATCTAGAAAAATCCACATCCAAGGATTTAAAGATGGAAAACCAAGCTGATCCTGTCCGAATCAGAAGTCAAAGGACGCTGGGGACGTGGCGCTCCCTGCTGGATCCTCGAGTGCTCCGGCGAACCTGCAACAAAACCGAGCCGGGAGGGGTGTCCCGGCGACGGCCCTCCGACGCTCAAGTCAGGCGAGGAATAACAAAGAGGTGGCTTCCGAGATTCAAAACCAGCGTACCTCCGGTGAAGAAATGGAGGCCTTATATAGACCTCTCGAAGGAGCCTGGGCGCGCCAATCAAAGCAATCACCTGCTTTCGACCATGCCCAGGTATGGGTTTGTCAGAAGGACATCCATAAGGTCATACCGCTACTGTATCAACCTCTCCATGATGTGACGGCGAGATCCTCCATCGTGCAATCTTGTGTACGGCATAATCATTAGACTGACATCCCCTATCCCGAGCCGAACGAATAGGTCGTTCGGCTAATCTTGTATCCTCGCTTATCCTGCCGAGCGGACCACCCGCCGGCCTTCGTCCCAACCGCAGACACCGCCGGCCACCGTCTTCCGCATGGCGTCGGAAACCCAAGCTCATGGTCGGGTTATCTTTGCCCGCCGGACCGCTTTCAATCGCTCGGTGGTCATTACCCGCTTAGTCGACCCTCCATCTGGCTAGGACCCTTCGTGAAGTGGGTCCCCATTCTTCCCGGATCACTTGCCTTCCTTGAGTCTAGTCGAAGGAGGCGGTGAGTTCGACCGACCGACTATGTGTCCGGCGGTCGCGTCGCCTACCGCCGCTATAATATCCTTGCGCTCGCCCAGTATGCCAAATTCACGGCTCTTCGTTTTGAATGTCTTGTCGCTCAACGTGGATGTTTGTTTGTCTAAATCTTCTCGAAAATCACGCAAATCCTTTTCATTAAGTCGAAGCATGCGCGGTATGGGCGCATTAATTGCGCCTGGTGACAGAGCGCCACGTGGCTCTTCTTGCGTGATCCGTACGATGGGACGCCGATTACTTTGAAATGGACGGTTAGATGATGACCTCGTCTCTCGTGACCTGCATCCGACGGACGAGGCCGACCAGCCTCGTTCGCATAAAGCCTTCGTCTTTGCCTTCATACTGCATTCTCTGTTTCATTGCGTGTCCTCCGTCGAAGGTGCCCGCGGCTGCATCATTCCGGCTGTCCTAGTTCTTGCCTCTTGGTGGTTTTCGGCTTTCTGGTGATCCTCTCCGTTCATCTTCCCTCAGTAAGCTTCTCCCTTCCTTTCATTCGGCCTTTCCCTTTCGCTTGGAACTCTTTTCGTTCCCTTGCTTGCGAACTCTTATCTGTCCTCCGTTTCCGAGTTTCTTTCGGCTTCCTTCTTTCTTTTTCTTGGTACTTTAGTCATGGCGAGCACTTCCGTGCCCGCTGTTGATGTTCATGGTCCCTGGTATATGACCATGGAGAGTCGGTTTGATGAAGAGGGCGCTCGGCGTCTTGTTCGGACGTACGGGATCCTGTAGCCGACCCGACCGACCGGCCCCATAACCCGCCGATCGGTACCATTTGTTTTTTTCTGGACCAATTCCAGGGCGGCCTTAGATTTCCCACCCATCCTTTTGTTTTGGAAGTTTGTAATTATTTTCGCATCCCGCTATGCCAACTTGTGCCGAATTCCTTTAGGCTGTTGAGCGGGGTGGTTGTCCTCTTTAGGCTGCACAGCATCCCACTCGTCCCCCAAATATTCCACTACTTCTTCTACCCCAAACAATCCGAGTTGAGTACTTTTATTTTCCAAAGTAGAATAGGCTTCAAATTTTTTGAGAATATGCCGACCTCCAACAAGCACTGGAAGGAGTTCTTCTTCTATATACGACTTCCCGAGCGCCGATTCGAACCAAACGGCGCATCAGAGCCGTAGGAGCTCGGCAAATTCGTACAATCCACCTACCTTCACGCAAACCTGGTTGTCAGACAAAATCGACGAGTTGCTTCTCAAGGGTGTTGTACATTTTCGGATTATCTCCCGTTCGGACTCCCTACCGCATGGGTAAAGACTCTTTACTTCCTTCACCTTTTTATCTAACTGATTTTAATTTTTCCACCGCATTGAAGTCAGCGCCCAAGGCTACCGATCATCCGAAATCAAGGCCGTGGAAATCGAGGCTACTAAAAAGAACTCGCCGAGCGGGTCTCATCCCACCGCCCGGCGGATGCAGGAGAGGGGGGCGCACCGCCTCAAATGAGGTTGCCCGTCCGCCAACGGAGGTTGAGGCGATCCTGCTTCCTCCGCTTCCACCGAGGGAGTCCCCAGTAGGGATTCACTGCGAAGTTCGTGGAACGTCAAGAGGCTCCACCTTCCGACCCAAGAGGGTGAACCACGCGCCGATCGAGATCGCTTCTCCGGATCGCACGCCGCAGATCAGGACCCCGTGGCCTCGCCCACCGCACGACCCTGGCTCTCCTCCACGGACTCGCCGTCGCTTACGACGACTTGGCGAAACTTCAACCATGGGGAGTCCTCGGGCCAGGACAGCTGAAGAAGTGCCTGCCGACCACCCGACCATCAAGACTACCCTTCGATTCCCATCGGAGGAATATTTATTGTCTGCCGATCGGCCATCGAGCCCCGCTCACGAAATAACCTCGACGGGTCCGCCTCTTTTGCTGACGTGTCAAGTATGGATCATTACTCGGGAATCACTGATTACCTAAGCCAAATAGAGTTTTCGTTGATAACCTTAGATGAGTAATCAAGATTATCAAGGATAACTCTTATCAAGGATAACCTTCAACCAAACGCACCCTTAAGAATATAGTAAGGAGTATGACTAGCCATTCAATCTTACCAAAATCACTCTGTGGAGAAGCATTAAAGACAACAGCTTACATTCTAACTTGAGTGCTCACTGAAGCAGCTACTAAAACACTTTTTGAGCTTTGGACAAGACGAAAGTCAAGTCTCAAACATTTTCATATTTAGGGATGTCTAGCTGAAGCAAGTCCGTATCGGCCACATGAAAAGAAACTAGACTACAGAACAATAAGTAACTACTTTATTGGTACCTCCGGGCGGCGCTCAGAAAATATAAGGAGGGAGAGCCGAGTCGCCTAGCAGCAGCGCGCCAGGAATACCTCCGCTCGGAGCGGTTCGGCGCAAAATTTGGTGGCAACGCCTCCTCAACTTTCGCCGAGGCGGTCAAGGTCACCATAGCGTACCTGAAGAAGGGAAGGCACCTTCCTGCTGACCTGAGCATTCCCTCTTCCGATCTAGCGGCTATGATTAACGATATCCCGGACGCCTTTTTTAATTTTGAGGACCCTGAGTGAGGCGAGTTCTTCGAAGTACTTTATGTATTTCATCCGCTCTGCGGATGTAAAATTTTTGTACGCGCCGTTCGGCATACTTTCCTTTAATGTAATTATGTCTTTGCTTGCGTCTTCCTGATCATTATCCATCATATTCTTTTGTTTGCTTAACGTTTATGCTTAGAGTTAGTCATGCTCCAAGTGTTCTCCGTCACACGGCCGATCAGCTTAACTCATTAAACAAAGTCCGAGCGAGCCTAAATGTTTTAATACTTTGTGATTTCCGTGGTTTCTTATTCTCTGATACTCGTTCGCCCGCCCGGGGTATTTATAGTCGCCGGACCGACTCTCGATTTTTAACGACGGAGCTCGTCGGCGCGGATATTTATAGTCGGTCAGCGCGGCTCTCGATCTTTAACGACGGAGCTCGTATTTATGATCGGTGGCGGCTCTCGATCTTTAACGACGGAGCTCGTCGGCGCGGATATTTATAGCCGGTCGGCGCGGCTCTCGATCTTTAACGACGGAGCTCGTCGGCACGGATATTTATAGCTGGTCGGCGCGGCTCTCGATCTTTAACGACGGAACTCGTCGGCGCGGATATTTATAGCCGGTCGGCGCGGCTCTCGATCTTTAACGACGGAGCTCGTCGGCGCGGATATTTATAGCCGGTCGGCGCGGCTCTCGATCTTTAACGACGTAGTTCGTCGGTCTTCTGCTCGGGGATTTATAGACGTCGGCTCGTCTCCTTTAACTAAACTTGCATATATAAACCTCCCGGCTGAGCGGCTCGGGGGCCTTCGGATGACCAGCCGTTCGGCTATGAACACAGAATGCCTTGGGAATAATTTGTTTCCTGCGACAAAAGGAGTACAGCTATTTTGAATTTACACAAAGTAGAGCAACAGCGCACCTCTCACCCAGCTCTATATGGCTGAAGGTGATTTGCACTCCAGGGCCGGTCCAGCATCCGACCTTCCGCATCCTTGAGGTAATAAGCACCCGAACGGAGCTTCTCGACCACTTCAAAGGGTCCTGCCCAGGGAGCTTCCAACTTGCCGACATCTCCGACCGGCTTAACTTTCTTCCAAACTAGGTCGCCTACTTGAAAGGCTCTGGGGATCACGCACCGGTTGTAGTTCTGTTTCATACGTTGCCGGTACGCCATCAGCCGTACGGACGCTTTAGCTCTTTCCTCTTCGACCAAGTCTAGCTCCATGCTCCTCCGTTCGGCGTTATCTTCATCATAGTTTTGCACCCGAACGGACTCCACCCCAACTTCAATCGGGATGACTGCTTCACCTCCATATACCAAGTGAAATGGAGTGACGCCCGTTCCCTCTTTTGGTGTCGTGCGGAGAGCCCATAGGACGCCCGGCAGCTCGTCTACCCAGCTGCCTCCTTCACATATTCCGGGCGGTCTGCCTGCGCCGCCCGGCCTGCTGAAGCCGAGGTTGTTTGCTGTTGCGCTCGCTCAGCTTGTGCTTTCTCCTTTTGCTGCGCCACTATCTTGGCTGCCCTCGCCTCGACTATAACGTCCAACTCTTCTTGTGAGAGTGCCATATGAACTTTTTAACCATCTGCTTGGATATTTTTGCAAGTGGCTCAGCTTCTACCCATTTTGAGAAGTAGTCGACCGCCACCAATAAGAACTTCCGCTGCCCGGTAGCCATGGGGAAGGGTCCCACGATGTCCATCCCCCATTGGTCGAACGGGCAGGCCACAGTTGATGCTTTCATCTCATCTGCCGGTCAGTGGGACATGCTGTGATACTTCTGACAGGATAGACAATTTGCCACGGTCCGGGCAGCATCCATTTGAAGTGTTGGCCAAAAATACCCGGCTAGCAAAATCTTCCTGGTTAATGACCGTCCGCCTGGATGTCCACCGCACGAACCTTGGTGCACTTCTCGAAGGATGTACTCGGCATCTTCCCAGCTGACGCATTTTAGGAGCGGACGAGAGAAGGCCTTCTTGTAGAGTTGATCTCCTACGAGGGTGAACTGACTAGCCCTTCTCTTTAGTAAGTGAGCTTCTTCCCGGTCGGATGGGGTAGCTCCCGAGCGTAAAAACTCCACAATAGTTGTCCTCCAGTCGCTAGGGTATGTGATGCCCTCCATCCGATCGACATGTGCTACTAAAGATACTTGCTCGATCGGCTTCTGAGAGCCGACCGGGGATAACGCGCTTGCCAGCTTGGCCAATTCATCCGCCACTTGATTCTCCGCCCGGGGGATCTTCTGAATAATCACCTCCCTAAAGTTGAGCTTAAGTTTTTCAATAGCCTCCACGTAGAGCTTGAGCCTTGTACTATTTATCTCGAAAATCCCCGAGATTTGCTGAGCAGCCAACTGGGAATCTGAATAGAGGATGACCCGGACGGCTCCAACGTGCCGAGCGGCCTGCAATCCAGCAATAAGGGCTTCATATTCTGCTTCATTGTTGGTCGCTCGGTAATCTAGCCGGACGGAGAGCTGCATCCACTCTCCTTGTGGGGACAGCAAAACTATGCCAATTCCACTCCCGTGTCTAGTGGACGATCCATCCACGAACACTTTCCACACAGCTTCGGGTTCCGGGTCCTGCACCTCCGTCACAAAGTCGGCTAAGGCTTGTGCCTTGATAGCTGAGCGGGGTTGATATTGGATATCAAAGTCGCTTAGCTCGTTGTCCATTTGATGAGCCGTCCGGAAGCTTCTGCATTTAAAACACTCGTCCCAACGGGCTATTGGTCTTGATGATAATCGTGTGCGCCAGGAAATAAGGACGAAGTCTCCGAGCGGCAAGGATCAGAGCAAAGGCCAACTTTTCGAGTCCGGTGTACCAGGTTTCAACATCTTTCAATATATGACTAAGGAAATATACAGGTTGCTCCTCACCTCCCGACCGGACTAACGCTGATCCCACAGCCTGCTTGGTTGAGGATAAATAAATGTACAACGGTTCGCCGACAGCTGGCTTGGCCAGGACTGGTAGGAAGTTTAAGTACGTCTTCAATTCTTCAAAAGCCCGATCGCAGTCTTCATTCCATTGGAACTTTGTAGCTTTGCGGAGGATTTTGAAGAATGGAAGGCTCCGGTCGGCAGTCTTGGAGATGAAGCGTGATAGCGCTGTAATCCGACCGGTCAGCCTCTGTACTTCCCTTATGTTTCTGGGCGGTAGCATGTCCTGAAGAGCCTTCACCTTGCTAGGATTAACTTCAATACCCCGTTCGGTCACAATATAGCCCAAGAAACGTCCTCCTTTGGCGCCGAATAGACACTTATGAGGATTTAGCTTGACCCCATATTTTCTGAGTGTACGGAAGGTTTCTTCCATATCTTTGCATAAAGTGGCTGCTCGGAAGGATTTGATGAGGATGTCATCCACATAGACCTCCGTGTTGTGTCCGATTTGCTCGCGGAAGACCCTATTCATCAATCTTTGATATGTTGCTCCGGCATTCTTCGGCATGACCATATAGTAGAACGTCCCGTCGCCGTAACGAAGCTAACTTTTTCCTGATCCTCAGGCGGGCGGCACTTGATGATAGCCTTGGTAGGCGCCGAGCATACAAAGCATCCAATCGTAGAATCTACGAGCTGGTCGATTCAAGAGGGTAGAAATCCTTGCAAGCTTTATTCGGATCTCTCAAGTCGATGCACACCCTCCATTTGTTGCCCGGCTTGAGACGAGCACCACATTAGCTAACCACTTGGGAATTACTCCCGTCGTGGCCGGCCTCTAAGAGCCTTTCTACTTCGCTCGAATGATAATATTCTGCTCGGTGAAATCTCTTCTCCTTTGTTTTATTGGCCGTCCGGCCGGACGTGAAGCTTATGTTGGGCTATGCTGGGAGAGACATCGTCGACCAGGCAAAGACGTCATGATTCATCCGGAGGCATTTGACCACTTCTTCTTTCTGTTCATCCTCCAGGTCGGCGGCAATAAAGGTTGTAGCCTCCGATCGGCTTGGATGGATCTGAACCTCCTCCTTTTCATCATAAATTAAAGCAGGAGGTTTCTCGGTTATGGCGTGTACCTCGATCCGTGGAACCTTCCGCACGGCGCTAGATTCGGCTCGGACCATTTCCACATAGCATTTCCGAGCGGCTAATTGATCTCCTCGTACTTCACCGATTTTGTCCTCGACCGGGAATTTGATCTTCTGATAAAACGTGGACACAACAGCTCGGAATTCGCTTAACGCCGGTCGCCCCAGTATCACGTTGTAGGATGAAGGGGAGTCGACCACCACAAAGTTTGTGGTCCTCGTTCTCCGGAGCGGTTCTTCCCCTAAAGGGATAGCCAATCTTACCTGTCCGACCGGAAGAACCTCATTGCCCATAAACCCGTAAAGGGGGGTTGTCATGGGCAACAGCTCGGCTTGATCGATTTGTAGATGATCAAAGGCTTTTCTGAAGATGATGTTGACCGAGCTGCCAGTGTCAATGAAGATACGGTGGATGGTGTAGTTGGCTATCACCGCTTTGATGATAAGGGCATCATCATGCGGCACTTCAACTCCCTCAAGATCCTTGGGCCCGAAACTGATCTCGGGTCCGCTCGCCTTTTCTTGACTGCAACCCACCAGCAATAATATTGATTTCTCCTCGAGCAGTGTTGCTTTGGTTCTCCTCCTCCCGAGCGGATGGCCTGGGTCGCTCATGTGACCCTCGAGGATTGACCCTCGATTTGTGCCGCTGGCGCCGCTCAGGAGACTCCCTAGCCACTCGTCGTCCGGTATCTTGTCCATTTCTGCGATCGGGTGAAGGCGATCGACGGCGGCACCTTCTCATCGATGGGTAAGTGATCAGGTCGAGCGTCCGACAGTCACGGGTGTTGTGGTGACAGACTGGTTAGTGAACAAAACATTGGGGTCCATACATTTCCCTTTTTCTTTGGCCGCTCGGCCGCTACCTCTTGGACCACCGGGACTTCGCATGATGTGCCCGGATGCCTCAACTCTCGGTCCTCTTGGTGGCTGATGGGCAGCGGGCTGCTTCCGTTCGGCTTGGGCCGGACGTTCGATCTGAGTTCCCTTCCGTCGGGCAGCCTCCACCTCTTCCACATTTATATACTCATTCGGTGTAGCATGTGGTCGTAGTCTCGGCGGTTTGAGAGCGCGGAAGAAGTCCCTTCCACGAGGCCTTGCGTGAATGCGTTCACCATTGTCTCCGATGCTGTGGGGATGTCCATCGCTACTTGATTAAATCATTGATATACCGAGGATTCTCTTGGTTCTGTTTGATGGTAAGCGACGTCCTTGATAACGTCGGTGCTCCATGAAGTGATGAAGAAACGCGTTCGAACTCGGAAACTAGTGATAGAGCCGTCCGATCTCCGAAACCACCTATGCGGATTCCGAGTGGAGAAATACCCGCACTTTACGCCATCGGAGTACTGATGCAAGGTGGCGATGCTGTCGAACTTCCCCAAATGATCGTCGGGGTCGGTCGTCCCATTGTAAGCTCCGATCGACGGTGGTGTATAGTACTTTGGTAACGGATCCCGATGTATGGCTTCAGAGAATTGTCGGTGAACCTGCTCGGGTGGTACGTCCGCTCGGGGAGTTTTGCCCTTCCTATGATCCCGAATGGGAGGCTCATCGGATGAAGATCCTTGCTCCCCGTGGGCGGGCGCGATTTCTGGGGGAGTACGGAAGAGAGCCCGAGGGAACCCTCCTGTTGAAACATACTCCGGGCGGTCTGCCTGCGCCGCCCGGCCTGCTGAAGCCGAGGTTGTTTGCTGTTGCGCTCGCTCAGCTTGTGCTTTCTCCTTTTGCTGCGCCACTATCTTGGCTGCCCTCGCCTCGACTATAACGTCCAACTCTTCTTGTGAGAGTGCCACGGTATGTAGTCTTCCAGCCTCGTCCATTGCTTCTGCTCGGATGCAGGTGCGTTCCCACAGACGGCGCCAAATTGATCCTGTCCGAATCAGAAGTCAAAGGACGCTGGGGACGTGGCGCTCCCTGCTGGATCCTCGAGTGCTCCGGCGAACCTGCAACAAAACCGAGCCGGGGCGACGGCCCTCCGACGCTCAAGTCAGGCGAGGAATAACAAAGAGGTGGCTTCCGAGATTCCAAAACAGCGTACCTCCGGTGAAGAAATGGAGGCCTTATATAGACCTCTCGAAGGAGCCTGGGCACGCCAATCAAAGCAATCACCTGCTTTCGACCATGCCCAGGTATGGGTTTGTCAGAAGGACATCCATAAGGTCATACCGCTACTGTATCAACCTCTCCATGATGTGACGACGAGATCCTCCATCGTGCAATCTTGTGTACGGCATAATCATCAGACATGTCTTTGCTGACATCCCCTATCCCGAGCCGAACGAATAGGCCGCTCGGCTAATCTTTGTATCCTCGCCCTTATCCTGGCCGAGCGGACCACCCGCTCGGCCAATCAGTCTTCCCGCCTTGGCGTCGGAAACCCAAGCTCATGGCTGGGTTATCTCTGGCTCCGCTCAGACCTGCTCAACTGCTCGGCGCGGTCATTACCCGCTTAGCCAGCCCTCCATCTGTCCTCAGGCTGGGACCCTTCAGGAAGTGGGTCCCCCATTCTTACCGCCGGATCACAAGCCTTGAGGTCACGGCTTGATAAATTGGAAAAGATCCTAAAAAGAATAGAAAATATTTTTAAGGGGGTCAAGCATAATCTAGGAGTGGATAAGGAAGAGCATTCAATGATCATAGGGGTTTGGGATACAAGCCTAAAGCGAAGAAACCAGATAGTATATGTCTTAAATAATGCCTACGTAAAATTTTATAATTTTTTGAAAAAACGTAGAATTAGTTAGGAATTTCTAAATTTCGATCTGATATTAAAATCAGGAAATTCAGAAACTCAATCGATCAAGTGATTGATCCAACCGGGTGTGGATCAATTGGTCAATCAATTGAAGGGGTTTTTCGCGAGCAGAAGATTGCAGAATTGATCAACCAATTGATTTAGCCTCGACTTCAATCGATTAGTTGATCAATTGAAGAAATTTTTCGCGAACAAAAGCTCGCGGAATCGATCAGATGATCGATCAACACCCTCCAATCGATTAGTTGATCGATTGAGAGGCTGTCTTTTGGCTGAAATGGTCTGATTTCAATCCATTAAGCCACGCTTAGTTGTGTTAACCATCCTTAACCCTAGAATATACATTTATATGTATTAAAGTGTAGTTTTCTTGATGAAAATAAAATAGAATGGTTAAGGAAAATAAAGTTAGAGTTTAGGATGAGGTTTAGTTTCAAAGTTAATTTTTGAACCTAAAAAATTCAAGTTTTAGGTCTCCTAAAGGTTTAGGAAATCCAAGTCATTATTGGTGCAATAACAGAAGATTTGAGCATGTTTTGAGGAGCTACTCCTTAAAGACATAATTTAAATTTATTTCTAAACAATGAAACAATGGAAGGGTATGAGACCTTTACTGTTGTAAATGCTCTAGGATGAGCATGAGGCAATGAAGGGAAAGAGACCTTCATTGTGATGTTGTAATCAAAGAGTGCGATTGCAAACAACATGTGAATAACTCTTCAGGAGGAGAGTTTTTGATGTGTGCCAAAGGGGGAGAATGTAGGGTTTTAAGTAAGGAAACTTTCATTTACTCAAAGGGGGAGATTATCTTCTTAGTAAGGAGGAGAATGAAGGAAACCCCTATTCATGGTGGCAAAAAGCGAATATGTTCGCCCCAGCGCCCCCGCCAACCCGTCCCAGAGCCAACACGAAAGGGGTAAATCACGGGCAGCTACTAGCATTTTGAATAGTGACTAACACATAAGGGAGGCACTTACCTCAACTTTGTCGAGGTTCAAACCCCAGACCTTATGGTGACAACACCTCATACGCTAGCCACTAGACCGTCCTGAGGAGACAGGAAGCCCCTATTCATGCTTTGGCATGAAGAAGTTGAGGCCATGAGATTATCCTAACTTAAACGTATTGTTAAATATCAAAAGGGGGAGAATGTTGGTGCAATTTCCCTTGGATCAAAGTTGGTCAGGTTGACTAAGCTTGAATTGACTCAAACTTGAGTCATGGTGTTTGAGTTTTGATGTTTAACAATATATGGAATGTAGGTGCAGTTGTTCATATAGGAGATTGACGGCCAAAGTTGACCAGAAGAGTAAGTAGATTAAGGTTGACTGGATACTTGATTGGGATGTCCTAACTGAAGGTTAGACAAGGTCAAGACCATAGGGAAGGTTAGCTGAAGATGGAAATCCAAGTGAGACAGTGTTAACCGGACACTTGATGTGAAAGTCTTGATAAATAAGTGAAGTCGGACAGTAGAGAAAGTCCTGATGAGTGTAGTCGAGCAGATTGGGAAGCCCCGGTGAGTGAAGCTGAGCAGTTGAGAAAGTCCTGACGAGTGAAGTCGAGTGGTTGGAAAGCCTTGGTGAGTGAAACTAGGTAGTTGGAAAGTCCTGGTGAATGAAGCCAGGCAGTTGGAAAATCCCGATGAGTGAAGTCAGACAGTTGGAAAGTCCTAGTAAGTGAAGTTAGACAGTGAGAAAAGTCCTGATGAGTAAAGTCATGTGAAAAATCCCAATGAATGAAGCTAGACAGAAGAAAATTCTGGTGAGTAAAGTCAGGTGGTGATAGTGAGTGAAGCTAGTAAGAGGGAAGTCCTGATTAGTGAAGTTAGGTGAAAAACCCTAATGAGTGAAGCTAGGTATAGGGAAATCCTAATGAGTGAAGCCAAGTGATGAAAAACTCTGGTGAGTGAAGTCAGGCATGTGGAAATCCATGTGGGTCAAGATTGATCGGACACCTAGTGTTTGAAAGTCAAGTAGATCAGAAAGGACCGAACACTTGGCACAAGACGGTAAGTCCAAGTGGGTCAAGGTTGGCTAAACACTTGAGACGGGGAGAAAAGTCCAAGTGGGTTAAAGGATTGATCAGACACCTGGTGATGAAGTCCCAGTAAGTTAAGGTTGACCAGGTGCTAAGCATGAGGGAGTTCCAACGGATTACGGTTGACCGGATGTTGGAATTGAGAATCTTATACTTGAGTTAAGCAAGTTTGGTTGGTCAATCAATTAGGTGATCGATTGAGCCAGAGCCCAATCGATCAGTGGATCAATTGGGCAGTGCTTTTTGACTCGAGAAGTTCAATCGATCAAGTGATCGATTGAGAGGAAATCGCATGAGCACATAAGGCTTCAAACCAAACGATTGGGATACTCTAATCAATCGATTGGAACTGGTTTTCTCGTGATGATGTAAGGCAGACGTAATCGATTGGTCAATCGATTCCGGGGTCTTCTGCGAGAGCATAGAAGACATCTGGATCGATCAGTTGATGGATCCAGCTGCCCAAATCGATCAGCCGATCGATTGGGATATGACCATTGCGCAGGTTGTGAGCTTTGGATGGCTGAGATCATCTGGATTTGACATCGCAATCGATTGGAAACAATAGATCGTGAAGGATAAAGCCATTGGCAAGGCTCAAATGCAACAACTCTTCACCGATTCTTCTTCGACTCTCACCGCCGGTTCTTGAAGGCTCTTGGAACAAAGTGTTTCTACATTTCCAAACATCTAGAGGCGTTTTCAAACAAGAAAAGAGCAAGCTAGAGTTCATTATTGTAAATCTTGTAAGATTTCATTTGTATTTGCTTCTCTTTTCTTCTTGTTGTATTGAGAGTATTGTACGAGGTTTCTCCACCTCGGGATTGTTTCGAGAAGGAGTGTTTTCATAGTGAAGAGTGTGCTCGTGTGTGGATCCTTGGATTAGTCATCTCATCGACGAAGTGAGACGAGCTATTCATCCCAACCCCCCTAGCTCCAGAGCGTCCCCACATCATACACATTAGATCTCATATTATCATATGCCTTGGGAATATGGCACTACATAATTTATCAGGACAAACTGAATGTTCAGATGCCCAACAACACCTATAATGTTGAAGAATTGCTGATAAACTAACAAGGTTTTTCCAAATGTTAAAGTTTATTCCATTCCTAAGAAACTAATATTTGGAAACTGGGTAAGCTGCTTAGCTCGATAAACTTGTTAATAATATATTGTAGCAAATTTTAAGATCTAGGCTATAATATCTCCTGCTATTCCAGATTTAAAAATGACGCTAGATCAAGGATGAGTTTATAGATATTATCAAAATATGGCCTTAATTCTACCTCTTGATATACCTTTTCCATTCAAACAATCTACTCAACATTCTGATACATGTGTCCCAAAAAACATACTGTTTTACAAGAACCAATCCTCAAATATTCACAAATGTCATCATTTTTGTTCGTCCATAAGACAAGAGTGATCATAATCGAAGCCAATGACTTCAAGATGGTGATAATTCAGTACACCCTGGAAAACATGAGCCTTATTCCTATTCATTTCCAGTTCAAGTTAACGCACAGAAAATAATTTTACAGTATGCCAATGTCCAGAACGAATTTAGGATTCAATTTTCTCGATAGAAATCAGTTCAATCAATGATGAACACAAAGAACCAGGCAAGCCGACTTAAATGCAGCATAGTATCAAGGGCATCAAAGTCAAACGATGAAGCGTACCTGGGCAGTGATTGGCATCGATCGCCGTGACTGAGAACGATCCGTCAGGATCATCAACCACGACCGACTCACCGACCTCAATTTCCACAAACAGCGAATCATCGAGCTATGAAATGCATAAGCAATCAGAAAACCCCTCTAATCATTAATCCTACACCAATTGCAAAGAAAAAACAAAACAAAACAAAACCCGCCCGCAGCGCGGGAATCTCGGGATCAAATCGAGAAAAGGCAAAGGGAGGACCTGAGGGAAGTAGCCGAGGACAAGGGCCTTGGTAAGGCGGGTGGCGTAGACGGGTCGGGAGGAGTGCGCGACGATGCCGGCGAGGTGGTCCTTGTGCGCGTGGGTGAGGAAGTGGTGGCGCTTCCGGAGGGACGCCGGCGTCCACGTGTCGACGGAGAAGGGGAGCCCCTTCGGCATCTCGATCGGCATCGCTTCCCTCCGACTACGGACTTAACCCTAGTCTTCGTAGTCTGTGTTGATCGACCGCAAATCTGGCGACTCCGGCTATTTATAGAGAGGAGGAAGGGGCTTCTGCTTCCGGCGGAAGGAACAGAATTTGATTTTATTATCATTATTATTATTTTTAATCGGAGATTTTTCCTTTTTCCCTCGCCGCTTGGTTCAATAGTCCAGACCTCACGTGACATAATTGGTTCCACAGTATGTATATGTTTGGGCGTTCTTTATTATCCTTTTTTTTATTTTTTAAAAATATTAAATTACGGTTTTTTATTAAAAACGTATTTAAAGTTTTAAAATTTCTAAAATGCACCCTACTTAATTCCAAAAATACTCTATTGCCTTTCAAACATTAATTAAAGTTAAAAATTATTATTTTTTAATGGGCAATTTACAAAGGGGGTATAATGTATTTACCAAAATACGCATCACAATTTTGTATTTACCAAAAGGCACAGGTAAGTGATGTGTAATACCCAATCTACCTCTTCCGCCAATCTCCTCTGTTCAGTCGTCATTTCCCAGGCATCTGAACCACTTTTTGACTTTGATTTTAAAAAAATAATTTCGATCATTTTTCTACCTCCCTCCAAATCGTGCATGGCTCGGTGTTGTTCGTAACACTGTGAGTGCAGCTCCAATTCTGTGGAGAAATCTTTCCTCTTGTGAAACCCTAGGTTAGTGACGTCGAGTCTTTCTCAAGCGGCGGCATCAAGTATTTCGGTGCTTAAAAACAGGAATGTTCGTGAGGAACCAAGGAGGGGTTCTAGGGTTTAGGTGAATCATCTCGTCTCATAATGGCGCAAAGAAGTCGATCGGGTGTATTATTATCCTCTCCACATCAATTAGCTGTAAAGGTATAAAGTTACAAACTATGTGATTTTGAGAAGCTGAACGAGTATGATTAAAATTTTTTAATTTGTTTAAACTGTAGAGTTCAGTTGATGTTGGACAGAAACTGCATTAGAACAGTGTCCTAGGTCACTTTAAAAGTTTTTTTCAAACATCCACGAAGAAAGGAACACATCAAGGGTCTGTTATTTTACATGGCCGACATATAGCGCTGATAAAATAGTCACCCTTTAGTATTTTTTGGACATACAAGATATGCAGCACATCCGTGGGATTTTGGTCAATATATTTTAAAATTGGGATTCAAGTAGTCAAACCTTTAGATTCTCAAGTACAATATATAATTTCGTATTTTAATCACAAAGTAGTTGTATGGTAAAATTAAATCTTTTACTAAACGTGGGACTGATATGATATCACATCAGGGCCAATGTTGGGCCTAATACGATGTCATATCAGGTCCAACGTGGACCTGATACGATGTCATATCAAGCCCAACGTGGGCCTGCTACGATGTCATATCAGGCTCAACGTGGGCCTGATACGATGCCATATCAGACCCAACGTGGGTCTGATACGATACAATAGCAGGCCTAACGTGTGCTTGATATGACATCATATCATGTCCACAGTGTTCCTAAGACTTTTGTATTTGTTCGTAGAAGTCAAATAATCATTTAAGTTGGTCAGAGGTGTAGGATCGAAAAGAATTTAGATATCTCCACAATAGCATGATATTGTCCATTTTGGGCCTAAGCCCTCATGGTTTTGCTCTTGGGCTCTATCCAAAAGGCCTCATGCCAATGGAGATATCTTTCTCTTATAAACCCATGATCTTTTCCATGTGTTTTCAATATGGGACTATGTTTGCAACCTTGCAACCCCAACAAGAGGTTCTGGTTGCCTTCACAAGAAGAGACGTTTCATTGCTGCTTGGTATTACAGACCGAGGAGCTTCAATTCCGATGAATTCTACTAAAGCATCTGGTGACCTCTTTCTAACATACTTCTCAAGCAAACAAGAAACTACTAGATCAATAATTGAAGAGTTGCTTAAATTTTATGACAATCGCGTTGAAGGAGAATATGATGTTTTATTATTTTGCAAATTCTATATTTTTGTATATATTTGTTTGTGTTTTATTTTCTTCTAGTACATATAAGGTCTCTTTATGTCTCATAGATATAGTAGATGATTTTGAGAATCTTGTTAGATTCAACTGGGTTGAAACCATCCATGAATTTATGGCTCCACAATTACCTAAGATTGGGGACATATTTTTATCAACTGCGACAATGCATTCTAACACTAACCTCCCTTACCTAAAGGGGTTTGCTGGTCTTTTGACAGTAAGTTTATAATTTATGTGAAATTTATTAATATTTTACGGACATTTATCAATAGTTAACACTTGTGATGGTGAATCAGGCATGGTTTTTGGAGCATGTTCCAATCTAAAAACCATACAAAATAAAAGAAGTAAGAATAAATAAGTGGAGGAATATTCCTTCACATATTAGTAAGGTGAGGGAATTGTTTGATCAAGTCTCATCTGAAGAGGTAAATTTTGAATACTTTGACTATAGTTTGGTTAAAAAACTCTTGTTTTAACATGTGCTTTAATATTCTTACAGATTGTCATAGATCTAATCCCTACCCAATATGAAAATTCATTGTTTGAGAACCTTGTTGGCTTTGATGACAGTCCATATGCAAGGGAGACATCACAAATTAAAGTCACTGAAGGAAGCCAAATTATTAAGGGGTGTTGTAATTGCATTATTCAAGCTAACAGAATTAAAGAGCTTACAAGGGAGAACATGCAATTGAATGAGAGGGTAAAAGAATTACTTAAAATAGTTGAAAATAAAGGCATGGAATCTCAATATAGCGAGCCTGTAGACAATCCTCAATTTGAACCTGTAGGTGTTACAACAAGAAGGAGGAGAGGACATGACAGAAGTCACTATGATTACAGGGATACTCTAATTGATAGTCCATTGTGGCTCAAAACTTTACCTAAGAGGCAGCGTAGAAATATACATATAAGTGAGCCTGCGGAGAAAGTTTCAAGTCAAGGAGAAGGGAAAAAAGTTGTAAAAGAACCTGATGTTGTGGGGAAGGGGAAAGGAAAAATTGATGTGGATGAAATGGAAGAAGAAAAAGATATTGTAGAATTGATGGAAGACAAATCTGATGAAGAGGCAGAGAAGGATGCAGATATGTTTGGCAAATATGACAAAATGAGAAAACAAGTCATTGTTGTAAGACGATATCTGCAAATTTAATTTTAATTGGTTAGATTTAATAGATTATCTAAATGTCTTTTATGTTTATGTGCATAGTATGTGAAAAGCAATTTAAGACTTCCAACAAAAAAAAACAAGACCAAGAGGTGGCGTACTTGTTAAAAGCGTTGGAGAAACTAAAGTATATGTGAATTACATAGTTGATCAATTAAGACAATTATATGTTTCTCTAATTACATAGTTGATGTATGGTTCTCAAAATTAATTTTGTAAAAATAATCATTGATTTGTTTAATATGTAGGGTTATAAATGATTTAGTTTGGGAGGAACCACCCTTTGATTTAAATATGTATTCCCTATTATCTTGTGTGAATGGAGAAATGTTAACAAGAGGGGACGTAATCGACACGTATTGTAAAATTCTATTTAGGGGGGCAATCTCGTCTGGAAGGACATATAACAAGTCTATATATTGTCAACATTCTTCACAGTAAGGAATTTTCTAGTAAAAATTAGAATTCATTTTATTATTTGGTTATGTATGTATGACTTTGCATATTTGTAGTCATTAATGAAATCATCAAGTAAGTTTGCCTTCCAGCACCTGATAAAGACAGATAGAGGAGATGAAGATGTTAGGTATATTTTTATACCTTTGTGCAGTGATAATGCACACTTACACTTGCTGATGGTGGACACCAAATCAATGACGTTCAATCAGTATAATTCTCTAACAAGTGGAAGTAAATACAAATATAAATTTGAAGCAGCGGTGAGCATCCAATATTCATGTGTATATTTGTATTCTAATATAAATGCTAGTTGATGGAAAATGTAAATTTCCTGTTCAATCTTACAGGTATTAGATTTTAAACTCTATAGTCGTGACCACATTGCTGCTATTGATTCAAAATTTGGAAGGCATTATCCGTTCGATAAATGGGTGTCTCGCACAATAGAATATCCACAACAAGAAGTCAGGTAAGTCGAGCATAGAGTGTGAAGAGAATATATTGATAACAAATATTGACCATGAAAATGGTGTTGTTATTTACAGCGTTGACTGTGGCTTCTTTGTGATGCAATACATTCGATGTCTCCTATACGATATGAAGATGGACTTCACACAAGGAGACATGAAAAAGATTAGAATTGATGTAATGGTATCAATTTTGAGGGATAAATTTTTTAAATCATTGGATTAAATATCCATAGTCTTGTAAGGCAAAAACTTGTAGAAAATGTAAATGAAGTTACGTAGTGTAGGTAGTTTTATATGTTTGTATGTAGTTTTTGTTGTTTAATACAGTGTTATGTATTATATGAGAAGAGTATAAACTGCCACTGGAATATTAATTATATTGCATAGTGATTAGTCAAATATAAGTCACAATATCCTGTGACATCCAAATTGCGATGCTGGTGCTTATCAGTGAAAAGAGAGATAATGTATATAAGTTGTACTGCACACCATATCTATCTTGTCAAAACTAAAAACATGGTAACAGTTGGGATTGTTTATAAAATCAAATAGGCTCGAGCCAACACTCGGTTTCAAGAGCATAAGGTAGGCTTTGAAATTTGAATTAAGCATGTAAATATGGAACACCAAAGTAACTAAGTTACGAGAAAAAAAAATGGTTCTTAGTCCTGAAACTACAAGAAACACATGGTGTTTCCAAATGATGGACCCACTGATGGACCTAGACACCTCTGATTGTACTCATTTCAGTTCGAGTGAGATTCTGGAATTCCAAGGACCCATCGATGCTAGCCAATCATGGTTTAAAGCTCCATAGGTGTGGTGGCAAGTGATGGAAAAAAAAATCAGGCACCGTTGGGCCTGATATGAGAGCATATCAGGCCCAACGTGGGCCTGGTATCGTATCCTTTCTTAAAAATTGATACTATCTCCCCCTTTCTATAAACTCAAAATGTGCTACCATGCTCCTTATCAAAAAATCAAAAAAATAAAATTAGAATATGCTACCATAGGGTTTAAGTCTATAGCATGACCATGACCATAAGTGGAATATGTGCAAAGTGGCATGGAGTCATACCTTCTAATCCATGGGGTATAAATTATGTTTGACACTATATATACCATCTCCCCACCAAGATCTTCATAGGGGACTTGATTTCATGTAATTCCAAGTAAGGGAGGGTCATCAGTGGGTTTTGGTCAAAACCCACTGATAGACCTAGACACCTCTGATTGTACACATTTCAATTGGAGTGGGATTCTGGAATTCCAAGGACTTCATCGGTGCAAGCAAATCAAGGTTTAAAGCTCCATAGGTGTGGTGGCAAGTGATGAAAAAAAAAATCAGGCACCGTTGGGCCTGATATGCTTGAATATCAGGCCCAACGTGGGCCTGATATGAGAGCATATCAGGCCCAACGTGGGCCTGGTATGGTATCCTTTCTTAACAATTGATACTATCTCCCCCTTTCTATAAACTCAAAATGTGCTACCATGCTCCTTATCAAAAAATAAATAAAAAATTAGAAGGTGCTACCATATGGTTTAAGTCTATAGCATGGGCATGACCATAAGTGGAATATATGCCAAGTGGCACGGATCCATACCTTCTAATCCATGGTATATAAATTCTGTTTGACACCGTATATACCATCTCCCCACCAAGACCTTCATAGGGGACTTGATTTTAGGTAAATCCAAGTAGGGGAGGGCTATTAGTGGGTTTTGGTCAAATCCACTGATGGACGTAGACACCTCTGATTGTACCCATTTCAGTTGGAGTGGGATTCTGGAATTCCAAGGACTCCATCGGTGCTAGCAAATCAAGGTTTAAAGCTCTATAGGTGTGGTGGCAAGTGATGGGAAAAAAAATCAGGCACCGTTGGGCCTGATATACTTGAATATCAGGCTCAATGTGGGCCTGATATGAGAGCATATCAGACACAACGTGGGGCTTGATATTAAAGAGTATTATTTCAAAATAATAATAATTAATCTTACAAATAAATCAAGTAGATTAAATTTAAAATAAAATAATGTGATATCAGGCCCAAGTTTCAATCTGTAAAAGCGCACACTCTCCTGCTTCGGTCGTCATCTTCTTATCGAAGTCATTCTACGTAGCTCCGTTCGAGGCGTGACTCTACCTTCACCGACGTTTGAGAATCAGTTTCATACGTAGCTCGGTTGCTCATTTAGTTATTCCTTCTATAACGGTTTAACCTAGGGTTTGTGTTACTGTTATGGACATGTTAGAATAAGAGCATAGTCGTTATTACAGGATCTAAGAGTTATTTTTCTGGGTGTGGTTATACAGTAGCTAGGTTCGCAATGGCAACAAAAGAAGCGTCGACAAGTGTGAGTGCTGATCGACCAAAATATCCAAGTTATCTCAACAGAGGAAGAACTAAAAGAATGAACTGAAAAAGTACCATTTATCACTTCAGAAAATTTATCTCTTCTGTTAACTCGATTACAGAACAAGAACAAAAGATTCGAGGTACACCTTTTTCGTGGATCCTCGACCTCTCTGATAGTTCTTTTGTAAGAGCTCAGGTACAAAATATGTTTGATAATTGGGATCATGAGGAAAAAAACTTTATCTTCCATGGGAAGAAGCTCAAATTTACAAAGGTAGATGTGGGACTGATTCTTGGCCTACCTGACAATAGAGAGATAGTTCGTCTCGATTTAAATGAGGCTTCCAGTGCACTGTACATGGAGTTTTTTCGAGATTCAGATTGTTCTGCCAAACATTTGGAGAAACTGATTAGGAAGTCGAGATTAAATAACAAGCTGTACTGTCAGCTGTATATCCTGTATTTTTTTTGCAACTATTCTGTTTTGTGGTAGTAGCAGTGTTCTCAGAATATTTGGCTCTCCCTAATTAACTGTGTAGATGATTTTGACAACTTAGCTAGGTTTAACTGGTGCAATGCAGTATACAGTTTCATGGCTCAACAATTAGACTCCATTGACTTGGAGCCTACATTAAGACCAAAACCACAGGTTGCTGATGCAACGTCCAAGGCCCCCTTGCTCAAGGGATTTCCAAATATTTTGGCTGTAAGTCCGATTACACATATATCACGATATTTGTAAAGATTATGAATTATTTTTATAATCATATTGTAGGTATGAGTGTGTGAGCACATCAGAATTATTGATTCATACCATCCATAAATATTGCCAAGAATACTACGGTGGAGGTGGTCTAACTATCATATTGACACAGTCAAAAAAATGATAGACCGTGTAACTGTAGATAAAATTTTAGTAGACTTAATTCCGACAGAATCAGAGTTGGATTTACTACCAAACCGGGCTCAGCCAACTGAGTCTCTTGAGTTGGTTGCCCAAGGCTCTTTACAGCAAGCTAAAGAAGGTCTACTGCAGTGTGACGATACGGTAGATTGTATTTTGTGCAAGGAAAAGGGGGAAAAAATTGAAAGTTTAAAGCAAGAATTACATAAAGCTACTAAGAGTTTGGAGGAAGCTAATAAAAACCTGACAATAGTGATAGAAGAAAAGGATAGTCTAGTAGCAGCAAAGGATATTGTGATTGCTGATATGGAATCTATGCTTAAAGAAAAGGATCAACAAATAAGTGACCTGCGTAAGGAACGGGATACGAGTGGCACCAAGGCTGACACTATAAATTCTGACGTGGATAACATAATTTTAAATGTAAAAGACAAAATCATCGCCGATGCCGAAAATAAGATTAAAGAGCTCCAACAAGTCATAGAAAGCAAGGTATCAGGGGAGCCAAGAGCATCAGAAGGCATAGACCCTAATCTGCCGAGACTTCCAGCTAATTTTCGGGTAGGCCCCAAAATAAAGAGAACTCAGAGAAGTTTGATATCCGAATGTACAAAAAAAAAGGCAAACAGCTTGTTCTTACTGTCAAACCAGATGCTCCTACACCATCAAAGACCGAAGATACAAGTTCATCACAAATAAAACAAAAATGTCATGAACTTAACAAGGTCAAAACCAAAATATTGAAGGTACGGTCGAGAGTAGGTAAGTTGTTATTTT
Organism: Zingiber officinale; assembly: GCF_018446385.1. Taxonomy (NCBI): domain Eukaryota; kingdom Viridiplantae; phylum Streptophyta; class Magnoliopsida; order Zingiberales; family Zingiberaceae; genus Zingiber; species Zingiber officinale. The sequence goes on from NC_055989.1 coordinate 143,983,296, forward strand.
ATAATCCTTAATGACATAATAGTATTTTAATTATCTCAGCAAGCGAAGACATTTTTTAAAAAGAGTAAAGATGGTGTGATAGTCGATGCATTATTGAAGCTCAGTCAGTTAAGGTAACGTAGTTGCCAGCCTAAATACTTAAACCACATGTCAACGAAGGATTATTATTGGAGTTTAATGATATTTATTATACTTTTAATTTATTAAATACCATTGATTGTATCCTTGTGTAGGGTGACGGTGCAACCAATATGGACAAATGATAATTTCTCTTTAAATATGCAATCTTTTTTGACAATATTTGATTGGATGCAATACACTAATGAGGATTGCATAAATATTTATTGGAATATTCTTGCTAACGAAGCCAACAACTCTAACTCACCGTACCACCCATCCATATTTTGTGGGGTTGGATTCTGAGTATGTCCCTTATCTCATTGTAAATTGTTTATAATATATATTGGATGTAGTCACCTAAATAGCTCTATTTGTAAAATACGACACCCAAATAATATTTAAATAATAAGGTTATTTGATAAATAATTTTATTGGAATTTTTAGAAATTTTTAAAAAAAATTCTGGATTTAATCGGAACCCATAGGGTGTATTTTGAGGGGATAAAATTATAAGCTTTTGAAAAGGTCTGTTTAGAATACCCGGAAGTGGGAGTTGATTGAGAAATGAATTTAGGGTTTAATTAAAAATCCCTAAGTTAAAAACCTTGCCCTAAATCCTCACCCGCGCCTTCTCTGAACCCCGACGCCCTCTTCCTCTTTGCGCCGATTCCCTTCTCCCTCTTCCTCTTTGTTGCCCGTCGAGACCTCACCGTCGCCCTTCCCTCTGTCTCGCCCAAGTACCGCACAGCCGCCAACCTCCTCTCTTCTCGAGCTCTCACTTAGCGTTGTCGATCCCCTTCCCCTTCTTCATCGCGACGCCGCTGACTCTCCTCCCTCCCTCTCACACTCGCACGCGCAGGCGGTGCTGTGCGCCGTGCCATCGCTGCCTCCCCATCGGCCAGCAACAGCCTCCACCAGCCGCCGAGCCAAGGCAACCGACCCCTCTTCCTCACGTGGAGGTATGCCCTACTTGATCCGGCAAGTACATCTCCATATGTTGGTATGAGTTCCATGGGTAACGAAATAGGTATCTAGGGGAAGATAATGCTTGCCTAGGATGTGCGATTTGAGGATGGTTCTGTGTTCTTGTACAGTGGTCGGTTTGCTATTTTTGTTTCTGATGAACCTTTGGAGGAAACATGCTTTGATTGGATTTGAGTTGGGTGCAAGGATTTAATGATTTACTACTTGATTGAGCTGTGTTTGGGGTTTTCGTGATGTATCTGCTTGCACTTTCTTGGTTTTGGGTCATCGCGTGGTTCTTCTCAGTTTCCTACAATGGATTGAATAGTTGCTTTGTTTCTCCTTAAGTTTCCAGAATTTATGAGCAGGTTCTTCGTGGATTAAGTTGTGTGCATTACTGTTTTTCTCCTCCTTAGAGCTGTTGAAATTTATGGATAAGTTCTTGGTAGTTTGAGTTTGGATTATCGTTGTTCTGCTTCTCTGTAAAGTTTTCAAAATTTTTGGAAATATTCTAGTGGATTTCCCCATGAGGTTGATCTGGTTGGGTGCAGCGTTATTCGGTTTTGTTTTGGAAAGTAGGTCTTTCGATGGGGTTCTGTTACACTAACAGGAATCATGATTCTTTGCTAGTATTAATACTATGATATGATCTCTGTTTTGATTGCATGCCTTACATTATGGATGTGCGAGATCTGTAAGGTATAGGGTAGGAACGTAGGGATTGCGAAATGTTCATCTATGTGTTTGGATCGATGGTATGGTTTACGATTGGTTTTCCCTCGGTAGAGTTTTGATTCGGCTTTAGGATTCGTTGTTGTTTCCTGCTCGGTTCATTCTGTTTCCAAGATTTTGCTAGTGAATTTCTGTTAAGATGGAGCTTTTGAATCGACTTTGAGATGGTGTCTGTTCCTTGGTATTGGCTCTTGAAAAGTAGTTGGGAATTTTGATAGATTTGGGTGAATCGAGGTTCATAGTTGGATTAGGGCTTTTTCCTAATTAAGTTGGGTTTCGATTTAGCTAGTGTCATTTATGAAATTAGCTAAATTGTACATCACGTGATTTGCAGGACGTTGATTGAAGACGGTTGACACGATCTCCACATAAGGCGGGTACTTCTTGCTTGTTTTCTTTTAGTACTTTGACCTTAGTGCATGAATTATTTTGGATAAGGATTGTTTACCTTGACTCCACTCTTACTTTCCTGCGCTTGATACTTCCACGTAACCTTTGAGAAATTCGTTTCTATATCCATACAGTCTCTTCTTGTTGTCCATGATCCGTAGCAGATACTAAATATCATATTTGTATACTTTAACTGTTGCTTATTTATGTACGATATTGAGCATGCTGGCTTCATGAATACATTTTTATATATATGATGATTGTTACATTGTTCGTATCATTGCATGCCGCATCCTCGACCACTCGAGAGAGTGGTAGTGGAGTTGATGCGCTTGTCTGTCGTCTCGGCCGTGCGTGGGTAGTGGTAGGCGGAGTTGCGGCGGGGACCCCCGTTGTGTAGCTAGTTAGCTACTCGGCATTCTTCGGTCACTCGCGGGAGTGGCGGCCTTTGGATGGTTGTCGTTGATCCGGCCTCTCGACCGTACTGAAGTCGTAGTGCGGAGAGGTGGGGGTGACCATCCGTCATCTGTTGTTATTATACTGCTTTGGCTGCATTGTTTACTTATGTTGTTATTGCTTACTTATCTTCTTGTGGTATATTTATATTCAGTTGCTTCTTCTGTTGTTCACTTATCTTTGATATCTTTGTATTATGTTAAGATATGCTCACGTTGTGGGTGGTTAAACCTTGGTTTAGTAATTGAAATGTTTATATACCTTACTCATTACCTCTGTAGTTATAAGCGATACTGTATTAGTACCATTTCGACTTTCTATATCTAGCCTAGGATATCGTTCGGTATGAACCTTTATCATGGTTTTATTTTTGTGCTCTACTATTCTCGTGACTGTATTCCTTTTGGGTATTATTTATTGGTTGATTATGTTCGCACTATCTCTTTCCTTACATTTGAGTTCAATACTCACCACCCGTAAAATGGTTTTCTTCGCGATGTGAGATAGATGAGTCATGGATGCTTGGAGAGATCTGCCTGCCAGGTCCCGCGTCATATTCGAAAATTGATTTTGGTTCTGTTTCTCTTTACTTGCATTTCGTATTCGTTGGATTTGGTGTTGTGTGAACTATGTTTTGATACTTGTTGTGTGGACTTGGTATTTGTGATGTTTTGATAACTTTGCAATTTGTGGGTTTTCTCTTCGTTTTCTTTCTGTTGTGCTTATTTTATCTTTTGTCCAGCCGAGTAGGCTGAATATATTAAACTGCGTGGTTGTGTTGTTTCCATTTTCTATGGTATATATATTCCAGCCGAGTGTGGTTGATGTATATTTTGTATGTAGTAATGCTTCAGATTGTCACTCGTACAGGGGAGATGCTGTCGAAATTTCTTCTGGCAAGGACTCCTCTGGGGGCGTGACACTATTATTTGCATAGGACTTGTTTGGAATGATGCACGTGGATGCATTGAAACAAACTACAAAAACTGATGAGGACAAGGACATTAGATATATTTTCTGTCATCTAAATAACCAAGATGATCATTGGCATCTAATGGTCATGGACCTGAAGGAAGGTCAAATAATTCATTATAACTTTCTTGGCACCACAGAAAATTACCCTGCTGTTTTTAATCAAACTATAAGTAACAAATTTATTATATCCAATAATCATTGTTTATGTATTAATTACTATGGTTTGATATTTGTAGGTGTTGTTTATTAAGGAGCTAAACCGGTCATACTATCACATATTGCATAAAGGTTTAGCACCTTTCTCTGGGAGAGAGTATAAAACGATTCAAGTTAATGACCCCACACAAAGCAAATCGTAAGTATTTGTGTATGTTCTATAATAATTGGATTTGACTTTTTTATGATGGATTGTGCTTTTGTTTTGTAGGTTGGATTGTGCTTTTTTTATAATGCGCTATGCAGAGAGTTTGATGTTCCAGAGATCTGGAGACTTTGTACAAGCTGATATGAGAGCTTATAGATTTAGACTTGGACAAATAATCATGTCTGACAAAAACTTTAAAATGTAGATACTGAACAATTGTAATGTACTATTCTTGTGTTTGTGTAATTAAAATTATGGTGAATCAATTTTTTTTTTTTTAATTTCTTTTTTGATAAGGAGTATGGTAGCACATTTTGAGTTTATAGAAAGGGGAGATAGTATCAATTTTTAAGAAAAGATACCATACCAGACCCACGTTGGGTCTGATATTCAAGCATATCAGGCCTAACGGTGCCTGATTTTTTTTTCCATCACTTGCCACCACACCTATGGAGCTTTAAACCTTGATTTGCTAGCACCGATGGAGTCCTTGGAATTCCAGAATCCTACTCCAACTGAAATGGGTACAATCAGAGGTGTCTAGGTCTATCAGTGGGTTTTGACCAAAACCCACTAATAGCCCTCCCCTACTTGAATTTACCTGAAATCAAGTCCCCTGTGAAGGTCTTGGTGGGGAGATGGTATATACGGTGTCAAACAGAATTTATACACCATGGATTAGAAGGTATGACTCCGTGCCACTTGGCACATATTCCACTTATGGTCATAGCCATGCTATAGACTTAAACCCTATGGTAGCACCTTCTAATTTCATTTTTTTGATTTTTTGATAAGGAGCATGGTAGCACATTTTGAGTTTATAGAAAGGGGGAGATAGTATCAATTTTTAAGAAAGGATACCATACCAGGTCCATGTTGGGCCTGATATGCTCTCATATCTGGCCCACGTTGGGCCTGATATTCAAGCATATCAGGTCCAACGGTGTCTGATTTTTTTTCCAACACTTGCCACCACATCTATGGAGCTTCAAACCTTGATTTGCTCGCACCGATGGAGTCCTTGGAATTCCAGAATCCCACTCCAACTGAAATGGGTACAATCAGAGGTGTCTAGGTCCATCAGTGGGTTTTGACCAAAACCCACTGATGGGCCTCCCCTACTTGGATTTACCTGAAATCAAGTCCCCTGTGAAGGTCTTAGTGGGGAGATAGTATATACGGTGTCAAACAGAATTTATACACCATGGATTAGAAGGTATGACTCCGTGCCACTCGACACATATTCCACTTATAGCCATGGTCATGCTATAGACTTAAACCCTATGGTAGCACATTCTAATTTTATTTTTTTGATAAGGAGCATGGTAGCACATTTTGAGTTTATAGAAAGGGGGAGATAGTATCAATATTTAAGAAAGGATACCATACCAGGTCCAACGGTGCCTGATTTTTTTTTACATCACTTGCCACCACACCTATAGAGCTTTAAACCTTGATTTTCTAGCACCGATGGAGTCTTTGGAATTCCAGAATCCCACTCCAACTGAAATGGGTATAATCAGAGGTGTCTAGGTCCATCAGTGGGTTTTGACCAAAACCCACTGATGACTCTCCCCTACTTAGAATTACATGAAATCAAGTCCCATGTGAAGGACTTGGTGGGTAGATGGTATATATGGCGTCAAACAGAATTTATACCCCATGGATTAGAAGTTATGCCTCCATGCCACTTGGCACATATTCCACTTATGGTCATGGTCGCTATAGACTTAAACCCTATGGTAGCACCTTCTAATTTTATTTTTTTGATTTTTTTGATAAGGAACATGGTAGCACATTTTTAGTTTATATAAAGGGGGAGATAGTATCAATTTTTAAGAAAGGATATCATAACAGGCCCACGTTGGGCCTGATATGCTCTCATATCAGGCCCACGTTGGGCCTGATATTCAAGCATATCAGGACCAATGGTGCCTGATTTTTTTTTCCAACACTTGCTACCACACCTATGTGTTAAAGTGTATACTAAAAGCCTAGCTTTTGTAAATATTTATTTTTGAAATAAAAGAATCACAATGGTCAAATGTTTATATTTTATTTGTTAAGTGTAGTTGTTCAATTAATTTATATTGTAGATAACATGATGTGTGGTGTCACACATAGAAGATCTTGTTATCAGTTTTTTTATAAATTATAAACAGTTGCTCACGACTAAGATGGAAAGGAACAAACCATTGGAATAGTCGTAGTGTAATTAAGTATTAGTTTATCTTGATTAATAAATTACACTAGTACACTCTAAGTGTATTGAGTATAACTATTTTAGGTAAGTTCTTTTTACACCGACTTAATAAAAGAACTAGACCTTAGTTATTATGGAAGTGTGCGCTCTTAATCCTAATATAATAACAAGCATATATATTTAGTATTTATTTCTATAACTTATCAAAGGGTGAGATTTAGCTTGATAAATCAATAGGCCCGATAAGTTGGGAAATGATATTACTTATAGTGTGTGTTGTTGATTATAGAAGGAAACTGTGTCCTAGTAATCTAGATTAAGAATGTCCCCAAGAGAAGCTTATAAGGATTGTCATGTTAAACCCTGCAGATGGACTTAGTCCGACATGATGATGAGGTTGAGTAGTACTACTCTTGGACTTAGATATTAATTAAGTGAGTTGTCAGTAACTTACTTAATTAGTGGACATTCGTTATCTTAAACACAGGGAGACTAACACACTCATGATAAGAAGGAGCCCATAATGTAATTTGGGATTGGTGCGGTAGTGCAATAATAACTCTCTAGTGGAATGAGTTATTATTGATGAACTTGAGTTGTGTGTTCGGGGCGAACACGAGATACTCAAGCTCGTTGGAAGGCCAAAATCAATTTCTCCTCTAGGTCCCTATCGTAGCCTCATCAATGCCTCTAATCTACTCATGAAAAGCTTATCTTGGTGTCCAAGAAGGGGTCGGCCCATGGCTTGGTGACCAAGCCAAAGGGGTCGACCATATTGTCCTTGAGGTGGTCGGCCATATGCTTCTTTAAGAGAGCCAACCACATATTTCAAATAAGGAGGGGTGTTTTGAATTTTTAAAATCTTCTCTTTATAGATATCTACAAGTTTTAAAAGAGAGATTTTAAAATATAAAACTTTCCTTATTTGAATTAGGTCACATGGTTTAAAAGAAATTTTAAAAGTTTTAAAACTTTCCTTTTTAAATCATCCTCATGGTTTTAAGAAAAAAGGAAGAGAAGTTGTAAATTTGAAAATTTTCTATCCATGTTAAAAAAAGAAAATTTTAGAAGAGAAGTTTAAAATTTTAAAACTTGGTTTTAATTTTTTAAAACTTTCCTTTTTTAACATTCACCTTAGGAAATTAAAAGAGAGCTTGTAAAAATTTTATAAGAGTTTTTTCTTTGCTTATAAAATTTTACAAAGGATATTTCTTTCCTTTTTATTGTGGTTGGCCACCCTTGCTTGGTGTCTAAGCAAGGGGCCGGCCAATCAAGCCAATCAATCCTTGTTTGGTGATTGAATCAATCAAGAGACAAGAAAAGGAAAAATAAAAAGGGAAAAGGAAAAATAAGAGGAAGATTTTAATTTTTGTAAAAAGTCTTCCCTTATTTGCCTTGGGCAAGTAATATAAAAAAAGGGGAGGGGAGACCTCATGAGATAACAATTCTTATTCTCTTGTTGGTGCTCCTCTTGTGGTCGGACTCTCCCCTCTTCCTTTTCCCTTGCTCTCTTTTCCTTGGTGGTGGTGGTGGCCGAAACATATAGAAGGAGGAGAAGCTCTTTGGGTGGTGTTCATCTTGGAGGATCGTCGCCCACACGACGTCCAAGGCGAGGTGAGGAATACGGCAGAAGATCTCGAGGTCATTAGCATACAAAGAGAAGATATAACTAGTAATTTTCTTCCGCATTATGCTAGTTATTTTTCTTTGTAAGAATTCCAAACACACGAGGAATTAGATTCCTAAAGTGTGCATTAACCCATCTTTTAGGATTAATGTTCTGAAGCCACTTATGAGCATCTGGATGTTTTTCAAACATGTATTGCATTATGAGATCAAATTGGAGTGTTGTGTTTACTCGAGCTGCTGCCCAAAACAAGCCTAAACCTGACCTACCGCCAGTATCTGTTACCATATTGCAAGACATGTGGTGGCAACAAAAAGCATGATGGGCGGTAGGGTAGACTTTTCTAACTACTGATATAATGTCACGATGTCTATCTGATACTATACTCATTGACTCTGGATCAACATCAAAGAATCTCTTCGTATGATCCAAAAACCACTCCCATGCAGACCCACATTCAACTTCAGCAATTCCAAAGGCTACTGGGAGAACATTGTCATTAACATCAATTGATGTAGCCATCAACAACACACCCGGATATTTGTCTCTTAGGTGTGTGGCATCAATTCCAATCAATTTGCGAAGATAAGACCTGAATACACTTCTACAAGCTCCAAAACCCCCCAAACAGCGTTGGAACTGATTATCCCCATTCCTGTGTAGTGCCAGATATGTTTCAGGATCTCTGACTCTTAACTCACGCAAATATAGTGGAAAATCTCCATATGCTTGGTCATAATCTTCAACGACTTTCTCCATCGCTTTCTCTTGAGCTATGTATGCTTTTCTGTATGATATGGTCACTCCAAACCTAACTTTTATATATGCTATAATCATACTTGGCTTGTATTGTTCATTAGCAAGAAATTGCTCTTCAACAAAAGAAGCTACAAAGGATGAAGAGCATACTTGATGATCAGCATTTTCCCTAATGGTGTCATATTGGTGTTCCTTTATATATTTCGTAACAATGAACTCTACATCCCTCAGCAACTACTCTCCATTTACACGATTGATTGAAGCAGACGACTTTTGCTTTATTTTTCCGAGTGTCAACTGAGTCATATCTCATATGTTTAATCATGACATGTTTCACAAGTGCATTTTTGAACTCTTGTCGAGAAGGAAAAATCTGTCCAACAAAAAATTCATGCTCATATGTTGCCTTTTCAATTGACCTTTGGAGCAATCGAGAATTTAGAATATATGGATCATTAGCTATTGGGAACTCCTCCTCTAAGTCACTGTACTGCTCTGGAGATATTTCATATTGTTCAATCTGCATATCATCAGCTAAGAATTCTTGTACATCTGTATTACATTGCAAATTCCTCTCCAATTCGGTTATAATACCCTTCCTCCTCACTCCAAGTAGGCTCAAAGTAATCAACAAGTGTTGTACAGGGATTTAGAACTTCATCTTCTTGAATACTAGCTTCTTCATTTAGATCAAATGTGAAATTATTGCTTCTATTTCTATTTGTGTTAGGCACACAACTATACTGCGAAGATGATGGAATATTTGTTCTGGATACTTCTACATTAATTCCATTTCCAATGTTTGAATTTGTATCAAGTGTATTCCATATCTCAGAGAGAATTTCTTCGATTATATGATCATCCCTGATAAATAAATTCCAAACTAATTAAATCAATTTTCAACTACATAATCAAGTGATGTAATAGGAAGGGTTGAGCGAGGAAAAGATCTATATGATGTAAAAGTAAACTTTTAACCAAAGATCGCGTTGGCCCTGATATAGATGATATCAGATCCACGTTGGGCCTGATATCGATGATATCAGACCCCTACTGAAGTAGACAATTCTTGTAAACTATGACCACCACTGACTAAACCCTTAACCGTAAATAAAAAATGGTTAGCCAAACTTAACTATCAACCTCAAAAACTAACAAGACTTAAATCGATTAAGTATTCTATTACATCATATTGCAGGTGTTGTTGAATATTTATTCCCCACACAACCTAAATAAACCATAGCAACCATTTTTTCCACCACCCTTTGCTACAATATTGTAATTACAGTAATAAATCCATACATCTATATATACATGTCTAAATCTTTAAATCATTTTATTTACCATCACTAGCCTAATTTACAGTAATAAATTTATACATATATGTCTAAATCTTTAAATGTATTCTTCTACTAATTTCCCTCTTGCAAGACGTTTGTCCTTCTCGGTTGACATTCTTAACTGCAGTTGTCGTTTGGTCTTCTCTTGAAACTCTTATGCCAATATCCCAAAAATCTAACTGGTCTATTGCAATCCCGCCAACCAGCACGAGCAGTAATGGCAAGCGCAGGATTCATATTTTTTTCGTGTTTATAAAATCACGCAAAGAGATGGAGGGAGTGAGACGATGAGATGACGTGCATCCGAACCATAAATTAATTTTTAATTCGATTTGTGCCTTGAATGCTTGGAAAATGATGACCGAAAAAGGTGGTTGCCAGATAACCAGAAGGGTAATCTAGGAATTGAATTTGTTAAACTATGCCTTTTGATAAATATGAACTTACGATGCTCCTTTTGATAAATACAAAATACAAGCAACGCCTTTTGATAAATTACCCTTTTTTAATTTTAAATTCAACTTAAATTGAACCGAACCAAAGAAACTAAATTGAATATTTTGCATCAACTCATTTCAATTCAAAGATTAGACAAAATTTGGAGGATGCAAATGACAGTTTTACATCTTAATGCAAAATACTCCTCTAAATCTTATTATTATCATTACTATTATATATATATTTTTATTATTATATTACCACCTCCCTGTCAAAGATCCAGCTGAACTTGACACTCTTCGCCTCCGCCGCCTTGGCCCGGCCCTCCGCCCTCTCCTGCAGACGCAGCATCCTCGCTGGCAGCCCGCAGACGAAGTCCCTGGCCCTGCGCCCCTCGCCGCTGAGCCCCGCCTCCAGCTTCTCCAGCCCCCACCGCTCCACCAAGAACTCCACGATCGAGGCGTAGTCCGAGGCGGTGTAGACGCCCATCCGCTGTGCCACCGCGGAGTAATGCTCGAACAGGAGCGGGTCGCGGCCGTCGTCCATCAGGTGCGCCGGCATCGTGATCTTCTTCCGCATCATGTCGGCGATCGCCAGCACCGCGCCGTCCGGGTCCAGCTCAAGCAGCTTCTCGATGATCCGGACGTAGCCGGTCTCGTGCCGCTTCTCGTCCGCCGCGATCGTGCCGCAGACGCGCGCCAGCACGCCGTCGCCGCGGTCCTTGGCGAGCCGCGCCGTGTTCCCATGGGAGATGAAGGTGGCGCGCTCCTGGAAGGAGGTGTAGGTGAAGCCCAGGTACGGGTTGTTCTCTGTCCCTGGATCCTGCAAGGCCATCAATCAACCCTAATCAAACCTTAGCAACGCCCAAAACATGTTCGATCTTATTCCCCACCGAAAAATCTCTGCATTGGGCAACCTTAGCGACGCCCATAGCGTGTTCGATCTTATTCCGCACCGGAAAAAACCATGCATAAGGCAAGCATAGCACTGCCCATAACACGTTCGACCTTATTACCCATCGTTAAAAAAACCCTGCACTGGGCAACCTCAGCAACGCCCATAACGTGCTCGATCTTATTCCCTACCGGAAAAAATCTTAAGAATATTTGATAGGGTGTGGATTGGGAGTACCATTCCGGAGCCGATGAGGTACTGGACGGTCCTCTCGAGCATGCGCATGTCGACCCGACCGGATAGATAGAGGTACTTGCCAAGGAGGTCGCCGTGGCGGTTCTCCTCAGCGGTCCACATGCGCGTCCACACCGCCCAGGGGCTTCCGCTGGCTCCCGTCTCGTCCCGCACCCCGTCCAGCGTGTTGATCATCGTCTGGTACGTCGGCAGCGCCTCCTCCGTGATCATGTCCCCCACCAGCACCACGAAGTAGTCGTTCGGCAGCTCCGCCGCGCGCGCCCGCAGCTCCCGCACCTCCGCCTCGAACTCCTCCGTCGGCCGCGACGAGTCCGGCAGGAAGTCCGTCGGCTGCCAGCACTTCTCCACCGGCTTTAGCAGCGGCAGCAGCTCCCGCTCCGCCCACGACTCCAGCGACCTGAACACCTCTACCTTCTCCGGCGGCATCGAGTGCTGCGCGGCCTTCCTCCGCAGCGTCGATGGAGCCGCCGCGATCGCGGACACCCGCAGGCAGTTCTTCTTCTTCTGCGGGAGAGCAAGAACACAATGGCCGTGGCCGACGGAGTGTAGCAGGCAATCCATTACTGCGTCGTTGGAGGAATTGGAGCGATCGGATTGGAAGAAAGCGAACTTGTTGGGTTGCGATTTATACAGACAGAGGTAGAGTGCGTAGCAGCACCCACTGTTAAGGCAAGTGAATACCGCCAGTTTGCCGGTGCATGCGAACCAAGTCATTTGCCCGGCGACGGGGAGAGAGGACTGCAAAACAGTGGGTGCAGCGGTTTTCCACTGGCCGATGGAAAATCGGCATTCTGTGGGTGGGCAAGTCGAATGGACGGTTGAGAATAGCATCGTTGGTATCGACGCTTAATTTTGGGTTTGAATATTGCTTTATTATCTTTTGACTGAAGAATAGAAAGAGTCACGTGACATCTTGACCGTAAAGAACCTCCGTTCCATCGGAATCATGTTTTTCAATAGCGCACCTGACAAGGATTCCATCCGTAACTATAATATATTTATAGAGATTTTTTTAATAAAATACACAATCTTAAAATGTTGTATTAATTCAATAATTATAATTGTGACAAGTAGTTGTAATAGTAACAGCTAGTAGCTAGGGCAATAATATAAAAAATCAAAAATAATTTTTAAAAGTAAAATGTATTAATGAGATATTTATTTGATTCCAATTAAAACGAATGCCGTTTTAAATTTTATCTTTATTGAGTCAATGTGCTAATAAAATGAGGATTATAGAGAGGAATGCTACTCTTTGGATTTTGAGGATACAATTTAATCTAGGTGTTGTGTGTTATTCTTTCTGACACTTATTGACATTACTATAATAATTTTAATTATGAAATGATTTTGATTAAATTTATATGATTTTGATATATTAATAATATTTTATGTATATTTTTTATTAAATTAAATTAAGTTAATTTATTTTTACATATTGATTATTGTATTAATTAGTCCATAATTGTTAGAATAAGGTTGAAATAAGTTTATTCGAGAATCATTCTTTTGACTAGGGATGTAAACGAGTTGAACCGAGTCAAACAGTATTAAACTCGAGCTCGGTTCGTTTAAGTTATATTCGGACTCGAGTTCGAATCGAGCTTTTATCACAAGGTTTGAGCTCGGCTCGTTTTAGAATTATCAAGTTCGCGAACAGTTCGAGCTCGGTTCGTTATTAGCTTGATTATCAAAGTTAATGAGCCTAACTCGTTAAGCGAGCTCGGGTTTGTTTAGAGATCTTTTTGGCTCGTTTTAGAGTTCGTTTTTTGGCTCATTTTAAAGTTCATTTTAAGATTCGTTTTGGAGTTCGTTTTTTTTACTCGGTTTAAGGTTCGTTTTAAGGCTCATTTTTTTGGTTCGCGAGCCTATAAACGAACATGTTTGCGAGTTCACGAGTCGAATATCTTTAAGCTCGAGCTCGGCTTGATAAAATAAACGAACGAACTTAAATGAGCTTTTTATCGAATCGAGCTCCGAATAATTCGTGAACCATTTGATTCATTTATATCTTTATTTTTGACTATTCTAATCAAGTGGCTCACTTACTCACGCGGAAATTGAAATGGCCTCTCTTATTTATTTTATAGAATTATTATTGATAAAATTTATATATAAATTATTTAAAAAAATACACGAGTGGTTCGTTTATTTAAAAGAGAGAGTCAAAGTCAAATTCCAAGTTGACTTTTTATTTAAGATTTTGTTTAAAAAGTGTAAAAAAAATTCAAATATAAATATTTAAAAAATTAATGCATTAGAAATGAAATATTGTGATTATATACAAAAAAAAAAAAAAAAAAAAAAAAAATGATTCGGTATCATTCCTTTCTCTAAGTTGACTTTTGACTTCTCCGTTTTGGTCAACATGATCAAAACTGAGTCAGACCGAATCCAACCCCAACTTGTCAGATCTCAAAAAAAAAAACACCAAAATAACCGGAAAATTAGGCTGTTTGAGAAAGAAAAAAAAAACGAACTTCTGTGTATTAATTTGGTTTGTTAGGGAAACAAGATGCGATCTTGATCGCCATCCGCATCGAGCAGACGCCGCTGCCAGCGTCCAAATCGGTCGATCGTTTCTATATTCTTCCATGATTTCGTGCCTGTCTTTGTTGTTTGTTAGTTGTCCGGGTTGTTTCAATCAACCCATTAAATTCCTCTGTCCCCCTATCTCCGCTCCCATCCCTTTCTCTCCTCCGCTTTCAGAGATTTCCCATTCCGAAGGCTGAATCCCATCGCCAAGCATTCGATTCCATCAGGTCGGTGTCATTCCTCTTCTGTTTTTAGTTTTGATTTTGGTTTCGGATCGGATCGTTGTTTTTTCCCTTTGATTTCTAGACAGATTCTGACATTTTGATCTGAAGAAAGAAGATTTGGTAACGATAAAGGCGTGATTTTGCTGCTCGTTTTATCCATTGTTTGATTTTAATGCCTTTCATGATATGGACGCTGCTACATCTGAATCCTTGATGGCAGATTAGGGTTTGGAGATGACGAATCCACAGCTTCCTCCAAAATGCCCCTTCCCGGCCTCTTTCGTCGGTAGCAGCTCTATCAATTGCATAGGTCCTAAGGGGAATCCCATTGCCAGGGACGGCGTGAGGTTCCACCAGCGCACTGCATCCGAGAGCTTTCTCCTCGAGGAGCAGCCTTCTTGGCTTGATGAACTCCTTAGAGAACCTGAGATTGCTGTCGGGCGAAGAGATCATCGGCGATCGTCTAGCGACTCTTTTGTATTCCTGGACTCATCTGATTCCTCATGGAATGGAGACGGCTCCAATGCAGTGGCTTTCTGGGGACCTCAGGAACTTGATTACCTCAAACAGATTCAGCATGCACCTCACTATTTGGATGCAAATTCATATCGAGGCACACAAATTGAAGGCGCGGATTCCAGCAACAACATGGTTAACTATCCAATCAGCAGACTTCCACCAGCCAAGGACAAACTTGCGCCTTCATTTTCAGCTTCTGTGACAAAGAAGCAAGATGGTTTGCCATCTTTTGTCATGGACAGCCATGTTCCAGAGGAATGCGGCAAAGAAAAACCGATAGGCTGTTTCGAACGGAGGGAAGGTGCTGAGGCTAAGCACTATCAATCTGAGATGGAAGCTAAGCGCGCTAAACAGTGAGTCGTGATCTATCTTTCCTTAGTTCCATAAGTCTATTTAGCTAACATACATTTGACTTGTGCTTTGCATCAATTTTGCCTTGCTGTGAATGGCTTATCATCAGTCATAACTATTTATACTTTTGTAGTCGTCGCTTTTTCTAGTTTTGATCTTTATTTGAGACTTGTTGTTACCCATTGCTTGAATAATATTTCGGGGCCAACCCAACAAATGATAACCATATTGGTTAAGTCTCACAAAAGAAAAATATGTCAATGATTAACCCACACATGAGGAAACTTTGTGACTTCTCACCAGTTCATTTGTTGACTTGTAACTTCTCATCTCCACCGTCACTGTATCTAATGCTAACGGGCTGGAAGAATATACAAATCGACGATCTAATTTGCTACCGCTGGAAACCATGGATGGTTAATCATGTTCATTGGAAGCATAGAAATCAACCGACTGATGTAATAATTTTACTGACTTATTGTTCTGTTTCTTTTTTTCTGCTATCTTAGGCAATTTGCTCAAAGATCCCGAATGCGCAAGCTCCAGTACATTGCTGAACTGGAGAGAAGTGTTCAAATGTTGCAGGTAAGGGATTGTTCTTCATTTTTATAGGAAGAAAGTGATGAATTCTGTGCTTCTCATTTTTCTCGTCGTACATCCTGTATTACAGGCAGAAAGTTTGGAATTGTCATCACAGCTTCAGTTTTTAGATCAGCAGAACCATATGTTGAGCTTGGAGAACAAAACACTGCTGCAACAACTGGATTGTCTTTCGCACGAGCATCTCTTGAAATGTCGTAAGTATCTAAGCTTTAGATAATGCAAACATTCTTGTCCGCACTTGTTCTTAAGGTATTTGTGGGGTTAGATACCTCTGTTGTTGAGTTTTTTCCCCCTCAATAAGCCCATTCCGAGTCTCCAGATTGTTTGCCCGACCCAAAACTATGTTTGGTATAATGCTTTGGATATTTAGACTATCAAATTTGGACTCAAGCTATATTCCTTAGTTCTCTCGAGTTATGATCCTCAGTTATGATCTGATGCATGACTTATTCGCACTAGGAAAACACCATTCCACCATTTGCATATCCTTCTTTACTGTTAATGAAACTTTTACGATCTTGTTTATGCAAAACATACAAGAAACTGGCATTATCCATGTTCTATTGTTATCGAGTATAGTGTTCCAAGTAATCTTTTTCTTCTTTACGAAAGAACCAATATTTGTCACAATAAACACACTAATGAACTACACTATGAGTTAGCTTATAAGATCGCAGTTAGAAGTAGTAAAATCATCGCGTGCAAACTGAAATTTCATTTAAGTATCTGTTTCTGAAACTTATTGAATCCACTCGTATGAGGTTGCAAATCGTATAAAGTTGCTGCGACTCAAAGGTTTTTATTAAAATTTCACATATGCTATGCTTGCTTTCGAACGATGCAGTTGAGCATGATATCTTGGGGAAAGAGCTTTCTCGTCTTCGACACATGCATCTTCAGCAGCAGCAGCAGCAGCAACAACAACGACTTCCGACTCACGGACGCAAGAAAAGCATAGACCTCAATTCTCAATTGGCCAATCTGTCCCTGAAAGGAAATGATTCAAACTCGGGTGTAGGTCAGCTCCACATCTGAATCAAAATGTTTTCAGCAGCCTGTTCTTGGATTCAAGATCTTCTACAGATGTTAAAAAGTTGTATGTTACCATGAAGCTAATTTTACCTTTTTGAGGTGTAGGTTTGTTGTTTCCACCTCAAAGTCAACCTCATTCAAAATGTATTTGTTGGTGGTTGGCTAATAAAATGTGTTAGGTTTTGCATATGGCTCTGTTGTAGCATGATTAAGCTCTCTTCTCATGCTTATTGATGTAAAGTCTACCTGTGCTAGTTCATTGCTAAATCTGGCATAAACTTTGTCTTAATAAATCTAATTTAAAATTTCATTTTTCATAAATTAAAATAAGACAAAAATTAAAAAGACATCTTTTATTTTCATTATTATTGCTATTTAATGTTCTTATAATATTTTTTTTAAAATTACTTTAATTGTAGCAGTAGTAGTCAAGTATTTTATATTATAAAATCAAAATTACTGTAATAATATTTGATTAAATTAGATCATTTTATTAAAATTAGAACAATTTAAATTTAAGTAATTTTGATCAATGTTAATAAAATTTTAATCATAGTAATTTTGAAGAGCAATTTGATCAAAAAAATATTATATAGTATTGGAACAAGAATATTTTTGATATATAAGATGAAGTTTTTAATGTTTTTTAAAATAGAAAGTCCTTTTACTAATAATAAAAATAAAAAGTATTCTTTTGTTGTTTTTCAGATTGAAAATATTTTTTTAATTAATTACATTTATTTATTTCGGGTAAAAAATATTTTTGGAAAACATGCGGGCCAGCTGAACAGACCGGTTAAACCGAGATTTGAGTTGACTCGGGTTCAAATCGGCCGCCCTTTTTGACAATTTTGCCCTCCTCCCAACCCAACCGAACACGCACGGCGTTCACCAGTTCGCAGTGAAGAGAAAGAGGGAGAAGAAACGAAGAGAGAAGCAAGAAGAAGAAACCAAATCCTTCCCTTCCGCGATGGCTCTTCTCAATCTCTCCTCCTCCTCCTCCTCTCCTTCCACCTCCCTCCCCCTCCGAGCCCCCTTCGCCGCGCCCTTCCCTAAGCACGCCGCCTTTGCTCTCCGCGCTTGGCGTCCACGGTCCAACCTCGCCTACTTCTGCTCGTCTATACGAACGAAGGCGACGCTCACCATCGACTCTCCCTCCACTGGCGGCGCCTCCTTCCCCGACGGCCCCCCGAGGGTTCTATTGGAGGTTAAGGATTTGAAGGCCGTCGTCAGGGAATCGGGGCAGGAGATCCTGCGGGGTGTTAGCCTCACCATCAGCGAGGGCGAGGTTTGTCGGCTACTGTTCGTCTCTCAGTCGGAAGGTTTTTTGGGGTTTCTGCTTGTTTTTTGACAGGTTTTTCTCTGTAGATTCACGCGATTATGGGGAAGAATGGATCAGGCAAGAGCACGTTCTCCAAGGTGATCCTTGATAGACTTTTTATCAGCTACTGAATCGAGTTCTCTTATGTTGCTTTGATGCTATACTATTGATTAGTTAACTCCAGATTTGGTACTCAAAGCTTCCTAGGGAAAAACTTCATTAGGACTTCAGTAGAGCTTCAAGAGGAAGAAGAGTTGTTGATTCTTGAGTAGTGCGGAAAGATGTGAAACATGATTTTTTTCAATTACTTTTAATTAAGTTGGATGCCTGTTTTGCTCAGTAAAAATTAGTGTCCCATAGTTTTAGTGCATTGTAAATATTGATTGTTGGATTTTGTTAGAATTTGTTACTTTTTCTATCTTCTTCTCTCTTCAAAGATTGTCCAAAAGTGAACGAGGGATATTTGAGCCTTGTTTGATATATATTTATGAAAAAAGTGCATAGAAGATTAGATAATTAGGGGGTTTTTCAAGGTTTTTGTATCTTACTGAAATGCCTTGCTTGTTTCAGGTTCTTGTTGGACATCCAGATTATGAAGTAACGGAAGGTAGGGTTCTATTCAAGGACCAGAATTTACTTGACATGGAACCGGAAGAAAGGTCCCATGTTGGCATTTTCATGAGTTTTCAGAGTCCTGTGGAGATACCAGGTGTAAGCAACTTCGACTTTCTGCTTATGGCATTCAATGCTCGAAGAAAAAGCCAAGGGCTACCACCAGTAGAACCTCTTGAGGTGTGCTAATATTTTAAGGCTTTTCTATTAATTTCAACAACATTGATTGTTATGCTGTAATCCTATCTGCTCATTCTTCCAATCTTCAAGATCTACATGTCAGATTTTGTTGCTAACATTTTATATGAATCCATTATCCTCTGGTTTCTATAAAACTTCAAACTGAAATAATATGTGAATAAAAAGTATAGCATATATCTTAGAAACAGCCTTGCTTATTCTGACTTGAATATTTTTCTATCTAAAGAAATCAAAACGTACATGATATGAAAAAGCTAGTCAGTAGTAACACATACATGTCCCTGTTGGATAATGTCTAGATGTATCTTTTTCAGTTTATTGCCTAATTGAGAAAAGCATGAGCATAGATAATTGTTTAGTTAACTTATATAGAATTTCTCTTGCTGTCACTACGGTGGACTGCTAACTTCCTGCTACCATGTGAATTAGTTGTATGGTCATAGACAAATAGTTTAAAATGTAGTTAATGCAAGCACAATGTTTAGGCTCTGCATTAAATCTACCATCTATTAATTGAATTTTTGTTAAAACGATGATGTGACATCCACACATGTTTCCATGTATGCAAATTGTTATTTTAGATATGTACTCATAAAATTTGTTTCCACGTTGGATTATAACTTCTAATATTTGTTTAATGGCAACCCTCTTTTTTCAAATTTAAACTTGATAAAAAATTATGGTTTCATCCGTAGGCATCCACAATAGTGGTTTGCATACGTGGCAACATGCCACGTGAATGCCAAACCATCATTTTAAGGAAGATAGAGTAGTCAATTGACGAACACTAAATTTTAGCATGAAACTTGAACATTGTGGTAGATTAGGAAAAAGATAAAAGAGTGTACTAGATTTGAGAAAAAAATAGTTCTACTAAAGGTCACATTAGATTCTTTAAAATAACAAAGTTTTTATTTAAGTAATTACTATATACTGTGTATTGAATGATATAAGAAAATTTTCAAATGCATTGCCTTACATAATACACTGCGGAGGGAAAATGTTTAGAGTTGGAACATATTCTATGGTTTGTTTGCTGGAATCTCTACTAATAGATAAGTACCTGGGAGGATGATCGATGCCTGAAATCCATACTATGACTTGCGAATATTCAGCATCTTCTATGGTTCATTTTATGTTTTTCTAGTACTGCTGCAACAGTTACCTGGGGTTGGAGGATGATCAATATTCAAACATATTTGATGGCTCGTAATAGGATACTCTATGTTGGAATATTCTGTGTTGCCATTTGATGGATTATCTAGGTTTTTATATGGTATTGATAGGTTTCTGCTTCTGTCAACAATAATGGGGAGTGGTGTATGTTCAATGTTGGAACACCTTCAATCTAATTCTAGGATAATGAAAGATGGAGTGTGTTTTTGTACTTCATTTGGTGGAAACATGTGTGAGTTGGAAGGTGATGGATTGAAGATTTGCTTGGTTATTTGTTTTGCACAATGAACAACCATACTAAACTTCATCCAACTGTAAAATGTAATTTGAAAGGATTCAGTCTCGCAAATTATTCCATTCTGGAATCCGAGTGGCATTTTATTGTCAATTTGGAACTAAGATGCATCATATCACCTTTGTGAAGGAATGGACTGAATCCTCAATAAACAGTAATGCAATCAACTTCTCTCGTTCCCACCTCTGTTAGTGGATTGGAGTATGAGTGAGTCTCCTTGAGTCCTTGGTGGTTTTTTGTGGAGCCAAACTGAAAGAACCGAAGGTGCATGTGTGAAGTGAAACTGAAGGAAAGCAACAGGAAGGTTGGGCTACACCACCCATCCTTGATCAGGAGGGTGCTAAGCTATTTATTAATATCTTGTAACATGAACTGAAGGATCTAGCAGCCATGCAAATCTTGGTTAAGTGACCTTCAGTGCAACCACTGATAGCTTCTCCGATATTACTATGTTGGTTACATTGACTTTTATTTTCAATTTGTTTGCAAGAATAGTATTGTTTTCTGCCAGTTCTCCAACATGTTCTTCCAGTACTTTTCTATTACCTACTGAGCCCTTTCCGCATGCTTTTCCAGTATCATGTATGACAAAGAGACATGACCTCAAATATTATTTTAACGCTCTTTGAATCATTAATTAAGTTGTATCTATCACAGAAGAGACTACTTATTGCTTAGTAGATCATTAATTAGTAGATCATAGCTACATATTGCTTATTATTTTAACGCTCTTTGAATCATTAATTAAGTTGTATCTATCATTAATTAGTAGATCATAGCTACATATTGCTTCTATTCTCCAATCGTTTGATTGCTGACTATCTTTATTAGTTTGCTTCATTTGCAAAACATTAGATTTTTTTTGTTTGTCTGCACAGTTCTACAGTTTGGTGACTCCTAAAGTTGCTGCCTTGAATATGAACCCAAAATTTCTGGACAGAAATGTAAATGAAGGCTTCAGTGGCGGTGAAAAGAAACGGAATGAAATTCTGCAACTTGCAGTACGTATTCTTTATGCTTTGTTTTATAACAAAAATAGATTATATAAAGCTGTTGATTCTCTTTTAGCAACCATCGTCAGTTTCTTTTGATTGTAAGTTGTAGAGGCCATATGAGTTATTGACATGCATGATGAAAGATTAATCTTCCTGTCATTGGTTGACAACTACACTTATTCATTTGCCTTCTTCTTTGGCATCACTCTAATGTGACAACTACATTATCTACTAATCTTTATCATGATATAATTAAGAAGATGGACGTGTGGGGTTACTTGAGAGATCAAATAAGAAATATTATTATCCACGAGCAGGTAGATCTAACTCCTACAAAAGTTAAAACAAGAGAACATACATTAAGATAATAAATATACGTCGAAAGATTACTGATAGTTCAAAAGTTGTATCAAAGTTAAATGTATAACCAGTGAAATGAGATCTAAGAATTTTTTTCTTAGTTTTAAAGATCTCGGTGTGACTAGCAATATGTAGCCGACAAGCATAAAGTTTGGATCGATGGCTTATCATTGTTGTTTTTGAAAATAACTTTAGAACTAGGATGCCACAAGTGATTTACAAATCCTGCTCTACTCACCACCCAAAGGTCTCTTTCTGCAATTTTGTCCCAACTAACATAAAAAATCTTGAAAATATTGGTTTTCCTTCACTGTCTGACATGAACAATCCACAAAATTCTGGAACATTTTTTTCATTTCTCTTGCACTGCTTTCCCTGTAGTTTTCTTTAATCACCGGAAACATATTTTGAGAACAATGTTTAAAAAAGAAATCATCTATTCACTTAAAATTGAGTATATGAGATGTAGCATTCTGAGTCCAATTGATGATCATAGTTGTTTTCTCTCTTTAAATTCTAGATTACTACCATTTGATTTTTTTTTTTTTTTTGTCTATGTTTCAGGTTCTACAAGCAGATTTGGCTATTCTCGATGAAATAGATTCAGGGTTAGATGTTGATGCACTTCAAGACGTAGCAAAAGCAGTTAACGGACTATTAACACCAAGTAATTCCGTGTTGATGATCACACATTATCAACGCCTCCTGGATTACATCAATCCCAACTATGTCCATATAATGGTAGGAAATGACCGTTATTCTTATCTGCCGACGATATCTTTCAATATGCATTCGGCCTTTGTTAGGTGTTATTTGCTATTGAATTATTAGGAAATGAAAATGAGAATTTGCTTATGCTTCATGATCACTTATTTATGTTGTTGGCCTTACTGAGAATTCTTGATGTTCAGGAAAACGGCAGGATTATAAAGACGGGTGATGTTTCACTCGCAAAACTTCTCGAGAGGGAGGGCTATAGAGGGATCTATGGCGCATAACTCAAAACCCGTATGCATCCCGCTTCAATGTTCTCGCTTACTTCCTCTCGATCCACAATCTGTATGCCTAAATGATGTCCTTTACAGGCTTCGAAAAATCACGGGGTCTGATTCATCCCAAGCTTGTCGTTGCGACCACACATTCGCATTCCTCAGACAACTCCATGAGGTCGATCTTTGTACTTCATCTACATATTTAGTTTAAATTTTGGTATTTTCAATAAGGTGGTTTTGAAAATGTCTTCTTGTTAAGTTTAGTTGGTGCTTACTGGATATTACCGTTAATTTAGCTGAGAAATTTATTAATTTCAAATTAAATAGTTGTCGTCATAGGTAGAATCATTTGATAACTGCCATGTACCAAAATGGACCGAGTAAAATTATTTAATGCTCTGTTTACTTCGAACGATGGAATGGAAAGGGAAAGGAGTTCCCGCGGAAACATTCAAAGACACGTACGGATCGGTTTGAGGTCAGGCGCGCGACTGTGGATGCCTGTGATTGTTGCTGATGGTCAAGCACGTGATCGTTGCATGCGGACATGTGCATGATCGTCGCCCTAGATTGTCGGTTGTGGCCGCGTGTGAGACCGTCGCCCATGGCCGTGCACAGAGCCCATGCAAGGCATTCTCGTGTGCAGGGTCGCCGCCTATGGTTGCACGAGGTCTGCTGCTCACGCCCATATGCGGGGCCAAGAGCGCCTAGTCGTGGAGCTTGGAGCTCTAACCTTGCCACATGCGTCTACCTCATGGAGGACTAGATGCTGCGAGTGGATCCTCTCGACCATGGATGCGTCTTCGTCCTTGTTCCGATGATGACTATGAGCTCCTCCTACCCTTTCCTGCTAGCTTCAAATTTCTTCAATCATCCACGGTTGTTTCCTAACTCTTCTCCTCCCATAACGCTTGGCTTAACAACCTGGTTTCCACTGATCATCCTTCATTGTCCATGATCATCTCTAAATAGAAGAGGCCACCGAGATTGAGAAAAGATATTCTCTCTTCTATATATACACAGAAAGTATTTTTTTTTTCTCAATAAGGTTTTTTTAAAAAAAAATTTTGTTGCACAAAATAAATTGATCCTGAAAATGCATTTGTAGTCTATAAATTTTTAAAAAAATTATATAACAATAATTAAATTTTTTATAGATCTTTTTATACTATAAATTTTGAGCAAAAATTAAAAAAAAGTATTTTTTTTTTAAATCATGGAAGTGGCCTCTCTTTCATTTTTTTTTATTTTTTTTTTATCAAATAGATGTTTTATGTCCCACCCTCAGCCCTTTAAAATGACATAGCTACCCTCGAGTATTTGATTGATTTTGATTTTTTGATAGGGTGATTTCAAGTTTAAATTCATAGTTATAAAATCGTAATCAATAATAGATATAAAATTATAGCCAATACAATAAAAGCTTGTTATATTCAAAGACCAATTCAAAATTTAAATTTAATTTTAAAACCAATCGAATAATATAATGTAAGTTTAATCAAATTATATTTATTAATTACCCAAGTATATATCCTTATAATTTTAAAAAATATTATAAAATTATGAAATCTTAGTAAATGATATAAAGGTTGTAATTAAAATGATTTAAAAGCTAAAGTAGAAAAGTGATCTGATCCCATGTTCAAATTTTTGGGGAAACTTGTTCCCAATTTTATTATTATTTATTTAATTTCATAAAAAATTAGAAAGGAAAAAAAAACGAAGTAACTTGTCTCTTGCCATCGAAGAGAGCAAAGCATTATCAAAGTCGAGCGACTTCACAACCGTGACCAATGAAATGAAAATCTTAACTAAAGTTGTATAATAAAGAGCAAAAAATCTCGTCATCCGTAATGAAGAATTTTGAATGGAATCTACACGTTCAAACAACATATAACCATTGGAAAAAAATGAGTTGAAGGTACCAAATAAGAAAAGTACACATTGCGACTCGAATAGGTCTTAACATCAATCGGATAAGCACATAAATTGTAACAATGGATGCAAAATGATAATGTAGTATCTGTACAACAATGCGGGTTCCACGAGATAAAGAGAGCCGACAATACTTGAGGCAAGACGACTTTACGGCAGTAGCTTGCATTTATAGCATTCGCCGTGACCTGTGATAAGCCAATGTAGTCCCAACCGTCAGATCCATTATAGTGCAGGTGTGATATAACAACACTTAAATTTATGCATATTTATATCTTGATACCAGAATTCAGTAAATACGATGTGTAACAGTTTAAATGAAATCATTGTTGTGGGAATAATACAATTCAAAATTTGTATAAAACGACACAATCTGATTCATTGTGAAATGCTACACTTTTGACATATGAATCAGGGATCTAAAGAACTGTGATAATTTGAGTTGGTCCAATGCAAATTTGATATGGCATTTTATAAGATTCTGGAAATAAGAAAAATTCAATGAAGGTTCAATTTAACTAATTGACAGTGAACTAAAAGATTTATGTTATATGAGAGAAGAATACAGGTAATGGTTCTCATGATTTGACTGGATATCCATGTATATGATGGTGTTTCAACCAAGTGTTATTTTGGCAACCCAGGTGAGCTATAGCTCACCAGTAAACAAGGGGAGAACAACACTCTTGCTGGAGATAGGGGGCATCACCTTTGACTAAATGATTTTTATCAAAGCCTGAGCCTATGAACTGACTCTGTATCCACTTATAAACCTGACTTGGTGGTTACTCAACCCAATCTAGTATCAATTGTGTTGTCGCCCCCAACCCACAATTTCACTAAATGAGATGACCTTGGTTAAAGTGTAATTCGATATCTACATGATACAATATGCATGGGTTACATAAATGGCTATGCAATAAACTCAGTCCATTAAAGAAGAGTACACTATCTTTTATGGAAGGCAACATTATGATATAAGATATGTTTCACAAGCAAATAGTATTAAAGCCAATGGTATGATAATTTTTTTTTTTAAAAAAAAACTTGTCATTCTTATTTCTCCTCATTTTGTGTTTCTTTTCGTTCTACTCATTCTTTGTGTTTATTTCACTTCTTGTAGTGTGTAGGAGGATATTCAACTCTCAACAGATTTTTCTTTAATACCTGAGATAAATCACCCTTAATATATATCATCATGTATTAATAAGATATTGTATTTAGGAACTAAATTTGAACTAGATATATTACCATAAACTAAAACATTGATGTAAGGATACACATTTTTTAAAGCAGAATTTTGGTTTGCAATGTAAAAATTATGAGCCAAAAGTTGCCAAGAAACTCTATGAAACATACAAGAATTAAACATATGGCTCCACATGTTCAAGTGAGACAATGGTCGCAATGACTGACATAAAAATGAGATATGTTTAAAGAGATTAAGGATCTAATAAAACTAACAAAATACATAATTAAACATTCAAACATGAAACTACTGTCATAGAAATCAGATTTAATGAATGTATTCACATGAAGAGGATGCAGTTTAAATGAGGCAGAAAGAAAAGAAAGCAATTTCATTCTTTTCCCTACACCCACTTACATCCATCTTGCCTACTTGAATTGAAAGATACAAAATTATTTACTTGCTCATTTAGTGTTTATTAGCACGACAAATTCCTTAATCTCCAACTCCATCCAAATAAAATTTAACAAATTGGATAGAATTAAATTTCTTCTTCTTGTCAAAAGTAAATAGAAGAATTTGACAAATATACTCCTTTTTCTGCCATATTTTCCCATCCAACTAAACAAACCATAAACATTCAGAAGCATATGACTCATAATTGCTAGACTTGTGTAATATATATACAAGGAGAATGTTGAAGATTTTTAATGGTAATTTGAAATAAAACAAAGGTTAATTCCTAAAATCCTATTATCTAACAGTGTGTTGAAACTGTTAATTTTACAATAACAGCCTAATCCAGGTTTTTTTTTTGATAATCCGGCGTTCCACTGATTCACCTACCAGGTAACCTAATCCATGTTTTATCATAACTGACGTTGAAATTTGACATTCATCTTAGAATGTATAACCCAAATACAAACTACATAAGGAACCAAGATGGATAACGAAGCATGCCCTAATAATGCAATGTCGGCATACAATTATTTGTTCGAAAAATCACAGATTGTTTTGAAACCAGGCTTTCAAAATTAAAAATATCAAAACAAACGAGGTAAATCGGTTGAGAAAATTACCATTACCAGGATCAGTGCCCTCCATCATGCGAACAACAGTGGTGGCTAGGTCCGGCCCTGTCATGGATGCCGCCTTCTTCTCCGCGCGGCCCTTCGTCCTCGTCGCTGTCGTCCTCATCGAAGGGCTTCTGCTTGTGGAAGATGCAGCACTTCTTGGAGCTCTTCCGGTTGAGGAACTCGTTATCAACTGTGCCCTCCTTCCATGTGACCTTCTTCTTGGGCCGCCGGAGACGGAGGACGAGGGTCTCCTGCGGCGGCTGCGACTGCCTCGGAGGCGAAGAAGACGAAGGCAGTTCGTCGAGGGTAATAGTTACGGCTGCGGTGGAAGGGGAAGCCAATCTCGCCATCGTCCGCCTCGCTTGCTCTGCCCTAATCGCGGAATGATCCAGAAGCAATTTTTAACATACTATTTAAAGCCACTAATCTTCCCCAATCTCAAATCAAATTACACCTTCAGTTGTTACCCACCTGCGTACCTGACTTGTGATTAGACAAACGACTCAAATTTTTTTCAAAAAGACGTTTTACCTTTTTTCTATTAAAAAGATAATAAAGTGTGAATTTACTAAATAACCCCTGCGTGATTGAGGAAATTTACTATAAGCGAGGACAGAAACGTAATTTAACAACAAACGTGAACAAAACCGCGCTGCGCTCGACTGAGAGGGAAGAGCTAATAAAAGCCAGTCCGCACTCCCGCAGCTTCGTGCTTTCTCGCAACGTCTCCGTCTCCGAGGCGAATTAGGGCTTTCAATTACTCCGGTTGGGCGTCTGTTTCGCGTCGCTGATCTTCTGGGTGCGGAACCGGAAGCGTTCATGTTGGATTTGGGTGGATTTCCGACGCCTGTAGCCGGAGGAAGCGTCAAGCGGAGCAGGACGAAGGATTCGGAATGCCCGAGATCCGAGAGGAAGACGGCCAAGCGAGAGAATGTTGATTACGATCCAGATCTGGA
This sequence comes from Zingiber officinale, assembly GCF_018446385.1. Lineage (NCBI taxonomy): Eukaryota > Viridiplantae > Streptophyta > Magnoliopsida > Zingiberales > Zingiberaceae > Zingiber > Zingiber officinale. The sequence continues at coordinate 144,011,184 of NC_055989.1, forward strand.
TCTTTCCAGGTCCGATCTTAGCTCTCGCCCTTTGGTGTTATTTCTCCCCTGCCTTTTCTGTTTTGTTGCCGATTGTGTTTTTAGGATTTTGTTGTGGGTTTCAGAGACATCAAGGGGATTATCTCGGCGCTGCACCAGATCAAGGAAAAGGCTGCGAAAGATGGGCAGAAGAAGACTGAAGAGACGATAAAGAGGTGAGCTCCGATCCCAGTGTGATTTGATGTCTTCTGCATTCTTTTCCTGTGGATCAATAATCTGATTCAAGGTTTATTGCATTTTCAATACATTATCTAAATAAATTTTGATCAAATTTTGATGTGGATTTCTGCATCGAAACTTGCAGATCCGTGACTTCTAATTGTTTGAACGAATGCAGCATCATAGCTGCAATATGTTGCATTTGTACTTCTTATTCCCCCATCTAATGTCCCCACTTTATGCATCTAATTCAACGCATACTTTATGCCCTTTTAGTCTCACAAATGACAAATTGTAATGGTTACTGATTCCACATGATATTTGAAGGGTTAGTTTAAATATGCAGAACCTAATTATATTGGGTCATCTGCATGGATCTTTTTCTTCAAATGAGTTCAGAAATGATTATTTGTAAGGACTTTTTACTTGCTCTCCATCTAGATCTATTTGAATTTCCAAATGAGGGAATACTTGTTATTGTTAAAATTTTCATCTCTGCTTCATTCCATAATCTTCTAAGCCAATCATTTGTGGTATTTTATTTTAGTTGTTCTTCATTAGCTTTTTGATTCTCAGTGTCAATCAGGAGATTCAATCAATGGTGGATGATGCCAAATTAAAGTTTGACAAGGAAAGGCAAGGACCGTCAATCTTGTCTCCTTTTGCTTGTTATAATTTAATTTGTTTCTTATCTTATTAATTTAAATACATGTAAATGGATTTGAACGTGTTAAAACATAGGAACTGTTTATTGTTAGTAAAACCTGAGTCAAACTCCATAGGGTTCAAATGATTGAAACAGCCTTGTGAAATTAGTTCTTCATTAGATGAGATTTGTTTTTCGATGGACAGGCAGGCTTTGATGAAGGCATTGTTGAAGAGCTCCAAGGAGGTTCTACAAGCTATATTTTGTTGGCTAAAGCTTATTAGTAATAACGTTTCTAGGGCCTTCATTAATCTAATGAACTTGGCCTACTGATATAACCAAATGCAGTGCGAAGGCTCATTGAAAGCTGAGTACAGCAAGTTTCAAGCAGCATATGAGCAGTTTTCCAAGGATAAACAAGCACATGTACAAAATTTCAAAGGTCAGTGCAAACAAACAGTTTCATTTGATTTTTCATAGGTCTATAAAAAATAAGCAAAATAAGCAAGTTAAACATGTGTTGTTCTCCAAATCGATTGATATTTTTTAAATTAGAGAATATTATTTCCCAGTGGTCGATGACAGCATTTTTTTTTTCATATTTGCAGACATATATTCCAAATATGAACACGAGAAGGAAAAATTATCTGTTCGATATGAACAAAACAGTAAGCACCAGTATTTCCTTTAGATGTCACTGTAAGAGTGTGTGATATATTCTCTTCCATGCCTTACAGGAAAGAAAGAAAAGGCAACTCTATCTGAACTCGAGAAGGCCTGCCTGAGCAAGCTAGCGAATGCAGAAGAAACATTGAAAAGAAAGAAGCAGGTATGCGAATGCAATTTAAACTCACTTGCCTCACCATTTCTTTTTCCCCCATTTGCATCATAATCTACCATAAACTGTTGAGAAATACCACTGTATATTTTGTTCACAGGATGATGTTTCTTTCAACATCCTGCGCAAATCTCTTGGATCCTTCTTTGATAATGCCTCCGACGAGGACTTCGGCCCAGATGAATAATCATTTGTTCCTCTTACCTATCCCTGGTCTTAGTACAATGAAATTGCCTTCCTTTTAGCATTTCTACAGTTCCATATGAACCTGAGATTGAAGAATTCTTCTCTTCTTTTACTTTTTAATCAATTGGAGCAATAGTTCAGCTTTCCTACCTTGTTATAGCATACAGTGGTAGTTTAAAAAACGGTCATGAATTCATTATGTGTCTAATTTGTTATGATCTAGTTTTTTGAAATCTGGAAAAACTTAGGAAGATTGCTTTGCTATTCAGAAATTGTTCTCTGTTCAGTTTTCTAATTTTTAAAAGATTTTGAAAGTCAATTTTGATGAAATCTAGAAGATAATTATTGAACAAATGCCGTTTGCAATAGAATCCCAATTTTGAGAGGGGATTAGTTTGAACTTGTGCAATTTCTCACAGTTGAAGAATAACTCTCAAGTCTGGAAATCTTTCTACTGAAGAGAAGCAGATCCAACCCCCGAACCAGCTCCGTATCCTCCACCTCCACGTCCGAATCCAGGCCTGCTACCAGAACCCTACACGATAGTTAAAATCACATTGTTTCAGTTCCAGCAATGAATAGACAGCAACTACATCATTAAGAGTTGAAACAGGATTGATTCTACTGTATGTGTCTATGAACCAGACCGCACAAAGGATTTAAGTTTTTCAGGTCGAACCGATCAAAAGGCTTCCCAAAGGATAAACCATCAGAGATCTCAGTTTTATCAGCACATAGCTATCTCAGATGACCGTCATGAGAATTATAAAATGAGAATGATCATCATTTGATTTCTTCCTTTGCGAATTGAAAGCCATAAGAAAGTAAGTCCTAGCAAAACATCACACAATTCAACTTCTCGGTGCCATATCACCTTACCATCGGTGACAAATAGTCTCTTTTCTATCCAGAGTACATGCTCTATTTACAGCTTAAGCATTCCATCTATATAATACAAACAATAAATCAAAGTGCAAACATTAAATGTCGTTTAGTTTCATATGCAAAATAAATTTTGGTTCTCAATTTTCAATGTCGAAAAGAAAAAATATTTAATCAAAGAATCAGAAAAGATTCCCAAAGGGAACACCATCAGAGATCTTGGTTGTATCAGCACAAAGCTATCTCAGACGACCGTCAGTGAGATTAAAAAAAATGGCTCATCACGTGGTTCTCCTTTGGGATATAGATGATTAAAAACAATGCAAGAAAACAAAGACATTATTTTTACGAATATGTATAACAACTTAAATATACATATCTATTTATATATATAGAATATCATAGTCAAGTATGCTGGCAAAAGTAAAATGGCATTTGAATATCGATAACAATATTCAGCTGTGTTGCAGTTTGTTCGGATAAACCTGACATAAACCCAATTCAACTGTGTTCTCAATAGTGGACAGATTCCAGTTGTCATGAGCATAGTTTGTAGGATCGCAATGGATCCTACAAAGGTTCAATTTGGGATGAAAAAACAAATCAATCGGGATTGAACCGTAGAAACATACAATCCTACCAAAAACCCTTAAAATTTAATTTAATATTTGATAGAATAATGAAATTGATCAATGAAGACTAGATCAATTTGATATTTGGTTAACATTTTTTAGAATAAATTAAATCAAATTATTAATAATAATAGTAATGGCACAAATAGGTTGATATATATATATATATATAATTTATTTATAATTTTAAAATAAATTTATATATTTTTAATAAGACAATTCAATTAGGATTTAAGGAAAACCCTATTTAAATTATTTTATTTAAGTTAGGAATTGATATAATCAATTATTAATGTTTCAATTAAAAACCTAAAGTTCTCCTTCACTTTCACTATGCCACTCCTCACCCAGACATCCCCCTCTGCAAGCCGCGAGAAACCTAAAATTCTCCAATTGTCCCTACCACGAGAAACTTCACAAGTCCCCCTCTACAAGCCACCAAGGCCCCTTCGATGTTGCCACCTGTAGAGCCCTCTGCTGTCGCTACCCGTCGATAAGGACATCTAAAGTTCATTTACCGTCCCTACCGCGAGAAACTTCACGCGTCCACTCTACAAGCCATCGACATCTAAAGTTCTCTTACCGTCTCTACTGCTAGAAACTTCTTGTGTTCCCTCTACAAGCCATCGGCGCCCCTCCGCTGTTGCTGATCGCCGACAAAGATCCCTTTAGTTGTCGCTGCACACCAACATGCACCCCCTACACTGTCACTGCCTGTCACTGACAGCTGATGAGGACGTTGTCCGTGTCATCGTTCCAACGTGGGTAGAATCATTTACAACATAAGATTGTACGATCTCACCGACATTGTACGATTCCATCAGCCCTGTTCCGATTCCATTACGAAATTCAATCTCAATCGATCCCAAATCAATTTACTGCTTCCGGATCATGAGTCAAAACAAGATTTCGTTATAATGTACGTTAATAAACCAGTGAGCTGCAAGGATTGCAGTTTGGTCAAAAGATCCAGTTCAACCAGGTGTTTCCTACCATATCAAGGACAGTTTCAGAAAGTAATGAATTGAAGCAAAATTTGATTGTCCTTAAACTGATGAGCGAACAAATTGCAATTTTTCCAGTTGACCATTAGAAATCTAATGCAACTGGGAGTTTTCTAATGTTCAATTGGACAGCTTCCTGTTATTGGGCTAATCTGATCTAGTTTTGAAACATTTGAAGCTACACTAAAAGCTCCAACAGGGCAAAAACCACTAGAGATCTTAGTTTTGAAACAGCTATCTCAGATGACCGTCATGAGATTATAAAAATGTGAATAGTCATTTGATTTCTTCCATTGAAATTTGAAAACCATAAGAAAGCTCTAGCAAAAAATCATGTGTTCAACAATCTTAATTTTTGTTGTCAATGATTCATCTTGTCGTTGTTTCATCTTATCGATGAACAATAATCTAGGGTGCATGGGCTATTGCCAATTCAGACATTTCCTAATTGCACTTTTTTCATTCAACTTAACAGATTATTCTTGTTCCCAGCTTAATCTGAACTAGTCTTAAAATACACTTAAAATGACACTAAAGATTCCCAAAGGAAAAAAAAACATCAGAGATCTCAGTTTTATCAGCAAAGAGCTATCTCAGACGACCGTCATGAGATTATAAAAATGTGAATACTCATCATTTGATTTCTTCCTTTGAAATTTGAAAACCATAAGAAAGTCCTAATATCCCCCAAGTTTTTGTGGTCAGTGACTCACCTTGTCGTTGTTTCCAACAAGGTGTTTTCCATCAATGCCAGATTAATCTGAACTAGTCTTATACACTTAAAATGACACTAAAGATTCCCAAAAAAACATCAGAGGTTTCAGTTTTATCAGCCAAGAGCTATCTCACACGACCGTCATGAGATTAAAAAAATGTGAATACTCATTTGATTTCTTCCTTTGAAATTTGAAAAACATAAGAAAGTCCTAATTTTTTCCCCAATTTTTGTGGTCAGCGACTCACTTTGTCACTGTTTTGTTTCCCTTACCAATGATAAACACTCAAGGATACCTGCTCTATTTACTGTTTAACTATTTCCTAAAAAATCCAAAATTAAATCAATGTACAATTTCTGTTTTTAGTTTCCTAAGAAAATCAAGCCCTAGATGCTTACAAAAAACATATGGAACAAGATATTAATTTCCCAAACAAGCACAACAATTTAAAAAATTACAATTAATAATGGCTATAAATTTGACTGAAACATTCTATACCAAATTGAAGTTTAGCATGCTGTAAACATAAAATATGAATACCAGCAACAATGCAAGACTAGAATCAATGAGGACACAGAAAAGGAATCTCAACTAAAGCATGAAAAAGCATTCTTGAATTGCAAAAGGATGCATACCCTGAATGACGGCTGGAATTCAGGCGGGGCGCCGCCCTTGTCACCAAGCTCTCCTGGAGGACCCCCTGGGCGTGGACCTCCACGATAACCATCCCGATCACCAAATCTCGGTCTGTCTCCCTCAAACCTTGGCGGCCCCCTATCAAGACCACAAAAATATAGCAATGCAAGGCGGTACTTATCAACATTTCAGATCGCTGAAGATTGGATAAGTCAAAAGTCACCTGGGACGGTCACCCGGAGGACCAGAGCCAAATGGGCGAGCGGGAGGCCTAGCAGATTTCTTCAACGTCGCAGGAACAATCTCAGATGGGAGATTAAGGAAAGTTCTGAGGTACTCAATACCATCATTCGTGAGATACCAGTAATAATGCTGCCAGGCAAAGGTCTCCCTCACGTACTCCCTCGATTTGAAGCTCTGCATCAACTTGATCACCTGCAGATTGGGCACGTCGATCTCCGGATGCTTGGCGAGGTTGTAGTCCTTTTTCGCGTAGAGCACTCCCTCTAAACAAATCCAATAATTTTTTTTATTACAAAAACGATCTTTCTTGAGAGAAGGACGTTCAAGATCCCGATTTGGGAAAGGAACACACCTTGAAAGAGGTACTTGCAGATCTCATGGCGATTCTTCTTCGGAATGATCTGGGAGAGGACAGCAAGCAAAAAAACATTGAATAATTGTTCACATAGAGGAAAGAAACCACGTACGAGGATGAAACAATGGAATTCCTCACCATGTTTACGATAAAAAGAGAGTGAAAAATCCGCCGCAGAGGCGTGAAGAATCAGATGGCGAAGAGCCGCTGCGTGAATGAAATGGAAACCCTATTGCTTATCCTCCTCTTATATAGGGCTGACATGGTGTGGTTGGGCCGAACACCGGCTTGTGATGGTCCAAATACTCAAGTATCATCATTAATAGGCCTAACCGGTCTGGATCCGCCCGACACCTTTGAATGCGGTGAAGCTGAATAGGGGTGGTAATTTTTTTCACAGGTTCAAATTTCGTGGAGAAAATTTGAAATGGAGATCGGACGGATTCGGAGCGGGTATGAGACGGGTTCGCAGAGGGTATAAGAATATTATCCTCATCCTTGAATCCGTCCCAAATATTATTATTATTATTATTAATAAATAATAATAATATTTTTTAAAAATATTAATAATAGTGTTAATATTAATATTAAATTTTTTTAAAAATATTATTATTATTATTATTATTATTATTATTATCATTAATAATAATGATATAATAATAATAATATAAATTAAATTTAGAGATTGAGCGAGGATAGAGATTTGATTAGGGATGACAATTTTCCCCGCGGGTTTGGGGCCCCGCGGGGAAAACCCGAAATGGGGATGGGGATCCCCGATTTTTCGGGGATGGGGCGGGTTTGGGGCGGGTATGGGAATACTATCCTCATCCCCGAACCCGCCCCGAATATTATTATTATTAATATTAATAAATAATAATATGATCTTTTTAAAAAATATTAATAATAGTGTTAATATTAATATTAAATTTTTGAAAATATTATTAATAATAATATTATTGATATTGATATTAATATTAATATTATCATTAATAATTATTATTAAATAATAATAATAATAATATAAATTAATTTAGAAATGGGGCGGGGATGGGGAATCCCCGAACCCGAAAAAATGAAAACGGGGCGGGGATGGGAATGGCAAACCCGACCCCGCCCCGCCCCGTTGCCATCCCTAGATTTGATCCCTGTGGGTTCGGATTCGAGGATTTCTCGAATCCGAAAAAATGAGGACGAGACGAGGATAGGGTTAACAAATCCGTTCTCGCCCCACTCCATAGTCATTAATCCTTGAATCCGAAAAAATAAGAACAGGACGAGAATAGAGATGATAAATTCATCCTCGCTCCGTCCCATTATCATCCTTAAAGCTAAATATTAGTACAATAGTCAATTAGGCCTTGATCAATTCTTTTGATTTAATATGTATTTTTTTGTCATTCAATTATTATTATTATTCTTTAAATAATAATAATAATAAGTCATTATTATTTAGAGCAATGATATGCTCAAGGAAAAAAACTCAAGGAAAAGTTCAAAGATAGACACATAAAGTCATGGGCCACAATTTCACTTTTTTTGGGCTCCATCACTTTATGAGCCTATCCTTGAGTTTTTTCTTGAGCATATCATTTTTCTATTATTTATTGGATAGCAATGTTAGGCCATTGCTATTTTTTTTTAATATAAATATGATAATTTAGATATAAAAGTCTTCCCATCAGTGAATATATAAACACGATAACCAAAGTGAGAGAGCAACAACTTTAAATTTCTAAGAGTGATTTTTGAATTAAGTGAATATTCCATATTTTGTAATGTTAAATAGAAGACAAAAAAAAAAATATTCTCAGTTAACCTTATTAACTATCTTTGGAGATGATCGATCCGACCCTACGAAATTTTCCACAGATCATCGGGATAAATCAAGAAGCACGCGCGACAACCAACTCAGACGTCCAACATTATTTGATTGCGCTCCCCATTTGGAGAAAAATTCCTGCAAATACGTCGTAGCTGGAAATCGAACCGCAGGTATCTGGATGACAACCTGAATATCCTACCACGACACCATGCCCCGGGGACAATGTTAAATAGAAGATAGCATCACTGGAGAATTACAAAATTACACAGAAATTATTTAATATTTTGTTATGTTACACAACTAAACGATCACAAAGGAACATTGAAATCACAATGGGCGAGACGATGACTGAACAGAGAACCCGAACTTGGCGCTCATCATCAACAGTTTGGTAGAAATATCAATGTGTGATGCGAATGACAGATGTTTCAACTTATCCAGTTACAATGGTTCGAGTACACGAGCCTTCCATGAAGATTTATCCTGCGTCGATCAAAACAAAAGAACTCGTTATCTAGCGGCTTCGACATTAAATCTTCCAATTATTGCAGAAGTTTTGTATAGAAGTGGAGGAAGAAAGTAATTGAATTTTCATATCTACTTGGATGAAAGAGTTTCTCACTTGTGTTTCTATCCAAAAGTGGAGAGAAGAGATATGGAAGACGAAAACGATTTTAAAAGGTCAAAAGTGTAGGAGAATCTCACTCGCTTCTCAGTTTCTTTTACCTATCCCTCGCCTCAGAGTACATGTCATTAACACTGGTGTATCAGAAGATAAATTGATAAGAACTTCAGAGCACTCTTCCTTTCTTTTTTCGCCTGGTTCGCCTCCAGTATACACTCCATTAACATTGGTGTATCAAATAAATTGAAAAGAAAAAGGCACTGACAACGTAAGATATTGAGTATTATCATACCTGTATTCGTTAGTGCTGTTCTACAGCATCAGCCACAAAGATACTACCAGAGTCGCACCATCCTGCAAGAACATCTGCATTTGAACACTGAAGAGAAGGAAAAAAAAACACAGTTATCAAATAGAGATGTGAGAGAAAATAACAAAGCAGTGAATAGTTATGAATTGGTGATTAGATGACCAACAAATGTTACATATGGCTCCAGAGTTTGACAATTGAAATCAAGGTCCATTCAGGTTCTTCAAGATTTTATACAACGAATCAGATTTTTGTTTTTTGAAAAGAGTAGATTCTCATCCCTGTCAATGAAAGGGCACCTTTTCAGAGCCTTCTGCAAATCAGTTGAGAGTTTTTTCCGCGGCGTTTAAGAAAGTCAGTTGTGAGGAGCAACACCTAACAAAGAAGAAGCCTCGCACCTGGATACTCATTCCAGATCAAGCTAGGCCAAGAGTTCTACTTTAACTCTCATTAAGTGCACTGAACTACGTCTAGCTCAGGTAGGTCAGAGATCACCCGCAATACAACTCCAATTCAACAGAGTTACTTCCCAACTTGGGCAGAATTAAAACAAGACCCGAACTAATTCAATCCAAATTGCTTCCCACCTCAAGGAACCCAACTGAAATCTGAAACCCTTCAAGCCAAATTGCATGGAAACCCACAATCCAACCAAGGACTAGACCCAGAGATAACTTTGAGTGAATCCACAATCACTTCAGGCAAACTGAACATAACATTGTATGATCTTGACTGAACTCGGTTAACTTCTACAATTTATTGTCAGACCACCATAACAAATCTTAATGCTATTTCAATTCTATTCCATTTTTAATTTTATTATTGGCAGAGATTGTCTAGGCACTAGGTTTAGTTTAACATGCAACCATATGACATGTCATTCCATACCCAGCCCCTGCGATGTTATGATGTGATTGTTGAACAGCAGGAGACAACTGCATCATAACATCTAAAAGTTACACATTGTGAAAAGCAAGGAGGGAAAAGGAACCGCCACATGTAGATTGGGATGTAAGATTTTGATTATAATTTTTTATTGGTTATTGTTTTGTTGTGTCTATCTATTAAAGTGAAATCAGGCACCGAGCCCACCTGTACTAGAAAAATAATCTGTTGAAACTAATGCAAAATTAAAATTCAATGCATAGAATTGGAATTTTTGAAGTATGTGTTTAACACTAAACTTAGAGCATATAATTAAAATAATTTTATCAATATGCGCTAGTTTGAAGCAAACCTATTTCTTAGCCCTTATTTAATACAAGCAGATATGCGAGAAAGAGTAATACCTTACTAAAGCCCAACCAGTTTGAGTCTCCCCTAAATGAGAAAGTCCTTTTGCTTTCCTTCCATGCTCCACAAGTAACCTGCAATGGCGACAATTTTTAATGCCCACAGGATACATCTTCAGATCCAGCTTGTTCTCTACACTATTGTTCAGCTAGTTGAGATCATTTACTTTCAATTTTCGTTTTTTCTATATTTTGGTTTTAAAGTGAACAACAGACTCATGTCTAGAGAATACAAAATAATTACCTCATAACCAACACCTTGGACGTAAATATAATCAGAGTTTATAGTTGAGAAAGCAAGCCCTGTTATCTGCATTTAACAAAAATAAATAAAATACTACATATAAAGTTTATATATATTTTCCTTAAAGCCAAATCTTAACTAGATAAAAATTTAATAGAAGTTGCAAAGAACAGCCTCCTTAGTTATGCTTAAATCTGAAATGTTTTGGGGGATAAACCTCGTATTTTGAGCAGTTCACCCATCTTGAAACTGCTGACCACCTGAAGGACGGTAAAACAGAAGATTTTATCAGTGTTAAATATGAAATATGAATGCTAGAGAGAGAAAAATATAGCACACGACCTGAAAGTCTCAAAACTCCAATGGTAGCATAAGAACATAATTGATTTGTCAAAAAAAGAAAATCCAATAGAACTAGAAAGTTCTTCCAATACAGATGAAGAACTTGTCAAACCTGCGAGGATCATATATGGTAACAGCACGATCAGTCCCACCAGCAGCAATTGCTCCAGAAGGTGAACTACACAGGGCATACATGAGGTCTCCAACGGAGCCACAAACACGTTGTACACATCCACCATTTTGGTTGGTCCTCAAGTCCCAGACAGACAACTGGATATACAGTAAAATAAGGACAAAAATCCTAGAAATACCTAAAGTTACAATTATCATAGACAAGTGAACCTGTGAGCCTTCAGTAACAGCTAGTACAGAGGGGCATCCTTCGTAATATGGATTACTGAAGAAGGTCAATGAAGCTGGATACCACAATCTGAAAACCAAGTATTGGATAGACAATTAGGACCACTGTAAAAAGTCAAACCTTGTTCACAAGTTCATCAATAACTCATAGATATCTCTAACTACATAAAGGATCATATTTGGCAGTCCTCAATGATAAAAGTTTGAACTTGCAATGCATCAAAGTTCAAAGAAAGAAAAAACAGTGATTACAAAATTTGGTTTGTGCATTAAAGCATTCAACAGTTTGAATATTGGAAAGGTTGGAGAAGACATGTTAGAGAACTTAACCATATTATTCATTTGTTTTGGAATATATTCAATGGAAATGAATATAATGATGGAGATGGAAGGGAAGAAATTACAATAAAATTACAATAAGCAGACTTCACTGATTAAAGAAGCATTCAACAGATAATTTGAATCTATGTGGTGAAAACAGAGACAGGAAGGAGAAAATTTAGGTTTGACATAAATACTATACTTACGTGTGTAAACTCCTAATGTGAATATCTTGATCATAAATATCAATACTTTTGCAAAAGCTGCGGGCAACTGCTACCTAAATAAAAAAGTATTTGGCACAATATTAACTGGATTTGGATGGATATCAATGCATCCATAAACAGAATCAATTAAGCCAGCAATAGTCTCATTCTTCGTATTCTATAGCAATACAAGGCAATCGGTCAGCATTCTACATATACTTTTATTACATCCAGCTTATCCTAAAAAACTAATGTTCTTACCAACTGATTGACAAATTAAAACAATTTTTGTAAAGGGAAAATAATCACAAAAGAAAGCATCTATCAGTCTAACAAACCAGTTGTCAAACCATTGGAGAAAAGTAGATGCAACAGATATCCATAAATGTACTTTTCTAAAAGTCAACAGCCAAAAAGCTTGAGAACCAAGAAAGATATCTGAAAATCAGAAGACCTTGGATTTTTAACATTGAATGTCAGATGCTGTTCAGCAGTAGTCAAACAAGATTCATTGTACATTCTCTTAGTAAGAATAAACAAAATAAAGTAGAAACGACAGGTAATTCAGAAGTGAGACTAATGGGCTAGTGCTTCAAGCCAATTAGTAACAAAAATGTGAAACAAGGCCCAGAGAAGTCTGAGAATGTTGTGAAGAAGGCAATCATCATGGTTAAGGTGTGATTACATTGTGTTGCAAGAAAAGCATATGCATTCATATAAGTTCCCTAATCCTTATTATAAGGGAAAAGAGTCCCTTTATCAGATCACATTTATAACTTTGTCCTAATTAGCAAATGAACTGCATGTGTTTGGGATCTATGAGCTACTTAGTGGAGGAATAAAGTATACTACTATGACATAATTGAAAACTCCAATGCATAAATTACTGGTTAATTTGAAACAGATAGCAAATAATGAACAACGAAATCATTAAAATAAACTAAAAAATTAATAATATACTGTGGACCACTGCACTGGACTAAAGCAGACACCAGCCCAACTCCCTTCACCAATACCACAATCCCGAGGCAACACTGAATAAGAAACCCTGTCAATGTCTGATCAAATACATAACACTATGTTAATATGAGTGCCTCCAAATGCTACTGAAGAATTCTAATTAGCTTTGCTCTGTAAAGAGTATGTATCGGCATTAAAAAAAAGACTTGGAGAATGAATGGTAGCTTTTGTAATGAACTAATATACTTGTTAAATTCCTGATTCTAATTCCCAGGACATAATTTTACAGATTAACATAAAACTGGAAGGAGTGACTACAGTGCCATAGTCCGTATATGCTATTAAATTGTACCTGAACCAAGTGCATCCAACCATGATACAATAAGATGACCATAACAATCTACAGAACCCATAATAAGGCAATTATCGTCTGCAATCAGATAGAAATCAGATGTAAGCTAAAACAATAGAGTACAATGAGCTCTAATATTTGGATTTAGTCAAGCAGTGGAGGAGAAAAGTTTATAAATTTGCACTCTCTCTGATAATATATACATACACATATCAGGGTGTAGTGAGATGGAATCTGTAACTTGTAACTGCTGATGCACATATTGGTTTTTACTCTTTGTGATGTTGCTTATTCATCCCCTTGTAGAAGGAAAAGCTTTTTTCTATAGTTAGCTATTTCTTCATGATCACGGTGACCATAGTTTGAATGACAAAATAAACCACTGTATTTATAAGATCTAACATTATGTATTGGCCTAGACTAACAGTGCATGCTTCCTTTTCTCTAACTTCCACTGTGCTTTCACATCAGTTGAAAAGTTGAACATATGAACTAACAAATAATTTTATGATCTTCATTTGGGTGATATGGACCTAGTTAACGTAACATCTTGCTTGTATGCAGGATAGTCAGCATTCTGTGATGTGGGCACAAATAGAAACTATAGACTAAAGTGGCACCCGGTCCTCAATATCTAGTATCGACACATAAATCAGAAGTGTTTATATTTTTGTGCAGCCAAAGCATTGGAAAGAAAACATATAGTGATTATTGAAATAGCTAAATAAAAATGTGGTGCTAAATGAAATAGCCAAATGGCAAAGCCTCAGTTATCTTATTCTTTGTCCTTTTTTTCCTACACATGGTTATTAGGCTTGTTGATGAATATAAATTGATATTCTTTATGTAATGATCATGAAGTGATGGTTGTGTAGGTGTTGAGCTGAAAGAAACAATCAAATAAACGAGAGTAGAATCTAAGGAAACAAAAGGAATACAGGAGCCAAAATGCCAATTGACAAAACCCTAGGACTTCCAAATCAAATTGGGAGAAAAATGTGTGTCAAATTATGGGATATGCATACTGCATGTGCTGTAGGCCATCATTCAACCAACTAACCTACATAAATTGTTTGGACTGCCTTTCTAAAGTTGGGAAGTATCCAAAGAGTGATTTAAGTAAATAAAATAATTTGCAAGCTCGGTCAATAAGATATTTATTCTATTCAAGAACTGAACACTGAGTCCAAGAGCACTAGAAAATGCCTACTAATAAATATGATGGAAGAAAATGCTTAGACACAGTTCCAAAGTACTATAAGGAAAATAATATATCGTAAATTATCACTTATCAGCATTAGGTTAGTCCTATTTGAATTTTGCATCACAAAAAATACATAAATTAGAGAAAGGTAGATAGGAAAAAACTTCAGTTTAGGACTTAAGCTACTTCTTAAAGACAGAAATAGTTCATCTAGTGATTATCTATTTCATTTCTTATATGATATTTAAAACTTCTAGTGCCAATGACAAAAAGTATCAAGCAGCGAGAACTTTTTTTTTTTTGGGGGGGGGGGTCCAAAAATTTGTAACAACAACCAGGTCTAATTGGACCAAAAAAAAACTGACCTCCTTGCGTAAGCGCTACACTTTGGACCTCTGAACGATGAGGACAACGGTCAACGATCGATGAATGTTTAACCTTTATTTTAGAGAATTCCAGAATATTAAAAGAGAACCTGCTCCAGGTGCAACATGCACCGTAAAAATCTTTGGTATTTCAAACCTATATAGAGATCATACCTCTGCATTAACAGGAATGAGAAGGCTTTCTTTTCCTGTAGTTATAATAGAATCTTCCATGGATATCTAGAAATATAATCATTAAGAAATTATATTGTATACCGTCAACAGAAAATGCATGCAATGTTTATGTTTTTGTAGTTACAAGTAGTTATCATTTCATTGCTTCATTTCCTGTTTTAAAACTTACTCCCTTTGCAGTCAATTGTACAAAATGTAGCAGAACTTTCTTATTCATTAGTAACTGGCAAATGATCTGCCTAATTCGAAATTACTTGTACCTGTTATATGAGAATGCTTTTATATGACGAAGATCAACACTTATGTTAGAGGCTTGAACTCAATTAACTACAGAGCTTTTCACTTTATGCAATCTAATAGAATTCCAGAAACTTGCTGAGAACCTTCAAGACAAAGGTATCCTGATCGTAGGATGCACAATATTTAAACATAGTTATTCTCGGTGGATAACAAAAAAAAGTGGGTAACTATTAATTTCTCATCCACCAAATTTAAAATTTCAATAACCTGTTAATTTCGGAGTCTCTGAGTGACCTTAACTCGATAGAGGATGAAAATAGTTAGCAAATAAGTGATACAATTCTAGTAATGGGAAACAAAAAAAACTACGGTCAAAGATCTACTCAATGTAGTTGCAGAACAGTCCCCACTAACTGAAGGAAAAAATAATGAAACAAACCAAAAGACGATAATTTCCATAACCAATTCATGTAAACAACTCTACAGAATAGGAAACGGGGGAAATAGCCCAAGATACAACTTGTAGAATCCACTCCACGAGATAACAAAATTCCTCAAAGAAACAGCACAAAAGTGCAACAAAACTCACAGAAAGCAACACTGCACCTACCTCGATCTTGTAGACGCTGCATCCGGAAGCGATGTATACAGAGCAGGAAGAACCTCCATCGTTAACCTACATATCGAGATGGTGACGACGACATTAGGGAAGAGACCGGGGAGAGAGGAATGCCAAGGCTAGGATCAGATCTATCGAACTTACGTGTAGGGCGAGGCGAGTGGCTTGGATGTTCCCCGGCGACGGATTGCCCAGGAGCGACGGCGGCACGGCCGCCTTCCGCAAGCTCTTCGCTTCTAGCATTCTCTTCCCCTCGAACCCTCTTTTTTCGAAATGAGCGTGATTTATGCAATGACTCAGTCACGTGCAATACACGTGATATGATCCCCGTAATTGAGTAGCAAGTAGGATGGTAAATCAACTAAACATTAAACATTCGTAAACAAATTTAATATTTTACTTGGTAAAAATTTATTTATGTTCGTTCAATATATATAAAATTAATTAAATAAATAAATTTGAACAGCTCGTTAAGTTAAATAAATAAGTTTAAATACATATGTATTCAGCTCGTTAATGTTTGTAAATAACGTTTGTGAATAATGTTTACGAACAATGTATATAAAAATATATAAATTTAAATTATAAAGCTCAATAACCAATCAAACAATCAAACAAGTTTAATTGAGAGCTCTATGACATCTAAATAAACTAAATTTGAACCAAGTTAAAGTCAAACTCGAATCAAGCTTGAATTGAGAGTTCGATAACATTTAAATGAACCAAACTCAAGTCAAACTTCAAACAAACTCAAGCTCATAAAAAATAAACCAAGCCAAATTTGAACAATCATTTAAAAAACTTGGTTCATTTTAAATCCAACTCGATTACTTTATCAAATAAGTTTCATCATTCCAAAGCTCAGTTCATAGTGAAGTATATGAATAGAAATTAAAATAAATGAAAAATAATAATTGATCCGGTGGTAAGAGCGGGCCCCCCCTCTCTCTTGTAATGTCAACGCCGAGTGGAATTCACCGGAGTAGCCGCCCATCCGGGAGGAGTGTGGTCCGACCGGACGGACGACCATAGAAGGCCGGGCCGATGGAATCGAATACCCGGACGGGTCTGGCCGGCTCGCACTTATGGTTGGAAGGCACCCTGTCAAATCGGGGTTCCGACGCTCAGTTAAAAAGGTCATGGACCGAGCTGACCTTTTGACCGACCACAGTCATAAAGCACCCCTGTTTATTAGTCTCCACAAAGCACAAGTAAACCACTGCGGATGTCCGGCCGGATGTTGAGGGAGTTGTCCGCCCGGACGCTAGATCTGAAGCAAAGGGGAAAAGGACAAGGGAGGTCTTTTTCTGACAGCAGGTATGTTTTACGTGTAGGCCATGCTCCAAATCTTGTGACAGGGGATTCTGCTGTCCCATCGAGGACATGCTTTGACTGTAGCGGTATGGGTCAGGTGAGCTTTCTGACAACTGCATACCGAGGAAAGGACAGAGGACACATATGCACCTCGGTATGCGTGCCCTAACCCTTCACAACTCTATATAAAGAGCCTCAGACTTCGCCGGAGGTACGCATTGAGAGACTTTGGAAGCCACTTCGTTCATCGTAACTTACCTGACTTGAGCGTCGGAGGGTCGCCGCCGGGAACCCCTTCCCGGCTCGACTTCTGTGCAGGCTAGCCGGAGCGTCGCGCCACCAGTGGGAGGTCCACATCAGCGAGCCGAAGAGCGCCACATGCCCAGCGTCTGTTGACTTCTGGTTCGGACAGGATCAATAATTTTATCAAATTTTATTTTGTAAAATCATAATATTTATAATAATTCATAAAAAAATTATATATATATATATATATATATATCAATGGAAAATTAAATACGAAATTAATTTCAAATATTAAAATTATATGGAGAAAAAATAGGGATAAATAGTAGGCATATGAAGGCTCTAGAATTTAAATTTAATATTTTTTTATTGCATTTGCGGATCAAAAATGCATAGTTCTTTATCTGAATAAAAAATTGTATATTTGAGATGGTAAAAAAATAATAGTGCTAGTTAATGAGAAAATTAAAGTCTCTTTTATCAAATGTTCTATTAATATTTTTATAATGATCAGTTCGATTGGTTTAATTTCCAATTCACTCAAGTCTTGCACATTTAGTGAAAATTGATCAAATACAAAATCTAATTAAACTAAGACATACTATTTTATCAAAGTATAAATTATTCTTGTCACCAAACTTGTCAAATTTACTTAATTAAACAGCACGATTGTATCGCCCGAGTAATTCTAGAGATAGACCGCCTTCCTTTTGGTTTGCTTACTGGATAAATTTGGAGCACAGGTAATATTCGTTCCATTTGGAAGGGACAAGGAACTATTGCACCATTATAGCCTATGCACTGCACCAAGCTATCTTCCACTTCACTTTCTTTCCAGTTGTCCTTGTAAAAAAACACTAGTATTTTCCAAACCATCAAATCTGTTAACCTAAAGAAGAGCAAGTCCCTGATTCTGTCCTCTCTTCAGATCTGTCTTTCCAAGTAAACTCTCTACAAAGGTGCAACTTTGCTCTATAATAACATAGCTTAGCAAACTATTCGCATTGGGTGCTTACCAGCTGTGCTCTTTGGTCTTTACCTTCCTCCTCCTTTGGTCACAGGACTTTGTTCTTCCTTTTGCTTTATTCTCCCTTCTGTTATGAAAAGCCTAGAAAGAATTCAAAAGAAGGAATGATTTGTAAGGCAAATTTGAGACAGATGCATGTGTGTCGAACTAGTGATCAGCCAAAGTAAACCCCAACAATCCCTTCCCAGTTGAGCACCACAATGAAGAAGATGCAAAGTAAAAGGAAAAGTGAGTTTGTGATTTAGAATGACACTGCTCTGACCAACTTTCAAAAAACACTTCAGGAAGTAAATGCATGGATGCTAAAGTTAAGACACAATTCTTCAGTAAGAACACATTCTTTATGTGGACACAAATCCTAAAGTGAAGTGTGCACCAAGTAAATCTGATTGGCGGTAACTTGACGTTATGAACCCAAAGTGGCTCGCTTTAAAATTTGTAAGCGCTTTGGTTCCTCTTCACCTGATCAGCCGTAAAAGAGGCCTACACGGTAAAATATTCCGTCAGTTATTACTTTGTGCAAAATGTCTGACCTGTAGGATTTGCAAGAAGGCTTTAGAATGAGACATACATATGCTTCTGAGCTACGAGTCGAAGGACAGGAGTTGTACATTGATAACCATGAACTGACAATAGAGTGAATTTTAAATTTGTTTATTCGCAAGCCAACTTGGTGTCGAAGCTACTCAAACAGATAGCGAAAGCTTGGAATGCTGAGAGGGGGTATCGGTAATCCATCGTGAACATGTCCTTTGCAACCTTGCCAAACTGCAGTATGATCTTATCATGCTCTGTGGGGGGTGCTGGCTGTGATGTTGTAGTTGCAGCTGCAGAAGGTTGTGTTGCGGCAATGAGCTGAAAGTTCTTTACGGAAGCAACAGTGACCCGGCCTCGAAAATTCAGGCACCAGCACTGCAATTGTTCATGCCATCTAGGGGGTTTGTTACAAAGAACTAGCGGTCTTTCCTTGGTCTCGATGTTCTCATCGCCATCTTGAGTTCCACCGATGATATCAGAAAAGCGAGCACTGCTGAAGTCCATGGAATGGTCCATCATGGACTTGGAGAAAGATATGCTGCGGAAGGACTCCTCCAGTGAACGTGAAACAAGGTTGTCCGGTTGGCCCGGAACTGTGCCACCAGGCTCAAGGGCTGAAGCAGGAATAGAGTGCATAACACAATGCATTCGACGAGGTCCTCGTGTGCCAAGCACATTTAGCTCATATGACACCTGAGCTATGTTGTAGCTGCCAGATGGGACCTTAGGGGAGACTTTCTTTGAGTAAAACCTACGGCTTGTTCGTCCAGGTGGGCAAATAGCAGCTCCGTTGTATGGAAGCTGAGTGTCATAGATTATGAACTTTGTGCCAAGAAAATTAGACCTACAAATGTGACAGGGAATCATTTGGTTTAACTTCACCAGTGCCATTTCAATGAACAATTAACAAACAAATTTCAATACCTTAACTTCCCAATGTAGGTGTTGGTTGATCTCGATATGTGTTCGGCATTCATCGAAATGACATATTCAGTACAAGCTGTCCTACGAATCCTTTTTGCTGAGAGAAGGAATTTCCCGTTCTCTACAATCACAGCTACACAACCAAATTAAACATAAGTTTGATTAGTAGAGATCCGAAACACATTAGTGCCATATATATATGTAACAATCTTATACTCTGGAAAAGGAAAGAAGTAACAGAGAATAAATAAGACTAGCAGAAACTAACTCAGTGATCATCAATCATTACATCAGAAGAAAAAAAGGGGAAAAGCAACCTAAGATTGTAAGAATGGAGTGACAAAAAGCTTCATTTCTCAGTAAAGGCTGTTAGAAATAAGTCAGCTAATACAACAATATGCTGACCAACATGAAACTCAAAGTATACTAGATGTTAGAACCAATCAACTTATGCACTACCCTTACGAAGTAGGTACAGAGGAGTCTGGGCTCATCTTCGAATCACTTTTTCCCAGTTCTAGAACCCCATTCATGTTTGCAGAATATTTATAGTTGAATTAAATTTCTTAACAAAAATAGTATCTTCTTAGTTGCTTTCTCATGTATTATGTAGATCATCCTTCTTGAATCTGTTGATATCTTAGATTTAGTTTATTCTTCTATGATAATGAGAAAACTAACCAAATAATGAGATTTAGTTTGATCCGTTAATTAGCTCATTTAGATGATGAGTGTGACACATACAAATCTTAGAAGAACTGAGATTGAAGTTCACACTTCTAACTCTCTAGGTTTGATTAGACTAGCAAAAACACATAAATGCTATAGAGATATTGATTCTCAGTAAAATGGATAGTGAACATAAGGTGATTCACTACAGTAAATTACTGCTAACAACTTCAAAGGTGACAAGTAACGATCTCAGCAATGTTATATTATCCAAATGAAAAAGCTTATGGGAGAGCAAACTTACCAGGACTAAGACAAAGATAAAGATGGTAAGTTAATTTGGATTTGTCCCTCTTGATGAAACACTGAACCAGTCCATCTCTGTGGCCAGGCTGCAAAAGCAGAATGCATATTAGAACTAGAAAATGCAAGTGAAATCTAAACCTACTAGGCAACATAATGCTCATTTGAAAAAATAAATGTCACATGTAATTACTACATCCAGTATGTTCTGGTGTGTTTTATCACTGTCATAAAGGTGGAATTTTTTTTTAAAAAAAAAAAACTACCTGTTTCAATGAGATTGGAAAAGTTATCTTCCCACAAAACTCTGGATTTCTTACTATCTCTTTGCACATCTCCCTCCAAGCTTTGCACACAGATGCACAAGCAACAACATGCTTTCGGGATGGCCAGGTGCTTTCACTAGCCTCTAATCTTTTGATCACATCCCGGAGTAGCTCTGGTGGAAGGCTAGCCCAGCAACTCAATTGAATAACAGGAGGTGGATCATATGGCTCAGCTACGAAGCCTTGAGACTTTCCCTTGAGATGTACTGAAAGACTCCCAAGTTTCACTTCAAAACTTCGCCTTGACAGGCTCCCGATACTATCTCTTACATCACGAACTATACTACGGAAGGACATCTTGGGTAACTGCAGCCGGAAAGAGAGAGTAAGGATAAAAAAGAACCACGCAGGGGACAAATGTATGGAAGTCCAAATTTTGTGGAGTTGTAGTCTTCAGTATTCAACACATTGAACTACACAACAATGACAAAAATCTAGTGTAGCTGTTAAATCTAAAAGATCATGTAAAAGCAAGCACGCCAACAACAATAGTTACTACAAATTAAAAGAATAACTTGGCTCATATTTTCATGGACAACACAATCATTAACAATAACTTTTTTCAAAACCAATTCTAAAGAGGTACCAGCCATAAAGCAAGTGTTCATGGCAGAAAAAAGCAAAGTAGAAAAAAGTTTATTACCAGCCAATGAATATGATGCTACTAACAGACTATTATATCTAGTGTACGAAAAATATGGCTTGATTTCGCTTACACAAATATTGAACAAGTCTACAGTTTACCTTGATTTCTGTATGTTTCAGTAGCAAAATTAGTAATATTCTAGCAATCTTCTTTAAAGTGTAGCAACCGATAAACGAAAGTACTATTCCTTCACAAGATAACAGAAGCTTAGACTTGAAAACCAGAATCTTGTTCTTGGATCAAACAAGGTACCACAGGCTATTGCATTACCGAATAAGACCAGCAAGATCGCGCAAGGAATTCATTGAACTCCAAAACGAACGAGAAATGCCAACACATACAAAAAGATCCATAAACAGTTTATTGATATTGGGATTTCCCCCCAAAGCTTCTCTCTACTTTATTATCCTCCAATAACGCAAATCCAACACATAGTCCTCAGTAATCAATGAGAAAGTGAGAAAACAAAACCCAAAAGAAACCCTTTTTTCCAAAAAAAAAAAAAAAAAGTGATTACTTCAAGGTCGCTTGTTTCGTTTTAAGTTTTGCCAAAATTAACTGCGAGAATCACAAATCACACGTTTGTGCAACAAAGTCCAAAATTTACACGTAAAAAATCTACTATTCTCGTCGGAAAGGGAACAAAGCCAGTGGATCTACCTCGAACTAGAAAAATCGGGTAAAAAATACACCCTTAGAGGAAGCAAGAACACCGCACGGCAATCGACTGCCACAATCGCACTACGGAACCGCCCGGCCGGATTTCCCATCAGCCATATCCACCTCTCCTCCCGTGCTCCCGCTCGCCTTCGTATCCCACTGGAGGACAAAGGCCGACGCCGCAGACGAAATTGAATGCCCCGTTTAAATCCGACCCAGAGTCGGGTGGAGACAGGAGAGGCCAGTGTAGTGTTGCCGTGTTGTTCTTTTATTACCACTGTCTGCCACACGATTTGACGGCGTCGCGCAGTTGACGGCGAGATATTTTCACATTGCCCCTCTTACAGTCAAATATATCATTTTACCCTCTGAACCTTTAAAATATGTTAATATATTCATTTTACCCGTTGTAAAAACATCTCCAACGGCAGATTTCTAGGAGCTCTCTGATATTTTCTCGGTTGATGTGTCACATAAGTAAGTTCAACGTTTCAGAGCCGCTCCAGCTCCTTAATACTCTCTTCGTCTTTTGAAGGGGTCTATAAAATACAAAACTACTCGACTAATTTTAAAAAATATTAATTCATATCTATAAAAATTTCATATCAACTATTAAAATAAATCAAGAGATTGGTCGATCCATTTTTTGAGACTCGCAATTCATCATATTCTTAATTAATATCAATAAGTAAAATTATAATTAATTAACAGTGAAAATGAAGACTTAATTGGATAAAAAAAAATTATGTTTTTTTAGTATATATATGGTCAAATAAATAAATAAATTTAAATAACTTCAAGATTAATATAAGAGATTGTGAACTATTTGCCCGTAATGTTCAGGAATTATCCCGTGACCTATATTCATTAAAAAATTATTAACAAATTTATAATAAATAAAAAAACATAATATAAATAAAAAAACTTATATTATCAAACTTATTAACCAATTAAACAAATTTAAAAAATTAAATAATCAAATAAATTTGAATTAAATGCTCATTAACATTAAAAAAAGTCAAATTCAAATGAACTAACCTCAACCTTTTAAAAAAATTAAGTCAAACTTAAAAAATTATTTTAGTAGTTTGGTTAATTTTAGATTTGATTTATTATTATTATTATTATTAAGAACATTAATTTTTAAAAAAAAAATAGTAAAGGGGTTGTTGAGATGTTTTAATTTTTAAATTATAATATTGGTAAGAAAGTGGGAAACTGAGAGAGTTTTTTTTTGAGATAAGTAAGATTTTTTAATTTTTTTTAAAATATATATATAAATAAAAACTCCGCCCATGATGACCAGTCATGGCCGGTCCCAAGCCCGGATAAAGGAGGAGGATTGCGTTAGGTTGCCAGCCAGCGTCAAACTATGGCAAAATTTCATGAATGAATCCATTAAACTATTGTGGTAATGCTAGGTTGTTCCCCGGAAGGAACGCGTTGCAGGGTCCGACTGTAACGTCTCGGCAAGGACCGCTACATCTCCAGAACTCGGGTGTAGTGATAAATATGCAAGAGTTCGCGTTACAGGGTCCGACTGTAACGTCTCAGCAAGGACCGCTACATCTCCATGAGAACTTGGGTGTAGTGTTAAATAGGCAAGAGTTCTCACACCATAAGTTAGATAAGAACAAATATGATAGGAAAACTAATAATCTAAGATTTGGAACATGGAATATAGGAACTCTCACTGGTAAATCAATGGAGGTAGTAGATATGATGATTAGGAGAAAAATTAATATTTTATGTGTACAAGAGACAAAATGGACAGGTGAGAAGGCAAAGATGATAGAGAACTCGGGTTTTAAGTTATGGTACACTGGAAAAAGTAAAACAAGAAATGGAGTAGGTATTATTGTAGATAGTTTGTTAAAGGATGAAGTTGTAGGAGTAGTTAGAAAAGGGGATAGAATTATAACTCTTAAGATAATAGTGGCGAAAGAAACTATGAACATAATTAGCGTATATGCACCACAAGTAGGATTAGATGAAGCTACCAAATTAAGGTTTTGGGAGGACTTAGATGAAATATTACAAAATATTCCACCAAATGAAAGGATTTTAATAGGAGGTGATCTAAATGGCCATGTCGGAGTGAAAAATGAGGAATATGAGAGAGTACGAGTTATGGGTTTGGAACGAGGAATGAGGAAGGGAAAACTATATTAGATTTTGCGATAACATATGACCTTATATTAGCTAATACATTTTTTAAGAAAAGAGAAGAACACTTAGTCATAGTCAAAAGTGGGAATAATAAATCGCAAATTGACTTTCTTATGGTTAGGAAGAAAGATAGAAAGATTTGTAAAGATTGCAAAATCATCCCTGGAGAAAGCTTAACTACCCAACATAGGGTAGTAGTGTTGGATATACGCCTCAAACATAGTATCAATAGAAAGAAAATATATACAATTCCTAGAATTAAGTGGTGGAAGTTAAAGGATGTGAAGCAAAATATATTTAAGGAGAAGGTAGAAGTACAAGCATTAGGTGAAATATACGATGACTCTAATACAACATGGGATAAGATGGTATCAAAGTTGAAAATAGTAGCTAAGAGTGTCCTCGGTGAGTCAAAGGGGCATGCACCGCTAAGTAAAGAATCTTGGTGGTGGAATGAGAAAGTACAAGAGAAAGTGAGGGAAAAACGAATAGCTTATAAGAAATTATATATTTGTAAGAACGAGAAAAATTTAAAAAAATATACAATAGCCAAGAAAGAAGCTAAGAAAGTAGTGAGTGAAGCAAAAAATGAAACTTTTGAACGGTTATATCAAAAATTGGATACAAAAGAAGGGGAAAAAGATATTTATAGAATAGCTAAAGCGAGAGAAAGAAAAACAAGAGATCTTAGCCAAATAAAATGTATTAAAGATGAATGTAATAGGGTATTAGTAAGCGATGAAGAAATAAAAGAGCGGTGGAAGAGGTATTTTCATCAACTTTTTAATGAAGGTTTAGGAGACCAACTTAACTTAGGTAATTTAATTAGGTCAAATGAGCATCGAAATTTTAATTTTTATCGTAGAATTCAAACTTCAGAAGTAAAACAAACTTTAAATGAGATGCACAATGGAAAAGCCGTTGGACCAGATGATATTTCGATAGAGGTATGGAAGTGCTTAGGGAAACAAGGTATTGAATGGCTTACAAAATTATTTAACATGATATTGAAAACGAAAAAAATGCCTGATCAATGGAGGATAAGTACTCTAGTTCCCTTATATAAGAATAAGGGAGACGTACAAAATTGTGCAAACTATAGGGGTATTAAACTAATGAGTCATACTATGAAACTTTGGGAAAAAGTAATAGAAAAAATATTAAGGAAGGAGACCATAGTGACAGAAAATCAATTTGAGTTCATGCCTGGAAGGTCGACAATAGAAGCTATACATCTTCTTAGACAATTAATTGAAAAATATCGAGAGCAAAGACAAGATCTACACATGGTATTCATTGACTTAGAAAAGGCATATGATAGAGTCCCAAGAGAAATTATATGGAGAATTTTAGAAAAGAGAGGTGTTAACGTAACATATATTGAACTAATTAAGGATATGTATGAGGATGTAACGACCAGAGTAAAGACTTCAGGCGGAGTAACTGAAGCATTTCCAATAAAGATAGGGTTACATCAAGGATCAGCTCTAAGTCCCTATCTTTTTACATTAATTATGGACGAACTCACTGCACACATTCAAGACACAGTACCGTGGTGCATGTTGTTTGCAGATGATATTATTTTGGTAGATGAGACACGTGAAGGAGTAAATGCTAAGCTAAAATCTTGGAGGGAAACACTAGAAGGGAAATGTTTTAAGCTTATTAGATTAAAGACAGAATATATGGAATTTAAGTTTAGCAATATTAGAAGTAATAAAACAATTGTTAAGATAGGAGAGGACGAGTTGCACGGAACCGAAAGATTTAAATATTTAGGATCATTTTTACAAAATGATATAGGGATTGAGAGAGACGTCATACATAGAATACAAGCAGGATGGGTGAAATGGAGGGGAGCGTCGGGTGTTTTATGTGTCCGTAAAGTACCTCTTAAACTTAAAGGTAAGTTCTATAAAACCGCTGTTAGACCTGCTATGTTATATGGAGCTGAATGTTAGACTATGATTCGAGCACATGAGCATAAGATGAGAGTTGCATTGATGAGGATGTTAAGATGGATGTGTGGACATATGAAGATGGACAAAATAAGGAATGAGAGCATTAGAGAGAAAGTCGGAGTTGCATCTATTGAGGACAAACTCTGAGAGACACGTTTAAGATGGTACAGACATGTACTTAGACGACCAATATATGCTCCAGTTAGGCGATGTGAAACTTAATAAACATGCATATCAAACGAGGAAGAGGAAAACCAAAAAAGACTTGGTTAGCAACAATAAAACAAGATAAAATTTATTTAAATATAGATGATGATATAATAGGAGATAGAGCTCAATGGCGTAAAAGGATTCATACAGCCGACCCCACTTAGTGGGAAAAGGATTGGTTGTTGTTGTTGTTGTTGTTGTATATATATAAATAAAAAAAATTACATGAAAGTTATTGTAATTACCACATGCTAGTTTTGATGTAATCAATCAAATTAAGTTCATGTGTCTTTTGATATTTTTGTCTTTAAGTATGCAGAAACTTAGGAACATGAGAAGTCGAGCGAAAGACGTGGCGAGCGAGAAGTATGGGATGGAAAGTGAGTCGACGGGCTCAGTGCATCCTAGGGATGAGAAGTTGCGGAAGAGTACACGGGTGGACAAGAAGGATTGGAACATGCATACCGTATCGGAGGGACGAAAAGCCGTAGAGGAAATCTGCTCAAGAAGAAGATCGAAGGTTCGAGTGAGATCAATTCCGAACGCCTGAAGCATCACCTAGACAAGCACGGGGAAAAGAATGGTCAATACGGCAATTGACCATTCAGATTAGTAATGCTCGAGGCACCTCCAATGGCTTTAGAGGCGCCTCGAGCTTCGGCAGCGAAACTACCACATTCGAGATCTGAGGCGCCTCGAACATGCCTATGGCGCCTCGGATGAACAGTATCGAGACGCCTTCAATCGCTTTAGAGGCACCTCCAACGCAACAAAGTAGTTGAGTGATCATTGTTGCATGGATAAAAGTTTATCGACTTGGAGGTGCCTTGGATGCCTTTGAAGATGTCTCCAAACCACGTCAGCACAATGATAACTTTTCCCAGGAGGCTATAAAACCCCTTGGATTTATAAATTAATCATCAATCATTATATTTATTTTTCTAATTATTTCTAAACTTTCAAAAACTATAAAAGGCTACTCTGTCTTCATGAAGTAAATTTTTAGTAGAACTTTTAACAGTCTTGTATTAACAATCATCTCGATTGTAACTAATTAAATCTTTTTGTTCTCTTACTTATTTTATGTTATTGTTTTAATTGTATTTAATTATCCTTGCTAAGTTGGAAAGCGAGAGATTCTTCTAACACTTTTTAGGGTTATTAACCCCATCTAGCCGGTCTACTTGGTCCTATAGTTACAAGCATTAGATGTATACAAAACGGTAGATATGAGTCTGAACTTTGAGAAACATCCTCTCAATACAAGACACCTCATCTTTGAAACGAAATTGGTTCTAAGCTTGCCATACAAGAAAGATCACACAAATAGCTATTAAATAGTGATCCTTCGTAAGTCGGCCTTTCCCTTGGAATTTTCTTCAGAAAACTCTAAACAAACTTTCCACCATATAGATGATTGGTCGAATTCCCAGTCACTCTTGAACCATTTCCCAAAGTTGTCTCGTGATGGACCAATAGGGAAAATATAATCATTTAACTCCACAACTTGCTGGCATAGGGAGCATTGTTTGTGAGATTCAAATGTCAATATATGTTCGTTGTCCACAATCATCGATGAGCAAGCATCCAACAGCAAAATCGATGCTTGGGCAGCAAGCCGGCTTTCCATACATTAGGCGTCCAAGAGACAACCGCTGCATGTGGCTAGAAAAATCAGTAGGCATTAGGTATGTCATTCTTCTCTGCTGTAAACCATTCTAAAAGTTTCATGTTGCCCTCCCTATATATAGCCTCCTCACTGCACAATTTGGCCATGAATATAAATCAACTTCTTGATCAAAGGGGAGATCAACGCTTTGCATTACCACTATCAAAAATCTGCACCATTGAGATAATGGTGATGCACCCAACAAACCCAAAGTGAATCCCTCTTAGTTTGACTGTTCCATAATGTTCCCAAAGTGAATCCTTCTTAGTTTGGATGTTCCATGCATGGAAGTCCCGAATGTTATAGTCTCCTTCGTCATAGATAAACAAATAGTCACCTAAGAGATCAGTGGATGCTTAGTGGGGAGAATTTCTATAGAGCTTATCAATCATCTCATTTGGAATGGGAAGAATAGATAACTAATAGCATTCAACTCCTTACAGCACTGACTGTAGTAGCTTCAAGCATTCTACATAAGATAAAGTACGTTTCGGCTAAGAAATAATCTTCTTAGTCACTACATCAAGAAGGGATCCATAATTTGACATAATTAATATAAATGGATGACTTAGGCCACTTCACACATAGGATGGAAGTGAAAATCCTCTTGCTCCGATGCTACATTCAATTGCCATGAGAATAGCTCAAGACAAAGACTGAATAATAAAAGAGAAAATGAATCATCTTACCGCAAGTCATGACGTCCGAAGATGTATGATTTGCCCTAAGTAAGCTTGATCAATATAAATTTTGATTTGACTTAACCTAGTTACATGTCTATTTTAGGGAGCGTCTTTTGGAATTCTTTCCCATCATAAAACATGTCTAATGGTCGAACAATATATTTTGGTGGACGTAAAAAGATATTTTATTTTTTTAAAAAAAATATTTCCCGAGAATTTAATCTCTTCTAATCATATGATAATCTATCATCGATTATATCGATTATGCCTGAGAGTAGTGCAAAAGTTCTTATAGAACTTTTAGAAAGAGAATTAGTTTTTTTTTACTACGATGTATAACGGACGAGTACATCCTCTAGAGCATTTCATCTATTTTGCACGTCAAGGAAAGTTTCTTTAGATTTGAAAATAGTAAGGTCAATCTGTAATATTTACATTTTTTAAGATAAATTATAAAAAAAATATTAAATTTCGAGCAAAATAAAATATCCTCTAAATCTTTTTTATTATTTTTTAAAAAATAAATAAAGTTAAAAAAAAAAAAAAAAAGAGGTTCAGCTTTATAGCGCATCGGTGATGGGTGAAAAAGCGTGTCGAGTCGGCTGAACCGGTGCTAAACCGGCACGACAACTTTCTTCTACGTATAGCCACCACTAGGCTGCGGGGCCCACTGCCTCCGAGTGCGGCACCCAATCATGACGCGCGTAGGCGAAGAGGGTGAGGAATCAGAAAAAGGGACAGATTATTTTAATGCGCCCGGCGAATGGTGATAACACCACACCATCTTACTCTACACGTCGACTCGCTCACGAAAAAGACAAAAAGCCGATTTAAAATAAATAAATAATAGTTAGCAGGTGCACGCCCTCGCCATCAAAGTTAGCAACCGTGAAATGTCTAAAACACCCCTGCTTCGTATCAATTTAGTTAATGCGCTTTTAATTTCTAAAGAATAAATATCAAAAATAATTTTTGAAAAAATTTCTAAAGAATAAATATCAAAAATAATTTTTTAAAAATATAAAATATTCAATGGTAAAACCGTATACAAATCTAATTAAGTTATGAAGATGTACATGGAATATAAAAATTACCAAAACACTTATTGTAATTATGTATTTATTAAAGAATGTAGTAAAATGATGTAAAATTTTTATTTTAACTTTTTCGCCAATCTCCTCTTTTCAATCATGATTTTTCAGATATCTGAGCCATATTTTAAATAATTTTGATTTAAAAATAATAATGATGGTGATGGAGTGATCATTTTTTTTCTTCCCTTGCTCAGTTAGTGCATGTCTCACCGCTCTTCGTAACTCTCTAATAGCAACTTTATTTTAGTGGTGAAATCGTCATCTCACTCAAATCCTAACTAAGTGTCTTTGTGTGTCCCTCAGGCGGTATCAAACATTTCCACCTATAAATCCACATTGATTGCAACTCTACCGCGAAGAATTTTAGGGTTTTTGATAATAATCTCTTTCTTAGGTCACTGCAAATTTTTTTTCAAGCATAGACAAAGAAAGGAAGATATTATGTATCCGTTATTTTACATTATTAACACATAGAGATGATTAAATAGTCACCCTTTAGTATTTTATTGGATATACAAGATATGCAGCGCATATCCATGATATATTGGGCAATATATTTCAAAATTGGGATTCAACTTCTCAAACCTTTAAATTCTCAGGTACAACTTATAATTGTCAATTTTAATCACGAAGTAGTTGTATAGTGAAATAAAATAATTTGAAAAGGTTAATATTTTAGTCAACTAATGGCCCTGATAGTGGAGAATTATAGCAAACAAGGACCTGATATGATCTCATATCAAGCCCAACGTGGACCTGATACAATCCTAAATTTGTCCTAAAGTGGGCCTGATATGATATCTGTAAGGTCCCACAAGCCAAGTTAAAACAAAATAATAGACGTTAATTAAGAAATGAACTTATAAAGTTTTTTAGAATTTTTTTGGGATTTTAAACGAATTCGTAAGACATATTTTAAGGGGATAGGTCTAGTAAGACAATAAAATCCTGTTGGAACACCCAATTAGGTTGAGAGTTTAATTACCCTAAAGCCTTTCGCCGCTCACCCTCTCATCCCAATTTTTTTCCTCCTCTCCTCTCCGCTGACGTAACCCACCCCCCTCGTGCCCTAAGCCCCGGCGACCTCAGTGGACGACGCCACAAGGAGCCGACTTCCGTGACTACTCTCTACTACCGACGTGTCATCCCATGCGATAAGGCTCCTTTCAGCGGCACAAGAAGAGGAAAAGGCAAGTGCAATCCATTCTGTAGGTGTAGATGTAAGTAGGTTGATGGGGAGTTGAATGCATAGAGATTCTGAAGGGTCTCCCTATTTTCTTTATTGAGGTTCTGAGTTTGGTTTAAACTCCTTGATTGGAGGTTTATGATGGGTTTTCGATGTAGCTTTGCTTCGTTCTAGCGGTTTGGTGTCATGGGACAGATTTGAGAAGTTTTGGAACCTGATTTGTCTTCCTTGCATTATGCCTACCGGATGTTTTAGTTTGGATTTGTTTTTTTACTGTGATTTTGCTCTTGGTGATGATGCTGAGTTTCTAGGACGGACTTAGTAAATTGTAACATTTCTGTTTGTGATTCTCGTTTCTTTAAGGTTGCTATAAATTCCAAGCAGATTTGTAGCATTTAGGATGACTATTCTTGCTCTCTTGCTGCTTGTAGATACCTCATGAATCTTGGAAGTGCAACAATACTTGTCTCAAAGAGCTTCCAAGAATCGGCGGAGAGAAGTCGGAGAAATCGTGTGAAGATTGGGAGAACTATTGCGAATAAGAAAGCGTTCAACGACTTTATACTTGGCGCTTCTAGGGCTCCCAATCGATTGGGCTTGCTCCCAATCGATTGCCACTCAGATCCCAGTGATCCCAACCGTCCAAAACCTACAACCTACGCAACGATCATATCTTAATCGATCGACTGATCGATTGGGGAGGCTTGAATCGATCGCTAGATTGATTCAGCGTGCTTCTGTGCGCTTGCTTCCTCGCGATAATCCCAACTCCAATCGATCGCCCGATCGATTGGGCTGCTCTCTGTGCTCGCGACAAAGGCTCCCAATTGATCGGCTGATTGATTGGGCTGTTGTTTGTCGCAGCACTATGCCCAATCGATCAGCTGATCGATTGAACTTGGTCCAATTTGATCACTTGATCAAATTGACCAACCCTAGCTCCCCCGAGTCAAGTCTAGGGCTCTCAAACCCAACATCCGATTAACCTTGACCTGTTGGGATTCTTCGTGCCTAGCATCCGATCAACCTTGACATGTTGGAATTTCTTCACCAAGTGTCCGGTCAATCCTTTTACCCATTTGGACTTTTCTCCTCGTGCCAAGTGTCCGGTCAACGTTGACCCACTTGGACATACCATTTCTTGCCAAGTGTTCGGTCCTCCATGACCCACTTGGACTTCCTTCCACTAGATGTCCATTCACCCTTGACCCATCTCGATTTCCACGTGTCTAGCTTCACTCATCAAAACTTTCCATCTACCTATCTTCACTCACTAGGACTTTCCATCTGTCTGGCTTCACTCACTAGGACTTTCCATCTGCCTAGTTTCACTCATCAGGACTTTCACCTGGCTTCACTCACTAGGATTTTCCATTTGCCTAGTTTCACTCACCAGGACTTTCCATCTATCTAGTTTTACTCACCAGGTCTTTAACCTGGCTTCACTCACCAGGATTTCCCACTACCCGGCTTCACTCATCGGGACTTCCAGCTGCCTGTTTGGCTTCACTCACCAGGACTTTCACAGTCAAGTATCCGATCAACCTTGACATACTTGACTTTTCTTCACATCAAACTGGTTAAACCTTGATCAGAGGGGAATTGTACTAATAATCTCCCCAATCACCAACAATCTCCATATATTGTCAAACATCGAAACTCAAACATCAAAACTCAAGCTTGAGCCAACTCAAGCATAGTCAACCTGATCAACCTTGACCTAGAGGATATTGCACCAACAAAACTAACAACACGTTAAATGAGTGTAAGCAAATAAGTTTAGGTCCATAAGTGAGTTTTGGTTAAAATACATTGATGGATCTAGGATAATTAGATTTATGTAAACTCTCAATCACTATGAAGGGTTTAGCGAGGAGAAAGTAGATATGGTATCAAACTAAAATTTTGATCAAGGAAGAAAGTGAGCCTGATATGATCGCATATCAGGTCCAACATGTTGATACCTATCATATCAATCTAACATACATGAGCAAGGTCTAGCTAAAATCTAGTATCACATTGGAGCACCTTGCAAATCGATTAAGTATTGGAGTACATCATATTGCAGGTGTTGTTGAATATTGATTCCCCACACATCCAATGAAACCATAAACACAATTTTTATCATCACCCTTTGCTACCAAATTGTAAGTTTTTTTTACACGACAACCCTATTTTACAGTAGTAAATTTATACATATATCGCTAAATTTTTTAATATATTCTTCTATTAATTTCACTCTTGCTAGAAGTTTATCCTTCAACACTGACATTCTTAATCGTTATTATCCTTTGAACTCTTCTTTTGAAATTCTCACGATAATATCGCTAAATCCTAAATAATCTTTTGCAATCCCGCTAAAGAGCATGAGAAGATATGGCAAGCGGAAGAACCTGATCATTCATATTTATAAGATCATGCAAAAGGATGAAAGAGGAAAGAGGGTGAGAAGTTCATGATCATTTCATATTTATAAGATTAGACAGAGGGATGAAAGAGGAAAGAGGATGAGAAAATGTACATCATAAAATGAGTTTCAATTAAAAATATAAGTTAGATGTTTGGAAAATGATGATTGAAAAGAGAAGATTGACAGGAGAGGTAAAAGAAATTTTTTTATTTTTTTATTTATACCCTCTGATATAAACAAAACTACTATATACCTTTTAATAAATACCATATCCAACCTACATCTTTTATAAATTGCTGAGTTATGAGAAAGTACAATTGCGTTAAGACTTTATTTACGTATGCATAGAAAGGATACTGGTTAAAAATAAATAGGATGCTCTATTTTTTTTGGTACGTTTTCTTTGTTAATCAAAGACCCCATCCTATTAACAATACATTCTATAATATTATCTGTTATCGAATATATGCACCTTCCAAATCACAAGAGGTTGAAGCCTCCAAGGTCACAAACTCCTACACCACAATGAAAGATGTTTCTAGCATTCGATAAAATGGTAGCCAAAAAGTAGTTTGGAACCCATGAACTGACGAGAGTTCATTTCAAATAGTTGAATGAGTTATAAATGATGTTAGGGTTTAGGGATTCTCTGCCGCATGAAGAAGTTTGGTGGTCAGCAAATTCATGTTAGATAAATTCTTCACACTGGAAGTAAATTCATCTTCCAGCATTCAAGCTACCAATGCATTTTGTCAAGACAGATTCTAAAGAAACTAATCGACTTTTCCCTTAACATAGAGAGGATTTTTGTTCCCATAAGCATCATCTAATGGCCCTAAGTTATTACACATGGTATACTATCAAAACTTCCTTGGACTGTAACACAAATACAAGAGAATATGAATCTCTCTTTTCTGCACTCATTTTCTTTTAAAACAAACCCTAAATTTGATGGTTAAATCAATAAAAAAAAATGAACAAGATCATCATAAATTATAGATATGACCAAGTAAAAATAATTGAAATTAAGCAATGCTTCTTAACAATTCCAAAAAGTTAGTTCCTTTCTCAATCCTCTATATCAAAACAAACCATATTGGTATCAGATTGATCTGGTTCGGTATCGAGCTCAATCATCAAGTCCCACGGACACGCCAGGTACATATCACACAAGCAGAACTGCATTTATACAACCATCATTTTCTGGATTGTTGGTCACTTGTGCATATTTCCCTACAGAAATTTCCAGGGGCAAAAATAATTAACCAGGTGAGCATCAAGAAAGATCAATTGGTAAATCTATCATGACATTTATGTCAAAAGACACGATCTGTTAAATTTATATCTATTCACAGCGGCTGTTAACTTGATGATGACGCGGATGTCATAAAATAATGCCAAGGACTAAGTCACTGATGAATTCACTAGCTTAGGCTTGTGAAACCCTAAACACCATTTAAAACCCAATATAATCCAAACTCATTTCAAATTATGGGTTGAGGGGTTTAGAGGTTCACAGATTCAGGTTTGCTAATTTGCAAATAATTTGCTAAATCAACATTATGTCAAATCATCATCACTGTGCAAACATATAGTAATCAAACAGGTGCAAGATTTAAAATATCTGAAAAATTAAATGATTATGATGGATTTGATTCCCGTACAAACTTTACCACAATAGATTATTAAATAACCCTAAAACAAATCAAAATGCAAACTATAAGTCAATGAGGTTAGAGTTTTTACCCCACACTACTTTTCCAGCTGGAGTAACCAGACCAAGTTCACTCACATTAACCTGCCAATCCAAAAATAAGGTTTTTCAACATGAAATTGATTTTCTAATGGCGATTAAAGTGCTCCTTTGAATCAACTTGAACAAAGAGAATGGAAGTCAAAGGGTTAAAACTGGAGAAATGGTTACCTCAATGATCGTTCCTTTGGTTACAACACCAAGCGAAGTGTACATTGGCCCATTTGGATTCTTCTTTATCCCTATGATTTCGAGATTAAAAGTGCATTTCAGCTCTGGGTGAGTTACATGAGCTTTAGTAAATCGCAGGCCTGTTGGTCGAATGAAGCGCTCATACTTCGGAGGCTTTCTTGTAAACCCTGGTCCAACGAAGGTCACTTTTGTGACCATTCTCTTCCACTGTTTGGCTGTTGAAGAAACCATTTCAACTATTAGAAGCTTACAAAATAAGCAAATCATAGGTTGATCTGGATTACTGGGATATGATATATGCATACTCCAAAATATCAAATGTTTTCAAATCCCAATGTCACAAAGCGCTCTTTAAAACAGTGTTAAGTAGGGACAATATGTGTTTGCTGTCTCCACTGCATCACAGTGAATATTGTTTTAATATCTATTATCTAAATCACTCACCAAAAGACAGCTAGTTTATTTGTCTAACCCAACTTGATAAAGTTGGGATGAATTTGAAGTGAAGATGTTCAGTAGTTTGTATTTAATTCCAAACATATTGAGAAAGAGTTCTGAAGTATCAACTATGTGTGAAAATTGAATACTTATAAGATTATTTTAGACTTAAAAATATTATAAACTTGAATCTTAGTTGTATTTTTTTTCACTCACTGTGATAACTACAAATATTAAGTTCTTATGTTCACCTATGATATATTTGTATGAATATAATAAATGTAAAATATCTTTTTCTGGAAAAAAATGCTTACATATACATCTAAAAAGACATTCACGCTGAAGTAATGTAACAGAAGGGTACCAAACATATTAAAGTAGAACACCAGTCAAAACTCTAAAACAAGATACCAAAGTATTGAAATATAAGTGGTAATATGAAAAGTGCCAAGCACAATCCAACAAATGAAGTGAAACCGACTACCATATCTGGACTTTCATATTGGCATCAAGTGAACCAATTCTTTCGGAAGCATTTACTGACCAACATGCATAAGTAACATCACTAGAACCTAGAGTCAACTTCAACCATGCTTAAGTTTGGATTCTTTTGCATTGGTTCTATTAATCTATGTTGTTCTTCTGCTTCCATAGTATCTCTCTTAAGATATATTACTCTTTTATCCTCCAAAATCTTTGTAATCCTCCACAAAAGTAAAAAAAAAAACACATTTTCCAATTATGTCTAATACATATTTATGAAAAAAAAGGCCTCAGTTTCTTAGGATAAATCAGAAAGTATAAAAGAATGTAGGAGACAACCAACCAAAAAAATGGCAATTGAACAACACAATCAATTCTCCTAGTCCTACTATACGATGCATGCATAGTTGCACGAACAACTATGAAATTTTTTGTAAGTTGATATGTATATAATACATATTATTATTTTATTTGAAAGTTATCTAGGTTGACAAATCTGGAATGACCAAAAAACATAATCAAAGCTAGTATACTACAGGAACTACATTCAGATGCTCACATTTCCGCTTCCCAGATCGAATAACTCGAAACATTTCTACCTCAGCAACAGGCCTGACCTATAAAGAAGAACAATACATTTACTTAGTTTCTGATCGTTTGATGCCTGATAGAGATTGTTATTGACAGAACATGAGACAATAAAAAGATACCTTTGGTAAAGGAACATCCCATTTGCCAGCCTTTTCCTTCCTCTTTTGTTTAATAGTGTTGCTAAGGACCTAAAAGCAAATAATCATCAACAGGAGGCAAACATAAATTTTATATATATATATATATATGGGCATTGCAATAACATCAATAGAGTGTGTGCACAAGAAAGATCAGTAACCTTTGCTCTTGTTGTAGTATCACGATCCAAAAGATAGGCAGGAATAGCTCCATCATGAACTTTATCATCCACTTTGCGTCTACTTGATGACTCCTCATGCATAGCAATCCTGCAAATCAACCCGAAGCAGTTTGCTTAGTTTTCCATTCAGCCAACTAACCAAGAATTATTTTCTTTAAAAAACAACAAAAAATCCATCATTATGTTTGAAACCATTTTATTCTCTAATCTATCGAGATGATGACGCCAATGACAGAAACACCAACCACAGTCCAACAGAACTGTTTGCTTACTACTTCATCTATTTTAATTACATCAAAACTGTAAATTGGCACATTGATAGATGTCTATAAACTACAAACAAATTCAAATTGCAATCTTAACCACACAAAACCCTCATAAATTTTTAAAAAACAAGCCAGACACTTAGATTACCCAGCGCACCACATGATTATGAACTGATTATAAATTGCAAAGACAATAACAACAACATGGATACATCAGTAAGAACTCAGAAACTAGAGAGATGCATAGGAAGCTTACGTCTTCTTCATCAAAGCCTTCTCGGCATAGCGCTTCTTAGCAAACATCTTCCCCTTAATTCCCAGAACCTGTAAATAAATCGCAAACCTCTAAGACAGTTCCACACGCATGGAAAATCCTTGAGTTAGAAGTAACTACTAGCAGTAAAAAAAAAAAAATCACACCCTTTTGGCAAACGCAGACCGCTCATGGACCACCCGAGCTTCCTTCTTCCGCTTCCGCTCGAAATGATCCAGCCGGTAGCCATGGCGCTTCCGGTGAAGCTCGATGTAGTCCCCTTGCGGCTAATCAGAGAAGTCCAGTAAATCAACCACTCCAATCAAAAACAACTCGAAATGCAAGAGAATCCAACAAGACGAGTAGAGCCACTCACCATGTCGACGGCAGCGGAACCAAGATTTAGGGTTTGGTTCGGTCATCGAACCAGAGGAAGGCATTTTATATAGTAGGGGTATGATGTTCCGCGGAACAAGCTAATTCTGAAAGGCGACTTGTGTTAACTAACATCCGATTAACGTGATAATCGAATATCAACTCGGATATTCGTAGGACAAGTAATGTCCGATTAAAATTGAACTGATGCAAGATATGAAGAGACAAATGACATTTTTTTTAGTTATTTAATCGTATAACTGTATAAATTCTTCTATGTTATTAAATTATATTTTTTATTATATTATTATTTATATTTAAATAAATTTTATTTTATTTTATTATTATTAATTAAGATTTCTTTTACCTATATAATATTGATATAAATATTTGTGGTAGTTCAGATCATTTAATTAAAACATTGATTTATCTTTCAGGATATATTTATATCATCTGAAAAATATATTTTTCTTTGATGTTGATATAAATATTTATCATAGTTCAGAACATTTAATAAAACATTGATTTATCTTTTAGGTCATATTTATACCATCTAAAAAAATATATTTTCTTTCTATACATGTAATTCTTCATTTTTTTTATTTTATTCATCTTCGTAAATCCTATGGATTCACCTTAACATTATTCTTTATCTTTGCAACTCTATCTTTTTTTACTAATGTGCTCCATTATTCTTTATCTTTACAACTCTATCTTTTTTTACTAATGTGTTAGATTAGAGATGACAATGGGTCAGACTTGAGTCAGATTCCATATTTTTCATCCTCACATGCATTGGGTATTGAATATCCATCCTCATAACTATATCTGATGTGGTGATAATGAAGGGTTCCACCGTGCTACCATGGTGGAGATCAAAGTCAAGATGGACAACATGTAGATGACACCGGTCTATCGGGCGAGGCATGCCCCAACCGAGGGAGAAGGCCCCGATCCACCGTCGCCTTCGACACATGGAGAAGTCAAACGACCGACGCTCAATGAAGACAATGTGCAGAAGTCACCCGAGCGGCTTCCCTGCTCGGCAAGGCATAAATATTCGACATTGGCAGACATAACTTCAGTCGAGCAGCTATCCCGTTAAGCTAGACAACCGGGCTTTGCATAGACAGAGTTCAACTTCGGTCGAGCGGGCACCCCGCTCGGCCTAGTAGCAGGTCTTAACAACGGCAGAGTGGAACTTCGGTCGAGCAGACACGCAAAGGAGTATCGAGGTTCTGGACGACTCACCATCATGACGCTCACCCAGGAAGAAATTGACATGCTCGTGCAAGCCTAAGCGGCAAAGATGATCAAGCAGCAGCAACAACAGGCGTTAGCTAATCTCCTAGCGCCACAGCCTGCAATATCGGTAGTCGGCAGACGAGCGGCGCAAGAAGATCGAGCGGAGCAAATCTCCGTATGGGGGCAGAATAGAAGGTCGACCGGCACGCAAGGGGAAGCGTCGCTCGCGTTGATCCCCTTCCATCGCGCCTTGTTCCAAACCCCTTCAGAAATAGCTCAGGCGAATCAAGAATGGGGATCGTCTTCGAATGATGCTCTCGTTCGGGATGCACGAAAGGGCAAGGCGCCCCGAAGCAGCGCATCGTCTGAACGGATTAACTGACAGTTCTCAGAGGGAATCTTATAAGACCCTCTGCCCAGACACTATACCCCGCTGGTGATCGGGACATATAACGGATCGACCGATCTAAATGATCATCTGGATATGTTTGATAATGAAGCCACGCTGCACCAATATCCAAATGGAGTGAAGTACCGAGTCTTCCTCACTACACTCTCCGAATCGGCGCAGCGCTGGTTCAGAAGATTGCCGAACGAATCCATACATAGCTTCAAGGAATTCCGAGCTGCCTTCCTACATCACTTCGCCAGCAGCTGATGCTATCAAAAGACGAGCGTCAGCCTCTTCTCCATGAAGCAAGGATCAAAAGAAACGCTCCGGGCCTACATACAACGTTTCAATCAAGTAGCCATGGACATCCCCTCAATCTAATCCAACACAATGATGAACGTCTTCACCCAGAGGCTTGTCGAGAGAGATTTCTTCCAATCGTTCATCAGAAAGCCGCCTAGGGGCTTCGACCACATACTCAAGAAGACCAACGAGTACATACATGTGGAAGAAGCCCAAGCGGTTAGAAGAAAAGAGGCGCCGACCGAGCCCCCGGCGATGACCGAGCGCCGACCATCAAGCAGCCATCTACCACCCAAAGGACCAAGAGCCAAAGGGGTAGGCCACACCAGGAGACCAGGACACATGTCATGCAGCATGTGGCCTTCGGTCGGCAAACGGCGGCGAAAGGTAAGGTGTGGACGCTGATGTTCTGTTCTTTCTATCAGTCGACGACCGACAACATGCGGGATTGCCGCGGTCTGACACCAATCATCAGTCGACCGACCCCAAGAGGATACCGCCGTCGATCTCCTTCTCCCGATCAGAGACACAGACATCG
This sequence comes from Zingiber officinale, assembly GCF_018446385.1. Classification (NCBI taxonomy): domain Eukaryota; kingdom Viridiplantae; phylum Streptophyta; class Magnoliopsida; order Zingiberales; family Zingiberaceae; genus Zingiber; species Zingiber officinale. The sequence continues at coordinate 144,052,161 of NC_055989.1, forward strand.
ATCTACTGGGCGACAGGAGGACGAAAGAAGGGAGCCCGAGCGACACCATCAGCATCAAAGGAGGGATGATACTGATCCCTCCCGAATCCCAGCCGAAAGAAATATACCCTACGCTCGGGAAGAAGAAAATAGAATCAACGCATCTCGAGGAGAAATAAGCATGATCATCGGAGGGCCAACCGACGACGACTCCAACAGAGCCAGGAAGTCGTACGCTCGACGGCTGGAGATCCACGCGGTGAGATGCAGCAAGGAGAAGGTTGAAGGGTCCGAGATCAACTTCGGCCCGAGCGACTTTGAGGGAGTGGAGATTCCTCACGATGACGCACTGATCATCCAGGCGGTAATCGCTAACTATATTATTCACTGAACTTTTGTTGATACAGGGAGTTCAGTGAATATTATTTTCAAGAATACGTTCGATCAATTGTAAATTGATCGAAATGAGTTATTGCCCATGACTCTACGGCTTCATGGACAAGGAGGTACTGTCGCTCAGACAGGCTCGACTGGCCATCTCACTCGGGGAAGAACTATTGAGGAGAACCAGGACCACTAACTTCATCGTGGTGGACGCACCATCAGCCTACAACGTCATCCTAGGCCGACCGACCCTCAATAAGTTCCGAGTGGTAGTATCTACTTACTGCCAAAAAATCAATTTCTCGGTAGACAACCGGGTGGGGGAGGTCAAAGGTGATCAGTTGGTCGCTCGACGATGCTACGTCGAGATGATCAAGTCCGAGGTGAGGAGCGCTCGAAAGAATCCGCGCTTGGAGGTGAACGCAATCACGGAAAAGCCTCCTACATTGGTATATGAAGAAAAAGAGGAGGTTCAGATCCACCCCAGCCGAGCGGAAGCAACCACCTTTATAGTCACTGACCTGGAGGTGGTGAAGAAGGCAGAGTTGGTTGTCTGCCTTAGACAAAATCATGATGTGTTCGCCTGATTGACACACCAGCTTCCCGGTATCTCCCCGAGCGTGACTCAACATGAGCTTCATGTCCAACCGGACGCTCGGCCTGTGAAGCAAAGAAAGAGAGACTTTAGCGCGGAACAAAGTGTGATCATCCGGGTGGAAATAGAGAAGCTGCTGGAGGCCGGCCATATTAGGGAAGTTCAATTCTCGAGCTGGCTAGCCAATGTCGTATTAGTCTCCAAGTCAGGGAATAAATGACGGGTCTGCATCGACTTTCATGATTTGAACAATGTGTGCCCGAAGCACTTCTATCCATTGCCCAGGATAGACCAGATGGTGGACTCGACGGCGGGCTGCGAGCTGATTTGCATGCTCGACGCATACCAAGAATATCACTAAGTGTCGCTCGCCCGCAAGGATCGGGAGAAGGTCAGCTTCATTACGACCGACGGAACATAATACTACAATGTCATGTCGTTCAGACTCAAGAATGTCGGAGCCACTTACCAAAGGCTAATGAACAAGGTGTTCCGACGATAGATCGACCGTAATATGGAGGTATACGTCAACGACATATTAATTAAATCCCTCCGAGCTGCTGACCTATGCGCAGATATCAACGAGACCTGCCAAACGCTGAGGACCTATGCAATAAAGTTGAACTCAGGCAAGTGTCTATTCGGCGCGAAGAATGGTCGCTTCCTAAGTTACATCATCACCGAGAGAGGCATTGAAGCCAATCTGAGCAAAGTTAAAGCTTTGCAAGACATGTCGTTGCTTCGAAACTTGAAAGAAGCTCAACGGCTGACTGGTCGGATCAAGGCATTGTCCAGATTCATATCCAAGTCGTCTGATCGGAGTCTGCCATTATTCAAAGTGTTTCGCCGAGCTATAAAATTTCAGTGGGACGCCGAGTGAGATCGGGCATTGGAAGAGCTCAAGGAATATCTAAACTCTCTGCCTGTATTGGCCAAGCCGATTGTTGGTGAGCTACTTTGGATTTATCTGTCATCCAACAAACATGTCGTTGGATCAGCTATGGTTAGGTAGAATGGCCAAGAGCAGCAGCATGTATATTTTTTGAATCATATATTGAAGGATGCAAAGTCTCGCTCATCGATCTCGAAAAATTATATTAGCGTATGATTTGATTCTCGCCACTCGGATGCTTCGTCCGTACTTCCTAGCGCACAATCATTGTGCTAACAAATAGCGCCTTGGGACGAGTCATTCTCAATCGCGAAGTATCGGGAAGACTAATCAAATGGACGACCAAACTGATCGAATTCGACATTCAATATCAACCCCGAGCGACAATCAAGGCTCAGACCTTGGCGGATTTCGTCATAGAGGTCCAGAATGTTGAGCCGGAGACAACATGGAAGATACGTGTTGATGGCTCGTTCACTTGGCAAGGCAACGGAATCGGCATACTGCTTATCTCACCATAGGAAGACCGGATGCAACTCTCTGTTCGGCTAGACTACAGAGTTACCAACAATGAAACAGAGTATAAGACATTAATAGTCGGCCTACAGGTAGCCCTGCATGTGGAAGCCGTTAAAGTCCTCATCCACTCGGACTCTCAGTTGGTCGCTCAGCAGCTATCTGAGACGTTCGAGATAAGTAACGTCCGACTCCGGCTCTACGCGGAGGCCTTCGAAAAGCTGAAGACCAACTTTCAGGAGGTCATTATACAAAAGATCCCTCGATTAGGGAACCAGTTAGCGGATGAGTTGGCAAAGTTAGTCAGTTCACTATCGCCGATCATTATAGGGAAGCTGATCGAACAAGTCTCACTTGTGGCACATATCGACCGAATGGAAGGAATAACCTTCCCGAATGACTGGAAGGCAAATCTGACAGAGTTTCTGTGTTCGCGAGCAACACCTGCCAATCCGAAAGAAGCTCGTCTGCTGAAGAAGAGGGTCGGATGATTCACCTTGTTTGGCGACCAGCTTTATAAGAGAGCCTTCTCCAGGCCCTTACTCAAATGCGTCGGGTCAAAAGATGTCAAATATATTCTACGGGAGGTGCACCAAAGCTCTTGCGAAGGCCGTCTGGGAGGTCGTGCGCTAGCAGGAAAGATACTCTTGGCCGGATATTTTTAGCTGACCCTCCAAGAGGACGTCGCTCGGACGGTGGCCACTTGCTTGTCCTGCCAGAAGTATCACAATCTTCCTCACGGATCGATCGACGAAATGAAGATGTCCACAGTATCTTGCTCATTCGACTAATGGGGCATGAATATCGTTGGGTCATTCCCCATGGCGACAGGTCAGCGAAAATTTCTGCACGTCGCGGTCGACTACTTCTCGAAGTGGGCGGAAGTCGAGCCGCTTATGAGAATAACCGAGCATATGGTTCTCAAATTTATGTGGCAGATCATCATTTGTCGGTTCGGCATCCCACGCCGACTCGTATTAGATAATGGTCGGCAATTCGCCAGTCGGAGGTTTAGAGAATGGTGCGAAGGCTATAGCATCCAACATGCCTTCATATCAGCGGTCTACCCCCAGGGCAACGGACAAGCCAAAGTAGTCAATCGGGATATCCTCAAAGTTTTATGAGCTCGGCTCAACCACGTTGGAGGCAGCTGGGTCGACGAGCTCCCCAGCGTGTTGTAAGCCCTTCGTACAACCTCGAAGGAGGTGACCGGTATAACCCCCTTCCATTTAGTATACGGCGGCGAAGCAGTTATCCCCGTGGAGGTCGAAATAGAATTCGATCGGGTGCAGTACTACGATGAAGGCAACGCCGAGTGGAGGCTTATGGAGCTCGACTTGGTAGACGAAATGTGGGTGAAAGCAGCGGTTCGTCTAACGGCATACCGACAGCGAATTAAACAGAACTACAATCGGAGGGTGATCCCGAGGTCCTTCCAGGTCGGTGATCTCGTTTGGAAGAAAGTGAAGCCGGTTGACGACGTCACCAAGCTTGAAGCCCCATATGCGAGACCTTTCAAGATTTTACAGAAGCTCCGTTCGGGAGCCTACTACTTAGAGGATGAAGAGGGAAGGCAGCTCGAGAGGCCATGAAGTGCAAATCATCTCCAATCCTACATGGCCGGATAAAAGGTGCGCGAGTGAATACCATGTATTTTTGTATGGCTCCTGAACGCAAGGCAAAATGTGAATAAAAAGTTAAAGCCTTTTGAAATGTGTCTCTCTCAACAATCGAACGATGACCTTAAACCCGGGCTAACGACAACGGTCGAGCGACGACCTTAGACGCTTGTCTCCATCAACGGTTGAGTGACGACCTTAAACTCTTGTCTTCCCAACGATAGAGCGACGACTTTAAACTCGGGTCTACAACAACGGTTGAGCGACGACCTTAAACCCCAATGTTCGCCTAATCTTCCTTAATGGTCGAGCGATGACCTTAAACCAGTAGCTCAATGAGCGGGAAAGCGCCGATGAATAGCCGACCGTGTGCCCGGGTTACGCAAAAGCTCGAAGTCTTCAAAATATAGTGACCGTTCGATACTATTCATCAAGATACTCCCATAACCAATCGGAAGTTCATAGAAGCGTGTTGGAACTCTGAATACAAAAGGGATCAGTCGGCTAGATAGACTAATCGTAGACAATCAAATTCACGAGGCCACGAGTTCGTGCAATGCTCAAAAAGAGAAAAGGGAGTCAAAAAAACGTACAAGGAAATAAAGCTTGTCCGAACGGACAAGCATTTATTAAGACTTCAAAATTTTTTATAGAAATTGTACAGGGACGCTTGACCTCACTCAAGATAGTCTAGGGCGTTGTTAGGCAGCGACATCGTAAGTTTATCTTGGCTGATGATGCTGCTAGTCAGAACTACCGACAGGTATCCATGGATCGATTGTGTCGTCGATCGCCAAGTTGAACAGGTGGAGTACCCGGTTTGCAACCTTGTCGTTGAACACATCTGAGAAGATATAATTCTTCTTCATCGCCTTGAACCGGCCGACCTCAGCATCCTGATAAGTCTTCAATGCCGCTCGAGAGGCCTTCAGCTCGTCCTTCGCGGTGACCAATGCGGTATCTTTGGCGACAAGTTAGCCACGAAGGGCGACTTCTTCGGCTGATCGACTCTTCCGCTCGGTGACCAGGAAATCTTCAGCTTCCTTGAGTTTTTGGGCGAGGGCTCGAGCCTCCTTATTATTCGCCTTGAGGTCTTCGATGGCCTGATTCTTCCTTGCATTGGTCAACTCAATTTTATTGTTGAAGATGGTGACCTGTTTATTGAGCCGAGCCAGCATAGTGGCATGGGCGACACTCTTGTCCCGTTCAGCCTCGAGCAGTTTATTGCTCTTATCCAAATCGACATGTAGTTTGGCCACCTCGGCGTTCGTTTGTTCTTGAGAGGCGGAGGATTGGTCGTTGAACGCCTTCATCTTCTTCACTTCCTCCTCCAAAAATACGAGCCTGTGTTACGTGATTAGGCTTTCCACCCAATACTACAAATAACAAAGCAAATATAAGCACTGATCAGAAATCAACTATGAAAATGGGGAACTTACCCCAATAGACATTTGAGTGTGGCTATTCGCGAGCGCCCCAGGAGGCATCATCGCCGCACGGGATCGGGCGTCCGCCCATATTTGGGCAAGCGAACCCTGGATGATGATTTGGTGCTCCGGGGCTCGGGATGAAGCATAGGCCGACTCACACCACTCTTCCATTGGCAGATGAAGAATGACTGTGATATGGTGTTGGCCGCTCGGGGATGATTGCACAGAAGTAGCTTGTCCGGACGGTCGGGATGAAGATGTCGGGTGAATGCCTGACTTCTGGACCTTCGCTTTTGGTGGCAAGAAGGCCATCGACGGCGCGTAGACTGCTCCCTAAGGTAGATCGGACAGGGAGGGGGTCCAATTTGACGACTCAGGGGGTGGTGGACTCTTGGACAGGAGCAGGGTCGACGTCTTTACCCATTTGGCGGACCACACTCCCAAAGTGGCAGAGCGCGATGAAGGCTCCCCCCGCCGCCTCTTGCACCTGATTAATGGCTCGGTTGAGAAGGTTGAGCCCGAAGCCCCCTCAACTTGGACGATCGCCTGTTGTTCGGTAGGAATTTGGGAGCCACCGGTCGCTCCATCATTTGCCAAGGAGGGAGCCACTTCGCTCTCATCCTGCAGCTCTTCTCGGGAGCCGATCGGCTGTAGGTCGCGGCTCTCCAATTCTTCTATAGTGGCCGCATTGATCACGACGTCCACAAGCTTCACCTTGCCGGTTAGACGTGCGCTAAGCATGACTTCGGCTGAAAAAAATGAAGAAAATCAATTAGAATCAAAGGAAGGAGTAAAGAGGTCACATACCTAGGCTGAATGGAAGTCGGGTGTGAATCAAACTCAAGCCGAAGATATAAAGGACACCCTCTAGCAGCAGCTTGTGGATATCATACTTTTGACTGGCCAACATTGAAGCTGCATTGATGTAGTCTGATCGGCTCTTATACTTCTTTAATGGAGGATGAGTCACCACATCGAGCTGCCAGGAGGTGGGAAAGTCCGGTAGCTCGGGAAAGCGCACAAAAAAGAAGTACTTCTTCCAGTGTTTGTTGGAAGTCGACATTTTATCAAAGAAAACCAAACCCACTCGGGTTTGGAAAAGAAAAGTCCCCAGCTCGAAAGATTTAGGATAATAAAAGTAATGAAAGAGCTAGTGAGTAAGTGGAATGTCGTGTAGGTGAAAAAAAACCACCACCCCGCACAACAGCCGAAAGGAGTTCGGCACCAGTTGATGGAAGAAGACTTGGAAATATTTATACACTGCAGAAAAAAAAGGTGGATGGGAAATCGCAGACCGGCAATAAAATGGTCCCTAAAGAAGCAAATACAGCCGGGCGACGGAGAATTTGGCTGATCGAAGGGAGAAGGAAGAACAACTTCGTATTTGGGAGGAAGCTCAAAAGAGGCTTTCAGACTTTCAGCATTGCCGACGTCAAACTGGGACTCGGTAGAGGTGTACTAGGGCCCCGGGATGCCGGCGGGAGGCTGCAAGGAACTTGCCATTGCAAAACAAGAAAGAAAGAGAAGGAATAAAGTGGCAGAATTGTCGCCGGAACACTGAGACGCCAAAAAACTCGAGGACGAATAAGAACAGACGCTGGAAGACGTGAAAACAAGGGGATATAGGGAGAAAGCTTATTAGAAAGGACGTCGGAGGAGCGAAAAAGAAGGATGTCACCGGAGCACAGGAGCGTCGTCCAAGAATTCGCTTCAAGTGCGTAAATGCGGCGACACGCACGGGCTTATAAGCCTTGGGGTCAGCCGACCGGAACCGTCCGATCTAGGTTGCAAAAACCTAGGCCAAGATCTCATCGTTAAATTTGAACCGCCAAACGTCACATCACGATGGATATCCGCCTATCACATCAAGCGTGCGGAGACAAAGAGCAGGACACGTGACGCATCGCCACAGGTCGACATTTAATAAGGGCATGGGGGCGTGCTCAGCCTTAAGGTGAAGAGATTTTCACGATTTCCCAGAAATCTGGGTGACGTAAGCCTAGCTCGAGCTCCCCCAATACAGCCCAAGGAAAGATTTGACAAGTGCAAACCTTCGTCGTGCCGATCAGATTGAGGGAGCATACCTATCCAAATGACACGCTTCGACAGACCAACCAGCATGGAGCGTTCACATCCCAATTAGAAGCCAAGTTAAGGCAGAAGGCCGATCGGGAGGAAAGCTGCTCAGACAAATATCCAGTCCACAAGAGGTCAATGAAGGGTCCCACCGCGCTGCCACGGTGGAGGTCAAAGCGTAGATGACATGTGATGCAGTGATAATGAGGGGCCCCACCGTGCTGCCACGGTGGAGGTCAAAGGAGGTCAATGTCAAGGCGGTCAACGTGTAGATGTCATCGACCGGTCAGGCGAGGCATGCCCCAATCGGAGGCGAAGGCCTCGATCCACCTCCACCTTTGACATATAGAGAAGTCAAACGACCAACACTAAATGAAGACAATGTGCAGAAGCCGCCCGAGCGGCTTGCCCACTCGGCAAGGCATCAGTATTCGGCATTGGCATACGGAACTTCAGCCGAGCAGCTATCCCGTTCAGCTAGACAATCGGGCTTAGCATCGAAAAGGTCAACTTCGGCCGAGCGGCTACCCCGCTCGGCCTGGTAGCAGGTCTTGACAGCGGAAGAGTGGAACTTCGGTCGAGCATACACGCAAAGGAGTATCGAGGTTCTGGCTAACCGAACGAAGCACCAGAGTGGCGAATCATCGACCGAGCGACCAACCCGCTCGGCCTAGCAGTGTACTCCCTCTGATATCCAGCAACATCCTTTTGGGAGTTGGTGTCGCTGACACCGAGCATGGACAACCAGAAGATCGTACGACGGAAACTTCCACTGTTACTTTAGAGATATGCTCGGTCCGTTAAGGTATTGTGTCAAGGGCTATCGACAAGTCTTTTCAAGGAAAAGTTTGAGAAGCGTGCTCACCTTGGGAAGCATGCACACGCTACCGGAACTCTATATAAAGGGGGGGTCCAAGCATCGGCGAAGGTATGCGATATTCACTGTTTGTGCTACACTTTTCTTATTGCTCCACTTTCCACTTCATCATCGGTGACTGACTTGAGTGTTGGAGGGCCAACGCCGAGGACCCTTCCCTGGGTCGGCACTGATGTAGTTTGTGTTGCAGGTCCATGCGGAGTCCACAGGAGGTCAGCGTAAGCACCACATTTCCAGCTTTCCGTCTCTTCAACTTTCGGACAAGATCAATATCCATTAAAGAATCGAATATTTTCTATACTAATATTTTTTCTTTTTTCCATCTAACTATTATCATGGTAAAAAAACATATTAGAATTAACTTTGTGTGTATATATATAATTTAATCGAGTATTCAGGTTGGATATTAGATATCGGTAGTCCATCAATATTCTCCTTCATTTGTGTTGGATATTAAATCTTCCATCAAGTTCGGAGGAAATTGTTATCCATATGGTAGATCCATATAATATAGAGGATCTAATTGTCATGTTCTAAAGTTTCCTTTTAAATTTAGAGGTACTTTACAATTAGATAGAACATATGCTTTTTTTCATTTCAATCATTTTACTTGTATTCTATGTAAGACATCACTTGTCCCCACGAGAGTGCCCAGTTAACTAGAGAGTGACAGCTTTACTACAATGAGACAAAAATCAATTCTTGGCTAGCGCATGCCTTGGAAAAAAACTTCTCCCATCCTCTAATCGCTTGGCAGTTGAATATAAGAGACCCTTAAGATTTACCTTCCTTCACATAACTCAAGGATAAATTGTGAGGAATGTCTAGGAAGAGTGTAACTACCTTTTGCTATAATATGTAAGACATTGCTCATTCCTTTTATTTTTTTTAAAAAAAATCTTAAATGTTTAAAATTATGAATCTCCTATCTTAATAATTATCCTATTATATCTAATATTTTTAAACTTAAATTTTATATTTTTTATATTTACTCTACTTAAATCTAAAATCTTTTAATTCTAGTATATATATATATATATATATATATATATATATATATATATATATATATATATATATATATATATATATATATTTTATAAAAATTAAAATATATATACTTCATCATATCACATAAAATTAATCAAATAATATACCTATCATGTCTTAGATATGTCTAATAAATTTGTACATGGTTAGTATAAACATATATAGACTTATAACTAAAAAATATAATAATGAAATAATAATCTTTTATAATTTATGATTTTATAAAAATGATATATCAAACAGGTATCTTTAATTTCTAATAGTTACGATTAAAAATTATAAAAATAAGTACACCAAACAAACAGGCATTGCAAATTTTAAGTAATATAAAAAAAAATAAAGGTAATATTTTATCTAAAAAACTATTGGCATATATTTTATTTAAATCCTTCTAAATTTTCACCTCACCGATCTATGTAACTATAAAAACAAAATTATTACCCTATTATATAGCTAAGTTGATTATGACATAGTATTTTTATAAATTTGGACCAAAGTCAAATCCTAACAACGACTGAGGAGTTACCTTCTCATATGATCGCTATTTTCGATTTATTGATTTACTGCTATCAATGGTGTGAGAGAGTTGGGGGTGATGGATGTCCATATAAAAATAAAGTTAATAAAAATTAAATAAAGTCAAATTGAAAAGAATTAATGAAACAAAATACATTTAAATATCTGCTAGAGTTTAATAATGTAAAAATGAAATTAATTTTAGAATTATAGAAAAAATATAAACATTAATTGAAAAGGGTTTTTATAAGATTTATCTAGTGTTCCTGATGTTTAATAGATATTTTTGAGGACAAACTCAATTAGATGTCTATCCTCCCAGTCTTCCAACCAAGTAAACAGACCCTAAATTGTAACCAAAGCATTCAATAACAGCAAGAACAACTGGGTCTGTGGGAAGATAAGGCTAACTGTATTGTTCTTCAAGTTTCAGCTCATAGACGAGAGTTGGCAAATGACATAGTCGACGGGCGGTCCGCGGAGAATAACGCAACAGTTTGCGGACTTAAACAAATCGATCAAAAAGTTCTAAAGGGGTAACAGGTAGACACCGCCGGTGTCGATTCTGAGAATTCGAAACTTTTCTTTCATGACTCCTGGTTGCTTAATCTGCATCCTTTGTGGGCTCTGAAGTAGAGGCTTTCTTCCCTTTGTGTGCCGAGACTGATACGAGAAACTCTTGCACGATGCTGCTATCTTTGAACTTGAGCGCCACCGTGATTAGGCCGCCTTTCCCTTCCCCCGCGCTGTTAACGCAAGCAAAGGTGATTCCTTTCTTGTCCATGTTGGTGAGAGACATGTCTGGGTAAATGCTTGCATTTAAGATCAGTCGAAAATTCCCCTTGGCTCTCATGACAAGCCTTGCCTTTTCGACATCTGATACTGAGACATTCAGTTTAAGCTCTCCTTTCCCCCTTTCCTTCCAGCCTCCATCCATGTACTCGTACATTATCGCATCAGCCGTGAAAACCGCCTTCTCATTTTCTTCGCCTGTTTCTAGAGGGACCTCTTGCATTGACAGTTTCACACTTTTAGAGGTATCTGGTGTAGTGCCAAGCGAGGACGGAAAGGAAGACCCCCCATTTGTAGACCCAGTAGAGAGACTAAATGTCGTTCCTGGAGATGTTCCAAACGAGAATCCTTCCTTGGATAGCGATCCAAATGTAAAAGAAGAGGTCGAGATTCCAGTTCCTGCAAGCCCTGAAACAGAAGAGCCGAAGGCAAAAGATGAAGTTGAGAATCCAGTTCCAATGAGACCTGAGAAGGCATTTTGGCTGCTTGATAATTGTTGGAATGAACTCAGAGGTGCAGCAGGTGCTGCTGGCTCTTTCAGATCATTCGTCGCAGCTTTTTTATCACTTTCTTCGACTGCATTTTCAACATTTTGTCCAGCATCCCCCTCTGTTTCTTCAGCTTTCTTTCCATTTTCTTCCTGTTGATCTTCGATTCTTTCTTTTACAGATTCATTGTCAGTTTTCTCTCTGCCATTTTTTTCAGCTTTACTGGTTTCCGCAGGTCGAACTTCCTCTGCAACAGGAATATTCTTCTCCTTATCGTCAGCAGTATCTGATAATGGTTCAGAAAATTTATCTGGTTTCTCACCATTCTTCTCTGCACCCTCGATATTGTCAGAATTAACAGCAATTTCAGTTCCCTTAGCAACATTTCCAACATCACTGTTCTCATTAGATTCACCTTGTTCTTCATCTTGTGGTGTTGAGCCATCAGTTTTAGAAGAATCCATGGATTTCTTTGCTTCTATACTAGTGTCCGAAGAAGCAACTAGGCGGATTCCGGCAAAAGGATTCGAAGAAGCAGCTGGTGCAGGCTGACTGCGACGGACCTTCACGATTCTTCTGGTAGCCATCACTTCCTCAGTGGCCTTTTTAAATGTACCCATCTCCAAGTCAGGAGCATCATCATCCCGATCAGGGTCGTCCTTGGTAAGCTGTCTCCCAGCAACCCTCTTCTTGGATGGAGGTAGGGCATCTTCTGCATCTCCCATTGTCGCGAGTCTTAGATCGAACAATTGACTGAACAGAAAACAGAAGTTTATATTACCAACTTTGAAGACGATCTGTACTAATTGGCAGCAAAATTAGCTAATAATGTTTGCTCAATTAGCTGAAAATTGTTTGTATTAAATCATTAGTTTCGAAGATAATTCCTCATTTTCTTAAAGAGAAACAGTTTCTTCAAAATATTTGATCATGCATGCCAAAAGAGTCTTGAAAACCAGCAACATGTTGAAAAGGCCATCCTTTCTAAAGAATGCTCTTCAATCACGGTAGAAACAAGAGCGACAATCTCTATTACCAGGGGAAAACTATATTGATTCTCCATAACCTAATGAAATGTGGAAACCTACCAATGCTCCGTGACAGTGGAAGCTAGCCATACTCCGACCAAAACAACAAAGGTAAGCTTTAAAAGGGGAATTTTATATCACAGTTCAAACGATGTGAGTGGAAGTGGTAGTATTCTTATAGCATAATAAGATGCACTAACAAGTTTGTGATTTTGCTGTTATTGAGACTAAAGATAATTTTCACATAATATAAAGTTAAATCATAAATCAAAGGCAAAATACAATTTTACAGGGGTGTCTAGAACGAAATTATCTCTGAAATTTTTGCATCTTTCCTTATCTTATTCAAAAATTCCATATAATAAGTCTTATTAAGAACTGTAAACAATAATTATTCCCTTGAAATTGTTAGCATATTGTGATATTATATGAACTATTATTTAGGAGATATTCTTTTTATTCTCAATAAATTATTTCCACTTAACTTTGAAATATCGTGAGAAATTTCAAAGTTAGCAGCTAGCAATCAGAACTTTCCTTCTCTATCCATTTCAGATACTTGCAGAATAAAATACACCAAGATGTTTTATCTTGATAACAACATAATAATGACTTGTAGTTTCTTCCCTTCTTATGAACTATTATCTGCTTTGCATCTTTTGCCAGTATATGTGTTTATTAAAGAATATTTTGGATTCAAATTTTTCTAATCAGTTGGATATCCATGATGTTTTGTTATCCAACACAGACTATAATTTTAATTCACAAGGATCATTCTTAACTGGCGAGTTTTTGAGCACTAGAGAATTAGACCAGAGTGTTGAAGAAAAACCACATTTTGAAGGTCGGTCTTCATAGAAGTAAAATGAGTTACAAGGTAAAGGATTTTACTTGTAAAATTTAAAACTTCAACTGTGAAAGAGATGAAAAAAGATTAAAAACAAGGCAAACTGGCAAAAGATAAGATTGGACAAAAAGTGTCACTACAATTTGAGCTTATGGTATATAATGGACCAAGTTATTCTTTAACAGTTTATATCAGATTATTTTTTATTTGACAAGAAAGTTATATTGATGAAGATTTGTTACAACAAATATTGAGCGATTGAAGTAGAGAGGAGCTTCTACAATCTCATGTGATCATCGTGTGCCCCTTAGTCTAAGAGGAAAATTTTATAAAACTGTACACCATTTGACATGCTTCATGGATCAAAGTGTTGGACCATTAGGAAGCAATATGTAGAAAATAGATAAGAATGCGAAGACAAATGTGTGTAGTAAAAAAAATTTAAAAACACATTTATTTTAAGAGGAATTAGGTCTAGTTCCGATAATAATAAAATGAGAGAATAAGTTGAGCAGCATGACAATGTTTGTATTTCTCTAGCTTTATTCTTGCAAAGTTTGACTGCATTCATTGACTTCAACTACTTAAATTAGAAGATGGTCCATTTTTTCTGTTTTAACCGAAAATATCAATCGTATCCTCCTGATATTTTCATTTTAAAGCATAACCGTAATGTACTTGATTTAAAAGAACTAAAACATAAATGATACAAAAAACCATATCAACAAAAAAAAAAAAAATAGAGAACCATTATAAAGCAAGTAGAAAAGAAATGAAGAATAAAGAAATCCAAAGAGAGCAGTCATATGATTGCAGATTTAAAATTAGTGTTCTTCCTGAAAAACTCATATAGGCTAAAGCACTTCAAATTAGCATTCACATGAGTGTGGCCAGGTTTCCACCCCATTGTAAAGGTATGATTGGGCACTCGTCCAACCCAACTGGCCCATGAACGAAGAGGAACTCTATCCAACTCAAAATTACTAGCCATTTGGGACGACAATATCTCCTTCTTATGTGGTCACCAATGACCACCATATAAGCTCATACGATACTAATGCGATATCCTGCCTCAACCCACAAACAATATTATTGTGTGGTGGCCCTGAGCACATGTGCAGACATCTTCATTATTTAGACAAGAACGATACTTTTTTTGTGCTCGGATAGCGGGCTTGTTCTTTGTATTTGGCTGTTAAGCACATATTAATTAGTGAATGACTTCATTTAAAGGTGATCTCACCCAAGATTCCGTAGAGAACTAGGCGGAGATAGTATTTTGTCATTGATTGATCAGCATAACAGACAAACAAAGAGGTAGTCAGAAGATTATAATATACTTTTCTTTGTGGATATAAAACTCCTCAGTGTTTGGATTGAATTTAGCAACAACCATCACAAAAAAAAAGGGGGGAAAACAATACCTAAATCCAAATATTAGCGACTCAAAGCACCAGATCGCTCAAATTCATCAAGACAAACAGTAATTCCTTGGCATCACAGACCAAAACCCTCAATCACAAGCATCAATCAGAACACAAACCAATCAAAGAAATTCCTTTGCGGAGAAACCGGTAAATCGAAAACAGGGAAGGGATCGAGCACCTCCAAGAGTGGTAGAAGAGGTAGCAGTGAGACGGGGAAGATACCGTGAGCTCGATCGATCGCCGGACGCGCTGTCGGTCGCGAGAGGAGTGCCCAAATCGCGGAAATGGAACGTGAAGTCTCCTGAAGCAGAGCAGTGACGGCGATGGCTGTATGGTAATTTTCTCTGTCTTCGTCGAATAGTTCTAATTCTAATGATTCGGAAACTGAGTTGACCTAACTAATCCTGACCGTTGATTTAAGAGAGAGTGTGGACAAATGGGAAAAGGGAGGAGAAAGAGGAGGAAATAATTAAGACTTTGTGTGTTTTATAAAAATGGACAAATGTCAAATAAGGGACTCTATTTTTAAATTTTATTTTATTGGGACCATTTATTTAATATACAGAGAGTGATAAAATCAAAAGCGAGGTCAAGGGCCCTATAAAAAATTTAAAAAGTATTTTACCATATTTTTAAAGGTTAAATTAAAGAGGGTCTCATATTTAATCATAGTTAAAAAAAATAATTAAGCCCATTTTAAATGTCACTTATAAGTAACGAAATAAATTATGGATTAATTTATAATCGGAAGAGCCTCGTATTCAAGCAATCGTAGCATGCCAAAATAAGCCTCGTATTTAAGGAATCGTAGCCTATCAAAATATTATTTATTAATTTATCAAAATTAATTAAATTTTATTACAAATATTTTAATTAATCAAAATCACCTACAAATTTTTATAGCAACTACTCGTTATAACCATATTACAATTGCCTCAAGTATCATTTAGGTCTTCACAGTTTAATTTCTAATTATGATATATTTATAATTTTTTTTTTAAATGGAATATGTAATAATAGGATGTTGAATTTTTGGACCGCCAGCCACAAGCATTTCTTGAATTACCCTGACGATAAGTGAAAAATTTCTATAGGACCGGATCAGTTACTTCGGATTTATCTGGTTCAATATTTTTAATGCGATAACAATTAATACAATACCAGAAGAAATAGATTGCCACAATTAAATTACCACTATGAAAAGTTTAATTTTTTTAGTTGGTATTAAGTATTCAGTTTATATCGATTAATCTTTAGATGATTGATCAGGCTCTACAAAGGTTTCTCATCACCTACCAAGATAAATTGGGAAACGAGTATTCTAAGGCCAACTGTCTATTAATGAAAATTTATCTATTAATTCACTAAAACTAGAACTCAATCCTTAAATGTCTAGGAAATTAAGAACACGCCCTACCACTACCTAAGACATAATTTTTTTCTTTTTAGAGAAAAAAATATTGATATTGTTCATTTCAAACGATTTAGTATCATTTGGCCCATCATAAAATATAGATAAAAAAATCATGATAAATATTTTACTCTAACGTAATAATCTTTCAACTATAGAAGATCAAATATTTTATATGCTTTCAGAATGGACTCTCTATCACCTACTAGAATAAATACTCCTACACATGTGAATTATCACCTATTAGAATGAAAATTTATCTATTAATTCATTAAAATTAAAATTCAATCCTTAAATATCTAAGAAATTAAGAACGCGCCTTACCACTACCTAGGACATAATTTTTGTTTGTCATGACTCAATTGTCATCGTGTAAATGGATTTAATTGACCTTTCAAATAACAATAATAATAATTATTTATCAAAATTACCAAAATAATTTTCTTCGCCGGCGGAGGTGGCGACGAGGAGCTGAATAGACAACATCAAAATCACTAAAAACACTCAACAAGAAATATTGTTTATTTTATGCTCCCGATAAATATTTATTCTATTTAATTTTACATGCCCTAGGAAATAATTTAATTTCCATTTATTATATTTTAATTCCTCTCTTGCCATGAATCAAGAACAGCTAAGATTCCTCTTTGTTTTTATATATTTTTAAAATTATAAAATATAATTATTTACCAAAAAATTCCAAAGGCATCTAGTGGTATCTATAAATACTCATTCTAGTCATTGTTTCTAGCAACATCCTTCCTTCCTTCATCGCAATGGCAAAAGCCGCCAAGGCTTTCTTCTTTGTGATCTCTCTATTTTTCCTCCTGAAGGGTAATTAATAATCTCGTGCATGTTTTTAGTTTGTGTAAATATTTTTTTTTAATTTGTTAAAAAGTGTTTTTAATATGTTTTTTGTTTGGTTTTGCTTATGTTTCTTGTTTAGGGATTGAGAGTGGTTATGACGATAACACAAGTAAAAAGTTGTTTGTGTTTGGAGATTCGTATGCGGATACTGGAAACTTAGGGAGAGTATTGGGGCGGAATGCACGTTCATGGTTTGAGCCTTATGGCATGACCTTCCCTAAGAAGCCGACGGGTCGCTACTCTGATGGCCGAGTTCTCTCCGACTATGTAGGTTAGTATTTCTTTATCGATATTTTTCTTTACATTGTATTCAATAATAGGGGGTCTAACTTATGTTATTATCAAAATAAAATGAATTTTAGAAGTTAGTTTCTGTGTGTATATAAATTATATTTCAAATTTACTTGGTAGATGAAACAGAGAGAAATATAATTACTTCTAAGATTAGTAGGATGAAATCTCGACATAGTATGAGAAGACAATGGACACGGAATAGATGAGGTAGGTATAAACATACCTTTTTGTAACATAGATAATAGTTAGGTCTTCAATAAATTGTGTTCTCAATTTGTCGGATATATGAATTAGGAAAAAAAATATGATTCACCTTCAAAATTAATCAAGTGGAAGTCTAAACATCTGAATTATCTATAAAAAAAAAAAATCATAAATTTCACTAGTATGATCTGAATATAGATAAATGTATTTCAAATTTACTATAGACAAGATAGAAAAATTAAGAGATATCTATTTTCAGAATTATGCCTAAATTTTCGTAGGAATAATTTTCCTTAGTTCTTTATCATGATCTATAACCTAAAAATAGGCATAAATTCTCACCAATAGACAGGGAAGAGGATGGCCACCGAGACTTTATAAATAAATAAATAAAGAATTTTTTACAAGGAAAATACGTGTCTCACTCCATGTTTGCCACGTGTTTCAAACAAACTCGCACACTTATCTATAGCTTTGAAATATATTTATATAATAGACGATTTGGGGTAGAGAAAAAAAATAAAGATAAATAAATAAATACCAATTATAAAGGGTCTTTTTGGTAAAATATGGGAATTTTTCATTTTTACCCATTGACTTTACGTATTTATCAGAATGCAATTATACCCTTTATACTTAAAAAATAACACTTTCCAATTACTATGGCAGCTTCTTTCATGCAGAGCAAGTCCCCAATTCCTTACAAGATCAGGAGATATGGCCCAACCCTACTCCCTTATGGTATGAACTTTGCGGTCTCCGGCAGTGGTATCTTCGATACCGGCAACTTCCAGAGCAACCTTAGCACTCAGATCGATCATCTTCAATCCCAAATCGATGCCGGAGTCTACTCGAATGCTAGCATTCGTTCCTCCACCGCGCTAGTCGTCGTCTCTGGCAATGACTATGGACACTTCGGGGAACAAGATCCCAACTCTTGGTTGGTGAGTATTGAATCCTTCGATATCAAAACATTTGAATTAGCTCTTTGTATCTTTTAACATGCCTTTCTATGGTCGCGACTAACCAAGATCTTCTTGTCGTGACAAATAGCACATTCACGAATTCATACGAAAATTGTTTGCACAATTCAAAGTAGATTTACTTCGACTACAAGAAATAGGGGTCCCCAAGGTAATGGTTACGAACTTGCATCCGATCGAGTGCACGCCAATGCAGACTAGACCTAGCAACTACACGCTCTGCTCGCAAAACATCTCCCGAATCGCCTACGAGCACAACCATGCGATGAACAAACTCGTGTTGGACTTGCGGAGAAGCAACAATTCGAATACCGATTTCTTAATTCTCAATGTGAATAAAGCCTTCTTGAGCATACTCCACCAAGGTACACAAAATTATATAATGTTTGTTGCAATGCTATGGCAACAAGTATCTTATTTTGTTTCCCTCCTTTATTGTTAGTGAGAGGATCGACCAAGATGAAGTATCCTTTGTTGCCTTGTTGTGAGAGTAGCTCGGAAAAGACCCTATGTGGATCCTTGGACGATAAGGGGCAAAAGTTGTACTCGGTGTGCCAACAACCGGAGGAGCACTTCTATTGGGACTCGTTGCACCCGACACAAGCCGGTTGGGCCGCGGCCTTTGAGTACCTCAAGCCAACCATCAAAAGGTTCCTCTGATGAATAAATTGTTGGTGATTTCTATAAAATAGAAAATAACGGAAGGAATAAGGAACTTGAATTCTTGTTCAATTGTGTCCCTTTATATATTGACGTTTTTGATCTTTGA
The DNA here is from genome assembly GCF_018446385.1 of Zingiber officinale. NCBI lineage: Eukaryota > Viridiplantae > Streptophyta > Magnoliopsida > Zingiberales > Zingiberaceae > Zingiber > Zingiber officinale. Next base: position 144,071,205 of record NC_055989.1, read on the forward strand.
ATGAAAGGTTATGATTCAAACCGCTAGTCATACCAATTCAGTAGTGTTTATGCTGCCCTGCTAATGAAGTGGTTAGTTTAATAGTTTTGCTGGGTCAAAGTTGTAGTGGTTGGCTAGCGCTTAACGATATCGACATTGTCAAAATAAAACACGATAAGTAAAGAGTATCACACGCGAAAATGTGTCTCAAGTGACGACAATGACAATAGAAATCTTTCGGCTTTGAGCATAGATGGCATTGTAATAAGTAGGACTAACAATGTTAGACAAACTGAATGGCATATGTGACTAATAAGATACACCGCCGACGAAATGAGATGAGTTTACGGCGAAATGAGATGGCTTTGAAATGCTAATTACTAAAACAATACATTGTGTTCCTTCTTTGGCTTTCCTTTTGAATGTCTTACTTGCTCCAACTCAAAGTTCAACCACCGAGAAGACAAGGATCCATTGTAACTCATCTACTCCTATTTCGAGTCCCCAACCACCTCCAGAAGTCTCAACCACTTGTAAGCAAATCCTTTTAAAGATCACCACGATGTGCCTCTCTTCCTCCCAATTCTAAGCATGGCTTCCTCTTCCTCGGTTTCGTGGATGGCCGCGGAGAAGGTTTCGTGGTACTCTACCCTCATCTTGATGCTCCTCCTCGTTCTGAATTGTTGCGAGCCTGAGGAGCAGCTGCCTAACGATACAACATTGGCTAGAAGGAGTCGGTTGATGAACGGCCAACCTTGCGACGAGATCTATGTGGTCAGGGAAGGTGAGACACTTCAGACGATAAGTGAAAAGTGCAATGATCCATTCATACTCGAGGAGAATCCTCACATTCTGGACTTCGATGATGTGTACCCAGGTCTCGTCATCAAGATCACTTCTTTCGGAGGGAACTAATTTGAACTATGTATCTGTGTTTGTGGAATTCAATTACTTAAGGCATGAGAAGTTTGTCTCGATATTATTGTCTCGATTTGCAAAGGTACAAGAAGTTATTTCTCAAGAAAACTTAAGAATAGGTCCGCAAGTTGCCTAATTCTGACATAAAAGACAGTAACAACTTTCTCACCATCAAATCTTCGAAGCAAATGAGAGACCTTCCTTTGCCAGTTGCTCGAGGTCTGGAACTGCAGGTTGAAGCCTTGCCAACTCAGCAATGGCCTTATTCTCTTCCAGAGATCCGCCTTCCAGGAAAGCTCCCAGTAACTTCCCCTCATTGATCCAGTAAGACCCGAACTTCGGTTTTGATGATGCAGGGTCATTGTCGCCAAATATGACAGTTTCTCCCACATTGTCTCCGTAGAATTGCCATGACAGATCGAACGAGCGGGAGTAGAAGTAAGGGAGGTAGTCGTATTCGTCAATTGCTTTACCTTCCTCGCTTGCCTTGATTGCCTGCTCGATAACAAAAGGAGTGAGATAAACAAGAAAACAAGTTTTTTGGTGCGATGTTAGTTTCTACCTTCACGGCCTGCTCTGCTGATTTCCTGGCATGATCGACATGCTCCACTCTTCGTGTTTCGTTGTATAGCTTTAAAGGGAAGGTAGCTACGTCGCCGACAGCATACACTCCAGCAACACTTGTTTGAAAGAAAGCATCAGTCTGCATCACAAAGAACAAACATTACCTTAGATGACACGCAAAAAATTCAAAGAGAAGATCAACTGGAAGTCGAAAGAAAATTTAAACTTAGACTGGAATTATTAAGGCATTGGGAGAAACATGTTCTTGTAACATTAACTTAGAAAGCGAAAAAAAAAAATCATTAACCTTAATTCCTCCCTTCTCTTCTTCAACTTGGCCTTTGAATAGTTTTGTTAGAGGCCGTCCACCAACACCGACTATTACAATATCTGCATCGAGCACTCTTCCATCCTTCAACTTGACTGATGTTACCTGTTAATAACAAAGAGTATCATCTAATTCCTGAAAAAACAAAACGCACACTGCCAAAGAATAAAAACATACATCCCCATTGGTGTCAGAATTAAATCCAATGACTAGTGTGCCCTTGTCTATTTTGACTCCCTTGTTTGCATAATAAGCTTCATAGAAAGCAGCGATATCTGGAGTAAATAGCCTCGGCACTGCACGAAGGAAGAGAGATTAAGGATCCTGTGACACGGTAATCGACAAGTCTCTCAGAATAAGAAAAGATCAAATATATGTTGCTTGGGTAGAATTAACCAAAGATAATTCTTTCGGACCTTGTACTTCTGCATATATGGTGTTAACTTTGATTTTGTTAAAGAGAGATAGGGAGAAGTTAAAGGATATAGGCAAGGGACATACTGCACCAGGGTTCAGGATACACCATAGTGACATCGAAGTTGTTAATCTTCATAACGGCACTAAGTTCAAGCCCAATGTATCCACCTCCAACAATGACAGCCTTCCCGTTCTTCTTTGCTTGGATGGTCGCCACAAGCTTGTCAGCATCATCAATTTCCCTCAGATACAATATATTGTTAGCATCAGCTCCAGGAGTACCAAAATCAGAGAGATTTATGACCTACAAATGCCATGTTACAAAATCAATATATCTTATAGAGCAGCCTATTTGGTCTTGGAAAATGGTCCAGATACTAAAAGGAGAAACTTCATCCAACTTACAGTGGATCCAGTGGCTATAATCAAAATGTCAAATGTGATGGTTGCTCCAGCTGCAGTGGTCAAAGTCCTGGAAGCAAGGTCTGCTTTTACAATTTCAGTGCTGAGGATCAGCTCTATTCCTGCATCCAGAAACAAATTGGTTGAATGCAAGAACCATGATATTCCATCGAATTTGTTTCATTTTCTATTACAATCGTGAACAAAATCCATTAGACAAGTACAAGTGACAGAACCAATGGCTGTTGTAGAAGACAAAAGAACAGCTGTTTCAGTAGAAGCAAGTAATTGTCTTTGAGTAGCATCTTTTTTTTAACCTTCCATAGTATTTCTTTGTTTGAGTTCAACTATTTTTTTTTGAGTTAGAAACACTAAAATAGAAATAGCTATAGCATCTTACCTACTAAAACTAAAATCTGTATGTTTCACATTGATATTAAAGCACACAAATGCATGCACACTGACCCTTTTCGGAGTACCATTCTGGAAGTAGTCTCTCCCCTCCACTTCCAACGCAAACATGAAAACCTGGGAGCCTTGCAGCACCTGTGAAATTCATGTTTAATTGACAATGAGGAAAAGAAAATAACTAAGCATGAAAAAGGCATCATTATGGAAACCATCAATGGACCTTGTGATCATCAGTAATAATCAGTCTAAAACAAGATAACGTTAACACTGAATAACAAGAGAAATGAAGAAACCATCTCCTACATTAAATAAGCACAGCTTCAGTACAACACAATTGATGTAAGCACACAAAACTGATAAACATCTTTAACTGATAAACATTAATGTGAGACAATTGATGAAGAAACCATCTCCACATATCCCAATAGTTTAATTCATTCGGTATTGATCTAGGAGGATTGATACAATTGATGTAAGCACACAAAACTATTCCTGTGATTAAGCATATTGTTCTCTTCCATGATTAGTGTGCAGTGCATGCATACGGTATGAGGGTTGCGAATATTATCATGTTTTTCAGATATTTAAATTGCATGGGTCATTTTGAAAGAGTAAGCAAGAAGTTCTGAGAAAGGTAATGTGTCTCATATACTGCATATGTTTTCACGCAATTACTTTGCTAAAAAGGATGTCTGGGTTTTAAATTTTAGACAATTGTTATTATATTAATTGAAGTCATGTTCAAAATCCTATTTCTGTAAAAAATATTATTGCCATAGTACTAAATGATCCAACAAAACCTGTCCATAATTTACCCAAATCATGCCAAATTTGATGTCAAAAAAATTTAGGTGACATTTGGTACATGGGTATAGGAATGGGGAATTGGATTCATTCTCAAACCTTGCGTTTGGTTGTTGGAAATAGAATCAAGATTTTGGAATGAAACCCAAAAACTTAAGTATTGATGAAACTCACCTTCTCCCTCGGGTTTGAATGAGAATGAGAATGAAAATTAAGTTTTGGACGAAAATACTATTAATATATTTGTTTAATTTTTCTTTTATATCACTCTCTCTCTCTTGTTCTCTCTCATCATACTTTCTCACTCCTCTTTCTCTCATCATACTTTCACTCTCATTCTCTTCTCTCATCACACTTTCTCTACTATTTATCTCTCATCATGCATTCTACGCTCTCTCTCCTCATTTTCTCTCATCGCACTTGTCCCCTAAGGACAGTCTAGTGGCTAGTGCATGAGGTGCTGCCACCATGAGATCTGGAGTTCGAATCTCGGCATAGATGAGGTAAATGACTCCCTCACCCGTGATTTACCTCCTCCGTGTTAGCCCTTGGACGGGTTGGTGGGGGCGCTGAGGGCGAGCGTAATCACCTTTTACCACCATTTTCTCTCATTGCACTTTCTCTCTTCATTCTCTCTCATCACACTTTCTCTCTCCTTATCCTCTCTCACCATGCTTTCTATCCCATCACACACTCTTTCCTTACTTTTTCTCATCACACTTTATCTCTCATTATTCTCTCTCATCATGCTTTCTCTCTTCTCAATCTCTCTCATCAATACTTTCTCTTCTCATTTTCTCTCATCACACTTTCTCACTCCTCAATCTCTTCCATTACACTCTCTCTCTTCTCACTTTCTCTCATCACACTTTTTTCTCATCATTTTTTCCCATCACACTTTCTCTCTCATCATATTTTTCTCTCACATTCAACTTTCTCTCACACATAATTTTTTCTCTTATTTTCCTCTAAGGGTAAAAAAGGAAATTTAGGTTCATTCTGAAAGAAAATATTCAACTAACCAAACACTATTTTTAAGAGTAATATCTATGGTCATACCAATTCCCATTCCCCAATTCTATGATTCTCATTTCCATTCCGATTGCTAGGAAAGAACCAAAAGTCACCTTAGTATTTGAACTAAAACTTCAGCAGAAAGAATAATTTCAGTATATTTAGAAGTTATGTATATATTAACCAGAACAACTTCATACAAACGGGGGTTGGTTGGTTCTTATTTAAGCGATCAAAATGGGAGGTTGATTGTAAAAAGACTCATATTATGTACTCGGATCTATCAACTCAAACATTTCATTATTTAAGTGATGAAAATGGGAGGTTGATTGTGCATGACCTACCCTGAGGGAAGAGATATGCCTTGCTAAGTGCTGGGCGTTCATAAGGAGCCACCTGCAAAATGACATTAGGTACATTAAATATGAAAAATTGTTGAATAACGACAAAAATTAGGACTATTGAAGATTAATTAATATGCATTTCATAAATGTGAATTGAAAATATAAAATGTCCCTTAAGTGAAAATATTGATGAAGTAAAGAGATTTAAGAATTTCTAGAATATTGTCAGTTGTACTGTTTCAATTTTGAAAAATATTTATCAACAAAGGAGATTCAAGATCAGTTAAAATCACTTGCTTTGTCTCTGACTCTATGGAAGTTCACAATTCCACATAGATGCACAATTAAAACAATTCAAAACTAGAAAAAATAATCAATTCAGACTTTGCTATTTGGATAAGGAAGATAAATTAACAGCACTCAACAGCACATGAACAGAAATTGTAAGGCTGCTGCTTACTTTGCTAAAATAGCGATGCAAAGTGGATAACTCAAATAGATGGTGAGACATTTGGAAAGGGAAATGGGAAGTGAGAAACTTATTAGGTATCAATCATGCATACAGAGTGGAAATGAACCTGACACTCAATTCTAGCACAGAAAACAACATAACAAAATCTATTCATTGTTGGGCATTATCCATTAGATTCCTAGATCATAACAAGCTCTATCAGTGCCCCAGGACGTAGCGTAGGCGGTGGGTGCATGACATTTCTAGTGTACGAGCCAGGGGTCGAATCTCGCAAGAACTCATGACCCGGAATTCACCCCACCATGCGCCTCCCACCTATGCACCTAAATTTACCTCCCTCCATACCTATGGGCCGGCTCTAGGGGGGTTGTTGAAGTGGTGGATCCACCCCACCTAGATCTTTATCAGCGAATAAACAATATAACCAGATCTATTCAAATTCTGCCTAGCCACAACCAACTCAATATGAACTCTAGTTGGAATTTGTTTTTATTTGTTTCTATGGTATGCTCCTCCAGCAATTCAATTCAAACAAAGAAAACATGAACCTTCCACATGAGGAATGCCCATTTACAAATAGAATTTGAAATCAACTATGCAGCTCGGCACATGTCTAACCTCTCTAGATCATCGTTGGATATTAGCTTTTGGATCCAAACATCAGACCTGGAAGACTTCAAAATTTGAATGGTCTAAACATGGTTCATTTGGAAAACTTGAAAGTTTGCATTTCTATCTCAGTTCAATCCCAAGATCTATGCAGGCTTTATCATGCAACGTACAAAGCAAAAAAGTATAAAGCATGCCTAATTACAAAAATCCTCTCTGCTCATGATGATAATGGCTGAAGAGGTGATTCTTTTGTAACAAGCACATAGACATCCATGATCAACATAAAAGATCCCCAGATCCCTGGCTCTATTTTTCATCACTCACTTGGCACCTTTATTAATTTTTAACCGTATCAGCATCGTAATCTTGATGCCTCTTGACCTGTTTTCCACCTAAAATTCAATAGGGCAAAGTATGGCCACTAGACATTGCACAACTTAATCAACTTCTCTTTTCTTTCATTTTTACCATCTTGGCTCCATGTGTTTTTTTAACTCACACGTTTGACATATCTGATAATTAATGTCGTTCATACAACTACTTTCTACTTGGATGTATCTCCCTGAACGCATCATTATTCAGGCACAAAAGAATATCCAGGGCATCAAATTCATATTGAAAAACTTGATCCTAATCTCAGTTTGATTTGAAGACTCCATAGCTTTGCAACATCAATCACTAGGAACAACTAGGAACTGAAACAAGCGGATATTTGATTTTTGAAGATAGGAACAGCTAGATTGAGAGAACTCCAGATAAAACTTTCAGGTCGAAGATTATGTGAAACTTAGCCATTAATCAAGCAATAGGAATCACAAAAATATACTATCGGAAAACATAACAGAACAATACCGCCTCCTTTGAGATAATCGCTAATTCTCCTGGAATGAGGCCATGCTTTGCAAATTCTCTAGCAGCGTATCCCTGAAAATTAGAACAATACATCAGGAAATACCAAAGATTTCAAATATCCTTGACTGTCTTCTCTCTTAAAAGAATTCCATCTTTTATGTCCATACAGAAGCCGTAATCAGTGTCCTTGAAGTAATCAGTCATCACAACTTTTTGTTACAAAATCCTGCTTGGAGAATAGTTTTTAAGAAAAGGAAAACAAAAGAAAAAGGAGAAGGCAAAGGGAATGTTTGTTCTAATTGTATTTGTTAAATCGAAATTTTTTTTTGAATATTTGACCTAAAAAGAGGGAAAACAATGTTTTATGGTGAAGACCATTCCGTACGCTTCTGTTCCCCATATATGCTCTCCACCCAAACAAACTCATATCTGCTCTATTATCTACTTCCAGTCTCTTCAGTTTCATTTCCAAAACAAACGGGGAAAAATGAATCAAAATCCAACTCTTTTCTTTATGCGATGAGAAGAAAAACAGCAAGTGTCAAGGTGAGGATTCTCAAAAATCTTCTTCCACCAAAAGAAAATATGAATCAAGGAATCAAGAAGATGATCCTCACCGCAGCAACGCCGCCTCCGAGGATGACGTACTTGAAGTGCTTCTCCGCCATGTTCGATGTCTCCAATCAAAATCAGTAAAACTCTCGCAACAGAAGTAGTCGCTCAACTTCCCTCTGCTCTCTCTGCCCGCGCGATCGGAGAGTCGAAGTCGCCGGATCTGATGAGACCATGGCCATCGGTATCGGCTGGTATATAAAGCAACAGCGCCAGATTGGGAAGATGATCGCCCACGTCAGCGATTGCGTCAGCTGATTCTGGTTGATCCCTCGGGATGGAAATCAAACCGGCCAGACCGGGTGGAATCCTTAAACCGCAAACCGGAGCTGCAAATAAAATCAATCAGACTGTAAAATGAAATGTCCTAATTAAAGTAAAATAACAATTTATGTAAAGTTTTTAAATACAAGTATTTTTTTTAAACAAAGTTACCTGTTCACACCCCATCTGTCTATAGTATGCCATAAAATTATGGTCTAATTTAAAATTATAGTCGAGAAACTAAGTGGCTGGATTGAATAAAATATCGATTAAATTAAAATAATTAATTGAATGAATCGAATGGTTACTTATTATAACGTGTATTTCTTAAATAATTAGAGTTTAGTTTTAATGTATGACACACTTATAATGATTAAATTACTAATGAAATTGGGATGTCTTGCAAAATATGAATACTTAATATAAAAATAATAATTAATTTGAAATTTCATTTTTTTTAAAAAATCTTGATTTATTCTATTTTATGTTAATTTTAAAATTTTAAATTTGATTATATAGAATGGGTACAGTTGACTGTTTATTTGAATCAACACCAATGGTTCAATTCAACTGATCAATTGATAAATTAGAATGACTTAGATTATTTAATATTAATTGACTAATTACATCATCAATCCACTATTAAGAAAAGAACGATAACCCGTCGAATTTTATATATTTATTCGTTTTTAATAATAAAATTCGACGGTTTGATGCGTCTAGAAAAAATTCTATTAGTCCGATTCTGATTAATGAGCGTATATTGGATTGATGAAAGGGCTTTATGATTTATCTGAAAGTAAACCGTAAAGGAAAAAAAAAAGACTTTTAAAAAATCAATGCATGGTTTAGAAATTAAAAAAATAGGTGCGTGATTTATGTGTAAATATGGCCGAAAATAAAATGCCCAAACCGGACCGAACCAAGTTTTCAACCCAGCTCAACTAAATAACCGTATCAGTTCGGTCGGGAGCAATTGGTACGAACGCTGACCAATGGAACCACCGCCTCAATTTTGGAATTAAAAAGTAATTGCTAAAATGATTTACTAAAATATCAAGATTATGCATCCAATATGAAAATATATATTTCCAAAACAAAATAGTTTTTTTATATATATAAATGGACATGAATAAAATAACCATAAATCTATTTATTTATACAGAAAATTATTCTTCACACAACCGTAGAGAAGGGTGTGTGGCATCTTTCTCATTCACATAATTCCCGTTAATTAAGAAATATGCATGCCAAACGAATATCCTCTAGATTCTACTGGAAGAATTATAAAAAAAATATGATCAGAACTACGACGCGTTAAATATTAGATCAAACATAAGTTTTAAAAAAATAATAATTAAATATTAGATCAAATATCGGGTAATTTAGGTAGCACACAAATATGACTTCGATTGACTTGAATTGAGCTCGTCCTATACGGATCTTCAAAGGCTGAAACGAGAATTAAAATGGTTTCCGCTATGGATCGTTCCGAACCAAGTTTACGAGGGGCGACTTCTCAACGGCTAATGCTTTTCCAAAGCTCTCAGATTTGCCGATACAATTTCCTTGGGCCACTATCAGTCTGTCTCCGGTCGACTTCCGCCTGAACCAGCAGACATCAACTCCATTCAACTCTTTCATAATGTGAAGTTGATGAGGGGCGACTTTTCCCTCTCCTCGCTTTAGCAGCCAATGCAGTATCTCGTTTCACAAGCTTTGATAAGGTATTGAACATGGCGATCCTCTCTCGGTATTCGTTTAAGAAGTTCTTTAGCCGCGGCGAATTCCTTTGATGCAAGAAGCGCTTGGTACATTCTGCAAGGAACATTGACACAAGCAGCATGTAAGAATACTACTAACAAACTAAAGCAGAAGCCATTCAGCGGCTTTCGGGCATCAATGTTGAAATCACAACTATCTAGGAATTTTTCTGGGACCGACTGGCTCTTATTATAGGAGAGCTAGCGGGTTATGAAATGAATTTTTCTTTCTCATCCCCACCTTAGCCTGCTTTTCATGGGGGTCGAATTGAGGCAGCCAGCCAAATCTAAAATAAATTATATATGATTGTATAGATATATATGGTAAATTAAATCAGGTGAGCAAGCAAAGCAATATGTTGGATAAATATTCTAATACCATATTCACCTCAACCGGGTATATATTTACCCACCCCCGCCTCGTTTACATTATCGGTCGGACGATCACCACAATGGTATTGTTCAAGTGCCAGCCAACATCATACCAATGTGTTGATACATGGTGTCCGCGGCAATAGTGGAATCGAGAAGAAGGTTGCTTGCCTAATATTGCCTTAGAAATCTGATGATCCTCATCAACTCGTCTACAAGGGACCTTGTGTCTTAACATGCCTTCCTGAATTAGAGGAACACATTCCGAATAGGGAAAGCGATGGGTTCATATGAGGTGGAGGAAGTTTCACATGAGTGTCTAGGTTTCAACCTTGTGCTAATCAGCTGACATAGTTATATGTTTCGCCCATGTGGACTGTTACTGAATTTGTCAGAGAATTTATACATTAAATCTAAAGATTGCAGTGAATATACCTGTGACAAAATTTGGAAAATTATATTCGTTATAACAAGCGAAATCATACCTTATAAAAGTCAAAGAATTATAAGCGAGACCAGAAGTTTCATATTCTGACCAAACACGCCAAGCCATTTGTGAATTTTCTGCTTTCACACAGGTACTGAGAAGAAAATCAAGACACGTTCGCGAAGGATGAAGCCCGAGTTCTTTAACACCTTGTAGTAGTTCAAACCCACTCTTCAAATTAGTAGGTGTTTTGAATATTTGGCTAAACATCTGCAATAGTAGAAAACCAGTCAATAGCATTGCTATTTAGAACTGGAATGCATATCTGTGTAAACAAAAAAAAATCCAGTAGTCGGGCAAGTTCAGATCATTTTAACCTTTTTTACTATCATTTTATTGTCCATTAGAGTTTTATCTAATTGTTTCAGCTAATAATAATTTTGTTCCGGCAAACAAGTCTACACGTTCATCTTAACATTCTCATATAGTGCATTTGATTAAATTATTCAACGAGACCAATTATTTTACAAGTAATCAAGGAATTGATGTATGCAGAGTCAATGATGCTTACTAGAAAGGAAAGGAATCAATAATCTGATGCCAAATTGGTATTCGATCAACTCCAGCCAAGAACACAACTAACTGACGAGAAGTACAACGATTATATCTTTAATTTATTGCGATGCAGTGGGTAAGATGAAATAACACAAGAAAACATGAAGAGGAATTACTTATCTAAAGCAAACTTTTTGGGAAATTATCACACACGGGTCAACAGGTTGTGATTGTGCTGAGCGCACGGGTCGGTGACGACCTGTGAGAAGCTGTATCAAGTTCAGCCCGATCTCAATTGACCGAGGTTTGCACTCAGCTAGAGTCAAACAGGGCCCAATTTTTTAAAATTACTAAAAATAGATAAAAAATGATAATTTTTATTAAATATTATATATATATATATATATATAGTATTAATATTTTAATAAAAATTAATGGACCAAACTCATTCATGGTCCGTGCTAAACCTGATTGAGTTTGGATCAATCCAGGTCATAGTGCAATATCCCCTGGTCAGGTTGATCAGATTGACTAAACTTGAGTTTGCTCAAGCTTGGGTTTCGATGTTTGACAATATGTGGAGATTGCAGGTGCAATCATTCGATTGAGGAGATTGTTAGTGTAATTTTCCTCTGGTCAAGGTTTGACCAGTTAAATGTGAAGAAGAGTCAAGTAGGTCAAGGTTGACCGGATACTTGAATGGGAAAGTCCTAACTGGAAGTTATGCAGTTGGGAAAATCCTAATGAGTGAAGCTAGGTGATAGTCCTGGTAAGTGAAGCCAGACAGGTGAAAGTCTCGATGAGTGAAGCCGTGCAGTGGAAAAATCCTGGTGAGTGAAGCCAGGTGAAAATCTTAGTGTGTGAAGCCAGGCAGGTGAAAGTCCCGATGAGTGAAGCCGAGGAGTCAAAAAATCCTGGTGAGTGAAGCCAAGTGAAGTCAGTTGAAAGTCCTAGTGAGTGAAGTCAGTTGAAAGTCCCGGTGAGTGAAGCTGGACAGTGAGAAAATCCTGATGAGTGAAGCCAGGTGAAAATCCTCGTGAGTGAAGTTCAATGAAAGTTCTGGTGAGTGAAGCCAGGCAGATGAAAAGTCCTGGTGAGTGAAGTTAGGCAGACTAAAAATCCTAGTGAGTGAAGCTAGGCAGATGGAAAGACCTGGCAAGTGAAACTAGGCACATGGAAATCCAGGTGGGCCAAGGTTGACTGGACACATGGTGCTGGGAAGTCCAAGTAGGTCAAAGGAGTGACCGGATACTTGACACAAGGAAATCCAGATGGGTGAAAGGTGACCGGACATCTGGTGGAAGGAAGTCCAAGTGGGTCAAGGAGGATCGTACACTTGGCACGAGACGATAAGTCCAAGTGGGTCAAGGTTGACCGATCACTTGGCACGAGGAGAAAAGTCCAAGTGGGTCAAAGGATTAACCAGACACTTGGTGAAGAAGTCCCAGCAGATCAAGGTTGACCAGATGCTAGGCATGAGGAGTTCCAACAGGTCACAGTTGACCGGATGTTGGATTTAGGAACCCTTGAGCTTGAGTTAAGCAAGTCAAGGGTGGTCAATTGATCAACCGATTGATTGAACCGAAACCCAATCGATTAGCCGATCGATTGGGAGAGTGCTGCGACAAACAACAACCCAATTGATCGGCCGATCGATTGGGAACCTGAATCGCGAGCACATAAGCTTCCCCAATCAATCAGCCGATCGACTGGGCACCGCTAATCGATCGGTCGATCGATTGGTGGCTGGAATTCTCGCGCGACGCAAGAAAGGCTGAATCGATCCAGCGATCAATTCAGGCCTTTTCTAACAGAGCATAATGGTGCTCTGAATCGATTGACCGATCAATTCAAGCCTCCCTAATCGATTGGGATATGACCGTTGCGTAGGAAGCGAGCGATGGACGGCTGCAATTGCATAAGCCCAATCGATTGGGAGCCCTAAAAGTGTCGAGTATAAAGCCGTCGCGAGCTTTCTTCTACGTAGAGTTCACTCGAGCATTCTTCCGATCTTCATACGACTTCTCCGACTACTCTCTGCCAGTTCTTGGAAGCTCTTGGAGACAGGTGTTGTTGCACTTCTAAGGTTCAAGAGGCATCTACAAGTAACAAGAGAGCAAGAAGAAGGTTTTTCATTTATATTCTTTGTATTTTTCTTCTTACGTTGAGTTGTATGATTGTGTGGGTGTTGTAAGAAGTTTCTCCACCTCCGGTAGTACCGAGGAGTTTCTTTCTTAGTGGAGAGGGCTCGTGTGTGTGGATCCTTGAATTAGTTACCTTATCTTGAGGTAGATACCAAGTAAATCCTTCGTATTAGCGTTGCAAGTGTATTTCGTGTTTCATTCAGCTACATATCATCATCATGAAGCAAGACAACAAGCGCGACGAGCTATTCACCCTCCACCCCTCTAGCTACAAATTGACTCTAACAAGTGATATCAGAGCGAGATCGCTCTTCACCGGAATCATCGTCGAAAAGGGCAACGAGCTAGAGGGAAAAGAAGTTGAAGCAAGTTCAACAAAGTCAAAGACTTTAAAAAGCTCAACTTCAAATAGAATTCCAAGATGGACTTGGATACAACACAAAGGTGCCTCCACCATTCACAATGACAAGTTTCGATTTTTGAAAATCAAGAATCGAAAATTTCTTCATGATGGAGATAGAGTAATGGTTTGCTCTAATGGAGGGATTTGAAGCTCCAATGGATTTGAAAGGCAAAATTCTCAAGAAAAGCAAATGGAGCAAGGAAAAAATTCAAAGGTGCAAGGCAAATGACAAGGTAACCAAATTATTGGTTAGTTTATTGCCAAGCACAATCATGAGCCAAATTAGAGATTATCAAGACACCAAAGAGCTTTGGAACAAATTGGTGAAGATTTATGAAGAACCCTCCACTTTACAAAATCAAGAAGAATCCAAAGAGGACAATTCATTGAATCAAGAGAAAGAAGAATTTGAAGTTGAGAGGTGCTCAATATCGGAAGAAGAAATTCAAGAAAAGTCATCCTCAAAAGAGCATAAAAATAAAGGCAAAGGAGTGTACTCATTATTTTATGTGCCTGAGGATGAAGATGAAGAGACCTCTACCTCTAGGATTGAGGGGGAGCGTGGACCTTTAATGTCGGATTAAGAAGAAGCCTCCTCATCTGGATCAAATGAAGAAAGTGTCACCCCCATAAGCAAAAGTATAACAATTTCAATTGTCAATAATAAAGATCATATCATTTGTTTTGAGTGTAGGGAAAAAGGATATTACAAAAGTAAGTGTCCCAAATTAACCAAAAAGAAGGGTTAAGTGGCACCAAAGGGCAAGGAGAGACCCAAGGATATCAGTCCCTCGGTCCGAAAAGGCAAGGAGCACATTGTGTGCTTCACTTGCCATCAAAATGAACATTATCAGAGCCAATGTCCAAAGGGGAAAAAACCAATCAAAGTCAAAGGAAGAAGCTCAAGTCAAGGAGGAGCTTCTAAAAGAAAACTCAAGGTATCATTTATTGAATCAATTCCTTTGACCCATGATAAAAAGCATGTTAGTTCTAATTTATATCATTTTAATGTTATTTATCATCATGAAAATAGAAAACATGATAAAGTTAAAGAAAAATATATAGCTTATCATGCAAAGACTACTTCACCTAACGTTAGAAAGGTAGATAACAAATTAGACAATAACTCTAAAGATATTAGATTAAAGCCCAAGAAAAGGAAAAATCAAGGATCTAATGAAAAATCAAAATTTGAAGACTTATGGAAAGAAAATCAAGTCTTAAGGTTAAGACTTGATAAATTAGAGAAGACCCTTAAAAAATTGACAAATGAAAAACAAGGGTCCAAAAGCGAAAACCTAGGTTTAGATAAATAAGAGTCATCCTATGGTCACAAAGGTTTGGGATACAAACTTAAAACCAAGAAGGATGTGGCCTCTTATCATAGAGTTCCATATAGCTATGGAACCAATCCTAGGTCTAGGGGTCAAGTCAAAGATACAAGGGAAGTTATCCCTGAAGTATTTTTGTCGAGACCAACGTGACTAAGACTTCTAAGAAGCCAAAGAAAGTCACCAAGAAGGTCACAAGGGAAGCTATCCCTAGAGTTGACCTAGAGAAAGTGATCAAGGCTTCTAAGAAGCCTAGAGCGGTCATTAGGAAGGTATGGAAGTTATCCCTAGTGAGTACCTAGAGCATCCAAGGAGCACCAATAGGCTTTGGGTTCCTAGGAGCATATTCTCTACGCCCTAGATGGGTTAGAGAGTGTCAACTTTAAATGGGTGGGATGGTTAACCCAACTTTGATAAAGTTGACACTTTGAGGCATTTTCAAGGTTTTTGTTAACATTTGAAAATGAAAAGGATTAATTGTTTACTCTTTGGAAGAGTCAAATGTGCCAAAATTTGAGGAATTGAATTAATTTAAATTGGCACAAATGAGGAAAAACAAAAGAAATGTCAAGTTGGGTTTTGACATTTTCTTAAGAAAATGTCAATAACCTAGGATCATTTCATTTAACTTAGTTAAGAATTAAGGATACTTAGATAGATTATCTAGGTATATTTTATTTATGCTAATTGCCATGATTGTTTGCCCATCATATGCCATGACATCATATTTTGCATTCATTTTTATTATTAAAAAGACAACAAAAATATCATGTCATGTCATACATACATCATGTAGCAATAGTATGTTTTCTTATGAAAATTATTTATTTTGATGTATGTCATATATCATCCTACATTATTTTAATTTCCTTGTAATTAAAGATAATGACATTTACTAACAAGTGACATCCTAGGTGGATGTTCATAAATTAAAATGTCTAGATAGATATGCATGATCCCTAGTTTAGAGCAAAACCAAAATCTACATCTCACAAAGACTACAAGGTGACTTGTACGTGTTTTAGTGCACATTAGATACAAGTGGGATGTTAGGATAATGAACAAAACTCAAGATGTTGATTTAGTGCATCTATTCGAGTTTTGATTTCATCAAAATACATATTTATGTGTACTCCAATCATTGGGAAAGCTAATGTACAAGTCATGTGCATTGAGCTCAAAAAATATAGTTGAAAATTGATTTTGAAAATCATTTTAAATATACTTTGGAAAACCTTGGTGAAGGTTATCTTTTGATAGTAATCATCATTGAAAACTTAGACACAAACTAGAAGAAAACATTGAAGTTTTCAAGTTTGTGTCAATCTTTGAAAATAAGGTATATTTTCTTAGAAAACTATTTTTCCATGATAGTATATACCCTAAATAATGTCTACAAGAGTTTCATGGTTTTAGAATTTTTAGGACATTTCTGAATTTTGCTGAAATTGGATTTCAAGAAATCATAGCTCCAATTGATCAATCGATCGATTGGATAGTCTCAATCGATCAAGCGATCGATTGAAATGAGGGTTTCTCACGAGCAGAAACACACGGAATCGATCTGCTAAGATTCAACGTTGCCGTATCGATCGATCGATTCAAGCGTTTTCTCTACAAACAGAAGCTCGCGGAATCGATTAGCTGATCGATTAAATAACTTCAATCGATTGAGCCCCAACCCCAATCGATTGAGAAGACTGATTTCAACACTTTAAGCCATTTTTAGTATCCACTCCTAACCCCTTGGAATATATCAAGTTTTGGATTTCCTAAAGGTTTAGGGATTCCAAGTCATTTGGTGCAATGACAGAAGTTTGGAGCATGTCTTTAGGGGGAGTCACTCTTTAAGGACATGAAAATTAATTTTTCAAACACTATAGAAGATGGTTAACCTTCGTTAAAGTAAATGCACAAGGTTGAACATTGAAAAACAATGGAGAGTGGATATCTTCATTGTTTAGTTGTGGATGCTCTAGGATGAGCATTATGAAGTGGATCAATGCTCAAGAGTGAGCATTGGATACAATGAAGGATATGGGACTTTCATTGTTGGAATGATGAATGCTCTATGATGAGCATTGTAAACTGGTTAACGCTCAAGGGTGAGAATTAAGACAATGAAGGGTCTGTGACCTTCATTGTAGTGTTGTGAACAACATGTGAGTAACTCTTCAGGAGGAGAGTTTTTAATGTGTACCAAAGAGGGAGAATGTAGGGTTTAAGTTAGGCTTTCATTACCTAAAGAGGGAGTTTGCCCTCTAGGAAAGGGAGAGAATAAAGAAAACCCTCATTCATGCTTTGACATGAAAGGAAGTTGAGGCTATGGGATTAGCCTAACTTAAATGTATTGTCAAATATCAAAAAAGAGGAGATTGTTGGTGCAATATCCCTTGGGTCAGGTTGACCAGGTTCACTAAACTTGAGTTAGCTCAAGCTTGAGTCTTAATATTTGAGTTTCAATGTTTGACAATATGTGGAGATTGCATGTGCAATCGTCCGATTGGAGAGATTGTTAGTGTAATTCCCCTTTAGTCAAGGTTTGATCAGTTAGATGTGAAGAAGAGTCAAGTAGGTCAAGGTTGATCGGATACTTGACTGGGAAAATCCTAACTGGAGGTTAGGCAGTTGGGAAAATCCTAATGAGTGAAGCTAGGTGAAAGTCCTGGTGAGTGAAGCTAGGCAGGTGAAAGTCCCGATGAGTGAAGTCAGACAAGTGAAAGTCCGACAGTGGAAAAATCCTGGTGAATGAAGCCAGGTGAAAATCCTATTGAGTAAAGCTAGGTGAAAGTGAGTGAAACCGGGCAGGTGAAAGTCCAGTGAGTGAAGCCCGGCAGTGGAAAAATCCTGATGAGTGAAGCCAGGTCAAAATCCTAGTGAGTGAAACTAGGTGAAAGTCCTAGTGAATGAAGCCAGACAGGTGAAAGTCCCGGTGAGTGAAGTCGGACAGTGGGAAAATCCTAGTGAGTGAAGCCTGGTGAAAATTCTAGTGAGTGAAGCTATGTGAAAGTCCTAGTGAGTGAAGCTAGGCAGATGAAAGTCCGGGTGAGTGAAGCCGGGCAGACTGAAAGTCCTAGTGAGTGAAGCCAAGCAGACTGAAAGTCCTAATGAGTGAAGCTAGGCAGATGGAAAGACCTAGCGAATGAAGTCAGGCACGTGGAAATTCAGGTGGGTCAAGGTTGACCAGACACATAGTCTTGGGAAGTCCAAGTAGGTCAAAGGAGTGACCGGATATTTGGCACAAGAAAATTCAGATGAGTCAAAGATGACCGGACATCCGGTGAAAGGAAGTCCAAGTGGGTCATGGAAGACCGAACATTTGGCACGAGACAGTAAATCCAAGTGGGTCAAGGTTGACCGATCACTTGGCACGAGGAGAAAAGTCCAAGTGGGTCAAAGGATTGACCGGACACTTGGTGAAGAAATCCTAGCAGGTCAAGGTTGACCAAATGCTAGGCATGAGGAGTTTCAACAGGTCACGGTTGACCGGATGTTAGATTTGGGAACCCTTGAGCTTGAATTAAGCAAGTCATGGGTGGTTAATCGATCAACCGACTGATTGAACCAAAGCCCAATCAATTAGCCGATCGATTGGGAGAGTGCTGCGACAAACAACAACCCAATTGATTGACCGATCGATTGGGAACCTGAATCGCAAGCACATAAGCTTCCCCAATCGATCAGCTGATCGATTGGGCACCGCCAATTGATCGATCGATCGATCGGTGGCTGGAATTCTCGCGCGACGCGAAAAATGCTGAATTGATCTAGCGATCGATTCAGGCCTTTTCCAGCAGAGCACAGAGGCGCTCTGAATCGATTGATCAATCGATTCAAGTCTTCCCAATCGATTGGGATATGACCGTTGCGCAGGTAGCGAGTAATGGACGGTTGCGATTGCGTGGATGTGACGTGGCAATCGATTGGGAGAAAGCCCAATCGATTAGGAGTAAACTCAATCGATTGGGAGCCCTAGAAACGTCGAGTATAAAGTCGTCACGAGCTTTCATCTCCGTAGAGTTCACTCGAGCATTCTCCCGATCTTCACACGACTTCTTCGACTACTATTCGCCAGTTCTTGGAAGCTCTTGGAGACAAATGCTGTTGCACTTCCAAGGTTCAAGAGGCATCTACAAGCAACAAGAGAGCAAGAAGAAGGTTTTTCATTTATATTCTTTGTATTTTTCTTCTTGCGTTGAGTTGTATGCTTGTGTGGGTGTTGTAAGAGGTTTCTCAACCTCCGATAGTACTGAGGAGTTTCTTTCTTAGTGGAGAGGACTCGTGTGTGTGGATCCTTGGATTAGTCACCTCATCTTGAAGTGGATACCAAGTAAATCCTTAGCGTTGTAAGTGTGTTTCGTGTTTCATTCCACTGCATATCATAATCACGAAACAAGACAACGAGCACAACGAGATATTCAAACCCCTAACTACATATCGACCCTAACATGGATCATAATCCCTGCACCTGACACGGTCCATTTGCATTTGAGATGTGTCGAACACTGCCCAAACCTTGTCCCGGGCCTCAAGCAGCCTGACCCAGTTAAGACATTAGCAATACTAGAATAAGTTTACTTTTTTGGTTAATTAAGTTGTTCGAAATAATTTTTCAAAACAAGAGGCCAAAGGAATGGATAAGAATTTTCTAGAGTTTCTGTTTATAAGAACAAAAGGTAACAGATCAACAAATTTTCCAAAGGCTACATGTAAAGTAAGGAATTTCCCTACAGACACTTCTAGTTTCATGAATTTTGCAAAGGGTGCACCTTCTCTAATTTTTTGCAAACTCGAGTTGAGATGAAATGAAATGGACAAATTCACTATGCCCAATAGATTTCATACTCGAGTTGAATCAATACAGCCAATCCCAAATAGTTGGAACAAACAAGGCTCGATAGTAACAATAATGATGAAGACTGACCTGACCGATGATAAGATTGGCACTCGACACATCTTTCTCTTTCAGCTTCTTTAGTAACTCAAGTGCGGAACTAGTTAAGACAACAGAGGCATCAGATAGATAGCAATATATTTTGTACAGGAAGAAATACAGAGTCAGCTCAGAATACCCGGTAAGATTATATTGTATGCAGTACAGAATTACTCTACTGCATCCATCAAACCAACTGTTTGAATCCTTCAACTCCTCTAGCAGTTGAAGCAATCTATCCAATTCTCCTTCTGTTTGAAGATGTTCCTTGATTTCAAGGATAAGACATTAATCAATGATGTCTAACAATTATCCATTATGTATAACCTTAAATGATAGCTGAACAAAACTTTGAAGAACAACCAACTTAAAGAGTACTTACAAGAAGGGATATAACAGCTTTAGGTTCTATGTTAGCTCCAGATCGCTTGATTTCAGCATAAATACCAAGTGCATCATGTATTTGTCCATTCGATGAGAGGGCTGACATGAGCACACCATTGATTTCATTAAGGTAATTCACTGGTATTTCTTTATTCAAAATAATCTGCATAAGAAAACAAAATCAGTGTCATGCTAATCATTGTCTATATAAGTGATATTAGATTTACCCAGTCTATATTAACTCTTTATCATAAGAGTAAATACTAGAATCCTAATCTATCTTTTTCATCTATAACCTTTCATATTTTATCACTTCAGATTAATATTATATTATTATGAATCCAGAAGGTTCACAACAATTATGATATATTTATGGGTATCTCTTCGAGATTATCTTCTCTAGAACTACCCTCAATAAGTTGCACTTTATCCTTAGACTTCAATAGTTAGCCCTAAAAAGTATATCACAAATGTGGTAATTAACCCAACAAAATATAGAACATAAGACGTAAAAGGAGCAATAATTGCCTCAATCGTGACAAGGGAAGTGTATGCACAAAAAAAAGATTACCTGTTTTGCCATCTCAAAATTTCCAAATTTTGCATATGCATTCACAAGAGACATATAAATATACTTAGTAAATCCGACTTCAGAACGGCACATTTGTTCACGGTACTGCATGAATTAATAGGTTCTTTTATAAGTGGCAAAGAATGAATTTGTGATCCATGGATCTAAAATAGAATCATGAAAATTGAAATTTAGAAGCTCATTATCTACAGATCATACTAACCTTGACAATATCTTCTTCACATTCACAATTAGCTATCAAATAGCTGTAAGTCTCAGAGTCAGGTTTCAGATTTGCATGTTCCATTTGTTTCAAAACCATTAGCGCTCGATGATTGTTTTTCTGCAATACAGAAACCAATGAAAAAGGAAATAAAAAAACACCCTAGATACAAAAGAAAAGAGATCTAGGCACAAGGCCAAGGAAACAAAATCATATTCAGGGGTAGCTACTTTCATTTTGAATTCCATGTTTAGACAAGTTAGGCCAAATGAAAGTAGCTGCGGATAGATCTTAGATGTCATTTAAGATTAAGAATTATTTGCTAAAAAAAAATATTTGTTACAGGCATCAAAATTTAGATTATATTAATAAGGTAATTTGTCAGACTATCGAGAGAACCTTCACACATCACGGTTGCATATCAATGATTAACAACCAACTAAATAGTTATTAACAGTGTATAAGAAATTTATCATCTTTTGATTTTGGTTGCATCTATTACAACCCTCAAAGGTTAGATTGTTTTTCGGAGTTGACCAATATCAGAAAAGAATGTACAAAAGTTTGCTAGATGAAAATAACATTTAGACCCAAAAACAAAAATTCTTCAGCAGTGACAATGTTGAGAATAAATCACAACAGGTGAATACTATAACATTTTGGATAGATGACCTACCAACCAATTTTAAGATAATATCAAATCAAGAAGACATATTGTTCAAATCTTTGCTACAGCTGGTGAGTAAGAGAATAGAGTGCCAAATTAAACTAATTCATGAGCTGTCTTGAGACACTCTAATCAGCTAACCACACATAAAGTAGAGAATATAGTAGTAGTCTAGGTTAAGATAGGTCTTCTAAATGGCATAAACTTTTGAGTAAGATGTGATATAATTAAATGTAATAGGTTCTTCATTTTTTTCAATGTTCTCAAGAAAGAAATTGTTATAAAAATGATTCATTCAATGGTTTTGAGAAATCTGTTTCATTTTAGAAAACCAAATGAAAGATACAGAGAAATAAACTAACTACTATACTTACCTCCCTAAAATACCCTGCCATAATAGCATTATACATGGCTGTCGTAGGCATTACATTCATCTCCTGCGCATCTATTATTACATTGTATGCACCTTCGAACTGCTAGCCAGAAAATACTTAATTAAACATCAAAACTTAACTTCATTAATATTGAGAAAATCAAAATTATGGTCAAAAAAATACTATAATGTTGTATAATTTTCCACTATCCCTATTATTTTAGCCTAATACTCGCTTATATATGTGAAAAGTATCTCTTTTCATTAAGTTCCCAGAACTATGACTAGTTCAGTGAAACAGCTCCAAAGAACATAGCATGAACGCATGCAACAAAATAGCAAGTCATTCTTGCTACCCTTTGCTTAGCTGTTTTTCCTTAGTTGATTTCTCTATTTAACAGGTGACAAGAGTTCACCCATGTGGGACTAACAACATTTGACATCATATGGTGCTTCCAAAATATTTACATATCTTCATGGCACAAAATGAACAAGAAATTGTACCAAATGAGTATATCATATGACAAAGGAACTACAAACCATGGACTTGATAATCAGGAATATTAGTAAAAACTATACCAACATACATCTTTCATCTTCATGTATAGGTGTATTATCCTTTTCAAGGTGTCTTCTGTTGGTTGCAAATTATGTTGCCGCATCACCAGAAAGATTGGATGAACCTAAATTAACAAATATCTCAATTTCAATAAAAAAAATGCAATGAGAACAAGTGGAAATAACTTTTGAAATGGATGAGACAAGTTCAAAATATTTCAACATAGACTGGTCAACACAAGTTATGAAACAAATGACCTCATTGCCAACCTTTTGATGTACAAAATTGTATCATTAATAATCCCCAATTTCTAGATCTTATAGTGTATGTACATCAGAAACAGGAAATAAATGATCTCATCTACTGTTTAACTCAATTATAGATGCAAATTACAAGATTCTGTAGCCCAATTAACATAGTACCAGAATAAGTTATGGTGTAATTAAAAAATTAAGGTTTTTTACCTGGTAGTCTTTTTTATATTCCTTATTGTTAGACAACCCCACCTAGCGGGATAAGGCTTGGTTGTTGTTTTTTTATTATATTCCTTATTGTAACTTTACAATTTAAACACCTATAATGTGTGGTTTTCCCAATTAGGGCCCTACTGTGTCGGGCATGGTTTAAAATCTCGTGCAATACCGAGCAACATGGGTGAAACATTTAGTTCTGCCCACCGACCAGCACCGGACATGTAGCGCAAGCCCACAGACGCATCGCGAGACTCGCGGCCGGCGTGGACGCTTCGTGCAAGCCCAAAGGTCACTAACAGCACATGGGGTGAAGGTGCTTTAATTAAAACTTACGTTAATTCAATCAACTTTTAACTATAATAGGGATAATTTAAATAGACTTAATTAAACCCTAACAAAACTATCCCATTAACTTTATATATATTATTTTTATATTTAAATATTTAGATTAAATTTTTTTAATAAATATATTTTAAATTTTAAAAATATCGAAACTATACATGATATGATACCGAAACTGTATCGTTCTGAGACTGAAACGTCGGCATAGGTCAAGATTTTAAATCACGACGTTGGGTTTGTGAAAAAAATCCTTTTTTTCTTTCTAATTTCATTTTTATAAAATAACTTGAAAAAAAAAGAAAAAAAAAACATTTCTCATCCTCCTCTTGTCATTATTGTATAATAGAATTTAATTCTGACATAAACGCTGCTCATTTTCCCTCAATAAAAAAATATTACAAAAAATGGGGAAAATAAGGAAAAAAACAATAGATTGTTCTCTCATAACCAAACAAGACCACAGAACCAACCTTTCCTTAAAATAAAGATATCAAGCTAATAATCAACAGCATAATCTACTAGTAACCTTTTTTTAAGGGAAGTAGTTAAACTTAAACCCAGTAGAGACTATCAGCAAAAATGAAACAGAAGATTAATGTTTTACTTCTCAGCCTGGTTAACTGTTCCAATGTTTGAGTTTCTGCATAACCATAATGGGCAGAAAACCTTGGTTATCTTGTTTTAATCCACATAGAAAATGGTAGTTGAAGAGAGAAGCATACCATCTCAAGTTGGCCACTTTGCTCACAAGCGTGCAATATTGGACTAAGAACTTCAATTGGCACACACAGACCGGATTTATACATATGATCCACTATATCAAGGGAAACGCAAACCTGCAAGTAAGCATCGAACATTTCGTTCATGCAATAAGAAACAAAAGATAATGGTGAAAAAGCAAACTATCAAGTGAAGCTAAAGAAAACCTGACAGTTTTAGCATAGTCTATAGATAATCAGTGGAATATTCTAACTGATATGTACCAATAAGAATCCAGCTTGAACTTAAAACCATAATAGGTCTTAAAATCAGTACAACCAGTATAAGCGGACCCAATCCCATGTTGAATAGGTTATTTCTCTACTAATATCCAGATCTTTATATTGTTGTTAATTGTGCTTAGAGTTTATAGTCTCCCTACCACTAATTGCTTCAATTATAAAAAATTCAACTTGTCTAATTATAGAACCTATCTCTTGTCTGTGAACATGACCATACCACCTTTACGCTATTTTCTCTTTTTATATCTAATGGAATTACACCTAAATACTCTTGAATAGTATTGCTATTTTATTTTCTTACAAGTCTGCACATCTATTTTGATAATCTCGTCTTGCAATTGTGTCAAACATCACATTTAGATATTGGCGCTCTATATCCCTATTAATTACATGTAAGTCTATAAAAGAAATTTGATCCATGAATCCTAATTGCTTGTACCAGGGTTATATTTTTTTTCTTTTAAATTAGAGTGCACAAGGCGATCACACAGGCCTTCAAAAGCTGCACTTCATTTGCACTACGCCTAATTTGCAGTAGTTTTTCACCAATTTATTTTAGTTATCCCCTCTTTTTTGTTATTTTTAAATAAAAATATTAAAGTTCAGAGTGAATTTATTCTAATTTAACTCATATCAATTAACAGAATATTGCCAGCAAAGAACAAACAACGAGAAATTTATCTTGACCACTATAATTATCATTAAAATTTCAAAATTTAGTTCTAAATATATTTAAGTTAATCGATCTTGATTAGTTAAGCATTTCTTAAGTAAAGACTGCAATTTCTATGCAGAACTTGATTCCCTACTAGTAAGAAAAAGATACATATATCCATGATTATTATCTCTCTCAAAAGAACTCAAATGTTCAGCTAATAAGCATTATCAATCATGAACATATTAGAACTGAAGGTTCAAATGGGAAATGGAACCATAGAAATTCTAGTTAATATAATTAAAAATGATAAATTTGCATATTACTAGTGATACAATCTCGCATGCAAGAATTTGATAGAGAAATAATATTCAAGTTGGGTCTAATGTAGCTTGATGATGATAATTACAATCAACTTCATAAGTAACAAAATCCAAAATTTTATTATGTTTGATTCTCTTTCCAAATCCTTTATGCAAATTTTTGTGTCCCTTGTATCTTCTCCTTACATAACAATTTAAATCTTCTCCAAGGTTTTAGTCATAGGTATATCAAGAATAATTTCTCAATATTCTCTTTCAATTTGGTCATTCAATCCAACATCAGGAGCATAAGTACCTAGAATATTAATGAATTCTGAGCGACCTAAAAATAAAGGTAGATCCGGTACTTTAGCGACCCCCCTAGTGTCGACCCCACGGATATGGAGAGAGGAAAATGCAGGTACATAGGCCATAGGCGCATGGTGGGATAAATCTCAGATCGTCAGTTCCTGAGAATCGATCCCTGGCCATTGCGCCAGAGATGACATGCATCCACCGTCTGCGCTACGTCCTGGGGGCAAAATGACCTAAGCTTATACATATCAGGGGCATAAGTTAACCAATTAACAAGCTTCAACATTAATAATCTGCAAACATGCACCTATGCATATACCCTAATTAATGATCTAGAATTTAATTGGCTTTAATTATTTTGAATTGATTTTTTCATTTACGTGGTGGTTGAATTGAATCAGAATAGCATCACAGACTTAGCACCAGATGGAAGGAGGTCATTGACTGACAGAAAGTTCAACTTTTCTGTTCACGGCCTTAGTAAAAGAGTTCAAAAGAATTTTTTTCCTTCCAATTTTTAACATCTACAATCTCTTTTATTTTATGAATTGCACAACTATGTTTTTCTTTTTTTAAAAAAAAAAAACAAGCTATTACACAGAATCTCACTATTGTTGTCTTTCATGTATTATCATTGTTAAAAAACAATCTTTCCAATAAGAATTAAATCATGAATATCAGAACAGCATGACAGAAGATGAGCCATAAATAACCTTATTGGAGCTGCAACAGAGTGATATGAGCTTCTCGTATGATGCAATGGAGGCTGCAATTCCAAGTTTCTGGTGTGTGTTAATGAACTTCGATATAACATCTTCCACCTTCAATGTTGACATCTTATCATAAGGTCAAATTACAGACTAAGAAAGGATGATAAGTGTAGTCTAAACTTAACCAGTAACAGACATAATGTTGCAGGAACCAACTTCAAAGCTAAAAAATTGAATAAGAACATTCACATAATGTGCATTACATTTAGTTATGTAGATTACACTCAAACTAAACAAAATACATTATGTATTTTACTCAGTAAAAACTTCAATTGAATTCTATAAAATGATAAATAATTCATACAGAAATGTTTATGTACCAGCACAGTGAAAACTAGCATAGAAGTTATTTACTAGTTAAAACTAGCACAGTGAAGATGAGAATACTAAGATGAATATGAGAAGTTATTAGAAAGAATAAAATCCAAAATACTAATATTCAAGAGCATCAATAAATAAAATGAAAGAAAATAGGCTGAGATGGTATGGGCATAAATTCAAAGACAACCAAAAGGATTTTATAGTTAAAAGAGTTGAATCTAATAGAATGAAAGTTGTAAGGAGTAGAGAGATCAAAGAGAACATTACGCATAGTAACAAAATATACTTTCAATAATTTAAATATTAATAATGCTATGATTTTGCATAGAGCTCAATGGAAGATAAAATTCATGTATTCCTGTAGACAGTTAATCTTAAGTAGTTGGGACAACCACGGCGACGACGGCGATGGTGATGATGATGTTGCGGGCAACATATTGAGTCCCATCACCAATCCCTGACATCTATGGTTCTCCGCTGTCATTTGGACTCCTAAGTTTCTTCTAAGGAGTGCAAGGAACAATGATCTACAGAAAAGAGCTTATTTTTAGAAAAAAAACAATAGAACCTCTGCTGATTATATAAATTATTTTTCAATCAATTGCACCAGCAGAAAGCATGGAGAAGTGATTGTAAAGAGATGGGAAGGCAGGCATGAAGGGAAGAGGAAGCAGTCGAAATCGGTTCAACATTTAGGTTTGTACTGGTTGATATGGTATAGATCTCTAATCAAGTAGACTTATTTGATAAAATTTATTTATAGCCCAATTTCTAATCACTGACTATGTGCTAGAAAGATAAATTTCAGGGAGTAATATCTGTCTAAGGTTAAGTAACTTTCAAATTTTCATCTCTTTTATATTAAGCATTGAATAAGCACAATTTCTAATCACTGACTATGTACTATAAACATAAATTACAGGAAGTATATTTGTAACTTTTAAATGATTCATGTCTTTTATATTGAGCATTGATTCAACACAATTACTTTGTAAACTATGCTTAGCAATAAGGTTGTAAACAATGTTTAGCTACTCTTCATTTTCTCAACTCAGGAATTTATTGTTCAATAACTTGAGACTAACTTTGATCAGTAGACTTGATCTTTAATGTATCAATTTTGAGATCTTAGCTAGAAAAAGCAGCAAGCACAATTCTTGGATGGCAATAACGTGGGACATAGTGAATTTTTCAATTGTCGTCCCCACTCCCATATAAGAAGCAGATTGGATTAGGATAGGGCAGGGTGGAGGAAGAAAAATACTCGGGGCAAGTTCAATCGGGCTTAGAGTAGGTTTGTTCAGGGCAAATTCGGTGTGAATTTTAGGACAAGGGGTGGAGTAAAAAACAAATCCCATACATGCTCTGCCCCACATACCAAACACAATCAGGTCAAGGCAGGGAAGTTTTGATGGGCACGAAACAAATTATCATCCCTACTTCAGACAAGGACATGCAACATGATCTCTAGAAACATTAAAATTATCATTGTTCATTATGAAAAGATTCTCACCACTAAGTTCGGTAAAGAAGTTACATATTTACAAATGAAGGATGAAATGTCCTCCTTCCATAGTCCTGCAGTAACAAAACATATGTTAAAAAAATGTAGAACCATGAGAAAATTGATGACAAAGTAGTTTTACAGTCCAAAAGAAACTGATCTCAAGTAATTACAGTTCAAAAAAGCACTAATTACAGGTTCACTAACAAGTGGTAGATAATCAAATAGCATCAAGCAAGATGTAGTCTAAACTTCATCAACATAATAAAGAAAAAGAAACAAGTGGAAGAGACAACTATAGCAAGCATTTGATAAAAATTGAGTTCCTAAAGTCTGAAAATTTGTGTATATGTCATGGCATCATCTCTAACAAGGCTTAAAGTAAGGCATCTGACAAAAATCATGTTTCAGTAATGTAACATGCTGACAACCAACATGCATTGAAGTGTGCCAAGATAAAGTCAGATGGATTTTTCTTCATTGATCTCCTTACACTTGGCTTAAATAATGAAGTTAAACAAGTTAAACATCTAAAGCAATGATATATCTTACTAAATCATATATTATTTCATATATTATATAGATTTTTAATTATAACTAAATTACAAAGTTGTATCAATCAAACCTAATTAATTAAATATTTAAGCTCAATTATAAAGTATATAATTAATAGGTAAGTATAATTATTTATGTATAAAATAAAAATTAAACTATTTAATATTAACTTAGAGTTAATTATTATATACCTAAATTTACCTGTAATTGTTTATTAATTGACTATAAAGTATGTAATACTTTTAATTAACAAATTAACTGATATTAATTGACTAATTTAATTACGTATAAACTTTAATGTATATAATACTAATATATTTAAACTTAACTGTAATTAAGTAACGACACATAAGTTTACAATAACTTACAAAGATATAAAGTATTATAATTAAATTTAAGGTAATAATCTACCAATTTGATATTAAAACATAATTAATAATTAAATATAATAAAATTAATCCACGCAATTAATTTATGTTACAGGCTTATAATGATAATTACTCTATCATATTAGTCCATATATTTAATTTATGATATAAGCTTATAATTATTAATAACTATATTACCTAGAAATAATCAAAATTATTTAATATCTAATCACATATATTAATAATAAGTTTAATAAACTGATTGCATTGTACATTAATTATAATAAAAAAACTTAATAATATAACATATTAAGCTTAATAATTTTATTAGCTTACTAATCAACAACTATATAACTTCATAAGTTTGATAACATAACTTATAGATTATTATCTATAAATTTTAGTTAATTAATTGATCAATAACTTAATAATTTAATAATTTAAATAATATAACCTATAAATTGATTAAATTAATCATAAACTTTATAACCAAACTATATCAAGTTAATTTATATTAATTAATTAATTCAATAAACTTTATAACTCATTGATCAATAACATCATATCTTACTCCATAAACAGATTATAGATTAATTAAATTATAGATGTACTCTTCAAAGACTTTGGAAACCACTTCCTCCTTTCTTCCATGTTTTCTCTTCCTCTCATTCTCTACCTTATTTTTCCTATATGCCCAGTAGATTCTTTGTCAGCCCATGCCAACTAGGACAGGATGAGTATTGTTTGATGCCATTCAGTAATGCTTCGTCATGGACAGCAAACCACAAAAAACCTATGTCGGTATAGCTCAAGTTCAATTAGCCGATTGAACAAAGAGTTACAACAATTCCTTTTCTGAGAATTGAGAGTACTAGGATCAAGTCCATAAATTTGACAACTGCTAACTGTAGCCTCTACAGGAACAAAAAGTATTAATTTACATCTATGTTGAGATTTATGTAAATATATTCTTTTCCATATTAAGATCCTTTGAAGGAATAACACTAGCACAAGACAGTGTTGACAATCTAGTAATTTGTTAATCTTGCTAAGAATCACTAGTCCTGAAATCACTAATCTGCCATCTCCCTCAATAGGTGCAACTTAAGGCTGCCAACAAACATAAAAGTCTCTGGATTCTTGTGCTCTGTTAATATTTGTTGTAAATATATCATATCCAAACTGCGCCATAGATCCGGAGAGAGTGCAGCTTGCTAATCACAGTTCGAGAGTTATCCCATAGCCCTTCATGAAAGAAGAGTAAGAAAATAATTTAAAATGGTCAAGCACTTCATATCCCATAGCCACAATCATTCTACAACATCTATATCTATCACTCAACTTAGTGTCATTGGAGTTGCACAAATTATTCCCTGTCAATTGATCCCTTATCTACCATCGAGTGTCAGTTATATATTTTTCCAACTAATTATTGCATTAAATGGATTGCATGAGCTAAAAGAAGAAAAGGCATCTACCAGCTGTATTGAGCTCAAAAAAATACTTCTCTGCTAAATCCTCCAGTTGCAATGTCCCTAAGGACCTAAACACACACTCTATGCACTTTGGAGAAGAAATTCTCCCCATATCTACAATCTCCAGCAATTGCAAGAGGTCCTTCTTCCGATCACTACCACTTCGACAGAATGCCAACAAGTAGCTCTCTGAAAAAACAAGGTAGCATAAGATTTGCAGCAAAACCAACAAGACATCAGCTAAAATGCACTCAATAAATCTAAATAGTACAGTTCAAGAAAATTATGTTATTTAATTAAAGTTGATAAAACACAGACAGCAGATTACAAAGCTGATATCTCGAAAGATGCAAGAGAATTAGACAAATATATCGATCCATGCAATCATGTTATGGTGTCCCTCATAAAGAAGTGGATTTTATTAACATTTAGCAACTCCAAGAACCACTTGGTTGGTTGTTGTCACAAATGCACCATTTAAATGGTATGAAACCTTGGGCTCCATATACCTCGGAATCTGGACTGGTATAAGTTGAAGATATTTTTTTAATCTCCCAAACTCAAGAAGTATAAAGGCTTTTAGAAGAGGATGACAACTTTTTATTGGATCATGACTCAGATAAATTTATAATGTTAGGAACAAACATATCAACCAAGTAGAATAAGGTGGAATTTTATCTATCATAGTTATAACACTAATTTTAGAGTGCATTATGCTACTGTAGTTTATATCCAAAGTAATGTAAGAAGAAATTACCTTTGCAATATCTGGTTTCCGCAAAACCTAACAAGGCTAAACCATAACTTAGCAAGGAAAATTCAGGCAAACTGACCAATCAAAATTGTTCCAGATTATGCAAAATTCATATAGACAAGAACTAGTTAGGCCAATCAATATCTGGGTTGTCTCATATTGCAGTTAGAAGACTAAGCCTGAACAAATTCTTATAAAGCTCAATTTAATTAGATAGGTCAACTTGTTAACCAAGTGTCTATTTCTAAAGACATTAAGTAGGGTTAACCTTATTGTTACATCAATTAAAAAATGTCAATATAACTAAACATAAAAGAAGTTATAATTTGAAGAATCATCACTGATACACTCAAACTAATGAAGGAAACAACAAAACATTGAAAAAAAATAGTATCATGTGCTTATAATTTGGTAAAGAAAAAAGAAGAAATTCAAGACAATTCATGAGGGAATTACCAATATAGCAAGAACAGAATTTGTTTAAGCAAAAAACCAAAAAAAAAAATGATGCTATTAATAGATAAACCACAAAATAACAATTTAAGTAAAACATTTTTTAACAAATTCAACACTTACCTATAAAGGGATACTTGTCTTCAAAACTACCAACTTTGACTAGATCAAGAAGTTCCTCTATCTTTTCTTCATTACCCACCATTATCCAAAAAACCATTTCATAGTAACCTATTCTCGAATAATCAGGAATCTCATTTTTAAATAACTCAATGAACATCTGGAATCCTAGTAAGATTTTCTTGTCAATCATGTAATTTAGAAGCGGACCATAGCTTTCTTCCTCAATTGGCATGCCCTTTTCAATCATGGATAGAAAAAGTCCATGAACTTTATTGATATAAACTAAAGAATCTTCTTCTTTCCTACAACCTCTAGCTTTATCTATGCAAAGCTTTATTAAGGTGTTGTATTCCTTCACACCTGTTTCTCTCCCTAGCTTTTCGAAGAACTGCAAAGTGGACTCGGTGCCAAGTTTGTCAGCACATTTTTTCATCAGTTCTATAAATCTGCGAGATTCTACATTCTTGAATATATATTTCTTCTTTCTTTCCCTCAATAATATCTTCTTAGATTGTGTTGTGCAATTCTGAGATCCATTTGAAAACCATGGAAAATCTAATACATTCTTGAAAGGCATATCACCGGTGGAATCTCTGGAAGAATGAGGAGCAGTCGTGGCCTTATCACGATCACCTTATAACATCAAAAAGGAAATGCTTAAAATATTACACTGCAGATAAGAGAAAGGAAAATTTCTATTTAAAAAGAACTCATTCATATCCTTTAGGGATTAAATTGCAAATCATGTTAGCCACTCATCTACTTCTGTCAATCCAAACAGAGAATAATGGATTGCAGTTGACTACAAACTCCAGAAAAATTATAAGATACCACAGAAATATTTCACATTGTAAACATAGGACAAAATGTGCACGGTATAACTAACATAGACACAGACGAGAAAAGAAAAAATGATGCAAAGAACATAATGTTGGGTCAAAAAACTGAATTATAAATATAGTGTGAACATGGAACAAAGATGCACACAACATAACTAACATAGATTAAAAGGGCAGCTTGGTGCATGAAGTTTCTGCCGATATCGGATCCCGAGAAAGGATCTATTGTCTGCAGCCTTACCTGCTTTGTAAGAGGATGCTTCCAAGACTCGAACCCGTGACCTTTAGGTCATACGGCAACAACTTTACCATTGCGCCAAGGCTCCCCTTCAACATAACTAACATAGATACAGACCAAAAAAGTGTTAAACTAAATTGACAAAAATAACAGTAGTTGGATCTTTTTGCTAGCAGAAAATACTACTAGAGGAAGGCCAAAGGTTTATGCATAGCAGGGACAAACAATAGAAGTTCAGTGCTTCATATGAAATGGAAGATAAACATGAAGTAATAATATATTGGTTTGATAAGAGTAGATGAACACACTATCTCTACACATGAATTGCAGACTCATAGAAACTGAATTTATTTTGCAGAATAAAGATGTATCTTTCTACTCTCAAGTGAACCAGATGAATATGGAAAGGGTCTAATTTACCAAAGAAAAATAAGGTCGTCACTTGTGCAACAGTTAAAATTCTTAGCATTACAAGCGATAAACTTCTTCACTTGTGACTATCAGCAGAAAATTTGCATGCTATTGTACGTGATTTGCAAAAGAAAACGAACTTATTTTCTGATATACATATCTTAATTAGCTCAATATCTCATATTCAGTGAAAAGATATATCTAGGGCAGATCTTGTCTTAGTACCCAATTTGGTGTGATGCCAAAAAGACACAAATGGTCTGTCATTGCATCATTTTAATTAGCTTAATAACATGAGTACAAAAAATTAAAAGAAAAAAGAAAATTCATCTCATGATACAAGGTCAAAGCATAGTATTCCAATAAAACATACATACCACACAAGATTGACGATATGACACTTGCAATGTCAATGGCAGACTCTTTCCCTGAGAAAGAAAAAAAGGAACAAGGTTGGAAATAAATGTCAGAAAGTATTTTGCAATCTCGCCACCCAAAATTGCATCAAAAAGGCATCTTTGGACAACCCCCCCCCAAAATAATAATAATAATAATACTTGATTATTACCAGGAGCAACAACTTCGTTGGTGTTCGTCGATGAGGATTTCTTCAGACGCGCCAGCACCTGCAACGAGACGCCTGGCGAAGCCTTCGACGGTGTCCCTGCGGGCGGCGAAGGCAAATCAGCGACGTGGATAGGGTTGAGGCTCCTCTTGGCGATTGAGACATCCTGGCGTGGAGAGGCATTCTGGAACCTGTTGGAGGTTTTCGTGGCGGTGGAGGCGAAAAGACTAGCCAGTTTCTTCTCGGGCATGGGAGCGGAAGTAGCTGAGGGTTTCACCAGATGCAATAACACTTGATTATCACCAGGAGCAACAACTTCATCGGTGTTCGTCGATGAGGATTTCTTCAGCCGCGCCAGCACCTGCAACGAGACGCCCGGCGAAGCCTTCGACGGTGTCCCCGCGGGCGGCAAAGGCGAATCAGCGACGTGGACAGGGTCGAGGCTACTCTTGGCGATTGAGGCATCGTGGCGTGGAGAGGCATTCTGGAATCTGTTGGACGTTTTCGTGGCGGTGGAGGCGAAAAAACTGGCCAGTTTCTTCCTGGGCATGGGAGCGGGAGCGGAAGCGGACGAGGGTTTCTCACTTCTCAACTGGATTCGGCAAATTTATAGAACCGCGCCGTAAGTTTGAGAAATGCCCCAAAACAAAAAAAACGCTGCTTCATTTTTAAAAGTGCAATTTAACAAATGAAAAAAAATGAAAAGGGTTGAATGATAATTCAGCAATTAATAAAAAAGACAGGAGGCAAAATGAAAAACTTCTACTTTATAAACCCTAGCGCCCAAACCAAAGTCATCCTCGGATCTCATCCACAGCTACACGACGCAACGCTACTCAGGTGCTCCTCTCTCTCTTTCTCTATCTCTCTCTTTGAATCTTCTCCTTCGATCGAGCGAAGAGTTCGATCGATCTCGAGTGAGATGGGCTCTTTATCCGTGCTGACCTGATGCTTATCGGGAACAAAGATGCCGAGATAACTATTTCGTAGCCGGATGTTATGAAACATCTGGTGAGATCGCCGGATGCTTCTCGAGATTGAATTCTTCATGTTTGTTGCTTCTGATTTCCAATTTCTCAGGGTAGATGATAGATCGTAAAGGAATACAATCATGCTACTTGGCCTACACATTTTTGCTGTCGATCCCTCCTCTTGCAACTCCGGAGTCGGGATAGGAAGAGGAAGTTGTTTAGGTTACAGTGGAGTGAGAATAGATCCTTGATAGGTGGAGCTTCTATGGACGCTTAGTGTTTTTTTTTTTTTTTTTTGAAGATTTCAGTCTTTCCTTTTTGTTCTATTTTTTTTCTGTATCTTATAGTTAGGTTTCTTTTATATGTTTGTTTGTATTGTCTTTATTTTTCTGTTAATAATGTAAGACTTTAGATGACTAATAATTGATTATGGGCTTTCATTATGGTTCCTTTAATAGCTTGGTTAGGTTTTTAGCAAGGTTCAAAATCTCGCACTCTGTCAGAGTTTCAGTCTTTGATTGAAATGATATTACTATGGTGCTAGTGTTGGAATGGAGACTGAAGGAGGAAGAAGGTGGTATTGAGTTTCGTTTATTTATCGGAACAATAGTTTCGACCAGTTTGCTCGGCCCGATACTAGATTTTAAATTATGATTTTTAGTGTTGAAAATTTTAAAAGAAATGTTAATTGGAAGCTTTGTATGTTGATCTTTTTGGCGTAGTCGAATTTGACTTCCCAGACGCTAAGGAAAAACTGTTGCATGACCCTTGTTGGTGTCATGCCATGCCTATGGTTCATGGAGACTCGCTTAGGGTGTTTTATTTTAAAACTATGGATATTTCAGTTTTGGTGGATCACTACTAGAGTTGCATTGTTAACAAGCTGCTGAACTGCAGTTTATCGATTTTGATCTTTTAGACAGTTTGTTAACTTGCCTTTTTTAGCCTTTCTCGGTTCTTTCTTTTATGTTATCCCGTGTCCATGCATCATTTTCTGGCTGATCTATTTGGAAATTCTGGTGCAACTGGATTAAAAGAGGGTTAGATCTTTTTACTCTTTAAAATGGATTTTGTTTTCCCAATATGCTTTTGTTTTCTCATTGCCAGTTTACTGAATAGGGATGTATTATTTATTACAGTAGTGATTTTATTATTCGCTATAGGAACGAAGGATGAGCACTAGGCCTGTGCCAACAAGAGAGAGCCCTTGGGGCATACATGAAAGTGATACAAGAGAACTCAAGGCACACAGATGTAATGATCGACTAGAAGACATTGTTCAGGTTCTTCTTCTTTGTCTTAAATCTTTGAAATAACCTAGTGCCTTAAGTGTACGCTTCTCGTTCAATAGTGCATGCAGGATTTTTCTCTTTTGTTTCAAAGACAAAATAATATCTTGATTGGAAAAAAAACATATGCTCTCTTGTAACTGGGAGCTAGTCCTTGATGTGTATTTGTTAATGTATTTTGTTGTATTTTTCTATCCAGACTCCTCAGCTCTGTTTGTACATAACGATCGGTTCAGTATATTATCAGAAACTTGATTGATTTTGATACTTTAATCATGCTCCAAATTATATGGATCATATAGAGTTGAACCTATTGAATGAAAGTATAGTGTATTTTTGAAAACTTCACTCTTGTAACAATTAGGAAGATGGGACATTTCGATAGCTATGCCAAAGTATATGTGTCTGTTACTCCCAGGGTCAGAAGCAACATGTTTCGTAATTTGTTTTCAAGTTGCAACCCAAGCAGAGAGATCGATAGTGGAGTAGTTTATCTTCTGTACTAAATCCTAGTTAAAAGCTTAATTAATACCTAAGAGGCATCCCATGAGATTAACATGACCCAAATAATACTTAAGTCCCTAGTATTTATACTAGGAACGATCGATTAATTGATCTTTGTAATGAACTTATTGCACCTTTTTTAACCAAAGAGTCAACTATTGTCTTATTTTATTCATTGTTTATACTTATGTTAAACTAAATATGACTAGATTGATCATTGTCTTCCATCTAATCTGTTCTAAAGATATCGACTGTGGTAGTAAGTCAACTGCGATGTGCAGTCATATAGCATTTGTGTGCAATTAAATACTTTCTAAGACTACAATTTCTGTTCTAATGTGTTTTTAGCCTCTGCTTGCTTGGACTATTAAAGGTGTAGTAGCACCAGTAGTTTTGCTAACATACCATGGTCAACCACACAGCATAACAATGACCTTAAATATTCTTCCAAGCTTCATTCAGGTTCACAATTCCATCGTCAGATATAGTTGTAAGATTCTCGCCTACTTCTAAAATTGTTCGAGAAATGTAGTGGACATAATATGTGTCTTTGAGAATTCTTTTATGCATCCTGTTGGAGTTCATAGCAAATATGGTTCTGTATAAAATATGACTAGATTGATCATTGTCTTCTCATTTAATCTGTTCTAAAGATATTAACTGTAGCCAACTCAAATACTGGCTTCATCTGGGTAAGTCAACTGTGATGTGCAAGTCATATAGCAGGTGCGCGCGATTAAATACTTTCTGAGACTGATTTCTGTTCGAATGTGTGTTTTTAGCCTGCTTGCTTGGAATCTTAAAGGTGTAGGTGCACTAGTAACTTGCCATGGTCGACCACATAGCATAACAATGACCTTAAATATTCTTCCAAGCTTTGTTCGGGTTATAGTTGTAAGATTCTCACCTACTTCTTAAGTTGTTCGAGGACTGAAGTGCATGTAATATGTGGCTTTGAGAATTCTTTTGTACATCTTGTTGAAGTGCATAGCAAATGTGGTTCTGTATAACATTCTGTAGATTGCAATTAATGATTTAAATGATCGTGCTCACAAGCTACTTTTCTCAGGCTTGCTTTGAAGGAAATCCATTTAAAACGGTTCCAGGCCCCTTCAAGCTCTTCTGGCAATGCATGAATTCAAATCCTGGGTATTGTTGATCTCTGACATTCTTTTATCTTGCTTTAAGCCTTTTACGAATAGTACAGAGTGAATCCTTTAGGATTGATTTTGTTGTTGGCAAAAGGGAGCATTGCTGCAAAAGTAAAATTATTGTCATGTGACCTTTTGATCATATGTCCGAATTGTGAAAATGGTCTCTTGCAATACAAGATAAGATTGTGTACAATAGATCTAATATGGTCCAATCTTTCTCTAGGATTTAACATTAGCGGTAGCTTTGTGTTTTGGTTGTCTTTTGTTGTTGGTGGCAAGAAGGAAAGGGGATGGAGAATAATTGTCAAAATTTTATTTAATAATATAAATGGCAGTGCACTAAATTCTTGCCAACATAGGATTTTGAAGAAGGGTTGGACCACGAATCTATTACATGTAGTCTTATCTTTTATCGTAAGAAATTATTTTCACAACTTGAACGTGTAACCTCTAAGTCACATGCTAACAACTTTATCGTTGCATCAAAACTCTCTTTTATATATATATATATATCAAAGGATGTTGACTTGCGGACCTTGCGTTGTGGACTCGTCCATGACGACACATCGTAGGTTTTTTTTGTTTATTTTTTTAAATTTCGGTTATGCCAATAAGATTTTGTATTTAAGGTTTAGGGGTTAGGTCATAGTATTAAGCACAAAAATAATTTCAAATCAATTTTTTTTTAGGTGTGCAACTGAAGGTATGTAGTGTAAATATATTTTTTATGCTCTAAATCGTTCCTGCAGATGCCATCCGCAACCATGTAGTTTTTCTTTTCTTTTTTCTTTGATTTTTTTTAAGCTCCCAATAAGATTTTGCCCTTAGGGTTTAATGGTTGAATTATAGTATTAAGCAATAAGCATAACAAAAAATTCAAATAGAAAAAGTTTTTTGGATATGCACGGGATGTGCAGCATAAGGTCCTTAGGGTATGTCTCTTGTTGATCGAGATACAACTTTTTTAAAAAAAAAAAAATTAAACACCTGATTATGCCAATAAGATTTTACTTTTAGGGTTATATATATATAGATAGATTTCTAAAAATATAATTTTAAATTTTTAAAAGGTTGGATTTTAGCTCCATTGCATTGCATGTGGAGATCAATTTACCCAAAGGCTTTCTTTCTCTCTCTACTTCAAAGAAAAAGGAGTGTCGTTGGGAGTCCTAATTTTAAATGTCAACCTTCTACTTCTGGATGATGAAAATTTTAAATTTAAATTCAAAAAATATATACTAATTTATTTCCTTTTGTTGCCAACATTTATTTCAGACTAATTTATCTATACTCTTTATTTTATTGATTAATGCTAGATAAAACTTAGAATGAGCAATTGTTCATTTGAATAAATTGAACCCCTTCTTATTGGATCATCATGATATTTCCAAAAGACCGTAATCGAATAAGCTCAATTGACTTTATAATAAGCTGAATAGATCCTTTATTTAAAGATGTGATACTCCTTTATAGATCAACAAAAACATTACCCTTATAGTTGTGTCTAGGATATACATTCCGGTTGCCCAGGTTGTTCGGATGTATAGCCTAAGGCATAGCCTCTCGCTTCATGGTTTTATTTACTTCATCTTTTCTTGATTAACTTATTGCATTTATTTAATTTTTGGATCAATTCTAACATAATAGATTAATGTGGTCCAACTTCTTTGGGATCTTGTATTGACAGAAGTTTTGTACATCGAACTGCTCTGTTTTTCTAACATAATGTACATACTAAATCCGTCAGCTTAGAATCATGGAGTTTGGATTACACCGGACACGATAATTCATGATTTGGTTGTTAATGTTGCTTCTCCTGTCGAGCAACTTTCTTAGCAAGGAAAAGTATGCTTTCATATGAATTTAGAATCCTTGTGCCACAAAGCTAGTAGCACAAATAAGTCCTTATAAAGCATAAGCTTTAGTGTCTCAAACTTCATGTGTTTCTTCGCTTCAATGATCAAGAAGATTCATCTGTCCCTATTTGCAGGGAGGAACCAACTGAACCGTTCTACTACTTAGAATTGGATCCACCAAAAAGGCCAGAGACTGAATCAGAATAGCTGATGCTTCTGTTGGGCAAGAGCCTTCGCCATTCGATAATTGGTGGTGCCGCTAGCTCTTGCTAAATTTTCTGCCTTGAGAAACAAATGTTGCTTGACCATCACATGTGCATGTACATGTAGCACAGCTAAAACTGCTTGAAAGTGTTTGAATTCTACTAGTGCTAAATTGGCGCAGTTACAAATAAGTTGTGCGCTTAGACTCTAATGTAACAGCATGCTTGTGTTTGTTTGGATGGTTGCTTTAGTTTGAATCTCTCGATCGCCCCCTTTTGGCAGATCCAAAACTCATTCTAATCACTACAACTTCAAGTGTTTTAAATTTAAAACATTGTATAAAAAAAACTAATCTAGTATACGGAACTTCTGTCAATGAAAGATCTCAAAAATTTCAAAGAAGGATCAGATCACATTAGATCAGATCTAGACTACATTAGGCCCATTATGTCTTATATTATATTTTATCAGAGGTTTTCATGATCGAAACCTGTGACTTCAAGATCACATAATAACTTTATTGTTGTGCCAA
Organism: Zingiber officinale; assembly: GCF_018446385.1. Taxonomy (NCBI): domain Eukaryota; kingdom Viridiplantae; phylum Streptophyta; class Magnoliopsida; order Zingiberales; family Zingiberaceae; genus Zingiber; species Zingiber officinale. The sequence goes on from NC_055989.1 coordinate 144,111,877, forward strand.
AATTTCCCTTTTAAATGTAACACATATTGGCATACTTAATACATTATATGCTAACCAATATCATTATATATTGTAAAAAAATAAATTCAAATTAGGATGATTAATACAATACATCTTACATTGGACAATGGCGAGGGAAGCAAAAGGCGAAAATACAATAAAGTCGACTGATAAAAGTTATCCACCTTATTCTCAAACAAAATCAAGTAAAGAGTAAAATGTGAAGTTGCCCAACATGGCGGCTTATTCTTGATGGGAAACAATAGATTTAAGTGTCGAAGAACCAAATAACTAAGAAGTGATCTAAGTTCGCTTACTGCATTTTAAGCGAAAATTTGAAGACAGGCATCCAGTTGGTGATCAATGCTGTTATGACTGAACAACTAGCCTCTGAAGATGCTCGCAGAATATTTGAAGACTAACATCGTCGGTGAAGATGATATCGGAGCCCACGGCCACCTCATGACTAGAGTTATATGTGGCAGATGGATTCAACTTAGCTAACAAGAATCTTGCCTGTGGAGATTGAAAAACCACGAATTGCCTTAACTTTTTGCAGTTGTATTCAAGGGGGAAACTTGAATTGAATTATAAAAGGAATCAAATGGGAAAAGGTTGACTATTAACAGTTAATTGCCTAAATCAGGAAACATATATCTGGAGGCCCACAGTGTTTCTTCTACATTTTTTTCAACTCGATTAGGTAAAATCGAGTGATATTAACAAAGATGGTGATCTCATGGCTTCTACAAGAATTTTAAAATTCAAAATTTTGGAGATTGTAGAATTTTCGTTCTTTCAGTTCCAAACAAACGGTTTTCAAAAATGTATGGGATGCAAGATCTGATTCCATGTCTTTCTTCAGTTCCAATTTGGTTATGCTAGGTAAAAGTAAAGGAAACATCCAGGAATAACATACAGTGTAGAAGAGAAAATTTTGACATTGTAAAAGGCAAATAGCAACAAACCTGGGAGCCATGTTGGTCACAAACAACTAATCTTGGAACAGGAAAACGCTCTCTGATGATCGTCTGGGCATCGTGTTGAGGAGCTTGTAACAGCTCAGCAAATGCCTGTGGATGGCAGAAGCAAATATAATCAATTATAGTGATACTATCTAGGAAAACAAATACATTCATGTAAAGATTTCACGTTGTCATCAAGTATGATTTACTAGACATGCAGGATCCAAGGTTGGCTCTGATGGAATCACAAAACTGAAAGACCAACATTAAGTGTCATTTAAAAAACGAGACTGTAATCCCTAATTGTTATAACTATGACAAGCATCAACTTGATCGGTCATACATGCATTGAAATATCTTTAGTACACACTAACTTCCTAGAGGAGATGATGAAAGTCAGGTTGTGAACTTAAGATGGGCTCCCACAGTGAATGAAGTAGATTAGGAATAGAATAGAAGTCGGTACCCGTTATCCTAGCTCGACTCACCCGACCTGCTCAGTCTGCTTTGGTTGCTCATCCCATATAGTTTGCATGGTTGCAGTAGTATCAGTCTGAAAAGTTCATGATAGTTTCTGCGATAGACTGAATTTCTGCGATGGACTGAATTTTTTTCCAGTGAAAGGTAAAATTCTACTGACGGAGTTCAATCTTGCACTAAACAACATTGGTAGAGATAATTCTTAGTTTGCTTTCAGTTAATGTAGAACATCATAATAGAAGAGGCCCCTATCCTTCTGTTTAGATAGTGTTTTTCTTTACTTATTCTAACTTCAAAAAGGTCGACACTTTAATGATCAGATCAATAGAAATGCTTGTGTATAATCTAATTACCTGATGCTATGATCAGATCAATAGAAATGCTTGTGTATAATCTAATTACCTGATGCTCGGGCTGATTTTGGTAACCCATATTGCGCCATTGGGCAATGGTCATACCATGGAAGATAACAACACTGAAGTAAGCATCTAGCAGAAGTATACGATCTGCAGATATAGATGCCACATCCAATAGTGCAGGAACAGGAGGCGAGTTAAAAGAATATAAAAGAAGTGAAGGCTGTATCATGACAACTGAATTAGTGATGCTTTCGCGGTTCAACATCATGCGGAAATAAGCTGTTTCATCTGGGCTGTTGTTAAAAACCTGACGTAAGAATTGCAAAAAGAAATTTAGAAAGATTTGCAAAAAGGAAAATATATATATATATATATTGCAAGTGCAAATGTCAAAAAAGAATCACAGATATGAAATTATATTGTAAGTAATCCAGATACCTGTACAAATTGTGAGCGCCTCAGGTTGAACATGAACTGTGGAAGTATTGAGAAATTTGGATTCAATGTAAATGAAGCAGGGTCCTCCTTTCGATAATCACCAAATCTTGAGCAAAGGCGGATAAGAGATCTATCCAACCATCTTGTTGCATCAAATCCTTCCTGAATATTGAAGAGATCAGATTCTTACAGCAAATGCTACACATCACCTAGTTTTTAGATTTAGCTGCTTAAAGAAAATACAAAAGAGACCCATTTAATAAGTTGAACTTGGGAAAAATATATAGGCGACAAAATAGTCTCAAACTCTTAATTCATAGAAAGGAAGCGTGTACAGTGAGATTATTCCTGGATAGTGAAAGGTGAAAAACTACATAGATTACAATTAGTTTAAAAACAAATATCCTTGTATAGGCATAATTGATGTTCTCATTTGAACTGTGAACTATAAGTACCACCATATATTGTGACAAACAATAAAACAAATAATGGATATCATGTTGTAAACATTTGGTTGCATATCTAAAATTTCTGTATCTTACCTCCATTTCCATTTTCAAGGAGGTGAATCTTGCCAAAACAACTGCAGCTGTTTCCTGGTCAAATCCTTGAACCAATTCCTGTCCGAGGCAGCATTAAAAAATCAATCAACTAGATTTAAACTAACAGTGAGGAATAAGGAGTTGTGGCAAGAGTCTCTTTTTACAACTATATTATATATTCACTTTGATGATAGTGGTTTAAGGAGATTTATACTTTATATCAACTTATTTTCTGACAAAAAGTTACATTCACAAATTAATAAGACGGAAATAACTAGATGACCACTTCATAACAATTTTAAATCAAACTTTAGAAAGTAAGGATTTTCAAGCATATATGCAAACAGTTTTCTGAATTTTGACTAACCTCTGTGTTAGAACTATCTGCCCATTTTCTGGTAACAGTTGTAACACGTAACCTCATTTGACCTTCAGGGCCCTGGTAACTGCAAGGACAACTCATCTGATTTTTAGGTTGCAACATCAACTTATGGCATTGTAAATGAACAAAAAAACAAGATACTATACTTTGTCAAAAACTGTATATATAATTGTGGATTGGGAATTCCAGATTGGTTTGATCGTTCAGTAGTTGAAATATCAAAGAATACTGTTAAACAAGTGCTCCTATCAAGGCCACACATTTTCCATGACGTTGTGTTTCCTTGACCTACAACAGTATCAGCACAAAGAGCTCCCTTCTGCAAATGTTACAAAGTTAGGAATCAATTTGAAAATTTGAGAATGTTAATTATATATCTTGTGCTGATAAATAACATTGAGATTTACAACAACCTTCTCTAGAGAAGTACATGATCCAATAATCCCCTGAATTTTGATATCCTTCGAGCAGTTGATCTCAAGTGTGCCACTACAGGGAACATGTAATTGTATGAATTAACAGTATAGGAAATAGAAGCTAAAGAGAAGATAATGAAGATGACAGCATATTAAAAGTGGCGCATCAGTGGATAAAAACAGGAAAAATTTAGTGAATAATATTGCCCATTAGCTAAGAATATTTGGCATCTCTTGAATAGTTGCCACCTAGTCTGCACCGGATCTAAATAACTTACTACACTTAAGATTCCATAGAGCTAATAGAATAAACTTGTATGGGCTAAAAATATAAAATAGTTTACAAACAACCAGTAGATTCCATTAATAATTGAGAACCAGTTCCACTGGAATGTTAAAAGAATGATTCCTTGAGTACTTTATGTTACTTTACCATCAATATCAACTACTGTCAATTTCCAAATCATGATTGACATGTCATAGAAGATAATATCTCTGGTCGCCTTTGAACATATTTATATCATTGTCAATCATTTTTAATTTATTTGAAATACATCCAATTGCTCCCAGATGGTACTGTTGTTATTTTAGCTTCTTTAGTAAACCTTACACATAATTACTACATTAGATTTTGTTAGTACATATGACAGGTCGTATTAGAATCTAAATTTTCTGTTAACCTAAGTACAGAACAATCACACAAGACTCCAAAAATGCAAGAAAATTACTTAAAAGAAAGGCCAAGAGATTGCTCTCCATCTTCAAAAATTTGTTTGAATGAGTCTTTGAAAACCGAATGGCCAAAACTTTCTGCAAGAACAACAAGCCCACCAGTCCTTTCAACTGCTACTTTCATCTCTGCAACTCCAACCTGTATATGTGTTGCAATAGTGAAAGTAAAATCAAATCTGTGACCACAGCTATAAATATTATCTGAATTTAGCCATTATAACAACTACAACCAGAGAAATTTATTAGCTGAGGCAAAACAACTACTACAATACAGAAAAAGTGGGAACCATGTGACTCAAACCTGATCAAGGGCAGAAGCAAATAGGTCCAATACGTGGCCCTGGTTAACCAGTTGTTTGGCTAAATTATCATAGAATTTAACAGCCTTGTGAAAATGTGGAGCTGCATCTTTATCAAGATCTTTGTGGCATCGCACGGGATCTGACAGATCCTTTGACACAATCTGCGTATCAAATACACAATCAAGGAAAATGAACATAATATGTCCAGAGAAGATCTTGATGAAACAACTGAAGCAAGAGGGTATATAACACAGCTAAAAAAAATGAATTCTTCTACTATATAATATATGTATATATATACACTCCGCTGAAATCTCAAAGATGCAAATTAGGCCTAATACAAGACTTTAAGCTGTATAATGTGTTGGGTAAAACTGCAATGAAAGTAATTATATAATTGGGATGGTTGATTCTATAGAATGGTGAGAGCAATCAAAATTAAAATATCAAGGGAATCAGAATAAAATAAAATAAAATTTTAAAAGCCAGACATTTGAAGCCATCTATAAAAAAAGGGAAGCATTATATTTGCAAGGAAGTTAGAAAAGATATATATAAGAACAAAATGAAATGTGATAACTGAGTACATTGCATTTTTTTTTTCCCTCCTTCTTTCTCTTGTTGCATCGTTTTAAAAAACTAAATTACATAGATCTTCAATCAATATGTATCATTACAAGCTAAAGTGGTTTAGGGATAAGAAATCTAATAACTACAAAAGTTTAAAAAATGTATGAAGCGGAGAACATAATATTTACCATTCCAGGGCCCTGGGTGCATGGTCCACCGACCAAAGCAATGATACGAGCCCCAGTACCAGGCATGCATGCTCCAAGGAGGCCAGCGGCAACACTTAGAGCCACCCCAGTGCAACGTAGAGACCGACTCCCTGCTTCGACTGGCCACTGATCCGTCTGCATCTCATCCAACAACTGCAAAAGGAAAAAAACAAACACAAGATTAAGTTAAGAAGAATAGTTACATAAATTTGTTTGCATAGACGCGGATCTCACAGTATTCAAAGCGTATTCACAATCCGCTGCTGGAAGCAGGAATCTATTAACCGAACCAGATGGATGAAATCCATTACTCTGCGGCGATTTGGGATATCCTGGAGCTCCAATTACAGCGCCATGCCGGACATTGGTAGTAGATAGCCCGAGTTGATCCAAGATCTGCTCTTTGGGAATTTCCTTGGTCCCTTTGAACACGTAGATCTTGGAGACTTCCGTGAACCCTAGCTCGTAAAGTTGGACCATTCTGCCGAACGTGAGCAGCCCGACGAGCGCATTATCAGGGAGCAGGCCTATGGCGCGACGCATGGCCGACTTCAGGAACACGAGCTCCTCCTCGATGATGCAAGTGTCGATCACGAATAGGAACACAGGAGGGGGCGGCGGAGGGGACGACAGGTGGTCAAGGGGCGGGGGAGCGTACTCGACCGTAGTGCATTGGGGATAGAGTTCACCGGGCATGTTGTTCTCGCTGATTCCGGCATAGTGAGGGGGGAAATGGTTGCGGGTGAAGCAGAGAGGGCAGATCCAGATCTTGGCCGCGAAGTCGACGACAGCGAAGGGGTTGAGCACGGCGAAGCACGGCGGTTTGCATCGGAGAGGGTGGTAAGGGAGGACGAGGAGGGTGGGGGATGGGCGGATCGGGGAGATGGAGGCCGCGACAGGGACGATGCACTTGCTCGCTTCCACCTTTGTGCGGGGCCAATTGTTCCATGTCATGCGGACGCCGTCAGGACCGTCCGGATCGGAAGCGGCGGCGCCCGTGCCGGCGAGTTCCTCCGCCATTGATAGGGGCAGTGGCGGTGGTGGCAGCGGTAGCGTTGGCGGAGGAGATCGATCGCCGGCAAACGGTTACGGGGAGGAAGCGTGGGCGGATGATTTGGAGGAGTCGGTCAAGAAAAAAAAACAAAATAAAGAAAAAAGGGTTTTTTATGTTAATTACCTGTCATCGAATTAAAGTTAAATTTTAATAATAACACCCTTTGGCTCATTTTCTTCAAAGAACAACCCTATAAAATTTAAAATTGGTCTTTTTTTCCCTTAAATCTCCACATTTTTATTAAAACAAAAAGGGGCAAAACTTAAGAAGAAAGGTGAAAATCAAAAGCCCCCTTATTGTAAATTTTTTTAAAAAAAAAAGGTTCTCTAATTTTAAAAATATCAAAGCAATACTTTTTAAATTTTTTCATCCTAAAAATATTATATTCCTTCTGCTTATTAAAATGATTATGGTAGAAAATCAATACTTTTTTTATTTTTCATCCTAAAAATATTGAGAGATTATTACTGTAATCGTCTTTAGGTCAAGATATTGGTTTGACTAAGCCCTAGTGGATTCGAACTTGAATTTCGATGTTCAGATAATATGTTTGGAAAATATCTGAAAAAGGTCAAGTAGGTCAAGATAGACCGGATACTTAACTATATGTGAGTAGAAAGTCAAGTAGGTCATGGAGGACCGAATACTTAACTAGTAAAGTCCTAACTGGAGGTTAGCCAAGGCAAAGTCATAAACTCGAGGGTTAGACAAGGATAAAGTCCTAATTGGAGGGTTAGGCAAGATAAAATCCTAACTCGAGGGTTAGGCAAGGGTAAAATCCTAACTGGAGGTTAGGCAAGGTAAAATCCAAATGGGTCAAGAAAGAGCACACATTGGCAAAGAAAAATCCTAATTGTAGTCAGGCAAAAGAAAATCTAAGTTGGTCAAGGAGGATCGCACGTCAGCAATGCAAGTCCTAACTCGAGGGTTAGGCAAAGGAAAAGTCTAAGTGGGTCAAGGAGAACCGCACGTTGGCAAAGGTACTACGGTTAGACAAAGAAAGTTAAGTGGGTCAAGGAAGACCACACGTTAGCAAAGGGAAGAGTTCTAACTACGGTTAGACAAAGGAAAGTCCAAGTGGGTCAGAGAGCACGACACATTAGCAAGAGGAAAGTCCTAACTGTGGTTAGGCAAGAGAAAAATCCAAGTAGATCAAGAAAGACTACACTTGGTGATCGGAGGTCTAACGAAAAGTTGACAAAGTCCAAGTGGGTCAAAGGTTGACCAGACACTTGGTGAGGAAGTTTCAACAGGTCATGGTTGACCAAATGTTGGGTAAGGGAATCTTAGATTGGATCAAGTAAGATAGGATTAGGCAATAGATTGGGTCGAGCCTAATCGATTAGGGCCACCCCGATTCCTAATCGATTGGGAGTTTCGCGAAAAAAAATTATGAAAACAATGGCTTAATCGATTGGCCCAATCGATTCAGCCACTTCTAATCGATTAGGTCAATCGATTGAGCAATATTTTGTCACGAGAATGAAGAATCAATTGAGGCAATCGATTAAGGCATTCTCGTGAGTAAATAAAGAGTTATGGAATCGATTAAGGCTCTCTGAATCGATTGGGATGACTTGCCAATCGATTAGAGTTTGAAAAAAGAGTCATTTTGCAGGTTGAACGAGCATATCCTATGTGGCAATCGATTAGCAATGAGCCTAATCGATTGGGAGGTGTTGAAGAACCCTAGAAAAGGATTTTCATAGACATTTCAAACCACATCTTTCACACACACTCTCCGCCAATTCTTAAGCAAGTGTTGTTGCACTTTCCAAACTTTAAGAAGCGTCTACAAGTAACAAGAGATCAAGAAAGTAAGATTTTTATTATATTGTGTATTTACTTCCTTGTTTATCTTTGTATTCTTATTGTGAGCTTGTATGAGGCTTCTCCGCCTCTGGTTTATTTCTGAGAATGAGTGATTTTATAGTGGATGAGATCGTAAGGAGAGTGAATCCCTTGGATTAGTCACCTCAAGGAGGTGGATACCAAGTAAATTCTAGTGTTAGCATTGCTTCGAGTTTTCTGCTGCAACAAATCATCATTGACGAAGCGATTGAATCTAATCACCCCCCTCTAGATCCTAGAGTGTCCGAACAAGTAGTATCAGAGTGAGGTCTCTCTTCATTAAACTAATCGCTGAGAGAGCGTCGAGCTAAAGGAAGAAGAAGAAGTTTTGAAGTAAAGCCCTAATTTCAATGGTCAAAGATTCATCATCAAGGAGCTCAACTTTAAATGGATTTTGGAAATAGATTCGGATATGATATCTGAGCACCTCCACCCTACGAAATTAGGAGTTTTGACCTTTGTAAATCAAAGGTTGAAAAATTATTTATAATAGAGATAGAGTAATGGTTTGCTTTAATGGAGGGATTGCAAACTCCAATTGATAGAAATGGGAAGCTCCTCAAGAAGAAGAAATGGGCTAAGGAGCAAATCAAAAGATGCGAAGCCAATGAAAAAGTAACCAAAGTGTTGGTTAATCTATTATTGAGCATCACCTTATGCAAGATTAGAGAGTATCAAAATGCTAATGAGTTATGGAGTAAATTGGCCAAGCTCTATAAAAATTCCTCCACTTTACCAAATCAAGACAAATCCGAAAAGTGAGACTCATTGGATCAAGAAGAAAAGAATTCAGAAGTTGAAAGACATTCAACATCCGAAGACAAAATTCAAGAACATCCACCTCTAGGATTAAGGGGGAGCGTATTCCGTTGACATCGGAATAAGAAGAAGTCTCTACTTCCGAGTCAAATGAAGAAGGATCATGTGTCACCCCTACAAGCAAAGGTATAAAAATTTTAATTTGTGAAAATAAATATCATATTATTTGCTGTGATTGTAGGAAAAATGTCACTAAAGAGCAAGTGTTCAAAATTAACCAAGAAAAAGGCTCAAGTGACACCCAAGAGCAAGGAGAAGCCAAAAGAGATCAGTCCTATGATACAAAAAGGCAAGGAGTACATTGTATGTTTTTCTTTTAATCAAAAGGGACATTATCGGAACTAATATCCAAAGGGGAGAACTTCAGTCAAAAAGAAAGGAGGAAGCTCAAGTCAAGAGAGAGCTTCAAAGGGCAAACCCAATGTACCACTAGTTAATGGTACTTATGTCATGATAAAAAGTATACTAAAAGTATTTTTTTTTTTATCATTTTAATGTTATTTATCATGAAAATATGAAGCATGAAAAACCTAGGGAAAATTATAAGTCATTTCATGCTAGAATGACCTTACTTAAGAATAGGAAGATAGAAAATAATTTAGATAAGAAATCAAAACAAATTAAATATGTGCCTAAAGGAAAAGTGTCCAAGGCAATAATAGAAAATCAGATTTTGATGATTTAAGGATAGAAAATCAAGTTTTGAGGTCAAAACTTGAGTAATTAGAAAAATCCCTTACAAGAATAGAAAATTTGTTTAAGGGGTCAAAAGAACAAAACCTAAGTTTGGGAAAGCTAGAGTCATCTAAGGGCAAGAAGGGTTTGGGGTACAAGTCTAAGTCTAAGGAAAAGGTGGTCTCTTATTATAGAATTCTGTATAGTTATAAAATTATCCCTAGGTCTAGGATTCAATTCAAGGTTACAAGGAAAGTTATCCCTAGAGTTGACCTTAAGGAGACTAGTGTAACCAAGGCTTCTAAGAACATTAGGATTAGGAAAGTATCAAGGGAAGTTATCCCTAATGAATACATAGAGCATCCAAGGAGCATCAATAGGTTTTGGGTTCCTAAGAATGTGTTCTCTACACCCTAGATGGATTTAGAGTGTGTCAACTCTAAATGGAAGGTTGGTTAACCCAACTCAATGTTAGTTAATTGTGTGATTCAGAATATAAGGTTAGGTCTACATCCACTGAACGTGTAATTAAGTACATAAAAGACCTTACAATAAAATCGAAAGGACTTAAGAATAATAACATTTATATAATTAACCTAGCCAGCCCCTCACTTATGTGTCACTTGACGCAGAAAGAGGAAATCTGGTTGTGGCATAGGAGAATATCACACACTAACTTTAGAAACCTCTCCAAACTAAATGGCTCAGTTAGAGGACTACTAAAACTACTCAACTTAAACTCAACAATCTATAATGCTTGCCAACAAGGAAAATAGACTAAGTCAATCCACAAATCAACTAATCTAACTCACACTAATTCAATCCTTGAATTACTACATTTAGACCTATTTGACTCACATGGAATTAAGTCTATTAATAGAAATTTATACTATCCAGTAATAATTGATGATTACCCAAGATTCACTTGGGTAAAATTCTTAAAAACTAAAAATGAAATATTTAAAATATTTAGCAATCTTTGTAAACAAATTGAAAATGAAAATGATTTAAAATCAAGAGTAATAACGGTGGAGAGTTTAAAAATAATAAGTTCACTAAATTATGTTTAGAAAATGAGTACCATCAAGAATTCTCGTGTCCCAATACACCTCAACAAAACGGAATAGTGGGAAAAAATAGAACTCTCCAATAAGTCACTAAAACAATGCTTAATGAATACCAATTACCAAAATACTTCTGGGCAAAAGTTGTTAGTACAGCCTACTATGTACAAAATAGAACAACAATAAATAAGAAACATAATAAGACTCCATTTGAAATTTACTATAAAAAATTACTAAATATTAAATACTTTAAGGTATTTGGATTTCCTGTTTACATATTAAACACAAGAAAATACTTAAGAAAATTTACCTCAAAAGTAGAAAATAGAACCTTCGTAGGATACTCCCTAACCAGTAGAGGATATAGAGTTTATAATAAAATAATACTAAGAATTGAAGAAACAACCAATGTAAAATTCGATGAAATTATAAACTTTAAAGAATCTAACTCGACTCAACCTCAATACCAATCAATTGATTTCATTAGAACTGGCACTGACCTAGGAAGAGTAACCAATGAATACGAATATGAACAAAATCAATCACAAGAAAATGAACAAACACAAGCTGAACTTAGAACAATAAAAGTCAACTCAGACCACCCAGTTGAATAAATTATAGTAACTCAGACCTAAGAGTTCAAACTAGATTATCCTTCAAAACCCTAAGTCAAATATCCTTAATCTCTAAAAATGAAACCAAAATAATAGAAGTGTAACGACCCGACCCCTCGGCCCCTTGGGAGACCCAACTGGCAGCCCATTTGGCGGTCCCTTGGGCGGTCCAACTGGCGACTCCTTATGTCGTCGACCGACGACCCTCGGTCGTGCCGTTACTCACTAGGTCTTCCCACCCCTGGCCAGTGGATTTTTGCCTTCCCCAGGATTCGAACTCTAGACCTCCAGGCTAAGTACTAGAGTTTATGAATCCTGGTAGACCTCCAGGCGCTCACTTGGCTACCAGGATTCATAAACTCTAGTACTTAGCCTGGAGGTCTAGAGTTCGAATCCTGGGGAAGGCAAAATTTCACTGACCAAGGGTGGGAAGACCTAGTGAGTAACGGCACGGCCGAGGGTCGTCGATCAACGACATAAGGGATCGCCAGTTGGGCCGCCAGTTGGGCCGCTCAAGGGACCGCCAAGGGGCCGAGGGGTCGGGTCGTTACAAGAAGACTTTCTACTTGACCCAGACTGGATTATAGCCATGTAGGAAGAACTTACCCAATTTGAAAGAAATGAAGTCTAAGACTTAGTACAACTATTTGAAAATAAAAAGGTAATAAAAACAAAGTGGGCATTTAGACTAGTTGCTAAAGGATTTAGTCAAGTAGAGGGACTTGACTAGTTGCTAAAGGATTTAGTCAAGTAGAGGGACTTGACTACGATGAAATATATACTCCAGTAGTCAGACTTGAATCTATTAGAATGCTACTGAGATATGCAACCCATAAAGGATTTAAATTTTATCAAATAGATGTTAAGTCCGTCTTCCTAAATAGGCTAATTAAAGAAGTAGTGTATGTAAGTCAAGCACCTGGATTTGAAAGTATAAATCATCTTGACCATATATTCAAACTAAAGAAAGTCTTGTATGGTCTTAAACAAGCACCTAGAGCCTGGTATGAAAGGTTAACCTGCTATCTAATTTCCAAAGAGTTCAACCAAAGTCAAATTGATCCAAATTTATTTGTAAAATCACTCAAATAAGATATTTTCATAGCACAAGTATATGTAGATGACATAATTTTTTGTTCAACCAACTCAGAATTTCTATGATAATTTATAACCTTAATGGAACAAAAATTTGAAATGAGCTTAATAGGTAAATTAACCTATTTTTTAGAATTACAAATTAAATAAATTAATGAAGAAAATTATGTTTACCAACAAAAAAACATAAAGGAATTATATAAAAAATTTGGAATGAAAAATACCAAAGAAATAAAAATATCAATGACAACTAATACAACCTTAGATAGTGATCTAAATGGGAAACTTGTAGATCTAAAATATTATAGGAGTGTCATAGGCAACATTTTATACTTAACTGCAAGTCGACCTGATATTTTATTTACAGTTAGTATGTGTGTCAGATACCAAACTTGTACTAAAGAATCCCACCTAACTAATGTAAAATAAATTTTTAGATATTTAAAAGGCACGCCAAATGTAGGAATTTGGTACCTAGAACACCTAATTTTGAACTAATAGGTTATTCTGAGTCAGATTATGCCAGCTATAAACTAGGTCGTAAAAGTATAAGTGGTGGAAGTCAATTACTTGGATCATCACTTTTCAACTAGTTTAGTAAAAAATAAACTGTGTTACATTATCTACTACTGAAGCAGAGTACATAGCAATGAGTGAGTGTGTAGCAGAACTGCTATGGATGATGCACACATTAAACGATTTTAACCTATAATATAAAAATGTAAAAAATTGTATTGATAATATTAGTTCAATCAACTTAACCAAAAATCCAATACATCATTCAATAACTAAACATATTAAAAATAAACATCACTTTATTAGAGATCATGTCGCCAAAGGAGACATTGAACTCAATTGTGTTGAGTCCAAGTTAAATTTAGTCATTATCACCAAACTATTACCAGAATCTAAATTCAGTAATCTACAAAGACGATTGGGAATGTGCACGATAGACTAGGACTTTCAAATAGCTTGCAAATTCTAGAAAAAATTCTTTACTTATTTTTTCTAAAAATTTCTATTTTCTTAGAATTTCAAAATTAATTTTGAGCTTTAATTTATATCAAATGCATAGAAAGCATGTTCCTATAGATATAGAAATTGAGCATCTCACAAACACAATAGGTCTACCTTAATTATGTATTCATAAACTTAGAACAGCGTGAGATGCATACGCCTATTAGCTTTACTTCAGATGCTTATATTAGTGCATCAATACAAGTCTGAGAGAAAAATACTAAAATTATAGTGATCAAGTTAAGAAATCCATTTTAGTCAAACACTAACGGGATATGTTTACTTATCTTGATTATCCTAGTGAATACTGTTATCTTCTGATAGTCAGTTAGTAACTAATTCAAAATTTTTATATAAATATTTTTTATATATCAGGTTCAGGGGAAGAATAATTAAAAATAATTTTTTAAAACTTATTTCCCTTATGCTTTGAAAAATGCAAATTATAAAATATTTTAAAAGACGTTTTTAGAAAAAATTTTGAAATTTTCTTTAAAAAGTATTTTTCAAAAGTTATCTTTTTCACCTTGAAAATTATTTGAATTTTTTTACTTAGAAATTTCTTTTACCCAAAATAACTTAGAATATTCTTATTTAAAGTATTTTGAAAATATTTCTAAGTTCTTATTTAACATACTTTAAAAATCTTTCTAAATTCTCGGTTAAAAAATTTTCTTGAAAATCTTTCGAATTCTTATAATATTTTTAAAGTTTACTTAACTTTTTGAAATGGTTGAAAAAGCTTATTTTGAAAGTTATTTTAAAAAAAAATGCTTTGCAACCCACTCTTCAAGCATTTTAACAAATTAATTTGAAAATATCTTTAAAGCTACTTTAAACTTTAAAATTATTTTGTAAAAGTCAACTTTCAAAACCTGTTATAAATTTTGAAAACTTCTTCAAAATTAAGTGAGAATTTTCTTGGAAACATTTATTGTGTGTTTCGATTTCTTGGTATACTTATCTACCTATTCTTTAATGAATGTCAAAGGGGGAGGGTAAGGGTTAAATAAGAAAACTACTAAAAATTTGAAAACCTTAAAATGCTCAAGAGAATAGAACAAACTTACTTAATCTTTATTGTTATTTCTTTTGTATTATTTTTCTAACTTTAACTCAAGTTGTCATTGCATTAAAAAGGGGGAGATTGTTGGTGCAGTCAACACCGATGGTCAAACCTAAGTTTTGATGAATGACAAATAGGTTAAAGTTAGAGATGTTACAATTTAACCTTATTACCGAGTGTGCAGGGTTGACTAACCCTAGTTAGGATGTTTGATTCATGATTGGTTGAAGACTGGATCTGTGATTCCAACAAGTCGAGATGTTCAATTCCCAACAGGTTGAAGTCCAAATGTGGGATTCTATAAGGGTTGAGATGTGCAATTCTCGATTGAGAATACCGGATGTGCGATTCCAGTAGGTCGGGATGTTTAATTCCCGAAGTTTGGATGTTTGATTCCGGAAGGTAACTCTACACCTGGTAAATAGAGGTAAGTCACTGGAGGAGAGTGACTAAGTGAGAATGTGTCCTCATTCGAAGGGGCATTAGGCGTTGGTCCAATTTAGGTCCATTTTGAAAATTTAAATTGAGACCCTAACTAGATCCTAGTCTCGAGGAGACATGGTCTAATTACTATTCATCATTATTACTATGCTAACATTTATCTTGAAGGTTATTAGACTAACACTTTTTACAGGATAAAAAGAACACAAAAGGCCTTGGATGAACAGTGCCTGAGGCACCTTCAAGCATTGGAAGGTGTCTTCACACTATTCATGGAAGGCGCCATCGATACTGTAGAAGGTGCCTTCCGTAGGATAAAATTCAAACCATATCGCAGATAAGGAGCGGGTGGTTCGGGATCAAATTTCTCACATTGGAAATGCCTTCAAGGCTATGGAAGGCGCCTTCTATGCTCAATAAAAGGATGTTTCACCCAAAGCTTCTTCATCAACTTCTATACGAGCTTCTACACGTCTGAGCGGCCTTCTGATTGCTCTGGTTTGCTGCTGCTACTTTACTACAACTTTGGTACACCCGACTATCGCCAAGAAACTGCCCAAACACCGAGCTGAAGTTAACCGACTACAAACAAGTGTTTGATAACAAGTTAATTACTACATTTACTTTCTGCAAACGAGAAGTGTAGCGTGTTACACTTCTCTGACTTTCCTTGTACTCATTTACTCTCCCGGTGATTCCAGAAGAGTTATTTAGTCGATTATCCGTCGATAGGTCTACGGGACCTAGGTCTTGGAGTAGAAGTCGCCGAAGACTTCGAACAAAGTAAAATCGACTGCGTGTTTTGTTGCTTGTTCTTTGATTTCGCTTTAGTACTTAATTTTTCGTTGCGCACTTGACTTTATAAAATGAAAAAGAACAAATTTTTTCAAAACCACATGATTCCCCCCCCCCCCCCCCCCTCCCTCTCTCACGTGCGTCTCGATCCAACAGAGGGGGCCTCCAACTACAAATGTGATCCCCTTGCCTTCGGACTCAATAAGCTCCACAAATTGCAATTCCTATCAGTGCAAGGGCGCTTTCTAGGCACTCCGAGGAGCCTCCAATACACTCCGAGGAGCCTCCAAGGTGCCTCCCCACTATGAGAACTTTATCCTCAAAGTTCATCCATGCGAGGGTGCCTCTGCACTACTCCAAAGAATCTCTTTGACCCTCCGAAGCGTCTCAGACACTGTTCATCCGAGACTGATTTTTGTACACTAACTCCTGTAATACATGTTAGTCCAAATAATAAAAAATAGCCTATAAAAAAGAGTTAACACAATAAAATAAAATGACTATTAATTAGATTTTATCTTTTTGAAAGAAGGATCTAGTCATGATTTCAACTTAGACTTCTAAAATGAATATTAGTCAGACCAATGCCTAAAGTCTCTAATTGAGACTCATCTTCACTAGATCACTATCTTTATCATGCAAAATCGCTTGACTCTCCTTTGACCCACTAGGTCTTCTTGTCAGTTGTCAGCCCGTAGACCCAACTAGACTTCGGCTAGCTATTAGGTCCCGTGGACCTAGTCGAACATTTCGCCAGATATCGGGTTGCTCTTTAACCTATCTAGACTTCCCACCGGCTGTCAGGTCCAACAGACCAAGCTGGATTTTAACCTGGTGTCAGGTCCTTTAGACTCGTCAAGTCCTACACACTTAGTAAGAGCATTAAACAATAAGGAACATAACTTTAACCATTTGTCATTTATAAAAACCTAAGTTTGATCATTGGTACTCACTACACTAACAAAATAATGTCTGCGTAAAATTTCATGATTTTTAGAAAATTATAGAATTATTTAGAAATTTCTGAAATTCAGTATGAAATCAAAATCAAAAATTTAGTTACGGTAATCAGTTTGGTTAATTAATTACCACACCATAATTGATTAGGGCAATCAATTGAAGTAAATTTCGCGAGCATAGAGGCTTGCAGAATTAATCAAGTGATCGATTAAGAGGTACTAATTGATTAGCACGCGATGATTGATTGAATCCCAACTTCAATCGATTAAGAGAGGTTGTAATCGATTGATAGCTAAAACCAATCAATTAGAAAGGCTGATTTTGGTTTAAGTGGTATGATTTCAATCCATTAAGGCACATTTAGTCGAGTTAACCATCAATGACCTAAAGAAATGCCTTTACAAGTATTTTAGAATAATTTTATTAATGAAAATAAGAAATGAATGGTTAAAGGAGACTGATTTGGAGTTTAGGAGGAGGTTTGAATATTGAATTTTTAATCTCAAAACTTCATTTTTAGGTTTCTTAAAAGTTTAGAAACATCAAATCATTGTTAGTAAAATGGTAAAAATTTAGTGCATGTTTTGAGGTGGAGGTCTTCTTTAAAAGCATGATTTTTCTTTATATAAGGATGAAGAAACAATGAAAGGTAGGGAACTTTCATTATTATGAATGCTAGCATTGAAAACTATGGAAGATTGGAAATCTTCATTATAATAGAATTATGCTTAAGGTTGAGAATAGGATATAATGAAAGGTATGAGACTTTCATCGAGTTCTTGTGATAAAATTGACTCTTAAGGTGAAGAATTTTTTATGTGTATTAAAAGGGGAGAAAATGTAGGGTTTAAGTTAGAAATCCACATTCATGTATTTGGCATGGGAATTTGGCTAAAAAGAGAAATCCACATTCATGTTTAAGTTAGAAATCCACATTCATGTATATGGGTTAGCCGAACTTAAACATACATATTGTCAAACATCTAAAAGGAGAAAATTGTTGGTGCAATCATCCTCGAGTCAAGGTTGACTAGTTAACTAAGTTCGAGTCAGTTCAAACTTAAGTTTTGATATTTGGATAATATGTTTGAAAAATATCTAAAAAAAAGTCAAATAGGTCAAGGTTGATTGATTACTTGACGATGTGTGAGAAGAAAGTCAAGTAGGTCGTGGATGAAGAAACTCAAGGATTAGGCAAGGATAAAGTTTTAACTGGAGGTTAGGAAGATAAAGTCCAAGTGAGTCAAAGCGGACCGTACATTGGCAGGGCAAGTTTAACTCGAGGGTTAGGCAAAGGAAAAGTCCAAGTGGGTCAAGGAAGACAACACGTTGGCAAAGGAAAATGTCCTAACTACGGTTAAGCAAAAGAAATCCAAGTATGTCAAGGAGAACCGCACGTTGTTAAAAGAAAAAGTTCTAATTGTAGTTAGGCAAAGAAAAGTCCAAATTAGTCAGAGAGGATTAAACGTTGGCAAGAAGAAAGTCCTAACTGCGGTTAGACAAAGGAAAGTCCAAGTTAGTTAGAGAGGACTGAACGTTGGCAAAAGGAAAGTCCTAACTGTAGTTAGATAATAGGAAAATTCAAGTAGGTCAAGGAGGACTGCACTTGGTGATCAGAGGTCCAACAAAAAGTTGGCAAAGCCCTAGTGGGTTAAAGGTTGACCTAACACACACTTGGTGAAGAAGTTCTAACAAGTCATGGCTGATTAGATGTTGGGCAAGAGAGCCTTAGACTTGGATCAAGCAAGTTAGAGTTAGACAATCGATTAGGGCAATCGATTGGGCCAAGCCTAATTGATTAGGCTAATCGAGTAGGACTGCTCCAATTGATTAGTATGGATTCCTAATCGATTAGGAGTTTCGCTAAAAGAAATTGTGAAAACAATGGTTGAATCGATTCGTCCAATCGATTCAGCCACTTCTAATTGATTGTGTCAATCGATTATGCAGTATTTTGTCGCGAGAACAAGAATCATTTGAGACAATCAATTAAGGCATTCTTGCGAGTGAACAGAGAGTTGCGAAATCGATTGGGTAATTGATTAAGGCTCTCTGAATTGATTGGGATGACTCGCTAATCGATTATGGTTCGAAAAAATAGCCATTCTGCAAGTTGAACGAGCATATCCTACGTGACAATTGATTAGAAATGAGCCTAATCGATTGGGAGGTGTCAAAGAACCCTAGAAAAGAGTTCTCGTGGACATTTTGAACCACATCCTTCACACACTCTCCGCCAGTTCTTGAGCAAGTGTTGTTGCACTTTCCAAACTTCAAGAGACATCTCTGAGTAACAAAAGATCAAACAATCAAGGTTTTCATTGTATTATGTATTTACTTCCTTATTTTTCTTTGTATTCTTGTTGTGAGCTTGTACGAGACTTCATTGTCTTCGATTTATTTATGAGAAAGAGTAATTTCATAGTGGATGAAATCGTGAGAAGAATGGATTCTTAGATTAATCATCTTAATAAGAGGAATATCAAATAAATTTTAATGTTACTATTTATTCGAATTTCTTATTGTGACAAATCATCGTGGATAAAGTGATTCAGTTAATCATGTCTCTCTAATTTTCAAAGTATCCTAACAAAAAAAATATTAAATTCCTTGTGCTTATTAAAATTATTATGGTAAATATTAAGAGGACGTTGAAGGGGGCATTTTTTATTTTATTTTTAATAAAAAAAGCACTCCAACCTGTAAAATGATGGATTTGAATATAATGTTAGATAAGTTTAATCTATTCAACAATATTTATACGGTAACATATAAGAATCCGTAATTATTGTAATATTATATAAGAGCATCTACAGACTACAATGCTCGTTAATAAGGACTTAAGGAGTGTTATAATATTTTTTGATAGTGTTAAACACCCATTATAGAGGGGTGTTATAACACTCCCACTTTAAACACATTCAATTGCAACGCCTTGTTTTTTTTTTTAATTATATTTATTTTTTAAAATTAATACAAAAATAGTAAAACTTATATTTTTAAGTAAGATTATTATTAAAAAAATAATAATAATTTAAATATTTTAAAAACGTATTTAAAATATAAAATTAATACAAAAATAGTAAAACTTATATTTTTAAGTAAGATTATTATTAAAAAAATAATAATAATTTAAATATTTTAAAAACGTATTTAAAATATATTTATTTAATATGATATAATTTTAAAATGATTGAGTGGATTGTGGAACCCATAAATAATGAGAATTAATATTAAAAGTAATGTGGAGTGAAAGAATGATGTTGTTATAATGATATGTTACAGTGGACCCCATACTTTTTGATAAAATGATGGATGTTATAACGATGATACATTATGGATACTCTAAATTATGTATCCGTAGTTATTATCAAATTTATTTTATTAAATAATATTCATATTATAATAGCTGAAGGGGAGCCTTGGTGTAACGATAAAGTTATTGCCATGTGACAAAAAAGTCACGGGTTCGAATTCTGGAAATAGTCTCTTATAAAAAAACATGGTAAGACTGCGTATACTATAATGAATCCTTCCTCGGGACCCCGCGTGACGGGAACTTCGTGCACCGAATTGTCATTTTTTTTATTCATATTATAATGGCTACAAATAATATTGTTATAATTATTCTAGCGGTTACGAAATCATAACTGCTATTATGATAACTACAATTCATAGTTGCTAGAGCGAGGACTTGTCGGATTCATTCTTCTAAGGAATAAATTTTTCCCATCTAAGAAGTTGCTTGGTACTATAATTTACCTCTCTTCCACAATCTCTCGGCATGGCTAGACAACTAATGGAGAGGTGTTTAGGATGAATATTATTATCCTTTTACATCACATATAATGAGATTTTATTTTTACAGCAAAAGATGAAACTCTCGTCCTAGGACCCCCACGGACCACAATAAGATTTAATCTTGTTCTTACAATTAGTTGATAGGATGGAATGACATACAATAATAAAATATGAATTATTGGTGAAATAGGACATATCAAAGAGGGCGTCCGTGATTAAAAAAATTAGACCATTTTTATCTAAATTATTAGATATAAAATATTATTATATCAATTATTATTTTTAAACCTATTTATTACTCTAATTTTATTAAAATCATTTCAACTCGAACAAATTAATTTCAATATTATTATAAGAATTTTGTTTAAAATTATTGTAATATATAGTAGTTTAAATAAAAGACTACTGCCAATAAGAGTACTTTTAAAATAAATAATTCTTTTAATTTTTATTAAAGAGTTTTTTTCTTTCTTTCTTTTTTTTATTCTAAAAATACCGTTCTTGTAACTATAGTTGAAAAATAATCAAAATTGTTACCTATATAAACTATAAAGCATATAAAAAAATTGTTTAACTTAATTAAAATTATTTGTAATTAAAAGTATTTAAATAATATTATAATAACTATGATTGTAACTATTATTTGTTAGAGGGGTTTGGACGAAAACTACTCTAATATAAATAATTTAATAAAAAAAATATTTATAATAATTATGACCTAATTTATACAATAGTGCTTAGAATAAAAAATAAGATGAAATATTTTTTTAATATTTTCTTAACAATGATGAAAATAAAATTCTTAAATGGAGTTTACCAGCGTAAAATTTTAAAATAGAGATTTAAAAAAAAACTCACATAAGTTGATTTGATGAATTATATTTTTTACTAAAAAATGGCAAAAGTGCTATTCCTATACCATTCGATGTCATTTCAAAGCAATAATATCAATTAACGTTTTTAACGTAAATAATAATAATAATAATACACGGATTTTTTTAAAAATCTAGTTATGTCCAATTAATCTTTCAAATGATGAAACGACCCGCTCCATAAATGGTCCACTAGTAAACATGAAAAGTGGAAATGGATTTTGGCATAAAACTCAACATCACATGTGGTTCAAATTATAAGGGGTTCAAAAATGTTAGTTTGAGATTTAAACCCTCATTACATGAGAATATATTAGGACCTTATGAGCTGAGGGGTTGAATAGCTCAAATCATTTCGTATTGAGATTGGGAAATGGAAACCTTGAAGCAATACAAGCACAATGTTAACTAAGATGATTTTACTTAGTATCTAAGTCCTTAAGACAATTAATTAAAGGATCTACTTGTAGCTCTATTCTTTCACTAAACATTTTCCTTCTAGAACTAAATCCGAAGGTGGAGAAATCTACAACAAGATTATAGTAGCTTACAAAGTTCCACAATTAAATAGCAATAAGAGAGAAGAAAAGAAGAGATTTTATGTTTTGACTTAGTTCTCCTTCTCTTAGCTATTTGAAGATGTTGCATATGAGAGTTTAACACCGAAGATGAGCAGGAGAATTGTAAGACAATAGTAGTGTCTTCATGTGCCTTGAGCCCTCCTTTTAAATGATTTAGAACCGGGTCATTTTTTCACTTTTTTAAATAATTAATCTAAAAGGATTTAGAACCGGGTCATTTTTTCACTTTTTTAAATAATTAATCGATTAGTAGAACACATCAATTGATTGTTGGCCATTGACTTTTCATTGAACAATTAATGATTTCATACTAACGATTGAGATTATTCTGATTTTGAATCACAATCGATTAGTGAGTATTATCAATCGATTGATAATACTAAATCGATCGGTCAATCAATTTAGCAGACTTTTGTTTCATCACGAAACTTTTGTCAATTGATTGACAATTTGAATTTATTGGCTAATCAAAACCTCTGCCAATCCAATCAATCGACAATGCATAATCGATCTGGTCAATCAATTCGAGAACATTCTGTGTGCTAGGAATTCTTTATCAATTGATTGATACAATGCTTATCTAATCCACTAATTGATTGTGACAATTGATTGGTGTTGCAAAACCCGAAATTAAGGTTTAGAGTTTTAGTTCACCAATTGATTTGTATAACTCATCAATTGATTAGTGAACCCTAAATTAAATTTTTTATCCCTAAATCTTCAACCATATACCTCCCATTAATGTACCCATCCATCCTAATTACCTCATGTTAGATGAACATCTTTATGGACTTTGCGTTTAGAGCTTTCTCATTTCTAATTCTTAATCTACCCTGCATCTAATCTCGCAATCTATTTGGATTTCCTCCTTTTGCGATGGATCAAGTCCTTAATTTTTTTGATCTTTTCTTACCATGTATCCTATTTTCTGACCTACATACTCTTTTTCTTGTCAAGAATTTAACCATCGATCTTTTTGGATTTTTTTTTCTTGCATCCGATCTTTCAACTTGTATAATTTTTTTCTTGTTAAGAATTCAACCCTAGAATTTTTTGGACTTTTTTTTGGTATATGATCTTTCGATCTACATTAACATCTTTTTGTCAAAAAATCAATCCTTAATCTTCTTAGAATTTCCTTATCCTACACACTTATAATTCGAGTAAAATCGAACATATTAGCATAAACGATCATTAAATTTAGGGCATAATTATTAATTATTACACCAACAGAATCATCCTGGTTGCTTACCATGCACGGTGTCTGGGTGAGTGAGCACTTAGCAGAATAAAGTTAAGTGGCAAATTGATATTCTTTTATTATTAGTTCATCCGAACTCAAGTAAAATTTAAAAATCTCTCCCCCGCTGAAGTGTCTACCCCGCTGTACTGTCACCTTAGCGGCCCACTAAGAAATATTTTGGAAGGGATAAATCATAAAAATTTATTCGAACCTTAGTTAAATGATCTTTCTAAATATAGGAGTCTAGATTATTGGGTTTATAATTTCTAAATTTTCTTTATCCCTTTTATATAATACACATTCGATCATGTCATAATCTAGTTAAAATTGGCTAAGATCTCTTTTAGATTTATGTTCACATCTAGATTATAATTTTGAATCGAATAAGAGGTTAGAAGTTATCGTCGATAAATGGGCCGCCTTACTCAGTACCATATAATCTATCCATCATTGACGATCTTCGATTACCTGATTCGGCTCAAAATTATAATTTAAATGAAAAGATGACCTAGAAGAAATTATAATTAATTTTAATTACGATCAAATGTATAAATTATGAAAGAAAAAAAATTACGGACCAAACGATCTAAGACTCTGCACAAAATAATCCGACAAAAGAAAAAAAATTAGAGGTTGTAAAGGAATCGAATTGAACGTGAATAATATAAAAATATTAATATTTAAATTCATTGTCAAAAGTATATATATATATACTTTTTATGTCGAAATGAATTTTGATTGAGTTCGATTGAAGTTGTTTGAATATTAATTTGAGCGTAATTAAATTATAATTTTGAAATGATTTTAATTTAAATTTGATTTAAATTATTGGAATTTTAATTTGATATATTTAAATTAAAATTATATAAAAATAAATAAAATTTCATCCTGAGTTACTCATGAATAATTAAATAAAATATTATATCGAATATAATCTAATTCAACTAAATTTGATAGTTTAAAATAAAAATCAAATACTTCTTTTTGAAAAAACTCACAAACATTTATTTTTTATTGAACATCCATTATCTTTATCTGGTGTATTTATTTTTTATTATTTTTTAAATTAACATTAAGCATTCGGTCCTATAAAAATTTTCGATGGTCAATCAAAAAAATATTCGTACATTAATTTAACATTCTTAAATTAATTATTTATTAAAAATATTTATCCGATAATTCATTAAATCTGAAATCGATTTAAAAATGGAGCGGACCTCCTAATGTTATTAAGTCAAATAGTACATTATAGAAAATTCATTCATTAATTTTAATATTTTCAGATTCATTAAAGGCGTCCGCTGTTGCACCCATTTATTTTCACTATTTTTTTTTTTTATCGTGGAGGGGCTGATCGACGGTCTTCAAGTTGGATTCATCGACGCCCTGCGAACGCAGGCACCTCGCAGCTAGATCCGAATCCCGACCGGTTTAGGGCACCCAGCGCCAACCCATCGTCGTCTCCGGCCAGTCGAGCAGCCATATCCCACCACCGATCTCCTCCCCTACTTCCTTTTCCTCTATTGTTCAATCGCACGTGCTGCCTCGTTTCTTCGCCATTGCCAATCGGGTGCTCGATCGAGCGGCTTCGAGTTACGCGAATATCTGCTGCGGGAGGAGAAGCAAGGGGGGAGGAAGCGAGCAGCGAGTCCTGCCATGGGGCAAGCCTTCCGCAAGCTCTTCGACAGATTCTTCGGCCTCGTCGAAATGAGGGTCCCTCTTCCGCTCCCCTTATTTCATCTCTTTCTGTTCGTAGAGATCGGATATTTTTCGTTGTCCAGATAAATCAACCATTAGCGCGTAGTTTTCTTTGTTTCTCTGTGATCGGTAGGATTGGCAAGATCGGATTTTTAGGTAGGTAACTGGGAAGATGCTTTATGGACGAGCAAGAAGATTTTTGATCTAGAATTTAACGAACGAGAAGGAGCACGTATAGAGACGCACATGTACTTTCGGAGCCAAAATTATATAGCAAGATATGTAGGCTTTAAGCTAGATTGAGAATACACAGAAGCTTGTCTGGAATGATATAATTCATAATTCCTATCAGTCCAGAGTAACTTGTACCGAGATGGATTTTGATATATCAGCTCGGAGGCTCCTGGAATCGTGAATGGAGCCTGAAGGTGTCCATCACTTTGCTTCAACATTCCATGTATTAAGGGCCGATGAACGAAGAACTGGTAGTCGCGGATCAACTACTGACTGCAGGAAGACAATGGAGAAGCTGACTGGCTATCCAGAGAAGAAAGAAGACTTCAATTTATCAATTGGGTGTCCTGTATAACTCTGTTGGGGTTAGAACAAAGAAGAGCAGATGCTACTCTTATAGAAGCGGGGAGGAACCTAATGTAATTGCTTAACTGCATTAAGAAATTGAATCCATAATACAGACCCTTGCAACCTGCTATATTTACTATCGAAACTATGCTTTTTAAAAATTAGAACATGATAGGATTTTATAAGATAGATAAGTAAAAAGGTTTGCAGCCATTTTTTTCCTTTGCATAGGTGTTGCTTTGTTGGTACTGTGCGCATCGAATCTCACATCATACTCCTTTCGTTTTATCTGTATTCATTTTATGAATTAGCACAGAGAATATCTATGACATTCTGAATCTGGACCTTTGTAGGTTGCAATGCTTGGATTAGATGCAGCTGGAAAGACAACTATTTTGTATAAGTTGCACATTGGAGAAGTTTTGTCGACAGTTCCAACTATTGGTAAGTCATCTTTCACTGTTAAATGCAATAGGTAAGCTGCAGAAATTATGGAGCTGATTTGCTTATTATAATTATTCAAGAAGTTATGAGTATAAGATCTGCATGGCTTTCATTGATATTGATGGAATTTCGGTGTGAGTAGTAGAGTAGCCAAGTATTTTTAAAACCAGACTGTGACTGGTGGCCAATTAGTTCCTACTTTTTCAGGTTGAACTGGGCTAAAATTCTGTTCTACTAGGATGCCCCCATCAATCAAACTGGACAGCCTTGTTCTTTGGTTCCTGAGTTAGCTGGTTGAACTAGCCAGTTTGGTCTGGTTTTGAATATACTCTTCTACCATGCATTGGAGGGGAAGAAATTTGTTTTACTTGAAGACATTTTGTTGTCTACATAGATTTGAAAAACTCACTAGTTTATGGGTGGAAGTTCATATTCATCTTGAACTACTACTCGAGCTTATATGAGGTATTATCATCTTGTTTATTATTTCCTCTTGATCATTGTCTTTTTGATATCATATTTTTAAGTGGAATGTGGTCCCGCTCAATGGATCTTATCCCTCCACAAGCCACTCAAATTATAATGTGTTAACTTTCCTCTTGATATCATCTTGAACTACTACTCGAGCTTATATGAGGTTTTATCATCTTGCTTATTATTTCCTCTTGATCATTGTCTTTTTGATATCATATTTTTAAGTGGAATGTGGTCCCGCTCAATGGATCTTATCCCTCCACGAGTCACTCAAATTATAATCTGTTACCTTTCTATGGTTAAAATTGATATTGTATTAGTAATTAAAATATATCATCGATAGATAGACAACTAGTTTTGTGACTCATTTTTTTTTGTTTTATATTAGTCCTTTTATGTAAAAGATCTCTTGCTTCATATGGCTCTTTTAACTTTATTAATGAATTATCTATTTGCCTATGATATTAGAATCTTCCAACTATTCTCTATTCCACTTTCTAGTGATTATATCTAATTTGATTCTTCTCTTCGTTCATTATATAGCTATGAGAGTTTTACTGACCTCTATTGCATTGTTGATAATAAATCTCTTTTACGTATTTTTAGGCTTCAATGTGGAGAAGGTTCAATATAAGAATGTGGTTTTTACTGTCTGGGATGTGGGTGGGCAAGAAAAATTAAGACCCTTATGGAGGCACTACTTTAGCAACACTGATGCACTGGTAATTTGTCATCCTTCATGTTCTAGTTTTAGTTTTGGTTAGCAGTATGGTTTAGTGTTAATCATTAGATATCTGATTGTAGTTTTAGTATTGGTAAGTAGTACTGATGTAGTGTTCAGTAGTGAGATATCTGACAATTTTGAGTGTCAAAGTTGATTATATTTTTGCTTGTTTTAAACACATCTCGACTTGCTAAAATTCCTTCTGTCTTCCAATTTTTTGAGGCATGTCACCTGAATAATTTTTAAAGTTATTGCAAAATGTAATAAGTATAGCTTCAACAATTATGAAAATGAAAAATCGTATTTAAATGCACAAGGGTTAGAAGAGTTGAATCGAATAGAGTTGGTGTATGAGATAGAGAGAGACTATAAAAAATATTAGTCAGTAAAACAAAATATTATTAATCATACTACCATGAACATAAATTAATGAAGGGATTCATGTAGCCAACCTTAAATAGTTAGGAAAAACATGGCTTGATGGCTTGATTAGTATGATGACAACGACAATGGCACCATCAAAAGATTCTTTAGTTAGTTGTTAATTTGTGTATATTATCGGCTCCATTTAACTCACTAAAATATTTTTTATCATCCACTTTTTATGATGCAAAGCATCAAAAATTTCTTGGTTGTTAATTTGTGTGCGCTATGAGTTGTATGTATGCTTCTCTATGGATGAACAAAATGCTACTGTTTAATTCAGTATCAAATGAACAAATTAGATTATAAAATAAAAGAAAATAGCATAAGATGATATTTGACATTTTCAAAGAAATTTAATAGATTTTTAGTCAGAAAAGTTGAATAGGTCAAACTTGAAGGTTTGAGGGATAATGAAGATCAAAGAATACAATTCATAGTTGTTAGTATACAATTCACGATATGTATTATACAATGCAATATGATTCACATATAAAATAATAAGATTCAAACATATGAAAAAAATGAATTGTGATAATTTGAAACAAATCTTATCCTATGATTTTGTATGAATCTAAAGATAAGAAAGAGAAATCATTAAGAACTTAAATCTAACCAATTTAAAGTCAATCTAAATTAAATCAATATACTAGAAATTAAACTGAATTTTTTTTAAAAGAAGAAATGATAAATTTTGTGTTATAGGATTGAAGCATAATGATCAAATACAGTGAAGTTTAGAAATTAATGATGTGTCAAAAAAATTTGTTAAGTGAAGATACAAAGTTTATGATAGGCAATGTGAATTTGACACCTCACAGTGATTAAATACAATAAATCTTGTTGGATTGATATATAAAATGAGAATAATGATGAAATCGATAGTGACTTAGAAGATACGTGGTGCCTAAATTGGCTTACATTTGACAACAATGTATTGTTTGATGTCAAAAGCAAAAGATTCTTATTTCTCATTTTATTTTATTTCTTAATGGAACAATAATTTATATGTTGTCATAAATAGATGATATGAACTTACTGTATTTATTCTATTTTGCCATTAAATGAAACATTTTGTGATTTTTTATATTTTAGGATATCAAAACTAAACTGAATAAAGTAGAATTTTTTTAATATATTTTTTAAAAAATTATCTGAACCATATGATTCATGATTCGAGAATCAAACAAAATGTTATGGCTTGATAATGATGATGAAGTTTACAAATTCCAACAATAACATTGGATTATCTTTATGTAATTTTGGGGGAGATTTTTTTTTTTTTTCTGTTGCTGCATTGCACGATGGCATGAATCTATGAGCAAACTTTAATGAATAGTTGATGATGGTGTCTAGTTCGACAAACTTGTATACTGCAAGTTTATGAATCAAAGAAACAAAAACTGATACAGTGAGATAAGGAAGTAACAAAAATAATGACACGTCATGCATGGCTATTTTAGCCTCAATATCCTTGACCTTGAATGCATAATCATGAATCATTAGAATAGTGCAGCTGAAGTGCATTAGGTCTCACTGATGCAAGCTTAAGAAGGTTTCTCTGTACGAAACTCTATTCTTTGCAGTGAAGCTATTTGGTGATTGATAACCTGGTAAATGATCAATATTAGCAGGATATCAAGATTCTCTCTCCAACTTTTGTTACAACAAGTCACTGTTTTCTTGTTTCGCACAATTGATTATCTGTTGAATCACAGAGTTGCTTTCCATCGACTGATCACTATCGGCTCTAATGTTGTTTATGCTTCTAGATCTATGTTGTTGATTCTTTGGATAGAGAAAGGATTGGAAAGGCCAAAGAAGAATTTCAGGTATGGAGTGTAATGATTGATGATGCCATTATTTAGCCTTGTTTCCCTTTACAAAATTCTGATAAATAGTTTGTATATTTCTTTCAGACTATCATCAGAGATCCATTCATGTTGAACAGTGTGATATTGGTATTTGCTAATAAGCAAGACTTGGTAAGTAGGCGATCTCATTTTCATCATGTCATCCTTAATGTGTTTCTGTTACAAACATTGGCTTTGCTTTTTGTTCTTTGTCTGTGTTTATTTTCGAGGATAGAGAGTGGAATTATTCCTTGTGAAAATGTGCAAATAAGAGAAAAAGGAGTTTATGACAGCAAAGATTATACAATCAATTTTTGTTGGGACAATATGAAGATCTCTTATGAAACAATATAAAGTGTGTCTTCGTCTTCATACTGTGCCTCCAGATACGATATAAGATTTCAAACCATTCTGTCGTCTTAAATATCCCTGCATAGATCTATCCTCATTTTCCAAATATCGTCCGGGTCTTGCAGTTATTAACTTCATGGTATTTGTAGAGTTAGTAATACATGGAAGTGTTTTTGTTTTCGATTTTGGGATTTTGAATGCTTCTATTTGCTAACTTGACCTTATTCTTGTCTCGATTCTACATTCAGATCGCATGATTATCATTGAAAATTTTCTTCCTGCTCCTTTTGATATTTCCTTTAGATCAACCTACGTGCCGTGCCTTAAGCTCAGTGAAATCTTCTTATTATGTCTGTCCGGTTACATCATAACTTCTCGATAATCAGAGTCAATGTTTTCAAGTTACATGTTAGATTGATTTTGGTGTTCAACTTCATTTTTCTCATTCAGAGAGGTGCAATGACTCCAATGGAAGTGGCCGAAGGGTTGGGTCTCCATGATCTGCGGAACCGAACTTGGCATGCTCAGGGAACTTGTGCCCTCACCGGAAATGGTCTGTACGAGGGGCTCGACTGGCTAGTGTCAGCTCTGAAGGAGTTGCAGGTCCCTGGACGGCATCCGACTTGATTGGTTTGCGACTCCTTGTTTCCATTGCAAGTTATGATAGATTTGATCCTGAAGATTGCTTGTTACTTTGTACAGTGTCTTTGGTTTTTTAGAGTATGTTGTATACTGGTTCATACTGCATTTGCTCCACATCACAAGTTATGAGTGAAGAGTCTTCTGAATTTTGGAATAGAGATAATTTATTAATGTATTTTTATAATAAATTTAATATAATATTAGTACATAAATTTATTGTATTTTTTTCAGAAATAAATATTTTATTATTAAAAAGATATTGTAATTTTTATATTAGATTTATTATACACAGATAAGTAATCTGAAATTATTTCGGTGAGATTTCCTCGTGCTATATAGTGTGTTATTGAAAAATTGTATATTAATTTTTGGGCGGTCTAATTATTTCTATTGTTAAGAGGATATTTTTCTTTTAAAAATGATCAAAATAGTATTTCATACATAATCCTCTTTTGTGGTTAGATCTAATTGTCCTAAAATCCCTAATAGCAAAGTCAATTTCCTACTCGTTTTCGATTATATTTTTTTTAATCAAATTGGGTAGAAGATTGATATATTAGATTCTAAGTAAATGATACTGAATTTAAAAAAAATCATAATTTATTTTAGATTTTTTTATATTTATAAAAAATAATAAATAATTTTGGTATAAAAATAATGACATATTTTATTTTAAATTCAGCATCATTTAATTATAATTAAATATAATCTGCAAAAGAGTTATATTTAATTTAATAGAAAATATATTAAATTTTAATTAAAATATATTGAATTTTAATTAAAATATATCTCATTTTAATTTTTTTTTACTTAAAAAAATAAGGATAATTAAATAAATAGTTATTTCAAAGAAAAATTTATATGCAGGGTGAAAATAAATTTTAATTAAATTTACATGTAGGAAGTTTAGGGCAGTTCGCCCTTAAATCTATTTAGAATAGGGATATTTAGGTATCTAATTAGTGTGTAGTATTATTTTAATAATTAAAAAATTATTATATATATATTTTTGATAATATAGATAATTAAGAGTATTTTTATCATTTATTTTATCCCAAATAAATCATTTTTATAGTTTTAATTATAATTTTTTAAAATTTTTAAAAGGTGGGTGGTAAGGTGATTTCCATAAATACATTAATTTAGAACTCTTTCGTAATTTTTTTTAAACATAAAACATAATATTTTATGAATAAGGTTAAATCTAATAAATCAAATTCACTCGATTTTGATGTCTAGGCAAATTAAAGAACGTAAATAAAATTCCAGAATATTTAAATTATCTAAAAATTTAAAATTATCAAATCATATATTCCATATCCAATTTATTTTGTTTTTACTATTTGACGGTAAATTATTTGAGAATGATCTTATAGTCAGTTAAATTTTAAAATTTAATTTGGATTTTAAAAAAAATTTATTATTCTCAATATAATGTATTAAATTAATATTTAAAAATATGAATATAATTAAGATAACTATAAAAACATACATACTTAATTTTATGTAAATTCTCTAAATCTATCAATTAATTAATTTTGATCAAAATTAATTGTTAGACATAAAAAATTTAAAATGATATAAAATTAGGTTATATATGTCCGTCTAATTTAACGGATTATATTAATATTTTTAAATATCAAACAGTGAATTTTTTTAAATATAAATATATTTTAAAAATCTGATTTATCTGTAAAGAAATTAATGTTCTTGGTATAATAAATATATTTAAGGATATCAATATAATAAAAAAAATCTAAACAAATATATAAAATCTAATTCCACGTTAAACTTTCTAAATTTATAATCGACTTGAACGGTTTCATTTGGATTTGTAAATTTTCAAAAATCCGGTTGGGTTTGTAAATTTCAAAAATTGCACCGGTCTGAATTCTAAACCGAATCGTCTAGCCCTAATATCGTCACCTTCCCGCACTCCCCTTTTGTCCGCTATTAATCCATTCTTCTATTTAAGCATTTTCCTCCCGCTTCATGAATCAGCTACGTATTTCATCGAATTCAGTGCCGCCAGATCCACAGCGGAGCAATCACGAAGAGGGATATTTAGGTATCTAATTAGTGTGGAGTATTATTTTAATAATTAAAAAAATTATTATATATATTTTTTTGATAATATAGATAATTAAGAGTATTTTTATCATTTATTTTATCCCAAATAAATCATTTTTATAGTTTTAATTATAATTTTTTAAAATTTTTAAAAGGTGGGTGGTAAGGTAATTTCCATAAATACATTAATTTAGAACTCTTTCGTAATTTTTTTTAAACATAAAAGGTAATATTTTATGAATCGGTTGGTTCTACGAAAGTTAAATCTAATAAATCAAATTCACTCCATTTTTATGTCTAGGCAACTTAAAGAACGTAAATAAAATTCTAGAATATTTAAATTATCTAAAAATTTAAAATTATCAAATCATATATTCCATATCCAATTTATTTATTTTTACTATCCGACGATAAATTATTTGAGAATGATTTTATAGTCAGTTAAATTTAAAAAAAAAAATATTATTCTCAGTATAATGTATTAAATTAATATTTAAAAATATGAATATAATCAAGATAATTAGAGAAATATACATGACTTAATTTTATGTAAA
Source organism: Zingiber officinale (assembly GCF_018446385.1). NCBI lineage: Eukaryota > Viridiplantae > Streptophyta > Magnoliopsida > Zingiberales > Zingiberaceae > Zingiber > Zingiber officinale. The sequence goes on from NC_055989.1 coordinate 144,145,035, forward strand.
TTCTATAAATCTATCAATTAATTTTGATCAAAATTAATTGTTAGACATAAAAAATTTAAAATGATATAAAACTAGGTTATATATGCCCGTCTAATTTAACGGATATTAATATTTTTAAATATTGAATTTTTTTAAACATAAATATATTTTAAAAATCTGATTTATCTGTAAAAAAATTAATGTTCTCGGTATAATAAATATATTTAAGGATATCAATATAATAAAAAATCTAAACAAATATATAAAATCTAATTCCACGTTAAACTCTCTAAATTTATAGTCGACTTGAACGGTTTCGTTTGGGTTTGTAAATTTTCAAAAATCCGGTTGGGTTTGTAAATTTCAAAAGTTGCACCGGTCTGAATTCTAAACCGAATCGTCTAGCCCTAATGTTGTCATCTTCCCGTACTCCCCTTTTGTCCGCTATTAATCAATTCCTCTCGCTTCAGGAATCAGCTACGCATTTCGTCGAATTCAGCGCCGCCAGATCCACAGCGGAACAATCTCGAAGAGGGATATTTAGGTATCTAATTAGTGTGGAGTATTATTTTAATAATTAAAAAAATTATTATATATATATTTTTGATAATATAGATAATTAAGAGTATTTTTATCATTTATTTTATCCCAAATAAATCATTTTTATAGTTTTAATTATAATTTTTAAAATTTTTTAAAAGGTGGGTGGTAAGGTGATTTCCATAAATACATTAATTTAGAAGTCTTTCGTAATTTTTTTTAAACATAAAAGGTAATATTTTATGAATCCGTTGGTTCTAGGAAGGTTAAATCTAATAAATCAAATTCACTCCATTTTTATGTCTAGGCAAATTAAAGAACGTAAATAAAATTCCAGAATATTTAAATTATCTAAAAATTTAAAATTATCAAATCATATATTCCATATCCAATTTATTTTTTTTTACTATCCGACGATAAATTATTTGAGAATGATTTTATAGTCAGTTAAATTTTAAAATTTAATTTAGATTTAAATAAAAAATTATTATTCTCAATATAATGTATTAAATTAATATTTAAAAATAGGAATATAATCAAGATAACTTTCATTTTATATAAATTCTCTAAATCTATTAATTAATTTTGAACAAAATTAATTGTTAGACATAAAAAATTTAAAATGATATATAAAATTAGGTAATATATGCGCGTCTAATTTAACGGATTATATTAATAATTTTAAATATCAAACAGTAAATTTTTTTAAACATAAATATATTTTAAAATCTGATTTATCTGTAAAAAAGTTAATGTTCTCGGTATAATAAATATATTTAAGGATATCAATATAATAAAAAAATCTAAATAAATATATAAAATCTAATTTCATCGTTAAACTCTTTAAATTTATAGTCTAGCCCTAATGTCGTCACCTTCCCGTACTCCCTTTTTGTCCGCTATTAATCCATTTTGTCTGCTATTAATCCATTCTCTATTTAAGCATTTTCCTCCCGTTTCAGGTATCAGCTACGCATTTCGCCGAATTCAGCGCCGCCGGATCCACACGGAGCTCGAAGAGAAGAGTAGAACCACCGATCCAGTTCTCTCGTGAGTTTGTAGTATTATGTTTCTGTTTTTCAGTCGTTCTGTTGTTCGATTGGTTTTTCTTCTTCTTCCCGATCGACTGGCGATCTTGGGTTTCAATGCTTATTGTGTTGCCGTGGTCGTCAGGAATTTATTTTGCGTTAATTTTTTTTTTGGATTGGCCGATCGGCGTTTAGGGCTCCAAATTTCGACGCCTGCTCAATTTTAAAAGATAATGGCTTCCTCTTGTGGATATAACTGAAGATTTTCATCTGATCAACTTCTGATATATCTGTTCTTTTGGTTATCTTAGAGTTGAACTAAGTTTTTTTTGTCACTTTGTAATTCTACGTGACCGCAATAGCGCCAACCAACCAAAAACAAGTGATCTTTCAGATTTGCGGGGTTTAGTAATGATCATGTAATCTGACCTCAGAGAGAAGGGTATCCCTCTGGAGTTTGAATCTTCGATACATATATATAGGCGGCCCATTTAGAACTGATATATTTAGATTCCATGTCAGTTGCATGAGAGATACAGTTTATGAATCCAGTTGAAAGTGGATCCTTGACCTCGATGAATGGAAACTAGCATGGATGAACTAAAATAATGCTTGCAGTTAATTATTTTTCTAGCATCTCTTGGATCCCTTGCCTTTTACGATAGTTTTTTCTACTGCCTTGGTGTTTACTGGTTGCAGATGTTATTGCATGGTACGGTGAACAAACTTACTGTCTAGGAGCATTATTTATTAGCTACGATGTTTCATGATATAAGTGAAACGGATTTGGAGGACATGGACATATTCAAAGACTAGGCATGAGCATTGTGGAAGTTTTTATAGATATCACAAAAAAATATATATTTGGCTTGGTTAAGTGATTTAGAATATCTAGATATCACAAAATATATAGATAGACTTATAATTCAAACATGGGACATGATCTTTGGGTGTAGTCAATCCCAAAAAATGGGGATATGAGACCAATAGATTAGTCAGGAAGCAGCTAATTTAAATTGAATACGAGGAACCAATGTTCAAGATGGTCTGAAGTGGTAAGATTTCTGATTGGTTATATGTAAGGTTGGGTCTCATTGAGTTGAATTGGTCGCCAGACAAATAGTGGCAGAGTCTAGATCTATAGAAATGAAATGACAAGCTTTTAAAAGGTGGTTTTATATAGCAAGTGCCAGCCCATTAGAGCTTTATGTAAAACAGTTCTTTTAAGCTTCATTTTCACTGTAAAGCTATAATAACTGAGCAATGCTCATCACTTTATTTGGAGTTAGTTGGGCATTCACTAAATCAACTAGACAACTATGTTTTCTTAAAAGTTAATAGATGTGAATTTTCTTTAACCGTATCAAAATGATCTCACTAGGACGCTACAAGAATCAATGCTCTCATTTGAATGCATGACATCCATTTTGGTACTAGTGACTAATAATTACTTAAAGTGTTTGTTATTATTTTGTAACTTGTTTTTCATAAATTTTAATTTGGGTGAACTTTTTCATTGTGTTAGGCTTGAATTTTTAAACAAGCTAAATAGAAGATGACTATGAAATTAAAACTCATGAGTTGATCTTGTCATACTAAGCAATTTTCACTTTCCGACTTCTAATTTCATATTTACATGGCCTTTATCCTTTTTCTTGAGTGCTCAAAAACTTAAAATCCTTATATTTATTCTACAGATCAGGCATGACGGCCGGAAAAATTATTGGAACTACTGTTGCAGTCTGCATTTTATCATATGTATCCGATACAGTAGTTTCAGATGTAAAGATTTTTGGAGGTCAGTTAGATCACACGCCCATAGTCCTTAGGTGGAGACTGGAGATCATCAATTGAAATTTAACAAAATGGACTTACCTCATCTTTTTGTTTCAAACCAGGTACAACCCCCAAAACAGTCTCGGACAAGAGCTGGTGGGAGGAGACTGATAAGAAGTTCCAGGCATGGCCTCGTACTGCTGGACCACCCGTCGTCATGAATCCTATTCGCCGACAGAACTTCATCGTCAATTCATCTGAGTCATGAAGAAGGGAAGCCATGAGTAACATTCTGCTGCCATTTTGATCTCCCATTTTTTTCTATTCTGTTTGAAGATTATTGCTTTCTGGAGATGTCCAAGTCGTAATAATTTCTCCAGATTGACTCCGGTTTATGTCCTTATTGATCCTTTTACTATGAAAACTATGAACATGGTTTCAGCATTTAAGATTCCTCAGTTTCAGATTCATGGACTCAAAGATCAATTCTTGCTTTTCTTTGTGTTATGGCTAATCACACAAATTGTTTTTATCATGCTTGGACAGCATTGAAAGACGAAAAAAAAAATCAATGGTTGATTTTTTTGGGAGGGGGGATAAATGTAAATTAAATGCTATTTATATATTCATACTTTTAATTTTCTCTATGTTCATTTATCCACTTAGGGAACAACCTCTTATAATATAGATAACGCCCTTGGGTTATGGTGCCGTGGCAGGGTATTCAGATTGTCACTTAAGACATCCGTGATTCGAACTCCAACTATGACGAATTTATAGAAATTTTTTCTTCAAATGGGGCACGCAACTAAAAGATGTTGGGCTCTTGGGTTGTCCGTTGCAAGCGCTTTTCGATTTATCCTGTGTATTTTTTTTTTCTTATAATATAGATAATAATAAGATTTTTTTTAGAATTTATTAATAGGAGTTTCGTCCACCTAATTATTTTTTTATGTTTATTTATCCAGGAGTAATTAGGAAGTAGTGACCAATAATCTTAGATTTATCTGCCCATTAGAAAAAAATTCCTATGGTACCCTGTATTAAGATTCAAACCTTAAATATTTAATTAATTATTTAAAGAGCCTAACTGCAATACCACAGTTGAGGCTTGTTAAGCAATTATATTAAGCTTTGATAAACAACTTAATGAAAGCTATTTTACTTTAAAATACATTACAGTTTTAATAATTTTTTTAAAAACAAAAGTGGCCTTTTTAAATTTTCTCCTTAAAAATATTAACTTTGGGCCATACCTAAAGGGAACATATCTCTTGGTCCATAAAAAAATGGATTAGGGATGAACCAATTGTAATTGTGATTAGATTGTGATCACGATTCGAGCTCAATTAACTGAGATCTCTCCTAGATTCATCGTCCCCCACATTATAATTTAGATCGGAGAGAGCGGCTGGAGGCCACCCCTTCTTAGCGCCTCGCAATATGGCCACTTGCCCACTTTGGACGGCTTTCAGTCGTCCATTTCGATCCAAATTATAACTTGAGGATGAGGGATCGTAACTAAGTACAGTGGGATCACGGCTATGCTTTGATCAAAATTATAAATGGTTCATTCTTGGTCCATTCTTTTCTCTTTTATGGACGAGCAGATCTGGTCTCTACATAAAGAAGGATGCGTCTTGAGAGAAAGTAAAACTTCGGAGGTCTTTTTGAAAATTTTACTTCATTTTCCAATATTTTGTGAATAACACGAAGTGTTCAATTCTTCTCTTCAGAGTATTTTATGAAAAAGACAAAACAATTTGGGCCAAAATGAAAATTTATCTTGCTCGCGGCTTCTTCTCACGAGCGAAGGCATTGAGCGGGGCGCCAGCGCCGATTGCGATCTACTTCTGGATTTCCGGGGCTCATTCTGTGGATAAACTATTTCTTCCTGCAATTAAAGTCAACTATAGAAGGAAACTGTGACGATCTTGCTTGCCTTTTCTTTCTCCTACTTTCTCTTTTCGCGAAGTGTTCGCTTTCGGCTGGATTTGAGCAGCAATGAACAAGCGAGCGAACCCTAGCTGGTAAAGGTAGAAGAAGATGAAAAAGGGCCCTTTTTTTTGTGCTTTTGACTCGAAAACAAGGTGTGTATCTTATCCTCAACCAAGAATTCAAGATTTGTGTTCTTATTCCATTATCCGTCACATTCTATGCATCTCTGTTTCACTATCACTAAGCAAAACCTAGAATGCTGTGATAGCATACAGATTTCATAAACTTGAAGGAAATGGAGAAGATGCTGTTGAGGGGAAATAGAAGCAAAAGCATGAAGAACAAGGTTTGTGTTCTTATTGATGAATTCACAAGATTTTTGTTCGCATTCCACTCTGTTTAACTATCACTAAACAAAACCTAGATTGCTCTTGTAACATACAGATTTCATAAACTTAAGGGAACTGAAGAAGATGCTGTTTAGGGAAAATAGAGGGGGAAAAAAATGAAGAACGAGGTTTGTGTTTTTATTCCATTATGAGCGACATTCTATGCATCTCTGTTTAACTATCACCAAGCAAGATTTAGATTGCTCTAGTAATATACATATTTCGTAAACTTATGGGAAATGGAGAAGATGCTGTTTAGGGAAAATAGATGCAAAAACATGAAGAACAAGGTTTGTGCTCTTTTTTATGAATTTACAAGATTTTTGTTCTTATTCCATTATTAGCCACATTCTATGCATCTCTGTTTAACTATCACTAAGCAAAACCTAGATTTCTCTAGTAACATACAGATTTTGTAAACTTAAGGGAAATGGAGAAGATGCTGTTCAGGGAAAATAGAGGCAAAAGCATGAAGAACAAGGCGTGTGTTCTTATTGATGAATTCACAAAATTTCTGTTCTTATTCCATTATTAGCCACATTCTATGCATCTCTGTTTAACTATCACCAAGCAAGATCTAGACTGCTCTAGTAACATACAGATTTCATAAACTTGAGGGAAATGGAGAAGATGCTATTGAGAGAAAGTAGAGGCAAAAACATGAAGAACAAGGTTTGTGTTCTTATTTATGAATTCACAAGATTCTTGTTCTTATTCCATTATTAGCCACATTCTATGCATCTCTGTTTAACTATCACCGAGCAAGATCTAGATTATACAGATTTTGTAAATTTATGTGAAATGGAGTTGTTGTTGTTTAGGGGAAATGGATTCAATCTGATTCGACGGCAATCAATGGGATGTGGTGCTGCAACCTGACTCAACTGTACTGCCATTTGTCTGGAAGAAATGGAGTCGGCACGAGGTGTGTGTCCAGAACCTCACGGAGACAAAGATGCCCACCTTCCACCTGGTTTTTGCATGCCCTCTGAGATCAAATGGCACGATTCCCCGCCTCAACGCCTTGTCCATGGCCTCCTTTGCATCCTGGTCCAGTGGTATTGGCGACGAGTGAAAGTGATAATTGAGCGGGCGGGAGCTGTTCTTAGGAACCTCGAGCGAGTTGGACTTCAGCACTGCAACATCAATGTCATGGAACTGGAGAAGGAAGCTCAGGGCGGAGAAGCTGGTGTGGGCCTTGTTGTTATCATTCACTGCCTCCAAATTTAGGGTTATGTCTATCTCGAGCAACCCTAATTGATCATAGAGGAGCTCGTCGAGATGTGCATAGGCCACCCTGATGTAGGGCATCTTTGGTTGGTAGACCATGTACACTACAAACACTGCTATGCCTGCGACGATAACAGCTATCGTAAGGATGGCGCACAGAACTGCAAGTGTCCAGATCACGAAATGGGTCTGCCGACCCTCTTGGGAAATCAGGCGGGGTGGCATGATGAACCGTGATCAACAGCATTGGGGAGAAGAAATACAGCGACCGCGATTCGTGTTCTTATGATGTTAGCTATGGTATGAGGTCGGCCGGTGGCTTCATCCCTGTGCTGGGGTTCTTGTCCAAGGTAATGTGGAAAGTTTGGTATCTTCTTTGCTGAGTAATAGGTCTTCTAGCTAAATGTGATCTTAAAGGAATTGATCGCTTTCTTTGTTTCCCGAAGAAAAATACCATACTTGCCTTGTGCAATTCAACCTTTTCTTTACGAGGTGCCATCACTAGAGATGATCAAGGAATCGATATGGCTAATATATTTTCTCTCATCACAGTGTTCTAATCATTTTTGCGGGTGTTTGTGTTTTGCAACTAAGGCTTTGGCTTCCGAGCGGAGTTCAAGTACATGCCAACTTAAGATTTCTTCATTGACAAGGAATGAATCTCAAACAACCATCTGCAGTTGGTGTATCCGAAATTGGTAAGCTTGCTTTCCCTCAACAATTGTAAATGCCTCGATCGCTATGGAAGCTACGAATGATGTTGTTATGTACTTCATGCTGTTTTACCGCATTATTCTTTCGGTGAAGTTCATGTTCTATAGAAAGTGTCGATCGTAGAATGTTCTGATCAGGGAAAAGTTCTTCTCCTGTTTGTCGAGTATGTTATTGTGCACAATACATAGCCATAATTTTTCAACGAAGTGAAAGCTGAGGCTTAAGCAAGGCTGAATAATCATTTTTGTATATATAGATGAATGTGGTTTGTAATTTATTTGAAACCTTTGTTTTTTTTCAAGTTGGCATCCGTTATTCAACTTACATCAATTAATCTTGAAAGTCGCCGATCTCTTACTGGTTAATTTATTTATTTGAATTGTATAATCATGTCAATGGGTCATTCGTTACCTAGCCGTAGTTGAATTAGGGTTTACGAGATGAATTAGAAGTTAATTAGGATGAAAATGATGGAGAATTATGATAATTTTAGTATTAAAATGGCTATAATATTCTCTATTTTTTGAAAAAAATGATTTGTTAAAGATAGGGACATTTTTGGCTATTTTTGCATGCGAGAGGCAAGAATCGAAGCTAAAACATGGGTCAAATTGATCCTTCGAGCTCGACTTTGTCTTCACTCATCAAGTAGAGCAAGTTCGTTGAATAATGAATGCTAAAAGGCAAGATATTTGAATTTACATCGGTGACAGGATCAAAATTGTCTATTTGGTAACTTTTAGCTTCTAAAAAACTTTCAAAATGTTTCATGGTTTCAATTTAGTCACGTCGAGCGAGGATCACGGGTAGTCAAGTTGAATTGAGAGCTAAGCATGATCCTTTTTTTAATAATCCGGTGTCTAGTTCTTACGAGCTGAGCTGATTAATTTTGAGATGGACGGTTTATTTCCATATTTCATCTAGCAAGTAAACTTAGGAAGCATGATAACTCATGGTGTGGCATGACATGTGATGATTCATGGTGTGGCATGGCGATCCAACATCACAGGAGTAATTTAATCACAATAAATGTATCATATAGAAATTGAATGCTGATTATTTGAAAATATATTGTCTCTTAGAAAGTAAATTGAGTGATAAGTCTTCTTCTAAAGTTTATTGAGATATATTTTTCATAGTTAATGTTGGCCAAATTAGTTGACATTGATTATCATATTTTACTGAATATATATGGGTCTGGGAAGTCTTTTGGTATTTTATTTTATAGATGAATTTTGCCTCATAGACAATTGTCATGCTCGCGAGAGGGCTTGTATGAAAAGTTTTAAGTATCTCAAATAAGTCTAAGAAATTTTGGAAGATGAATCTTTTTGCCATACTATGAACATATGTGGAGATGTCTTTTGGAATAGTTGTGGGGAGTCTCAAGGGCATTGCTTCTGAAGCTCTTTATTCTATTGTTTCAGCAACCTTGACTTTAAGTTGGGTCCAAGTAGTTAGATCGATGAGGAGGTCTAGAAGGTTTTGTTCACGTTCATTGATAGTTGCTTGAGCATAAGTTTTTTCTATCTAAATGTTTTCGCCTTCCTTAAGTAATGTGCTGATAAAGCAGTTAGGACCTATTGCTACCCTGTAGAAGTAAAGGTTTCATCTAAAACGTAAAAGCCTTTGTCAAAAGGTTTTTTTACAACCTTTTATTGCTATTTTGACTCCCTCCTGTTGGGTGCTATTTTGAATTTCGTTATGTTTCCTCTGTACAAAAATTTGTACAAGTACAGAATTTTTCCTAGCAACCCATGTGTTCTTCAAAAATTAAACTTGGATTGCAAACGAAATTTAACATTATTAATCCAAGTTCAACTCATGTGGTCTTCAGAAGTTAAACCATATTACAGAAGTTGATTAAATATCTATTTCAAGGACTGACTTCCAAGTCGTTGGTGAGACACTTTGCCTTCTTGGTTTTGGGATCATCTATCACTTCCTAGGCAAAGCCTTTTAAAGAAATTGAATATTTAAACTCCTTACAGTAAACCTTAGGTTTAATTACAGAGAACTCAATTGAAGCATAAAATCGATAGCCTCTTGTGTTGGTATTTTAGGATCCATACAAAGGAAAATTAAATTAGTACACAGCGGAAACAATTAACAAGTTATACCTTTCTTTGTATCTTAAAAACCTCTTGATCTTCTGTTGTATTCCTCTCCTCCTCTTGGACGTCGTGTGGACGACGATATACTAAGACAACACCACCCGAACAACCACTTCTTTGCCTCCAAGACTTTCAGCCACCAAGGGATGCTAGAATAGGGAGCCTCCTTCTCTTCTTCTTCTCCTCCAAGTAACCGACCACAAGAAGATGAAGCCTCTTGATGTCGCTAACCCTTGGTAAAGGAAACAAGGGGATAATTGAAAGGGAAGAGGGTCGGCCACAACAAGGATTAAAAGAAGAGACTTAGGTTGTGTTCTCCTATAAGGCGCCATCTACTTCTCTTTTATAATCTTTGGTGAATGCAAAAAAGGAAAGATTTAAAATTAAAACTTTCCTATTATGTGTGGCCGACCCTTATCAATTAAGGAAAATTTTTAAATTAAAATATCTCTTTTAAACCATTGTGGATGACTACAAAAAAAAAGATTTAAAAATTAAAATATCTCTTTTAAATCCCTTTGTGGATGGCTATACAAGGAAAGTTTTAAAATTAAAATCTCTCTTTTAAATCCCTTGGAGGATGACTATAAAAGGAAAGATTTTAAAATTAAAATATCTCTTTTAAATCCCTTGGAGGATGGCTATAAAAGGAAAGATTTAAAAAAATAAAATTCCCTTTTAATTCCCCTGTGATCGACCCCTTGCTTGGGTACCAAGCAAGGCTTGGCCGACCACCTCTTGGGCTCCAAGCAAAGCTTGGCCGACCTTTGCTTGGGCACCAAGTAAGGATGTGGCCGACCCATTACTTGGGTAAGAAGTGAACTTGGTTGGATACGAGACTTTATACATGTTAGGATCGATGTACTCGGCTAGAGAGGGGGGTGTGAATAGCCGACCCCAAATCGTTCGTTTCTTTCTACAAATCAGGTTAGCGCAGCGGAAAATAAAACAATAGAAACGAAAATAAGGAAGAGCAAACCTCAACGCGATGATGTAACGAGGTTCGGAGATGAAACTCCTACTCCTCGGCGTGTCCGTAAGGTGGACGAAGCCTACCAATCCGTCGGTGGATGAGTCCCCGGAGAACCGGCTAATAAATACTCCTTGTGGGTGGAGAAACCTCGCCACAATAGCTTGCAACAACAATATGGAAATACAAAGAAGAGCAAGAACAAAATACACAATGAATGTACAAATACTCGCTTGCCTTCTCGTCGACTGAAGTCCCGGATGAAGCACCAACTTCACGGACGAATGCCAACAAGCAACTCAGTCGAAGAAGCTCACACGAAGCTTCGGAGCTCAGCAAAGCTCAAGAGCACAGCTTTCAGAAGAACAACAACTCAGTTTCGAGGAGGAAGAAGAAGAACTACATCTGTAGAAGCCCTCGATCTCCTTTTATATATCCTGCGAAGAAGAAGCACATAAACTAGCCGTTGTGTCGCAACCAGAACACCTCCTGATCGGTCCAGAGACCTCGATCGGTCTTGGGGACCGATCGAGCTAAGCCTGGACCGATCAGTATGTTACTGATCGACTTCTGATCGGTCCGGGACCGATCAGCCTTCTTCTCTTCTTTTTCTCGATCGGTCTTCGACCGATCGATAATCCAGCATTCTGTTGTTCGATCGGTCACCGACCGATCAGATCACCGATCGGTCCCCAGATCGATCCAGAGCTTGGTTTTTCCCAAACCAAGTCCCAAGCCTTCTAAACCAACATCCGGTCAACCTTGACCTATTGGTACATCATGCTTAGCATCCGGTCACTCCCTTGACCTGCTAAGACTCCCCACCAAGTGTCCGGTCAATCCCTTTGACCCACTTGGACTTTTCTCTTCGTGTCAAGTATCCGGTCACTCCCTTGACCTACTTGACCTTCTCAACACCAGATGTCCGATCACCCTTGATCCATCTGGATTTTCCCTTGCCCGGCTTCACTCACCAGGACTTTCACCTAGCTTCACTCACTAGGGTTTTCACCTGGCTTCACTCACCAGGATTTCCAATCTGCCCGGCTTCACTCACCAGGACTTCCCAACTGCCTGGCTTCACTCACCAGGACTTCCCAATTGCCTAGCTTCACTCACTAGGACTTTCCCGTCTGCCTGGCTTCACTCACTAGGTTTCACATCCGGTCCAGAGAACGAGCTACCGAGCCCTCTCTGAACACAGTTCGGAGAACGAGCTACCGAGCCCTCTCCGACTTCCATCCGGTCCAGAGAACGAGCTCCCGAGCCCTCTCTGACCACAGTCCGGAGAACGAGCTACCGAGCCCTCTCCGACTTCCCATGTGCCAAGCTTCCATACTTGGACTTCTCCGTGCCAAGTCTCCATACTTGGACTTTTCCCGTGCCAAGCTCCCTGCTTGGACTTTTCACCAGATGTCTGGTCAACTCACCTCGGGTCAACCAGGCCAACCTTGACCACGGGTTGCACCCACAATCTCCCAAGCTTGTATCCTTGTCAAACATCAAGATACAACTTTTCTGTTCACATCAAATATTGTCAAACATAACTCGTCAAACATCAAAACACAACTCGAGTCAAGTCAACTCGAGTCTGGTCAACCAGGTCAACCTTGACCTAAGGTTGCACCAACAATCTCCCCCTTTTTGATGTTTGACAAAACCCATAATCAAACCCATAATCAAGTTAGGTTAACCCGATAACCTAACTTAGGTTTTCCAATGTTCTTCCCTGAACATTCTCTAGACATTCTCCATTCTCCTTTCTACTCTCCCCCTTTTTGACACACATCAAAAAGAGTGAATCAAGGTCAAGAGTTTCTTCCTAATTGATCCTGTCTGAATCAGGAGTCAACGGACGCTGGGGACGTGGCGCTCCCTGCTGGATCCTCGAGTGCTCCGGCGAACCTGCAACAAAACCGAGCCGGGAGGGGTGTCCCGGCGACGGCCCTCCGACGCTCAAGTCAGGCGAGGAATAACAAAGGAAGTGACTTCAGAGATCTAGATGCGCGTACCTCCGGTGAAGAAATGGGGGCCTTATATAGACCTATTGAAGAAGCCTGAGCACGCCAATCGAAGCGATCACCTGCTTTCGATCATGCCCAGGTATGGGTCTGTTAGAAGGACATCCCTAAGACCATACCGTTACTGTATCCACCTCTCTATGATGTGACGGCGAGATCCTCCATCGTGCGATCTTGTGTACGGCCTAATCATCAGACATGCTTCTGCTGATATCCCATATCCCGAGCCGAGCGCATAGGCCGCTCGGCCACCTTTGTACCCTCGCCCTTATCTTGGCCGAACGGACAACCCGCTCGACCCTTTGGTCCCAGCCGAGCGGACTCCCGCTCGGCCCTTCGATCCTCCTGCCTTGGCGTCGGAAACCCAAGCCCATGGATGGGTTATCTCTAGCTCCGCTCGGACCATTACCCGCTTGGCCAACCCTCCATCCGTCCTTAGGCTGGGACCCTTCAGAAGGTGGGCCCCCCATTCTTACCGCCGGATCACCTGGTATTGATTATGAAGAAACATATTCCCATATAGTGGATGCAATCACATTTCGATATTTTCTTTGTATGACAGCACAAGAAAAGCTTGAAATGCGTTTGATGGATGTAGTAGCAGCTTAGTTGTATGAAAAACTTGATAATGATATTTATATGAAAATCCCTGAAGGGCTCACAATACTAGAAGCATCAAGTTCATATTTTAAAAATATTTATTCCATTAAATTACAAAGATCTTTGTATGGATTGAAGCAATCTGGACGTATGTGGTATAAATGTCTAAGTGATTATTTGGTGCAACATAAATATCAAAATGATCTAATATGTCCATGTGTTTTTATAATAAAGGATGTACTAAAATTTATCTGTATATGTTGATGATTTGAATATCATTGGAAGTCCTGAAGAAGTTATAAATACAATTGATATATTGAAAAGAGAATTCGAGATGAAAATCTAGGAAAAATGGAGTTTTGTATTGGATTACAAATTGAACAGTTTGCAATTGATATCGATCACTTGATGTGAACAAAGATCCTTTTCGACCTAGTGAAAATGGTGAAGAACTGCTTGGTCCTGAAGTACCATATTTAACTGCAATTGGTTCATTAATGTATCTTGCTAACGATACAAGACCAGATATAGCATTTGCTGTAAATTTATTAGCAAGATATAGTTCTCCAACACGTAAACATTGGAATGGAATTAAACATATATTTAGGTATCTTTAAGGTACCATCAATTTGGGCTTATTTTATTCTAATATATCTACTTCAGAGTTTATTGGTTATGCAGATGCAGGATATTTATCTGATCCACATAAAGGTCGATCTCAGACTGGTTATTTATTTACATATGGTGGAACAACCATATCTTAGAGATCTATCAAACAAACCATAGCCGCTACATCATCGAATCATTCTAAAATACTTGCAATACATGAAGCAAGTCAGGAATGTGTTGCAAGAAAAAGTTTTGCTATTAGAAACCAAATAGGGAGGGGTCTCACGGAGAGGCGACGACAGTAGGGACGGCGTGGCGTCGACGGCTCTCGACAAACAATGACGGCAGGGACGAAACACGACAGGGATCGACGAGCGAGGAACGCCGAGGTGAGGGCTGCGAGGATTGGAGAGCGAAGAAGGTGGCTCTCGACAGACAGCGGCGGCAGTGACGAAAGACGGCGGAGATCGGCGAGAGAGGAGCATCGAGGCGGGGATCGGCGAGCGACGTCGCAGGAACGACGTCGAAAGCTAGGTTTAAGAAAGAAAAGGAAATATCAAATGATGCGACAAAGAAAGAAAAAAAACGCATGAGATGCCACGTTAGATGACACGTTTACTGTTGCGTACAGGCGCGTAAAATAAAATCACGTATAATATCAGTATTTGAATGAATATAAAAAGATATTAAAAGATTTGCATGTTACATGGTCTTGTTGGATTTCCCATAGATTTTGTTACGTTCCAATGGATTTATCAAAATACTATTTTTTTTATCCCTCTTATCTATAGAAAGCCTACCTTTCCATTAGATTTCTCTTGTTACTTTCCTCTTTTTTCTTTTGGCCCTTTTCCAACTTGAAGCCAATTTTAAGAAGTAACAAGGGGGTGAGACTGTGATGCACGATAACTATTTTTTGATAAAAATATCTTCTTTTGAATTTTTTTAGAGAAAAGTTGTTTTGTTTCATTACCTTAAAAGTTTAATCACAACAACTTATTTTTCCTGTGCATGATTAAATTTGATATTCTGTAATGCATTTTTTTTTTTTTTTATCAAATTGATGATTCAATCAACACATTGCGCTCTTTTTGCTAGAAAAGAATTATTTGTTAATTATTGTTAGATAAAGAAATAAAAAAATATAAAAATTTAGTGGTAGAATTTTCTTTTATAGAGAATTTAAAATTATTAAAAAAAAATGAATAAGATTGTGATTTAGGAAAGGGAAGCGAAAATGATAATAATAATAATTTTTTAAAAATAGATTTAAATTTAAAATGTATTGAGTGATTCTTTATTATAGAATGATTGTATATTGATTAATCATTATTATTTTTTTCTCTTGTTTATAAAAATACATCTAAAAGAATGTTTTTAAATTTGTATCAAATTTTAAAGTATCATTATATTGAAATTGTAAGATATAAATCAAAATTTTATTCCTTTAATTTTAAACATTTTTATTTTAATAAATTAGTAGAGGCTTATATTATTATTTGTATTATTATTATTATTATTATTATTATTATTATTATATGAATATAAATATGTTTACTAAAAAAATCTATTGCTATCTATCTCAAATCCGAATGAAAATGAGTGAGAGATTTTTTTAAAACAATATCAAAGCCTAAATCTTTTTCTACCTAGGGCCTCAACTAGGCTTAAGCCGGCCCTGAACAAGGCTATCGGATTTACATGGTTTACAACTAGGGATGTTGCTAATCTAAGACAAGTGAAGTACATTATCGAAACTCCTTCGACAAGGTCAGGGGCGGAGAAACCTCATACAATAATTAATAGCTCAGAAAATGAAAACTGACTTTAAAGACTCATATACAAGTGTTGTATTTGAATAGGAGAACAAGCTCTCCTTTTATAGCCCTCTGCTCAAATTTGACCATTTGCTAACATGACAGCTCCAGGTTAGAGTGGGTCCGACCGCCCCCAGTGGTGCACTTTATCTCCTTCGCAAAACGGCTCTTAGATAAAATTTTATCCACGCCAGGACGCCTGAACCGTTCCTGGTGTTGAACTGTCACTAACACAGACTTTGACATCATCTTTGCAGCAACAGCTTGCTAAGGCACCCTTTCTGCACCAGGATGGTCCGAGCGCTTGGAATCTAGGCGTCTGGACTTGGTCCAAGCACTTGGACAAGTTGACTTGTTCGGCTTCCACTTCGGTCGCTTGGGTGATTCTCCGACCATCTAGAGTTAAGCTCACCCGAACCCAACTTCGACCTTCTCTCCTCGAGTAGTATTTCGCTCCAACTTCTCGTCCCTCAAAAGCATCACACGCGTCCTTAGGGATGGCAATGGGGCGGGTTCGGGTCGGGTTTAGCTAATCCCATAACCCGCCCCGCCTAAATTTTCAACCCACCTCGCCCCGACCCTGCTCAAAACCCAGCAGGTCCATAGTGGGTTAGACCCACCAACCCGCTAAACTTTAAAAAGATAAATATAATATATATATATATATATATATATATATATATATATATATATATATACACACAAACAGGGTGAGTTCATTGAAACCCGTAACACGGCCCGAGCCCGCTTCTAAACTCGGTCAACGAGTTTAGACCTACCCCGTAACCCGTTTGACCGGGTTTAAACCCGCCCTAAATGGAGCGGGTTTAATACAGTTCCAGGTTTAAACTCAGCCATTGCTATCCCTACGCGTCATTCTCGCTCTACCGGTGTACTCTTCTGTACTTTCTTGTCCCTTGAATGCACTAAGCCCGTCGACTCGCTTCCCATGTCATCCTTCTCGTCCGCTGTATCTTCCGCTCGAGTTCTTATTATGTTCCTAAATCCCTGCACACTTAGACACAAGGCATCAAAATATAACAAGACCTAACTTGACTTGATTGATTAAATCAAAACCAACTCGGGGTATTTATAATCTCCCCCTTTTTGATATGCATCAAAAGTTAAAGTTAGAGTAAAATAAATATATAATTTATTTGAAAAATAAATTGACAATTTAAAACATGAATAATGCAATTATTAAAACATGAATTTTGCAATAATTTTATCCATGCCCAGGTGCCTGGACCGATCCGGCTGCCTGGACTGTTGCTTACATGGACTTCAATGTCATCCTCTCAGCAACGGCTCGCCGAGGCACCATTTCTACACCAGGGTAGTCTAGGCACCTGGACTTAGTCCAAGCGCCTGGACAAGTCAACTTTGCGTTGACTTGTCCGGCTTCCACTCCGATCGCTTGAGTGATTCATCGGTCATCCAGAGTTGAGCTCACCTGAACACAACTTAGACTTTCTCTCCTTGAGCAGTCTTCTGCTCCAGCTTCTCATCCCTCAAAAGCGTCGGACGCATCCTTCTCGCTCAATCGATGTACTCTTCCGCAACTGCTCATCCCTCAAATACACCAAACCCGTCAACTCGCTTCTCGTGCTATCTTTCTCGTCCGCTGTATCTTCCGCTCGACTTCTTATGTTCCAAAGTCCCTGCACACTTAAACACAAGGCATCAAAATATAACAAGACCTAACTTGACTTGTTTGATCATATCAAAATCAATCTGAAGTACTTATACACACAACTCATATAAAAGACCATGTTTGCTACATGTCCAGGAAAATTAGAAACAAATACAAAAAATCTTAAAGACTTAGATCTTCCTATAGATTATTTACTCTCTCTAGTATATTTATTTCACTTATTAAACACTAAACCCAGCTTAGACTCCCTAATTTTTAGATGGGAGAAAATAGAGATTATAGGAGAAAACCCTACTAAATACTAGGAAAGAGATAAAGTCAACTGCAAACTTTCTATAATAAATCTAGATCTAACAATTAAAGCATAAGACTTAAGATATATTAATTGGGAAGTAGAAGAATGCACCATGTGCATTAAACAATTTATTAAACATATGAGCAATCCAATGATCCATCTCTAGACATAGAAGCCCGACATTTATAGTAAATAAAGGATCTGAGTAAAAATGTGGATAGTCAAGAATGATCTTTAATTACAAACGGTTAAATGATAACTATCAAGAGAATGGATAAAAAAATACCAAATAAAGATCAACTTCTTAACAAAATATAAAACTCAAAATGATATTCCAAGTTTGACATGAAGTTAATATTCTAACAAGTACAAATGCATCTTGAGTCAATTGATGGACAATCTTCTCATGTCCAGAAGGACATTTTGAATTATTAGTTGTCATTTGGACTTAAAGTAGTGTCATAGAGGATTAAAAATCTATTGAGAATATATTAAGGAAATAAACAATTTCCTAGCGGATACTTTATCTAGACTATTACATTAAACTTCATTGAATATTTCAGGATTATGGATAAGCAAAAGAAGATATGAACTTTTGCCATGAAAACTATGTGATTTGACAATCATTACAACAATTTACAAGACATGAGGAATAATTTCATTTTCCTCCAAAGATAAACTTGACCATATATAGAATTACCTACTAGATAATATTTGGAATATTCTGACAATACCAAAAAGTTTCAATTATAAAATTGTTATCATCAATACTTTGTCCAACTATTTCTTAGCAACAGTACAGAAATCGAAAGGCAAAAAATTCTCTTATTATGTAGTCTTTTCCGGAACACAACAGGAGTCTATTATGAGTAGGAGGTGTTAGAATGTATATTAAAAGTCTAACTTTTGTATAAATATTTATTTTGAAATGAGAATCACATTGGTTAAATGCAGTTGCCCATTCAATTTATATTGTAGATAACATGGTGTGTGGTGTCACACAGAAGATCATGTTATCAGTTCCTTATAAATTATAAATAGTACCTCACAACCAAGATGGAGTTGTAGCATAATTTGATATTAGTTTATCTTGACTATAAAATTATGTCCTATTTATTAAGATGATGATGTCCCCTTGAGGAGCTCATAAGGATTGTCATGTAAACCCTGTAGGTGGACTTAGTTCCGACATGACAATGAAGTTGAGTAGTACTACTCTTGGAGCTAGATGTTAATTAATTGAGTTGTCAGTGACTCATTTAATTAATGGACATTCGATATCTTAAACACAGGGAGATTAGCGCACTCATGATAAGAAGGAGCCCATAATGTAATATGGGATTGGTGCGGTAGTTCAATAATAACTCTTTAGTGGTATGAGTTATTATTGATGAACTTGAGTTGGGTGTTCGGGTTGAACACAGGAAGCTCAAGCTCATCAGGAGGTCAAAGTCAATTCCTCCGCAAGGTCCCTGTTGTAGCCTCTATGTATTGTTGGTGCAACCTTAGGTCAAGGTTGACCTGGTTGACCAGACTCGAGTTGACTTGACTCGAGTTGTGTTTTGATGTTTGACGAGTTATGTTTAACAATGTTTGATGTGAACAGAAAAGTTGTATCTTGATGTTTAACAAGGATACAAGCTTGGGAGATTGTGGGTGCAACCCGTGGTCAAGGTTGACCTGGTTGACCCGAGGTGAGTTGATCAGACATCTGGTGAAAAGTCCAAGCAGGGAGCTTGGCATGGGAAAAGTCCAAGTATGGAGACTTGGCACGGAGAAGTCCAAGTATGGAAGCTTGGCACATGGGAAGTCGGAGAGGGCTCGGTAGCTCGTTCTCCTGACCGGTCGAGAGGGCGGGAGCTCGTTCTCTGGACCGGATGGAAGTCGAGAGGGCTCAGCTCGTTCTCCGAACCGTGTTCGAGAGGGCTCAGCTCGCTCTGGACCGGATGTGGAACCCGTGAGTGAAGCCAGGCAGACGGAAAGTCCTAGTGAGTGAAGCTAGGCAATTGGGAAGTCCGAGTGAGGCAGGCAGTTGGAAGTCCCGTGAGTGAAGCCGAGCATTAGAGTGAGTGAAGCCGGTGAAAACCCTAGTGAGTGAAGCTAGGTGAAAGTCCTGGTGAGTGAAGCCGGGCAAGGGAAAATCCAGATGGATCAAGGGTGATCGGACATCTGGTGTTGAGAAGGTCAAGTAGGTCAAGGGAGTGACCGGATACTTGACACGAAGAGAAAAGTCCAAGTGGGTCAAAGGGATTGACCGGACACTTGGTGGGGAGTCTTAGCAGGTCAAGGGAGTGACCGGATGCTAAGCATGATGTACCAATAGGTCAAGGTTGACCGGATGTTGGTTTAGAAGGCTTGGGACTTGGTTTGGGAAAAACCAAGCTCTGGATCGATCTGGGGACCGATCCAGTGATACGGCTGATCGGTCTGGTGACCGATCAGTAACCAAACAGAATGCTTCTGTGGATTATCTGATCGGTCTGAAGACCGATCAGGAAGCAAACAGAAGAGAAGAAGGAGAAAGGCTGATCGGTCCCCAGGACCGATCAGGGTCTTCCTGGACCGATCAGGACATAGCCTGATCGGTCCAGGCTTAGCCTGATCGGTCCCCAAGACCGATCAGAGAAGGTCTGGACCGATCAGGAGTGTGCCTGATCGGTCCAGGCCCTAGCCGTTGCGACACAACGACTAGTTTATGTGCTTCTTCTTCGCAGGATATATAAAAGGAGATCGAGGGCTTCTACAGATGTAGTTCTTCTTCTTCCTCCTCGGAACTGAGCTGTTGTTCTTCTGAAAGCTGTGCTCTTGAGTTTTGCTGAGCTCTGAAGCTTCGTGTGAGCTTCTTCGACTGAGTTGCTTGTTGGCATTCGTCCGTGAAGTTGGTGCTTCATCCGGGACTTCAGTCGACGAGAAGGCAAGCGAGTATTTGTACATTCATTGTGTATTTTGTTCTTGCTCTTCTTTGTATTTCCATATTGTTGTTGCAAGCTATTGTGGCGAGGTTTCTCCACCCACAAGGAGTATTTATTAGCCGGTTCTCCGGGGACTCATCCACCGACGGATTGGTAGGCTTCGTCCACCTTACGGACACGCCGAGGAGTAGGAGTTTCATCTCCGAACCTCGTTACATCATCGCGTTGAGGTTTGCTCTTCCTTATTTTCGTTTCTATTGTTTTATTTTCCGCTGCGCTAACCTGATTTGTAGAAAGAAACGAACGATTTGGGGTCGGCTATTCACACCCTCCTCTCTAGCCGAGTACATCGATCCTAACAAGTGGTATCAGAGCGAGGTCGCTCTTCGTTGGATTAACACCCGAGGGAGCACAAGCTAGAGATGGATCAACTTGGAGAGGACATCACAATTCCACCTTTCTACGATCGCGACGACGTCGCGTTTTGGAAGGTAAGAATGAAGTACTTTCTTATGACTAACCTTGAAAATTGGAGTTGTGTTCAATTAGGTTTCAAGCCTCCGATGGACAAGAAAGGAGAAACCCTAGAGAAGAAGGAGTGGACCAAGGAACAAGTCCACCAATCCCTAGTCAACGATGAGGTATTGAAAATTTTTGAATTTTCTTTACCTAATGATGTTTTGTGTAGGATAGGTGGATATAACAATGCCAAGGAGTTGTGGAACAACTTGGCCAAGTTCCATGAGAGAAGCTCCACTTCAAGTCATGAAGAGGAGTCAAGTGAGCTAAGTAGCTCACTTCATGGAGGCATGGAATTAGAAGTTGAGGGCCACTCAACATCTAAGGAAGAAAAGGAGGAGAGTTCTTCTTCAAGATCGGAGCAAGAAGAAGAAGCTTCTACCTCCGGAAGGAATGAAGGAGAGAGTTTACATCCCACCTCAAACCTAGGTAACTCAAGCATTTTAATTTCTAGCAAATTACACATAATGTGCTTTGAGTGTAGGGAATTTGGGCACTACAAGAGTAAGTGTCCAAAGAGGATTAGAAAGTCTCCACCGGCGCCAAAGGTCAAGAAAGCCGGAGTCCCGATACGCAAAGGCAAAGAGCACGTGGTGTGCTTCCAATGCAAGCGAAGGGGACATTATCGGAGCCAATGTCCGAGGGGGAGGCAATCTCACAAGGACAAGAGACCGAGCACATCGATAGGGGGAGCTAAGGCAAACCCTAAGGTAATCTCTAAGGCACATTATTGCAATACTAGTAAGATGCATGCTAGTAGTTTGATTGCAATTGACAATAATGATAAGCATGATAATTATAGAAATCGATACACATGCTTAGGTGCCAAACATGTGAGCCTAGATAAGGATAACACTAGGAAAGCCAACCCTAGGATCAACTCATCTAAGGTTAAGGATAACCTAGGTAGAAATCCCAAATCAACTAGACACATGCCTAGGAATACCTCAAAGAAAAATGATAAATTAAAGCTTGAGGTATTAGAGAAAGAAAATCAAGTCTTGAGGTCAAGACTTGACTCTCTAGAAAAAGCTCTTGAGGACTTGACTCTAGGGTTTAGGGGTCAAAAACCCAAGTCCAAGGACAAGAAAGGTTTGGGTCACAAACCTAAGTCCCAAGTGGTCAAGCCCACTTATCATAATGTTCCATTCGATTATGGAACAAGACCTAGGGTTAGGAAGACCATCACCAAGGTCACAAGGGGAGTCACCCCTAGAGTTGATCTTGATGAGTCCCAAATGACCAAGGCTTCAAAGTCTAGGAGGGTCATTAGAAGGGTTGCTAGGGAAGTCATCCCTAGTGAATATTTAGTGAACCCAATGAGCTCCAATAGGTATTGGGTTCCTAGGAGCGTGATTTCATCACGCTAGATGAGTTAGGGTGTGCCAACCTTACTTGACTAGGTAGTTAACCTAATCATGGCAAAATGTGGCACTTTAGGATTTTTCAAGGTATAATCAAGCCTTGAAAATGAAATTAAGAATTATTCCTAAGGTGATTATAATGTGCCAATCAAATTTGAGGAGTTGTCTAGAGTCAATCTAATTGGCACATAGTGATCTAAACATCTTTGGTATATGATTTGAGGTCTATCACACTTAGAAATATAGAATTTATGGCAAAATGATCGAATTTATCAAAAATGGCAACTAAGGCTAGAATTAGGTATTTTCTATACCTTTATGTGCTATTTGCCATATATTGTTTGCCATATGCCATGTCATGACATCATATTTATTTTATGATCATTTAAAATGTCATAATAATGCTTAGGTTAGTCAAATGTCATGCTCTATTTAAGTTTCATACTTTATGCCATGACATCATGACATTGGCACATGTTTCATTTATGATATCATTATATGCCATGTCATCATCTCTTCTCTTGCATTTATAATCAATGAAATGGATTTAAGGTTAAAAACACAATTTGATATAGAGATCAAATTGATGTTTAGAAAATGCATGAGACCTTAGCCTAAGATAACCTAAACCCATATCTCACATCAAAATTGACTTGGATGTGTTTGATACACCTTAGATGTGTGTGAGATATTAGGATCATGAGTTAGGATCAAGGTGCATAGTTCTTGTACCTAGATGAGCCTAATTCGAAATTGAGGATCATAGGGAAAGTTTGTGTACAAGTCATGTACATTTAGCCCTAAGATTGTGGTCCTAAATTAAAGGGTTTAAAATCATTTCAAAATTGATTTGAAAAATCTTGATAAAGCTTTTCTAGTGATAGCATTCATCATTGAGCAAAGTGATACAAAGATGAGTTAACTTTGAGCTATTTCAAAGACTTTTGAACTTTGTATCAAGATTTGAAAAGGGAACTTATTTTCATAGAAAACTATTTTTCCATGATAGTATATGTTATGAGGAATGTATTATCAAACTTTCACAATTTTTGGAATTTTCTATAATTTTCTAGAGGTTTCTGAATTTCGTGGAGAGAAATCAGAAATCAGAAATCAGAGTTGTGGACCGATCAGAGGGGATTCTGATCGGTCCAGGGGTGCGTGGATCGGTCACTGTGACCGATCCAGGGAAGACCTGATCGGTCTGGTGACCGATCAGGGCGTGCCAGTTTCGACTGTGCTGTCTGAAATTTCTGAAATTTCAGCAATGAAGTTGGTGTTTTGGATTTCTAAAGGGTTGAAACTCTCCAAGACATTGTTGGTGCAATGGTCAAGGGGGAGTTGACCTTTAGGGGGAATTTTACCTATTAGTCAAGGGGAGTTGACTTTTAGGGGGAGTTTTTACTCCTAAAAGACTTAAGTGATATGGGATTATCACTAAGTTAATTGTTGACTCTAGTGTCAAGGGGGAAATTAAGAGTTTCAATGAAAGGTATGAGACTTTCATTAGCGATCCGGCGGTAAGAATGGGGGGCCCACCTTCTGAAGGGTCCCAGCCTAAGGACGGATGGAGGGCTGGCCAAGCGGGTAATGGTCCGAGCGGAGCTAGAGATAACCCATCCATGGGCTTGGGTTTCCGACGCCAAGGCAAGAGGATCGAAGGGCCGAGCGGGAGTCCGCTCGGCTGGGACCAAAGGGCCGAGCGGGTTGTCCGTTCGGCCAAGATAAGGGCGAGGGTACAAAGGTGGCTGAGCGGCCTATGCGCTCGGCTCGGGATATGGGATATCAGCAGAAGCATGTCTGATCATTAGGCCGTACACAAGATCGCACGATGGAGGATCTCGCCGTCACATCATGGAGAGGTGGATACAGTAACGGTATGACCTTAGGGATGTCCTTCTGACAGACCCATACCTGGGCATGATCGAAAGCAGGTGATCGCTTCGATTGGCGTGCTCAGGCTTCTTCAATAGGTCTATATAAGGCCCCCATTTCTTCACCGGAGGTACGCGCATCTAGATCTCTGAAGCCACTTCCTTTGTTATTCCTCGCCTGACTTGAGCGTCGGAGGGCCGTCGCCGGGACACCCCTCCCGGCTCGGTTTTGTTGCAGGTTCGCCGGAGCACTCGAGGATCCAGCAGGGAGCGCCACGTCCCCAGCGTCCGTTGACTCCTGATTCGGACAGGATCAATTTGGCGCCGTCTGTGGGAACGCACCTGCATCCGAGCAGAGGCAATGGACGAGGCTGGAAGACTACACACCGTGGCACTCTCACAAGAAGAGTTGGACGCTATAGTCGAGGCGAGGGCAGCCAAGATAGTGGAGCAGCAAAAGGAGAAAGCACAAGCTGAGCGAGCGCAACAGCAAACAACCTCAGCTTCAGCAGGCCGCCCGAAATATGTTTCAACAGGAGGGTTCCCTCGGGCTCTCTTCCGTACTCCCCCAGAAACCGCGCCCGCCCACGGGGAGCAAGGATCTTCGTCCGATGAGCCTCCCGTTCGGGATCATAGAAAGGGCAAAGCTCCCCGAGCGGACGCGCCACCCGAGCAGGTTCACCGGCAATTCTCTGAAGCCATACATCGGGATCCGCTACCAAAATATTATACACCACCGCCGATCGGAGCTTACAATGGAATGACCGACCCGACGATCATTTGGGGAAGTTCGACAAGATCGCCACCTTGCATCAGTACTCCGATGGCGTAAAGTGCCGGGTATTTCTCACCACTCTATCGGAATCTGCACATAGGTGGTTTCGGAGACTGCCGGACGGCTCTATCACTAGCTTCCAGGAGTTCCGAACGGCATTTCTTCATCACTTTGCGAGCAGCCGACGTTATCAAAGGACAAGCGTCAGCCTGTTCACCGTCAAACAAGAACCAAGAGAATCTCTCCGGGCGTATATACAGCGATTTAATCAAGTAGCGATGGACATCCCCACAGCCGCTTCGGAGACAATGGTGAACGCATTCACGCAAGGCCTCGTGGAAGGGGACTTCTTCCGCGCGCTCATTCGCAAACCGCCCAAAGACTACGACCACATGCTGCACCGGGCGAATGAGTATATAAATGTGGAAGAGGCGGAGGCTGCCCGACGGAAGGGAACTCATGCCGAACGTCCGGCCCAAGCCGAACGGAAGCAGCCCGCTGCCCATCAGCCACCAAGAGGGCCAAGAGTTGAGGCATCCCGGGCGCATCATACGAAGTCCCCGGTGGTCCAAGAGGTAGCGGCCGAGCGGCCAAGGATGAAGAAAAAGAGGGTATGGACTCCAATGTTTTGCTCTTTCCATAATACTGACTCTCACAACACCCGCGATTGTCGAGGCTTGCCTTCAATCACCCACCCCGTGCGACGGGGTGGCCCTCGTCGATCACCTTCGCCCGACCGCCGGCAGCGTCAGCAAGAGTCCGGTCGGCGAACATATAGGAGATCTCCCGAACGGTGTTTCCCTCCGAGGCATGAAGATCGTTCTCGAAGGTCCAATGAGCGACCTAGGCAGTCCGCTCGGGAAGAGGAGAATAGAAACAACATCTCCCGGGGAGAAATCAATATCATTGCGGGTGGGCCGACCGGAGGAGATTCACACAGGGCAAGAAAAGCAAGCGCTCGGTAGCTCAGAGTCCATGAGGTGGGTTGCAGCCAAGAAAGGGCGAGCGGACCCGAGATCAGTTTCGGGCCCAAGGATCTTGAGGGAGTTGAAGTGCCGCATGATGATGCCCTTATCATTAAAGCGGTAATAGCCAACTACATCATCCACCGTATCTTCATTGACACTGGCAGCTCGGTCAACATCATCTTCAGAAAGCCCTTTGATCAACTACAAATCGATCAAGCCGAGCTGCTGCCCATGACAACCCCCCTCTACGGGTTTACGGGCAATGAGGTTCTTCCGGTCGGACAGGTAAGACTGGCTATCTCCTTAGGGGAAGAACCGCTCCGGAGAACGAGGACAACAAACTTTGTGGTGGTCGACTCCCCTTCATCCTACAACGTGATATTGGGGCGACCGCGCGTTAAGCGAGTTTCGAGCTGCTGTGTCGACATTCTACCAGAAGATCAAATTCCCGGTCGAGGACAAAGTCGGCGAAGTACGAGGAGATCAAATTCCCAGTCAGTCGGACTCACTGCCTCCTTCGACTAGACTTGAAGGAGAGGCAAGTGATGCGGGAGTAAGAATGAGGGGCCCACCTTCTGAAGGGTCCCAGCCTAAGGACGGATGGAGGGCTGGCCAAGCGGGTAATGGTCCGAGCGGAGCTAGAGATAACCCATCCATGGGCTTGGGTTTCCGACGCCAAGGCAGGAGGATCGAAGGGCCGAGCGGGAGTCCGCTCGGCTGGGACCAAAGGGCCGAGCGGGTTGTCCGTTCGGCCAAGATAAGGGCGAGGGTACAAAGGTGGCCGAGCGGCCTATGCGCTCGGCTCGGGATATGGGATATCAGCAGAAGCATGTCTGATGATTAGGCCGTACACAAGATCGCACGATGGAGGATCTCGCCGTCACATCATAGAGAGGTGGATACAGTAACGGTATGGCCTTAGGGATGTCCTTCTGACAGACCCATACCTGGGCATGATCGAAAGCAGGTGATCGCTTCGATTGGCGTGCTCAGGCTTCTTCAATAGGTCTATATAAGGCCCCCATTTCTTCACCGGAGGTACGCGCATCTAGATCTCTGAAGCCACTTCCTTTGTTATTCCTCGCCTGACTTGAGCATCGGAGGGCCACTAAGCCTTCTTGGGTATGGGATCATCCACTACTTCCTAGACAAAGCTTTTCAACGAAATTCAATATTTAATCTCCTTATAGTAACCTTAGGTTTAACCATTAAGAACAATCGAATCACAAGATCGAAAAATAAAATAAACACAAAATCGAAACATAAATTCGATTGCCTAGAATTGTTAGCCTCTTGTGTTTGTTAATTCAAAATCCGTACAAAGAAAACTAGTATGATGCGGAACAAGACAACTAGTTATACCTTTCTTTGTAACTAGAGACCTCTTGATCTTCTGTCGTATTCCTCTTCTTATCTCGGTCATCGTGTGGGTGAGATCTACCAAGATGAGAATCCACCCAAACCTCCTTCTCCTTGCAAGTTTCGGCCACCAACTATTCTTCAAGGGAAGCTTTCTTTCTCTTCTTCTTCTCCACAAGCAACCGGCCACCAAGATGAAACAAGACCTCCAAGTGCCACCGACCTCAACAAAAGGAGAAGAGAGAAAGAAGAGAGGAGAGGGCCGACCACCAAGGAATTAGAAGAGAGAAATAATAGATGTGTTATTCAAGGGGCAACCCCTCCCTCTCTTTATAATCCTTGGTTATGGCAAATAAGAAAAGTTTTGAAGATAATTAAAACTTCCTTATTTTCTTTACCAATGGCTAATAAGGAAAATTTAATTAAAATTTCCTCTCAATCCATCTTATGGCTGGCCCCTACATATCCTCCAAATAAGGAAAGTTTTAAATACAAAATTAAAGCTTCCTTATTTGTTTCCGGAAATTTTTAAAATAAAAAATTCTCCTTTTTAATTCCCTTCATGGTTGGTTATAAAAGGAAACTTTTATAAATTAAAATCTCTCTTTTAAAGCATATGGATGGTTGCAAAAAAGGAAAGTTTTCTCCAAAATTAAAATCTCCATTTTCAACTACAAATAAGGAAAAATATCAAAATTTTCTTTTAATCTTTTGTAGAAAGCTATAAGAGGAAAGATTTAAATTTTAAACTCTATTTTAAAGCCATGGCTTCCACATAAGGAAATATTTAAAAAATTAAAATCCTCTTTTAATTTATTGTGGTCGGCCACCTAAGCTTCGGCTCCAAGCTTAGGTCGGTCACCACTTGAACCCATCTAGCCTTGGTTTGGCCGACCCTAGCTTGGGCTCCAAGCTTGGCTTGGCTAGCCACCTTAAGATGGGTGAGAAGTTGTATTTGAGTGTATATAAGACTTTATAAATAAGAGGCTACGACAGGGACCGAGAGGAGGAATTGGTTTTGGTCTCCCGATGAACTTGAGCTTCCCGTGTTCGCCCCAAACACCCAACTCAAGTTCATCAATAATAACTCATTCCACTAAAAAGTTATTATTGAACTACCGCATCAATCCCATATTACTATATGAGTTCCTTCTTATCATGAGTGTGTTAATTTCTCTGTGTTTAAGATATCGAATGTCCACTAATTAAATGAGTTATTGACAACTCACTTAATTAGTATCTAACTCCAAGAGTAGTACCACTCAACCTTATTGTCATGTCGGACTAAGTCCACCTGCAGGATTTATATGACAATCCTTATGAGCTCCTCTTGGGGACATCATCAACCTAAATTGTTAGGACACAGTCTCCTTCTATAATTAACAACATACACTATAAATAATATTATTTCCCAACTTATCGGGCCTATCTAAATCTCACTTACTGATAAATTAAAGAAATAAATACTAAATATATGTGCATGTTATTATATCGGAATTAAGAGCACACACTTCCATAATAATAGAGATCTTGTTCTTTTTTTTAGTCAGTATAAAAAAAAACTACTTCAAATGACCATACTCAATACACTCAGAGTGTACTAGTATAATTTTATAGTCAAGATAAACTAATACCAAATTATACTACGACTATTCCAATGGTTTGTTCTTATCCATTTTAGTCGTGAGCTACTATTTATAACTTATAAGGAACTGATAACATGATCTTCTGTGTGTGACACCACACACCATGTTATCTACAATATAAATTAATTGAACAACTACACTTAGCATATAAATGTAGACATTTGACCAATGTGATTCTTTATTTCAAATAAATGTTTACAAAAAGCTAGGCTTTTAGTATACACTCTAACAATCTCCTACTTATACTAAAAGACTATACTGCCATATATGTTATCATATATCTGATTCTCATCCCCTCAACATGCCGATCAAAAGCTTTCGTCAGAAAGGCCTTCGTGAAAGGATCTTCCAGGTTATCTGCTGATGTAATCTTGGCGACAACAACTTCTCCTCGCTTTACGATGTTTCGTATCAGGTGGTACTTGCACTCAATGTGTTTACTCGCCTTATGGGCTCGTGGTTCCTTCGAGTTTGCTACTGCACCACTATTATCACAATAAATTGTGATGATTTTTGGCAAACCAGGAATCACATCTAAGTCCATCAAGAAGTTCCTGAGCCATACAGCTTCTTTGGCTGCCACATACTCAGCTTTCATGGTTGAGTCTGAAATGCATTTCTGCTTAACACTCCTCCATGCAATGGTTTCACCTCCTAAAGTAAACACATAGCCTGATGTAGACTTACTATTGTCCTTATCTGATTGGAAGTCAGAATCCGTGTAACCCACAGGGAGCAAATCATCTGCTTGGTATACCAGCATATAGTCTCTAGTCCTTCTTAGGTACTTTAATATATACTTTACGGTAATCCAATGTCTTTGCCCTGGATTACTTTGATATCCGCTAACCATGCCCATGACAAAACAGATATCTGGTCTCGTGCACAACATAGCATACATTAGACTTCCTACAGCTGAAGCATAAGGAACTGCCTTCATCTCTTCTATCTCTTTTGATGTCTTCTGAGACATCTCTTTAGATAAAGATACTCCATGCCTAAAAAGTAGAAAACCTTTCTTGGAGTCTTGCATGCTAAAACGAGCTAGGATTGTATCGATATATGAAACTTGGGATAAGCACAACATTCTTTTCTTACGATCCCTTATTACTTTGATCCCGATAATATGTGCGCATTCTCCCAAGTACTTTATATCGAATTGCTTGAACAATCATACCCTTATTTCCGACAACACTTTGATATTGTTTCCAATTAACAAAATGTCATCTACGTATAGTACAAGAAATGCCACCATGTTTCCATCACACTTCTTGTATACACAAGACTCATCCAGACACTGAATAAAATCATATGACTGGATTACTTCATTAAACCAGATGTTCCAAGATCTTGAAGCTTGCTTTAGTCCATAAATCGACCGATTGAGCTTGCACACTAGATGCTCTTTACCCTTTGCAATAAACCCCTCTGGTTGCTTCATATGGATGTTTTCTTCAAGACTTCCATTAAGGAAAGTTGTCTTGACATCCATTTGTCAAACCTCATAATCCATATGAGCGGCAATAGTTAAGAGTATCTGGATAGACTTAAGCATGACTACCGACGAAAAAGTTTCCTCATAATTGATTCCCTCTTTCTGAGTGTACCCCTTTGCAACAAGCCTTGCTTTGAAGGTTTCGACCTTCCCATCTGTCCCTCTTTTCCTTTTGTAGATCCACTTACATCCAACGGTTTTTACACCATTTGGTGATTCTATAAGCTCCCAGACCTTATTAGAATACATAGATTCTATTTCAGAATTCATCGCTCTTTGCCAAGATACTGCATCTTTATCTTGGAGTGCTTCGTCATATGTCCGAGGATCAGGTTCATGGTCACCAGGGATCAAGTCCGATGACTCTCCCAAAAACATAAATATGTCAGATTGCCTCACAACTCTCCCACTATGACGAGACACTGTCTGTAATTGTGTATCATTTGTGACACGTGTTGCAGTTTCTTGTGATATTTCATCTTGTACTGTTGGTACTAGACTAGACGTGTTCTCTCTAATTTCTTCTAGAACAATTTCACTCATGGACTTATGGTTCATTACATAGTCCTCTTCTAAAAATCGGGCATTCGTACTAACAATGACCTTCTGATCTTTAAGACTATAAAACAAACCACCTTTCGTTCCTTTGGGATATCCTATAAACAGGTGAACTTCTGTACGAGATTCCAACTTATCAGTATTTCCCTTCAGCACATGTACTGGACTACCCCATATCTGAATATGACTCAGACTAGGCTTACGTCAATTCCATAATTCTATGGGAGTAGATGATACTGAGTTAGAAGGTACCAAGTTCAAAATGTACACTGCCATTTCTAAAGCATATCCCCAGAATGAATTTGGTAATTCTGAATAACTCATCATCGATCTAACCATTTCCATAAGAGTCATATTCCTTCATTCTACCACACCATTCTGTTGGGGTGTACCAGGTGCAGACAATTGGGATTGAATCCCAACCTCTGATAAGTAATTCCTAAACTCTCCTGAGAGGTACTCGCCACCATGATCAGACCGTAGTGTCTTGATACTTTTACCGTGACGTTTCTCCACATCAACCTTGTACTCTTTGAACTTATCAAAGCACTCAGACTTGCGGCACAACAAGTAAATGTATCTATATCTCGAATAGTCGTCTATGAAAGAGACGAAATATTCGAACCCACCTCTCGCTTGGATAGTCATAGGTCCCCACAAATCAGAATGAACCAATTCCAACACATCTTTTGCTCTATACCCCTTGGCCTTAAAAGGTCTCTTGGTCATTTTCCCTTCCAAGCAAGATTCACAAGTTGGAAAGTTTTCCAACACTAATGAACCCAAAAGTCCATCAGCTATTAACCTTTGAATCCTACTCAAGTTAATATGACCAAGTTTTAGATGCCAAAGATATATTTGATTCATATTTGAAGGTTCCTTTCTCTTATTAGAATTAGAGGATGTGTTATTAATTTTCATTTGTTGCTTTGTGGGAGTTATCGGATTTAGAGTATATAAATTGCCAACTAATATACCAGAACAGATAATTACCCTATTTTTCTTGACAACCACTTTGTCATCAAAAGAAACATTATATTCATCCAAAAACATTTTAGAAACTGAAATTAAATTATTTTTAAAACTTGGTACATAAAGATAATTTCTCAAAATCAAAGTTCTATTCCTATCAAACGATAAGTAGACGTCTCCCATTGCAACAACTGCCACTTTCGTAGCATTGCCCATGTAGACGGTTATCTCTCCCTCATATAGTCATCGAATTTCCTGGAACCCCTGCAATGTATTGCAGAGATGATCAGTGACTCCTGTATCTACACACCAGGTACTGGTAGATAATACCGCTAAACATGTTTCAACTACAAGAGATTAAGATATACCTTTATTGTTCTCTTTCCTACGAGGACTGTCCGTCTTCCAATGTCCAGACTACTTGCAAATAAAGCACTTGCCCTTTGGCTTTTTTACTCCTCCTTTAAGTCCAGTACCTAGAGATTGTCTCACTTTCTTTGCCGAGCCAGCTTATTTCTTATTCTTCTTCTTGCCTTTCGACTTAGAAGTAGAAATATTTTCAGCAAAGTGAATTTGAGAATTATGACGAAATAGTCCTTCTGCTGCCTGAAGTTCTGTCAGTAGTTCTGCCAATGAATAAATTATTTTATTCATATTGTAGTTCAGGCAGAACTGCTCAAAACTTTTGGGTAACATTTGGAGAATAATATCAACCTGGGTTTCCCCATCGATTTCAACTCCAAGGATTTGTGTCTCGTTCAAGTAAGTCATCATCTTTAGGATATGATCTCTAACGAGTGTCCCCTCTGACATGGTGGTTGTCATTAATTTTCTCATTGCCTCCTGCCTAGCAGCCCGATTCTAGTGTCCGAAGAGTTCCTTGAGATTGTTCATCATATCATAGGCAGTTGGCAAGTCCTGATGCTGATGTTGCAGCACATTTGACATTGAAGCCATAATGTAACACCGTGTCATCTCATCTGCCTTTACCCATTTCTTATGATACTCAATCTCCTCTTCACTAGAATCACTATTAGGCACATTAGGGCAAACCTCTAACAGTACAAACTTATAGCCTTCAGCAGTTAGGACAATGTCCAGGTTTCTTTTCCAATCTATGTAATTTGGACCAGTAAGTTTGTTCTCTTTCAGAATAAAAGTCAGTGGGTTGAAAGTCATCCTAAGAATCACAAAATAAGTTTTGGTCAAGACTTTAGAATTTAGAATAATATTGAGTCCTCAAACAATATTATTTAAATTCACCAACACCTCAAAACACCGTGAATTTTGCATGTCACGTTAGTGTGGACGTATACAAATTTAAACATTTATAAGAGGAGATTTTACCCATTAATTCTTTGAGACTTGGGAGAAAACAATGCATTGTCAATAACAAATTTTGTTTCTCCAAATAATGATATATTAACTCTTCCGGAACCTTCAATAATATTTGTAGTACCAGATATTATATTAACATTTCTTTCACCCATTTCTAAATAAGAAAAAAAAAATCTTTCTGAATATAGAATGTGTTGTTGCATTATCAATAAGACATAAATCTCCATTATTGAATCCAAAAGCCATGATATTCTTTATTAAAACAAAAGAGATACATAATGAGAAACAACTAAAAGATTAGTAAAAGAAAACATAATAGCAAATGAACTAATTTATTTTAAAATAAATGATTAATTTAGACATTTTCATAAATATCTTCATTTCCAATCAAATTGTCTATCCCTCCATCAGGATTTGTAAAGAAATCAGAAACATCTAAATATGTTGTCATAGAAGGACCAACAATTGTGTTATTGTCTTGAAAGACAATATTTGTCTCTATATCTTTTGCCTTGCCCTTTAAAGAGGCTTGGTAGAGATCAATAAAGTATTTTGGCGTACAACAAGTACATGACTAATGCCCTTTCATGCCACATCTATAACATGAATTTTCTAATTTCTTTTCGGCATTATCTAATCCACTTTAAACCCTTTTACCATTGTCATTTGTCCACTTTTGATGAACATTATTGTTAACCCACTTTTGGTAAGTTTTTGTGTTTCTTTTATTATAACCATCATGATTTTCTTGAGATCGATCATTTCCGTATCTATGACCACGACCATGATGAAATTTTTTTCTGTACTGCCGTTTATCAATTTTTACCAGTTATCACATTCACTTCAGGGATTGGACTAGCACCAATTGGATGGATCTCATGATTTTTCATCAAAAGCTCATTATTTTGCTCAACCACCAGAAGACATGTAATCAATTCAGAATATTTCTTTAACCCTTTCTCTCTATATTACTGTTGCAGGAGCATGTTAGATGCATGAAAGGTAGAATATGTTTTTTCCAACATATCTTCATCAGTAATTTTTTCACCACATAATTTTAATTTTGAGCTAATTCTAAACATTGCTGAGTTATATTCACTTACAGATTTAAAATCCTGTAAACGTAAATGAATCCATTCATAACGAACATTTGGAAGAATCACGGTTTTATAATGGCTATACATTTCCTTCAAATTATTCCATAGCTCAAGTGGATATTTAATCGTCAAATATTTAATTTTCAATGTTTCATGATGATGGTGATGAATGAATATCATTACTTTTACACGATTTTGTAAAGATTCCTTATTTCCATCTGTTATGGTGTTAGTGTCGTACCTGAGCTTTTGATGGCCTGAGTCGAACTTCAATAAAAAGGGCCCCTTGCACCATCTTACTACTATATTAACTTAAAAAATCATCTACACTTCAAAATATAATGAAAATATAGCAAATGACTCTAGTTGCACTCATAACTAGTCATGAAAATTTTATGCTGCTACAATTCAAGTGTAGCACAAGGGATCTTGTTCATTGCCTGTTTTTTGCCAGGGAGGTTAATTCAATTAGGTCCTCCTTTACAATGACAAATGAGCATAAAATGACATCAAAATGGTAGATTGGAGACAAAGAGCTAACCTCAAACAGATGAACAGGAAGAAAACAACTACTTGCATATAAAAAAGTCATCTTAGCATATCTCCTGCTTAAGTGAGTTCACAGTCAAATTCTATGAGCCAACATTCTTGTACTTGGGGCGAAACCAATCTAAAGGAATTGTTTTGGGCATAAACAATTGACCAATTGTTGCTGAAAAATTTATCTATTTGTTTTTATTTTTGGTATATTTAGTATTTAATGCAATGAACATTAGTGATCAGTCATGCAAAATCCAATTAAATTGTTAGATGTGGATTTGCTTGTTAGATCTCTCATGTTTTTCCTACGAAGGAGGTGCAGAATCCTTTTTTCTAGATCGCTTCCAGATGCAAAAAGCTAACTAGTTTAATGATACAAACTAATTGAATCAAATTGGATTGAGTTAATAGGAATTAAGGAGCAGGAGCAGAGCGGCAGAAGAGAACAAGAAAAATCAGTTTTGCTCTTGTCTCCCTCTCACCTTTTTCCTTGCTTTTGTAACCGCACAAAACACAACAATTCAAAAGCAAGAGAACTAATGTCGCAAGCAAGAAGTCAAAAACAACGAAGTTGATCAGAAATAAAAACTACACTGATCAAACAAAAACTTACCAAAATGGAAGATTAATTGAAGAGGCTAGCAGGTTGCTATCATCGACCGTATAGAAAACTAGAAAAGACATCCTTGAAGAGGAGAGTTCACGGCGAAATTAGGGCAAGGATTGACACTTCACAACAGCGAAATTATTAGAGGACCGACACAGCAGTGTAGGATCGAAAGGAATTTAGATATCTCCACAATGACATGATATTATCCACTTTGGGCCTAAGCCCTCATGGTTTTACTCTTGGACTCTACCCAAAAGGCCTCATGCCAATGGAGATATCTTTTCTCTTATAGACCCATGATATTTCCCATGTAGTTTTAATGTGGGACTATATTTATAACCTTACAATCCCAACAATCCCCCCCTCAAACAAAGGACCACAGGCTTCCCATGTATGATCCTCGACCCACCAGGTCTTCCTGCCCCTCGGTCCACCCGACCTACTAGGATTTCCTTGCCTAGCCGCAACTAGGACTTTCTTTCTGGTGTCTGATCATCTTGATCCGAACATAGGAGCCACCACTTTCTTTGTTCAAGGTTAATAATGTACCCACATGGCTCAATCAGATCATAACTCTTGTGCACAGTCGGCGGTTAAACCTTCTAGCAGTCCGGGCTCTGATACCAATTGTTGGATCGAGACCGCGCTAGAGGGGGGGTGAATAGTGCTCATGGCTTTCACGAGTTTTGGATTCGTTAGACTCAACAAGTAACGCAGCGGAAATTAAAATAAGCACAACACAGAAGAATCCAAGTATTTACTTGGTTCGGAGCCTTGGGTGACTCCTACTCCAAGGCCCGCGATCGTTGATCGCTTTTGATGGACAACAACTATAATATCATAAAGAATACAAATGTGTATTACAATAAGTGCAATAAAAAAATATACTGACAACACGAAATAGAAATCTTGAAGCTTCGGGTCGTCGGGAACTCGTAACAACACTTCTGGATTGTCTTGTTAGCAGCACACAGGAGACACAACACTCTTGAATTGAATTTCTCATCTGCTGGTCGAGATGTCCTTTTATTGGACGTTGAGGGTGCCTCCAATGCCTCATAGAGGTGCCTCAAAGGCTAAGGTTTATCCCGCTTCCTGCGCTGCGATGAGTCTTCGCTGCCTGCCTCTTATCTGCCTGGAGGCGCCTCCATCAACACTCCAAGGCGCCTTCAAGCAAGCATCCAGGGTGCCTCCAAGTCCCATGGAGGCGCCTCCAGCTCCTCTTCGCAGTCAACCTTGCCTTGCACCCGAGGCGCCTCTGAGCTCCATAGAGGGTGCCTCGGGTATTGTTCATCCGAGGAAAGATGTGCACTTTAGTCCCTGCAAAATATGTTAGTTCACAACACAACAACATACCCTACAAGACAAAAGTTAGCACCATATAAACATAATAAATTAAGTAATTGACAATCATCGGACTGTCCGGTTCTAATTTCGGATTTCCAACAGGAAATCCTAGGTCGAACCGACGCCTACTGTTCCCTCTTCCGGGGAACGCGTCCTCACCTACTCCACTCAGGAGAGCATACCTGATGCCAGTCCGGTCCTCCACATCGACTGGACTTTCTGCCTAGGGTTACCACCCCCTAGGACCTAGGGTTACCCACCCCCCTTAGGATTTCCACCACCTAGGGTTACCACCCCCTAGGACCTAAGGTTGCTGTCCCTTAGGGTTTTCCTCTGCCTAGGGTTACCACCCCCTAGGACCTAAGGTTACCGCCCCTTAGGGTTTTCCACCACCTAGGGTTACTACTCCCTAGGAGCTAAGCTTATCGCCCCTTAGGATTTTCCACCTACCTAACCTTAGTTAGGACTTTTCTGCAAACTCATTCAAGCACATTAGATAACAACACAACTTAACTTGAACCCTTTGACATAATCAAAACATAGGGTCAATCGTCGGATGCTTCCTACACCAACAATCTCCCTCGTTTTGATTATGGCAACACGGTTCAAAGTTAAGTAAAAATATGACAATTAATAAGAAATTTAAACATGAGCATGAAAAAAATTTGTAAAACTTATGCTCCTCCTTATGTTTAAATTCTTAATTCTTAATTTCCTTTAACTTTGACTCTTCTCTCCCCCTTTGACATAAATCAAAAAGAATAAGTAGAGAGACAAAAAATAGAAAAATATTCTATGTAATTCTAAGCTTCCCCTGAATAGTAGCACTTTACAGTTGAAAATGACTTAGCGTTTCAAAAAGAATTGTTTTGAAAAACACTTAATTTAGAAAATACCTTGGGCAATCCTTAGTGTTTTAAAAAAAAACTTAGAAAACTTAGCATTTTGAATATAATTGCATTGAAAAACACTTAGCAAAATTTGAAAATCCTTTGAAAAATACTTAAGTCAATTTCAACAAAACAAATTAGTTAAACTTAAGCTTTTGAAGATAATTGCTGTTTAAAAAACTGAGTTTCTAAGAAGATTTTAACAAATACTTAAAAGTATTGATAAATACTTAACTTTAAAAAGATTTTCTTGATAGAAGTTTAGTTTAAGTACTTAAATTTAAAAAGATTTTCATTAAAGCATAGTTAAGTATTTAGCTTGAAAAATACTTAGCCTTTAAAAATATTTAACTAACAAAATGATTTAATTTCTTTGAAAAGTATATAAAAAAACATTATCAAGTACTTAGTTTTTGAAAAGATTTTTAAGAAAAACTTAGGTAAGTACAATGAAACTTAGGGAAAAAAAATTCAAAAGTATTTTAACTTGATTTTTCAAAGAAAACTTAGCCAAAACATTATAAACTTGTTTTTTTTTATTTTCAACATAGATTTAGCTAAATTTTAAAAATAAATGTTTTGTCAAGTACTTAACTTTCAAAACTTAACTTAAAAACACTTTCATAAACTTAAGTTTGAAACTTTCTTTTTCACAATTTTTTTTTGCTTTGAAAATACTTAGATTTTAACAAGAATTTAGCTAAGCTTTTGAAAATTATTTTTGAAGAGGAGTTAGAGAAAAACTTAGTTAATTACTTTGATAAAAAGCTTAGTTTTAAAAAAATGATCAAAACTTAGTTTAGTTAATTACTTAAAAATTTTGAGGATCTTAGAGTCCAAGCACATTCAGCTTATGAGTTAGTGTGAGACGGAGTTGTCTTTAATTTTATCAACA
This sequence comes from Zingiber officinale, assembly GCF_018446385.1. Lineage (NCBI taxonomy): Eukaryota > Viridiplantae > Streptophyta > Magnoliopsida > Zingiberales > Zingiberaceae > Zingiber > Zingiber officinale. The sequence goes on from NC_055989.1 coordinate 144,183,868, forward strand.
TTTAAAAAATATTGATATTTAAAATCAGTTTGAATTCCAAATGAGTAAATATTTAAAATTTTGAATATTTTGAAAATATATTAAAAATTAATTGAGTTTGTAATCATAATTTGAAAATATGATTTGAGAATTAATTAAAATTTTAATAATTAATTATCATTGAGACTTTGAAAATATAATTTTTAATTATGATATGATTTGAAAATTAATTAGGATTGTAAAAATTAATTATCATTAGGACTTTGAAAATATAATTTTATGATATGATTTGAAAATTAATTAGGAGTGTAAAAATTAATTATCATTAAGACTTTGAAAATATAATTTTTAATTATATATGATATGATTTGAAAATTAATTTGGATTTTAAAAGTCTAGGAATTAATAATTTGAAATTTTAATTATAATAATTAAGATTTTTTAACTTTTACTAAAATTAATTAAAGATAATTATATTTTTTTTAAAATTAATTATGATAATTATAATGATTTGAAAGTAATGATCATTTTGAAAAATAATTTGAAAATCTTTATAGAATTAATTATGATCTTAAAATTAAAAATTAAGTAAGATTTTGAAATTAATTATGATTTTAAAAATTAATTATAATTTGAAATTAATTATGATTTTAAAAATTAATTATTTAAAAGATTTTTAAGGGAATTTTAAAAGGTTTTTAAAATAATTTTTAAAAGGATATTTTAAAAGGTTTTTAAAATAATTTTTAAAAGGATTTTTAAAATAATTTTTAAAAGGTTTTTAATTTAATTTTTAAAAGAATTTTTTAAAAGGTTTTTAAAATAATTTTTAAAAGGATTTTTTTAGAAGGTTTTTTAAAATAATTTTTAATTAAGTTTTAAAAGGATTTTTAAAATAATTTTAAATATTTTTTTAAAAGTTATCCTAGATCCATCTCGCCTGATTCCAAGTTATCAATCAGGGAACCTTATGTAGTTTTGTGAGATGGTTAAGATTAATTAAGATTATTTCTAATGATTAATTTACATTTGAGTTAGACGTAGGTTTTCCAATTAGTCAGTTAAATACATATTTCAAAAATGGGTTCCGAGGCTGTAACGATCCGCCTTCTACTAACTAAGCTGTAAGGGCGGACCGTCACATTATGCTGTGCTAAGCTATATCCATGATCATCACTAAGTCTAGATGCGGAAGCTACACTAATTAAAACTTGGCTAATCTATTATCATTTCTTGATTCTATATATATATTAAGGGGTATAATCTAAACCATTCATGTCATATTACATTCCCCTATGGTCAAGGAACTTAACTAAGAGTTTCTTGCTGATATCAGGCCTCCCAATCGATCCACGGATCGATCGGAATGGCTTGGTCGATCCAGGTGGCTACTGTATACGGAACTTAGATTGGATCGATCCAGTGATCGATTCAGCACGCTACTGTGCTCGGGGCAATATTCTGGATCGATCGGCTGATCGATCCAGACTGTCCAATCGATCCAGTGATCGATCCCTGGGCTTTCTGTTCGCGACAGAAGGCATCCGGATCGATCGGATGATCAATCCAGGAGCTTACTGTTTGCGGTACGAACTTCTCAATCGATCGACCGATCGATTGGGAAGCCTCCAATCGATCGGCTGATCGATTGGGGTTTCTGATTTCGTACAAGAAGTCTGATTTCAGCACTGTTTCGTGCCTAGATCACCCATACAAGTTCAAAAATGGTTAGGAAACATTCTAACATCATGTAACTAATGTTCTAAGCATGATAGAGTGCATGATTCACTAGTTCATGGCATTTAACATACTAAGGTTCGGAATAATAAAATGCTAAAACAAATTCTAATGTTCAAAACAAAACTCGCTAAAATTCTCTAAGATCTTTGTTCCAAGTTCCATCTACACACATCCTCATCGTTGCATTGACCTCCAGCCTCCCCCAGTCCATCTTTCCTTTACCTTTATCTGCAGTATAAGGAAAAAGTACCTGTAAGCTTTCGCTTAGTAAGAAACCATCTACCTCACAAAAACATGCATACGATGCGAATTATGTTTTTGAAACATGCTATTTGAAATACATTCTGAATATGCTAAGCATGGCATGACATACAACACATAGAAGCAAAATTGATCATGACAATAAAGCTAATTATAAACTATCATGTTATATCAACAGAAAGCTAAACTGATACCATGATTGAGCTAAGCTAATACTAATCTGATGCTAAAATTGTACTGAATTCACATAACTATTTTGTGATGTTTGAAAACTATATTCATAATAGATTAAAATAATAATCATGCTGCTGTTTGGGCCCGGCAACTGTACTTGCTGTGCGCGTATCCCTAACTAAACCCGGGGTTGTAAATTCCGAATCTAGTAGGGTTTACTAGGTTAGCTGAACCTAGGGACGACTATGGGAGCCCAACCCAATGAATATCTAATCCAGTACAGTGCCATTGCTAAAAGTAAAATACTGAATATAGCTAATTATTGCTTGTCTCGCTCTTTCTAGGTTATCTGAACCTAGAGCTAGGTTGTCTAAACCTAGAGGCGACTATGGGAGCCCACCCATTGGACATCCAGTCCCATAAAAGCTGTAGCAAGACTACATGAGCTGTAAAATGCTTCTATTGCATTTATCTAGGCTATTAAAATGCCTAAGGTGACATTTACCTGAGCTAAGCATTTAATCAAGCACTCGGTGTGCGCTAATGCACACCCTGTGTGCCAAACACTGCATAAAATTAAACTAATGCCTAAAAACCATACGGAAGCTACTTATACTGCAGGTGAGGGGTTTCTTACCTCCTGCTCGAAGTTTCTTACGATTCTAACCGCTAGATTTCCGGAGAAGACGATCCTTTCGACGATCTTCTCGCGTCTATGCGTTCCTCTCGCGAAGGGGAGCGTCCTCGTGTCAGGGTCGTCGCCGGAAGGTGCTCCTAGAGCCTAGGGACGGAACTCTAGGTGTGCTTGTGGTTGGCGCCGAGAAAAGAAGGAGAAGAGGGAGGGGCGGCGTGAGGTTAGGGTGAGGAGGAGAAAAGTTACGTTAAAATAACTCTTCACTTATTAATTCCCTATTTATATTAATTGGGTAATTTCGCCCAACTCTAATATAAATTTAATTGTTTCCCTTCCATTTCAGCACGGCCCTGCTGGGTTCACTTGGTTACTAGAGTCCGCTATAAATCATAGGACCCAATAGGTCTCGGGTTCGATTCCCGTGTAGGCTATTTTCATTTTCTATTTATTTTTGCTACTTCTACTAATCTAAAAATTCCATAAAAATATCCTAAAATTCCAGAAAAATACTAAGATATTTCTAATAATTATTTTTGAGAATTTTCGGGCGTTACAGAGGTAGTGGCGAAGCACTAGGCCTTCTTAGGTGGACAGAGTCGTTCAAAGAAATTATATATTTAATCATCTTTTGAAACCCCTAGGACTAACCAATCAAGTGTAAATTACGCCTATGTCCTTAATCTAGCCTAGACTAAGCATGTATATAAAAGAAATAAAAGCAATCATCAAAAAATTCTGAAAATGATCTTTCTATTGGCTCCCCCTGGATCATAGCCTCGATAAGGTCTATCAAGGTAATGGATCTGATCCTTGGGGACCCAATAGTGTCCAAGTCCAACTTGATTAACTAAATTTGACTTGGGGACCCATGCTTGGACTATGTTTCTACTTGATCTATTTATAATTGACAAATACGATTTGAATTTGTGTTTGGCCTTAAATCCAAGTCCGGATTTGTTGTAAACGGCTCGTTGTTTTCCAAGAATCATATACAGATTCTTGGAACCCACGGTAAACCGTTCCAACATGTCCATGAGTTTTTTAAGTTGAGTTTTCAAATTAAAATTTTCTTCCTCAAGTTGTTGGACTTGAGTTGAACTTCCAATTGGAACTATCTCAGTTAAGGGACTCGAGTTAGTCACTTCTTTAAGGGTTGTTACCTCCTTTAGAAGTGACTTAACCCGGACATTAGATTTGGCCAATTTCTTTAGCAAATAAGAAACTAAATTTTTTGAATTATCTACTTTAGAAATTAAAGAGCTTACAGTGAATCAGGTCCCTTCGAAAACGTATACGGATCCGTAGCTTCGCTCGGACTCGGTTCCGGATTCACTCTTGATTTCTGACTCGTACTCGGACTTAGTTTCCACCACAGATGCTAGTACTGGTAGAGCGAGGAAGCTCGTTTGTTCTTCTTCGTCGGATTCGGATTCATCTGATGACTCGGACCATGTTGCCTTCAATACCTTCCTTTTTCTAGCCTCCTTTGTCTTATTTGTACCTACAGCCAATGTAATACCTTCCTCGGCCGAAGTAGTATTAGTCTGCTCAAATAGTTCATCTATTAAATCATGCGTACTTACTTTCGTATCAGAAGTATCTTCGTGTAGCTCACTTAGCTTCTCGCATAACTCTTTTGCGCTTGAAAATGGATCGACTCGGTTCAACTCCTCCTTGGTTAGGTCGCATTGAAGAGTATACGTCACTTTGACATTTGCTTCTACCTTCTTTATCAGAGATGCATCCCAATTCTCACACGATATCATCTTGCCGTTGTCGTCAGTTGGGAGTTTAAGGCCGATTTTGATGATCATCCAGACCTCAAAATGAATCTGAAGGTACGCCTCCATTCAGCCCTTCCAGTAGCCGAAGTCTTCTCCGGTGAAAAGTGGTGGGTGAGCGGTGTTAGTTTCTTCTTGGAGATCCATTGATGATCAACGACAAAAGAAAACGAACAAAAAGAATGCCCCAGGACTTGATCCTGGATTAGTAGGGCGGTATGAAAATAAGAATAAGTTACGTTTTCGAATGGTATTGCATCAACTTCGAGAAAAGAATACAATTATGAAAAAAACTAAATCGAAAGACGACAAGAGTACCGATTCCGATCGACTCCGAAAAAACTGAAAAAATACCACGGAAAAGTGCATGATTGGTGGTTGCACCAAATCAAAGCTACCCCGCTCTTATACCAATTGTTGGATCGAGACCGCGCTAGGGGGGGGTGAATAGCGCTCGTGACTTTCACACGTTTCGGATTCGTTAGACTCAACAACTAACACAACGAAAATTAAAATAAGCACAACACAGAAGAACCCAAGTATTTACTTGGTTCGGAGCCTTCGGTGACTCCTACTCCAAGGCCCACGATCGTTGATCGCTTTCGATGGACAACAACTATAATATCGTAAAGAATACAAATGTGTATTACAATAAGTGCAATAAAAAATATATCGACAACACGAAATAGAAATCTCGAAGCTCCGGGTCATCGGGAACTCGTAACAGCACTTCTGGATCATCTTGTTAGCAGCACACAGGAGACAGAACACTCTTGAATTGATTTTCTCAGTTGCTGGTCGAGATGTCCTTTTATTGGACGTTGAGGGCGCCTCCAAGGCCTCATGGAGGTGCTTCAAAGGCTAAGGTTTATCCCGATTCCTGCGCTGCGATGAGTCTTCGCTGCCTGCCTCTTATCCGCCTGGAGGTGCCTCCATCAACACTCCAAGGTGTTGGGACCGAAAAGTAGCTAAAGGGGGGTGAATAGCTCGTTGTTGCTTGTTTCTTCAAAGATGTGCAGCGGAAATATACAAGAAACAATCTCACACAACGCTAACAAGGATGGTTTACTTGGTATCCACCTCATAAGAGATGACTAGTCCAAGGATCCACACCTACTCACGCACCTTTCACTATGAATAACACTCCTTTATGGTAACTACCAAAGGCGGAGAAGCCCTACAACACTCTCAATACAAGAAGAAAAAAGGGAAATACAAGCTAAGCAAGAGCTTACAAGATGTACAATAAAAACCCAAACCCTAACTTCTTGTTGTAGCCTTTGATTCGCCTCTTGACTTGGAAGAGCCTCCAAGAATCTTCAAGAACTGGCGATCTGGAGCTTGGAGAGAGCTGTGGAGTTGCTCGAGAGTATCGGGAGTGAACAGTGCAAGCAATACCGAAGGAAACGAACGCCTGCGGCTTAAATCGACGCTAACGGTCGAATCCCGATCGATTGGATAGCTCCCAATTGATCGGGGAGGCTTTGGATCGATCAATGGATCGATCCAGAGCGCCTCTGTGCTCTAGGAATTTGCCTGGATCGATCGGCTGATCGATCCAGGGCTTATCGCGATAAAACGCACCTTCCCGATTGATCCACTGATCGATTGAGACCTCTAGATCGATCCACTGATCGATCCAGAAGCGTTCTGTGCGCTCGCGACTTCCTCCCAATTGATCCACTGATCGATTGGGACGAAGGCTTCTCGCGGGGACACCCCAATCGATTGGGCTCCAGCCAATCGATCGGTTGATCGATCCAGCTGCTGGTTTTTGCCCAAAACCAAGTCCCAAAGCCCCCAAACCAACATCCGGTCAATCCATGACCTGTTGGTTCATCATGCCTAGCATCCGGTCACCCTTGACCTGCTAGGGCTCCCTCACCAAGTGTCCGGTCAATCCCTTTGACCCACTTGGACTTTTCTTCATCATGCCAAGTATCCGGTCAATCCTTTAACCTACTTGGACTTTCACCAGATGTCTGGTCAACCTTGACCCATCTGGATTTCCCCCCGTGCCTGGCTTCATTCACCAGGACTTCCATTCTACCTGGCTTCACTCACCAGGACTTCCATTCTGCCTAGCTTCACTCACTAGGACTTCTCTCCTGTCTGGTTTCACTCACCAAGACTTTCACCTAGTTTCACTCACTAGGATTTTCACCTGGCTTCACTCACCAGGATTTTCCTCTGCCTGGCTTCACTCGCCAGGACTTTCACCTAGCTTCACTCACTAGGATTTTCTCACTCACTAGGTCTTCTCTTCTGCCTGGCTTCACTCACCAGGACTTTCCCAGTTAGGACTTCCCAGTCAAGTATTTGGTCAACCTTGACCTACTTGACTCTTCTCCAACCAAACTGATCAGACCCTGATCAGAGGGGAATTGCACCAAACAATCTCCCCAAATGAACAATTGCATTGTCAAACATCGAAACCCAAACCAAGACTCAAGCTTGGTCAACCAGGTCAGCCTTGACCTGAGGGATATTGCACCAACAATATCCCCCTTTTTTATGTTTGACAATACCACGTTTAAGTTAGGCTAGTCCCATAGCCTCAACCTCCTTCATGCCACTAGGTAATGGAGGCATAAGCTAACCCCTTCATTCTCCTCCTAAGAGGGCAAACTCCCTCTAGGTAATGAAGTCCTAACTTAAACTCTTCATTCTCCTCCTATTGACACACATAAAAAAAAATGCCCCATCTTTAGGCACACATCAACAAATTCACTTGTTGAAACCTCTCCCCTTTGAGACTCTCCCCCTGAAGAGTTGCTCATCGTTGTTCACAACTTCACTCGTTGTGATCAACATAATAATGAAAGTCTCATACCCTTCATTATCCTTAACCCTACATTCTCCCATTAATGTAGTCAAATGCCCATCCTTGAGCATTTTTAACTTAAAACACTTGAACAATGAGGATATCCACTCCCCATTAAAGTTCAAATGCTCAACCTTGAGCATGTTCTGAAAAGAAGGTTAACCACCTTCCAAGGTTCATAAAAAATAGTTTTCATGTCTTTAAAAAGTCCCTCCCCCTAAAGACATGGTGGTAACTTCTGTCATTGCACCAACAATGACTTGAAATCCCTAAACCTTTAGGAAACTCAAATTTATAAGTTTTGAGGTTCAAATATTCAATATTTGAAGCAAACCTCAACCTAAACTTCTACTTAGTCTCCCTTAACCACTCCATCCTTGTTTTCAACATGAAAATACCCTTTTTATGTATACAAATGTATTTTTAAGGGGTTAGGAATGGTCACCTAGACTAACCATGGTTCAAAAATGCTGAAATCAGGCTTTACCAGCCAAAATCAACAACTTTGATCGATTGGAGTTGAGTCTCAATCGATCGGACCATGCTAAATTGATCCACTGATCGATTCAGGAGGGTTGGATCGATCGGTGGATCGATCCAGACGGCTTTTGTTCATGAGAAGCCTGTTCTCAATCGATCGCCCGATCGATTGAGACCCTTCAATCGATCGGGTGATCGATTGAGGTCTGATAGTTGCTGAAATTTCATTTCAATCAACTTCAGAAACCCCTAGAAAATTCTACAAAATTCCAAAAATCGTGAAAATTTGTGTAGACATTATTTAGGGTATATATTTTCAAGGAAAAATAGTTTTCTAAGAAAATACATCATACTTTCAAAGATTGACACAAACTTGAAAACTTGCAAAAACTTTAGTGTTTTCTTCAAGTTTGTGTCTAACTATTCAATGGTGATTACTATCAAAAGATAGCCTTCACCAAGGTTTTCTAAAATCATTTTAAAACCATTTTCAAAACCAATATCCCACCATGTTCCTTGGGCTTAATACACATGACTTGTACACTAGCTTTCCCAATAATGGGAAAACACATAACTATGTGTTTTGATGAAACTAAAATTCAAAAGAATGTACTAAATCAACATCTTGAGTTTTGTTCATCATCCTAACATCTCACTTGTATCTAATGTGCACAAAACACATGCAAGTCATCTTATAGGTCTTTGTGAGATGTAAAATTTGATTTTGCCCTCATCTAGGGATCATGCATATCTATCTAGGCATTTTTATAGATATTGAACATCCACTTAGGATGTCACTTGTTGATACTTGTTGATAAATGTCTTTTGTCCTTAATTTTAAGGAAATAAACATAATGCATGATAATGTTATGGCATACATCAAAAAGAAATAATTTTTGAAAGAAAATTTCCTATAACTACATGATGTATGTATGTCATGACATGGTATTTTTGTATTTTTCAAAATAAGGCATGAATGCAGAATACAAAACTGAATATGATGTCATGGCATATAATGGGCAAGCAAATCTTGGCAAGTTAGCATAAATAAAATACCTAGATTACCTATCTAAGTATCCTTAAACCTTAGCTAAATTAAAAATTAACCCTAGATTGCCCTCTAAACATGTCAAGTAAATGCCAAAACCTAAATTGGCATTTTAGTTCTCTTGATTTACTTATGCCAATTTAAATTAAACTTATTCCTCAAATGTTGGCATATTTCGTTCTTCCATCAAGAGTAGCACTAAGAAAATACCAAAATCCAAACTTGGTATTTCCTTGTCTTTTCCCATATGTGTCATTTTAAGATAAGATCAATACTTCTCAAATTTAGCACATTTTACTCTTTCAAAGAGTAAATCATAAATCCATTTCATTTTCAAAAGTTAACGATAACCTTGAAAATGCTCCTTGAGTGTCAATTTCTTCAAAGTTGGGTTAACTACCCTTCTTCTTAGAGTTGACACTCTCTAACCCATCTATGGGGTAGAGAAAATGCTCCTAGGAACCCAAAACCTATTGGTGCTCCTTGGATGCTCTAGGTATTCACTAGGGATAACTTCCCTAGATACCTTCCTAGTGACATTGTTTGGTTTCTTAGAGGCCTTGGTCACCTTTTCTAGGTCAACCCTCGGGATTTCTTCCCTTGTGACCTTCTTTGTGACCTTCTTTGACTTCTTAGAAGTCAAAGTCACATTTGTTGTTGCAAAGATACTTCTAGGGATAACTTCCCTTATATCCTTGACTTGACCCTTAGACTTAGAGTTAGTTCCATAGCTATATGGAACCCTATGATAGGTAGGTACATCCTTTTTGGTTTTAGGTTTGTATCTCAAACCTCTATGGCCCTTGGATGACTTTTGTTGTTCTAAACCTAGGTTTTTACCCTTAGACCCTTGTGTTCCATTTGTGATTTTTCTAAGGGTCTTCTCTAATTTATCAAGTCTTGACCTCAAGACTTGATTTTTCTTCCATAATTCCTCAACCTTAGGTTTTTCACTAAAACCTTGATTTTTCTTCTTCTTAGGCACATACCTAGAATCCTTAGGGTTCTTGCCTAAGTTCCTATCTACCTTTCTAAACCTAGGTTGAGAGGTTTTAGCATGATAAGCTACATAATTTTTTTTAATTTTATCATACCTCCTATTTTCATGGTAAATAGCATTAAAATGATATAAATTAGAGCTAGCATGCTTTTTACCATTGTTCAAGGGAATAGGCTCAATAAAAGTTACCTTCTTTTCTACCTTGGAGGCTCCCCCTTGAATTGAGTTTCCTCCTTGAGCCTTGACCATCTTCTTCCCCTTAGGGCATTGACTTCGGTAATTCCCCTTTTGGTTGCACAAGAAGCACACAATGTGCTCCTTGCTCTTCTTTGTTCCGGGAATGGTCTCCTTGGACTTCTCCTTGCTCTTTTGTGCCACTTGGCCTTTCTTCTTGGCCAATTTTGGACACTTGCTCTTGTAGTGCCCATTCTCCCTACACTCAAAATATATAATATGATTTTTATTTTTAATTGAGATGTTTATACCTTCACATGTAGGGATGACACTTGGTCCTCCATGTGATGTGGATGTAGAGGCTTCCTCTTGATCCGATAATGATGCTCCTCCATTTGATTTTGCTTGACTTGTGGAGGTGGAAGCTTCTTCATCCTCTTCTTCTTTTGACCCGGATGTGGAGGCTTCTTCTTCTCCTTGATCCGGTGTCACCGAAAGTTGCTCCCCCCCAATCCTAGAGGTGGAGGCTTCTTCATCTTCATCTTGTACATGGAACAAGGAGTATGTTCCCTCCTTGCCCTCTTCATTGCATTTCGTTGAAGATGAGGCTTCTTGGACTTCTTCTTCGGAAGTTGAGCATCTCTCAACCTCAGAGTCCTCTTCCTCTTGATCCTGCTCCAATGAGTTGCCCTCTTTGGATTCCTCTTGATTTGGTACAGTGGAGGGTTCTTCATGGATTATTTCCAATTTGCTCCAAAACTCCTTGGCATCGTTGAATTCTCCGATTTGAGCCAAAATGTGGCTAGGCAATAAGTTGACCAAAAGCTTGGTCACTTTATCATTTGCCTCGCTCCTTTGAATCTGCTCTTTGCTCCATTTGCTTTTCTTGAGGACTTTTCCCTTTGAGTTCGTTGGAGCTTCAAAGCCTTCCATAAGAGCAAACCATTGCTCTATTTCCATCATAAGAAAATTTTTGATTCTTGATTTCCAAGAATCGAAGCTTGTGGATGAGTACAGTGGAGCCACCCTTGTGTCAAATCCAAGTCCATCTTGGAATTACATCTTGAAGTTGAGCTTCTTGAAATCTTTGACTTTTGATAAATTTGCTCCAACTTCTTCACCCTCTAGCTTTGTTTGTTTTGTTTGCCCCTTCTGGCGATGATTTCGGTGAAGAGCAACCTTGCTCTGATACCACTTGTTGGGACCGAAAAGTAGCCAGAGGGGGGGTGAATAGCTCGTAGCGTGCTCGTTGCTCGTTGTTGCTTGTTTCTTCAAAGATGTGCAGAGGAAATATACAAGAAATAAACTCACACAACGCTAACAAGGATGGTTTACTTGATATCCACCTCACAAGAGGTGACTAGTCCAAGGATCCACACCTACTCACGCATCCGATTGGGGTGTCCCAGCGAGAAGCCTTCGTCCCAATCAATCAGTGGATCGATTGGGAGGAAGTCGTGAGCGCACAGAATGCTTCTGGATCGATCAGTGGATCGATCCAGATGTCCCAATCGATCAGTGGATCAATCGGGAAGGTGCGTTTTGTCGCGATAAGCCCTGGATCGATCAGCCGATCGATCCAGGCAAATTCCTAGAGCACAGAGGTACTCTGGATCGATCCGTTGATCGATACAAAGCCTCCCCGATCGATTGGGAGCTATCCAATCGATCGGCATTCGACCGTTAGCGTCGATTTAAGCCACAGGCGTTCATTTCCTTCGGTATTGCTTGCACTGTTCACTCCCGATACTCTCGAGCAACTCCACAGCTCTCTCCAAGCTCCAGATCGCCAGTTCTTGAAGATTCTTGGAGGCTCTTCCAAGTCAAGAGGCGAATCAAAGGCTACAACAAGAAGTTAGGGTTTGGGTTTTTGTTGTACATCTTGTAAGCTCTTGCTTAGCTTGTATTTCCCTTTCTTCTTCTTGTATTGAGAGTGTTGTAGGGCTTCTCCGCCTTTGGTAGTTACCATAAAGGAGTGTTATTCATAGTGGAGGGTGCGTGAGTAGGTGTGGATCCTTGGACTAGTCACCTCTTGTGAGATGGATACCAAGTAAACCATCCTTGTTAGCGTTGTGTGAGTTTGTTTCTTGTATATTTTCGCTGCATATCTTTGAAGAAACAAGCAACAACGAGCAATGAGCACGCGACGAGCTATTCCCCCCCCCCCCCCCCTCTAGCTACTTTTTGGTCCCAACACAAGGTGCCTTCAAGCAAGCATCCAGGGAGCCTCCAAGTCCCATGGAGGCGCCTCCAGCTCCTCTTCGCAGTCAACCTTGCCTTGCACCCGAGGCGCCTCCAAGCTCCATGGAGGGCGCCTCGGGCACTGTTCATCCGAGGAAAGATGTGCACTTTAGTCCCTGTAAAATATGTTAGTTCACGACACAACAACATACCCTGCAAGACAAAAGTTAGCACCATATAAACATAATAAATTAAGTAATTGACAATCATCGGGTTGTCCGGTTCTAACTTCAGATTTCCAACCGGAAATCCTAAGTCGAACCGACGCCTACTGTTCCCTCTTCCGGGGAACGCGTCCTCACCTACTCCACTCAGGAGAGCATACCTGATGCCAGTCTGGTCCTCCAGACCGACTGGACTTTCCACCTAAGGTTACTACCCCCTATGACATAGGGTTACCACCCCCTATGTCCTAGGGTTACCACCCCCTAGGGTTTTCCTCCACCTAGGGTTACCACCCCCTAGGACCTAAGGTTACCGCCCCTTAGGGTTTTCCACCACTTAGGGTTACCACCCCCTAGGACCTAAGGTTACCGCCCCTTAGGGTTTTCCACCACCTAGGGTTACCACCCCCTATGACCTAAGGTTACCGCCTCTTAGGATTTTCCACCTGCCTAACTGCAGTTAGGATTTTTCTGCAAACTCATTCAAGCACATTAGATAACAACACAACTTAACTTGAACCCTTTGACATAATTAAAATATAGGGTCAATCGTCGGATGCTTCCTGCACCAACAAGCAGCACTTCACGATGGCGAAATTAGGGTGAGGATCAGGCGATCAACACAGCGACACTTCACGATGGCGAATTTAGGGCGAGGATCAGGCGATCGACAGAGGGGCACTTCTTAAGTTGCGATGGCGAAAAATTAGGGAGAGGAATCGATGATGCAAGTTTTATTAAAATTAAAATATACATATTAAATTACATGACACACTAATAATATTTGGGCCCTTCTTGGAACTCGGCCTGAGGCAAGCGCCTCCTGGGCCTCACCTCAGGTCCGGGCATGTATGGTGTCTCCAAGACTCATAGCATCCAAATGAATCTCCGCATCCAAAATCCAAAAACTCTAACATTAAAAGATTGGACATAGTGAGAATCTATTTCAAAGAAAATTAAATTATTAATAATAATTATCGTGCATCATATATATTTATTAATAAATGATCAAACATGATATAATCAAAAGATGATTTAGTAATACTTAACTGTAAAATATTGTAAAAATTTTGAAACGTTGCAAGTCATACAAATAAGTAACTAACTAATAGTTAATCAGATAATAGCTAACAAATGATAAAGGAACTATAAATTTAACTTCTTGGCATGTGAATAATTTTGATTGAGAAAAAAAAATATGTATATATAAATATATCTATACATTTTTTATATTACCTATAACTGATTTAAAAGAAAAAGTAGAGGTTTTCTTACTGATAACGTATTGTGAAATTATATAAACAATTGCATATGAAAAGAAAATATTATTATTCTATTTCTTTTCTCCACTCTCTTTCTTACTCCACTACAACAAAAACTGCAAACGACAACACCCCTACGACAACGGTTTTAAGAGAAAGCGTTGTGTATTTGCTCAAAGACAACGATTTTTGCCAAAACCGTTGTCTTTGAACTCCCCATTAAATATAAAAGACAACGGTTTTAGCAAAACTGTTGTCATTGAGCGAGTTTTTTTTAAAACGACAACACTTTTACAACGGTTTTATAAACCGTTGTCTTTATCCGCGTTTTTAGCGGCTACGACAATATTTTTGAAAAAACCGTTGTAATTGAATTTGGTCATTTCCCCCCTTCGTTGTTTTTCTTTCCCTCGCTGTTTTCTTTTCGCCGCCGTGTTTTCGTGTTCCCAAACCTAAGTCATTTATCTTTCCCTCTCCTCATACGATGTTGTACTCCTTCTCGTTTCCTGGTGAGCGGCGGCGTTCTCCAATGGGCTACCGAAGATCCAGACGCACGGGAGGGAGAAACCGGAGAACGGGATCTGCCACGACGACAGCGCGCCGCCGGTGAAGGCGAAGACCATCGATGAACTGCACTCCGTGCAGAAGAAGAGGTCGGCGCCGACCACCCCCATCAAGGACGGCGTGCAGCAGGGCAACGATGCCTTCGCCACCATCTCAGAGGAGGAGCGCCAGAAGCTCCAGCTCCAATCCATCAGGTCAATATTTAATCTCCAAATAAACATCTCTTTCTCAATAATAAAAAAGGGGGAAACATCCAAATTCCTTACCGGATACTGGTGGCACACAACGACGCAGATTTGCTTGTTCTATGTGCGATTCAATGGCCACCACATCCTTCGCCTTCACCTCTATTGCCATCAATAGCCGCTGTTGCTGTTGTACCACTTGCACACCCATCGGTTTCCTTTGTGTTTCCACTCTACCGCCCCCGCCGACCCCTCATCAATTTCTGCTGCAGAGTCTCCTAAACCCGCATACTTGATCTAACAAAAGTGCCACATCACTGGATTCAAAGATCGATTCCCTAATCCCCTCTATTGTAAGCGGGTGATCGATGGATTACTCTTGTTGCAAAGATCAAAACTTTCTGTCTGTTTTAATGAGATTTAAGATCCTTTTGGGGTTTTCGTCTTTTGTATTTCCTCTTTTTGGTGGCTGATAATTTCTTTCCCCCCTTTTTGTGTGTGTGTTTATGTAGTTTTGCCTCTGTGTTGTTGTTGTAACCAGTCGTGGGATTTGTCTTATTTACTAGCTTTACAATCTGTTTCCTAACTAAAGCTATTTGGGAATGCATCTCTATAGCACTGTGGGCTTTTGGTATTGAAATATAACAAACTTGCTTCACAACTGTGGAATTTTGTTTCGAGATGAGTGAGCTTTCTAATTATGCAGCCTCAGACTTCTACCACAATCATGCTGCCTAAAAGTTCATGATCTCTTTCTTTAACTTTTACCAATGGACAAGAACTGTTAGTGCTGTTAAATTTTTTAAACATAAAACATTCTACCATCTAACTTCAATTTTAACTGAAATTTCTAGATTAACAGACTGGTGAAGCATACCAATCATAGTTTGGGTGCTTATCAAATAAACTATAGAATGGAAAGTGGAACGAGTAAAAGTAAGGTGAAGCGTCATGTGGGTAAATATGAGCTCGGGCGCACAATTGGGGAAGGGACATTTGCAAAAGTTAGGTTTGCAAAGAACATTGAGACCGGGGAACCTGTTGCTATCAAGATCCTTGACAAAGAGAAGGTGCTGAAGCATAAGCTAGTAGAACAGGTATCTTCTAAATCATATTCACAATTTGAGATTCAAAATGCTGCATCTATAGAGATATATATATATAAAGTTAATACAGCTGAACTGTGCTCGGAGGTGAAATACCAAACAACCAAAATACTAGTAATAAAATCTGCTAATGTAAAGTGCTAAGTTTTTTACTTTAAGTGCTAAGGAAAATATTGGACAAGTGGTCGTGCTTGATTTTTTTTTTACTTTAAGATTTAGAGTGAAGATGTGTCTTTTTTTTCCACTCTCCGTCCATTTATCAGAATTTCAGGCAGTAGCAAAGCCTTAAATTCTGTTGTTATATTTACGTCTATGCATTTCTTCCTCAGTGCTACTTCTTTTATTAGAAAAAAGAAATCATAGCAGGAGAGACTCCTACCTTATACTATTATTTTGTTCATCTTCTCCCCCTTCGTTATAATATCTCTACGTTTTCAGCCAACGCACCCAAAGACCAACCTTTTTGTAAGCTACAAGCCACGTGATTAAGGAGGTAATTCTATTGTGTTTACTTTCAACTCTACAATGGAGGCTACGTAGATGTAAAATGGAAGAACTCATGTGGATTTCTCTTTTTAATGTTTTCCTTCTTTTAGTAGTGTTACAAAGATGATTGATGTGGAAGAGATATCCCAATTGTGGAGTCCATTTCTCAATTATCTCATCAAATTAGAGAAGGAGCTGAAATACTTCATATGGTAGTGTTATTCAGTCATTCTAAGGCTTCAATTCTCTAGCTTCAGTAATAAGAATAATTTTCTTTTCATTTGAGAATTTATTTAGAATGAAATAATATGTCTTATTATTGTTTATTTTCTTGCAGTAATGGTTTGCTTAGAACACCAAAATTATTACCTTGTAATCACATAGTTTGCAGGTATTTGTGTTCATTTGTGTGTTATTCCAAATCTGATGATAGATAATACTAAATACAAAGTCATTGCTCTGAGCATATTCAGCGACTGTATTATCACTCCTTTAACCAGTGAACGTTCTGTTTGCCTTTCTTGTCAAAACCCTTTTCGATACGAAGGTATAAATTTGTTACAATTAACAACTTTTACACAGTTCTGAAATTATAAATCATTTCATGTGTTAGCCTTTCTTCTAAATATTTGCAGACACTAGGCATGCTTTTCACGTAGAAAGGATGGTGAGCCTTTTTCAAGAGATGGATGCTGCTATTGGCAGCATTATTCAACATAGACCATCACCTAAAAATGTGCTTATTATGCAAAATTATCAACTTAGGATGAAACGTCCTAGTTTGTGATGTTTGTAGCTGCAACACACTCCAATAAATATTTCACTTGCAGGTGATAAACCACAAGGAGTACATAATGTACAAGATAAATCATGCCATTCACCCCTCTCCAAAAAAGTTCCACTTGTAGGAGATGAACCATCAGAAGTACATAATGGACAAGATAAACCAAGCCATTCGTGCCTCTCTAAAAAAGTTTCACTTGCAGGAGATGAACTGGCAGGAGTACATAATGCACAAGATAAACCAAGTCATTCACTCCTCTCTAAACTTGCAAGAGATAAACCAAGCCATTCACTCCTCTCTGAAACTGTGCCTGGTATGCAAAATTCTCAACTTAGGATGAAGCGTCCTAGCTTGTGATGTCTGTAGTTGCAACACACTAATAAATTTTCACTTGCAGGTGATAAACCAAGTCATTCACGCCTCACTATGCAAGCATCGTCCATTTATCACTTGCAGGCAAAAATTTCTAGGAATTGATATGTTCCATTCCTTTAGTTGTATCACCTAGAAGAATCATCAAGACAGGAGTAGGTAGAAAGTTAATTTAGATACTAACCTCACTATGCAAGTTATCGGGACTGCAACAAATGGTGAATGCCTCTTCTTACTGTACACAATGCATTAGTAGCTGATTTTGTTTACATGCCTTGCAGTACCATTCGTGCTCTATTCGGCATGAAGATCTACGCATTCTGTTGCTTGAAATAGCGGGTGAGCATCGATAACTCAGATTGTAGATTCAATAATTCAGTGATACTAATATGATCAAACTGTCTTTTGGTTAAGACCTTCATAAAGATGCATAGAAACTGTTCTCATAGAATATTTTAAGGGTTTTTTTTATATATTGTTCTTGATGATGCTTGTTTTTCTTTCTTTGTAGGTTGTTGTATCGACATCCAGAGCATAGGAAATCAATACTTCCATTTGCTTCCATTTGCTTTGTTTCTTAATTGAAGAGATAATTGTTATAACAATACTTCTAACAGATAACATTACTTGTTTCCTTGTGTAATTCTAATAGTCGGGTTCTCTAATTGTTTGTTTCCTTGAACCTTCCATAGATTGCTATTTTTTCTCTACAACACAGAGAATTTGTATTAAAGTTCGCATATATATATTTTGAATGTTGATAGTGAACTTAATTGATTTTAATTTCCTTGTCTGTTTTCAACATTTGCCTAGACAAGTTCTTGTCATTTTGTCAATCCTGCCTATAACTCAACAAGTCTGCATCCTAAATCAATGTTTAGATGCATTTTCTGCAGGTTTAGTTAATTTCTTATTGCCACGAGTATCTTTTAAGAATATTTTTGACTGATTATTTAGAAACTCAATGGCAAGGTCAATGACATTCATTGATCTAATAGACAGGCACAGGCAGAGTAAACTTATTCTGCGAATTTAAATCTATGTGCATAAGTTTTCCAATGGAAGTTACCAAGACAACTCTAAGTTGGTTAAATTGCTTGTATTTTATTAGTTTGTATTGTATTAGTTTGCATTGCATAAGTTACATTCTGAGACTATAAGTTGGTTACATTGCTTGTATTTTATGTAGATTTATATGAATAAATCTAATTCTGGAATTCTGGAAATGAGTGTTGTCCTAGAATTGTTTTATATTAGACCTATGCGAAATCATGGAATTGCTTGTATTGCATAAGTTTGTATTTCATAAGTTAAATTCTGAGACTATAAGTTGGTTATATTACTTGTATTTTATGTAGATTTATATGAATAAATCTAAATCAGAATTCTGAAATTTTGGTATTGACCGTTGTCATTGAATTGCTTTATATTAGAGCTATGTGAAATCCTGGAATTGCTTGTATTGCATAAGTTTGTATTGCATAAGTTAAATTCTGATACTATAAGTTGGTTATATTGCTTGTATTTTATGTATATTTGTATGAATAAATCTAAATAAGAATTCTGGAATTCTGGTATTGCTCATTGTCATGGAATTGTTTTATATTAGAGCTATGCGAAATTTTGGAATTGCTTGTATTGCATAAGTTTGTATTGCATAAGTTTTATTTCTTAGACCATAAGTTGGTTATATTGTTTATTTTTTATTTAGATTTATATGAATAAATCTAAATCTGGAATTGATAAGTTTTGTTTAATTTTTCTGTTGTAGGTACGTAACTCAGTCAATTCGTGTAGCTTGAGACTTTTGATGCAAGGAGTGAGCTTTGTTAGGTTGTAAATTGTCTTGCTAATGTGTAAAAGTCATATGGAGAACAGTACTAGAAAACATGTGATTTATGCATGGTTTGATACTACTCATCTTGTATATGTGTGGCTACAAGATGAATTATATATGGATGTTTATTTTGGATTTAATTTAGTAAATATTCAGTTTTATATTGGTGGTTTGCTTATAGTAAAATAAGATTGGTTGTTTGGTATTAATGAACATTAAAGACAACAGTTAAAAATATTGTAAAAACTAGGTAAACCACAACGAAATTTTTTTGTAAAAAGTGATAAAAGACAACGGTTTTATCTGTTGTAAAATATATTAAAACTATTGTAAAAAAAAACAAAACGTGTCAAATATTATCTACCACAACAGTTTATATCTGTTGTAAAAAATGTCTACCACAACGGTTTATTTCTGTTGTTGAAATTATCTACCACAACGGTTTTAAAACGTTATCGTATCCTTCGTAGCCAAATTTTGGGCATATAAATAACAACGGATAAAAACCGTTGTCAAATGTCTACAAAGACAACGGATTCAAAACCGTTGTCGTAGGGCAATACATTCTACAACACCCTCAGTTACAACGGTTTTTTGACTCTACGACAACGAATAATATCCGTTGTCGTTTGCAGTCTTTGTTGTAGTGCTCATTGAAATGAATATATATATATATGCATTTATAGGTACACAATCATATTAAAATTCCTCATGAATTTACATAACTCAGGAGTTTAAAAGATAGATTATGTAGATGAGGGAGTTATATATATATATATATAACCTTGTTACGTTAAAAAGAAATAAATATAAAAAACAGTTGAAGGAAAAAGTGCTTAATTTTTTTTAAAAAAAAACTACATAACAGTTGCGAACTAAAATATTTAAAGTAAAAAAAACATAAAGAACAAACTTATTAAAGTAGTGATAAAACTTACAATAAAAAAAAGAAAATTTAATAAAATAGTGTTACATTAAAAAGATTTTAATAACTCAATAAAAAAAATTGCACTCAAAAGCATATAAAATAATCTACTGTTGATATTTCTTTTCTCCACTCTCTTTCTTATTCATTGAAATGAATATACAATCATATTGAAATTCCTCATGAATTTACATAACTCGGGAGTTTAAAAGATGAAAGATTATATAGATGAGAGAGTTTATGAAATTATTAGAAGTTATGGGTATCCACATACTTTATTTTACAACAAAATATATATATATATACACACACACACAGTTTTCTTATGCTGCGGTGTCGTGTGGTGCTTGCCACGTCAGCCGCGTGAAAACACAAAAAAAACGTTGCGGAAACAAAAGACGCACACTCTGCGAACCCTAGCAGAAGTCGATTTGCTCTCCCTCTCCGAAACCTGCCGCGATCCAGCTCCTCTCCGCGAGCCGTCTCCACCTCCTCTCCGCGGAGCCACCTCCTCTCTGCCAGCCACCTTCCTCTCTGTGAGCCGTCTCCTCTCCGCGAACCCTAGCAGAAGTGGCACCGCTCATCCGTCTCTAGCCGCAAGCTCTCCCTCTTCGAAACATGTCGCGAGCCATCTCCTCTCCGTGAGCCACCTCCTGCTGTGAGCCACCTTCCTCTCCGCGAGCCACCTCCTTCCTCTTCGCGAGCCGTCTCCAGCTGCAAGCTCTCCCTCTCCGCGAACCCTAGCAGAAGTGGCGTTGGTGCCTCCCTCTCCTCAAACCTTAGCAGAATCGCCTATCACCTTCCTGTTTGACTCTCCGCACACTTTCCTGTTTAAATGTTTATGTTTAATTGAGAAAGCTTCTTCCTGTTTAAAGTTTCTGTTCTCTATTTGTGACAAAGATGTTTCACGCCTATCCAAATGGGCACAATCTTGAATCTCATATCACTTTTACAATTGAGATCTGTCTTAGATTTTGATATTATAGCAGTGTCCATAAATGAATTCAAAGGTAATAGGAGGTCAGAAGTGCACTAATCTGCTACAGTACTGCTCATAATTACAAAGGTAATAAGCAAGGTATATATCACATTCTAATGAATAAACCAGTATCTAAACATCTACAATGAGAGTACATCTCGACATAAGTAAACATATCAGCACAAGGGGATAACAACAGTAAGCAATAACAACATATATAAGTAGTAGCGGCAGCAAAAGGGTATAATAATAAACAACGTATGCACGGATGGCCACTCCCGCCCACCTCTCCGCACCATGACCCCTGTATGGTCGAGAGGCCGGGTCAGTGACAGACTGTACATCACTCCAGCTACCACTCACACGAGTGACCGAGTGCGGCACGACAGGACAAGCGGCATCAACTCCAGCTACCACTCTCTCGAGTGGCCGAGGATGCGACATGCATGCAATGACATGATGTGAACAATGCAACATATATATATATATACACAGAATTAGGTATGCTACATGAAGCCAGTATGCTCAATATCGTACATAAATAAACAACAGTCAAAGCATACAAACATGGTATCTAGTATCTGCTACTAATCATGGATAACAACAAGAGACTGTATAGATATGGAAACGAATATCTCAAAAGTCACGTAGAAGTATCAAACGCAGGAAAAATAAGAGTGGAGTCAAGGTAAACAATCCTTATCCAAAATAATTCATGCACTAAGGTCAAAGTACTAAAAGAAAACAAAGCAAGGAGTACCCGCCTTTATATGTAGATCGTGTCAACCGTCCTCAATCAACGTCCTACAAATCACGTGATATACAATTTAGCTAATTTCATAAACGACACTAGCTAAACCAAAACCCAACTTAATTAGGGAAAAACCCTAATCCAACTATGAACCTCGATTCACCCAAATCTATCAAAATTCCCAACTACTTTTCAAGAGCCAATACCAAGAGTAAAAACCTTATTGGGTTCACCCTTAATCTAAACAGCATTTCTAAAGCACCAGAAGGAACCAAAATGTGTTCCACCCAAGTTTAAACCTCCACCAAAAGCAAACATTAAAACTCTAGTGTTACATCATTGCACTAAAACAGATCCGAATAGTGATATCAAATCCACTAAGAAATCCAAGTTTCGCAGTCCAAAAACAAAGACTCCAGGAATATCAAAAACTCAGCAAATCCAAGTCGTGCCACACCAAGGAACAGACACCATTGCATACAACAGATACCATCTCAAAGTCGATTCAAAAGCTCCATCACCAAACCAAAACATCACCCTCAATCGAATAAAAAATCCACATAACTTCAACACGAAAGTAAAGTTCACAAGAAGCTTGAAACATAACTCAATTCACTAATTGACATCTTAGTCATGCAAATAAACAAACACATGTCACGCTGAAAACCTGAAGCCACATCAACACAGGAGAAATCAAAATCGAACTCTGTCAACATGGAATACCCTAGCAAACAAAACCCAGAAACACTGCGATTCAACAAAAAACTCAATGCAGCATCAAACCAGACACAACTTTACTGAGAAAACCGAATGAGAACCATACCCAATCCATACCTACAAGAGAAGTTACTTACCGGATCAATTAGGGCACGCGCGAGGAAGAAAGATCGACGACTGTGGCTCGGCGATAGATTTGGGCAGCGTCGCGTGAGGGCTTGGGAAGGAGGAGTGCAAGCGGCTGTAGCTAGAAAGGGAAAAATCATCGGCGGTGGTGCCCGTGCGAGGAGGATTCGCGGCTGTGACTCGCGCGCGGCGGCGAGGGGTGGCACAATAAGGTCATGGGAGGGAGAGGGATGGCGGCGGCGTCGGGCTTGTCGCAACCAGCAGTGGTGCGGCATCTCCGGTGCTGGCATGAGGGAGAGCCGGTGGCTGGGTTGCGGAAGATCGCGCAAGGGGGAGGGAAGAGAAGTTGGCGAGAAGAGGAGGGCTTAGGGCACGGGTAATAAAACCTTAGGGTAATTAATATAAACATTAGGTTAATTGAAGAAATCAACTCCTTAATAAATAGGTATTCCAAACAGACTTTCTTACAATCCAATATTTGATCCCCTTAAAATACATCTTACGAGCTCCGAAAAATTCTCAGAAAATCTCTAAAAATTCCAAAAAATTCCGTTAAGGCTATTAGCCCATTAAACCTTATTATTTAATTACTTTTTATTATTATTGGTTCAGTATTTTACATGAACTCATGTAATTCTCTTTTTCATTTTTGGATTATGATATTATAGAGATTGAATAAATATAATTAGATGTAAATTATATTTATTTCTTGCTGTTTTTTTTGACCTGTTATAATACATGTTATGGGGAGAGAATGATAAGTTTGCATGTTGTTTGACCTTTTATGATAAGTTTGCATGTTGTGTGCCCTTTTTATATTTGTTTCTTGCTTTTTTTATCTTTTATAATACACATCAGTTTGCATGTTGTTTGATTCAAAATTTTTTAACTTTTATATCGAATTAAACAGGTCGATGTTGTAGCTGGATTTTAATACTCAAATGGTGAACCCTTTGATTTGATTTTAGCTTCCTATTTGAATTTCACAATTTATATTATAAGATTAGAATTTATGTTTTAATGTTTATTTATTGTAATGTAGGGAAAAACATATGTGATTTTTGTTGGACGGAACCCCGGTGTTTATGATAGTTGAGAAGAAACTCATACTCAAGTTAACAAATATAGCGGTGCATTGCATAGATCATATCTCAGTAAAGATGAAGCATTTAGAGCTTTTAATTCATACAAGGAGAAACAACATGCTTTCATTGCCCCTACTGTCCAAAAATGTTTAAGCTCAACATCGAGTTCAACTTCAACTGCATCTTCAAATTCTGGTGAAAAAATGAAGCAGACAGAGGAACTAGCGAAGTTGATAAAAAGTCAACTAGATTTAGCTGATGAATATCGTCGTAATTCAGCTAAGATCGCCAAGATGTGTGAAGAGATTAAAAAAAAAATGGACTCTGTTCATATCAGTGGTTAATTAATAGACTTTATTTAGTTGGATGAATGTATTTGATGATAGACTTTTTTATTTATCTGGATGAATGTATTTGACATTAAACTTTTTTATTTAGTTGAATGAATGTATTTGATAAAGGTGAATTTATATTTATTTTTTGATATTATTTTTTTTAAGGTTCATTTGTGTCAAGTCTGACCTTGAGCTGGTATAGCAGAATTTAGAGCCAAAAATAACTCTCTAAACCAGACCATGCAGCTAACAAGATGTTATCTCTCTTTTTCATTTCTGTTCTTTAGTTACATTTAAATAATAATAATAGTAGTAGTGGGTATTTTTGTGGGACAACAGTTGCATATGGTCTTCAGATTTTTGTTGCAATACCTGCATTTGGTCTTCACAAAGCTTTTAGTTGCAGGCAAGCATTAATAGCACAACCAAGACTCCTCGTATCATTGTTCTCTCATTTTTTGGTCCTTTAGTGGAGAACATAAATGAATGGGTTATTTTCTATGATGATTGCGATCAAGTTCTCGAGACTTAAGTAAGAGAAAGATTGATATTTTTTATTTGATAATGCAATCTCATATGAAATGTTCAATTGTCATTGCACTAAGCAAGTGATCTCCCACATTTACCACTGCCTGAAATGAATTTGATGATGCATCTAAAGAGTTCATAAATGGTCAAAGTAATAGTTTATATAATAGAAAACCCATCTTCGTATTTGACGGATTAAGGCGAACAAAGGAAGTGAAGATCATACTTTTGGCATCAATGCAACAATCATCTCAATTCTCGTTGGTATTCCTTGCTCCAGAAAGGCCAATGATCAAATCAGTAAACAAGGAAGGTTGATCCAGAAAGGAAGTAACTAGGCAATCAACTTACGTTCATATGACAACTAGAGCTCTCAAAAATTGAATAACTACCCCAAATTCATATGACAAAGAGGTAATAAGTTGAGAGAAGAAGTCAATCCCATCTTGTTGCAATCGGGACAGAAAGGAATTGTGCCTGTTTCTTAGGTCAGTGGGACAATCTAGACAAAGAGAAACATAGCATGACCTAAGACCACTACCAAACAAGGAACGAAAAATTCATCTGGGGTCAAAGTATCATCTTCAATATGGACCTCCAGAAACTCAAAATTCACAACTCCTGAAGCAGTAAACAAAAGAGAAGAAGGCACATTCACGAACCAATAGCGCTCACAACCCAATTCCTAGCAAGAATCAAACTTTAAGAGAAGTTCATGCTCACTCAAGGCCTTTAAGACGGAAAACAGCATCAATTCATCAAATCAACTGGAAGAAAACAAGCTTCTGCCAGTGTAGCCAAACAACTTACGTATATCTTTCTTACACGAAGTAAAATACAATTATGCCTTAAATCAGAACAAAATTAGCATCCCATTACAGCACAGTTGAAAATGTTGTAAGATTTGCCACCAGCAAAAACCGAATTGAGGTAGCAACCTGATGTCTGGTTTGCTTGTATTCATGATCTCTAAAACTCCAGGTCTTGTTCATCAATGCGAATCATCAATTAATATCCATTCTTGCCTAAAATGAATATTAGGAGACAAGGTTGAGTGAATAATGTATGCAAGAATTAAGACTAGATACAAAGCATATTATATTTTTCACATAAAATATGCCACTAAGTGAAATAATTCTTATTTAACACTAGGCATATTTGTCAGATGCAAATACAGCAATAACACAAAGAAACTAAACATGTATATCACAGAAACAAGGGGACCCATACAGACATGTACAGATTGGAAAATTCAGTATTGTTAAACTATCAAAAACATATTAAACATGCACAGATTGAAAACTACAGCATCATGCATATCAAACAGGGGGACCCATGTAGGGCAAGTTTTCTACTATTAAAACTAAACAATCAATCAAGCTATCACAAAAACACTTATTGCCTATAAGTTTGTAATGGGAATGTCAAAAACAAGAGTAATATATTTACCACTACCATCTCAAAAGACAGTATGCAAGCATCGTAACATCCTAGCGCATGTTGTTAGAACTTGAAACACAATTTATTAATTTAATTTTCTCAATAAACCTCTATAATTTAACAAATTTTAATTTTGATAGTACTTGCTATAGATCCCAAATCCGATTCATATGTGTCGTCAACACTGTTAGGATTATTATCTTCGGTTGATCTGCTAATTGACACATTGTCATATTTACAAAATGTAATAAAATAAATTTGTGTTTGCAAGTAAACTTATAATAGAAATGCAGAATGATACATACGCTTGTTGTAAATTTGGACAGTTACGCTTATCATGTGACACTCCTCGATGTCCGCATCCACGACAAAGCCTGGAATTTGATGTTGATTTCTCTTTTGATGATTTTAATCTCTTCTCACATCCCATAGTTCTTACAATAGAAGGATCAATAATACCAAGGGTCTTATCAATGGATTTTTTTCTTTGACTTCTATCACTGCATGTTGTATTAATGGACATCTCTTGAATTTTGTTATAGATACAATCAAATTGTTCTTCCAAGAAGGTTGTCCTCTCATTACTCAAAGATGCATCATCAACTAACACTGAAGTTTTATAGGATAACCTCGAGTGCCTCGACATCAAATATCTTTCTGAATCTGGATCATCAATGACATTTTGCTCCCCTAAAGCATATATTGCTTTAACTTTTGCATTTCACGTCCATCGTTTGAGTATATATGTATTAGGCAAATGAAACACTTGGTTAATATGAAAAAAAGCTAACATATGTCTGCATGGAATGTCATCAAACTCAAATTTCATGCAACTATAGGATATGTAATCCCTTTGTTTGTCATGCGTGAGCACTCTTGATTTTGAGGACGAGGAACTTTGAAATTTCATTACATGGTAAACTGCTGAGGCAACTCCTGTAAATGTCTGTTGCACATAATAACTATGACTCTCGATCATTTCACTTTGAAACTCCAGCTATTTTTTTTGTGTACAGCTTAACCATTTGACTTTCCATTGGCCAAGTTGTATTAACCTTGGGATGCTCATTCATATCAATATGGTCTGCAACTAACTTATTGTGTCTTTGATGTCTCAGTGCTCTATTTAAACGTGTGATGAAATCTATTAATGAGTTCTTATTTGAGACATTTATTAAAAAAATTCATGTGAGCCTTTAGATCTTTGACTACTTGACATTTCTGCAGAAAATACATGATTAAAATATGCTGGCACCCATCTGTGTCGCAATTCATACATCAAGGACAACCAATCATTTTTCTCTAAGTTAGCTTTCTTGATAGTCTCTTCCCATGACTTTTCAAAATCATCAGGTGTTGTAGAATTTGCAATGACGGTCTTTATGTTGTGATAATGGTTTCGAAAAGTCAAAGGGTCTAATTTTTCTGGGAATTTGTTCAATATGTGCCACAAACAATATTGATGCACTGTTTGAGGCAAAACCTGTGCAATAGCTTTTGTCATAGCAGGATCCTGATCAGTGATGATAATGTTTGGTGCACCTTTAGGCATGACTTCTAAGAACTTTGTAAGTAAACAAACAAAAGACTCAGTTTTCTCATCACTAAGAAACCCGCAACCAAAAAAAATTGTCTGATGATGATGATTAACTCCTACAAATGGTGTCAAAATCAAACCATATTTGTTGGTGTTATAAGTCGTATCAAATACAATAGCATCACCAAATACACTGTATGTCCTTCTTGATACATGATCAGTCCAAAAACATCTATTAAATCTGTTATTTGAATCAATCTCGTAGGTGAAGAAAAAAGTTGAATTCTTCTCTTGCTCAGATGTAAAAAACTCGATCGGTGTTTCTGCATCAATACTCTTTTGTTCATCCCTTAGATTTCTCTCAAAGTTTTTAATATCAGTTTCTGTATAACCTACCCGTTCAGGGCCTCCATACTCTATCTCTAATAAACGCATTTGTTGACAAGTTGGTACATTGACATCTGAAAACTGTTTTGTCAATAATTTTTTGGCTACCAAAACACTACGATGTGAGCGTAGCAAATGCACCTTTGATGGAGTCGAGAATTGATGATTATGACCTTCTATGAAGTTGCAGACAACCCAATCCGGTCCTGTCTGTTTCTTGACAAATGCAATATTTGCCTTACAACCTGTTCTAACTGTGCCACGTACGTGTTCTTTCCCTTGTTTGTTGATCAGGGTTTGGATGTTTATTGTGTCGCATTATATTTGTATGCCCTTCTTTAAAGCATACAACTTGTTTCCACGTCACTTCATTTGTCATTTTGTTTTTCTTGCTCGTGCTATTCCTTGAACTAAATCCGACTTCTCGTGTATATTGGTTATAGAACGAATATGCACCCTCTAGAGATGAGAATTTCATTCCAATTTTTGGCTTTCGATCATCTGTCACTTGGGGAATGAATTCTTGATCATCAACTTTATTTTCTTTCATTTCTGGGCACCCTCGTATTATATAGCAGAATAAATAAATAAAAGCTATTCCAATTAACATAATAAAACAAAAATGATTCTGATATAGATACAGCATCAAGTGATAGACATAATATAGATAAATTAGTAGATATCAATTGCTATTCTTTGATGTTGAGCACACATATATCTTCTCCTAACAGAACATCAGCTAAGTTAAATATGGAATTGAATGTCAAGAATACAATTATAAGTTGCATGTAGTATTGTTCAGGTTTCTATTACTTGAATCTCAAGTTATACATCTTGCATTATTTCTATAGGACTTTCAACTTAGCATTTTATTATTATTTCAATTTCCAGAGCAAACAAAGAATAGAGCAAAACTTCTAGAGAATGATAGTTTAATAAAATGTATAGTTTAATTTTCATATTGATGAACACATAATAGAGCAAACAAAGTACTGGCACAAAAAAGGTAGATCCGCTACCTTAGCGGCCCCCCTAGTGTCGGCCCCACGGATATGGAGGGAGGTTCATGCAGGTACACAGGCCATAGGCGCATAGCGGGGTAAAGAAGCTTTTACCGGAGAAGGATTTTCTAGGCGAAAACCTAGTCGTGCAGTTTGGTGTGGGTGGCTGATCGTGGCGTGGGCAGAGATATGTAGCGCCTGATTTTCGACGAGATAGGTGATTCTGCTAAGGTTCGAGGAGAGGGAGGCGTCGACGCCACTTCTGCTAGGGTTCGCGAAGAGGGAGAGCTTGTAGCTGGAGACGGCTCACGGAGAGAAAAGAGGTGGCTCGCGGAGAGGAAGGTGGCTCGCGACAGGAGGTGGCTCACGGAGAGGAGATGACTCGGGGCAGGTTTCGAAGAGGGAGAGCTTGCGGCTAGAGACAGTTGAGCGGTGCCGCTTCTGCTAGGGTTCGCGGAGAGGAAGGTGGCTAGCAGAGAGGAGGTGGAGACGTCTCACGGAGAGTAGCTGGATCGCGGCAAGTTTCGGAGAGGGAGAGCAAATTGACTTCTGCTAGGGTTCGCGGAGTGTGCGTCTTTTGTTTCTGCAGGTGTTTTCATGCGGCTGACGTGTATACATATAACCTTGTTAGTTAAAAAGAAATAAATATAAAAACCCGTTGAAGGAAAAAGTGCTTAGATTTTTTTTTAAAAAAAAACTACATAACAGTTGCGAACTAAAATATTTAAAGGAAAAAAACATAAAGAACAAACTTATTAAAGCAGTGATAAAACTTACAATAAAAAAAGAAATTTTAATAAAATAGTGTTACATTAAAAAGATTTTTAAAACTCAATAAAAAAAGGTGCACTGAAAAGCATAAAAATAATTCTGTTGAGAGTGGGATTTGAACCCACGCCCTTTCGGACCAGAACCTTAATCTGGCGCCTTAGACCAACTCGGCCATCTCAACATTTAATCTTGTGTTTTATTATAATACTATTATATCCTTTATATTTATTCATCAAATACTAATGCCATCGAGTAGGAACTGATTGAACCTATTTTATAAGTGGAGTCGTTCATCCCACCAATATATACAAAAGGATCATTCATTAGACTGCAAAAAGCAAAAAACGATGCGGAGAATCTACTCTCCACATTTGGATGGTTTTAAAACTTGTAATGGAGCGCAATCATGAACCGAATCCTTCTCCGCCGAGCAAGGCTCGATGTGTTCATTCACAAAGATCGAGAGTAGTAAATGCAGGACCAACATATTCTGCACTGACTCTATAGCTCAAATGACTATCACTGCTACTTCAATGATGCTGTCCAAATCGAGACTACTTCGATAAACACAAAATATATCCCTCGCAAAGCTCAACACTTCATGGCATACCATCGACTATAAATTCACACCAAGTAACAAAGAACATAAATGCCATCAAATAACATCTACGATATATGCTAAAAATTGTCCAACTTATAATAAGGAACTCATCCACCGTGCAAGTAAATATGCTTCTTATATTCCTGATGAACATCGAAATTCAATTGTCAAAATAAATATTTGCAGGTAGAGAAACTGAACTAATCAAGGGAAAGTGAAGGAGCCTCCGATCTGTGAGCTACTGCCTGATGGCGGATTGATTGAGACCCAAAGTAGTGATATGGTGATGGCGAGGAGACCGGACCACACAAAGACAATTGTCGGCATCCTTCGTCTCCGTCCCATGAGTCCTTTTGCAAAAGGATAGAGGTGAGCCAACACCCAGAAGCTGAAGAAAACTCCACCCAACAACTTGCTCCACTCTGGTATGGTGCTGTATATGGTGCGGCTAACACCGACTGCAATTGCGATCAAATTCACCATCATGATGGTGATGGGTGGTATCATCAATGAGGACCACTTGACGACATAGAGATCCGCAAACTCCTCGTCTTCATCATCGCCTGCTGACTTTGATGTGAGAGTGAATGAGATCTCAATGCCAGCAATCACCTTCAGCAACCCCTGGAGTACAGCAGCAAGATGGGCACTAGTTCCTCCGATCAACCAGAACTGCTCATTTCGCCACCATTCTTCGAGCTCGATGGCAGACCACTTGATCTCGAGAACTGCTAGCATGCAGAGTGTCAGCGTGATGAGGAGCAGGTAAGTGAGGAAGGTCACATTGAGGGTCTTCACAATGAACTGTCCTGTGAACAATGAGAGTGCTGGTAGGAAGCAGTAGACGATGAGGAAGAAGGAGGTGAATGGGTAGATGCCAACGTTGAGGTATGCAACTCTCTGGAGAATCTTCATTCTTGAACTTGCAAACAACGCATTGTTACGGGAGAAGAAAATCTCGACAGAACCAGTTGCCCATCGAAGTACTTGATGAAGCCGATCAGTTAGGTTAATTGGTGCTGTCCCACGGAACGCATCAGGCTTGGTTACACAATAAACAGACTTCCATCCTCTGTTATGCATCCTATAACCAGTAACAACATCCTCAGTTACAGACCCATAAATCCATCCAACACGCTCGCCCCACTCGGTCTTGTCTTCGTACCAGCATGAAATGACGCTGATTGCTTCAGCAACAGTAGATGCATCGAGAAGTTCCCTGGGAGCAGTGAGAATACCAGGTTGACGGCCATACTGCACGGCAGGATGATCGGCAAGAGGTCGGCCTTGGAGCTCAGCAACTGGAATAGAATCGATAAGAAAGGATGAGTTTCCAAATTTTTTAGGGAAGGTAGACATGGCCATCTCATCATCCTCATAATCTCCTAGGCGAAGTGCCCGTGTCTCCTCAGATGCCACGGCTGCCTGGTTTTTACGCTTTTGAGGAAAACAGCAGCTGCAGCAACCTGAACGATGCTCTTTCGATCGAGGAGGATCAAAGCCATAAAGAGCAATTCGTCTGAAGAGGCAACCAGTTCCAACATAAACTGGACCTTGGAGTCCATCAAGTGCTCTCATGTTGACATCAAAAAACACTGTATTGTTGTTTGCATACCGATCAGAGGGGTCAATGCCCTCAAACCGCTGAGGAAACTGAACGTAGCAAAGGCGATCACCACCACGATCCATCATGAAGCACATGCCCTCTCGGAGGGCCTCTGAGTTATATACGTAGTGGTCACAGTCAAGGTTGAGAATAAATGGACCGTTAGACATAATTGCAGACGCACGAACAAGAGCATTCATAGCCCCCGCCTTTTTGTTGTGGTCATAGCCTGGGCGTTTCTCACGGGAAACATAGACCAACATAGGTAGACGAATATCTATGTCTGTAAAATCAAGAGGCCTACCCTCTTCAGTATTCCCAAATAGTGGTTCATCACTTGGAGGCTTCAACATTACCTGGATCATAAACACATTTACAGTGAGTTGTTCCTGATTTACGAGATTATATCACAATTTTATTTTTCTAATACCGTGAAATTTAGCAAAAACATGCAAATGCTAGAACCTAGGTAGCATTTATTGGAAACAAGAGTGGACAACTACAATAGATATAACTACACTGTTTTGAAAAGTTAGAGGTGGTGGTGGTGGTACTATAAACTCGATAGGAAAAAAAAAGATTTCAAATGCAGAAAAGGGGGAAAAAAGAAGAAAAAAACATTCCAATGATCGTCTAGATTGGAAAATGCTATTAGCAGAAAGAAATTGAATGAATGTAAGCCTGGAGAAGAAGCAAAATAATTAGCCAACCGCATATCCATTGAAATCAATATCCTTAATGACAATTTAAGAATTTATGGAACAGTAAGGAAAAAACAATTAGTCATCATTGAAAATTTATCGCTTGTTAAAGCTTAAGAAGAGCAAACTCAAAATATGAACATAACTTGAAGAACACAGATGGTAGGGGAAAATATAATTAAATGTGCAGAAGCAAAATAAAACTATGCAAGGTAGTACCTGAATGATTCCAGCATGATCACCTCGAGTATGCTCTGAAGAAGGATTCAACCAAGTTCCAGGCCAGTGTGTGCCATCAGCCATCCATGTAGCTTTAGGAATCTTGATGGGTTCTATTGGATCATCATTAGCAACCTCTCTTTGTCGTTTCATTGCCTTCATCTCTTCACGTGCATGGTATGCATCAGATCGACGCCTAATTGATTCAGGCAAACCATTGGTCCGAACTTTGAATTCATCATACTCTCTCTTTACCCGTCTCCGGTCCTTAACAAAGTCTGGTCGTACCTTGTTCTTGTAGGGGTCCTTCTTCAAGTTAAAATAACTTTCTGGATTTCTTGGCTCAATACCATGTTTCCTGCAGAAAGGAACCCAAAGATTGGCAAAGCTAGCAGCCTCAGCCATCGCCTCGAAAGTCAAAAGGGCACCACCATCATCGGAGACATAACAAGATAGTTTTTCAACAGGATAGTCAGCAGCAAGGATGGAAAGTATGGTATTTGCAGTCACAAGTGGAGGTTCTTTCTCTGGATCGGCTGTGGAAACAAACACGTCAATGCCTGGAAGATCAGATTTTCCAGAGGGATTGTTGATTGTAGGAGTCTCAAACTTCTCCTTTAAGACAGCAAGGTCAGTGGCTCGATTTACAGGACACAATTTTGGAAGCTGATCCAATAGCCATGAGAATGCAAACCAAAGCTCACAGACAACTGACATCCCCCATAACCAAATCGCATCCTCATTTTTGTGTCTTACTCTCCAAGCAAGAAACAGCCCAAGAGCAACCATGCGAACGAAGATGAGGAGACTGAAAAAAAAAAGCATAATTTTTCCTCAAAATGAAAAAAAATATCTCAACTGCAAGAATCAAAAGTTTAGTGAATCTGACAAAATACACAAAAAATAAATCAAAGTTTGCCTAATTAGAGGATATATGGTCTCATACACAAGAGACTAGCATACCAACTGTAACACCACAACATATAGATATTTAGTACAAAAACAATTCCAAAATCAGAGTGACTAATCTAGACAAACAAGAATCGAGCACATTTCAACTTGAGGAAACTTTTGAGCATAATTCTAACTGCACAATTGTCAATCCTAAGTGGATACCTAGCAAATTGGACTTCAAGAATAATTCACAATGTATGCTGGAAACAATCTACTTCTATTTTCATTCTAGGAGGAAGAGATCTGTCTAAAGAAAACCATGATTTTGTTTTACACAAACCTATAACAATATTTAGCTAACTATGGAATACAAGAGTGCTAGCAAAGTTTTATGTCCACTTTGATTAATGAAGAGCAGCTACTTGAAAATCTGTTCTTCAAGTCAGAAAGAAACAAAAAAACAAAGGTGCCAAAGAAAAGGGTAAGAAAGTCATAATTATTACCGGTAAGGACTCAAAATTGCAGCTGGGATCTTTAATTTTCGAGTAAGAGGCCGCCATGGTTTGTGCGTTAGCTCGCTGGGCTGTCCATTTTCACCATCCCCTGTATTTTCTGTAGGCCAAATTGCATTGCCATAGCCATAGGTCCCTTTTGTCTCAAAGAGCCAACGGTTATGATCCCAATCAGAAGTCTGACTCCTAGTCAACTTCTGTGATCTCATTATCGAAAGTCTTCTTTCCATCTTTGACATCCCGAGAGGAGCAGGCAACTGGAGCCGCCCTTCTACATCATTGTTTACCATCTCCTCCAATTCAGTGGTTTTATATGGTTCTTTGCATCCCGGACAGATCCCACCACCAAACTTCACTGCATCTGAAAAACAGTCAGTGCATATTTTGAAGTCACATTCACAGGGAAGGATATCGACCCCACGCTCATCACGCATGACCTTTGAATCACATCCAGACATTGCACAAGAAGAGCCCTTGGCACCAGCCATCTGAGGATGGCTTGTCTCAGATTCAATCACTTTGTCCATCAGATGTGCACGCGTGACGCTATTGCATCCACCAGTAAACAGTGAATTCGAGACGTATTGTTCTTCAACCTTTGCAGAAATGACTGGATCCATCAGTTGATTATCAGGAGTGGGTGGAATTTGCACATGATAATTAGTAAACTCCTTCTCAAAATCAGTGCTCCCGAAATCACTATCAAGGTCATCTCTGGAGTAGCTAACGTAGCGGCCCGATAAAGTTCGACGGGCAAATTTGACAGTGGGCGCTCCAACCGGCGGTTTGCCATCACCCTGCTGTGGATCAGATGATGAAGCAAGCCGCACAGATTGACTTACTCTAAGAACATTGTTTGTCGACATCTCTTAACGCTTGTAGAGATCGAGCTTCAGAAATTACAGATCGAGACCTGGAACAGATAAAAAAACAAAAATAAAAATTCTCGCTTCGATAACAAGAACCACAAAATCTTCCTGATTTAAGAAGTGATAGAGCATAAAAATCCAAGCTTTACCGAAAAATAAATAACAATATGACATTTGAAAGACTTGACAGCCCTTTGATGTTTCGTGTAACGTAAAAATCCCCAAATCATAAAGACTAACGGAGAGAAGACGTTCGGAACAAGATCGAGAAAATGCAGAAGAGCGGAAACCTAAGCAGTTCAAAAGAAGACGGTCACCGGTTAGATCGCCTACCTCAGAGTTCAACGAAAGCGACGAAGCAAATGATGGTTTTTCTGAGAGAGAGAACGCCACAGGGGCCTAATATCAGACTCGTCAAAGATCGGGAGGTTGGACAACAGACCCGACCGATTCTCCACCGGACACCACTGTTGAACCGTTCAGCTTTGTCTCTTTCTTAAGAAAGCATCTCACTTACGAAGTACTGTGCCGAGAAAGCGCGACGCTGTCAAAGGAAGAAGAGTAGCCGGTGCAGGAAGCGAGATTGGCGGTCGGCGGGAGGGCCGGCCACCGGAGAGCAGCTTGTGCTAGGGTTCGGCGACCGCGATGCGGAAGAGGAGTGACGACAGACAACGAGGAGAGATTTGAGCGAAAGGGGTGGCCTTTTTAAAGGAATCAAATTAAAATGAGTAAAAAAGTGAAAACGAAAAAGGAAAAAAATAATAAAAAAAATATTCTCAAAGCGACGAGGAAGGCGAGCCGATCGGGACCATCCTGCTCGGATCCGCCGTGCTGCTTCGGACTCGAAACAGCGTGAGACCCACCTTTTCGAGTACGACAGCTAAACACCTGCGGAAAAAACAGATGGCAATCTCTCATTCGTCGAACGAAGTAGATTCTCCAAGCGTAAGGCACAGGCGTAGAAATCGCTCGTGTCCGAGACGACAGCGAGGTACGATCGCGTGTTCGAGTCGAACCAGACCCCTCATCGATTCGTGACGTGTGAGTTCCCTATTTGACCTTCTCTATGGGCCCGGGGGTCTAGCGCATTATATCTGTGTGGATGTCTCTGAGGTTGGACAACCAAACGCGGGGGAATTGCATGTGTGTGCGGGTGTAAGGTCGAAACAGAGAACGCGGCCGCATGCTGACGCGTCAGTACTCTATTGGCCAGTCTTTGTAGGACACTTAGTGTGCCCCAGTGGTCAACTGAAAGCTAATTATCTACACTGTGCCTGGTGTGAGACAGCCGTTGGTTTAACGCGGCGAGGAGGAGGGTGGAGGCGAGATTGGTGCGTTGGAGATTAGCTGTGAGAATTAACATTGCATGTATAGAAGAGAAAGCACGTGGTCAGCATCAACGCGTTCTAATTAAAATATTTTCAATTAGATATAAAATAAAATTTTAATTTAAAACTAAATAATAAAATCAAACCATTTTTAGTATTATTATAATTTATAGAAAAATTTTCATTTTCCAATTACAAAATATATTAATTATTGCTGATTTACTTTAAATTTTCCTTTATTAAAAGATTCCTAAAAATATGCTCTCTTTTTAAATAAAAAATTATTGTTTTTAAACTTCTCTTTCAATTCCAATGATTTAGATTGTGGCATGATTTAGGGAATTGTTTATTTCCCCTTATGAGTTTGCCTTTTTCTTAAAAGTACACTTGGAAATTTTAAAATTAGTAGAATACGCTTTAAAATTTCTAAACTTTGTTTCTACTCTCACTTTACCAAACATATTATCAAATATATTAACAATTGAAAAAATGTCTCTATAATTTACTCTCTTTCAGAATGTTTATGATCTTAGACCTCTTTAGAGGGAATTTAAGTTGATGATTTTATTTTTTTTACTGCAAGAAGATTTATATGTATTTAGTATAACAATTTATATTTTATTAGGTTAATTGTATTAGATGTGAATTATATATTTTAAAAATAATGTTTATAAAAAATTATCGGGAATCTATCTTATTTTTATCCCCAAAAAAATTTATTTATATAGTAATTTTTATTAAAATTATCATAATGTTTAGTAATTTTAGTAAAAATAGTGTAATATGAACACTTCTACTTCGCTGTCAAAACTACTTTAAATGCTCGTTAAAATAGTTCTACTATTAGTAAATATTGGTTAAAATTATTTTTTATTAAAACTATTGTAACTTAAAATAATTTTAATCAAAGTTACAATTAACAGGATAAAATAGAAAAATAAATAAATAAAGATGAGATGATGTTTTAATATTTTAAAATATAGAGTGTCTTTTTGAAAACAAAGTATCTTTTTTACTTGTTATATTATATAATATTAATTTTCTTAACCCAATTAAATATATTTTAATTAATATTGTTATATATTTCATGGAAAGTGACAGTATACAATATATTTGGTAGGTCACGTTACCGTGGCGGTGGGGCACGTGCCGTCGTCATGTAACACGTAAACCGAGGAAATCGCGGCGCAAATTCTCCTCATTTTCTTTTATACTTTATTTCCTTGCGAAAATGAAAACTTTTAATAATTATTTTTTTTAATTTTTTTCCAGATAAATACTTTCCTTATGGATTTATTTTATTATTAAATATAATTGCAAGTGATAACTAAGAAAATTTGAGAAGTCAAACTTAGTAATAGTATGTTTCATTTCTTTTTATTTTTGTTAATTGAAATTTAACCACCCTCAACTAATGAAAAATTTGACCTAGATTTATTTTTTGACTAATAATTAATTTTTTTTTCAAAATAATGAAAATCATACGGATGAATTGAATCAAACCTAACTCACTATCTCACGATTTGGTGTAAAAGAAACCTAATTCAATAAGGAAAAGATAAAAAATTTATAGACAATAGAAAGGAGAAAGAAAGATAAATGAACAAGTGATAATAGTGTTATGACCTTCTAGAATAATAAATGAACGTATGCTATTATTCTACTAAGATACGATGGTTTTAAATAATGAAAAAGTAAAATATTTATAAAATATACGATCTAGTTGGGATAGAGGATGGGCTAACTTCTCAGAACGTCGAAATCGAGTTCTTTAGTCAAGTCGGGTGTGGATCTGGTCGACTCTTCTCGAGTGTGTATGTCTAGCCAACTGTTATCGGGTTGACTTCTATCGAGTCGGTAGCTATCTGATCGGCAACTTCTTGTACCAAGTCAAGCAACATAGCTAGGGGCTCCGGGACAGCCGGTGAGAAGACATCTAACTCCGACAAAGGTTTTCAATGGTGGCGAATGCGCTAAGAAGACTAAGAATACCGGAAAGAGAATTAGAATGGAGGCTAAGACAGACAGTGACGAAATCCTTCCAATATAAGTCAAGCTTATGAAAAAAAAAGGAAAACAGATGAAACAAAATAGACAAGTAGTAGAAAATTGATATGTGGGTACTTGTGGCCGCGTAAACGGGCATCATTTTGTACCATCGTAGGAGATTAGGGACAATCCTCACTGCCTCACTGGGCACGTCTTCGGATTGTCTCTGTACCGCATCTTGCACATTTACACACGTACTGAGAATATGTCTGTGCCATGTCTCCCAGTACTCGTCCAATGGTGGAGTCAAAAATTTTATAACTTCCGAGTTGATCTCAAGTTGATTGATCGGAAAAAAAAACTCCCAGACTGCCTTCCTCTCTCTCACACATGTTCTTCCTTTCTCCCGTCGCAAATTCGAGGTGTAGCTCCTCCTCAATATCGTCGGGCCTCCTTGATTTGAGCTCGTCTATGAGTTGAGTTGATTGACTTTGTGTTAACCAAGTTCTAGACCGCCACATTAATATATAATAGCAAAATGTACTGTGCTTCCCGTGCATAGCCGAGTTGGTTACCACATAGTATATTTATAGAAATTAACAAGGATTTATTTCGAGCAAAGTCTACGGAAATATCCTTCTACGTAGTGGCTTACTAGGTTTCCTAATTTACCGCTTTATATCATCTGTCCGAAAGTGGAGAAGATGGCTAGCTAGGAAGGTGGTTCAGATGTTGATTGCGCGAAGACTCTGACTCAACAAAATATGGCTCCGAGCGATCCTGCGTGTCAAAAGGATCGTAAGTAACCAGGTTAGGGAAGGGGGTCCTGACAAAAATACTTTGACGCTCAAGTTAGTGATTAAGTCAAGTATAATGTGTTAGGATCTCTTCGTACGGCTAGAGAGGGGGTGTGAATAGCCGACCCCAATCTTTCGCGTTTCTTCCTACGATTAGGTTAGTTGCAGCGGAAATACAAGGAAGAAACTAAGAAGAAGAAAGCAAACCTCAAACGCAAGGATGTAACGAGGTTCGGAGATGAACTCCTACTCCTCGGCGTGTCCGTGAGGTGGACGAGCCCTATCAATCCGTCGGTGGATGAGCCCCCGGAAAACCGGCTAATACAATATACTCCTTGTGGGTGGAGAAACCTCGCCACAAACGTTTGCAACAGCAGACTAGAATACAAGGAATACAAGTAGAAAGACAAGAACAATGTATAAACACTAACTCGCCTTCTCGTCGACTGCCTGTGAAGCAACAACTTCTCGGATAACAGCAGCAGCTGACCGTCGACTGGAAGCTCACACGAAGCTCAGCAAAGCTCAAAGCAGCAGCAAGCTAGAAGCAGGGAGAAGTTGAAGAAGAAGAATCAGAGAAGCTCACCCCCTTTATACTGCGAAGAAGAAGCGATGAAGAAACTGGCCGTTGCGTAGCTAGAACCTGATCGATGCGTGGACCGATCAGTAACATCTCGATCGGTCCGCGGACCAATCGGGAAGAAGCCTATGTTTCGTCACGATCGGTCCATGGACCGATCGACTCTCTGATCGGTCCACCGTCCGAAGACCTCTGATCGGTCTACGGACCGATCAGCTTCGCTGCTCTGTTCTCCTTCGATCGGTCTGCAGGCCGATCAGATACGATACACTTGATATCCTGATCGGTCACCGGACCGATCGGATGACCCATCTGGATCGATGCGGCCCGATCCAAACTTTCAACCCTAAACCTAAGGCTTCCACACCAACATCCGGTCAACCTTGACCTGTTGGTACATCATGCCTAGTATCCGGTCACTCCCTTGACCTGCTAGCACTCCCGCTAAGTGTCCGGTCAATCCCTTTGACCCACTTAGACTTTTCAACACCGTAAGTCCGATCATCCCGATCCATCGAATTTTCCTTGCTGGTTTCACTCACGGGACTTTCCAATTGCCTAACATCCCGGTTAGGACTTTCCCCGCCTAACATCCCAGTTAGGACTTTCCCACTGCCTGGTTTCACTCACGGGACTTTCCACACCGCCTAACATCCAGTTAGGACTTTCTCACTGCTTCACTCACGGGACTTTCCAACTGCCTAACATCCAGTTAGGACTTTCCCTCGTGCCAAGCTCCCTGCTTGGACTTTTCCAGTACCAAGTCTCCATACTTGGACTTTTTGCGTGCCAAGCTCCCTGCTTGGACTTTTCCAGTGCCAAGTCTCCATACTTGGACTTTTTCCCGAATCAGGTCAACCAGGTCAACCTTGACCTACGGTTGCACCAACAATCTCCCAAGTTCGTATTCTTGTCAACACATCAGAATACAACTTTTATACTCTCGTCAAACATTGTCAAACATCAAAATACAACTCGAGTCAGGTCACCCTTGACCAACTCGAGTCAGGTCAACCAAGTCAACCTTGACCTAAGGTTGCACCAACAATCTCCCCCTTTTTGATGTTTGACAAAATCCAAAATCAAGTTAGGTTAACCTGATAACCTAACTTAGGTTTTCCAACCATCTTCCAATGTCCAATGTTCTTTCCTTGAACATTCTCTGGACATTCTCCCCTTAGGTTAACCCGATAACCTAACTTGAGTTTTCCAATAATTCTCCCCCTTTTTGACACACATCAAAAAGAATTCCAATGTTCTTCCTTGAACATTCCATGACATTCTTCCCTAGCTTAGGTTAACCCGATAACCTAACTTGGGTTCTCCAATAATTCTCCAATGAACACTCTCCCCTTTTTGACACACATCAAAAAGAAAAAGGAGGGTATCAAGGTCAAGAGTTTCTTCTTAATGAAAGTCCCATACCTTTCATTTGAAACTCTTAATTTCCCCTTTGATACTAAACTCAACAATCAACTTAGTGATAATCCCATATCACTAATCCTTAAAAGTCTTTTGGAGTAAAAATTCCCCCTAAAAGTCAACTCCCCCTTGACAATTAGGTAAAACTTCCCCTAAAGGTCAACTCCCCCTTGACCATTGCACCAACAATGTCTTGGCGAGTTTCAAACCTTTAGAAATCCACAAAACCCAACTTCCAGCTGAAATTTCAGACCAACAGCTGAAAATCAGAAACTGGCACGCTCTGATCGGTCCCCAGACGGTCCCCGGACCGATCCACGCTTCACCGATCGCACTGGATCGGTCACCAGACCGATCAGAACTTCCCTGGATCGGTCCGGTGACCGATCCACACTCTGAAATCAGAGATTTCTGATTTCCCTTCCCGGAAATTCAGAAACTCCTAATAAATTCCAGAAAATTCCAAAAATCGTAAAATTTTGAGGATACACTCCTCATACCATATACTATCACGGAAAAATAATTTTCTATGAAAATAACTTCCATTTTTCAATCTTGATACAAAGTTCAAAAACTTTGAAATAGTTCAAGTTTAACTCAACTTTGTATCACAATGTTCAATGATGAATGCTATCACTAGGAAAGCTTCATCAAGGTTTTTCAAATCAATTTTAAAATGCTTTTAAAATTATTTGAATTTAGGACCATAATCTTAGGGCTAGATGTACATGACTTGTACACAAGCTTTCCCTATGATCCTCCTTTTCTTGAATTAGGCTCATCTAGGTACAAAAACTATGCATCTTGATCCTAACTCATGATCCTAATATCTCACACACATCTAAGGTGTATCAAACCACATTCAAGTCAATTTGATGTGAGATATGGGTTAAGGTCAACTTAGGCTAAGTTCTCATGCATTTTCTAAACATCAATTTGATCTCAATATCAAATTATATGTTTGTCCTTAAATCAATTTTATTGATTATAATGCAAGAGATGATGATATGGCATATAATGATATCATAAGTAAAAACATGTGCCAATGTCATGATGTCATGGCATAAAGTTTGAAACTAAACTAACACATGACATATAATAACCTAAGCATTATCATGGCATTTCAAATGATCATAAATTAAATATGATGTCATGACATGGCATATGGCAAACAACCACGGTAAGTTAACACAAATAAAATACCTAGATTT
Source organism: Zingiber officinale (assembly GCF_018446385.1). NCBI lineage: Eukaryota > Viridiplantae > Streptophyta > Magnoliopsida > Zingiberales > Zingiberaceae > Zingiber > Zingiber officinale. Next base: position 144,226,275 of record NC_055989.1, read on the forward strand.
CCTATCTAAGTATCCTTAATCACTTAGCTAACTTAAATTCTAATCCTAGATTGCCCAAAGTGCTCCAAGAAAATGTCAAAACCCAAATTGACATTTCTTGATCTCTTGTTTGATTTATACCATTTAAAATTCTACAAGAGTAGCACTTCTATGTTAAGGCCCGGATTGCCTTGATTACCTAAGAGAATATCAAAATCCCAATTTGATATTTCTCTAGGTTTTTTTTTCAAATTGTGTCAATTTAAAGTAAGATTAATATATTCTCACTTTGGCACAACTTACTCTTCCAAGGAGTGAATGACAAAGATTATTCCATTTCATTTTCAAAGGTTCCCAAAAACCTTAAAAATGCTCCTTGAGTGTTAATTTCCTCAAAGTTGGGTTAACTACCCTTCTTATTGGAGTTGACACTCTCTAACCCATCTATGGGGTAGAGAAAATGCTCCTAGGAACCCAATACCTATTAGAGCTCATTGGGTTCACTAAATATTCACTAGGGATGACTTCCCTAACAACCCTCCTAATGACCCTCTTAGGCTTTAAAGCCTTGGTCATTTGGGTCTCATCAAGGTCAACTATAGGGGTGACTTCCCTTGTGACCTTGGTGGTGGTCTTCCTAGTCCTAGATTTTGTTCCATAATCGAATGGAACATTATGGTAAGTGGGCTTGACCAATTGGGACTTAGGTTTGTGACCCAAACCTTTCTTGTCCTTGGGCTTTGAAATTTGACCCTTAAACCCTAGAGATGACTTCTCCAAGTTCTTAAGAGCCTTTTCCAAAGTATCAAGTCTTGACCTCAAGACTTGATTCTCCTTCTCTAATACCTCAATTTTTGATTTGTCATTTTTCTTTGAGGCATTCCTAGGCATGTGTCTAGTTGATTTGGGATTCCTACCTAGGTTCTCCTTAACCTTAGATGAGGTAATTCTAGGGTTGGCATTCCTAGTAGTATCCCTATCTAGGTTGACATGTTTAGCACCTAAGCACATGTGTTGATTTCTAGTGTTAACATGCTCATCATTATTTGCAATAGCAATAAAACTACTAGCATGTTTCTTATTTGAATTGCAATAGTATGCCTTAAAAGGTACCTTAGGGTTTGCCTTAGCTCCCCCTATCGATGTGCATCCCTTGTCCTTGTGAGGTTGCCTCCCCCTTGGACAATGACTCCGATAATGTCCCCTTCGCTTGCATTGGAAGCATACCACGTGCTCCTTGCCTTTGCGTGTCGGGACTCCTGCTTTCTTGACCTTTGGTGCCGGTGGAGTCTTTCTTACCCTCTTTGGACACTTACTCTTGTAGTGCCCAAATTCCCTACACTCAAAACACATTATATGCAATTTACTTGAAATTAACATGTTTGAGTTACCTAGGTTTGAAGATGGATGAATGCTCTTTTCTTCATCCCTTCCGGAGGTAGATGCTTCTTCTTCTTGCTCCAATCTTGAAGAAGTGCTCTCATCCTCTTCTTCCTTAGATGTTGAGTAACCCTCAACTTCTAATTCCTCTCCTCCATGGTGTGAGCTACTTAGCTCACTTGACTCCTCTTCATGGCTTGAAGTGGAGCTCTCCTCATGGAACTTGGCCAAGTTGTTCCACAATTCCTTGGCGTTGTTGTACCTATCTATCTTGCACAAAACATTATTAGGTAACGCAAATTCAATAATTTTTGTTACCTCGTCATTGATTTCGGATTGTCGGATTTGCTCTTTCGTCCACTCCTTCTTCTTGATAGGTTTTCCTTCCTCATCCATCGGAGGGGAAAACCCTTCTTGTACACAAAACCAATTTAACATATTAGTCCTAAGAAAATACATCATCCTTACCCTCCAATACGTGAAGTTGTCGTGAGACTCGTAGAAGGGTTGAATCGTGATATCTTCTCCATAGAGATCCATCTCTAGCCCGTGCTCCCCCGGGTGTTGATCCGTCGAAGAGCGGCCTCGCTCTGATACCACTTGTTAGAATCTCTTCGTACGGCTAGAGAGGGGGTGTGAATAGCCGACCCCAATCTTTCGCGTTTCTTCCTACGATTAGGTTAGTTGCAGCGGAAATACAAGGAAGAAACTAAGAAGAAGAAAGCAAACCTCAAACGCAAGGATGTAACGAGGTTCGGAGATGAACTCCTACTCCTCGGCGTGTCCGTGAGGTGGACGAGCCCTATCAATCCGTCGGTGGATGAGCCCCCGGAAAACCGGCTAATACAATATACTCCTTGTGGGTGGAGAAACCTCGCCACAAACGTTTGCAACAGCAGACTAGAATACAAGGAATACAAGTAGAAAGACAAGAACAATGTATAAACACTAACTCGCCTTCTCGTCGATTGCCTGTGAAGCAACAACTTAGATAACTAGCACGAAGCTCACACGAAGCTTCGGGAGAGCTCAACAAAGCTCGCAGCAGCAAGCTAGAAGCAGGGAGAAGTTGAAGAAGAAGAATCACAGAAGCTGCCCTCGTCTCTGCGAAGAAGAAACGGTGAAGAAACTAGCCGTTGCGTCATAGCAGCTAGAACCTGATCGATCGTGGACCGATCAGTAACATCTGATCGATGCGCAGACCAACCGGGAAGAAGCCTATGTTTCCGTCCGATCGGTCCATGGACCGATCAGAAACGGATCGGACGCGATCGATCAGAACCTCCTGATCGGTCTACGGACCGATCAGCTTCTTTCTCCGCCGCCATCGTTCTCCTTCGATCGGTCTCCGGCCGATCGATAACCATCGATAGCATCGATCGGTCACCGATCGGTCACCGGCCGATCGATGAGCCATGTATCATTGGATCGATCTGCAGCCCGATCCAAACTTTTCGACCCTAAACCTAAGGCTTCCACACCAACATCCGGTCAACCTTGACTGTTGGTACATCATGCCTAGTATCCGGTCACTCCCTTGACCTAGCACTCCCCGCTAAGTGTCCGGTCAATCCCTTTGACCCACTTAGACTTTTCAACACCAGAAGTCCGATCATCCCTGATCCATCTGGATTTTCCCTTGCCTGGTTTCACTCACCAGGACTTTCCAATTGCCTAACATCCCAGTTAGGACTTTCCCACTGCCTAACATCCCAGTTAGGACTTTCCCACTGCCTGGTTTCACTCACCAGGACTTTCCACACTGCCTAACATCCCAGTTAGGACTTTCTCACTGCCTGGCTTCACTCACCAGGACTTTCCAACTGCCTAACATCCCAGTTAGGACTTTCCCTCGTGCCAAGCTCCCTGCTTGGACTTTTCCAGTACCAAGTCTCCATACTTGGACTTTTCGCGTGCCAAGCTCCCTGCTTGGACTTTTCCAGTGCCAAGTCTCCATACTTGGACTTTTTCCCGAATCAGGTCAACCAGGTCAACCTTGACCTACGGTTGCACCAACAATCTCCCAAGTTCGTATTCTTGTCAACACATCAGAATACAACTTTTATACTCTCGTCAAACATTGTCAAACATCAAAATACAACTCGAGTCAGGTCACCCTTGACCAACTCGAGTCAGGTCAACCAAGTCAACCTTGACCTAAGGTTGCACCAACATAATGAACAGTAGCATGAATAGTGTCTATCATTATGTAAAATTGCGTAGCATCGTATATCTGTACCTGCAGATGGAGACTCCTTTTTATAGTATTACTATTTGTTTGTGCACGCCTCACGAGCTTAGATGAGTTCGTAAGTGGGTTGATTGTCACATAAAGTCTTGAGGTCGAATCTTAGGGTTGACGAAATCCTTGCAACTCATGTAAACTCACCTCACTTGCCACTTGCCTTCTCAATCACCGTGATTTATCTCCTCCGTGTCGATCCTGGGGCGGGCTGGCAGGAGCACTGGGGCACGAGCATATTCACCTTTTGCTACTATTTGTTTGTGCACGCATTTGAAAGCATATTCAAAAAGGATAAACCATAAAGATGCTCTAATACATCTCCTAAAATAGACCCACAATCTCCATTTAATAGGGTGGAAACTTTTAATGTATAATTTGCATATAAGATATTCTTTGTCTTTCGTGGCACAACATACCAAAAAGGAATATAAGGTCATTGGAATGAGAGACTTATAATATGCTTACTTGGTCAGTCGACCGAGTCCCTCCAATAATCTGATCGTCGATCGCTTGAAAGGGCAACCAGATCATATTTATGGAGTGTTGTTAGGGACTTGTTCGTTACTCAACTCAGCCTCTCAATTTTGCCTTAGAGTTTGGACTGACTAAGTGTCTAGTTTATCTGATCGGACCATAGATTTAATCGACTAGATTGTCAATTAACCGTGTTATCTTTTGATGACAGAGAGGAGTTGGCTCTAAATAATATTAACTTAGCTCAGAGCTTAATATTAAGGGATATAGTGTCCGACCAACCTAATGATCCGATTGGATGACTTCTTGATTGAGATGATCAATTGTGCTAGCTTCAAGAGTTGATATTTTTTTTTACTTTGGCCACTATTTCAACCAATCTTTTAGACTTTTATTTAATTTGGAGACCTCTCTTATTAGTGGTATTATTATATATGAATATGGAGCGAACCGTGTGGGGGTGTGCCTAGTCAGCATATAATATTTTTTTTTTCAGAAATAGCAAAATGTATTGTAAATGGCTAGTTTATCTTTCAATCATGATTTTGATGCAGCATGTTGTTTTACGAGAAGATGCAAAACATTAATAAATAGAAGTTCCTGATTCCACAAACAACGACAGTTCAGACTCTTCGTTGTTTATTACTTCTGCCAGAATGTTCCAAGTAAACACGGAGAGATGAGATCAGGAAAGAAATAGAGTAAACAGAGATCTTCATGTCTGAAAGATAGCTGTCAATGAAAGATTAGAAGTAAGCATTGATGGTTGAAGGTAGGCCAACAGCTCTCGAGACAAAGGCCTCGAAACTTTACACCCATCAAATTTTTAAATAACATATTCCTTAAATGATTATAATATGTGACAAAGGCGTATAAACGAGAAAACCGTTAAATTTGTGTTGTTTAAAAGATAATCGAATTAAGCCAATTAATATTAAAATGATTATTTAAATTTGGATTGATTTTTTTATGAGCTCGATTCGATTTTTTTTTTAGTTTAGTTTATTAGATGCTATGGAGTTGTTAATTTAAATTTATTTGATTATTTAAAATTTTATATTTTTAAACTTAGTTGGTTAATTAGTAAGTTAAACTACTATAAGTTATTTATTTTATTTATAAATTTAATAAAAAATTTATTGATGAATATTATTCATAACATTTATTTGCAATTCTCTTGTTTATAAATAATTTATAATTTTTATTTATTATAGTAAAAATAATTACACATCATCTCATGATCTCATCTCCGACATCAATCACGGCCCAAAAGAAATCTCTCAAAGTTATTAACTTATTCAAATATGTTCATTTAATTTAATAAATTATTCAAATTTATTTATTTAAATAATCTTGTATCAAGCAGCAAGCGTAATAATAAATTTATTCATGAATATTTAATTCATTTAAAATTATGAGATAAAATTAAAATTACAATACCATACAAGCGTCCTATATTAATGTCTAACTACATAGTAATTTTTATCCATATATTTAGATCTGATTCTCAGCTGCAAACCATTGTATGAATTTTCTTCTAATGTAATAATAAATCTAAAAAAGTTGACCATCTAAATGGACCACCATGAGCGTGTTTAATTTATTATGATGACTGATAAAAAGCCTTCCAATAGTTGGACCAATTACTTTCAAAATTAATCAGTATGAAAAATAAATTGACTGAATCACATCCTTAAAAAAACCACATAACAACTTTGATCAAAATTGACTGAATCACACCCTTAAAAAAAGCCTTCCATAAGTCGGATCCGTAGCGATGCAGACGCAGGCGCACCCCCTGGTCGCAAAGTTTGAGCTTTCACAGGATCATGATCGATAAGTGTGAGTTTACACCTTAAAATCTGTATTTCTTTACCTTAACTTTGGCCAATAAGAAAGCATGGCGCGTATTTTCACTTCGAGAAGGAATTTTTTTGCGAAGGTGGATGTTTAGATTCATCAGCGAGTGGGGTTAGGGTCATGGCCGGATTCAGTGGGGGGACGGCATCGGCGGTCGTCCCTCTTTGTCGGTGGTGGAACCCCTAGTATTATGGAGTTTTACCAGTGGAGATGAAGGATACCGTCCCTTGTTTATCATGATCATCCTTTCATATTTAAATTCTTGAATCCGCCACTAGTTAGGGTGGTACAGGCTGCAGAGCTAGGCCCCTGCCGATGTTGGTTGTCACTACACCTCTTTAACAGAGATTTTCGATTTTCGATATCATCTCATGAGTGGCCACAACGAGTAACCACAATAGCATTGGCCATAAGCACTAGCCTTCTGTTGCTGCAAAAAATTAATGCTGCTATGATAAATACGAAAGATGACATAAAAATTTCCAGTGTGGTCCAACTGATTGATATAGTTTGACTACCTTTCAGGTACTGAAATATGATATAGTTTGAGTACCATTCTGGTACTGAAGTATGATATAATTTGACTACCATTCTGGTACTGTAGTATGTATGATATGGTGAATATAAGTGAATGAAGAAGAGGTGGAAGAGGAAAAAGATTTCATTATAATAAGACTTTAGTCTCACATTGGGGCCTTCATGATATGATGGTTGATTTATATTGATTCACATGCATTGAGGATGTAAACAAGTACATGGAGAGAGACTCTCTCTCATGTGTGGGTGCGCAGGGGTGCAAATCCAAGGTCCGGATTGTACTGAACCATATTGAATCGTGTGCGGGCATGACCTGCGTGCGCCGAATGCCAGACCGGTAGGAGCAAAATTCGTCCAAGTGGACCATTAACGTTATCGTTGATCTGAGCTCCTATATAAGGAAGCTGTGATCATAGGCAGAGAATAGATACGCAGCGAAGCAAGTAGCAAGTAGAAGCTCTCCATCTCATTCCCCTCCTCTGTCGTGCTACGAAGCACAAGTGCTGGAATATAGAATTCTTGAGTTGATGTTAAGATTATGAACCAAGGTTGTATTTATAGCCTTGGTTAGGGTGCCTGGAAGGGGTCCAGGCGCTTGGAAGGGGATAAACTTTTATCCCCTTCGCAATGGATCGCGTTTGACGTGATCTTGGTCAAAATCCAACTTCAGACGCTCGGAATGGTTCGGGTCCTCTGCTCCGGTGCTGCTCGCCTCGGTCCGGGTCTTTCGCTCCGGCTCCGCTCACTTGGGTGATTTCAACCAATCGAAATAAGACTCACCTGAACCCAATTTCGACCTTCTCGAGCAAGCTTCCGCTCTGGCTTCTCGTCCCTCGGAAACATTGCACGCCTCCTTCTCGTCCGCCCGCGTACTCTTTCGCAGCGCCTCGTACCTCAGACGCACTGAGCCCGTCGGCCCCTCCCGTACTATCCTTCTCGCTAACTGCGTCTTTTGCTCGACTCCCTATGCTCCTAAGCTCCTGCACACTTAGACACAAGGTTAAATACACGGCATGACCTAACTTAACTTGTTGATCACATCAAAACAACCTTGAGGTTCCAACAATATCCCATTTTTTTATGTGAGCAACCCAAGTTAAGTTAGGGTAAATAGACATAAAAATGAAATAACTAATTTTGCAATAAAGTACAAAAAGATAGAAAAATTATAAAAAATTGGTCTACCTTTCCCTAGACTTATACTTTTCCTTCTCTCCCTTTGATAACATAAAAAATGGAGTTTCAAGAAAAATATAAGGGTTAAAACTTAAAAAGTTTTGAAAATTATTTCAAAGATTTCCAGAAAATATTTCTAAGTGAAAGAAGATCTCAAAGAAAATTTCTAAATTGAAAACAAAATTTAAGTTAGACAATTTTGCTTGAAAAAATATTTTGAAAAATTTCTAAGTTTTTTGCAATTAAAATTATTTTTGAGAAATTTTTTAAACAGAAAACTCAAGCAAGAAAATTTTTCTAAGCAAAAAAATAATTTATTATTATTATTATTATTTTCAAAAAATTTGAAAGACTTTCTAAAGCATTATTTAAATTTAACTTTAATGCTTTATCAGAAAATTAATTAAACATTTCATTTCAATATTTTGGCTTCCAAGCAGTGGCGAGGCACTAGACCTTCTTAGTTATTAGAGCAACAACCACTTTCTTAGACAAAGTCTTATAAAGAAATTAATAGTTTAATTTTCTCGCTAAAAACACTAAATCTAATTAATAGATCAAATTAAGCAAGACTTTGAAACCTAATATAGGTTCCAACCTACTGGATTAACTAAAAAATTTTTAGGAACATACCTTTTTGAAAATTTTCAGATTTGTCCAGGACCTCTGTCCAACGATCCTTCATCGTCACATCAACTTCAGAAGCAAAGGATTTGATCCGAAGATTACTCGTCGTCGTTGGATAAGCATCCTTTCTCTTTCTCTCTTCTTGTTTGAGGATTGTATGTTTAATTACATTATGTCTTCAGATTTTTCTCCAGCGTCTATGGAGTAGATTCCTTGTTCTAGGATTAGGGAGTAGTTGTGGATTGGTTTTGATGTAAGACTCGTATTTATGCCTTTATTCATTGGATGATTTCACTTGCTTTGTTTCAACTGCTATGCATGAGACTTGTTGCATATTAATTGATTGTGTAGGAATTGTTAACCTCGTAGAGAGAGTATCTTAGATCGTATATCCGAGGGGCCCTAGTGATAGGGGTAACCCGTTTACGAACATCTAGGGTATTTCCTCGAAAGGAGAGGCAACTTCTCCGCAAGGAAGCAAGAGACCAAACCAAGCTCTTATTTCTATCCTTAATGACACAAATTAGAGTTACGTTCTTATGATCTATCGAGGCGCTCTAGTGACAAGGATTAATCGTAACAGGATTTCACAGGGATATTCTCTATTTAGTGCTTAAGGATAGTTACTTTAGCTTTCGTCGAATGCATGTTAATGGACAATAAGTAAAGGATAGAACGTAATACATTAATATCACCACAATGAAACCGAATTCCTAGAACTCTTCATAAACCAAGTTAATTACTTTCTCTTTACTAGTTCTCGTTTCTACTTCCCAAATCTCTTTTCTTTAGATAACTTACAACCATCAGTTGTTTAGCTAATCTTAAGTGAATCATTATTAGTACTTATAACCAGTCCTCATTGTTGGTGCAACCTTAGGTCAAGGTTGACTTGGTTGACCTGACTCGAGTTGGTCAAGGGTGACCTGACTCGAGTTGTATTTTGATGTTTGACAATGTTTGACGAGAGTAGAAAAGTTGTATTCTGATGTGTTGACAAGAATACAAACTTGGGAGATTGTTGGTGCAACCGTAGGTCAAGGTTGATCTGGTTGACCTGAAAAGTCCAAGCAGGGAGCTTGGCACTGGAAAAGTCCAAGTATGGAGACTTGGCACTGGAAAAGTCCAAGCAGGGAGCTTGGCACGCGAAAAGTCCAAGTATGGAGACTTGGCACTGGAAAAGTCCAAGCAGGGAGCTTGGCACGAGGGAAAGTCCTAACTGGGATGTTAGGCAGTGGAAAAGTCCTGGTGAGTGAAGCCAGGCAGTGGGAAAGTCCTAACTGGGATGTTAGGCAGTTGGAAAGTCCTGGTGAGTGAAGCCAGGCAGTAAGTCCTAACTGGGATGTTAGGCGGTTGGAAAGTCCCTGGTGAGTGAAGTCAGGCGGTGAGAAAGTCCTAACTGGGATGTTAGGCGGTGTGGAAATCCCTGGTGAGTGAAGCCGGTGAAAGTCCCGTGAGTGAAGCCGGCAAGGAAAATCCAAATGGATGGGGATGATCGGACATCCGGTGTAGAGAAAGTCCAAGTGGGTCAAAGGATTGACCGGACACTGGTGGAGAGTCTTAGCGGTCAAGGGAGCGGGATGCTAAGCATGATGTACCAACAGTCAAGGTTGACCGGATGTTGGTTTGGGAGACTTGGGACTTGGTTTGGGCAAAACCAAGCTCGGATCGACCGATCGGATCGTTGTGTATCGATCGATCCGGTGACCGATCGGATAACAAACGAAGGTTCTAAGACATCGATCGGTGCGAGACCGATCGGAAGAGTTGAGCAGAGACACGCCCACCTCTCGAGAGGTGGGATCGTCGAGGACCGATCGGGGCCTGATCGGTCCCCATGACCGATCAGCGGAAGCCTGATCGGTCCACGGGACCGATCAGGGTACGAATGCAGCTCTTCTGTGTGTATTCTGATCGGTCTGGGGACCGATCAGCATAGAGCCTGATCGGTCCCCACGACCGATCAGACCAGCCCCAAACCGATCAGGGTGATGCCTGATCGGTCCACACACTAGCCGTTGCGACACAACGGCTAGATTCTGTGTCTTCTGTGTCTTCTTCGCAGGTGCAGGTATAAGACCTCTACAGGAGACGAAGAAGATAACAATTCTCTTCCTCACGACACTGACACTGCGATTTGAGCTTTGCTGAGCTCCTCTTTGCTGAAGCTTCGCGTGAGCTTCTTGCTGGTTTTCTAGCTGCTGGCATCCGTGAAGCTGCTGCTTCATCAACGGACTCCAGACGAGAAGGCAAGCTTGTTTGTTTTACATTCATATTGTTCTTGCTCTTCTTTGTATCTCCTGTATTGCTTTTGCAAAAGATTGTGGCGAGGTTTCTCCACCCATAAGGAGTTCTTGTTAGCCGATTTTCCGGGGACTCATCCACCGACGGATTGATAGGCTTCGTCCACCTTACGGACACGCCAAGGAGTAGGAGTTCATCTCCGAACCTCGTTATATGGTTTGTCTTTCTTCTCTTGTTTTCTTTCTACGTTGTATTTCCGCTGCACTAACCTAATCGTAGGAAGAAACGCGAAAGATTGGGGTCGGCTATTCACCCCCCCTCTCTAGCCGTACAAAGGATCCTAACACTCATGGGATCAATAATCTTTATTACTGACGACGAATCTGTGCACTTGCGGAATCGTAACAGCGGTCCACTCGCCCGACCGGGATAGAGAAGGTCCGATCCAACATCATCATAGCTCGACCACATACCGAACTTCTGACGCGCAAAGAAGTGTGTCGATGAGGCATGCGCTGAGTGGCCAGCCCCACTCAAAGTTACATCTGTTAGGACCAAAAGTAGCTAGAGGGGGGGGTGAATAGCTCGTCGAGTGCCCGGTGTTCGTCGTTGCTTGTTTCTTCGAAGATGTGCAGCGAAAAATACAGAAACAAATCACACAACGCTAACACGGTTGGTTTACTTGGTATCCACCTCACAAGAGGTGACTAGTCCAAGGATCCACACCTACACACACACCCTCCACTAATAAAACTCTCCTTTATGGTAACTACCAAGGGCGGAGAAGCCCTACAAGACTCAATACAAGAAGAAAGGGAAAGGTAATGAAATACAAGCTCACAAGCTTACAATGAGTGCAAAAGCCCTAACCCTAGTTTCTTCTCCTTGCTTTGATCCGCCTCTTGACTTGGAAGAAACTCCAAGAACCTTCAAGAACTGGCGATCTCGAGCTTGAGAAGAGCTGTGGAGGAGCTGGTGAAGATCTGAAATGAATCGGTGAAGAAGTGTTGAAGGAGACGCCCGCCTGCAGCTCAAATACGACGCAACGGTCGGATCCCGATCGATTCGAAAACTCCCAATCGATCGGGGAGGCTTTGGATCGATTCACGGATCGATCGGCAAAAATGCCTGGATCGATCCACGGATCGATCCAGCGCTTATCGTGCGAAGCAGCAGCGTCCCAATCGATCGGCTGATCGATTGGGACATCTGGATCGATCCACTGATCGATTCAGAGGCTCTCTGTTCGCTAGGAAAGGCCTGGATCGATCCACTGATTGATCCAACTCCTGGATCAATCCACTGATCGATCCAGCTCTTGGTTTTTTGCCCAAAACCAAGTTCCAAGCCTCTCAAACCAACATCCGGTCAACCTTGACCTGTTGGTCCATCATGCCTAGCATCTGGTCACTCCCTTGACCTGCCAGAACTTCCCAACACTAGATATCCAATCATCCTTGATCCATCTGGATTTTCCCTTGCCTGGCTTCACTCACCAGGGCTTTCACCTAGCTTCACTTACTAGGGTTTATTTCCTTCCAGTCAGGTATACCTACTTGACTCTTCTTCATTCACACTGATCAGTCCCTGATCAGAATCTCCCCATATGAACAACTGCACCTACATTGTCCATGTGTCTACATGTATTGTCAAACATCGAAACTATGACCAAGACTCAAGCTTGGTCAAACCAGTCAACCTTGACCTAAGGGATATTGCACCAACAATCTCCCCCTTTTTGATGTTTGACAATACCTTTAAGTTTGGACCATTCTGAGTTAAGCTAATCCCATAGCCTTAACTCCATTCATGCCAAAGTATGAATGTTGGTTCCCTTCATTCTCCCCCTATGACCTCCCCCATAGGTAATGAAGGCCTAACTTAAACCACACATTCTCCCCCTATTGGCACACATCAACCCATCTTTGAGCACACATCAACACGTGCCTCAATTTTGGGCACACTTCAACAAATGCCCCATTGTTGAAAACTCTCCCCCTGAAGAGTTGCTCATCGTTGTTCACAACTTCACTCGTTATGACTAACACGATAATGAAGGACTCATTCCCTTCATTTTCAAATAATGCTCGCTCTGGAGCATTAACATGGTCTAATGACCCAAATGAAGGTCCCATACTCTTCATTTATCCTTAACCCTACATTCTTCCTCAATGTAGGCAAATGTCCATCCTTGAGCATTATCCACTTAACGGAAGGTTAACCACCTTCCAAGGTTCATGAAAAATAATTTTCATGCCTTTAAAGAGTCCCTCCCCCTAAAGACATGGTGGTAACTTCTGTCATTGCACCAACAATGACTTGAAATCCCTAATCCTTTAGGAAACCCAAATTTAAAAGCTTTGAGGTTCAAATATTCAAAATTTGAAACAAACCTCACCCTAGACTTCAATATAGTCTTCCTTAACCAATCCATCATTGTTTTCAACACGAAAACACCCTTTTTATGTATATAAATGTATTTTGAGGGGTTAGGAATGATTACCTAAACTAAAACAGGTTCAAAATGCTGAAGTCAGGCCTTCCCAGCCAAAATCAGCACCTTGGATCGATTGGAGTTGGGTTCCAATCGATTGAACCTTGCTGAATCGATCCACTGATCGATTCAGGCCTTGTGGATCGATCGGCTGATCGATCCAGCAAACTTCTGTTCGCGAGAAGCTTGCTCCCAATCGATCCACTGATCGAATGAGACCCTCAATCGATCGGTGGATCGATTGAGGTCTGATAGTTGCTGAAAAATGATTTCAGTTACCTTCAGAGGCCCCTAGAAAATTCTACAAAAATTCAAAAATCATGAAATTTCGTGTAGACATTGTTTAGGGTATACTTTATCATGGAAAAATAGTTTTCTATGAAAATACATCATATTTTCAAAGATTGACACAAGTTTGAAAACTTGCTAAAACTTTAGCGTATTCTTCAAGTTTATGTCTAACTATTCAATGGTGAGTACTATCAAAAGATAGCCTTCACCAAGGTTTTCCAAAATTATTTTGAAAACATTTTCAAAACCAATTTCCCACCATGTTCCTTGGGCTTAATGCACATGACTTGTACATTAGCTTTCCCAATAATGGGAAAACACATAACTATGTGTTTTGATAAACTTAAAACTCAAAAGATGCACTAAATCAACATATTGAGTTTTGTTCATCATCCTAACATCTCACTTATATCTAATGTGCACTAAAATACATACAAGTCATCTTATAGGTCTTTGTGAGATGTGAGATTTTGGTTTTGCCCTATTCTAGGGATCATGCATATCTATCTAGGCATTTTGAGTGGTAAACATCCACCAAGGATGTTACTTGTTGATTCACTTGTTAAACAAATGTCACTTGTTTATTTCACTTGTTGTAAACAAATGCCACTTGTTGAACTAATGTCATTTATCCTTACATTTAGGAAATAAAACATAATGCGTGATTGATGTTATGGCATACATCAAAATGCAATAGCTTTCAAAAGAAAGTTCCTATACTATATGATGTATGTATGACATGACATGGTATTTTTGTATTTTTCATGATAAGTCATGAATGCAAAATACAAATAAAATATGATGTCATGACATATTTTGGGCAAATAATCATGGCAAGGTTTAGCATAAATAAAATATACCTAGATTACCTACCTAAGTATCCTTAACCACTTAGCTAAAATCTAAATATACTACTTGTTTTAACTTAAAAAAGTTAACCTAGATTGCCCTAAATGCTTCACAGAAATGCCAAAACCTAAATTGACATTTCTATTTCTCTTGATTTGTTTATGCCACTTAAAAATTAAGCATGTCCTCAAATGTTGGCATATTCCATTTTTCATCAAGAGTAATCACATAAACCAAGCCCCGGATTGCCTTAAATTTCCAAGAGAATACCAAAATCCCAACTTGGTATTTCTCAAGGTTTTCCCAATTTGTGCCATTTTAGATAGAATCAATCTTTCCACCATTAGTCACATTTTACTCTTTCAAGGAGTAAATAATCATTTCATTTCATTTTCAAAGGTTAACAAAAACCTTGAAAATGCTCCTTGAGTGTCAATTTCCTCAAAGTTGGGTTAACTACCCTTCTAATCGGAGTTGACACTCTCTAACCCATCTATGGGGTAGAGAAGATGCTCCTAGGAACCCAACACCTATTGGTGCTCCTTGGATGCTCTAGGTACTCACTAGGGATTACTTCCCTAGATACCTTCCTAGTGACCTTGTTGGGCTTCTTAGAAGCCTTTGTCACATTTTCTAGGTCAACTCTAGGGATAGCCTCCCTTGTGACCTTGTTAGTGACTTTCTTAGACTTCTTAGAAGTCTTAGTCACATTTATCGCAAAAATACTCTTAGGGATGACTTCCCTAGTATTCTTGGCTTGACCACTGGATCTAGGGTTTGTTCCATAACTATATGGAACTCTATGGTACGAGAACACATCCTTCTTAGCTTTTGGTTTGTATCCCAACCCTCTATGGCCATTGGATGACTTTGATTTTCCTAGCCCTAGGTATTGTTCATTTTGCCCTTATAGGATATTTTCCATCCTTTTTAGGGTCTTTTCCATTTTATCAAGTCTTGACCTCAAGACTTGATTTTCTATCATTAAATCCTTAGGTTTTGGTCCATGAGCATTTTTGTTCTTGGGCATGTATCTATTATCCTTAGTGTTCCCGCCCAAGTGTCTATCTACCTTCCTAACATTAGGTTGGGTAGTTTTGGCATGTAGGGCCACATGCTTTTCCTTAAAGCTCTCATGCTTTCTATTCTTATGGTAAATTGCATTAAAATGATAAAAATTAGAACTATCATGCTTTTTACCATAATGTAAAGGGTTAGGCTCAAGAAAAGATACCTTCTTCTTTACCTTGGAGGCTCCCCCTTGACTAGTACCTCCTTGAGCCTTGACCATCTTCTTCCCCTTGGGGCATTGACTTTGGTAATGCCCCTTTTGATTGCAAGAGAAGCATATAATATGCTCTTTGCTCTTCTTTGTGTCAGGAATGGTCTCCTTGGGCTTCACCTTGCCCTTTTGTGCCACTTGGCCCTTCTTCTTGGACAATTTAGGACACTTGCTCTTGTAGTGCCCATGTTCCCTACATTCAAAGCATATAATATGATTTTTATTATTAATTGAAATATTTATACCTTTGCTTGTAGGGGTGGCATCTTTTCCTTTGGATCCGGAGGTGGAAGCTTCCTCTTGATCGGACCTTGATTCCCCTCCATTTGATTTTTCTTGACTTGTGGAGGTAGAATCTTCTTCCTCCTCTTCGTCTCTTGACCCCGGATGTAGAGGTTTCTCCTTCTTCTTGATCCGGCGTCACCAAGGATCGCTCCCCCTCAATCCTAGAGGTGGAGGCTTCATCATCTTGAATATGAAACAAGGAGTATGCTCCCTCCTTGTTCCCTTCGATGCATTCCCTTGAGGATGAAGCTTCTTCTTGGACTTCTTCTTCGGAGGTTGAGCATCTCTCAACCTCGGAGTCCTCCTCTTGGTCTTGCTCTAAAGAGTCACCCTCTCTGGATACTTCTTGCTCTTGTACAGTGGAGGGGATCTCTTCATGAAGCTTGGCCAATTTGCTCCATAATTCCTTTGCATCTTCAAATTCTCCAATTTTTCAAAGGATGGTGCTTGGCAATAAATTTACCAAAAGCTTGGTCACTTTGTCATTGGCCATGCACCTTTGAACTTGCTCTTGGCTCCACTTGCTCCTCTTGAGAACTTTGCCCTTTGAGTTTGTTGGAGTCTTGAAGCCTTCCATAAGAGCAAACCATTGCTCTATCTCCATCATAAGAAAATTTTCGATTCTTGATTTCCAAGAATCGAAGCTCGTGGAAGTGTATGGTGGAGCCACCCTCGTGTCGAATCCGAGCCCATCTCGGAATTCCATTGTAGAAGTTGAGCTTTTGAATTTCTTTGACCCTCTAGCTCTTCTTGTTATACTTGACCCTTCCGGCGATGATTCCGGTGAAGAGCGGCCTCGCTCTGATACCACTTGTTAGGACCAAAAGTAGCTAGAGGGGGGGGGGGGGGGGAATAGCTCGTTGAGTGCCCGGTGTTCGTCGTTGCTTGTTTCTTCGAAGATGTGCAGCGGAAAATACAGAAACAAATCACACAACGTTAACACGGTTGGTTTACTTGGTATTGTTGGTGCGGTTAGCACTAACGGTCTAACTCAGGTTTTGATGAATGACAAATCAGGTTAAGTTAGGTTCGTCGTTATCTAACACTCTGATCGAGTGTGCAGGATAAGTCCAGACAGGTCGACGGGCTGACCGGATGTCTGGCACGAAGTCCAGCTAGGTCGACGGGCTGACCGGATAGCTGGCGAGAAGTCCAAGCGGGTCGACAGGCTGACCGGACGCTTGGCAAGAAGTCCAGCTAGGTCGACGGGCTCACCGGATAGCTGGCAAGAAGTCCAGACGGGTCGAAGGGCTGACCGGACGTCTGGCAGGTAAGTGAGGTAAGTCACTGGAGGGGAGTGACTGCGAGGACGCGTTCCCGGGAAGGGAACATTAGGCGTCGATCCGGCTTAGATCCATTTCGGATGTCTAAGTCGAGATCGTGACTAGATTCCAGTCTCGGAAAGACGGAATCTAAGTCATACTATTTGTGCTAATTCATACTATTATAAAATGTGCTAACAATCTATGTTGCAGGATATATATTGCCTCGGACTAACTTTGTTTTGCAGGAAAAGGGAGTTTTCTAGAACAAGGTGGTCCGGGCGCCCGGAAGGCAAATTATATCCAGCCAAGTCGTCGCCACGTGGAGCATCTCGGTTTGAGCAGCTACGTCACATTCCAAGCGCTCGGAAGGAATCCAGGCGCCCGGAGCAACATATAAAAGAAGCCCCAAGCAGGAGCTTCAGAATCATCAATCTGAGAACTCTTCTACTGCTGGTCCTGCTGCTCTGCTGCGACGCCAACAGAGCTCCGACAAAGTGCTCCTTCGGTTTTAGTTAATTTCCTTGTCGGTATTACTTTGTTTAACTAGCATTCCCTGTATTCATTTTGTAATTATATTCGAATTGTTAGTGATTGCCCAACGAAAGTGGTCAAGGACCACGGGCCTTCGAGTAGGAGTCGTCACAGGCTTCGAACGAAGTAAAAACAACTGTGTTCATTTACTTTTCCGCTGCGTATTTTTACTCGACTTTTTGAATCGATATTCACCCCCCCCCTCTATCGAATCTAACGGTCCTACAACTGGTATCAGAGCAGCAGATCTTGGATTCTAACCTCCAATCGAAGAGGGTGAAATTTTTTTTCTTTTTTTCGGTCTTCAGTTTTACACTTAAACTCCAAACTGGTTTATCATTTTTTTTAATATTTTTTTTGTTGCAATTAAATCTAAATTGGTGCAACACCAATCTAGATTTTTCTACTATTTTCTCTTCCCGCACTACTAATCCAAGACCAAGTCTTGGGATATTTTTTTTGGTTATTCACATGTCCCAACAAGAAGGCTTCAGCACAGTACGACCTCCACTCTTCAACGGGGACGATTTTCCGTACTGGAAGAAGCGCATGGAGGTTTACCTCAAAACAGACTTCGACAAGTGGATGAGCGTTACGAGACCCTATAAAATTCCAGCAGACACTTCCGGGAATATACTGGATCCTGAAGACTGGACAGCTAATTTGAAGAAGAAGGCGTCAATAGAAAATAAAGCAATCAACACTCTACAGTGCGGATTAACAAGAGAAGAACTAAACAGAGTCGGTCCACACAAAAATGCTAAAGAGCTGTGGGACAAATTGATCGAGCTGCACGAGGGAACGAGCGACGCCAAGGTAACCAAACGAGACTTGCTCTTAAATAAAAATTTTAATATAAAAATGCAGGAAGGTGAAACGGCGAATCAGCTCCACGCGAGGATCAAGGACATCCTCAATGGGCTTCATGCGATAGGCCACCAGATGGAAAATAGAGACTTAATAAGGTACGCATTAAATATTTTTCCACGTAATAGTTTGTGGGCATCAATAGTAGATGCCTACAAAATCTCTAAAAATCTTTCTAAGTTAAAGTTATATGAGCTTTTCTGTGAATTAGAATTACATGAATAAACTAATGCTGGAGCCGAGAAAGATATAGTTTTATTTGCAGGTTCCACCAAAGAAAAGAAAAGCAAGCCTGAATTTGAAGAAGATTCCGACCAAGATTCTGAAGACGAAGAACACCTGGTGAACTTGGTAAGAAAAATGTTCACTAGGAGAAAAAGGAGCTTCAGCAAAAAGGACCTTCAAAAGATCAGTTCTCCCTCAGAACAAAAGAACGTGACTTGCTACGGCTGCAATAAAAAGGGACACTACAAGAACGAATGCCCAAAACTGAAGTTCGACAAACCAAAGCCAACCAAAAAGAAGGCACTCAAAGCAACGTGAGACGACTCCTTGGACGAATCGGAGGAAGAAGAGCAGAAACATCAGAGCCACCTCGCACTGATGGCCCGCGAAGATGAAACAGAAGACGAGTCGGAAGATGAAGACGGGTCTGAACCCAAAACAAGCCACGAGACCGTACTCGTTTCCGAAGGCCCGAATGAGGTATATTTTAATTTTAAAAAAAATTAGAATTATTTCCTGTTTAAATAGTAAATTAACTAAAATAGAAAATGAAAACAAATCACTTCTTGAGGAAAATCAAAACCTCAAGGAACAAATCAAAAATTCAAATCCAACTCAAAATCTAACACTTGAGGAGGAGAATTTATCACTAAAAAATGAGATTAACAATTTAAAAGAAATGTTAGAAAAATTCACAACAAGATCAAAAAATCTAAACTTAATCCTAAATAATTAAAAAGCATGCTATAATAAAACCGGACTAGGATATAAGTCGAATTCAAATAAAACCTTCAAATCATTAATAACCCAACATAAATCAACCAATCTAGCTTGGGTTCCGAAAGCGTGCTTAACCACGCAAATAGGACTTAATCAATATTATATACCTAAAGAAAAAATACATTATATAAAATCGAATAAACCAAACCAAAATCCAAAATACAAACCTAAATCAAATTCAAAATCTAAACACTTTAAAAATCAACAAAATTATCACCAAGTTAACCATAACTATAAAAGAAATCGACACAAACCTAAAACCAAAATTTAAATTAATGGCCAATAATTCAGGGGGCACCTCCAAAACTAACTTACCCGACAGGGTAACCCAAAACAAACTAACCCGGCAGGGTAATTAGGATTAGAGACCAAGTTTAACTTGAATCATGGTACTGGTGAAATTTTTGGATGATAGTACGTTAGGGAAGCTTGGGCATTGCATGTCTAGAAAGATATGGCTTCGATCTGGTGCATTTGGCCAAGTGGAACTGACCGAAGCTACCCTTAAATGGATCCTAATCAGTTAGACCAAGATTTAGTACTAAGCTCCGTGGATAGGACTATTCGGAAAATCTCGAAAGGTTGGTTACTTCTAATGACGTCCATATGACTCACCAAGCTTAGAAGTTTATCCGAAGATTGTCTATTTGTGGAAACCAAAGCTAAATCTTAATCTAACACAAGTTAAACCAAAACTCCACAATTAACAATCCAATTTCATCTCACAAAATCATAGGATTCCTTGATTGATAATATCGATCGGGTGAGATGAATAAGGCTAAAATTTTTAAAACTTAAAAAATTAATTTCAAAATTTCAATTTTAAAACTTAAAAAATTAATTTCAAATTTTAAAATTAATTTCAAAATTTTAATTTTAAAACTTAAAAAATTAATTTCAAATTTTTAATTTTAAAACTTAAAAAATTAATTTCAAAATTTCAATTTTTAAAATTAATTTCAAATTTTCAATTTTTAAAATTAATTTCAAAATTTCAATTTTTAAAATTAATTTCAAAATTTCAATTTTTAAAATTAATTTCAAAATTTCAATTTTTAAAATTAATTTCAAAATTTCAATTTTAAAACTTAAAAAATTAATTTCAAAATTTCAATTTTAAAACTTAAAAATTTCAAAATTTCAATTTTAAAACTTAAAAAATTAATTTCAAAATTTCAATTTTAAAACTTAAAAATTTCAAAATTTCAATTTTAAAACTTAAAAACTTAATTTCAAAATTTCAATTTTAAAACTTAAAAAATTAATTTCAAAATTTCAATTTTAAAACTTAATTTCAAAATTTCAATTTTAAAACTTAATTTCAAATTTTCAATTTTAAAACTTAAAAAATTAATTTCAAAATTTCAATTTTAAAAATTAATTTCAAAATTTCAATTTTAAAACTTAAAAAAATTAATTTCAAAATTTCAATTTTAAAACCTAAAAAATTAATTTCAAAATTTTAAAAACTTAAAAATTAATTTCAAAATTTGAACTTTAAACTTAAAAATTAATTTCAAAACTTTAATTTTAAACTTAAAAATTAATTTCAAAATTTAAATTTTAAACTTAAAAATTAATTTCAAAATTTGAATTTTAAACTTAAAAATTAATTTTAATTTTAAACTTAAAAATTAATTTCAAAATTCTAATTTTAAACTTAAAAATATTTTTTTTTCAAAATTTAATTTAAAAAATTATTTAACTCAATATTTTAATTTCAAAATTTTAATTTTAAAACTTAACTTCAAACCTAATCTCTAATTTAAAAAAAAAAAAAAAAAAAGTCAAAAACCAGGGGCGGGCGCCCCTGGTATTCCCCTCCGGGGCGCCCGGAAGGGGATCCGGGCGCCCCGCCCTAAATCAACCCCGAGCGCCCGGAAGGGATCCGAGCGCCCGGAGTTCCCTATAAATAGGGGGCAGCTGGCGCCCCCAATCCTTGCCCCACAACAACTTCACTTTTGCCAAGGTTCACTCCGAACCTAAGTGCGAGAGTATTTTAAATCAAATTTTCTTGCGGTGAAGACGCTGTTGCGATTCAACCGAGGTCGTCAGATCTATATCTTATCGATGGCTCCTCGGTAAATCTTCTTCCCCTATCTGAAAATTTATTTGAAGTTATCTTTGAAACCTTTCTTAGAATATTTTTTTAAAAAACAGTAGGAAACGAACAAATACTGGTGCTGGACCCTCTAATGCTAGCACTGACCCTAGGTTTCCCACAGAAGAACTAAGGATTAAGTTTGAGTCAACCATTTATAAGGCCATTAGGACTAGCTGCATAGATAGATCGTTCTTTCTAGGGTCATGTCCCTCCGTTTTAGAGGTTATAGACCACTATAACTTAAGAAACCTTGTCGAATGTACCAGTCCAATAAACATAAGTCTGTGTGCCGAATTTTGCAATAACCTAGTGAAAGTAGACGATCTCACCTATACCACTAGGGCAGCGGGCACTGATATCACATTTTCCCCTTCGACTATCCGAGAGTTTTTAGAGTTGCGTCCATCTACTTGTTCCTTTTTGTGCTATCCTCCGAGGGATCTACCATTCGGAGATCCCTACTCACATATTACTCTCGATACGATTTATTCGTATTTTTTTGGGGGAGAGAGAGATCCCACTGTGACACAGTTTAGGTTGGTAGAACTTCGGGTCCAGGACTACGCTCTTTATAGGGTTTTAGTCCTTTGCATTTTACCACTGACTATTCGGGACATCGCTGTGATGCGCCCATTCCATTCGTTCTTACTCTATGCCCTTAGTCATGGGTTAGATATTGACATCAGCCTACATATCTTCTCCACCATTATCTACTCGGCTGGATTCGTGACTGATAGACGAGTCCACATGCCATTTTGTCACATTCTGACAGCCTATATGTCCTCGTTGCACATTGATGTCACTAGAGGAGACATTGCCCATATGACCGAGTTCGATGTTATAGCAGCTCGGAACTTCTCCCTAGCTGGTGTCCAGATAGATAGGGATGACGGGACTATGTCTTGGCGGAGGGGGGCACAACACCAGCCCGATCCAGACGCACAGGGGGACGAGTTCATGCTCGCACTGTTTCTAGAGGAAGCCGCACCGACTCCACCACCGCCCCCAGCTCGAGCACCACGTCACGCTCCCCGCACTCTGGCCGACCGTATGACCGGACTAGAGAGAGCTATGGCGAGTCTCCAGCAGGAGAACTCTGATTTTCATCGGGACATACGGCGAGAGGTTGCCGAGTTACGAGCTACCGGGGACACCCGACACACTGAGCTGATGGCGCTTCTCCGATCCTTGGGATCTGGACCACCCCCTTCATCATCTCAGTAGCTCTAGCTACACTACCTACCTATAAAATATTTTGGATTTATCTAGTGATATTTCAGACCTGCATTGATTATGCTCTATCTTGGTAGCCTAGGAATTTTAAATTTCAAAATTGTTTTCAAAATAATTCTTTCAAATTATAAGTTAAAATTGTGTGTTTTCAAAACTTTCCATTTTTAGATTTTCAAAAACAGTTTTGGCCTTAGACTAGTTTTGAATCCTTAGAAAGCATGTACCCATAGGACTAGTTTTTGAGCATCTCACCAACACCTTAGGTTTACCTTGCTTGCGTTTGACAAACATAGAAAGGGGTGAGATGCATAGGCCAACTGTCTGGACTTAAGATGCTTATTTCAGTGCATCAGCATAAGTCTGGACGTTAAATACAAATCAGACAGTAATCAGATTAAGATCATCAGTCAAATCAAACACTGACTGTTTATAATCACCTTAATCTGACTAACCAAGTGAAAGCTACTATCTTCTGATAGCTAGTTAGTATCTAATTGGTTAGACAGCTGTTTAAATTTAAGTATCAAGTTTAGGGGGAGAAATTAATTAAAATTTTGTGTGTTTGAAAAATGCTTTTGTACATCTATTATAAAACTAACTTTTTTAAAACACCAGTTTTCAAAAAGTTAAAGTTAACTAAGTGTTTGAAAAACTTGGAAGTTTAATCCCACCTAGTTTTTAAACCTAATTTAAAAAGTTGACTATTGCAAATTTAAATTTATTCAGTTTTGTAACATATGCTTGAAAATTAAACTTCCCAAATTGAGCTTTTATCAAATTAGCCTTAACTTTTTTTTTTGGCAAATTTAATCTTACTTGTTTAATTTTTGCTTTGTTTTGAAAAATTGAAGTTGAAAATTTACGTTGTTGAAAAATATAAATGTTACTTAAACTTGAAAAGTAAAAACCTGATTTAAAATTTTGATTTACTCAACATGTCTTCCCCAAGCCAACTTGACTATTTTTAACTTTGTGTTAAAAAATTGTAGATATTTTTCAAAATTAGCTATTTTTTAATTTGATTACTTGTTACAGTAACTCTACACTATGATTGTTTACCCTTATTTTTTTTGGATGAATGCCAAAGGGGGAGGGTTAGGTGGTTAAGTTAGAGCAACTAAATGCAAACTTGAAAAACTAACTTAAAACCTTAAAAACCTCGAAAATCATGCTTGATTTTTTCATATATTTATCACTAACTTAACCAGGTTGTCATTCCATCAAAAAAAAGGAGATTGTTGGTGCGGTTAGTACTAACGGTCTAACTCAGGTTTGATGAATGACAAATCAGGTTAAGTTAGGTTCGTCGTTATCTAACACTCTGATCGAGTGTGCAGGATAAGTCCAGACAGGTCGACGGGCTGACCGGATGTCTGGCACGAAGTCCAGCTAGGTCGACGGGCTGACCGGATAGCTGGCGAGAAGTCCAAGCGGGTCGACGGGCTGATCGGACGCTTGGCAAGAAGTCCAGCTAGGTCGACGGGCTGACCGGATAGCTGGCAAGAAGTCCAGACGGGTCGAAGGACTGACTGGACGTCTGGCAGGTAAGTGAGGTAAGTCACTGGAGGGGAGTGACTGCGAGGACACGTTCCCGGGAAGGGAACATTAGGCGTCGATCCGGCTTAGATCCATTTCGGATGTCTAAGTCGAGATCGTGACTAGATTCCGGTCTCGGAAAGACGGAATCTAAGTCATACTATTTGTGCTAATTCATACTATTATAAAATGTGCTAACAATCTATGTTGCAGGATATATATTGCCTCGGACTAACTTTGTTTTGTAGGAAAAGGGAGTTTTCTGGAACAAGATGGTCCGGGCGCCCGGAGGGGATCCGGGCGCCCGGAGGGGATCCGGGCGCCCGGAAGGCAAATTATATCCAGCCAAGTCGTCGCCACGTGGAGCATCTCGGTTTGAGCAGCTACGTCACATTCCAGGCGCCCGGAGCAACATATAAAAGAAGCCCCAGGCAGGAGCTTCAGAATCATCAATCTGAGAACTCTTCTACTGCTGGTCCTGCTGCTCTGCTGCGACGCCAACAAAG
This sequence comes from Zingiber officinale, assembly GCF_018446385.1. Classification (NCBI taxonomy): domain Eukaryota; kingdom Viridiplantae; phylum Streptophyta; class Magnoliopsida; order Zingiberales; family Zingiberaceae; genus Zingiber; species Zingiber officinale. The sequence continues at coordinate 144,251,045 of NC_055989.1, forward strand.
CTCCGACAAAGTGCTCCTTCGGTTTTAGTTAATTTCCTTGTCGGTATTACTTTGTTTAACTAGCATTCCCTGTATTCATTTTGTAATTATATTCGAATTGTTAGTGATTGCCCAACGAAAGTGGTCAAGGACCACGGGCCTTCGAGTAGGAGTCGTCACAGGCTCCGAACGAAGTAAAAACAACTGTGTTCATTTACTTTTCCGCTGCGTATTTTTACTCAACTTTTCGAATCGATATTCACCCCCCCTCTATCGAATCTAACGGTCCTACAGGTATCCACCTCACAAGAGGTGACTAGTCCAAGGATCCACACCTACACACACACCCTCCACTAATAAAACTCTCCTTTATGGTAACTACCAAGGGCGGAGAAGCCCTACAAGACTCAATACAAGAAGAAAGGGAAAGGTAATGAAATACAAGCTCACAAGCTTACAATGAGTGCAAAAGCCCTAACCCTAGTTTCTTCTCCTTGCTTTGATCCGCCTCTTGACTTGGAAGAAACTCCAAGAACCTTCAAGAACTGGCGATATCGAGCTTGAGAAGAGCTGTGGAGGAGCTGGTGAAGATCTGAAATGAATCGGTGAAGAAGTGCTGAAGGAGACGCCCGCCTGCAGCTCAAATACGACGCAACGGTCGGATCCCGATCGATTCGAAAACTCCCAATCGATCGGGGAGGCTTTGGATCGATCCAGAGCGCCTCTGTGCTATGGAAAAACGCCTGGATCGATCCACGGATCGATCCAGCGCTTATCGTGCGAAGCAGCAGCGTCCCAATCGATCGGCTGATCGATTGGGACCTCTGGATCGATCCACTGATCGATTCAGAGGCTCTCTGTTCGCTAGGAAAGGCCTGGATCGATCCACTGATCGATCTTGCTCTTGGGTTTTTGCCCAAAACCAAGTCCCAAGCCTCTCAAACCAACATCCGGTCAACCTTGACCTGTTGGTCCATCATGCCTAGCATCTGGTCACTCCCTTGACCTGCCAGAACTTCCCAACACTAGATATCCGATCATCCTTGATCCATCTGGATTTTCCCTTGCCTGGCTTCACTCACCAGGGCTTTCACCTAGCTTCACTCACTAGGGTTTTCCATCTGCCTAGCTTCACTCACTAGGACTTTCACCTGGCTTCACTCACCAGGATTTCCATCTGCCTAGCTTCACTCACTAGGACTTTCACCTGGCTTCACTCACCAGGATTTCCATCTGCCTAGCTTCACTCACTAGGATTTCCTTCCAGTCAGGTATACCTACTTGACTCTTCTTCATTTACACTGATCAGTCCCTGATCAGAATCTCCCCATATGAACAACTGCACCTGCATTGTCCATGTGTCTACATGTATTGTCAAACATCGAAACTATGACCAAGACTCAAGCTTGGTCAAACCAGTCAACCTTGACCTAAGGGATATTGCACCAACAACATCAAACCTCGGAACCAGCCCAGCAGAGCCACGACCGAGCATATTACAAACAAAGTGGGGTTCAGGAAGTAGGTGGTTGACTGAGCGACCATCCAGCGAACGATAGCGTTCGGACGACGGATGGTTGGCCGAACGGCTCACTCGCTCGACCCAGTAATGGACAAAAGGAGGATCTGTGATATCCTTCTGGAAGCCCATGCCACTGACAGGCGCATGGTCGACGACATGGTCAGGGTAGTGGATCGTACGACGGAAGCTTCCACTGTCACGTCAAAGATATGCTTGAGTCGTTAAGGTATGGTGTCAGGGATACTTTCCTGACATGTCTTTTCAGGGGAAGCTTTGAGAAGCGTGCACGCGCGCCCCCGGAGCTCTATATAAAGGGCCCTAAGCTTCAACGGAGGTATGCTAATTTTTACTGTAACCACACTATTACTCTGTTACTTCGCTTCCTTGCTTCCACATCGTCGGTGACTGACTTGAGCGTCGGAGGGTCATCACCGAGGAACCCCCTCCCTGGCTCGGCACTGATACTATTGTGGTTACAAGTCCTTCTAGCTCGGAGTTCACGCATGATCAATAAAAACATCATATTTTTCAACATTCATCACCTCGACTCTAAGAAACGATAAAATTCTTTTATCTCTTTTCCTATATTTATCCTGTAGACAGTGACGGATTTACAAGGGGGCTTGGGGGGGCCACGGCCCCCCAAGTCTCCATGTAAATCTTCCATATATATATATATATAAATAAAGATATATATATAATTAGAATGGTGAAGGAGTACAAGATGATAAAATTAATCTTCCTTTTTAATATATTTTAATATAATAAATGATATACTTATTAAATATGCTATATAATTTTAGAGAAAAATATTTTTCTTGGGTGTTTTTTAATTTACCTGATAGGAATTATGTTGGAAAAAAAATAAATTTAACAAAAGGAAACTACTGATCATTAATTATATACAAATATTATTAGTAATAATATTATTAGTTTATTACTATATAGAAATCTTTTCTAATTTATGATATAGGCATTTTCTCTCCTATGGCTAGACATCTAGCATCGTCGATCTTCAGAATTCAAAATTGATTACATATTTAGAAAGTCCGCAACCTAAATTTTCTATTGGTAGTTTGATACCAAAATCTTGAAGTAATATTGCAACCTGAGAAGGGTCGTTGGCCCTTGTTTCGTGTCGGAGCTACATTTGAACTTGTTCGTTATTGTTGTCCTGTCAACCACGGTAACCTAGGACGATGATTTCTAGGTAAATTTTGACCTCGATTTCAGTGATAAATTGAGAATTCGGAGGTTGTTCAAGGATGTACAAATTTTTGACGATAATTATTTTTGTCACTTAGCATGCGGCCCCCCTAAATTTAAAATTCTAGATCCGCCCCTGCCTGTAGAGTTTCTTTATATATAGACGATCTACAAAAGAATCAAGTTGGTGAGTTCTTCTTTAAATAGATGGAATTTTTTAATCAATTAATTAACTAATGTGATTTTATAAATGCCTTAAAGTATTTTAAAGTATGGTACACTGTTCTTATCTAGATCATTTAATTTCTGTGTTAACTATGCTCGGAGATGTTCCATACCGAGGTGAGGCTCAAGTATCATCCAGCTCTTTCTGCTTGGTTAATGGCTCTAATCTAGCATTTGAAATTCAGAGTTGTTAGATTGTGTTTTCAACTTTAAAAAAAAAGGTTATTAATTATTTTAAATAATAATCATTTAAATTATGTAAATATAATTGAAATTGTAATAAAAATAAAAATGAATAGATAACGACCCCACAAATAATGAAGGTTAATGTTAAAACGAATGTGAGAGAATGAATGTATTAATATAATATGTATGTGATATGTGGATTCCATATTTTTTGATGAGATAATGGATATTATAACATCTATCAATATAGATACCCTAAGTGATAAGAGTATTTTTAATCTTTGATCTACTCATTGGCCATGTCACTAGTCGCCTATTTATGAACTACCTTATAGCTAAGTTTGCGCTGCTATATCCAGAATCTCATTCAATGTTGGTGGATCGTTGATCATAACTTCTAAGTCTGTCTATCTGGATCATCGATCCTACCGTGTATAAATAATTATTTTTTACCCTTATTAGCAATCCTTTCTCATTGTGGGAAACCTTATATATTCATCTTATTTGATGTTTAATAAGATCTGAGAATCCATATTTATATGGTTTTGGTTCATGTAGAAGGTTTATGTATTCTCTCCTTCATTTGGTGTTCTCAGAATCCTTGTCTATGCTTTGGCTCATTCTAATTTGTTAAAATGTTTTTTTGTTTGGCTCCAACCAACAGTTTTTTTGGCTTTTTCCCACTTAAAAATTGGAATTTAAAATATAGAAACTATGGGACGGGAATAATACAATTTTAGTATCGTAAAAATAAAATATATTAATTAAAAAATTAATTTAAATATTAAATATTTTAATTTAATTTTTTTCAAAGAACATATTCCTATGAAATAAATAAATAAGAATCCAAACCTAAAATTTTATCCAAACTCTAATCCATCTTTCTAGAAAAGAAATACTTTAAAAAATTTAAAATTTTATTGTCAAAAATAATATTCTATTAAAGTTTTTAAATTGTCTAAGAATAATAATTATGTATTTTTTTCATCTAAGCTTTATCCTCTATCATATTATTATTTATATTTAAATAAATTTTATTTTATTTTATTATTTTAATTAAATTTTAAATTATATATATATATATAGTAATTTTGTTAATTATATATGATTGAAATTGATATAAATAATTAAATATTTATAAATTGATTAATATCATTTATATATTTTTTTAAAATAATATATTCTAATACTGTTTTATCCATATATATATATATTTTTCTGTATGGATATGAGTATTCTCTTTGGATATAAACAATTAGGGGCGAACATGTTATAACAAAAGATTATTACGCTGATTCTACTTGTTCCTTACCGTCTATCCCTAAGTTATGTAAAAAAGTAAATCATGGATTAAAGTTGTCCAAGAGTAAAAGGAGTTTATTTTCTTAAAAATATGCTCTTGTCAAAAATTTATCTCTTGTACATCCTCTAGCCAACTGAGTATTCAATGGACACAATTAAGTCCTCTCGGGACGATTTAGTAGCTAACGCATGAGGTGTTACTATAATAAAATTTGGAATTCAAATCTCGATAAAAATGAGGTAAATATCCCCTTTATATACTAGTCAATATTTCAAAGATTAATAATTATATATAATTTACCTTCTCCGTATTAATTAGGATAGATTGATAGAAACGTTAGGAATGAATGAATATATTCATCTTTTACCCTATCAAGTGGACAATTAAAGTGAATTAAGGTGATCAAGCCTTAATGGGTCATTAATGGCCCAATCCCAATCCACTGCCTATTCCAATTAAATATTAAATGCCAGATTTGGGCCTTCTAGATCTCCCTTCGTCAGCCACGACCACATTTCCTACCTCCTCCCGATCTCAATCCTCGCCGAATCCAAAACCTCTCTCTTTCCTCCGATCGATCTCCGATCGCCTCCAATCTCTCGTCTCCGATCGCCTCCGCCGTATCTGATGGGTAGCAACGCACGAAACAAGCCGATCCGAGGCTTCCGGAAGCCCCGCCGCTCGTTGAAGAACCCGCCGGACTCCGCCTCCACGGCCTCCGATCCTGCCATCGACGCCCCTTCCTCCTTGCCTCCCAATCCCGCCCCTTCCTCCTTGGGTCACCCGGATCCAGACCCCGGCTTCGGCATCCCTAACCCATCCTACGCCCCCGGTCCCTACGACGACGCCGGGTGGGGATACTTCACGGAGGAGCAGCTAGAAGAACACCTCCTTGGAAACCTTGACCTTGTCTACAGGGAGGCGATTTCGCGGCTGGTGGCTCTGGGCTATGACGAGGACGCGGCGCTCCGCGCTGTCCTCTGCAATGGCTATTGCTACGGATCGATGGACGTGCTCTCCAATATCCTCCAGAACGCCATCGCCTATCTCAGCACGCCATTGCCTCGGAAGGATTCCTCCGCGGTCGTCCCTGCCGCAGCGAATGGATTCACTGACCTCCGCCATCTCCAGGAACACTCACTCGCAGGCTTGGTTTGTCTTCTCCAGCAGATGCGCCCTAATCTTACCCGTGGCGACGCCATGTGGTGCCTTTTGATGAGCGATCTGCAGGTTGGTCGCGCCAGCATTATTGAGATCCCGTTCTTGTCGCTGCCGCCGTCGGCTACTGCACATCCATCTCCTACCCTGGACCCACCTCCTTCTCCTGAGACCGCATCCATCACCCGAGATGACGAGTTGAGAAATCCCTCCTTTAGTCTTTGCAAATCTGATGAAGCTGCTACAGTGGCCCCAGCTGTTTTTGGTGGTGATATTGCTGCCGATCCTCGGCGCTATGCTCTTCATCCTTCTATGAAGTCTGCCATGAGGCGGAATGCAACGTCGTTTACTCCGACTTCTGGTTTTCGTCCATTTTTAAAGCTATCGACGCCTCAAAAGATCTCTAATTTTCCGTCAGAGCAGCTGCCGCCGAAGGTAGATAGCGGCACTGCCGCCGCTGCCGATAGAAGGGAGAATGACTCCTCTTCGGATCTCAACGCAGTGGATTCTGTACTAAAGGCTTTGGAAGGCATGAATCTAGAAGAAAATGGTTCAGGGGATCCCAAGAAAGACGTGATCTTGGACGTTATTAACCAGATTCGGGATCTTGAGGCCCAGGTAAAGGAGAGGAAGGAGTGGGCTCAGCAGAAGGCACTGCAGGCTGCTCGCAAGCTGAGCAATGACCTCACAGAGCTGAGGCTGCTGAGGATGGAAAGGGAGGAGAACTTGCGGTTAAAAAAGGGAAATCATACATTAGAGGATGCCACTATGAAGCGGCTTACTGGGATGGAAGGTGCACTAAAGAAGGTGAGTGGGCAGGTGGACCGATCAAATGCTGTTGTACGACGGCTGGAGACGGAGAATGCTGAGATGCGAGCTGAGATAGAAGCTTCCAAGTTGAGTGCATCAGAGTCAGTAAGGACATGTGCTGAAGTGTCTAGGAGGGAGAAGAAGTATCTTAAAAAGCTGATGGCTTGGGAGAAGCAAAGGGAGAAAATGCAGAAAGAAATTGCAGAGGAGAAGAAGAAGATCAAGCAGATGCAAAAGAAATTTGATGAAGCCAGGGATGCAACAAAGGAATATGAGGTAGGCCTAAATCGAATTCAATTATTGTTTGTTATAAAATGCTAATCTTTTTTGGAATATTTTTAGTTAAATATCATCATAGTTCATTCATTGATTATATTAACTTCTTTAAATATTTGAGCTCTCAGATAATAAGAGCAGATAACAAATTACAAATTTAATTTCATCATTGAATATAAAATTATCCAAGTAGTGATAAACAAGGAGGATGGGTTTTTAAAAGTTTGAGATTTTTAATGATTTTATTTTGGTAAGAGTTCCTCTTTAGGAGAATAAGGTTTTAAGAAAATGTTTTAAGATGGTAATTGTTTGCTTTTAACTCATTGAATAGTTTTGGTACATATAGTTTTGCTAGGATATTTTAGATTGTTTTTAGGTTAGGCTTGTAAAGACTAAAGAGGTCCAATTCTTCATCTTATGGCCATATTTTAATTTAATAAAAACTCCACTTATGCCTTGTGCCATGTCAATTTCGTCCCAATTATTTGTGTGAGTTTGGGTTAATTTTTTGTGCTACATGAATTAGTTTTCACTGTATGCTTTGTTTATTTGGAGGGGAAGAAGTAGATGGGAAATGAAATAGTACAGGAAAGAGGAAAGAAAGAAATGAGTTGAATTATCTTATTTTCACTTTTTTTTCATCTATCTTGTTGGGAAGAATTGAAGGAAGAGATACACTCTCATTTATTTGTTCTTACAAAATGTATAAATTTCATTTCCATTCTTTTCTGTCTGATTGAAACTACAAGAGATGGATGGAACTAAATTATTCTCTTCTCTATTTTCTCCAAAGTAAATAAGAGAAATTGATCATGTTGTTCCATTTCCTTTCTTTTCTTCTCTATCTAATTTCCATTTAAGTAAACACAGGATTAGAAGACTCAGATTTTAGTTATCACATTCAAAATGGGGTTAGATTTCAAGGGTCTTATGATGCTTCAAACTTCCAATTCTGTTTGTTTTGTTTTGTTTATTGTTTATTGCACCAAAACAAAAGGCTTGAGTCACTATTTGTCTCCTTCACATGGCACCGACCTACCCAACATGATAGATGTTCTTGGTTTCTCTTTGCACCAAAATTATTGGTGATTGCTCTATCACTTTTTAATTGTTGAATATGTTACTACTATTTGCACAGTGTTCATAATATCGGATTCAACTTGACATGGTCTTTTCTTCATATGATCTTCCTAGGTAAATTAACTTTATTATTTATTCATTTGACTTTGTAGATTAACTCAAGATTCAACAGTAATTCAAACTACTGAAATTTTTATTTCGCATAATTTTCTCTATCATATTTTGAGGAAGACAATTTCCTTCAGTAATTTTCTAGTATTGTGATGCTTTATCGTTAGCATGCATACGCGCATCAATGCAACTACTATTTTGAAGACCAACATGGTATTTTGACTCACCGCACCATCTTGATTTCGTTCAGGAATCTACCAACTTCTAACAGTTGTTTGACATAAAAGTTCCATTATATACTTCATCCTTCTCATTAGAAGATTTTCTGAAATTATTAATTAGCATGCATACACACATCAATGCAACTACTATTTTGAAGGACAACATGGTATTTTGTTGCACCGCACCATCTTGATTTCGTTCAGGAATCTACCAACTTCTAACAGTTGTTTGACATAAAAGTTCCATTATATACTTCATCCTTCTCATTAGAAGATTTTCTGAAATTATTAACTTGTTTATAAAGGAGAAGGGGAGCCTTGGTGCAACGGTGAAATTGTTGCCGTGTGACCGGTCATGAATTCGAGTTCTAGAAATAACCTCTTGCAATGTAGAGCAAGGTTGCATACATATATCCTTTCTCGGACCCTACATTGGTAGGAGCTTCATATTCCGGATTGTCCTTTATTAATTTCTTGTTTATAAAGGTGACTTTACACATGAAGAAGCTGAGATCTATCAAGGCTTAGATTCCTATGGGGATGGGAAGGGAAAGGAATGAGCTAGGGAAAAGAAATTGGGGAAATGAATGGAAAAATATTCTTCTAGTTTGTGATTCCTTGGGACAAAGTTGGTGAAAACACCAGAACAGTAATCTGAAATGTGGTAAAATCATCAACCCGCGCGACAACTCTCTTTCATCCTGCTCTCCTCCCAAGGAATTTCCATGCCCTTTTCCTTAGCTGGTCCTACCTTTAGTAAATTGATTCTAACGGTCTGATTACTTAGATGGAAGATATGGGAAATGATCATAAAATTACAGATGAAACTCAACTCTGTCATTTACGTACAACCTTTATCTCTTTTCCCTGATTAATTTCATCCAAGTAATCAGATCCTTAATGTAGAATCTGTCTGTTATGTGAAAAGCAGATAAGGGTCCGAGAATATAATTAGGATTTAGAATTAATAAATGATGAAAGTGAATTTCATGTTGATTATATTCTTGTCATAGTGGCGAAGAAATAATCATGAACTACCTGTTTTCTGCCTGATCCTGTCCGAATCGCCGAACCAAAGGACGCTGGGAACGTGTCGCTCTCCTAATCGATGGCGTAGGCCTCCAAAGCTCCGACGAACCTGCACAGAAGTCGGGCCGGGAAGGGGTTCCCCGCGGCGACCCTCCGACGCTCAAGTCAGGCAAGCGGACAGCAAAGAAGTGGCTCCCAATATCAGAGAAGGCGTACCTCCGGCGAAGTGTGAGGACCCTTATATAGGGCTACGGGAGCTTGGTGCATACAAACCGAGGTGCACACGTGTCCTATACCATACCGCAGCATGGGCTTTTCAGAAGAGCATGTCTAACGCCATACTGTTACAGTCTGAGCGTCTCTTTGATGGGACAGCCGAATCCTTTGTCGTACGATACGGAGTATGGCCTAGTCCTCGAACATGCCTATTGTCAGCAACAGGAGTTACTAAGATGACGTCCCTACTGTCCCATGTCTTTTGACTTCCTCTTCCCGGATCAACCATCAAGCCGCTCAGCCAGAACATTCGCCTTTCATCTGGCGTAGGTGTTCGCCCATCCGGGAAGGTTCAGGGTCGTCGCGTGCTTGGCTCTCATAGCCTGACATCCTGGCCGAGCGGGCAAACTGCTCAGCATGCTTCCGTTCGGCTCGGCATGCTTCCGTCCGGCTCGGCATGCTTCCGTTCGGCTCAGCATGCTTCCGTTCGGCTCAGCAAGCTTCCATTCGGCCCGGCATGCTTCCGTTCGGCTCGGCATGCTTCCGTTCGGCTCGGCATGCTTCCGTTCGGCCCGGCATGCTTCCATTCGGCTCAGCATGCTTCCGTTCGGCCGTTCGGCTCAGCATGCTTCCGTTCGGCCCGGCATCCTTCCGTTCGGCCCGGCATCCTTCCGTTCGGCCCGGCATGCTTTCGTTCGGCTCAACAAGCTTCCATTCGGCCCTGCATGCTTCCGTTCGGCTCGGCATGCTTCCGTTCGGCCCGGCATGCTTCCATTCGGCTCAGCATGCTTCCGTTCGGCCGTTCGGCTCAGCATGCTTCCATTCGGCCCGGCATGCTTCCATTCGGCTCGGCATGCTTCCGTTCGGCTCGGCATGCTTCTGTTCGGCCCGGCATGCTTCCATTCGGCTCGGCATGCTTCCGTTCGGCCGTTCGGCTCAGCATGCTTCCGTTCGGCTCAGCATGCTTCCGTTCGGCTCAGCCGGCCCGGCATGCTTCCGTTCGGCTCAGCATGCTTCTGTTCGGCGCGAACTTGGGGTTGAACTTCACGTGCCTTTGACCCTCCGCCCATGAGGGTCCCCCGTCCTTACCACCGGATCACTGCCTATATCATATTTCTAATTTTCTAAGTACAGAATATGAATTAGATAAAGGTGTAAGCAGTTACAGTTTGGACCAGTTTTTACCTAGAAATCAGTTAAAATAATTGATCCAACAGAATATGATTAAATACCACTTAATCAGATCCATTGCAGCTGCAGCCACAGGGTTAGCCGATGCTTATTCCTAAGGTACTGTCATTGCTTCTTCTCGGAGAAAATTAGTCCACGACTTGTTGGCCTTCTTCCTCCATGAAGACTAATCAAACTTTCATTCTTTGTGGAAAATTCCCTATTGTTGCCTCCCATAGTGGTCATGTCTCAGCCCGAGTCTGTTCAAACTTGCTTGAACATGAAATAATTCCTTGTGGAAGAGTAGAGTGCCTGGTTAATGTCGAAGTTTTTTGAGGTAGCAATGAAGTATCCATCAAATGAATCGATGTTACGGCATGTAGCACAGTCTTGGAGAACCCACTTACATGAGGTGTTTTCAAGGAACTAGCAGCACCTTCACAACACCTTGGGCTTGCTTTGCTGTAAGTCATGAAATCATCAAGCTCTAAGTTATTAAGCGGGAGAGCTTACGATTTGGTCAATTTGATTTAGTCCAAATTTAATCGAAGCTGCATTTATGCCCCCTTCTAATTTCACCTAGGCCAGACCGGTTTTGTTATTTCTCCATGTTTAGTAGTTGTTTGATTTGGTAGCTGGTACACTTTTGATGTTCAAGTTTTAACACGCAGGTGAAGTGGAAACAAGAGAATAAGGCTAACGAAGAAGCTGTCAAATTAGCTGAGGAAGAACGTAGAGCCAAAGAAGCAGCTAAGGTGAATGCCAGCCGAAGACAAGAATTGCTGCGCCGAAAGATCGAGTTAGACTTTCAGCGTCACAAGGACGATATTCAGAGGCTTGAGGAAGAATTTGCTCGTCTCAAAGCATATGCAGTTCCAAATACAATGACGTCTCTGTCAATTGATTCAGAAGCCAATCCTGTTAAAGAGGCCAATGCCAAGCCACTCACTTGCAACTCTCCTAAAACAATGCATCGCAACAGGGCGTGCGTCGTTTGTGCAAAAGAAGAGGTCTCTGTCGTCTTCTTGCCCTGTTCGCATCAGGTTCTTTGTGCGAGTTGCAATGAGAACCATGAGAAGGCAGCAAAAACTTGTTGCCCTTGTTGCAATATCAGAATCGAGGAGAGGATACGGGTGTTCGGCGCCAGCTCGTAGATACAATGCTGGTGCTAGTGATCAACAACAATGCCTTATACATATAGAGACCTTGGCCATTTGGCTTTGCTATGGCATGTTGTGCTTGTGTTACATGCTGAATAAAACTCATACTGAATGAATGAAAGATGAATAAGGAACTATGCTGCAATATGTGGCACTCTAGGACTTCCCTAGATTTGTGCCTTTCATGTGGACTTTCATCTGAATATCTTGGATTGAAGACTCAAATTCGATTTGAAGTTGAAAATATAAATGATGGCTCGAGCTTAGTTGGAAATGAAATTTGAGCTTTACAAATGATGGCTCGAATGATTTAAATGTAGAGTTTGGTTTCAGTTATTTGAATATTAATTTAAGCATATTTAACTTTAAATTATATAAAAATAAATAGAGATCAATTTGAGTTTCGTTCATATATGAATAATTGAATAAAATATTATAGATTTAAATTTAATTTGAAAAAAAAATATCGAACACGTTTTAATTCCACTCGATTCGTTTGCACCTACTAAAGAAGGGTGTTATTAGTCATTTTGTTTGGTTTGTGAAAAGCTTTTATCTTTATTTTATCTATATATATTACATAAAATGGTGTTGACCTTTTTCAAGGACAAAGAAATTATTATGTTAATTTTGAAAAATAAAAATAGAAAATAGTGGGTTGACAATTTGAAATAATTATAAAAAGAAGGATTGACATATATGCTAAACCCTTTTAACATTGAGCAAAGTATATATTTTTTCAAATATTAAAAAAAAAGAAAAAAATGGTAAGGTAATTATGTTGGACCTCCGCGTTCTCGTCAATCCATTATTAATCTTTAGAATAATAATTAACATATGAGGAAAATATTTATTTCGATTATATTAAAATTTAATTTTCAGATCTTAGGATGATATTATCTCATATGCTAATCGCTCGAGTGTTTTGAGAAGAAAAAGAAGGGAGAATAAGCCTTATGTCTCTTTCAAAAGATATAATTAGTAAATAATAAAAGTATATTTTTTTAAAATAATTATGTCTCTTTTGATAGAAATATTTAATATTTTCTGGAATAATTTATTCCTCCACGTGGTCACGTAATTTCCGCGAGAGGTCTACATGGATCGGGCCTTGGAGCGGGAAGCCCAAATAAAGGCTTCCTTGCAGCGGAAGGGCCACAAGCTTCCTATAAAAGGGCAGTCAAGCTTTCGAGTTTCCTGGTTGGCCATTTTGTCGCTCGGGGCGAGATCTGTGAAACCGTAGGAGGGCACAGAGCGGTCTCTGCCCTCAGCATCAGCGGTCAAGTTCGTGTTCTCCTCGCCTATCGATCGCGAGGATTCGGTGAGTAGTTTGCTACTTTGAATCCCTGTATATCTTAATTTGTGCGAAGAAGGTTACTTGCTAGGTCAAGCTGTCGCAGATCTAGAGGAGTTCTTGCGTTTTGGAAATGAACCCTTTAAAATCCTATTTTGACACTTGACACTAATTCTATTGCCCATATAATTTCTCGATTTTCTCTTCTGCATCTAAATAATAAAGGATTGAGATTTCAAAATCAGATTGATTTTGTGTTGTCCTGGTAATTTATGTTTTTTTATTTCTTCACTTGATTTTTGACCCTTATGTGCGTCTAGATTTCATGGTGTCGTAAGAATCTCACATGCTATCTTTTTTCAACTTCGCAAAGATCTTGAGAGAACAGTTTATTGCTAGCTTCCATATTTAGTTAATATGCTCTTTAATTGGTCAACACTGAAATAGCTACCGGTTGCAGGTTAGATGCTACATGTTTGAAATTATGTATCTAAAAAAGTTGGAAGCAAATGTTTGTTACCGCATCTCACTGGAATCTTAGATGTACACATGCTTAACTCTATTATGTAGCTAAAGTAATTATTAATTGGGAAGACAATGTAATCACTAGTCTGTAGATCATAGAAGATATGGGCTAAACCTATTTAAAAAAAGTGAAGATTGTGCTATATTCTGAAACAGGTAAAATGAACATAAATTATTACCTTTTCATTGTTATCTTTGAGCAAAATTGTGAGAGCGTCATTTTTGACTTTGGCTAAAAAAAATTCATATGATATGGTATATGTGCTTTATAGGCGAGAGTATTAGGTAGCAAAAAATAAAGCATACAGAAAGCTAATTTAGTCTTTATGAGAATGTTGGAATGGATATGGAGAGATAAGGTAAAAAATATTACTATTTTTGGATGTACTCCTATAGATAGTAAACCGAGAGAAACTAGATTAAAATTAACATGGCATGAGCATATTCAATGATAAATAATAAATTGCATGGTTAAATAAGTTGAATTAGTTATAGGTGAAGGTGTAAAAATGGTAAAGAAAGACTAGTAAGACCTCTATATAACATTATTACCAGATTTTGGATGCTATTTTTTTCTCCTGATCCTTGGATTATGTAAAATCTTAGTAGTTATCTATGATTGAAGTTTTTTTTTCCTTTTAACATTGGTATTGCAAGCCACTATCTTTTAGAGTGAAGTTATTAACTTGTGGTTTGCATTTTGAGTGTACTAGTTCCTCTTTTTTTCTATGTAGGCGAATTCAAAGTCGATTAATTTATCTTTAGCATAATCCAAAGTCTAAATGCTTCGAGCTTTAAATTTTTTACCTAGAGCTCTTTAGCAATAAAATATCTGTTTAATAGACTCCAAATAGTTAGGATTCCCTGCTTGTTGTCTCGGTTATTGTGAAGCTATTGTAGGAATTGTCTTTTCTAATTTAATGAGCCCTACCCAAGTTGAAATATTCATTTGTGCAATTACTTTATAAAGATATAGTCACTTGGCCACGGAAATTTATTCTTTATGTGAACCGCACAGTTTCAACTTGTAGTTATTCTAAACCAGTTGTTCTTTGCAGGTTATTTTTAATCGCCTAGCTTGCCAAGATGGTTTCATTTGAGATGAATGATCAAAAAAGTAAAGTCCTGTCCTTTTCTAAGCACCTGATTGTTCTTTTGTCGCACATTGTTTTATTTACATAATATCTAGTCAAATATTTTTAAATTCGGTAAAAGACCTAGTACAAATTATTGCTATCACAGGTTCTACTGGTCTTATTTTAAACCAAATAATTTTTACCAACATTTCATCATCATATGATATCCATTTCTATGTTGAGGATTTGATATCATAGTAGTCGCTATCATTCCTTATCTAAACCAAGTTCTGAAACAAGTTCACCGATGTTAGAGCATCCACATCAGCTACCTTATCCAAAGATTTTATCCTAAATTTTGGATAGAGTAGCTAAAAAGCCTTTGCATCAGCTACCCTATCTATTCCCTAAATTTAGATTTGATGAATAGTGATTCTCTAAATTTAGGAAATGAAACCTCTACCCTAAAAAGTAAAATAATATTTTTTTCAATCACTCTCCTTCCACTTATTTTTTTCAATCTCTCTCCTTCCACTCATTCCATAAATATAATAATAAAAAAATAAAAGAAAGAGAAAAAATAATAAAAAATTAAAGATAATGGAAATTTTAGAGTAGTTGATGTAGTGTGAAGTTAAAAGTGATTATCTAAATTTAATAAAGTAAGTTATTTATCCTAAATTTTAGATATAGTGATAGGGAAATTAATGTGGATGCTCTTATAACATAAGAGAACCAATAAAACCCATTGTCGAGCAACCATCTAATGAAATTATTCCTAGGTTATCAATTGATTTTGTGATTGCTTCTGTCTTTTTTGTCAAAGCATATTAGTTGTTAATATGATATGATTTTACCTTTTAAGCCAGCAATGTTTTCTCCTTGTTCGAAGTAGTTAAAAGACTTTACCATAGACACATTAATCCAGGATCAAATCTAAGTCATTACAAGATTGCTGTACGATACCGTTATAACAGAACTTTTAGCTGGTATCTATTTGTCTTTTTGAATTTTTTTTTTTTTTTTTTGTGAATTCCATAGTTATGTGGATTCAGTTATTTACTAATCTCTGTATATATCCCATACTTTGTTCTTATACACGGCAACAGAGATTGGGCTGGGGCTTACAGGGTTTGGTGTTTTCTTCTCGATCCTTGGAATAATATTTTTCTTCGACAAGGGCCTTTTGGCAATGGGTAATGTAAGTCTTTATTGTTTTTTTGGGTCCAATTGGGGCCCTAAGGCTGTATAATAAGTTTCTTGTTTCTTGAATACTAATGCCTCATTGCTCTTTTTCTGTGGACTCTCAGATTCTCTTCCTTTCCGGTCTGATGTTGACCATCGGACTAAAATCGACCATGCAATTCTTTGCCAAACCTAAGAACTACAAGGTTTGCCCACACTATTTGTCGATCCAAAATCAAAGCATTTACATTTGACTGATCGGTTCCTCTGCCGATTCCAAAGGGAACAATCTCATTCGGAGTTGGCTTCTTTATGGTATTGATTGGATGGCCTGTTGTCGGCATGATTCTCGAGTTGTATGGATTCTTCGTTCTCTTCAGGTTTAATTCTTCATCCAAGCAACTTTTTCTTAGTTGGCATCGAACGGTTTGCTGAAACTCTTCAATCCTGGCCTGATTTTTTTGCAGCGGCTTTTGGCCAACCCTCTCAATTTTCCTGCAACGGATTCCTGTTCTCGGATGGATATTCCAACAGCCCTTCGTCAGATCAGTGAGCATCTATC
This sequence comes from Zingiber officinale, assembly GCF_018446385.1. Lineage (NCBI taxonomy): Eukaryota > Viridiplantae > Streptophyta > Magnoliopsida > Zingiberales > Zingiberaceae > Zingiber > Zingiber officinale. Next base: position 144,267,339 of record NC_055989.1, read on the forward strand.
CAAACCTCGATCGCTTACGAACTCTTAATTCACTTATTTACTGTATACCAACCTCTTTCCTCTTCAGTTCTTCGATCGCTATAGAGGCAAACGAGTTCCAGTTTAGCATCGACTCGTCGTCAGTGTACGTGGCTGAATCCATGTAAATTTGAAAAAGATGGAGAAGTTCAGGTCATTGCACTCTCGATAGCAATCGTTATCGGCTTAGGTATCTTCTACATTACCTTCATTTTGTCAAATACCATATTTTTTTTAATGTTGATTGATGTTTTGCTTTCACCATGCATTATCACAGATGTTTTACATCCTATAGAAAATTTCAGTCGTTTTTTTTCTTTCTCGAATTAAGTTCAAGTTATTCTCCAATCAAATGATCCAACAATTGGTCTAGTCGTTTGGTCCGACAAGTGTGTTTCATCTGATGGGTTCACTAGTTCGGCAACTATACATGCTCGACTGGTTTGAACGCTCATTCGGTCTTACCAAGTTGGTCTAGTTTATGTAGTTAAACCAACTTGACTAGTTAACTAGTTCGTTCACTTTGCCCCATAAGCCATCTAGGCCAATCGTTTTATTGACTAGGCCTAATTCATTAACTCAACTAAACTTGCATATCCCATTCAACTCACTAAACTTACTTTGTTCGACCGACCCAATCAATCTCTCCGACTTCACTCGAGTCAAATCTTCTCCGCTCATCTCATTTCACCTAATTGCCGAGCTTAACACACACTTGAACTCTGTTTTTTAAAAAATTGCATAACGTTATAAATATTTTATTTAAAAATAATATATATTTTTAAGGGGGTTAAAAATATATTTGAATTAAATTTAAAGTAACTTATAAATTACTTTAAAATTTTTTTTTTTGTCACAATCCATGTGATGGGGGCACAAGCTTGGCTTGTACACCATTTTATTGTTTACCCTCAACTGCAAGCTTAATCTTAAGCATGCATCCCTTTCTTTCTACGCCACGTTAGTCTTCTGAAATGAAGAATTTTATCAAGTGCTTTAATGATCCACATCAAGTATTAGAGAGTATTTTGCAAAATTATTAAATTTTAAGGATATTCTTAAAAGAAAATATAGTTTATCTATTTTATTCGGCATTTTCTAAAAAGTGGTGATTTTTTCAAAGAACGTAATCCTATGTTTTTTATATATTTATCAAAATGTGTATTTCTTTTTTAAAATAGCTTTTTTTGTTAAGAGAATAAAAATATAAAAAAAAATTAATGGACGACGTGGCCACATCTGGTGGTCTGGACGGCAAGTTGCTTGGACAGGGTCAACCTGTGTTTTTGACAACGTAGGTATCCAATTGTTTGAATTTTGTATTAGATTTTTAATTATTTTAAATGATTTTGATGAATTTTAATAGAAATATAATTATATCTGAATTAGATTTTTATAGAATTTTAAAAAGTAATATGATATTTAAATTTGATTTTTTAAAATTCTATAAAAATATATTGATATTCAAAATTTCAATAGATTTTCATAGATTCTTTTAAAATTTCTTAATATAAATTTTAACCAATAATTTTTTTAAAAAATATTTGATTTAATTTTAAAAATAAAATAAAAAATCTTCTCCTCACCTTCTATAATTTTATAAAATTTAAATTAATTTAATTTAATTTTTTTTAATGAATAAGCTCTTTTTCTTCTCCATCCGAAAACCCATAAGCTCAGGTATTTTATTTTGAGTTTCTCTTATTTTTCTGATTATATCACTTGAATTTTACTGTTTGTGTTAATCTATTACGAGGAGAGGCTCCTACTGCTGGAAAAGGGCACCGAAACTAGTGAAGAGGGAAGAGAAGAGATTTATTTATTTATTTATTTAAGTGGGTTTGGAGAAGAAATAGAGGAGAGATGAAAAAAATTGCGAGGAGACCTGATGGGGATTGATGCTGGACTTGTTATTTCTCAAAGAGGACAACAACTAATTTGTTGTTGCCGCTGCAAGAGCAAAGGAAGCTTATTGTCCTTGAAATTAAAGAGAAGGAAAGTGCGTTCAGGAGAAACCTTGTAGAAGATGTGAGCAGCAAATACGCTGCTTTTGATAGTTAGCAAAAGAAGAATTGCTGCTCCGACGAGAAGAATAAAGAGGAGGGATTGAAGCATGTTTTCTGTTGATGAAGGAGCAAATTTAATTGATTTGGAGGGAGATGAATGATGCCTAAGGGGCGCTGAAGAAGAAGAGCAACTACTCTTGGTTGGAAGAAGAAGAGGTTGCTGGTTCCTGGAAAAATAGGAAAAAGAGAGGCTGGAAGAGGGCAGAGGCTGAGAAGGAGAAGAGCTGAAATTGAGGACAAACTGCTGGTAATTACTGGAAAAGGGCAGCACTTTGTGAAAGGAAAGTTGCTGCTATGGTTGCTGTTAGCAAGAAGAAGAATGAGATGGGGTGCTGGAAGAGGGTAGTGAAGGTTGTTGGTCGTGTGGCTTGGAGAAGAAGGAGAGTCAGGGATGTAGAGATCTTATATTGCTGGTAGAAGATGGAGGATAAAAGGTGAAGGAAGAGATCTGCTACTTAAAAGATAGTTATTTGAAGCTTCACCATCCTTCTCGGAAGAAGTTTATGGTGTTAATTATTTGATCAATTATTTGACACTCAATAATAACAATAAATAAATATTAATGTATAGAAAGATACAATAGTAAATTAAATTTTTCTTTACCGTAAATTTATAAATTTTCATGAAATTTATTAATATCCGTAAAAATCTTTAAAAAAAGTCAAACTTTATAAAATTCTTTTCACAATTATATAAGATTTAATAAAAATATATCTATAAAACTCTATTATTAAAAAAAATTAATGAAAATCATTCAATATACACTCGTCACGGATTCGATTTAATATAAGTCTTTTATCTATGATCAAAGTAAATTAAAAATATTCGTAGAGTTTTATTTGAGCATACTGTTCTTAGATTTATTATTTTATTGACAGTAAATAACGTCACAGTTGGATTAGATTTATTATTTTATTGGCGGAAAATAACTTCACAGTTTGTAGATTTATCGTTTCACGGGGGAAAATACTTACAGTGGGTTGTAGTTGGAATTTGAATTTTAAATGTGATCCGGCGGTAAGAATGGGGGATTTATTTTCTGAAGGGTCTCAGCTTGAGGACAGATGGAGGGCTGACTAAGCGGTTAATGGCCGCGCCGAGCAGCTGAGTAGGTCCGAGCGAAATCAAAGATAACCCAGTCATGAGCTGGGGTTTCCGACGCCAAGGCGGAAGAACCGAATGGCCGAGCGGGGCGTCTGCCCGGCTGGGACCGAAGGTCCGAGCAGGTGGTCCGTTCATCCAGGATAAGGGCGAGGGTACGAAGGTTAGCCGAGCGGCCTATTCGTTCGGCTCAGGATATGGGATGGGATGTCAGCAAAGGCATGTCTGATGATTACGCCGTACACAAGAGTGCACGATGGAGGATCTCGCCGTCACATCATGGAGAGGTTGATATAGTAGCGGTATGACCTTATGGACGTCTTTCTGACAGACCCATACCTGTGCATGGTCCTTCTGACAGACCCATACCTGGGCATGGTCGAAAGCAGGTGATTGCTTTGATTGGCGCGCCCAGGCTCCTTCGAGAGGTCTATATAAGGTCTCCATTTCTTCACCGGAGGTATGCGAGTCTTCATCCTGAGGCCACCTTTTTGTCATTCCTCGCCTGACTTGAGCGTCGGATGGCCGTCGCCGGGACACCCCTCCCGGCTCGGTTTTGCTGCAGGTTCGCCGGAGCACTCGAGGATCCAGCAGGGAGCGCCACGTGCCCAGTGTCCGTTGACTCCTGGTTCGGACAGGATCAATTTGGCGCCGTCTGTGGGAACGCACCTGCATCCGAACGGAAACGATGGACGAGGCTGGACGACAACACACGGTGGCGCTTTCAACAGAAGAACTCGACGCTCTGGTCGAGATGAGGGCCGCCAAACTTGTGGAGCAAAAACAGAAAGTAGCAGCCGAGCGGCCGGAGCAACAAGCAACATCTGCGTCAGGTGGCCGAGCGAAGAAACATGGAACTGGATTTGGTTGACGAGGAGCGAGCCAAGGCATCCGTTCGGCTGATGGCATACCGTCAACGGATGAAGCAAAACTACAACCGGCGCGTCATTCCCAGATCATTCCAGGTCGGCGACCTGGTCTGGAAGAAAGTCAAGCCGGTCGGCGACGTCGGCAAGCTTGAAGCTCCGTGGGCAGGTCCCTTCAAAATCATCGAAAAGCTCCGCTCGGGCGCGTATTATTTGGAGGATGAGGACGGTCGGCGATTAGATAGACCGTGGAGCGCGAACCACCTCCAGCCTTACCGGGCGGGGTGAAAGGTGTATCACTGTAAATCATCCTGTGTACTTTTTTTCGACTGAATACTCGAAATGCGGAAATGAAGAATCAATAGAACAAATATAAGGCATCATCAACAAGAATTGAAGGCCCCGTACCATTCGGACGGAAGTAAATTATCCGAGCCAAAATGCTCGACGAAGCAGACCCTGAGCCGTTCAGCCAGGAGTACGTTCTCCAAGCTAGGTGAAAGGTGCGCTAAATATAAATTTATATACCTTTTTTGGTCGCCTATATACTTGTGATGCAGGGAGCAAAAAGATGAAAACACCTTGAGCATTCTCCGCTGAACGGCGTAACGTTCGGCAGGGGCATATGGATTATTCGAGCCAAGCGCTCGAATAGCGAAGGCCCTCGAGCCGATCGGCCAGGAGGAGTATGCATTTAGATTCGTAAGCAAATGACCCGTGTCGTTCGGATGGGCATAAAAACTGTTCAAGCACGGGATAAGGTATGAAGGCCAAGGTCGCTTGACCTGGTAAGGAGTTAGCCTTGAAGGCCGTCTATCCCAGACGTTAAACCGTAGAGCCGCGCCGACCGCCTATAAATATCCGCGCCGTCGAGCTCCGACGTTAAAGATCGAGAGACGAGCCGGCGTCTATAAACGTCCGAGCGGAAGGTCGACGAGCCCCGTCGTTAAAGATCGAGAGCCGCGCCGACCGGCTATAAATATCCGCGCCGTCGAGCTCCGGCGTTAAAGATCGAGAGACGAGCCGGCGTCTATAAACGTCCGAGCGGAAGGTCGACGAGCCCCGTCGTTAAAGATCGAGAGCCGCGCCGACCGGCTATAAATATCCGCGCCGTCGAGCTCCGACGTTAAAGATCGAGAGACGAGCCGGCGTCTATAAACGTCCGAGCGGAAGGTCGACGAGCCCCGTCGTTAAAGATCGAGAGCCGCGCCGGCCGAATATAAATATCCGCGCCATTGAGCTCCGATGTTAAAGATCGAGAGACGAGCCGGCGTCTATAAACGTCCGAGCGGAAAGTCGACGAGCCCCGTCGTTAAAGATCGAGAGCCGCGCCGACCGGCTATAAATATCCGCGCCGCCGAGCTCCGGCGTTAAAGATCGAGAGGCGGGCCGGTCTATAAACGTCCGGGCGGAAGGTCGACGAGCCCCGTCGTTAAAGATCGAGAGTCGCGCCGGCCGGCTATAACTCCCCGAGCCGCCGTGCTCCGCCGCTAGAGACCGAGACGCGAGCCGGCGTCTATAAACGTCCGAGCGGAAGGTCGACGAGCCCGTCGTTAAAGATCGAGAGCCGCCGACCGGCTATAAATATCCGCGCTGTCGAGCTCCGACGTTAAAGATCGAGACGAGCCGGCGTATAAACGTCCGGGCGGAAGGTCGACGAGCCCGTCGTTAAAGATCGAGAGCGCGCCGACCGACTATAAATATCCGCGCGTCGAGCTCCGGCGTTAAAGATCGAGAGAGCCGGCGTCTATAAACGTCCGGCGGAAGGTCGACGAGCCCGTCGTTAAAGATCGAGAGCCGCCGACCGGCTATAAATATCCGCGCCGTCGAGCTCCGTCGATAAGGATCGCAAACGTCTGAGGCGCCTTTAAATGTTCGTGCGGAAGGTCGACCAGCCCCGTCGTTAAAGATCGAGAGCCGCGCCGACCGGCTATAAATATCCGCGCCGTCGAGCTCCGACGTTAAAGATCCAGAGACGAGCCGGCGTCTATAAATGTCCGAGCGGAAGGTCGACGAGCCCCGTCGTTAAAGATCGAGAGCCGCGCCGACCGGCTATAAATATCCGCGCCGTCGAGCTCCGACGTTAAAGATCGAGAGACGAGCCGGCGTCTATAAATGTCCGAGCGGAAGGTCGACGAGCCCCGTCGTTAAAGATCGAGAGCCGCGCCGATCGGCTATAAATATCCGCGCCGTCGAGCTCCGACGTTAAAGATCGAGAGACGAGCCGGCGTCTATAAACGTCCGAGCGGAAGGTCGACGAGCCCCGTCGTTAAAGATCGAGAGCCGCGCCGACCGGCTATAAATATCCGCGCCGTCGAGCTCCGACGTTAAATATCGAGAGACGGTCCGGCGTCTATAAATCCTCCGGCCGGGAAACCGGGAGACGAGCCGGCGTCTATAAATCCCCGAGCAGAAGCCCAACGAGCTCCGACGTTAAAGATCGAGAGACGAGCCGGCGTCTATAAACGTCCGAGCGGAAGGTCGACGAGCCCCGTCGTTAAAGATCGAGAGCCGCGCCGATCGGCTATAAATATCCGCGCCGTCGAGCTCCGACGTTAAAGATCGAGAGACGAGCCGGCGTCTATAAACGTCCGAGCGGAAGGTCGACGAGCCCCGTCGTTAAAGATCGAGAGCCGCGCCGACCGGCTATAAATATCCGCGCCGTCGAGCTCCGACGTTAAAGATCGAGAGACGAGCCGGCGTCTATAAACGTCCGAGCGGAAGGTCGACGAGCCCCGTCGTTAAAGATCGAGAGCCGCGCCGACCGGCTATAAATATCCGCGCCGACGAGCTCCGTCGTTAAAGATCGAGTGCCGAACCCGCGACTGTGAACTTGGACGGAACTAAGGACGCCAAATAACGAGCGTTCGCAAGTACCAAATTGATTAAGGCCGATCGGCCGTCAGTTTGTCAATACTTCACATTCGTTGAACGCAAACAGTATATCCAAGCGCTAAACGATTTTGAGGAAAACGAGCCAATCGATTAACCTGATCGGTCGTCTAGTGAGAAACACGTGGAGCCTAATTGATTCTACGAATGAGCATCAAACAGAAAGGGGCAATGAAGGGCAAACAAAAATACAAGTAAAGGAACACAATTATGCCGAACGGCACGTACAAAAGTTTTACATTCGCAAAGCGAATGAACTACAGAAAGTACTTGGAAGAGCTCGCCTCACTCCGGGTCCTCAAAATTAAAAAAGGCGTCCGGGATATCATCTATCATGGCCGCCAGGTCGGAGGCGGGAATGTGCATTCCCGCGGGAAGGTGGCCACCCTTCTTCAAGTACGCCATGGTGACCTTGACCGCCTCGGCGAAAGTTGAGGAAACGTTGCCGCCGAATTTTACGCCGAACCGTTCTGAGCGGAGGTATTCTTGGCGCGCTGCTGCTAGGCGACTCGACTCTCCCTCCTTATATTGTCTGAGCGCCGCCCGGGAGGCAATCAGTGAATCTTGAAGAACTTTCTGGTCCACCTCCGCTTTGGTGCGTTCAGCAGAGCGCCCATCCCGTTCGGCAGCCAGTTGGGCCTCCAGCTTTTTAGATTGCTGATCTAGGGCTCGGACTTCAACTTTCATCTTATCCAGATCAGCAATCGCCCGCCTCTTCCGGCCACTGGCACGCTTCACGTCCCCGTCGCGTTTTTTCACCAAGTCTTCGAGTCGAGCCACCTCTGTAGTCAGGTCGACGACCTTCTTCTGTTCGGCCTCGAGGGCTTGTTTCTCCCGCTCGGCCGATGGACCTCCTGACACTTGGAGTTTTTCCAAGAGATCCTCCAGCTCGGCTAGCCGATGGCTAGTGGCGATTTGCTCAGCCCAACACTATAAGGGAAATAATAAAATCAAGAGCTAAACGGTAGCATGACACAGGAAGAAAAATGAACGTACCTGAGTGGCCTGCTGCATGTTGTTATCGCCGAGCTGCTTGGGCGTCATGAGGGCCACCTGAATCTGGGCGTCCTCGAAGAGCTTGGCAAGCGGACCCGTCAGGGTTATTTCGTGAACGGGGCTCGATGGCCGATCGGCAGATAATAAATATTCCTCCGAAGGAAATCGGAGGGTCGTCTTGATGGTCGGGTGGTCAGCCGGCCCTGTCTCGGCCACAGTCGCCTGGCCCGAGGACTCCCCTATGGTTGAAGTCTCGCCCAACCGTCGTAAGCGACGATGAGTCTGCGGAGGAGAGCCAGAGTGCTGTGCGATGGGCGAGGCCACGGGGGTCCCGATCTGCGACTCCGTGCGATCGGGCGAGGCAATCTCGATCGGCGCCCGTGGTTCGCCCTCTTTGGTCGGCGGAAGGCTGGAGTCTCTTCGACGTTTCCGCCGAACTCCCGGTGGTAAATCCTCGGTCTGAGGGATTCCCAGCTCGGCTGGAGCAGAAGAAACAGGATCTGCCTCGACCTCCGTTGAAGCGGCTTGGGCAACTTCTGTTTCAGGGGCAGACTGCGCCCCCCCTCTCCTGCATCTGCCGGGCGGCTGGGGATGACACCCCGCTCGGCGAGCTCTTTTTTGGTGGCCGCCTCAATCTCCACGGCCTTCAATTTCAGATGGTCAGTAGCCTTGGAGCGCCACATGACTTCAGCTGTAGCAGAAGAAATTAAAATCAGTTAGACAAAAAAGGTGAGAGAAGTAAAGAGTCCTTACCCATGCGGTAGGGGAGGTTGGCCCGAACGGGAGATAATCCAAAAATGTACAACACCCCCTTGAGAAGCAACTGGTCGATTTTGTACCGTTGACCAGACAACCAGTTCGCCGCATGAAGGTAGGTTGGACTGCTTCTGAATTTGCCGAGCTCTGGCTGGGTCGGCACAGCGGTCTGCCATTTGGTTCTAAAGGCTGGCCGCTCGGGAAGTCGTATATAGAAGAAGAACTCCTTCCAGTGCTTGTTGGAGGTTGACATATTATCAAAAAATTTGAAGCCTATTCTACTTTGGAAAATAAAAGTGCCCAACTCGGATTGTTTGGGGTAGAAGAAATAGTGGAATATCTTGGGGTCGAGTGGGATACTGTGCAGCTTAAAGAGGACGACCACCCCGCTCAGCAGCCTAAAGGAATTCGGCACAAGTTGGCCGAGCGGGATGCGGAAATAATTACAAACCTCTAAAATAAAGGGATGGGTAGGAAATCTAAGGCCGCCCTGGAATTGGTCTAGAAAAAAACAAACGGTGCCGATCGGAGGGTCATGGGGCCGGTCGGTCGGGTCGGCTATAACTATTTCATGGTCATCAGGAATCCCGTACGTCCGAACAAGGCGCCGAGCGCCCTCTTCATCAAATCGACTCTCCATGGTCAGATACCAAGGGCCATGAACACCAACAGCGGGTTCGGAGGAGCTTGCCATCTCGGAGAAGCAAAAAGATAGCAAGAAACCGAAGGAATGGGAACAAAAGAGGCAAAACGAGTTGGGAAGACCTTGTAAACGAAGGGAGAAGACTAACTGAGAAGGAAACGGACGGAAAAGATCACCGGTGGGATGGTAGCCGCCGAAAAACAGGAACTGGATCGTCGGAGGTCACAGCAGAAGAAGAGGCAGAAGGACAACGCGCAAGCAAACATGCGGCGAAGAAAGGAGACGGAGGCTTTATACGGCTGAGGCCGGTCGGCCTCCGCCGTCGGATGCAGGTCACGAGAGACGAGGTCATCATCTAACCGTCCATTTCAAAGTAATCGGCGTCCCATCGTACGGATCATCACCGCCACGCAAGAAGAGCCACGTGGCGCTCTGTCACCAGGCGCAATTAAGGCGCCCATACCGCGCATGCTTCGGCTTAATAAAGAGGATTTGCGTGATTTTCGAGAAGATTTAGACAAGCAAACATCCACGTTGAGCGACAAGACAACCAAAACGAAGAGCCGAGCGGCTAAATTTGGCATAAGGACCGAACGGCTCAAGGGATATTATAAGCGATGGTAAGGCGGCGACCGCCCGCTCGGACACATAGTCCAGTCAGTCGGACTCACTGCCTCCTTCGACTAGACTTGAAGGGAAGGCAAGTGATCCGGCGGTAAGAATGGGGGATCCACTTCCTGAAGGGTCTCAGCTTGAGGACAGATGGAGGGCTGACTAAGCGGTTAATGGCCGCGCCGAGCAGCTGAGTAGGTCCTAGCGGAACCAAAGATAACCCAGTCATGGGCTGGGGTTTCCGATGCCAAGGCGGAAGAACCGAATGGCCGAGCGGGGCGTCTGCCCGGCTGGGACCGAAGGTCCGAGCAGGTGGTCCGTTCATCCAGGATAAGGGCGAGGGTACGAAGGTTAGCCGAGCGGCCTATTCGTTCGGCTCAGGATATGGGATGGGATGTCAGCAAAGGCATGTCTGATGATTACGCCGTACACAAGAGTGCACGATGGAGGATCTCGCCGTCACATCATGGAGAGGTTGATATAGTAGCGGTATGGCCTTATGGACGTCTTTCTGACAGACCCATACCTGGGCATGGTCCTTCTGACAGACCCATACCTGGGCATGGTCGAAAGCAGGTGATTGCTTTGATTGGCGCGCCCAGGCTCCTTCGAGAGGTCTATATAAGGTCTCCATTTCTTCACCGGAGGTATGCGAGTCTTCATCCTGAGGCCACTTTTTTGTCATTCCTCGCCTGACTTGAGCGTCGGAGGGCCGTCGCCGGGACACCCCTCCCGGCTCGGTTTTGCTGCAGGTTCGCCGGAGCACTCGAGGATCCAACAGGGAGTGCCACGTGCCCAGTGTCCGTTGACTCCTGGTTCGGACAGGATCAAAATGTCTAATTAATTATTTGGACTTAAAATATTCCTCATGAAATGTCTAATTGATTAAGGATGATTGTGTCGTCATGAGCACGTGAATAAAATTTTCTCATTTACATGTAATAACTTTTTTCCTTTTTTTTCTTTTAAATTAAAATAAAGTTATATCTTCTCTCTCATATTATATTATTATATGTAATAATTATTGTGGTACTGATATTACAACGTTGTAATAGTGATTATATAATAGTTGTGACAAATATACAGTAGCTATTATAATAATATAGTAGCTATTATGATTGTACAGTAATTGCTACAATTATACAGTAGCTGTTATAATTGTGAAATAACTGTTATAATGATATAGTGGTTACTATAACAATATACTAACTGCTACATATTGTAATAGCTACACAATAATTGTTACACGTTGTAGTAACTACTACACAATTATAACATACCTTCCTCCATGTATTGATCACTGTACTAATGACTAGTAGTCATCCATAATTTAACTTCTCTATATTAATCTAGAGACGAATTGATAAAACACTAAGAACGAACGAATTATTTTTTACCATATTAATATCAGAACAATTATTCACGGGTCAAAAGCTTAAAATTATAATTTTATTTTATATCTATTTTTCGAGTTGTTTATTATGTCTTAAAGAATTAAACCAACCTCCTTTATTATTTTAAAAAAAAAATATTTCCGTGATCATCTCTCATCAAATCAAATGATCTCGAATTAAAATAAACTTTATTGACGTTTGGAAAAGTATATAAATTATTTATATTCTTAATATTTTAAATTAAGAGATAAAATGAAAAAGTATATAAATTATGAGGTAAAATTATTATTTTTTGTTTAAAATTTACTCAAAGTGTTCATGTCGTCTTATATGTAAAAGCTAGCACTCGTCTCTTCGATACAACATGGCTACTTTCTCTTTCACTCTCCTTCCTCTCTCCCTCCTCCTCCTCCTCGTGCCGGCGATCTCTGACATTGTCGACGACGCGTGTTCGGAGAGCGCTGCCGCCGACCCCAACATCGACTACGGCTTCTGCGTCGCGGCGCTGCGCTCTAATCCGGCGAGCGGCCGCGCGCGCGACCTCGGCGCCCTGGCGCGCGTGGCGCTCCGGCTGGCGCGCGCCAACGCGACCCACGCGCGGGCGGCTGCCAAGGCGCTGCTGCGGGAGAACAAGAAGGCCGGGTCGGGGCGGCGGTCGCCGGCAATCGCGGCGGCGGGCGAGGTCTGCGTCGAGGTGCTCGGGGACGCCGCCAGCGGGCTCAAAGCCGCCGCCCGGGCCGTGAAGGCGGGGCGGCTCGACGACGCTGACGCCTACGCCGCCGCAGCAGTGGACGCGCCCGGCGACTGCGACGACGCCTTCGAGGAGGAAGGCGTGGCGTCGCCGCTGGCGGAGCAGGATTTAGGGCTGTGGCGGCTGTGCGTCGTCGCGCTCGCTATCACCACTCGATTGGCGCCCGCTTCCATGGAGTCGAAGCAGAGTAATGAACCAACCGTTTGCTTCTACTCAAAGTAAAAAAAAACAGAGCATGCCTTAACGTTGCTGGATAAATCCCTTTATATATAATTCTTCATATTATATTATGAAATCAAGTTCTAAAAAAAAAAATTGATGTTGGACTTATTAAGAATTTATTTATATTTATTTAATATATAAATTAAATAAATAATAAATTTAAATATATTATTAAATTAAATGAATAAACTTCGGTTATATGTATTCAACTCCTTGATATTTATCAACAGAGATCATGAATTATTGGTCAACAATATTTATGAATAAAGTTGGTAAATTATGTTTATTAATAAAGTAATTGATAAATAAAATAATGAAGCTTATATAATAAACAAACCAGTTTATAATATCAAACTCATTAATTAACTAAATAAATTTAAAAATATAAAAAAACTAAATAATCAAATAAATTTGAATTGATAGCTAGATAGCATCTAAACAATCAAACTAAACTTGAATAACCATTTCAATGATTTAGTGACACATATTTGTTATTTTATTTATGCACAATTTTTTGTCTTAATTATATGATCATGTTGGGTTGGTTTTAAAGAGACCTTATCCCTATCAATCTTTCTTGGAAGCATTCATAGAAAGTGTTGATTATGTTACTAAATAATTATTATATAAAAATTAAGAAATGGAAAAAAAAAAAACATATCCTATAAACTATATAATTTTAAATAATTGAGGTATAGCCATAACACCCTTAATTATGCAAAATTATACATTAAGTGAATTAAGATCATTTAATGGACATAAATTAAAATTAATATAAACATAACAAATTTTACCCCTAGGGATTTTTGTTATATTTATATGATTATTTAGAATAAAATATCAAATTATATTTTCTTAATTTACCCACAAGAATTAAAAATATATATAATTGATAGTTTTATTATAAAGTTATAATAAAATCTAATTGAATTAAAACTTTAGTCCATAAGTAAATTTTACGTCACTAAATTTTTTCTATGAACATGATTTACATTGGTAAAACATAACATTTCCCCTCAAATTTTTAAGCATGTATTTAATTTATGTAGTATAATATTCAAATTTCTCTTATATGCATTGTGATATCCCTGAACTCAAGGGTGAAAACTATAAAGTTTGGAAGGAAATAATTCTCTTTCATTTAGGGTGGTTAGGCATTGATTATATTATAAGGAAAGATGAACCACCTGCTATTAATGAAATAACATTCTTGATGAGATTGACCTTTATGAAAAATGGGAGCGATCTCATCATCTCTGCACACTGTTCATAAAAAGACCAAAATTTCTATTGGTATTCATGGTTTGATTGTGGAGCATGAAAATGTCAAGGACTACTTAAGGCAATTGATAAACAATTTACAACTTCAGACAAGACCCTTGCTAGCACCCTAATAATAGAATTCTCATCATTAAGGCTCACCAGCATGAACGGTATGCGAGAGCACATCATGAAGATCATGGATATAATAGCTCGATTGAAGACATTCAAGGTGAAAATATCTAAAACTTTACTTGTGCACTACATCTTATACTCACTTCCTCATAAATATGGTCCTTTCAAAATTTCCTACAATACACATTAGGATAAATGGTGAATCAATGAGTTAATGACCATGTGTGTATAAGTGGAAGGAAGGTTATTAGTGGAAATGAGTGATAATGTTCTTACGACTGCACAAGGAAAGCCACAAAAATAATCCACAGACCACAATTAAGGGAAAAGGGAAAGAGAAGATTCTGTCCCAACCTAACATCAAGAAGAAATCCAAGTATTTCTTCTGTAAAAAGAAGTGGCCCATAAAGAAGGATTGTAGCAAATTTAAGGATTGGTTTGAGAAGAAAAGTATTCTTATCTCATTTATCCGTTATGAATCTAATATGCTTAGCATGATTTATAACATTTGATGGATTGCTTCTGGATCTATAATCCATGTCACGAATACCTTGCAAGGTATGTAAAGCCTAAGGAAGCTACTAGGAAATGAGCAAAGCATCTATTCTAGAAATATGATGTCCTCACAAGTGGAAACAATTGAAACATGTATTTTAATTTTAGATAGTGACCTTGTTTTGAATTTGGAAAGAACATTTTATGTTCCTAATTTTGTAAAAAAATTATTTATTATTTCAAGGCTGGTACCATTTGAATACTCATTTGAATTTTAGGTAATTCTATGTATTTATTTTATAAATTAATCTAATTAGAAATGATACAATGATTAATGAGGCAGGACCACTTTTTGTGGTCCAGGAGATGTGCCACTTGTATTTGCGGCCGGATCGTGGGCGCGATCCGGTCGTAAATGGTTGGGATCCCTTCCTGGGTTCACCGTCCCCAACAGGTTATAGTTTTTGTTCGGAGCGGGCGGCCGGAGGTCGCCCGGAGGACACCCTCGCTCGGCGCCCAGTAACCTGGACACTTATCTACCACCGGAGGCCTCCGGACAGCCTCCGGCCGCCCGCTCCGAACAAAAATTATAACCTGGTGGGGGCGGTGAACCCAGGAAGAGATCGCAATAATTTACAGCCGCATCGCAGCTACAATCCTGTCGCAAATACGAGTGGCACATCCCCTGGATCACAAAAAAGTGGTCAAGGAGATCTGTGCTCATGATTAATGACCTTTATTCTATATCTTTACAAAATAATAGCAAAACTACTATGTTTGAGTTGGTATTAAAAGATGTGTTATAAATAAGGATTCATCTACTTTATAGCACTAGAGATTGGGATTGTTAGTACAGGGAGCACCAGACAATCGAACCTGAGTTTTGATAATGACAAATGGTTCTAAGTTAAGTGCTATTGTCATTCTAACAAGTTGAATTGAGTGTGCAGGAAAGTCCAAAGTGATTTAGGCAAAGGAAAGTCCTAGTTGAGACTAGGCAAGTAGAAAGCTCTAGCTGTGATTAGACAACATAGTCCTTATTCAGGGAGCTAAGCAAAGTCTTGGCAAGTCGAGGACGTTGGGCAAAATCTTAGAGTTAAGGACACTAGGTGAAAATCTTAAGGGTTGTAGACACCAGGTGGAAGACTAGACGAGTTGGGGATCATATGTTCAGCATGAAGTCCTGATGACTCAGACATTGAGCAAAAGTTCAGATGATCTGGAGGACCGGTCTGACAAAAGGTAATCTTCCTGAGAGGAGTAGGTGAGGACGCATTCCCCAAAGAGGGAATAGTAGACGTCGGTCCGACCTAGAGTTTCAGTGAAACTCAAAGTCAGGACTGGACAGTCCGGAGGCTGTCAAAGTTACTTTTTATATACTGATTGCCTATTATTCTAACTTTGTTTTGTAGGAAGATTAACATTTTGCATGTTAGGATTTTACCTTGTTCGGTCGATCGAACGTCGGGATCAGTCGATCGAACCTAGAGATTTTGCCTAGATCGATTGATCGAACATCTGGATCAGTCGATCGAACCCCCAAGCAAAGAGATCAGATTTCAGCTCGCAATGAGGTTTTGATCGAGGGATCGGTCGATCGAACATGAAGGTTCGGTCGACTGAACGGTGGATAATTAGCGAGTTGATTGGACCAGATAAGCCAGCGAGGATAGTGGGATCAGTCGATCAAACGGCGAGATCAGTCAATTGAATGAAGGTCTCATCTGAAGTGGCAGGATTTGGACAGAAAGTCGGGCCGATATAGAAGGATCAGTCGACTGATCAGGGTAGATTGGTTGACTGATAAAAGTCAAGTTGCGAAACTTGATCCCGAGATTAGTGGATCGGATCAAGCTCAACTCGGCTATAAAAGAAGGCCTTGACCAACACTTCAGAACAGTGATTCAGAATGAATTAGAACGATCTTCTCTCGTGCGCGTTACTTAAAAGACGATTCTACAACGTCGTAACACTACTCTGACTACGACTACACAAAAGATCCAACTTTCCAAGTCGTCGGTAAACTTTGTATTATTGTAATACTTATACTTGTCATTATTGTACTGTATTTTAAAAAAAAAAATCCGAAACTATAGTGATTACCCAACGAAAGCATTTTCACTTATGAGCTTTGAAATAGGAGTCATTATAGGCTCCGATCTAAGTAAAATTACTTGTGTTTGCGATTATGTTTCTTTATTTCCGCTGTGCATTTTGTGTTTTGAGAAAAACATGAAAGTTGTTAGTACCCTAAGGTAGTTTTGATGTGATCAACCAAATCAGGTTAGGTCCTGTTGATATTTAACTCCTGTGTCTAAGTGTGCAAGAACTTAGGAACATAGGAAGTCGAGTAAAAGACGCAGCTAGCAAAAAGGACGATACGGAAGAGAGCTGACAGGCTCGATGCATCTGAGGGACGAGGTGTCGCGGAAGAGTACGCGGGCGGACGAGAAGAAGGCGCACGACGTTTCCGAGGGACGAGAAGTTGGAGCGGAAGATTACTCGAAGGCCAGAAGTTGGGTTCAGGTGAGCCCTATTCCGGATGACCGAGATCACCCAAGCGATCGGAGCCGAAAAGGAAGACCCAAACCAAGGCGAGCGGAACCCGAGCAGAAGACCGGGACCGAAAGTCAACAGGATGCTGATTTTCTTGGTCCGGGCGCCTGGACTCGCCCGGACTAGGATTTTTATCTGGATCACGTCAAACGCAATCTAATTTACATGGATAAAATTTTATCCCCCTCTAGGCGCCTAAACCCTTCCAAACGCCCCGACTAGGGCTATAAATACAGCTCTAGTCCTAAAAGCCAAATAACAACTTGTATACGAGCTTCTTTAGTGTTCTACGACTTTATGTACTTCCAACGCTTGTAAGAAGCTTCTTCCCCTATGACGAAAGGAGAATTTGAGTAGTGCTTCAAAGTCTTGGATTAACAACTTTCCCAGTTGTAACCAAGTAAAAAATCGATAGCCTTTTTCTTTTTGCATTTATCAATTCTTTTTTATACAAGTATCCTAGTATTTCAAAAGATTGAGAAATATTTGTTTGTTGTTATTGTGCAGACAATTAACCCCCTTTTGTTGGCCGCTAAGAGGTCTAACAAAAGCCACGAGCGTTATTCACTCCCCTCTGGCGCAACGATCCTACATGGACATATTTCCATAGAGAAGATAAAAAGATTAGTAAATGATGCAATACTTGGTACTTTAGAATTTGTTAATTTTGAGACTTGTGTAAACTACATAAAGGAAAAGCATACCAACAAATTAAAAAGGAGTGCTAAGGAGTATTAAAATATTAGAGATCATACATTCAGATATGTGTTATTTAGACATGAATTTGCATGATTCGAAATACTTTATCTCTTTTAAGCATTAAGTGCATTTAAAATATTTAAGGTTGAGATAGAAAAAATAGTGTAAAAAACAAATTAAATCGTGAGAATGAATAGAGGTGGAGAATACTATGGTAGATACACGAAGAGTGGAGAAACACTTGGTCCACTTGCAAAGTTTCTTCAAGAAAATAGCATTGTTGCCAAATACACCTTGCCTGGTTCACTAGACCAGAATCGCGTGGCTGAGAAAAGAAATCAAACTTTAATTGACATGATTAGGAGTATGCGCAACAACTCTTAACTTCATAAATCCTTGTGGACTGAAGTTTTTAAAACGACCATGTGTATATAATAAATCGAATTCCAACTAAGGTTGTTTCAAAGAAGTCAATTGACTTGTGGAAAGTAGGATGACAATAGGTCAGGTTCGGATTGAATTTCATATCCTCTGTCCCTATATCCATCAATATCGAGTATTCATCTCCATACCCATTAAAAAATTGGATATTTTCTATACTTATAATTTTTATTCTTTCCATCCAATTATCATCATTCAACAAAAACTATATATATATATATATATATATATATATATATATATATATATATATATATATAGATTAAAAAAATTATCATCCCCAGTGGAAAGGTTAGAAACCGAGTTTGCAATATATACACATTTTGTAATCATTGTCTGAAGTAAGACTTTATAACCCACACAAAAAAAAGAAACTAAAGACTATAAGTCGATATTTCATTAGATATGCCAAAAAGTCAAAATGATATATATTTTACTCTCAATCTCAACACTAGAATTGTCGAATTAAGAAATACAAAATTTGTTGAGAATGACTTGACTAGTGATAGTGATCATGGTTGAGACATAACTTCTAAGAAGGATCACATTAATGATCGGCCACTTTGTTTAAGTTATGGATGGATTGTCATTCATTCCTTTCAAGCATAAACAGGTGTTAAATAACCAATAGAGGAGATTCTATAAAATATAGATGGAAATCTAGTCGATAAAATTGATAATGAGGAATAACAAGAAATTGTTGAACCGATTAAACAATAAGTTCCACAAGAATATAACTTAAGAAGATTTATTGGAATAAGAAAATCAATAATACCTAGTGACTATGTTGTATATCTGCAAGAATTAAATTTTAATTAATGTTGAAGTCAAAAATGATCTTGAAACATTTTCACAAGTCATGGCCTATGAGTTGTAGTGAATCAAAATTTTGGTATAATGCTAGGAAAGAAGAATTAAATTGTATGACATCAAATGGAGTATAGAATCTTGTTGAGTTGCCTGATGGTGTAAAAATCATAGGATGTAAATGAATCTTCAAAACAAAGGACTTATTAGGCAACATTGAGAGATATAAAGCAAGATTCATGGCTAAAGGATTCAGAGTAGGAATCAACTACAAAGAGATGTTTTCTCCAGTCTCTAAGAAGGATTCTTTTCACATTATTATGACATTGGTTACACATTTTAACTTAAGGTTGCAACAAATAAATGTGAAAACATCGTTTCTTAATGGAGATCTAGAGGAAGAGGTTTATACAAAGTAACCAAAAAGATTTTCCTATAGTAATGGTGAGCACTTAGTATGCAAGCTTAAGAAATCTATATATGGATCTCTTCATTTGGTTTATTAGAGAATGTCATGGGATCAATGTATATACCAGAAGGTCAGTGGGAGCAAGATTTATTTCTTTATTCTCTATGTGGATAATATTTTACTTGCAACCAATTATAAAGGTTTACTATATGTAGTAAAACAATTCTCCTTTAAAAACTTTGATATGAAATATATGAGTGGTGCATCTTTTGCCATTGACATTAAAATACATAGAGATAGATTTCAAGGAATCTTTTGTCTGTCTAAAGAAACCTATATCAACAAAGTTTTAGAAAGATTTCAGATGAAAAATTCTTCACCAAGTATAGCTCCTATTGTGAAGGATGACAAATTCAATATGGATCAATATCTAAAAAATGACCCTGAAAGGAAATAAATGAAAAACATTTCTTATGCTTCTGTTGTCAAAAGCTTGATGTATACTCAGGTCTGCACTAGATCTGAAATTACATTTACTATTGGTATGTTGGACAAATATCAGAGTAAACCTATCTCCATAATCCATTTCGGGCTTAGAATTGTGGATTCTATTTATAGGTCATTGAGGGTATATTATGACAATTCGACTGTTGTCTTTATGACTAAGAACAATAAAAGTGGAAGTCAAACTAAGCATATTTAAATTAAGTATCTAGCCATAAAAGAACGTGTTTGAGATAAGATAGTGGTTAATGAATACATTAGCACTGAATTGATAATTGTTGATCCTTTGACTAAAGGCATACTATCGTTGAAATTTAGGGCTCATGCAAAAAGAATGAGACTTGGTTCTTATGTAATTTTTGTTGGTAAAGTAATTTGGTTATCAATGAAACATACTTATGATATTTTCTCATATTTATTTATGTATACATACACTAATTTGAGAAATACCATTAAAGTTGGGCCTTCATTAAACATAAGGTTTATTTATTGAGATACATCGGTTGAGAAGCATGATGCATTGTGATACATGAAAGACAATACTCATGTTTAAAGAACCTATCATCATGATTCGTATATCTTGTCCACTCATTTAGTGAATGATGAGATATATTCATGTAAGTGGGAGAATATTGAAAAGATTTTATTTTGATTACAAATCTTACCTTATTAAGTGACATAAGATTTTATTTATACATAATCTTTTGTCTTAATTAAGTGTAAGATTTAAATGTGAATAATTAATCAAAATCTTATCTTAATATGCATATCATATCTTTTAATATTGTATGATTATCTCATCATGACTTATCACAATCTTAAGGATTTATTCAATAATGATAACGAATTTCTATAAATGCAGCCTTTTAAGAATAATAACACAAGTGAAGTTTAAGGTGTTCTTCAAAATATTAATGGCTAAAGGTAACAATCAATTCTTTTTCCGCATTTAATAAACATTTAGTTATTATGTTTATTTAGTACAAAGTATGATTTAAATTCTTACAAACTTAACTCGACTTTGTTACTTTATATAAAAAAAAAAAAATCTTAAACAATACAAAGTTTAATTTAATTTGACTCATTTACAATCCTATCCGTTTAGCTAGTTTAATTTGAAGAACATCGTTTAAGCAAAAAAAAGAACGTAAACTCTTGGATCGAAGGAAGATACCCGCTCAAAATAGAGCCCTAATGTAGGGTCTTCGACGGTGAGAATATGAGAAAAGAACTGGAGAGAAGAGACAGAGACAACAGGTAGAGAGAAAGAAAAGAGCGTACAGGGAGAAGAAAGAGACCTCTCTCTTTGTTTCCTTTGTTTTTTAATTGATTAAATAAAATTTTTAATCTCCAAAACTGAAATTTTTCAAGAGAAAAGTGAGACATACGGGAGAGGATGGGAAGAGTAAAAGAAAGAAGAAAGAGAGCTTTCTCTCCCTATTTTTCTCTTTTTTTCAACCAATTAAATAAATTATTTAATTTCAAAGACTAAAATTTCTTAAAAGGATCCGAGTTGATAAAAAAACAAGAATAATTAGATCAGATAACATTTAATCTAAGGTGACCAATTTAATTTTACAGAAATTTTCTTTTGACAGTGACTGTGAGGGTAAATCAATCCGCTAACATTCTTAAGTCCGCTATCCATTAAAAAGAAAAATTCTTATTAATATGTCACAGTTAAGTCTCGAACTTTAAATCCTTGATTTATTACTGGAGAATCTAATCATGACACTTTACTCGGGACGATTTGAGTTGATGAAAGAGTCTGAGCATGTGATTATCTGTATTTATGTCAAATTTCAAGTTGACCATAAAGTCTCAGAAAATTATTTAATTTTCATTAGAAATTACCAACCAGATCTGTTTACTGTGTCAATCAATTTGAATAATTTATGCGTCATGATAGATCGATCTAATAGTTCTTTAATTAATTTTCAGGGATAATTCAAAAAATAATCCCACGATCAGATGATTTATCAACATAGAAGATATTAGTTAACACACATTTCCACAATTGCATACGAACATAAGATTTAGATAAAAAAGGACTAATTTAACATTATTTGTGATGACTTATTGGAAGAGACACAAAAATAGGCTTTCAAAAAGATGACTACTTGCATAAATTTATGAAAAAGTAATTACTTATTTTCACGGGATGTCGAGTTCGTTAGAGGATAACAGACTTATTACAATAGGATAAGAGATCAATTCCCGACATGCGCATGTTCTTAAGGAAAAAAATTTCTCCCAACTCTAACTAATTTGACAGTTGACTATAAGTTGACATGTTGATTTACCTGTCTTAACATAACTTAGGAATAGACTGTGAGGGTTATTTAGAGTGAGCGTAATCAATTTTATTACAACAATAAAAGAGCAAATACTTTTGATTTAACGATAAAGAAGAAAGAAATATTCGAAGAAGAGTATGATGAAATGTAGAAATCATCTGTCATGCAAGCTGAAGCCCTTCGATTTTAATTAAATCCTTGAATTGAAATTACTACCGAACCAAACCGAATTGGTCCACATTTTGTTAGGCTTTCAAAACTTCCAATAACATTCAAATAACCTCTTTCAAAAAGTCTTCGCTATTAGATTTATTACACATTGATTTTTTATAATTTTTTTTATTTAGTTTACTCTTTCATACTCAAAATCCGTCCTGGGATTTCAGATCTAGAGAACTTTTTAATATGTTTATAAATAGAAAGAGACGATATTAATTATGATTTAATTAAGAAAAAATAATTTAGACGGTGATCTAAATTTATAGTTTTCATTATCTATAAGTTCATAAAAATTATTTCAAAGATTTTTTAAAATCATTAGAAAAAAGTGCAAATCGTGTTTTTTAATTTTGGTTATTTATAAATATTTTCATCCTTTAAATAAATAAATACTGATTTTCAATTCATTTTCTTTTAATAATTTGTGATGCACAAAATTCCTGAAGATTTATGGACCAAGGCAAACATAAAAGATGAATTTTTTTATTATATAATAATAAAAAAATAAATAAATAAGGACGGACGATAAGTGCTGCGACCGGAACACCCAATGCCACGTGAGCCGCGCGTGGGCCCGGAGGCGGATAAGGAGGTGTTGCACTTTTCCGCGCCGGTCTCGCACTCCTCACCACGAACCGCGGCCCGCTTCGGCCTACCTTCGCTATGCGGACGTTCTCACAGATGGACGACCTCGCGCCAGCGTGCTCCCTGCCTCCTCCTCGAATCTCTGCCGTTCGCTTCCATCATCGACGACCTTGATTCCCGAACCGAACGGAGGATCCGTCCCCGCACGTCAACAAATACGCGTCGCCCCCGCAGGGAGACGCCTCGACCGGCGCGGTAGCTCGTGTTCATGTGGCCAGATTTGAGCCAACTCCACAGTCCCAAAAGCGATCTCCTCCACTGCCTTTATACCACGTGTCACGCCGACCTTCCTTTTTCGTCCCCATATAAACTTACCTTCTAAAAGATTACCCTACATGTATCCAAATCGTAATTGGTGAATCCATGTCGAGCCCACCAACGCTCAAGCAGGAGTCAGAATGGAGTACGGTACAGCTAAGTACGCGTAGCGTGTTCTTATTTCGTGTAGAACTATCGAGTTCTTCCCTCCTTTATATTTTATACATTTTTTTTAATTTTTGGAAATAAATAAAATTAATTCAAAGAAGCCCACAAGAAATGGTAGTGGCTGTGATTCCTCCGTGAGCGAGTGAAACCGAACTGGGCTTCGCCCTCTTCCTCCTCCGCCAATCTCCTCGATCGGAGCCTCTGCGATCGCCATTGTCGGCGGAAGACGAGTTCCGCATCTGGCTCTCGCCGAGGAATTCCAGCTTCGAGCAGTTCGTGTGAAGCATAGCCGGATTTGGGGACGATTCGTTGGCGTTCTTCGCCCGGCGCGGTGGCTTCCTGAGGTGAGACGCAGGCGATTGGATTCAGTTTTCAATAATCGAATCTGAGATATTTCGGGTTTTTCCCCCCTCGTTCAGTGATGTAGATTTGTTGATGCATGAGGTATTTTGGGGAGGATGGAGGATTTTATGGTCGATTTGGTGATTCAATTCCTCTGGAAGATTTAGGTTCTAAAAATGGAGGAACAACAATCTCCCAGAGAAGAGTTGGTCGTAAAGGTGGTGCTGCTTATGGATCGGTTCCGTTTTTGTGGATTGTTCTTAGATGTTCTTCGTTCTTTGTCTGACTTGTTGTGGTTGGGTTGCAGGTGAGGAAGCCGTATACTATTACGAAGCAGAGGGAGAAGTGGACGGAGGAGGAACACAACAGCTTCCTTGAAGCTCTGAAGCTGTATGGGAGGGCATGGCAACGAATAGAAGGTTTGTGTTGTTGCTAATTGACAGAAGTTAGAATTCTCTGTTATTTAGTGGATTAATTAATATCAGTTCAATACTATAATTTTTTTGTTCATGTTTGGGTTATGTTTGTCACACAATATGCTTGGGGAACGCCTTTTTGTCTGATATGGCCTTCCTAAAAGGTATGGTGTCATCAGCTTCAAAGCACAAGTAGCCATAAATATTCTAGAGGATGATCTCTAGAATTAGTTGGGCAAAACCCAGAGACCTGAATTATACAAAATCTAAAAGACATGTCTTACATGGTTTCTATATATCTAAGTGAAGATTTAGCTTACTTCATGGAAGAAGATGAGATCTTAACTATGGGTAACATCTCATCTAACTAATCTCCTCGCAAACAATTAATTAATAATTTGATTTGTTTTTTCCTTTATTTATTGTATTACTGGTAGAAATCAGCATCTTTTCGGTGCACTTTTCTTGTTTCTTTTTTCCCCTTCAACTCCTCCTTTCTTCTTCCCTCATATTGGTCATCCAAGTAGACAAGGCATTTATATAATTACCATGACTTGAACTCTGTGCAATTAGTTAAGGTTTAATAGTAAATTATATTAAAAAAAAACTATCACTTTCAACAAATTCATTCCCATATTCTAATTTTAACAAATCTGTTCCTAAACTATTTGAATTATTAACAACTTTGTTCCACCATTATAGTTGACACTAATTTTTAGGTGATGGCTTTAGTGCCTTTGGTGTGGTCAAATTACTGACTTCCTCAGGTGTAATGGAGCCAAGTCAGAGCCGTGCTTGGCTGTGTCGAAGTTCAATCTCTTTGAGCTCAAGTAGAGATATTTTATCTTCCAATTCAATTATAATATTAATTTAATAAATCAGAAACATATTAATTTCTTAAAGTTTTTTTTTACATATTATAAGTTATTTAAATTTATAAAAAATAACAAAGTAATATATTGCTTTTATGTATTTGAATAACATATAAATAAATAAAAATATAGTTATACAAGTTAAAAAAATAAGTTTATTGATAAATTATTCATTAATAGTAACAAGTCAAGCTCACTAATATAGTTTGTTTCATTTTTCATATGTTATATGCTAATGAATAAATATAAATGAGCTCTTATAGAGCTGAACTTAAGTTTACTCATGAATGGCTTAGACAATCGATCATTTTTGGTTGCATATGACATGACAATTATTTCCAAGTAAATCAAATTATCATATTTATGGTAGGGTATAATTGCTAAAATAAAATTAAATAGGTTGTAACATATTTGTTAACATTGCAAGATGGAGAATAATTGTAAAGGTTGGGTATTTTTAGTGAAGTTTAATATACATATAAGCAGTCTATTTCCAGGATTTGACTATTTTATTGAAGTCTAGTTAGTACATTTGTAGTTTGCTCAAGCCCGATTTGTTTGTCAAATTTTATGGTTCAATTCCTGATTCCTGTTACAGATCACATTGGTACAAAGACTGCAGTACAGATTAGAAGTCATGCGCAGAAATTCTTCACCAAGGTAAATGCTCTTACGAAATCACTTTCCAACATATTTTAGAGTAGAGTTCAGAGTGATTTGTCATGGAAATACTGCAAGTTGTAACGGGTTCAGTGTCATTGACTGATTCTATCCTAGAGTGCTATTTGTGAAAAAGGGTATTCCATGGTTTGTATGCAATTGCAACTAGGTCAACGCGAGAGTCGTGAATCGTAGAACCTAGGTCGTGTGAACTACCTAGGACTCAAACTGGAATACTCTAACAAATCTTCTCCACCTGCTTAGAGAAGAAAAGGCAGGCTAGCCATGCACATGGTTTCAACCCACGTAATCACAACACCTCAAAGTATGATCCTTGTTGATGTCGATGATTAGAAACTCTTTAGGATGAATCCTCACAACCGTTTGCTGTTCTCTCTCCAACTTTTTTTTTTCATCTTTGAGAAGATCCTGTTTTACGTGTGATTCTCTTGAATAAACCCCACATCATCTCCTTGATGGGACATGTTTGTGCAATACAAAAGCTTTTAGGCATTACACAAATAAGTATATTTATAAATCTAGCAGTTATTTCATGTCCCAATCTAAGATTATGGTTGTCTGCACAGTGTCCATTGAACTCTATTCGATCATCAGCTCCATCCTACATTAACTAATAATTAAAGCAGCCCATGTAATTGTTTAACTCCTTGCCATTGACCTCCTCTTCCATCTCATCTCTTTAAGTGTTCTAGTCTCGTATCTTGACATTGTTTAGGACATCCACTTGACATCTAGTTCATGACACATCTTATCAGCAGTTTGGCCTTGCCGGAGGGCTGAGGCTGATATCCAACTTAGCAGTTACACTACTCAATCCTGATTGCTTCTGTTTTGCGAATGATAAATTTTGGCAATGATATATATATATATATATATATATATATATATATATTTGAATGATTCATGTAATGATTTTCCTAGTTTTAATTGCTAGATTGGTAGTTATGATCATGTTGAACTGTGTTTTTGGTTTGCTTTTTTGTTTTGATTGGTTTCCTTCTTTTCTTCTGTGACTGACACAAGTCGATTTGCAGCTGGAAAAAGAAGCTCTTTCAAAAGGTGCTTCCCCAGGCCATGTCCATGACATAGACATACCCCCTCCACGTCCTAAAAGGAAGCCAAACTATCCATATCCAAGAAAGACAACCACAGGCTCCCTTTCACCCTCTGGGGAAGAAGCAGCAGCAGGCAGCAAACCACCAAACCCTATTTGCTTGAAAAATGATGCAAACAAAGAGGTACTTAATATCCGCCGTGTCAATAAACACACTTCATCTCTCAATTTCACCATTGAGTTTTACAGTGGGGCTTCCTTTTCCTGCAGAAACTTAAAGTTAAAGAGAATACTGAAAGCGGTAACTCCTCAGTAGTCCTTAACATTGCTCAGCATGGGTTGTCTGCATCTATATCAAACAAGGGTTCAACTAGTCCCGTCTTAATGGAATTTTTGCCTACAGTTAGAAGTTTGAAAGAGAATGTTGCAGTTGATAACCCCGTATTGCCTATCAATACATTCAACGAGGCAACTTTGGTGTATCAGGGGAATGTACTCATCCAAGGAAGTTGCATGAGTTCAAATAACAACATTGTAGACGTTGAAGGTAGCATATCAAATTATCATGTTTCATCGATCAAACAGGCACACTCTGTCGGCATTAACAGAAGTAAAGAGAAGAATGAGCAAACCCTCACAAGCAGTGATCAGCCAGGACCTGCAGCAGCTGTTAGTCCATCAATGGGCCTTAAACATTCTCCTCTGCTGCAACTCCAGCACAATCTGGCCTTAGGCTTACAGCATCAGTTCTCACCAGTCGTCCAATACAACAACCAACGTGAATCTTGTGATGCTTTTCTGAACATGTCATCAGCATTTTCAAATCTTATCATTTCTACATTGCAACAAATTCCATCAGTGCATGCTGCAGCAAGTCTGGCAGCATCGTACTGTCCATCTGTTGAGGTGGACGGCCACCTTTATTTGAATCCAGAAATACAAGGTGGAGAACCTTCAGCGAGGGGCATGAAGCCGTCTCCAAGCACACCATCTTTAGTCACTGCCACCATTGCAGCTGCAGCTGCCTGGTGGGCAGCACAGGGGATCATGCCATGGTGTACCCCCCACCTTTCGCATGTCTTTCCATCACCTCCTGCAACTGAAGTCCCTCCAACTGCAGAGACAATGCAAGTCCTTCCACCGTTGGCTGTGGAGATGATGCAAGTTCCAGTAGCACATCAATCTGAGATTCTAAAACCACCACAATCCTCTCCTAAGCCAGTATCATCATCTCCTAATGATGCAAGTGCAAAGGGTGAAAACTCTGAATTCTCTGAGTTGAACCAAGCCAAAGCTAACAGACTGCAGTGCATAGTAGCTAGTGAAAACACTATACCAGACGAGCTTGAGACAGATGAAGATAACAAAACCAAACGTTTCATTGGCGAAGCTAGAGACAGAAGCAATGGAGTGATGGGCCAGTCTTGGATGCCAATCTCTGAACAGGTTCTCATGCGTTTCTTCTGTTTTTGTAACTAGTAGTCACATATGAGCATGTACTTTGCTCTAATCGACATGCCTATTTTTTTGTCAGAATCATACTACATTTGGAGCGTCCCTTGAAAGACGACCATATGACTCTGCATTGCATACTGGAGTTGCACAAACAAAGGTGAGCAAGATAAGGAAACTACACTTCCAGTTGATCGTTTACACCTACAAACTAAGGGAAACCTCCACGCGAAATCTGTGCGAAGATTGTTCATTTTATCTTCACACGACTTCAAGTGAAAGTTCCCTTTGTGTTAGTTTTGACTGCAAACTGATCTCTGCTGTCTGCAATGCTTTGCGAAGGGAGGGGTACCAACTAAAGTGAACGACAACAATCCAGACACAAGTTCTTCGAATAATTTCAAACACGGGAACTTTAAGGCGAGCCAATCAGTATTTAAACCATACAAGAGGTGCTCAGTGGAAGCCAAGGAGAACAAAACAACCAGAGAGGAAACTGGTAACAAGAGGATATGCCTACCAGAGGAAGCTTGAACGTAGAAACACAGTATAAGGAAAAACAGCAATGCATTTCTTGTGGTTTGATTCATCATATGCCTATGAATTTTGATAAGCATCAATGCAATAGTTCTTACATGTAATTTATATTAATTTAGTATTTTGTGGGACTAAAATAAATCTATTGAAAATACTTGTGTACTAAGACAAAGGCTCATATTTTTTACCTACAGAACTTCTATTCCTATTTAATCTGATTTCATATATTAATAACTACTTAAAGAATCACTGATTCCAGTAGCTTCAAATTTTTAAACGAACATTGATTTTGCTAATAGATTCACATCTTCATTAGAATAAATAAACTATTAAATCTACAAAAAAAACACTAGATTTTGTAAGCCTCTCTATCATTAAGTACATAATATTCTTTAAATTAATTGAAATTAAATGCTCAACACCTGCAACACCTGCAACATAGAAAGAATTATCTTGCTGAATAGATTTCCGACGAGGTAAACATAACGCTGCCTGAACAAAGTTGTGATCACTGTGCGCTTAAAGTTAGGTACCAATGGATAAACCACTAGTGGCAGCTACAGCTTGGCAATCACAAATAAGATAAGGGTAGTGCCACAGTAGGTCAAGACCAAATACTAGAAGGAATGACCTATGGCTCAAATGTCTTCGGACCATATATTCATGATGAAACAAACAGTGTGCGTTCCACAATGAAATACGAATGGAAATACAAAACAATGCATTGCAAGTGTTGTGTGCATCATGAAAGTCCAAGGATTTGCTTAGACAACACAATTTTAGACTAGAAAGCATTGCACCCAAACAACTGACATGACATTGCAGCTACTGAGCTTATTCTCGGCATGACTTTGCATTCATGCTGATACAACTCACCTTTGGGTATTCATTATGATCTCTTAACACACCATACAACTTCAATCCTGAATCAGTAGGTAAGAATTCAAATTCTACTCATTGGCAAGAAAATCATGATTTCTTGCCTTATTCTTAGAATGCTCCCTTGGAAATTATAGACACATCTTAAAGCCAAAGAATGGATTTTTTTTTTGAGTGGATTTTACTCCATTTGTTCCCATAAACCTAAGGATCTCATTCGACAAAGTGATAATAGATTTCTGTTATAATCAAACAGGCAACTATTCTACAAAAGCCTAATCAAGAAAACTTCTTAAGGCATGGATTAAAAGTAAATTTTCAAGGAATTTATACACATCTTAAGCCAAAGATTGAATTTGATGAGTTTACAAGATTAAACATGAAGGTTGTAAGGACTGCATTGCATCATCATCTTGGAAACATTGTGTATATTTTATTCCATTTGTTCTCCATAAACCTATGGATCTGCATGAAGAAGATTGGAAAAGACCACTCTCACAACAAAGTGAACTCAAGCTGATAACAGATTTCTGCTATAATCCAATGGGCAACTGCTCATGGATTAAACAAGAAGCTTGCAAGGAATTTATAAAGATCTTAAAGACAAAGATGGGCTTGATTGAGATTACAAGGATTTCATCAGAAACTCAACCACATTGTGTGAATTTTATCCCATTTGTTCTCCATAACCTAAGGATCAGCAGGCAGATTCAAAGCGCTACTCATTCAACAAAGTGAAATCGGAGCAGATTCCAACTGCTCCACAAAAACCTATTCGAGAAAACTTCTTCTGGCACGGATCGGAAAAAAAAAACAAACGCCGGTAGATTGATTCCAGGTACCTGGAGTATGTTCTCGGCGTACGTGATCTGGGATTGGGATCACAGCTGTCCTTCAGGGGTTCGGGGGACGAACGGGAAGGCGATCCACTGGAAGCCCTAATTCAGTAGGAATTTAAGGCTGGTTGTTCCGGCGAAATGGCCATCGCTCCGAGGGAAGTAATACGAAACGCGGCCCAGGAAGGCCCATCGACTGGATTTGTTTGGGCTTTATGCGCTTTCGGCCTAGTCAACTTAA
The DNA here is from genome assembly GCF_018446385.1 of Zingiber officinale. NCBI lineage: Eukaryota > Viridiplantae > Streptophyta > Magnoliopsida > Zingiberales > Zingiberaceae > Zingiber > Zingiber officinale. The sequence continues at coordinate 144,297,859 of NC_055989.1, forward strand.
ATAAAAATATTTTTTTTATTTTTTTGATAATTTTAAGATTTAAGATTTACGGTTCATCTGAAACATAATTTAAATATACTGAAGTTGACTTTTGAGATATTCATAAAATAAATAAACTTGAACATTAATGAATTTATTTCATTAATATTTATGAACGAGGTTAATAAATTAATTATAAATCTATTTTTTATTAAATACATCAATTTTATGAATATTTATAATTCTAAAATATTTATAATTTAGTTAAAATAAAAAATATATAAATTGTATAAATAAACATTTAAATTAGAACAACAATATCATTAATTAAGCACGATAAAAAAACACAATCTCAACTTAAACTCGATAAGTTTTTTAGATTGAGACTCAATTCAACTCGTTTATACTCTTATTAGTATTAGGTCAAATATAGTCGCATGAGGTGTGATTCACGATTCATTATGTCATTGACCCCGGGGGTGGAATTATATATTGATTTAATATAGTCGGCAATATAATATAATTAATAAGTACAATATGAATTATAAAATTTTACAAAAAACTATTTTTGAGATTCAAATTTATGATCTCTAGCTCATACAATAATAATTTTAACAATATGTCAATGCTAACAATGTGTCAATGCTCCCCTTCTACCATATAATATAATTAATAAAATAGAAAATAAAAAATCTAATAATTATAAAGTATCATAAAATAATTATTTTATGATGATACTATTCAAACCTCATATTTAAAACTTATGTATAATAGTTTCATTATCAACTGTGAAAAATATATCATCCTCTCTTTCGACAATAACATTCTAGGCAATAAAATTATCATTTATTCAATCCTCATTTATTCGATTTTACAATTTATTGTTCATAATTATCAAAGTAGTAAAACTCTCTCTATAGTCACAATCACAGTCGATGGAGAAGCGATTGATTCATGAGCAATCGCGTCCTTGCCTGATAAGGTAGTGTCTGTATCACTGCTTAGTAGGGTAGCGGCTGCTCGGGAGGCTACCATGTCACTGCCACGCTAGGCAACGATAGCAACTACGTCATTGCCTTGAAACTTTTTTGTTAAACAGAAAACAAGTTTAGGATTATCTTTGAATAGAATTTCTGGTACCGAGAAGGAAGGAGATGACCAAGAAGTTTAGGTTTAGAGGTAAAAAATTAAATCAATTCAATAATATTAATATGTTTAATTAATTAATATATAAATATAATGACACAAAATATTAATGTCTTGTTTAAATTCACAACTATGCAAGTGGACCAAAATAGGAAACGGATCGGAGGCGCGTTCGCGCTCGAAAGCGGCATTCTCACTTACTCCAAGATTCAACTGCAGGATCTAACCTAGGTCTCTACTCCCTACGGACCGAGGTATACGCCTCATCAGTAGCACCACTTTCGCTTCTACTATCTATTTCTCATTGTAAGAAAAATTGCTAGCATTTACCGTAGCTGAAATTCAAAGTTTTAATCTTTGATTATCCGTTGCATGGCCTAATTGCACTTTGCTATGAGACTAAAAGCATCTCCAATGCAAGTTTTTTAAAAAGTTTGTAAAGTTAAAAAAGCTCAACAAAAAAGCTCGAATATGAAGATAAACTTTGAGATTTTTAGTTCAAGAGTAGGTTTGATTTTTCAAACCTACTTTTTTCTCTTAAAGATGAAGCTATTAATCATTGAAAAAATAATATTACATGTTTGACTTTTTAAAACCATTAAATATTTTATATAATAGTTAAATTATTCATTTTTCTTTTAAAAATAAATATATTTGATAAATTAAAAAAATACAAATGATTATAATTAAATTAAAATTCATAAGTTAATTAAATATTAAATAAAAATTATAAATTAAATTAAATTAACAATCATAAGTTCATAAATTTATTAATTAAAAATTAAAATAAATTAAATTAAAGATGAGAAATAATTTAAATATTAAATAAAAATTATATAGAGAAATTAAATGAAAAAATAATAAATAAAGATATGTGATTTATAATGTAGGACCTACAAAAAAAAATTGTATGGAGATTTTTTGATTGTGGAGAGAATAGTAGATTTTTTTATTTTTGATGTGGTATATTGAAAATTAAAAAAAAAAAAAAAAAATTATGAAGAGGTTTAACTATTGAAGATGTCCTAAACTAAACTGAATTATGAATTGTTTACGTGACAATCCCCAGAATAATCATTATTGCTTGCTTTCACGAGGAGGCCGCATCGTCCCCCCACAAGGGCAATGCCACAACATCCCCAACCACTTCCATTTATCTTCTCCACGGCGTTGGTCATGCTCTTTAATAGTCTTCACCATTTGATGGTAAGTTAACATTTATATCCATCAATGTCAACGACAACATTACAAGCACAGAGAGCACATCAAGAGAAAGAGAAGGCCTTACTAATTCAACTCCTCGCTTCACATGTGATGAAGAAGATGGTGACTCATGTGAAGCTTCAGAAATAGTCTTCTTTTTCTCAATTCAGGAAGGAAAAGGAAAGTGTCAAGGCCCTCCTCTAGGTCTGCTGCCTTCTCCACTGGGTTTTTGAACTGCACTACTTGATATGTTTATGGATATTTGGATGTGGTAAATAACTATGGTCAATAAACAACATCAGATTTATAGACTATTCTAACAAGTAATATATTGTTAAGGCACCAATTCAATCCATTCAATGTAATTATTCTATTTTTTATGAATTAGTAAATTTGAAATATTCACTCCAATAGTTACCAACCCAAGTTGGGCTCGGCAAGCTGAGATGGTGGACCGAATAGATCAAGCAGAGCAAACTATTGAACAAAGACATGGGTTGGGCAAACTAGTGGAATCCGGCTAGATGAACTAAGCAGGCCGATTTTAGTTTTCCCTTGTCTATTTATCTATAACATTCCTATAAATTGTTCTCATCTGTTATATTCCTATTCTCCTTCATTCCATGAACCTAACACACCACTATGTTACAGTACCTGGGGAAATTCAATTGTTAAGCTGCATCCAGACTTCTGCCAAATATCATTCAAATATTATTCAGGGAAACACCAATGGACAAGAGAGAGGTAAAATATTGCATGTGTATCCATTTTACAGACAGCAAATAAACAGAAGAACTTCCTTAGATTCCATCAATAATAAACAGAATTATCACAGATTTTCTAAACAAGTCAATGAGTGGTACGCAATGATCATTCTGGAATAATATTAGCAGGCTAAGTGTCAGTTCGTACTTAGATTTTACAAAACAAGATTTTGACAAAAGCAAAACAACATATTTGCTATAAGGAGATGCTTTGGCTAATTAGGAATATGTGTTAGATTTATCATACACACACAAAAAAAAGATCAACTGCAACCATTTTTCACAATGAGTGAATTGATCTGAATTTTCTACCAAATGATGAATAATACAGCTCTTGCATAAACTTATGACACCCAAGTTAAAACAGATTCTGTACGACCATGAACATACCTACAAATACTCTCTTGTAAAATGATGATCACTTGGCCTATCTACTGCTTGGCCATCCTATCATCAGCATGGTTTCTACGTCTTCTGAATGCTCTTCTCGAGTGTGACAATATGCACCATTTTCTTGGGCAGGAGCTCGCTTCAACAGAGGTTCTGACTTGCACTTCACATGTATGAATCATTAGATTTAAGTTTCTTGTCGAGGAAAAATATTATCGGTAATTCAAACTGTCAGTCTTGTATTGTTAGAGGAACTTGTAGTGGTTAAACGAGTGGAACAGTGAAATGCAATGCAAGAGAATTTGCTTTTTATTATGATACCTGTTCACGTAATGATGCATTCTCATTCAGAAGAGTTTTCTCCTGGAGTTGAGTGGTGAAACCAAATGTTATTTTGATAATAATATGTCAGACATAAATATGTCTAGGCAGCACGATTTGATTGTAACTTACATTCTCCTTTAGTTGCACAATTTGCTCCTCCAACATTGTTCTCTGTAAAAAGATGACATATAGTTTTTTAGATGTGTTGATTATATTGAAAGTTGAACAAGTGACAGTCGTGAATTACTTTTTTTCCCTTTACTCTACTTAAGCTTTTCTCTAATTGAGCCTCTAGTTCATTCAACTCGTCGATTGAACATGATCCCAAATTTTCACCCAGGAGCTTCCTGCAGCAAATGCTTGTTTAGGACAATTGAGTTTTGCATCAATCACAAGAGTTTTATAGAAAGAGGAAAAAGCCAACATTTATCACCTTTTTTGCGCTTCAAGGTGTTCTATCTTCTTTGACATGTTTGTGGCTTCACACTTCCATTGCTGCTTGCAAAATTGGTAACATGATTTGAGACTATTGAAGCAATTAACAAAGTAATATAAAAATGTACTTATGGCGCACAAATACTTCCTTTTACCACTTCATTCATTTATTTGTTTGGGATGTAGATGAATCTTTTTTGTTGACAAAATGGTTGTAAGTGGATCCTAATATTGTATACATATAACTAGAATTGTTTCCTCTTTTGTAATTCTTAACCACTATTGGAATTAAGCTACTCAACTTTGAATCCTTTCAGTCTTGGATTAGCCATCTAAACTATGAGAAGTAGCTCAATTAAACATCCAGTTTTAACTGATGGGAAAAAATAGTCTTGTAATACCTACCTCCATGCTCCTTTCTGTTTCACTGCTATTGATCTCAACTTCTTTCACTTTCGCCATATACCTGTCAATTGTATTCTGTACACTGAAAATTAAGAGAAATAAAGAGAGGGTTACTATATGACTCTGATTGGTATAATTCTTTTGAAATGTATGGTTATCCTTAGATGATATGTAAAAATTCCAATTGTGTAGTTCATGCACTAAAATCACAATGACCAGTTGAATCAATCGGCCTTAATCTTAGACGTTTCTAATGAAGTCACTAAAATGTTGTAGATTGCAACTATAAGATACGGTAGAGATCTAGATCAATTTGTGGTCAAGTCTTGCCTTTAGGACAGAGAAATCACTTCAGGTTCTTTCTTAACCTCTTTTTGGGAGATATAGTTATCACCTCACGATGTCTCATTACTTATGTGTCTTTTTCTGTACTTAACGGTAAAAGTACCTTTTTCAATATTTTATCTTACATTTCTTTACCATTGGGTAAGAGCTGTCTTATCAACTTTAAGAAATATTTTTATTAGATTCATAACCTCTAACCATCTCACTTGTAGATTTCATTAGATCCATTGCTATTGAATATTGATTTACCTACTGCTCTCTCTCTCAAAAAAAAAAAAAAAAAAAAAGTTAGCGTACCTCCATTATAAATTAAATTGCTAATTTTATTTTCTTCAAAAGTTTGAGCTCATCTTTAATGAGATTGTCATTCTCTTGTACAACAAGAACAAGCCTTATCCCATTAGTAGAGTCGCCTATATGGATTCTTCTATGCCATTGAACTCTATCACCTACTATATCATCATTTATATTTAAATAAATTTTATTTTATTTTATTATTGCTAACCAAGTATGTTTTGATCTTCCTCTTCCTCGTTTAATATGCATAGTTTCCCATTGCCTAATTGGTCATCTAAGAATATGTTCGTACCATCTTAAACATGTTTCCAGTAGTTTTCCCTCAATAGATGCAACCCCAACTTCGGCTATAATATTTTCATTTCTTATCTTGTCCATCCTTATACATCCACACATCCACCTTAACATGCTCATCTTTACAACTTTCATCTTTTACTCGTGTGCTTGAATCATAACCCAACATTCAATTCGATATAATATAGTGCAAGTCTAATCGCCGTTTTGTAAAACTTTCCTTTAAATCTTAGAGGTATTTTACAATCACAAAGAACACCTAATGTTTTTTTCCCATTTCAACCATTCTGCTTATATTTTACATAAGACATCTCTCAATTTCCCCATCCTTTTGAAAAAATAATACTAAATACTTAAAACTCTTAGTTATAGGCAACTCGTCATCTCCTATCTTAACAATTGTTTTATTATGACTAACATTACTAAACTTAAATTCCATATATTCTGTCTTTACTCTACTAAGCATAAAATCTTTCACTTCTAGCATTTCCCACCAAAATTCGGGTTTAGCATTTACTCTTTCATGTGTCTCATCTACCAAAATAATATTATCTACAAACAACATGCACCGCGATACCGTATCTTGGATGTGTCCAGTGAGTTCGTCCATGATTAGTATAAAAAGATAGGGACTTAGAGTTGATCCTTAATATAACTCTAATTTTATAGGAAACGCTTCGATTAATCCACTTGAAGTCTTCACTCTTGTCATTATATCCTAGTACATATCCTTAATTAGTTCAATATATACTACGCTAACACCTTTCTTTTATAGAATTTTTCATATAATTTTTTTAAAAATATCGTAAGTTTTTTTTAGATCAATGAATACCATATGTAAGTCTTGCTTCTATTCCCGATACTTTTTAATTAGTTGCTTGAGAAGATGTATAACTTCTATTGTTGACCTTTTAGGTATAAATCCAAATTGATTTTCGGTTACTTGGTCTCCTTAGTTTTTTTTCTATTACTGTTTCCAAAATTTTATGGTATGACTCATTCTCTTATCATCTATGAAATTTTCAAGTGGCAACATGAAGCTCATATCCCGAAGCAATACCGGCTCAACACAACCTTCATATCCTCCGATCTCGACTATCGACAACCCGAAGCAATAGTGACTCAACATAACCTTCATGTCTCCCCAACCCAATCTTAGTTGGACAATCTCCATCATAGATGTTTTGGCCAGAAACCAATACCTGCCACATCATCAGACAAACTATGCATGATATGTATACTCTTCTATCACAAGAAATATGAGAATTTATTCCTCCATCCGCTATTTCACATTTGCCATCTTATCCATTATAGTGTTAGGCTATTCTAAGGCATTCTCCCTTGTGACTCGTTATAATTTGGTACATGATGGTTTTGAATCTCGAGCTGCATCTGTGGTCATAGGAAAAGGAAAATTGTTTCACTCATCGACTTGCACAAAGAAGCTTTGATACCTTATACATGAGTCAGTGAGTGCTTCCCCATTTTTGCCTTTATCACAATCATCTTTTGCTAGCCCGAGAGCCTTTTGAGAGGGCCATCAAATCCACCTGAATCACGAGCATCTTTCACCATTCTGTGCCTCTGCTCAAGTCATGAGCTCCTTCCGAGTATTATGTGACATGTTAAACCTAATCATCTTTAATTAAGTATAGTAGAAAAGCAAAAGAGATCCCCTAATAATCTATATTGCCAAAAGGGTGTCTCTCTTTCAAAAATTATCAAAACAACTCCCCCATATATTATTGTCTTCCCAAAATACTTCTTTGTTCTCCCCTAAAAATATGAGCTGTCAAGCTAACCACCTTTTGACAACTTTGGTCAAAGCAACTCCAAGGTGGAGCAACTTTGTCAAAACAACTCCAAAGTGGAGGAGGAGCTTGTTGGGAATAAACCCGTTACAATCTTTGTGTGATCGTTTCAGAAGCTCTGTTTCACGCTTCTGAGTCCATACCAAATGCACAAGTACTTACAAGCAAGAAGGTTTGAGCAGATAATCTCAAACTGTCGACTCTAGTGAGTCGATCCAAGCGCCGAGTAGGTAAGTTGCGGACACCGTGAGTTGTCGAGCAGCGCCAAGTTGCTACCGAGAGTTGTTGACAGGATGTCAGGAGCTGCAACACGAACTCAAAGTGGATGCCGAGTCCAGCAGAGCGCTGTCTCCTTAAAACAGATTCGGCCCCTCCACGGTGCTCAGAGGATTAGGTGGACGTCTGTCTCCCAGGATAAAACGGCAGGATCACGAACACAACCGAGCACTGGTTGTCGTGACGATCTGAACTAGATCTGAAAACTATCACGATTTCTGTTGAGCAAAAGAAAGACCCAACAAAAAGGAAGGAAATATGGGGATTCAAAGAGGAAGGAAAGAGCACACAAAGCTCACTTGAACGTTTCTCATACAAATTCTCTCTTGAATTTTGCTCTGCTCTCTTCATTCCTCTCCGGGTCTTTATATAGACTTGTGCTTGCCTTGGCTTGCAAGCACAACAAGCCACATTGTGGCTTGCTGTTGGCTGCACCTTGCCAGCAAGCCACGCTTGGCTTGCATGTTTGCCAGCAAGCCACAACATGGCTTGCTGTTAGCTGCAAGCAAGCCACGTTGTGGCTTGCATGCTTGCCCAGTGGTTAGCTACCACTTGGCCTGTCATGTGGCGTGCAACGTGTCCTGATTGAGCAATGGGTTAATATCCTCTGGGCCCTGGAGTTTCACTCCCTTTGTTCCGAATCAGCCGGAAAGCCTTGCTTTCAATCGTTGTGGGACTACAACCCACACGTCGCGTTTTCATTCAATTTTTCCAACAGAGCTTTAGTCAAAGCTACTTGGTGATGCATATTGAGAAAGAAAATTATGGATGAGATGTGGATTTGATAATTTTTAAAAAGAGGTACCTTTTGATGATATAGGTAATTAAGACTACTTTTTTTATTTTCTGCCATTAAATATTCCAGCAAAAAAACTATCTGATTGTTCTGTAGATGTTAATATATGTATTTTATCTCGTTACATTTTAAATTGGGGTTAATTGGTGTTTTATCAATTGAAAGATCTTTGGTTTCTAATTGGCTCTCTTAGCGAGTATTTTGGTCTACAAATGAGGCAATATAGAAGAAATCAATTTAGGTAAATCGAATTTAGTCCAGTTAATATTACTCAAAGTTTTGGTTAAACCAAAATTGGACTAGGTTAATTTAGTCCTGTTTAGAGAATGAAGGTTGGTTCAGTGGATAAATTTAAGCATTACTCCAATTTAGTCTCCCAAGCCATTCCTCCCTATTATTCCTCTCATGATTTCTTTCTTCTTTCTAGAGGTTCACCCAATATGTCTCTTGATCTCTCCCTCTTTTCTCATGAGTCTTTGGAATTGGAGAAGTCTTCTTAATGATAATCTCCTTGAATTTGAGCCGACAATCCCTTTAACAAACAGCTTCCTTTCTCCATTTTTTTTATTCCAGCCATAAAAGTACACTGTCGGTTCTGTCATGAGCAACAATAGAGGTGTTGTTGCCTCCTTTTCAGTGGGGAGCAATAGTCCATTTCTTGGATTGAGATAAGACTGCAAAGTGGGAATTATTGTTTATGCATCTTCTTCTCGAGATGACAATTGATTTGCACTAATCAGAAGTCAAAAGTCACATCAACGTGTCTCACCTTATATAATGTAATGAGATACATGACAAGATCAAACAAATATAATCCACATGAAGAGTGTTATACGGGGATGACAACTTTTCTACCTCATCTAGCATCGAAATTAATTCTTAGTGTAGAATATTATAGGATATTCATGCTTTCTTACATACATTTTCATCAAAAATATTCATGCTTATAGGATATTCATTCTTCCAATATGGCATCAGATTCAACCATAGTTGTCTCTCTCAATCCTAGTAGTTACTCCAAACTCTAATTGTCTCTCCTGTTGCAGGCATTGAATGACATCAACTATGCTGCGTACAAGTTTGTACAGTGTCTCCAATCGTCGTCTGCAATGATCATTTGTACAATCCATAACGTACCATACAAAGTGAAATTAAGAATGACAACAGAAAGACTCAATTCCTCAACCGCAACATCTAACATCAACTCATTCCAAAATTTCATTGTCTCCTACCCTAGTGGAATATTGGACGACAGTCAAACCTTCATTCCAAGACCAAAACTCAATGAGAACAATTATCTTCTATAGCCCAAATCCAAGTGATGATATTCATATATGGCAAAGGAAAGGATGATTATTTATGTAGAGGAGCAACACCTCGAAGGTAGACGACCCAAGATTTAGAAGCTTTCGAAAACAGTGTGGTTACATCATGGTTAATTAATTCTATGATCAATGAGATAGAGAAAATTTTGTCCTACATGGGACATCGAGAGAAATCTCGGAAGCAATGAAGGAAACTTATTCAAATAAAAAGAATACCTCAAAGTTATTTGAAGTAGAAAGTATTCTATGTAATTTGAAGAAGGAGATTTAATGGTAATCCAATATTTTACTACTCTCACACGCAATTGACAGCCAGTTGATATGTGCAAAGAACATTCATGGAAGAGTCGGGTATTTATAAATTGTTGAAAAGAAAAAAGTGTATAAATTTCTATTCAAGCTCAATAGAAGCCTTGATAAAGATCGAGGAAGAATTCTATAGATCCATGGATAAAGATCAAGCTATCAAGTGTATCTTATTAGGATATTCTTCTCATAAAAAAGGGTACAAATGTCATTATCCAATTATAAGAAAAATCTATAGATCCATGGATGTTACATTTTTTGAACATTAGCCATATTGCCCTCAAGCACATCCTTCATTTTGTTACATGTAGTCTCAAGATCATCACACCTATCACACAAAATATATACATCTTGTATAGTGGTGGTAATGCTATTTTATCACTGATATGAAAGTTGATAATTAATAAAAATTATACAATAATTGGCATAATAATGTAGGATAAGTAGAGGTTAATGTAATATTTTTTAAAAACTATATAAGAACTTAAGATTTAGTGAGAAAAATAAATTGAATATCTAATTGATTAAACCAACAAATTAAGCAAAAGCATTAGCGATTAGTAAAGAGATGTTAGTCAATGTTCTTCAGTCTTGACAAAGGATAATTAACATGCAAGGGCACAAAATAGCAAGCTAGGGAAGGGCTCATGCATACACTTGGAGTAGGTCTTAGCATTAACTCAAAAGGGTGGACTGACATGATGTTGTGTCATTTCATTATTTGAGAAGATAGGTGGAGGACTTAAAGCAAGGGGAAGTGGAGGAAGTGAAGAGGAGTGCAGGGAAGAAATTTGTGAGCTCTAGCAACAGGCATGTTGAGAAAGTTGTGAGGGAAGTAGGGGAGTGGAAGCTTCAGATGGTGAGTTGTGGGAGTGGTGAAGTCTGGGATTGGAGGGAAGAGCACATTGGGCAAGGCAGAAGAAGCAAAGGTTGTTAGACAATGGGGAAGAAACAATGGTGTCCTTGGTTTGTTCATTGAATTCATGAGTGGTGGGATGCAACAAGAGTAGCATTGGTTTAGTTACAAAAAGAGCAAGTGTTGATGAAATGTGCAAAATAGCATATCAAAGTTTAGCTCTCGCACCATTTAATGCCATACTGGAGAGAAAACAGTAACAATAAAATTACTAACAACTCAGACAAACTAAAGAAATAAGACATTATAGTTTTTATAAGCTCTACAATAAGCCCATTCTAAACAAAGTTTAAATTTTCCATGTTTTCTATAAGTAGAAAAAACACAATAATATGATTTTACTTGATAAAAAAACTTTAAAACTTCTATAAAATAAAATCCCTTATATGGTTGTTGCATCATAACTACAACTTTTATCTCATCTTTCTTGGAAATCATTACTAACAATAATGAAATGACACAACATGCCTGTTGTGTCATTTCAGTATTTGAGAAGATAGGTGGAGGGCTTAAGACAGGGGGAAGTGGAGGAAGTGAAGAGGAGTGTGGGGAAGAAATTTGTGAGCTCTAGCAACAGGCATGTTGAGATAGTTGTGAGGGAAGTAGGAGAGTGGAAGCTTTGGAAGGTGAGTTGTGGGAGTGGCGAAGTTTGGGATTGGAGGGAAGAGCACATTGGGCAAGGCAGAAGAAGCAAAGGTTGTTGAACAATGGGGAAGAAACAATGGTGTCATTGGTTTGTTCATTGAATTCATGAGTGGTGGGATGCAACAAGAGTAGCTATTGGTTTAGTCACAAAAAGAGCAAGTGTTGATGAAATGTGCAAAATAGCATATCAAAGTTTAGCTCTCACACCATTTAATGCCACACCAGAGAGGAAACACTAACAATAAAATTACTAACAACTCAGACAAACTAAAGAAATAAGACATTATAGTTTTTATAAGCTCTACAATAGGCCCATTCCAAACAAAGTTTAAATTTCCCAAGTTTTCTATAAGTAGAAAAAACACAATAATATGATTTTACTTGATAAAAAAACTTTAAAACGTCTAAAAAATAAAATCTCTTATATAGTTGTTGCATCATAACTACAACTTTTATCTCGTCTTTTTTTGGAAATCTCTCGCATTCACTATAATATTTCCATCTCTAACATGGTAAATGTTATTTTTTTATTATCGACCAAAATTTTGATACATGGAGTATGATGATTGTTCCATGGTCTAATTAAATAAAATAGCCTAATGGACATACAACACTCACCAAGATTAAAAAAATTTCTTTCAGTTTGATTTAACCAATTTGATCAATTGCTGAATAATCAATAAATAGAACTATCTAAAGCTCTCATACAAATTCACAACCATGCAAATGAATATCTCGCCATTTAGATATATATAATTTTAGTTGTACTTAAATATTTTAGTGTAAAAGTTTCTCTCCATATATAATCTGCTATGCACACTCTTATTTAGCACAACATTATTTGTAATATAATTTTGAATAATAAACTCATATAATAGTAATTAATGTAAAAATTCAAGATTAAAAGAAACCAAAGGCATACAATATGATGTCTTGTCATTGTGTAATGTATATTTGGTAAGCAAGTGTATAATTGTATATGCGTTCCTCTTTTTTTTTTTTAACAAAAATCATCATCATCATAATAATGTACAACATCATGTGTTAGAAACATGAATTTATATCTATATATCACATTAATCAACCAATAAAAAGGGTAAAAATCAAATTAATCACCTTATGCAATATATAATTTCTTAAACAATATTTTATGTATCGATCTAAGCAAAACTCAAGAGCCTTGGAGCAAAATATGAAGAAGTAGCACATAAAGATATTTAGTGATGGGCTCCTTTATATTAGTTTAAATAAATAATTTAAGAATCAGAAAGTAAAGAAATTGTAAAATAATTAAGTATAAACAAGATAATAGAGGCAAAATATATTAAGAAGCAATAAGTAAGATTTAAAGCACGAGCAGATTGATATGGCAATGACGTAACAAGCAATAATTAAGTTAAAGCTATTATCACTATACATCACAAAAAGACTAAATAAGATCATATCCAGAAAGAAAAGAGGGCAACTTTACACAGATACGAAAACTATTGATCATAACGATGGGAATGGGTAGGTTACATAATTAAGCAGAAAATTAATACAAATGATGTTGACATTGAAAACCAACAGGTAGTGCTATTTTAATATTGTACTTATGATATTACAAAGAATTTAATCATGGATACAGAAAAAAGTTTTCACCTTAGACGAGTGGATTCGTACAAACTATAGTACTTGATTAGGAAACAACTCTACAAGTTACTATATGCTTTCGTTGTATGAAGGCCCTACAAGGGATACTAGAACAGAAAAGAAATTTGTCTCTAGCTGTATCTAAATAATGAACATGCAATATCGACAAAAAAAATTTGGTCAGTTGAAACATTAATTTAAAACTAAGAGAGCAAAGATATCTATGTATTTCTTGACCCCCTCAGACTCAACTTGGAACAAGAGATGAATATACCTAAATAGGGAAACATTGGTGAGAAATTTCTGCAACTAGTGGAGTCGAACTAAACCGAGTTGGGTAAAGGCAGTATACATTAATAGCGAAAGTTATTGCTCCTAAACTGATAGAAGTATCGAAAAACAAACCATTGCCAATTGAAGCACCGTACCATAGCTGAGATGACTTCGCACAGAATAGGAAAGATGCATCCGTGGTTTTGTACGGGGCACGTAAGAATGCCTTTTTTTTTTCACCAAACCCTAAGCACAAGGACCCCAAAGACAAGCACCGAAGTAAAAAAAAAAAAAAAAACTGCAACAGCTAAAGAGCACCACAGCAAGACTGCAAGAGGGGAAAAAAAGCTGAAGAGAAAGAGAGAGAGGGAGGGAGGGGGAGGATGCGATCACCTGGAACTGGCGAACTCGTAGAGCTTCCCCCGAGCGGAGAAGACGATGAGCGCGACCTCGGCGTCGCAGAGGACGGAGAGCTCGTACGCCTTCTTGAGGAGGCCATTTCGCCGCTTCGAAAAGGTTACCTGCCGGCTGGCCGCGTTCTCTATACGCCGCATCTGGGTCTTCCCCCTCACCATCGATCTTCCTCTCCGTCTGCGCCTCCCGATCTATCCAAAGAAACCCTACGCGACAAAACAAGATTTAGGAGGAGGAGGAGGCTCTCGATCCATCTAGGCGCAGGTGGAGATCAACCTACCTAAAAAGAAAGGCAGCCACGAAGAAGAGGTTGAGAACCAAACAAATCTTTTTATATATAAGAGGAGGAGGCGTATTGTTACCATAATTGTCGCCTCCTCTCGTTTCCCGCAAATGGCAAAAAAAAAAAATAGCGGTGAAGGGAAAGGAAGGAGGAGGGTTGACCATACTCCATGCCATCGCTGTTGAAGACCCGCCGTACTACATGTCTTCGACCACTGAATTCGTATAATTTTTGTGGTTCCTGCTTAACACTCGCGTTAAGTGGATGGATTTCCTGAACGGTGTTTGTGACGGACCGGCATCGTTTCCTTCCAGTTCAGGAATCTGAGAAAGGAGTCCAATCAAAGTCGGAGAGAGAGATATGTGAGCAATGGATGCACGACGCGTGGCGTGATGAGATTGATGAAGACGGATCGGCCTGCCGCATGGGCTCCACTAGGACCCGCCTCGTACGAGGGTTCGTTCCGTACGGACCGAAATTTTAATGACGGGAAAAATTCTAACATACCAATAGAAAATTTATTTAATTTTTCACTTTTGTCCATCACAATTTGAAAAATACATTTTACCTCCTGGAGTAATCCCTTTCGTTTCACCCTTGTTAATTGAATTTAAAATAAATTAGACTGTTAAAATAGTTATTCAAGGTTGATTTGGTTTTTTTTATCTGCTTAGGCTTGATTTTAATTTAGTTCGTTTAGATATTATCAAATTCTTAATTAAACTTGTTTGATTATTTAAAAATTTGTTATTAATTTTGAAAAAAATTTATTTATTAAAATTTATTTATTTAATTGATTATGTGTATTGAACAAATATACCATTATAAATTAAAATAATCTTTATTAACTTGATAAAAATACTAAAACTTATCCAAAATAAAAAATTTATAAATAGTTGATTGAATTAGATGAACAAACGAGGTGTGACATTGAACAAGGTGAGATATATACCGAGGCTTTATTTATTTATTATTTTTAAAAAAATATTATTTTTAATGAATACACTCTTTTGATTGTTACTCTCTATTTTATTTTTCTTTTTTGAAAATTTGGTGGGCCATGGAGCCAAAACTGGGCCAAGGCTGTGACGGGTTTCTGGGCCCCACACGACTTCCATGGAACTCGTTCTCTGTTCTTGCGTTTCCTGCCGCTATAAATTCGAAAGGAGCTTCCGTGGATAGCTCGTATCCCTGGCTGACTACCACTTCCGCTAGAGTTCCAAAGGAAAAGGAGAATGATCTCATCAAATCGTCGCTCTTCTTCGCCGATAAACGCCTTTGCTCCGAGGAACTCCTCGATCCATCCCAGGTTTCTAGATCGAACGCCTCCCTCGTCTTCTTCTTCTGCATTGTTTTGCTTTTTATTCAAGCATTCTTCTTCTTCACACGTTTATCGGACGATCGATGATCTAGGTTTTCCTTGCAATCATTGGCTGGTGCGAGTACGGATCCAAGTCGCCGTTCTCTGTTTCCTGAAGGCCCTCACTGCTCCCGACCCAGCCATATCCAATCTCGTATCTATCCGTCTGTTTCTCGATCTACACGCTCGCGAAGAATCTTTGATTTCATCACCAACATAAACTCCACTTCCGTTTTCAATATGGACCCGTATTTTGATGTTCATATTAAACCCTAATTCGTTGTTAGGGTTCCCGTCATGTTTTTTTGTATATATACTTCGTTTGGCATCGTGCTTCGCTATCCGATAGCCCACCTGATCTGAGATCAGAAAGAAATCTGACAACAGAGGGCTCCGTCGAGGGATTTTGAGTGAGGTCCCTCATGAGAGTAACGGACGCGAAGACATTCATAAGAGGTATAGCCTCTGTAATTAACTACTCGATTTCGCACAATGCAGATATCGTGTTACCTTTGTGCCTATTGAGTTGCTCTCACACTATGATGGTCATGGTAACGTGCTTTCATATATTTGGTGAGAGGAAGCTTCTCAGCGGCATGGTGACTCACCTGTCAATTTCACACATCAGGATCAAGTCAACAATACAGCGTAAGATGTCTTTTACCACCCACATTAGTATAATAGCATCAACTATTAACTACTGTATATGCTTGTTTTGTGTCTTGTATCTCAATTTTTGCAAATAATTGTTGCAGATGTTGTTGCATTGCTTCGCTCAACATAGTCTAGGTATTATTGCATCTAGAAGAGATGCAGTTGTTGGGAGATTGCTCTTAGAGGGGCAGTTTTGAAACTTTTGTTTTAGTAAACTAGACCGGTGTTTCAAGCTTACATTATTTGCCATTTATAATGTAGCATTCATCTTTTAAGTGGATCTTATCTGTTAAAGAAACATCTTTAGAGCACTACATCATGTGTTTGTAGGAGCCCGGTGAACACAATATTGACTGTTCCACGATTAGACAATCTGGTTATGGACCTTTTTGCGTTGAACAGATTTGTTCTTCATTTTGATGCTAGATATATAATCTTAGTAGAGAGGTAAACTGAGGCCTCTGCAAACTATGTTGATAAATCCTCTCAATTCCACATACTTATGTAATTGAGTAGGATGCTATATTTCAGCAACCGGCCGGCAGATCACTTTTTTTTTTTCTGTCCTAGGTTTGAGAAGAATTATAGTTGGACCATTTTCAATCACTGTGCATATTAACACATTAATGATTTCTTAAACCTCCCCATATATTCTAACACTCAATTAATGATTTCAAGTGCCTGTAAAATGCTTGAGAAAATATAAGAACAACAAAGAGACTGTTTGCGAAAGGGTTGGATGCTTCAGAAACATTTATATATTGCTCTATCGGTTGCCTATCTCGCATGTTGACCGTGAGATTGCAGTTGCACGACCTTAAAAATTGCCACCTGGCGCATTGGAATTAGGCATCATAATGGCGTATGGTTGTTTCAAACTATTTTAGAAGGCTTCTATGGGTCCAAGGGAGAAGCTTGCATGGAAGCGTGACATTTCAATTCTCTCAACTGGCTTCCCTCTCTGGTTCTGCCTTTCAATGAATAATTCATGTCTTAGTTTGGGCTGCCAGTTGACTCAATTTGTAAAGATGCAACTTATTTGTCACTTGTCACGCATATTGGTTGAAGCACACTAGATAAACCTGCCTGACACATTGAAATTTGGCATCATAATGGCGTATGATTGGCTTTTTTACCTCTATAATTTTGTCAGTGTCCCTGTTACCTCTTGTGTGGAACTTCTGTATCTATTTGAACTGCCATGGAACTGTCTGGAAAAAAACTGGTCTTGTTTGGCAGAGGTTTTTGTTTCTTAGGTATCTGTCATAGATCAATACCATATAGCATTGAGGGGCCTCACTTTAATCCCCTCCACAACAGCCGTAGCCGACTTGTGTCCGTCTTTAAAACTTTTTAGTGCAGCCTTTGATTTGCAGGAACATTGCAAAGAAGATTGTACAAGCCTTTGATGGTAATTTAATTTTCATATCCTTTTAGTTCCTGTAGTGGCGTTGACATGTTTGATTGATCATTGATATATGAACGAATGCAGAAGCTCCATACACATGCATGAGAAAAGAGGAGCGAAACAATCAACCAACACTTGATTAATGACTATGTAAGTGGAATTTTGCTTCCAAGTCTCAAATATTCCATTTACTACGTGTAATTAGGTTTCTTGATTCCTTTATCTTATGCACTGTTCATTTTGTAGTATTGTTTGATTGATAGCTTGTGTATAACGTGGGTCTCATGATCTGGGGTATCTTATCTCTACTATGGGTTGGTAATCTCATATTGCATTGGGCCGCTTTCTAAGAAAAACCCATGACCTCACCAAATCCTGCAATCTCTAGAATTAGAGGTCTCAATTGGGTCGTACGATGTAGATTATGATGGCCACTCATGGTCTAGCTCAGCCAGTCATACTGTGGATTGTGTTTGGCATAGGCCAATCCTGAACTGTTTGTCACGAGAGGGCTCGCAGTGAAGCAAAAGCTGATTTTCTTCGCCCCCAGCGCTCTTCATTACCGGCCTCACAATGAGATCCTTCGGGAAATGAATCAGCAAGAATTGACTCTCACCAGTGAAACAATTTTGTCATCTGAGTTTGAACTTGGCTATACTGTGGGGGCTACAAAAGGGCTGCCCAAATGTGCAAGCAGCCTGACCCTTATTCCATACTTGACTAATGGGTTGGGCTGGGCATGCATGCTTGTCAGGCCCAACATGAATTTTTAATATATTTGTTCATTAATCATCCTTATAAATATTAAATAATTTAAACTTTTAATAAAAAAAGTCATAATTTTTTTTTAAAAAAAATATAGCAAATTCTTATAACAACTAAGTTTATCCTAATAAATAGAGTAGACTATTTATATATTTTGACACCATTAAAAATAAGTTTCTACAATATCATAATTTATATTGAAATAAATTTTATTTTATTTTTAATCTTTGGATTTCTCTTATTTGTTTTAGTTTTATATTAAATATTTATTGGTAGGGGAAGTAATAAATATATAACAAATCTATGTTGAGTAAAATCTTTTACATAGGTTTAATAAATTCGTATCTAGTTTATAGCTGTGCTGGCTAAACATAGTGGTCCAGCTGTAAGTTAGATTTTTAAAGTTCTGTCCAAGCATTATCCATAGGCACACTTTATGGAATAAGAGAGTATATATTAATTAATATTGTTATAAACCTTTTTAGTCTTGCGCCTATGAGGAATTTTTGTAACACATTAGGTGTGAAATTATTTTTTATGTGGAGTGGAAATAATAAAATTAAAATCTTTAAATAATATTATCATATGAAGACATTTTAATGAAAAAAATAATCAGATTAGACTAAGCACCACTAACAGTATTATACATTCTTCATTATATATGCATGATTCTATGTTCAAACACTGATGCAAACTAGGAAGCAGGTGTATTTCTTTCAATATAATAATGCAGTTGGAAGATTAGCAAGCTAAAATGGACCCGAAACAACCGAAACTCACATTATTCTTATGGCTTGGTCTCTGCTAATTAAATCCATCAATATATCTGTTGATCCCAGACCAAGTCATCATATATCACATCCTACATGTTCAGTCTCCTACTAATTAGTTAGCATGCTTAGAGTGATGCGTGTATGCCTCCTCACCTTGAGCACATCACACTGCGCTATCCGGGTCGTTTTCCACATCAATCAATGTGATATGGGCCCCGCAATAAATGTGTCCTGGTCGAGCAGATGCGACGGTGGTTCCCCTACCAGTCGGTACCTCGACCGCTGCTCCTTGGCCACAACAAACAAAGAGCAATAAAGAAATGGGGGAGGAGGCATGCAATGCAATGCAATGCATGCATATGAGTGTGAAAGGAGTGACAGAGGCGAGTCCGGTTTGGAATTTAATGGTGCGGAAATGAATGCGAGCGTTGGTTGGCGATGGGGAGCGTCGTACGACGCTCTCGACCGCCACCGTGGTGTGACAGCAACAGGACGGCAGCGGATCCCGGAGGCTGTCGCCTCGTAGTTATCCGTCGGTCCACCACCACTCTTACCCTGTCGGCTGCCGCTGCACGTCAACCACCGGCCCAGCCATCAGATCGAATAAAAAGGTGTACAGGTGCAGGATTTGCTTCTGCCATCGGTCGACCTCCATGTGACTCACTGCTGTCTATAGTCTTAAAAATTTGGAAGTGTTATATATAATAACTAGTTCAACGAATCAGATTCTTAACTATTAAGCTAAAAAGAAAATCAATTCCATCCAATTTTTGATGACTTTGCTGGTTCTTGGTTCGATCTAATCATGCTATTTACTTTTAAATAGCACATTTGTTCATTTTGTTGAGGTAGGTATTAATGGAGACTCAAAGACTTCCATATATATCTTTCTATTTGGTTACAATATGTGTAATACTCCGATTATGAGATTCTAGTTAAGTATGGCTTAAAAGGTTAGATGATACTATCCATATCACCAAGGTGCACCTTCCTTTTCGGAAGTCCAAACTCAAAGAACTCCAAAGTTAAGCGTGCTTGTCTTGGAGAAATCTGAGGATGGGTGACCTCCTGGGAAGTTTTCCAGAGTACGATTCGGTCCGAGTGGGGCCCGCCCGAGCTGGGGCGTTAAGATGGTATCAGAGCGACTTTGCGACCGTGAGTGCGCCTGTGGCAGAAGCACCCAGGGCACCACCTAGCGAGGGAGATTCTGGGATTTGTTTGTGGTGTGATTCGTGGTTACACAACGAGGACGTTGTGTCTTTAAGTGGGGGTGATTGTAATACTCCGGTTATGAGATTCTAGTTAAGTATGGCTTAAAAGGTTAGATGATACTATCCATATCACCAAGGTGCACCTTCCTTTTCGGAAGCCCAAACTCAAAGAACTCCAAAGTTAAGCGTGCTTGTCTTGGAGAAATCTGAGGATGGGTGACCTCCTGGGAAGTTTTCCAGGGTGCGTGCGAGTGAGGACAAAGCACGCTGAAAGGACCTCTGGTGGTCTGTGGAGCTAGTCGTCAATCCGATGGGCAATTCAGATAGCATTCCCGGTTCGGTTCGGGTGGGGCCCGCCCGAGCTGGGGCGTTACAATATGAGTATGATAGTGTGGAGTGAAATGGATGACAATGGTCCATTTTTTTATAATTTCTTTCAATATTTGGAAGGACAATGAGTGAAACAAGTCATTTCAAGAAATTGACTTATTGATAATTGGACTGAATAAAACGAGCAAACGAATCAGGTCTAAGGGATTGTGCAAACCCAGTCAGGTCAAATGGATCGAATAAACTAAATACTAAACTGAGTATCTTAGATAGATCAGGAAATTAAATGAGTTGAATATACTAGGTAAATTAAATGAACTAAGCCAGTGAAATATAAAATGAATCAAGCTACTAGGTGTAACATTCTATTATTATAATTAAATAAGAGTAGGTGGTCCATTGCAATCTAGTATCAAACACTAAAAGCTAAAACTGAATTCTTTCTAACACTTATTTCTTCAATGCTTCCTAGCTACACCTTTATCAATTCCCAAAACAACTATTTTTGTGTGTTAAATAGTCATTTCGTAAATTAAGAAAAATTTTTTTTCACGAGGCAAAAGTAAAATAAATAGTTCAATTTTATTAATTCAGTCGGTGCAATGCAATTGTCTTGCAAACACTAATTACTAATAAGAAACAAATGGGAGGGACAATCTCCTCTTATTTATTTATTTATTTATTATTATTATTATTATTTTGTCCCAAGTAATCATGCAGCATTAGGCGCCTTCTTTGTTTCTCAAGTATAAGGATCGATTCCCAGTTTCGACGAATTAACAGATAAATTTTTCTTAATGGACGGATCTAAGAATGCTGGACTAATAAGCCGTCTGTTGTAAGCGCTTCTTGATTTATCCTAATGGATAATAGGAAACTTATATGGGATTGATCACCCAAGATTAATCAACATAAAAGCTGAATATATGGAGTCTATTAAAAAAAAAAAAAAAAGTCTCATTACAAGATAATGGACGAGAGTACATATGATTAGCTAGCTAGCCAGCTCAGTGTGCCCTACCTTGTCTTTGTTTCTCCGCTTCCAGTCTAGTGTTTGTAATAATTGAGTCTTACTGACGGATTTTGGGTGCTCCAAGTGTGCATCTTCCATTGCTCTCTTTCTTCTTCCTTCTTAGAAGGAAGCAACTTAGGTAGGGCACAGATTACATAGAACAAGTACTGTACTACCTTTTTGTTAGATTTTGTGGCATTTGGAGCTCTGAACATGCCAGTAGTAGTTCAGCAGCAAGCTTGGGGGGATGCCAAACAACTCCAGTACTGTTTGATAAAGAAGATTGTACTGCCTTTATTGTTTTTTTACTTTTCCCTAAAAGTTGATTGCATTTGAGAACGATGAGGTTGCTGATTAAGTCTGTTTGATAGAAATGAAGCTAATGATGGTGTCAGATTCTCTCCAGAGAATGAATGACTACCTCTCAGAAGATTACTGTCATTCTTAGTTGTTACGAACCCAAAGAAGAAAAAAAATGACTCAAAGCTAGGACTCTTGGGTATCACTTGATGCTCAAAGCCAAGATTTTAGTTGCGAAGTATTCAGTATTTAGTAGTATTTAGTTTGATGAAGATGAAGAATTTTAGTATTTAAAATTGGGCTTGCCCTTGAGGTAACATTGCTTTAAGATTCTTCTTAGATCAAGATATGATACAAATTACAGTTTTGCATGGAGTTGTTGGCTGCCTTAAATGGCAGAAGTTGGTTGTGGGGGAATGAAGATAATTAATAGAGTAGAAACATATTGGATATACACAATAATGATTTGCCAATCATTGAAGTTATCAGGTTGATGGATCATTTTCTCCAGAGATTTATAACTGCTAGGTTAGTCTTTTCAATTGTTGTTATCTCTTGTAATAAGAATGATACTTGGGGTAGAATTTCTTGGTGAATATCTTTGATGAGATATTTGATAGATTTGTCGAAGAGAAACCCAAACACTTACAACCTAGCTTATCCTTGGGATAATCTATTGCATTTGAGTCTTGATATTCTTTGATTGGGAAATAATCACTGCCTTCTTGTGAGAGTTTTGTGGGTTGCATCCATGTATGAAGAGAGCCTCAAAGCTATTGACTTCCTTTATTCTTTAGGATATTGATTGAGATGTTCCTTTGATGGAGTATGCCCTAGACGGGTCCAAATGAATAGGCTGCTAGATGGATCCATCAAAGGTTTATGACTGTAGCAGTTATTCCGATTTGATCTAGTGCAATTTGTCGGTTGATGAGCAATTGGCTGAATCTGTAGTTAAGAATCATAACATCATCCAATAATTGTTTGGAGAGTTATGCTTTGGTAATGTTGTTATTGTGGGACTTGGAGGTTATAGGTTTGAGTTGTGAAAAGATTCTCTTATAGTGTAGGATAAAATTATATACAATAGATTCATGTAGTATAATTTTTCCTTGAGACTCATATTGACAGAAGCTTCGTGAACCAAGCTATCCTTTAGGCTCTGTTACCTTCAAAGTGCAAATGGAGGAGGAAAAGGAATCACTATGGAAAAAAACACCCTTCCCGGGAAGGAAGAGAAAAGAAAGAGAAAGAAGAAGACGTGAAGGAATCCAAGGAAGACTTGCGGAAACGAAGAAGGAAATAAATAAAAATGACGAAGTCACTCGCCTGAGCAAGGCTGCCCTCATGGGGCTACGCAAGGCGGCCATGCTGCCACCTTGCACGAGGTGTGGCGTGCGAGGGTGGTCGTGATTTTTTCTTGCGCGAGGATTCAACCGCCTCGCACGGTTGTGCGATGTTATCCCCGTGCCACCATGTTATGTTGTCCCCGCGTTGTCGTGCTACCATGCGGTGATGTCTCGTGCGGCCGAGTTGTGTTGTCCCCGTCCAAGGCGCCACTGCCTTATGCGGTCATGCAATGTTACCCCCTTGTAGGGGTGGCCACCTTGCGGTGCTATCCCGCATGAGGGCGGTTGCGCGGTGCTACCCTTGTTGTGAGGGTTGTCGCTTCGCACGAGGTACAGCTGCGTGAGGTGGTCGCACGGTCTGCTCCCGTGCGAGGAGCAATAGACTCACGTAGTCGCGTGATGTTGCTCCGCGATGGGCACGACCGCCTTACGAGACTGCATGGTTCTGCCCTGCGCGAGGAGTTCGTGTCGGGCTCGTCGTGCAAAGTCGCTAATCATGAGCTACTTGTGGTTCGTGCATGTAGATGCGACAGGAAAAACTTTCCATCCAATTTGGACAGATAAAATAAACTCCAAAAAGTGATCTGCTGATGAATTCTTAAATCCAACCGCCCATTAACAGTGGAAAGGATAAGTAATTCAACCTTCTTTACACGGAAAATTTTCTATAGTTTTTTGAGTCCGTTCTTCCAAATAAACAGGACATTAGGGTTGTGCTCGGTGCCACCAAAGATTCAGACTAGGTTGAACCGAGTGTCTCTCTCTACCAATGGGAATCTTCCCAAGAGGAACAGTTAAAGCCATCATCATCCTTCAAAGGGCAAAATGCAGACTCAATGCATTTTTCAAATTAACCAAATGCGTTTAAATACTCAAAGCCAAAAGCCAACAAAACCCTATGTAGACAAGAAACCCCACCAAACTTTCCTGCAAGGCTTGTCAGGCCAAGCAAATGGGTCTCCAAGCATGCACAGATGCCTGCCACAGTTGGGCATCTGCATGGCATGCAATTCCAAGGGCAAAGATGAGGTGAGCATAAGAAGCTGTGGCCTACTTAACATGCAAAACATATGATGTTTGCAGCCTTAAGAGTTAGATTCCCTTCATGATATGATCTTCAATGGAGGTTTCATGACTTTCGTTGAAACAACAACAAAAAGAAAAGTGATTCCTGTTCGAAGTGATTTGCTTTTGCTATTTTGATTAGATGAAGACAAATAGTCTTTGAAATTTTGTCCCAATGGGACAAGAAAAGCATATAGGTGTCCCCAGTTTTAAATTTCTTTTCAGTGAAATCAATCTGTCAAAAAACTGCCGTCGCATTATAAAATTAGATACTATATTTTATTTTCATTTTACCTTGCACACTGTCTCCTTATTTATCTTTCACAAGCTGAATGAAAATTTTATAACATAAAACATAAAGTCAGTGCGACCCTCAACACCGATCTCATTTTCTGCCTTGTTGCTTCTTCCACGTTGCCTCTCCTATTCAAATCACTTTTAGAAACATGTCAAATCACACTCTGGCCCTACATCACAATATGATTTACTGTTCATATTTAAAAAGGAAGAAAAAAGAGATTTCAGAACTGTGTTATAATTTCGCTTTATATCAGCTGCCTTGTGAGTGGACCCGTGTTATTTTTGATGCAACTACGTATGTCAAGGGCCTGTCGAATCTATCCATATGAGTTGATTGAGGTTGCCATGTCAATCATTCACCAATTTGATATCTGCATCACTTAATCTTTTAGATAGGGATTTTTTTTTTTCAAAATACTTCAAATATTCCTTTTTTTATTTAAGAAATACTCCAGTTTTAATATATATATATATATATATTAAAATTCAGGTATTTAACTTTTTTAAACTAATTAATTTTAAAAATGATTCATTTGTCTCAGAAATTTTTTTATCATTATCAAGATAAATTCACAATGGAGATAGATTTTAACGGACAATTATCTATAAAAAAATTTGAATCTTAGCTCGTTCTATTTTGTTTTTTTACCTGGGATCACTTTATTGGAGTTCTGATCTCGTTATTTTGCACCATCCCTTGCTAATAAAGGGGTCACTAGTGCTTCATGACCGATTGGTTTAGGCATGTGATTGCTTTGAGAAGATCAATTGTATGAATGTGTTGTGTCTTGGGAATTCAATCCATGTTACCTATGCACTCATTTACTTGACTATGAGTGTGGTTGTTGGGTTCACTTAGACGTGGACAGGTCTCTCTTGTAAATGGAGGTATCCAGACCTTCAGTTTGATTAATTTTAGAAGTGGACGATTCTAATTCGTTCATCAACTAATTTCGGAAGTGCCAGTGAGTACTTACATGACAGCTCATTATCACCATTAGTTTGAGCAGTGATACAGAGCAGACCCATAAATAATGGGAAAGTAAAAGTCAAGATGAAGGGTGGTTAAAGTTAAGGTGAGGTGACAGTTAAAGTGTTATCCTTATTAGAGTTTAGCCCCTTACTCAACGCTAAGGCTTTCAATATAAAGACGATTGACTTAAAGATTGATCGTACTTGAAGGATCTAGTGTTCCATTTGTGAACAATTGATCGATATAAAGGCTGGTCGAAATCATGACCCACACCGCATAATTCTATTATGTACACAGTTGACCCAAAAGTTAGTCGAGCGTATTTAAGCATAGTATTCGCTCTCAATATATGGCCAAATGTCTCCATATTTGGGCGGGCTCAATAGACATGTCTCTGTATTCAACGCCAAAACATATAGACTAAATCTGAATAGCCTTGAAGTCGATTGAGCATATGAGGATTAGTTCTCCACATTTTCACTATTACTTTTAGCTTACCGATACCGTCTTACAGTGCAATACAACCTTCAATATAAATAAGATTATCATAAGGCTGGTCGGACCTACGAGTCTGAGCGTCGTGTTATCCAACAGTCAGTCTCCCATCATACGATCGGTTAGTCCTAGAGCTAACTGAACCTACGAGACTTGACTCCTTATTACTTAGCAGATCTTTAGCATGAGCCTACGAGCATATTACCATTGGACTTATGACCAGTCATACCTATGAGATTCAACTCTCTCTTCAAAGGGTAAATTACATAAGGTTATTCTCATTACAAAGTTGGTCAGACATAAAGACATTCAGGATACCCCGTTCGTCCAAGTATCCATCCAGGTTATATTACAGGAGACAATATTATCAACGAATCCTAACATATTGTTAGAATAATAGCTATCCGTTAGAGATTATTCTTCGGTTACAACATATGCATTCAATAAAACCTTATTATGAAGGTGACTATACAACTTCTATCATCATTGCAGAGTTTACACGAGACA
The DNA here is from genome assembly GCF_018446385.1 of Zingiber officinale. Lineage (NCBI taxonomy): Eukaryota > Viridiplantae > Streptophyta > Magnoliopsida > Zingiberales > Zingiberaceae > Zingiber > Zingiber officinale. The sequence continues at coordinate 144,324,620 of NC_055989.1, forward strand.
GTTCATATACATATAATAAAAGATTCTTCAGAGGATAACTATACAAATATCAGACCGTACATCTTCCATTATCTGATATTTTTTAATACTAAATATTTCTTATCGCCTCATTATTGCCAAGGTTATTAGAGGTGATATAAAAGGGGGTTCTCTTCGCTGGAGGTAATTGTTTGCACGCTTTACTTATGAGAGCATAAACTTTCTCTTTATTATGCTCACTCAATTTTATCGTAGTCCTTCTCTACTTTTCGCCCAATCATCTACAGACTTGAGCATCAGTTGGAGGACTTATGTCAGAGACTCCTTCCCTGATTTTCGTCCTAACGTTTGTTGGCTCGTTTGAGTGTGCACAGAGAGGAGAAAGACACTCGGAGCTCTTTTCCTGGTCCAGCTCAGCACCTTTTCCTCCCGTTCAAAGTCTTCTTCTGGTCAATAATATCGTCACCTGCCCTGCGCGTCATCTTTTCCGATTTTAGATAGGATCAAACAACATGCAAGTTTGAACCCTCATTGCATGGGTTAATCGTCATACCTTTTACCACTAGATTGTGCTTAGGGGCACTTGGACTGTTGGGATCGAAGTGCAGCGGAAGACATATAATGAATCATAGATCTTTTTGTGGTACATATAGTATTACACAAAAGTAATATAAAAACATACCTCAAGTCCTTGAAAGGCTTGAATGATATCACTCGACAGATAAGAGCCTCACGTGTGACTTCTCTAACGGTATTCACGTGCACAAGATCATGAAGTTGACACGATCCGTTAGATGCTAGCCTCTTGGATCGACAAAGTCTTAGAAGCACTACGATCTCTTCTGAACGAAGAAAAAGTTAACGAGGGAGAAATGGAGAGAACAAAATATACTCTTGAATCTTTCCGAGGATGACTACTTATAGTCTCTAAGGAATATGAAGAGTTAAGTTCTTAATAAATTCATCATTTATGATCTTCATTAATTAAGAAGATGAAGAGTTATAGTCTCCATAAATTCTTCATTTATGAGCTTCATTAAGATGACTCTTCAACTTCTCCATTAATTATCATTGTGATGACTCTTCGAATTCTCCATTAATTATTATGATTGTGGCTATTCGAATTCGCTCTTCTTTATATCAAATAAATCCATATTTGATTTTGATCTCGACTAGCTTCCGATACCATTGTTCATGTCTACGTGCTATGCGTGTAGCCCTTTAGGTTTTATACACGAAGGCAATGTAAATCCATACACAGACTAAGGTAATCGTCTAGCAACAGTTTTTAGCCACCCAACGCAATAAAATTAATATCAGTCATAAACTGTAAACCACCATGAACTGATTACTATGTGATCCTGTCAGGAATCTGAGAATACGGAACTACCGGAATGATGTGGCTGGAATGTTAACCGCATCTCCATGACCCGGATGTTGAGCTATCTTCTGTGTTGATCAAGTCGTCAGAAGTCCTCCGGTCAACAATACTTGCAGTCAGCGACCGGGTTGCCCCGATCTCTGGTACCCTGGTGCTCGACGCAAATTCCACAAATATATAAGCAACCGAATAATAGTGGAACAGTGAAATAAATACAAGGTGAATACGGTGACGTACCCTGGCCTCAGGAGGCGCCGGTTAGCTAATCGCAGTGTTGATCGAGTCGTCGCGGCCCTTCCGGATATGAGGGCGATGACACATAATTTGGTGTAGCAGGGATCCAAAAGACGGCGCGTAGGTCGGATATGATAACGGCTCGCAGACTAGCACACGACACGCGGGCCGGATATGATAGCAGCTCGCAGGCCGGATGATACAGGTAACTCACAACCATAATAACAGTACGAATAGCGAAACACAACGACACAATGGCCGGAACCCCATCTTAACTCGAAGGTCGGCATAGACAAATAGTACGAGCGGCGCCGCCCGCTCCTGGAGGCGGTGGTGGTGGCCGCAGGGGGCGGTAGCGGTGCCCGCTGGAGGAGGCAGCGGCGGCGCTTGCTTGCTATGACGTGTGGAGGCGGCTGCAGTGCATGGAGGCAGCTGGCCAGTGGCCTGCGGCGTGCTCCCAGCGACAGCGATGGCGCGGGGAGGCCACGACATACGAGGAGGAGCGACGGGAGCGTTGTCAGAGTCGTCAGCTGATGTCAGCGTGGTTGAGGCTGTCCGAAAGAGGAGAAGCGGCGGCCGGAGGTTTCTACCGGCGAGAGGAGAAGAGAGGGAGAGAGGAGGAGGCGGCCTCCTCTAACGGCGGAAGAGATGGAGGCGGAAGAGAAATCCCCAAGCTTCTTGTGCTCGGCGGTGGCAAAAGACACAAGCACGAAGCCTCTTTCGTGCTCGGCGACGACCTCCAAACCCGAACCAGCCTCCCCTCTAAATCTGTGAACAGTGCTCCTTATAAACTCAAAACTCTTACTTTGTGAAATGATGGAAATACTCCTCTCTCTTATCTCCTCACCGTATCACAAGCCTCCCCTTCAAGTCTAGTCGAAGGATGCGCGAGTCCGACTGACTAGACAGTCTATTGCAAAAGCTACATCACTCTCGATAATAGAGTCAAATCGTGAATCCATCGTAAATGCCTACGCGAGCGGTTGCTATAGTAATAGTGTCGCATGAGATGGTAATGGTGCCGAGCTGACTAAGTCGATAACCGGACTAATGCCGAGCGAACGACAAAACATTAAGCGATCGACGAGTAAAATGATAGTTGAACGAGCAACACGCGAGATGCCGAGCAGATCAAGGGAACGAGCGGGCGATGCCGAGCGGGTGACCGAGAAAGTGTCGACCAGTCGACCGTAAGATGCTGACCAGACCATCGAGAGAATGTCGAGCGTTCGACCAAGTAGTCTAAGTGTGTGGTCGAATGGACGGTTTAGCGATACTGGTCGAACGACTTCGCAAGAGTCGACAGAATGACGTGCGCTTGGCAGAGTGGCAAGAAAAACGTGTCGACTGAGCGGCAAAAAATAGTGCCGAGCGGATGCCATGCAGGCTATCGGGTGAACGCCAAGTGAGCGCTCGGGCGAATACCGAACGAGCGATGAGGCAATGCCGGGTGGAAGTGGAGCTCGAAAATTGAGCGGGAGCATAGCCCGCAAAATCAAATGCGCACAAAAACGGAAGTCGTGAGCCAAGCGGGCGCATCACCTGTGAACTGAACGGGAGTATAGCCCATGAATCGAAAGTGCACGGAAGCAAAAGTCGTTAGCCGAGCGGACGCATCGCACATGAGCTGAACAGAGGTGTAGCTCGGGAATCGAAGACACACGGAAGCGAAAGTCGTGAGCTGAGCGGGCGCAGAGCCTATGAGATATTCTGGTCGGAAACCAGTGGAGATACTCTTGTTCGCGACCATTGGAGATAGCTCGACTCCGAACGGGGGAGATAAACGTCTCTGATATGCTCCTTGACCAATGAAGACCTTTCGACCTTAAACAGAGGAGATACGGGATCCGATGAGCTGGTCCGAGACCAGTGAAGATCACTCGACCACGAACAGGGGAGATAAGGAAGTATGATATGCTGGTCCGAGATCAGTGAAGATTGTAGGTGCAACGGAGGCCGGCAAGAGGGGGGTGAATTGCTGAAAACAAAAATAAACTATACCTTTCTCGTGCTTTCAACTCAATTAGTGTAATAGTAAATAAAGCAGTAAAGTAATTAAAGCAGTAAACAGAAAAGAAATAGGAATTTAACCTGGTTACAACCAAGGAGGTTAATCCAGGGCAATGGGAAGCGCACTAAAAAGAATCTCCTTTACTGAAGGCGGAGAAGTCTTTTACACTTTGGAAGTTTAGAACTATTGCTAGGAATGACTACACAATTGATTGCTTGAGTTGTTTTGAATTCCTAATTCCAGGGGCCTTTAAATAGCCTTTGGAAATCTGATCTCGAGGGTCCAAGGCGCCTCCAATAGAGGTCTAAGGCACCTCGAACTGAGTTAGCGGATAAAACTTTATCCGAGCTTAAACGGTCAAATTTTACCAATTGAAGGCGCCTTAAGACTTGTTGAAGGCGCCTCCAAGGTGGAGGCGCCTCCAACAAGCTTTAAGGCGCCTCCAGTACTTGTTGAGGGCGCCTTGAGCTTGTTTTCTAGCTTGTTTTTCCTTCACTTTGACTTCCGAAGCTCCGTTCACATTGACTTCCGAAGCTCCGTTCTTTTGGATGATTCCGGCCAACCAAAATAGGGCTCACCCGAACCCAATTTTCGTCCTTCCTCGAGCAGTCTTCCTCCCCGGCTTAACGTCCCTCGAACGTCGTGCACGCTCTTCTCGCCCACTAGTGTACTCTTCCGCAGCTCTCTCGTCCTTCGGATGCACCGAGCCCGTCGGCTCCCTTCCCGTGTCGTCCTTCTCGCTAGCTGCGTCTTTCGCTCGACTTCTTGCGCTCCTAAGCTCCTGCATACTTAGACACAAGGATCAAACACAGCATGACCTAACCAACTTGGTTGATCACATCAAAACTACCACGAGGTCCAACAATCTCCTCCTTTTTGATGTGCATCAACCCAAGTTCAAGTTAGGGTAAAAATAGACACAGAAAGTAATTTTAAAGAAAATTACTAAACTAACATGTTAAGCATAAGTTTTGCAATAAATAAAATTGCAACAATATATAACACATTTTAGAAAAAATATATATAATTTTTTTTAAAATTTTCCTAACTTCCCCTAACTTGTAACCTTTCTCTCCACCTTTGATCACAGCAAAAACGGGGTGATAACTAAAAAAATATTTAAGAAAATTTTTTAACTTTAGATAAACTTTTTATTTAATAAAAATTATATCTCAGAAAATTGAATTTTTCAAAAAAAAATTTTAAGTAAGAATGAGGTTTTTGAAAAAAAAAATTCTATGTCAAATAAATTTTTAATTTTTTTTTTTAAAAAAATTTCAAGTCAAATGAATTTTTGAATTTTCCAAAAATTTTCCAAGGAAAAATTAATTTTTAAAAATAATTCTTAGTAAAAATAACTGAGACTTAAAGAAAATTTTAAGAAAAAAAAATCTATGACTTTTTCATAATAATTTCTAAGTCAAAATCGATTTTTTAGAATTTTTCAAAAATATTTGAAAAACTTTCAATTCATTATTTAATTTTTGTTTAATGCTTTTTCAGGAAGTTAATTAAACATTTTCTTTCAATATTTTAGCTTCCAGGTCGTGGCGAGGCACTAGACTTTCTTGGTTATTGGAGCAACAACCACTTCCTTAGACAAACCTTCCATAAAGAATTTAAATGTTTAATTTTCTCACTGTAAGCTTTTAACTAAAAGAGAAATTTAAACTAGCAAAGATTTTGGAACCCAATAAAGGTCTCTTCCTACAGGGTTGGTCAAAATCTTAGGGGGTATATAATTTCTTGGAATTCGTCTAAGTTGTCCCTGATGCTTTCTTATGTACCAGTTTAATTTTTCATAAACTTTAATTTTTGATTTTTGAAAAATATTAGATTTTTAACATGCATCAGATTTTAACTTTTCATTTTGAAGTTTTAATTTATCATTTTCAGATTTCACATTATCTAACATTTTATTTAAGTTGACAATTTCTTTTTCTGATTCAGCTAAATCTTTAGAAAGAGCTCTAATAAATTGAAATGATTGTTTAGGGTTCAGAGCACATACCTTACTTACCTTACGTTGTAATGCTCCCCCTTCATCGTAGTTTTCCTCTTCTGATGTTCCTCCCCCTTCATTGATGCTCATCTCGGAGCAACTTTCATCGTCGTCTTTAGGTCGGTGTTCGACTATTAGTGCTATCTGGTGGATCTCCTCGATCTCAGATTCCTCTGATGATGAAGCGATGTCTATGGAAGAGTCAGATTCTTCTTTTCTTGACGTTTCGTGATGTTCTAAGAACTTTTCCCAAAGTTCTTTCGCACATGTATAGTCACTGATCTTTTCGAGTTCCTGCACAGGTAGAACGGTAAGTAAATGAAATTCAGCCTTACCATTTGCCATGAATTCGATCCTTTGTTGTTCGTTCCATTGGTATTCCTCAAGTACTTTTCCGTCTGTTGTTTTAGGTACTTTGAAACCCCTCTTCATACTCAACATGATGTCGAAATCCGTCTTGAAGAAGACCTCCATTTTACGTTTCCAGAACTCGAAGTCTCCGTCAAACTTCGGGGGATCAATGTTCGCTCCGGCCATCGTCTTGATCGATGTGCTTCAGTCGACGGTTAGTCCTTCTGAGGCGGTCTGGCTCTGATACCAATTGTAGGTGCAACGGAGGCAGGCAAGAGGAGGGTGAATTGCTGAAAATAAAAATAAACTATACTCTCCTCGTGCTTTCAACTCAATTAGTGCATTAGTAAATAAAGCAGTAAAGTAATTAAAGCAGTAAACAGAAAAGAAACAGGAATTTAACCTGGTTACAACCAAGGAGGTTGTTAATCCAGGGCAATGGGAAGCGCACTAAAAAGAATCTCCTTTATTGAAGGCGGAGAAGCCTTTTACACTTTGGAAGCTTAGAACTATTGCTAGGAATGGCTACACAATTGATTGCTTGAGTTGTTTTGAATTCCTAGTTCCAGGGGTCTTTAAATGGTCTCTAGAAATCTGATCTCGAGGGTCCAAGGTGCCTCCAATAGAGGTCTAAGGTGCCTCGAACTGAGTCAGCGGATAAAACTTTATCCAAGCTCAAACGGTCGAATTTTACTAGTTAAAGGCGCCTTAAGAGTTGTTGAAGATGCCTCCAAGGTGGAGGCGCCTCCAACAAGCTTTAAGGCGCCTCTAAGATGGAGGCGCCTCCAGTACTTGTTGAGGGCGCCTTGAGCTTGTTTTCCAGCTTGTTTTTCCTTCACTTTGACTTCCGAAGCTCCGTTCACTTTGACTTCCGAAGCTCCGTTCTTTTGGATGATTCCGGCCAACCGAAATAGGGCTCACCCGAACCCAATTTCCGGCCTTCCTCGAGCAGTCTTCCTCCCCGGCTTAACGTCCCTCGAACGCTGCGCACGCTCTTCTCGCCCACCGGTGTACTCTTCCGCAGCTCTCTCGTCCTTCGAACGCACCGAGCCTGTCGGCTCCCTTCCTGTGTCGTCCTTCTCGCTAGCTGCGCCTTCCGCTCAACTTCCTGCGCTCCTAAGCTCCTGCACACTCAGACATAGGGATCAAACACAACGGGACCTAACCAACTTGGTTGATCACATCAAAACTACCACGGGGTCCAACAAAGATCGCTCAACCCTAAACGGGGAAGATATGAGATCCGATGAGCTGGTCCGAGACCAGTGAAGATCATCGACCCCGAACGGGGGAGATAAGGAAATATGCTATGCTGGTCCGAGACCATGAAGACCGCTCGACCCTGAACGGGGGAGATATGAGATCCGATGAGCTGGTCCGAGACCAGTGATGACAGCTCGACCTCAGACGGGGGAGATAAGGAAATATGATATGCTGGTCCGAGACCATGAAGACCGCTCGACCCCGAACGGGGGAGATAGGAGATCCGATGGTGGAGACATGAGTTTAACGTCGCCGCTCGATAATTTAATGAAGATTCGAGTTTAAGGTCGCTGCTCGACGGTTGGTGGAGACCTAGGTTTAACGTCGCCGCTCGACGGTTGGTGGAGACCTGGGTTTAACGTTGTCGCTCGACGATTTGATGAAGACTCGGATTTAAGGTCGCCGCTCGACTGTTGGTGGAGACTTGGGTTTAACGTCGTCGCTCGACGGTTGGTGGAGACCTGGGTTTAACGTCGCCGCTCGACGATTTGATGAACACTCGGGTTTAAGGTCACCGCTCGACCGTTGGTGGAGACCTGGGTTTAACGTCGTCGCTCGACGGTCTTCACATGAGTTTATGTTGGTGCGGGAAACATCCGACGATCGAACCCAAGTTTTGATAATTGTAAAAGATTTAAAATTAAGATTATATGTTATCTGATATATTGAATGAGTTTGCAGGAAAGTCCTAACTGCGGTTAGGCAGGAGGAAAATCCTATGGGGGGTAACCTTAGGTCCTAGGGGGAGGTAACCCTAGGTGGAGAAAAACCCTAGGGGATGGTAACCCTAGGTCCTAGGGGTGGTAACCCTAGGCAGAAAGTCCAATCGTCCGACATCAAGTATGTTCTCCTGAGTGGAGTAGGTGAGGACGCGTTCCCCGCGGAGGGAACAGTAGGCGTCGGTTCGTCCTAGGGTTTCTGGTCGGAAATCCGAAGTCAGAACCGGACAGTCCAAATACTGTCAAACCTTTTTTTCTTATATATTTTGTTATGTTCTAACTCTGTTTTACAGGAAACTAACATCATTGTGCAGGGGTAGAATTGACCGGGATCGGTCGATCGAACCCCCAAAATCGCAGATCAGATTTCCAGCGAGTGGGTCGGGCTCAACCAAGGGATCGGTCAACCGAACCTGGTTATCGGTCGACCGAACCGGAGATAGGATTTGACCAGATCGAAGCTGAGCGAGCGGATCGGGCGGATCAGATGAAGAGGAGATCATCTGATCGGTCGACCGAACGTGGGGATCGGTCGATCGATCTGCTTCGGGTCAAACTTGATCCCGAGCTTCAAGGATCTGGATCAGACTTGCAGAGGCTATAAAAGGAGCCTCGGGAAGCAGCTTCGACATCAATATCGAACAGAACATCCTATGCACTTGTACGCTGCTCCGAACACTCAAACAACGCTCTGCTACTTCGACAACTAACGACTAAATTTCCTCATCCTTTATAGTGTCGGTATTGTAATTCTTTATTCATTACTTGTATTCCTAAATTGTAAAGATTTATGCGATTATAGTTGTTGTCCGAAGTAAACGTTCAACGAGCGTGGACCTTGGAGTAGGAGTCGCCCTAGGCTCCGAACCAAGTAAATCTTAGTCTTCTTGTGTGTGTGTTTTAATTTCTGCTGCTATTACTCGAATTTTCAAATACGAAACGTGTGAAAGCCACGAGCGCTATTCACCCCCCCTCTAGCGCTTTTGATCCAACAATTGGTATCAAAGCTGGGGTGCTTCGACTTGGTGCAACCATCAGTCAAGCACTTTTTCATGGTGTTTTTCAATTTTTCGGAGTTGATCGGAATCGGTATTCTTGCCGTCTTCTGATCTAGTTTTCTTTCGTAATCGGATTTGTCTCGAAGTTGGTGCAACACCACTCGAGATCGTAATTCAGTTTTATTTTTATACCGCACTGTTAATCCAGGATCAAGTCCTGGGACTCGGTTCCTGTCCGTTTTTCTGTGCAAGATTTTTACATGGCTCTTCAAGAAGGTTATAGCACCGCTCACCCACCACTCTTCACTGGAGACAACTTCGGGTACTGGAAGGGTATGATGGAGGCGTATCTCCTGACTCATTTTGAAGTTTGGATGATCGTCAAAACCGGGCTACAAATACCAACTGACGGCGCCGGCAAGCCACTACCGTACGAGAACTGGGACGCAAATCTTATCAAAAAGGTAGAAGCTAACGCCAAGGCAACCTGCACCCTCCAATGTGGACTGACGAAGGAGGAATTGAACCGCGTCGGCCCGTTCATGAGCGCTAAAGAACTGTGGGAGAAGCTGATCGAGCTTCATGAAGGAACGTCCGACACTAAGGTAAGCAAGAGAGACTTAATCCTCAACAAGCTATATAATATAAAATTGTAGAAAGGTGAAACAGCGAGTCAGTTGCACGTCCGCATTCAAGATCTACTCAACGGTCTACACGCAATCGGATAGAAGGTAGAAAACAAAGATACAATCAGGTACTTTCTAAACGCCTTTCCGAGGAATACCTTGTGGGGATCTATGGTAGATGCCTACAAGGTTTCTAAGGATCTTTCTTCAATAAAGTTAGATGAGTTATTTGCAGAATTTGAATTACATGAACAGGTTAACTCAAGTCCGACCGAGAAAGACATAGCTTTGGGTGCAGGTACAAGCAGAAACCGGGAACTTAAGACAAAACGCATAACTGAATCGGAGTCAGAAGAAGAATCGGATTCGGATGACGACGACGACAAGCTCACGGCCGAACTTGTCAACCTAGTTAGGAAGTTCTACAGAAAGAAGAAGGGATTCAACAAAAAGGATGTCAAAAAGGTAATTCAGTCCAAGGAGACCCAACCAAACTCAAAAACGAAAGGAGAAGTCATCTGCTATGGATGTAACCAGAAGGGGCACATCAAGGCGAACTGTCCAAACCAAATGAAGAAACCAAGGAGAAAAAAGGCCCTGAAGACGACCTGGGACAAGTCCTCTTCAGAGGAGTCCGACAACGAGAAACTCGAGCAGACGAGCTTTCTGGCTATGACGACCGGGACCAACTCAATGAATCCGGAAGCGAGGACGAATCGGAAGCTGAGTCCAAGAGAAGTCACAGATCCATATATGTTTCCGAAGGACCTAACCCCTCTATAAGTACGCATCGATTATATAACTTAATTAATTACTTAATGCAAAAACTAGCAAAATCCAATGTTCGGATCAAGTCGCTTCTAAAGGAAGTAACATCCCTTACAGAAGCGACTAATACCGAATCCTTGGTTGCCCCTGTTCAGACTGGAACCTTAACTCAAGTCCAAGAACTTGAGGAAGAGAATTCGAGCCTGAAAACTCAAGTCAAGGATTTGAAAACTGCATTGGAACGGTTTACACTAGGTTCCAAGAATCTTGACTTGATTTTTGGAAAACAGAAAGCGGTATACAATCGATCCAAACTAGGATTTAAGGTTAAACAGAAATATTGGTCCTATTTATCACTTGTTAATAGATCGAATAGAAAGATAGTCCAAGCATGTGTACCTAAGTCCAACTTGGCCAATCAAGTTGGACTTGGTCAATATTGGGTCCCCAAGGATCAAGCACATTATCTTGATAGACCATATCGAGACTATGATTCAGGGGAAACCAATAGAAAAATTATCTTAACAAATAGATAAAATTGATTGATGCCTGTTTATTTTCTTTTCTTGGTAATATACACGTTTAGATTAGGGTAGTTTAAGGACCAATGCGTAATTTACACTTGTTTAGTTAAACCTAGGGGTTTCAAAAGGAAAATTAAATATATATTTTCTTTGAAAGGCTCTGTCTAGAAGTGGCAGATGATCCTATACCTAAGAAGGTCTAGTGTCTCGCCACAGCTTGGGAGTCAATCTTCGAAACGTATATTTAACTGACCAATTGAAAAACCTAAGTTTAACTCAAATGTAAATTAATCCCTAGAAATAATCTAAATTAAGATAACCATTTCACAAAACTACTCAAGGTTCCCTGATTGATAACTTAGAATCAGGTGAGATGAACCTAAGTTGAACTTAGTTAAAATTAACTAAATCTAATTCAATTTTGATTAATTTAATCAATTGAAATCTACATAATCTATTTAATAATCAAAATCTAATTAATCAATTTAAATATACTTAATCAATTTAATAATCTAAGTCTAATTAATCAATTTAAATATACTTAATCAATTTAATAATCTAAATCTAATTAATTAAGTTAATAACAAATTAACTTAACTTAATATCCAATTTAATTTAATAACTTGATTAACTTAACTAAAATCTAATTTTATAATTAACTTAACTAACCATCTCACAAACACCCATAGGAATATCATGATTGATCTAGATTGGGTGAGATGGAACATTAAGTTAATTTCAGTCAAACTATCTTCTAAATCTAGTAAATTGACCCAAATCAAATACCTTATGTAGGAACATAAAGATTTGGATCAATGGATGCTAGATAGTGGATGTTCCAGGTACATGACTGGAGACAGACTGAAATTCACTAAGTTGAAACTCAAGAACCTAGAATCTATCGCGTTCGGCAACGACGGAACCCTTAAGGTAATCGGAATAGGTAATATCCAATTAAATTCTGATTTTTTATATTCGAAAAGTGTTATTGGTTAAACAATTTGGCTTCAATTTACTTAGTATTAGCCAATTATATGACTCAGGTTACTTAGTCACTTTTTCTAAAACTGAATGCATAATTAAGAATATTAATAATCCTGAAATCATATTTAAGGGAATTAGGAAAAAGAATATTTATACAATAGACCTACCTACCTCTTCACGAGTGTCTATTGACACAACAAGAGGAAACCGAGTTGTGACACAGGAGACTGGGTCACACTCATACAAGGCTCATTTCAAAAATGAATCAAAATGGTTAGTTAGAGGTCTGCCTAAATTAAAATTTATTGAAAATTCAACATGTGATGTCTGTCAACAAGGTAAACAAACCAAGTCAAACCATAAGTTAACCAACCTGAACAGAACAACTTCTATACTTGAGCTCCTTCACCTAGACTTGTTTGATTCACACAGAGCCAAGTCACTAAGCAAAAATCAATATTGCTTAGTAATAATCGATGACTACTCAAGATTTACTTGAATAAGATTCATAAAAACTAAAGACTAAAGATGAAACCTTTGAAATTTTTAAAATCTTTTGCAAATAAATAGAAAATGAAAAATACACTCAAATAAAAAGAATTAGAAGTGATCATGGGGGAGAATTTGAAAACCATAAATTTATTGAATTTTGTGAAATTAATGGTTATAAACACGAATATTCATGCCCTAGAACCCCCTAACAAAATGGTCTAGTAGAACGGAAAAATAGAACCCTACAAAAAGCCACTAGGACCATGTTAAATGAATACAAACTACCTAACCAATTCTGGGCTGAAGCAATTAATACAACCAATTATATACAAAATAGAATTTTACTTAATAAATATCAAAATAAAACACCTTATGAAATATATTATAATAAAATTCCTAACATAAACTATTTAAAAGTATTTGACTGTAAAATATTTATTTTAAACACCAAAGACTATTTAAGAAAATTTACATCAAAAATAATCCCGGGAATATTTTTAGGATACTCAACAACTAGTAGGGCATATAAGGTTTACAACAAAAACACCCTTAAAGTTGAAGAAACTATAAATATAATTTTTGATGAAGAAAATAACCTACCCAACATTATAAATGAAAATATCAATTCAGAAAATGTTAACCCAAGAAACTTAGAAAATGATGAAGAAATTTCACTTAAACCTAGTGAATTATCAGAACCAGTTATTGACCTAATTATAAGACCAACTAGAACTAGTACCAATCACCCATCTAACCAAATCTTGGATGACCCAACTCTAGGAGTCAGAACTAGGTCATCATACAGAAACCTAAGTCAAATAGCCCTTATTTCCAAAATTGAACGCAAAACCATAGATAAAGCCCTGCTAGACCCAGACTGGACAATAGCAATGCAAGAGGAATTAGCCCAATTTGAAAGAAACCAAGTTTGGGAACTAGTACCCAAACCCATTAATAAAATCATAATTGATACTAAATGGGTGTTTAGAAACAAATTAAATGATTAGGGCGAAATAGTTAGAAATAAAGCAAGATTAGTAGCCAAAGGATTTAACCAAGTAGAAGGATTAGACTATCATGAGACCTAGGCCCAGTAGCCATACTTAAATCCATTAGAATGTTGTTGGCCTATGCAGCACATAAAAGATTCAAGCTTTATCAAAAGGGTGTGAAATCCGCTTTCTTAAACGGATTTATCAAAGAAGACGTATATGTAGGTCAACCCCCAGAATTTGAGAACTTAGAATATTCAAATCGTATCTTTAGGCTAAAAAAGACCCTATATGGACTAAAACAAGCACCTAGGGCCTAGTATGAACGTCTATCCAATTATCTAATATCTAAAGGGTTAAATTGACCCAACCCTATTTGTAAAAACCCTAGAAAATGATATTTTTATAGCTCAAATATATGTAGATGATATAATTTTTGGCTCAACTAATTCTAAATTTTTAAAAGAATTTACCAAATTAATGGAAAATGAATTTGAAATGAGTTTAGTAGGTGAACTTAACTTAACTTACCAAAGATGGAATTTATATTTTTCAAACTAAATACGCTAAGGAACTAATTAAAAAATTTGGAATGGATCATTAAAAAATTATTAATACACTAATGACTACCAATATTAAAATTGACTTAGACTTAGAAGGAAAACCAGTAGACTTGAAATACTATCGAAGTGCGATAGGAAGTCTGCTGTACCTAACTACGAGTCGACTAGACATTCTTTTTGCAGTAGATATGTGTGCAAGATATCAATCTTGTGCAAAAGAGTCACACTTAATATATGTTAAAAGAATACTTAGGTATATTAAATGAACCCTAAATGTAGGATTATGGTACCCTAGATCTTGCACCCTTGATCTAATCGACTATTCTGATTCAGACTATGTCGGGTGCAAGCTAAATAGAAAAAACACGAGTGAAAACTGTCAATTTCTAGGTCAATGCCTAGTAAGTTGGTCAAGCAGAAAGCAACACTGTGTTGCTTTTTCTACCACTGAAGCTGAATATATAGCCCAAGTGAATGTGCATCTCAATTATTATGGATGATGCATACCCTAAAAGACTATCAACTAGAATATCATACAACAATAATTTCAATTGATAATATAAGTTCAATTAATCTAGCCAAAAACTCAATTCACCATTCAAGAACGAAACATATAGAAGTAAAGCACCACTTTGTAGGGGATCACGTAGCTAAGGGTGATATTGTACTTAACTATGTTGAGTCAAAATCAAACCTAGCTAACATATTCACAAAGCCCTTACCTGAACTTGAGTTCAGTTCACTTAGAAAACAAATAGGGATGTGTTTAGTAGAATAGAACTTATTTTCCATTTACTAGATTTTCTCAACTTGTTTTTTAAAGTGGCTTTAAAATTTTAGGAAAAATATTTTTTCAAAAATCCAACTTCTGTTAGTTTTTTCAAAAAACTGGTTTAGCCTAGGATTTTACCCCTTAGAAATTATGTACCCCTAGTTTCAGCCAGAGCATCTCACAAGCACCCTAGGGTTAACTTGCTTGTGTTTGAAAACACTTAGAATTGTATGAGATGCATAAGGTACTGCCTAGACTTAAGAATGCTTATGTCTGTGTATCGACATAAGTCTATGCGTTAAATACAAAAGAACATTAATTAAGTTAAGTTATCCTGAATTAGTCAAAGCTAACTGGATTACTATCTTAACTTGACTAACCAAGTGAAAACTGTTGCCCTCTAGGTAAATAGCTAGTAGCTAATGGTTAGACATGTGGCTAAGGAAGTGAAGTTACTCATGTTTAGACTGTAGGACTTTTTGAATATATTTTTGTGAGAGTGGTCTCAGCTAAAAATGTTTTTACCAAGTAGTGGTGCTAAAATTTAAGCCAAATCTAAATCAACTTTTTAACCCTAAAAGAGTTCTTCTCTAGAAATTGTTTTCATTTTATACTTTAAAATTGTATCATCTATTTTTACAAATTTTTTAGCCAAAGTTACTTTTCAAATCAAAATTTTCCTTAGCTAAATCTATGTTTAAAATTAAGTTTTAAGTGTTCTTGCCAATTTAACTAAGTATTTTTCAAAAGCTTTTTAAAATTAGCTAAGTATTCCACTAAAAAGTTTTTTTTAACTTTAAATAAAAAGATTTTCAAATTTTCAACTTTTCAAAATTTAATTTAAAAAGTTTGTTATAAAACTTTTGATTCCACTTAGCTAAAAAGTGTTACAAGGAATTTTTTCTAAAAAGCTAAGTATTTATCAAAGTATTTTAATTCTCAATTTAAACGGTCTAAAAAGTTAAAATATCTCTCAAAAAGAAGTTACACGTAGCTAAGGTCATTAATCACTTTCTTTATTTTTCTTTACTTTCTTGCTTATTTTGATATATGGCAAAGGGGGAGAGTATAAAAAAAATCAAATTAAATTAGGAGCTCTTATTAAGAGGGAGTTTTTGTAAGCTACTAAAGGGGAGCTTTGTATTTATGCTTGCTTATCTTTACAGCATTTCTTTATTGTGTCTTTTTACTTAACTTTGAATTTCAGTTGTCATAATAAAAAAGGGGAAGATTGTTCATGCGGGAAGCATCCGACGATCGAACCCAAGTTTTGATAATGACAAAGGATTCAAAGTTAAGATTATGTGTTATCTGATATGTTGAATGAGTTTGCAGGAAAGTTCTAACTGCGGTTAGGCAGGAAGAAAATCCTATGGGGGTAACCTTAATTCCTAGGAGGAGGTAACCCTATGTGGAGAAAAACCTTAGGGGATGGTAACCCTAAGTCCTAGGGGGTGGTAACCCTAGGTCCTAGGGGGTGGTAACCCTAGGCAGAAAGTCCAATCGTTTTGGAGGACCGGACTGACATCAGGTATGTTCTCCTGAGTGGAGTAGGTGAGAACACGTTCCCCGCGGAGGGAATAGTAGGCGTCGGTTCGACCTAGGGTTTCCGGTCGAAAATCCGAAGTCAGAACCAGACAGTCCGAATACAGTCAAACCTATTTTTCTTATATATTTTGTTATGTTCTAACTCTGTTTTGCAGGAAACTAACATCTTTGCGTAGGGGTAGAACTGATCGAGATTGGTTGACCGAACGTTTGGATCGGTCGACTGAACCCCCAAAACCGTAGATCAGATTTCCAGCGAGTGGACCGGGCTCGACCAGGGGATCGGTCGACCGAACTTGGTTATCGATCGACCGAACCGGAGATAGGATTTGACCAGATCGAAGCGGAGCGAGCAGATCGGGCGGATCAGATGAGGAGGAGATCATCTGATCGGTCAACTGAATGTGGGGATCGGTCGACCGATCTGGTTCGGGTCAAACTTGATCCAGAGCTTCAAGGATCTGGATCAGACTTGCAGAGGCTATAAAAGGAGCCTCGGGAAGCAACTTCAACATCAATCTCGAACAGAACATCCTGTGCACTTGTACGCTGCTCCGAACGCTCAAACAACGCTCTGCTACTCCGACAACCGACGGCTAAATTTCCTCATCCTTTATAGTGTCGGTATTGTAATTCTTTATTCAGTACTTGTATTCCTAAATTATAAAGATTTACCGAATTATAGTTGTTGTCTGAAGTAAACGCTCAACGAGCGTGGGCCTTGGAGTAGGAGTCGCCCTAGGCTCCGAACTAAGTAAATCTTGATCTTCTTGTGTGTGTGTTTTAATTTCCGCTGCTATTACTTGAGCGGCTCGCAGGCCGGATGATACAAGTAACTCACAAGCATAATAACAGTACGAATAGCAAAACACAACAGCTCGATGGCCAGAACCCCATCTCAACTCGAAGGTCGGCATAGACAAATAGTACGAGCGACCCCGAACACTGGAGGCGACGCCCGCTGCTGGAGGCGGTGGTGGTGGCCGCAGGGGGCAGCGGCGGCGCCCGTTGTTGGAGGCGGTGGTGGTGGCCACAAGGGGCGCCGCCGACGCCTGCTGGAGGAGGCAGCGGCGGCGCGCGCTAGCTATAGCGTGGGGAGGCGGCTGTAGCGCGTGGAGGCGGCTGGCAGTGGCCTGCGGCGTGCTCCCAACGGCAGCGATGGCACGGGGAGGCCACGACATACGAGGAGGAGCGACGGGAGCGTTGTCAAAGTCGTCGGTTGATGTCAGCATGGTTGAGGTTGTGCAAAAGAGAAGCAGCGGCCAGAGGTTTCTACCGGCGAGAGGAGAAGAGAGGGAGAGAGGAGTATGCGACCTCCTTTAATGACAGAAGAGATGGAGGCGGAAGAAAGATCCCCAAGCTTCTTGTGCTCGGCGGCGGCAGAAGACCCAAGCACGAAGCCTCTTTTGTGCTCGGCGGCGGCCTCCAAACCCGATCCAGCCTCCCCTCTAAATCTGTGAACAATGCTCCTTATAAACACAAAACCCTTACTCTATGAAATAACGGAAATACCCCTCCCTCTTATCTCTTCACCATATCACAAGCCTCCCCTTCAAATCTAGTCGAAGGAGGCGCGAGTCCGACTGACTGGACAGTCTATCGCAAAAGCTGCATCACTCTCGATAATAGAGTCAAATCATGAACCCATCGTATAATGCTACGCGAGCGGTCACTATAGTAATAGTGTCGCATGAGATGGTAATGGTGCTGAACGGACCAAGTCGATAACCGGACCAATGCCGAGCGACCGACGAGTAAAATGATAGTCAATCGAGCAGCACACGGGATGCCGAGCAGACCGAGTGAACGAGCGGGCGATGCCGAGCGGGTGACCGAGAAAGTGTTGGCCAGTCGACCGTAAGATGCTGACCAGACCATCGTGAGAATGTCGAACATTCGACCAAGTAGTTTAAGTGTGTGGCCGAACGGACAGTTGAGCGATACCGGTCGGACGACTTCGCAAGTGGCAACAGAATGACGCGCGCATGGCAGAGTGGAGAGAAAAATGTGTTGACCGAGCGGCGAAAAATAGTGCCGAACGGATGCCACGCAAGCTATTGGGCGAACGCCAAGTGAGTACCCGAGCGAATACCGAACGAGCGATGAGGCAATGCCGGGTGGAAGTGGAGCTCGAAAACTGAGCGGGAGCATAGCCCGCAAAATCAAATGCGCACGAAAACGGAAGTCGTGAGTTGAGCAGGCGCATCGCCTGTGAACTGAACTGGAGTATAGCCCATGAATCGAAAGCGCACGCAAGCAAAAGTCGTTAGCCGAGCGGATGCATCGCCCGTGAGCTGAACGGAGGTGTAGCTTGGGAATCGAAGACGCACGGAAGCGAAAGTCGTGAGCTGAGTGGGCGCAGAGCCTATGAGATATTCTGGCCCGAAACCAGTGGATATACTCTTGTTCGCGACCATTGGAGATAGCTCGACCCCGAACAGGGGAGATAAACTGCTCTAATATTCTCCGTGACAAATGAAGACCTTTCAGCCCCGAACGGAGGAGATACGGGATTCGATAAGTTGGTCCGAGACCAGTGAAGGTACTCTTGTTCGCGACCATTGGAGATAGTTCGACCCCGAATGAGGGAGATAAAGCCGAGCGAAAGCTACTACCTTCGTAGCTACCAATATGAAAGCAGAGCAGAAAGCCGAGTTGATCGAGTGTCTCCAACGGAACCACGATGTCTTCGCGTGGTCGACACACGAGCTCCCTGGTATCTCTCCTAAAGTTGCGCAGCATGAACTCCATGTCCGACTAGACGCTCGACTGGTGAAGCAAAAAAAGAGGGACTTCAGTGCCGAACAAAATGTAATCATCCGAGCAAAGATAGAAAAGCTCCTGCAGGCTGGCACACGACACACAGGGCGGATATGATAGCGGCTCGTAGGCCGGATGATACAAGTAACTCACAAGCATAATAATAGTACAAATAGCGAAACACAACGACTCGATGGCCGGAACCCCATCTCGACTCGAAGGCTAGCATAGACAAATAGTATGAGCGACGCCGACCGCTAGAGGCGGCGCCCGCTGCTAGAGGTGGCCGCGGCGGCAGCTAGGGGTGGCGGCGGCGGCGCCCGCTATGGCGTGTGGAGGCGGCTGCAGCGCGTGGAGGCAGCTGGCCAGTGCCCTGCGGCGTGCTCCCAACAGCAGCGATGGCGCGGGGAGGCCATGACATACGAGGAGGAGTGGCGGGAGTGTTGTCAGAGTCGTCGGCTGATGTCAGCGTGGTTGAGGCTGTGCGAAAGAGGAGAAGCGGCGACCGAAGGTTTCTACCGGTGAGAGGAGAAGAGAGGGAGAGAGGAGGAGGTGGCCTCCTCTAACGGCGGAAGAGATGGCGGCGGAAGAAAGATCCCCAAGCTTCTTGTGCTCGGTGGCGGCAGAAGACCCAAGCATGAAGCCTCTTTCGTGCTCGGCGGCGGCCTCCAAACCCGAACCAGCCTCCCCTCTAAATCTCCGAACAATTCTCCTTATAAACTCAAAACCCTTACCCTATGAAATGATGGAAATACCCCTCCATCTTATCTCCTCATCGTATCACAAGCCTCATCTTCAAGTCTAATTGAAGGAGGCGCGAATCCGACTGACTGGACAGTCTATAGTAAAAGTTGCATCACTCTCGATAATAGAGTCAAATCGTGAACCCATCGTATAATGCCTACACGAGCGGTCACTATAGTAATAGTGTCGAATGAGATGGTAATTGTGTCGAGCGGACCAAGTCGATAATCGGACCAATGCCGAGCGAACGACAAAACATTAAGCGAACGATGAGTAAAATGATAGTCGACCGAGCAACACGTGGGATGCCGAGTAGACCGAGCGAACGAGCGGGCGATGCCGAGCGGGTGACTGAGAAAGTAGCCCACTTCGGAGACGCTCGGCGACTAGGTATCAATGCTCGCTTGTGAACTGAACGTTATGGTGCTAAGAGGGAGGGGTATTTCCGTCATTTCACAGAGTAAGGGTTTTGAGTTTATAAGGAGCACTGTTCGCATATTTAGAGGGGAGGCTGGTTCGGGTTTGGAGGTCACCGCCGAGCACGAAAGAGGCTTCGTGCTTGGGTCTTCTGTCACCGTCGAGCATAAGAAGCTTGGGGATCTTTCTTCCGCCTCCATCTCTTCCGTCGTTAGAGGAGGTCGCCTCCTCCTCTCTCCCTCTCTTCTCCTCTCGCCGGTAGAAACCTCCGGCCGCCGCTTCTCCTCTTTCGCACAGCCTCAACCACGCTGACATCAACTGACGACTCCAACAATGCTCCCGTCGCTCCTCCTCGTATGTCGTGGCCTCCCCGCGCCATCGCTGTCGCTGGGAGCACGTCGCAGGCCACTGACCACGCGCTGCAGCCGCCTCCACACGCTGCAGCCACCTCCACACGCCATAGCTAGCGTGCGCCGCCGCTGCCTCCTCTAGCGGGCGCTGTCGCCGCCCCCTGCGGCCACCACCACCGCCTCCAGCAGCGGGCGCCACCCCCAGCGGTCGGCGTCGCTCGTACTATTTATCTATGCCGGCCTTCGAGTCGAGATGGGGTTCCAGCCATCGAGCTGTTGTGTTTCGCTATTCGTATTGTTATTATGCTTGTGAGTTACTTGTATCATCTGGCATGCGAGCCGCTATCATATCCGTCCTATGTGTCGTGTGCCGCCCTGCGAGTTGTTATCATATCTAGCCTACGCACCGTCTTTTTGGATCCCTGCTGCACCGAATTCCGTGTTGTCGCCCTCAGATCCGGCTCCTCAGCTTACTCACATCCATCTACTCGTCAGGGTCGTGACGACTCGATCAGCACCACGGTCAGCTCACTGATCCATCCGAGGGTGCCCCATGGGGCCAGGGTACGTCACCATATTCACCTTGTATTTATTTCATTGTTCTACTATTATTCGGTTGCTCATATATTTGTGGAATCCGCCTCGAGCACCGGGGTACCAGAGATCGAGGCAACCCGGTCGCTGACTGCAGGTATTATTGATCGGAGGACTTCTGACGACTTGATCAACACAGAAGATAGCTCACCATCCGGGTCATGGAGATGCGGTCAACATTCCAGCCACGTCACTCCGGTAGTTTCGTCTTCTCAGATTCCCGACAGGATCATTATGTAATTCAATCTCTTCATCTAAGCCTACATTCCAATTAATTCGGTACATTATGCATCATTACCAAATTAATTATTTTACTTGATTTCTAAGATATATAGATTCCTCTTAAATGATAAATCATTTCTCCCATGACTATGGATTTCGAGTCACTGATATCTCTATCAAGTGGTCAGGATGTTAACTCCTAATCCAAGAGAGTGATGAATCCTTTATTGAGTCAACACTATTCTCTTTACACTTTGTCATACACCCAACTACCGTACTACTTTTAACGGCGTCAAAGCACATAACTCCACGCATAAAATAAATGAAGGTCTCAAGTCAAAAGATCAGTTACACTCGTTCATAAGAGGAATAACCAATGATACTTAATATGTGGTCTCCTGTTGAATGGGTCGTGTCCAGTGTACCTCTAAATTCAAGACACCCCCTAGTACAACTTAGATATCCATCCCTCGGTTTATCTCGACCTAGTCATACTTAATGTTGATCTAGATATCCAAGTCCCCTCTAGATATCTATCAGATCAAGGAATGTTTTCATATTAATATACCCATTAATCTGTGAGACTTTATCATTAATCATATACGTACAGAAAAATAAATAAATAATAATAAATTCTTATCTTTATTAAATAATTATCCACAAAATATATAAGGAATGTCTACACACTAACATGGACTGGTCTTTTTTATATTATATATATATATATATACCATTCCCACTAATCTTCAAGATGAATGATCTTCTCTTTCATTGGGCAAATTTGGGAGTATAAGTGTCTCCTCATCAAGTAATTAACGTTTTAACTTTTCATTACGCTAGAGAAAAATATTTAGTAATTCGTCATAATTGAAATTCAAATTATCTGCCCGGAGGTTTATTTCATATATATCACGATCTATCTCCTCTTTCATTGTATTATGTATTATATACTATTTATATACTGCAATGATTCTGACACAATTGACAAATGGTGACAAAAAAAAATTAAGACGGATACGTTAGCCCTTAGTGTCCCCGTCAATTCATCCTAAGGTCAATATAGAAAAAGTAAATTATGAGTGACTATTAGTCTTTGGAATAGCGACTAGAACATAAGGAAGGTGTTAGGTTCATTTAGTGCTAGAGGGGGGTGAATAGCTCGTCGCGCTTTGGTTGCTTGCTCCGTGATGATGATTTATATTGCATAGTTTTCACAACAAGCTCATAATACTAACAATAGGATTTACTTGGTATCCACCTCAAGAAGAGGTGACTAATCCAAGGATCCACACATGACACACACTCCACTAATCAAAATACTCCTTCTCGGTAACTACCAAAGGTAAAGAAGCATTGTACAAACTCTCAATACAAGAGGAAAGAAAAGGGAAACAAATACAAGTAAAATCTTACAAGATTTACAGCATGAAACTCTAACTCTAGCTTTTTATTCTTGTGTGGAACGCCTCTTGATCTTGGAAGTGCAGCAACACTTTGCTCCAAGAAAGCTTCAAGAACTGGCATGAATCTCTGAGAGTGATTGCTGGAAGTGGAGTGGAAGAACTGCGGAGAAAGACGCTCGCCAACGACTTTATCCTACGCAACGGTCGCTTCTCAATCGATTGACTGATCAATTCAGCGTTCTTATGTTCTCTCTGGAAAATGCCTGAATTGATCGACCGATCGATTCAGGCTTTCTCTCGATCGCGCGAGAAAAATCAGCCCCCAATCGATCGACTGATCGATTGGGAAGCATTCTGTGCATGTGATAAAGATTCCCAATCGATTGACAAATCGATTGGGTCGTTGCTTGTCGCAGCATAATGTCAATCGATCGACTGATCGATTGAACCACTGTTCAATCGATCGGTTGATCGATTGGTCTCCCCTTGACTTGCTTAAACCAAGTCTAGGGTCCCCAAATACAACATCCGGTCAACCGTGACCTATTCGAACCTCATGCCTAGCATCCGATCAACCTTGACCTGCTAGGAATCCTTCACCAAGTGTCCGGTCAATATCTTTGACCCACTTAGACTTTCTCCTCATGCCAAGTGTCCGATCAACCTTGACCCACTTAGACTTACCATCTCGTGCCAAGTGTTTGGTCCTCCATGACCCACTTGGACTTCCACCAGATGCCCGATCACCCTTGATCCATCTAGATTTCCTCGTGTCAAGTATCCAGTCAATCCTTTGACCTACTTGGACTTCCCAACACTAGGTGTCTGGTCAACCTTGACCCACCTGGATTTTCAAGTGCCTGGCTTCACTCACTAAGATTGTCACCTGACTTTACTCACCAAGATTTTTCTCTGCCTGGCTTTACTCACCAGGACTTTCACCTAACTTCACTCACCAGGATTTTCACCTGGCTTCACACACCAGGATTTTCTTCTGCTTAGCTTTACTCACCAGGACTTTCACACTGTCCGGCTTCACTCACTAGGACTTTCACCTGACTTCACTCACCAGGACTTCCAACTGCCTAACCTCCAGTTAGGACTTTCCCAATCAAGTATCTGGTCAACCTTGACCTACTTGTCTCTTCTTCACACCAATTTGGTCCAACCCTGACCAGAGGGGGATTACACTAGCAATCTCCCCAATCAGACGATTGCACCTGCAATCTCTACGTATTATCAAACATCGAAACTCAAACATCAAGACTCAGGCTTAAGCCAACTCAAGTCTAGTCAACCTGGTCAACCTTGACCTAGGGGATATTGCACCAACAATCTCCCTCTTTTTGATGTTTGACAATACCTTTAAGCTAGGTTAATCCATAGCCTCAACTTCTTCCTCATGCCAAAGCATGAATGAGAGTTTCTTACATTCTCTCCCTTTCCTAGAGGTCAAACTCCCTTTTAAGGTAATGAAGGCATAGTATATACCCTGCATTCTCCCCCTAACCTTCCTAGAGGGGCAAAGGTCTAACTTAAACCCTACATTCTTCCCCTATTGGCACACATAAAAAACTCTCCCTCTGAAGAGTTACCCAACGTTGTTCACAACCTCACATGTTGTTCACAATACCAGAATGAAGGTCTCATACCCTTCATTGTATCCAATGCTCATCCGTGAGCATTAACCTAGGGATTGCTTCCCTTGTGACCTTCTTAGTGACTTTCTTAGACTTCTTAAAAGTCTTAGTCACATTTGTCGTTGCAAAAATACTTCTAGGGATAACTTCCCTTGCATCCTTGACTTGACATATAAACCTAGAGTTGGTTCCATAGCTATATGGAACTCTATGGTAAGAAGTCACATCCTTCTTAGCCTTAGGTTTGCATCTCCCATTGAATGACTTTTGTACTCCCAGACCTAGGTTATGCTCATTTTGCCCTTTTAGGATATTTTTCATTCTTTTTAAGGTCTTTTCCATTTTATCAAGTTTTGACCTCCAAACTTGATTTTCTTTTCATAAATCCCTAGATTTTGATTTTTCATTTAGTCCTTGAACATTTTTATTTCTAAACTTATAACTACGGTCCTTAGTGTTCTTGCCTAGTTTATCTACTTTCCTAACCTTAGGTGAGGTATTCTTAGCATGAAAAGTCACATGATTTTCATTAATTCTATCATGTCTCATATTTTTATGGTAAATAGTATTAAAATGATATAAGTTAGAACTAGCATACTTTTTATCATGATTTAAAGGGATATGCTCAATAAATGATACCTTGGATTTTACCTTGGAAGCTCCCCCTTGACTCGTGCTTTCTCCTTTAACTTTGACCGCTTTCTTCCCCTTAGGACATTGACTCCGATAATATCCTTTTTGGTTGTAAGAAAAACACACAATGTGCTCCTCGCTTTTCTTTATTGTGGAGCGGTCTCCTTGGGCTTCTCCTTGCCCTTAAGTGTCACTTGGCCTTTTTTCTTGGCCAATTTTGGGTACTTACTCTTGTAATGTTCATGCTCCCTACACTCAAAATATATAATGTGATTTTTATTTTTAATTGAACTAATTATACCTTTATGTGTAAGGATGACACTCGATCCTCCATTTAATTCTTCATAACTTTTGGAGGTTGCATCATCTTCTTCTCCACTTGATCCGGATGTAGAAGCTTCTCCTTCTTCTTGATCCGATGTCAACGAAGTTTGCTCCCCCTTAATCCTCAAGGTGGAGGCCTCTTCATGTTCATCCTTTACATGGAATAAAGAGTATGCTCCCTCTTTGCCCTTCTCGTTGCACTCTGTTGAGGATGAAGCTTCTTCTTCTTCCGATGTTGAGCATCTCTCAACCTCGGTGTCCTCCTTTTGGTCTTTCTCCAATGAGTTGCCCTCTTTGGATTTCTCTTGGTTTGGTGTAGTGGAGGGTTATTCATGAAGCTTGGCCAATTTGCTCCATAATTCTTTTGCATCTTCAAATTCTTCAATTTTGCATAGAATTGTGCTTGCCAATAAACTAGCCAATAATTTGATTACCTTGTCATTCGTCTCGCACCTTTGGACTTGCTCTTGGCTCCACTTGTTCTTCTTGAGAATTTTGCCTTCGCTATTTGTTGGAGCTTGGAAACCTTCCATTAAAGCAAACCATTGCTCTATGTCCATCATAAGAAAGTTTTTGATCCTTGATTTTCAAGAATCGAAACTCATCATTGTGAATAGTGGAGGCACTCTTGTATCAAATCCAAGTCCATCTTGGAATTTCATCTTGAAGTTGAGCTTTTTGAATTCTTTGACTTTGATGAACTTGCTTCAACTTCTTCACCCTCTAGCCTTGTTGCCCCTTCCGATGATGATTCCGGTAAAGAACGATCTCGCTCAGATACCACTTGTTAGGTTCGTTTGGTGCTATAGGGGGGTGAATAACTCATCGCGCTTTGGTTGCTTGCTCCGTGATGATGATTTGCAGCGTGTAGTCTTCACAACAAGCTCACAATGCTAACAATAGAATTTACTTGGTATACACCTCAAGAAGAGGTGACTAATCCAAGGATCCACATGCGACACACACTCCACTAATCAAAACACTCATTCTCGGTAACTACCGAAGGCGGAGAAGCCTTGTACAAACTCTCAATACAAGAAGAAAGAAAAGGAAAGTAAATACAAGTAAAATCTTACAAGATTTACAACATGAAACCCTAACCCTAGCTTCTTCTTCTTGTGTGGAACGCCCCTTGATCTTAGAAGTGCAACAACACTTTGCTCCAAGAAAGCTTCAAGAACTAGCGTGAATCTCTAAGAGTGATCTCTGGAAGTGGAGTGGAAGAACTACGGAGAAAGATGTTCGCCAACGGCTTTATCCTGAGCAACGGTCGCCTCCCAATCGATCAGCTGATCGATTGGGGAGGCTGAATCGATCGACTGATCGATTTAGCCTTCTTCTGTTCTCTCTGGAAAACGCCTGAATCGATCGACCGATCGATTCAGG
Organism: Zingiber officinale; assembly: GCF_018446385.1. Taxonomy (NCBI): domain Eukaryota; kingdom Viridiplantae; phylum Streptophyta; class Magnoliopsida; order Zingiberales; family Zingiberaceae; genus Zingiber; species Zingiber officinale. Next base: position 144,351,300 of record NC_055989.1, read on the forward strand.
CTTTCTCGCGATCACGCGAGAAAAATTAGCCCCCAATCGATCGGCTAATCGATTGGAGGTGCCCAATCGATCGGTTGATCGATTGGGAAGCGTTCTGTGCTTGTGACAAAGGCTCCCAATCGATCGACCGATCGATTGGGCCGCTGCTTGTCGCGACACAATGCCAATCGATCGGCTGATCGAGTGAACCACTGTTCAATCAATCGGTTGATCGATTGGTCTCTCCTTGACTTGCTTAAACCAAGTCTAGGATCTCCAAATCCAACATCCGGTTAACAGTGACCTGTTCGAACCTTATGCCTAGCATCCGGTCAACCTTGACCTGTTAGGACTCCTTCACCAAGTGTCCGGTCAATCCCTTTGACCCACTTGGACTTTTCTCTCCGTTCCAAGTGTCCGGTCAACCTTGACCCACTTGGACTTACCGTCTCGTGCCAAGTGTCCGGTCCTCCATGACCCACTTAGACTTCCACCAGATATCCGGTCACCTTTGATCCATCTGGATTTCCTCGTGCCAAGTATCCGGTCAATCCTTTGACCTACTTGGTTTCTCAACACCAGGTGTTTGGTGAACCTTGATCCACCTGGATTTCCACGTGTCTGGCTTCACTCACTAGGGTTTTCACCTACCTTCACTTACTAGGATTTTCACCTAACTTTACTTACCTGGATTTTTCTCTGCCTGACTTCACTTACTAGAACTTTCACCTAGCTTCACTCACTAGGATTTTCACCTGACTTCATACACCAGGATTTTCTGCTGCTTGGCTTCACTCACCAGGACTTTCACACTGCCCGACTTCGCTCATCGGGACTTTCACCTGGCTTCAATCACCAGGACTTCCAACTGCCTAACCTCCAGTTAAGATTTTCCCAATCAAGTATTCGGTCAGCCTTGACCTACTTGACTCTTCTTCACATCAATCTGGTCAAACCCTGACCAGAAGGGAATTGCACCAGCAATCTCCCCAATAAGACGATTGCACATGTAATCTTCACATATTGTCAAACATCGAAACGCAAACATCAAGACTCAGGCTTGAGCCAACTCAAGCCTAGTCAACCTAGTCAACCTTGACCCAGGGGATATTCCGCCAATAGAAAATATTTATCTTAACTTTACTAAAATTTAAATTTCAGATCTCATGATAATAATACCTCACACGTTAATCATTATACCGTCCTGAGGTCCGGGACCCGACACAATTGTCAAATGCTCGTACACATGAAATCATGTACATATTGATTGCATGCAAAATTAAGAGGTCCTTGCCCGGGCCGGGCTACGGTTTAGTTTTTTAAGTTTTGGTGTTTAAAATTTGAATTTGCTACGATATATTATAAAGATTTTTTTTTAAGTAGAATGATAAATTTAAAAATATCGATCATGAATCTTCATAAATATTTTTCGATTTATTATATTGGCTGATAGTAGATTTAAATAGTTAAATATCTGAATTATAAAAAATTAAAAAATTAAGGGATCCTTAGTCCTTACCGAAGAAAAAAAAACGTGTTAAAAAATATTCTATCATATATAATCATTTCACATGCCATCTCCTTTTTGTTTTTTAATTAGTTTCAAGATAATTCATTTATTTTCTTTTTGGAAAAACAAAGGTGATATTAATCATTTTTGGTAGACCTTCGGCGACCGACTAGAGGGGGCGGATAAATAGTCCCTGTATAAATCAAGTAAATCAACCTTTCTCGGATTTATAACTTAATTAAAATAAACACTTGCATAAAAGAATAATAAAAAGACTAAAAGAAAAGAGACACCAAGAATTTACTTGGTTACAACCGGGGAGGTTGTTAATCCAAGGAAGTTAAAGCGCATTAAAAATCTCTTTCAGATGGAGAAACCTCTTTATAACAATGAACGCACAGAAAGACAAAACTAAACAGAAACGTAAAAGCGCACAAGTGTTATTTGGATATTTCTGATTATGCTTAGCTTCTGGGAGCGGGACTGTTTATATAGCACTGTTCGGAGCACTTGTAAGGGTTCCAAGCGTCTGAAATGGGATAATATTTTAACCCCGACGTAATGGTACGTGTCACGTCGAATTTGGCTAAGAATTGGGTTCCGGGCGCTCGGACTGCTTCGGGCACCCCGGACTGCTTCGGGCGCCCGGAATGGTTCCGGGCGCCCTGAAGGTGAAAGTCAACTTTTAGTTGACTTTCTCTCCAGGCCTCCAGCTTCGGCTCCGCTTGTTTCGGTCTGGGTCTTCCGCTCTGGCTCCGCTCGCTTGGGTGATTTCGACCATCCGGAATAGGGCTCATCCAAACTCAACTTCCAACCTTCTCAAGTAAGCTTCCGCTCCGGCTTTTCGTCCTTCAAAATCGCCGCATGCTTCCTTCTCGTCCACCAGCGTACTCTTCCACAGCTTTTTGTCACTCGGACACACCAAGCCCGTTGGCCCTCTCCCGTGCTGACCTTGTCGCTAGCTGTGTCTTTTGCTCCTCGAGCAATCTTCCGCTCTTGGCTTCTTGTCCCTCGGAAACACCACGTGCTCCATTCTCGTCTGCTGGTGTACTCTTCTGCAGCACCTCGTTCCTCAGATGCACCGAGCCCGTCGACTCTCTCCCGTGTCGTCCTTCTCGATAGCTGCGTCTTTTACTCGATGCTCTGTGCTCTTAAGTTCCTGCACACTTAAACACAGGGTTAAACACAATAGGACCTAACTTAACTTGTTTGATCATATCAAAACTATCTTGGGGTACCAATAATCTCCCCATTTTTGATGTGAGCAACCCAAGTTAAGTTAGGGTAAACTAAGATAAAGTCAAAACAATAAATTTTGCAATAAAGTGCAAAAATTGAAAAAATGTTAAGCTACCTTCCTCTAGACTCAATCGTCCCTTCTCCTTCTTTGATCATATAAAAAAATGGGGTACCAAAAATAAATCTAAGGGTAACTTTTTAAATATAAGAAAGTTTTTAGTTTTTAAAAAAACTATGATTGCCCAACATTTTGAAAAAACTTATTAAGTTTTTTTGAAATTTTTGAAAAAAAATTGAAAATAATTTGCAATGTAAACACTTTTAGAAACTTTAAGTTTTATCAATACAATTTCTTAAGTTAAATAAATTTATAAAAAAAAATATTTGAGTAATTTTGTTAAAGTTGATACTTTCAAAAAAAAAAAAAAAAAAAAAACTTTAGTAGACAAATAATTAAAAAAACTTTAAGTTTTTTTTTAAATTCTAAGTTAAAAACATCGAAAAAAATATTTAAGTAACTATTTAAAATATTATTTAATTATAATTAAATATTTTATTAGTTAGTTGATTAAATATTTTATTTTATTAATTGGCTTACAGGCTGTGATGAGGCACCTTCTTGGTTATTGGAGCAATAACCATTTTCTAGACAAAGTCTATTAAGAAAATTAAATATTTAATTTTCTATTTGAAAGCCCTAAGTCTAATTAAAGTTCAATTTATACAAGATTTGGGAACCAATACAGGTTCCTTCTAATTGGATTAATTAGACATCTCTTAGGAATATATTTCTGAGAAATTTTTCTAATTTGTCTCTTGTGATAATTAAAATATCAATTCAAATTATTATATTTCCTAATATTTTGATTTTTCACATTTAAGCATGCACGATTTTTCAAGTCCTCTACTTGTATTTTCAATTTATCATTTTCCAATTTTAATTTTTCAAAATTTTCTAATAGACAAGATTTAGCTAGAATTAACTTAATCTTTTATTTTCTTTTTCTAATTTGCAACAGTCTTTAGATAATAATTTAACAAATTTAAATAATTTATCGGGAGGAAGAGATCGTACCTGACTTACCTTGTCGATCTCGTTATCTGTAGCTCCCCCTGAACTGATGTTTTCTTCCGATGTCACTCCCCCTTCATCGATACTCTCGATGCTCATTTCGGACAAGTTTGCTTTGTTTTCATCTTCATGGTGACTCGCCATTAACGCAAGTCCAGAAAAAGTCTCAATCTCTTATCCGGATGATGTTTTGTCCCACGTCGCCTTTAGTGGCTTGTACTTGTTAGATTGGGCAGGCTACTTGTTTTTTCCTTTGTCCTTGTCCCTGACCTTTAACTTAGGGTAGTTGTCTTTAACGTGTCTTTCTTCGTTGCAGTGGTAGTATCTAATCGTTCTTTTCTTTCTACCCTGCAGATGGTTAGTTTTTCTAGATTTAACTAATTTTTTAAATAGCCTTACCATCATTGTCATTTCTTTGTCGTTGAGAGAAGATTCTAAATCTTGTTCATCCATCCTTGCCCTATAGGTAACGTTGTGCTTCGACTCCTTTTTCGGATTTGCACATCTCATTTCATGGACTTCAAATGTTGAAAATATTTCCTCTAAGGTAACAGATTCTAAATCTTTAGATATATTGTAAGCATCTACTAATGATGCCCACTCTGTAGTTCTAGGAAATGCATTAAACGCGTATTTTAGTGAATCTCGGTTGCTTATCTTTTCTCCGAGATTCGTAAGTTCGGTGATTAGTTCCTTCATTCTTGAGTGAAGATGTGCAACGGTTCCTTCCGCTTCCAATTTTATGTTACTCAGCTGGTTCCTTAGCCGACCCCGTCTCACGAGCTTGGCTTCGGACATCCCTTCGTGTAGCTCAAAGAACTTCTCCCAAAGCTCCTTTGCTGAGTTGTAGGCACCGATCCGGTTGACTTCTCGTGGCAATAGGACGCTCACTAGATGAAACTCTGCTTTGCCATTTGCCACGTAGTCGGCCTGCTCCGTCTTCTTCCACTGGTATTCTTCCTTACATTTGGGTGCAACAAAATTGAACTTCATTATTAAAAGCAATTCAAAATCGGTTTTAAAGAATACCTGTGATCCGGTTGTAAGAACAGGGCCCCCCCGTCCAGAGGAGTCAACGCCACGTGGAAGCCATAGTAGCAGATGGTCGGGCGGAGAGGGGCGGGTTCGACCGGCGGGGCGGCCCGGTGGTGTCTAGTTGAGGGTTGAAGGTGTCTCATCGAAAGTCAGGGTTCCGGCGCTCAGCGGACAAGATCGCGGGGCCGATCGGATTGCACGCTCGGCCAAAGCCATCAGGTAGCACTGCTAACAGTCCCCACAAAGCACGTGAGTAAGAATCTCCCAAGTAAACCACCGCCTACGTCCGGCCGGATTTTACGGAAGCCGGCCGGCCGGACTCTCTCCGGGGAGTAAGGGCAAAAGGACAATTGACATTTTTTTCTGACAGCGGGTATGCTCCACGTGTAGGCCGTGTTAGGACCTTCGGATGCGGCTAGAGAGGGGGGGTGTGAATAGCCGACCCCAATTTCGCGTTTCTTCCTACGAATTAGGTTAGCGCAGCGGAAATAAAATAATAGAAACGAGAACGAGAAGATCAAACCTTAGACGCAGCGATGTAACGAGGTTCGGAGATGATACTCCTACTCCTCGGCGTGTCCGTAAGGTGGACGAAGCCTATCAATCCGTCGGTGGATGAAACCCCAGATAACCGGCTAATATGAACTCCTTCTGGGTGGAGAAACCTCACCACAAAGTCTTTGCAACAGCAAAACAGAGGAGTACAACAATAGAGGAAACAAACAAGAACAATAGAAATTGTACACACACTTGCTTGCCTTCTCGTCGGAGTCCGTTGATGAAGCAGCAGCTTCACGGCTCCAGCGGCTAGAAAACCAGCACGAAGCTCACGCGAAGCTTCAGCAAACCGAGAGCTCAGCAAAGCTCAAATCGCAGTTAGGAGGAAGAAGAAACTCCTGTAGAGGCTCTCAGCATCTGATTTATATCTGCACCTACGAAGAAGAAGACAACGAACAACACAGAAATCTAGCCGTTGAGTCACAACGGCTAAGCCTGGACCGATCAGGCTCCATCCTGATCGGTCCAGGAGGTCTCTGATCGGTCTGTGGACCGATCAGGCCCTAGTCTGATCGGTCCCCAGACCGATCCCCAATTCTCTGTGAGTGACGATTCCGAAGCCTGATCGGTCTGTGGACCGATCAGGCTATAGGTGGATCGGTCCACAGACCGATCCCCCTACCTTCTCTGCCTCCTGATCGTTTCCTGATCGGTCTGGTGACCGATCAGATTACTTACAGTGAGCCACTGTTTGGTTATTGATCGGTCACCAGACCGATCAGAAAACCCATAGTATCACTAGATCGGTCTGCTGACCGATCCAATGCCCATGTGGATTTAGAGCTTCCCATCCCTAAATCCTAAGGCCTTCCTGGTCTTGAGAACGAGCTACCGAGCCCTCTCTGACCTAGTCTGGAGAGCGAGCTACCGAGCCCTCTCCGACTTCGTCCGGTCCAGAGAACGAGCTCCCGAGCCCTCTCTGACCTGGTCCGGAGAACGAGCTCCCGAGCCCTCTCTGACCTGGTCCGGAGAACGAGCTACCGAGCCCTCTCTGACTTCGTCTGGTCCAGAGAATGAGCTCCCGAGCCCTCTCTGACCTAGTCCGGAGAACGAGCTACCGAGCCCTCTCCGACTTCCCATGCCAAGCTTCCATACTTGGACTTCTCCCGTGCCAAGCTCCCTGCTTGGGCTTTTCCGTGCCAAGTCTCCATACTTGGACTTTTCCGTGCCAAGCTCCCTGCTTGGACTTTTCCGTGCCAAGTCTCCATACTTGGACTTTTCTCATGCCAAGTCTCCATACTTGGACTTTTCCCGTGCCAAGCTCCCTGCTTGGACTTTTCCGTGCCAAGTCTCCATACTTGGACTTTTCACCAGATGTCTGGTCAACCTTGACCTATCTGGATTTCCCTTGTCTGGCTTCACTCACCAGGACTTTCCCTTGCCTGGCTTCACTCACCAGGACTTTCACCTGGCTTCACTCACCAGGATTTCCCAAATCAGGTCGACTCACCTTGGGTCAACTAGGTCAACCTTGACCAAAGATTGCACCCACAATCTCCCAAGTTTGTATTCTGTCAAACATCAGAATACAACTTTTCTACTCTCGTCAAACATCAGAATAGAACTTTTCTATTCTCATCAAACATCAAAATAGAACTTTTCTATTCTCGTCAAACATCAAAATACAACTCGAGTCAGGTCAACCAGGTCAACCTTGACCTAAGGTTGCACCAACAGGCCGTACTTCAAATCTTATGACAGGGGGTTCCGCTGTCCCATCGAGGACATGCTTGGACTGTAGCAGTATGGGTCAGGTAAGCTCACTGACGAGCCCTTACTGGGGTATGGGCCGCGGACACGTGTACACCTCGGTATGTGTACACTCGCTTCTTCGCTGCCCTATATAAAGGCCCTCATCCTTCGCCGGAGGTACGTGTTGGACACCTTTGGAGCCACTTTTTTCACTACTTGCTTGCCTGACTTGAGCGTCGGAGGGTCGCCGCCGGGAACCCCTTCCCGGCCCGACTTCTGTGTAGGTTCGCCGGAGCTTCGTACGATAAGCCGGGGATCTCCATCAGCAACTCGGAGAGCGCCACGTGCCCAGCGTCCGTTGATTCGGCATTCGGACAGGATCAAATTGGCGCCGTCTGTGGGAAGGCACCTGCATCCGAGCGGAAGCAATGGACGAGGCTGGATGACCGCCCACGGTGATGCTCTCCACGAAGGAACTCGACGCTCTAATCAAGGCAAGAGCAGCTAAGCTCGTGGAGCAACAGAGAGAGAATGCGCAAGCCGAGAGGCTGAAGCAACAAACAACGTCAGCATCAGGTGGCCGAGCGGAGGCAATTATCCCCGAGCGGAGGCAATGATCCCCGAGCGGACGCCTCCCCCGAGACAATGATCCAACCGGCATTCAAGGGGGAGCACCGCCGAGCGGATGAAGATGGATTGGGACTTGAGACAACCATGAAGCGCAAATCCTTGTAATGAGCTGGGTGAGAGGTGCGCTGATGTAATTTTATATATGTTTTGGTCGCCTATGTCCTTGTAATGCAGGAAGCAGAAATACTTAAAGGATGGCAAATAGCTTCGCCGAACGGCAGTGTTAAAATTAGCCTTAATGGCCGTCGAGCTCCGACGTTAAAAATCGAGAGACGAGCTGGTGTCTATAAACCCTCCGAGCGGAAGACCGTCAAGCTCCGACGTTAAAGATCGAGAGACGAGCCGGCGTCTATAAACCCTCCGAGCGGAAGACCGTCGAGCTCCGACGTTAAATATCGAGAGACGAGCCGGCGTCTATAAACCCTCCGAGCGGAAGACCGTCGAGCTCCGACGTTAAAGATCGAGAGACGAGCCGGCGTCTATAAACCCTCCGAGCGGAAGACCGTCGAGCTCCGACGTTAAATATCGAGAGACGAGCCGGCGTCTATAAACCCTCCGAGAGGAAGACCGTCGAGCTCCGACGTTAAAGATCGAGAGACGAGGCCTATAAACCCTCCGAAGGAAGACCGCCGAGCTCCGCGGTTAAGAGAGACGAGGCGTCTATAAACCCTCCGGCGGAAGACCGTCGAGCTCGACGTTAAATATCGAGAGATGAGCCGGCGTCTATAAACCCTCCGGCGGAAGACCGCCGAGCTCCGGCGTTAAATATCGAGAGACGAGCCGCGATATAAACCCTCCGAGCGGAAGACCGCCGAGCTCGGACGTTAAATATCGAGAGACGAGCCGCTATAAACCCTCCGAGCGGAAGATCGCCAAGCTCCGGTGTTAAATATCAAGAGACGAGCCGCCTATAAACCCTCCGGCGGAAGACCGCCGAGCTCCGACGTTAAATATCGAGACGAGCCGGTGTTCTTCCGAGCGGAAGGCCGCCGAGCTCCGGACGTTAAATATCGAGACGAGCCGGCGTCTATAAACTCGAGTGGAAGACCGCCGAGCTCGACGTTAAATATCGAGACGAGCCGGCCTATAAACTTCCGAGCGGAAGGCCGCCGAGCTCCGATGTTAAATATCAAGAGACGAGCCGACGTCTATAACCCTCCAGCGGAAGACCGCCGAGCTCCGGCGTTAAATATCGAGAGACGAGCGCCTATAAACCCTCCGAGCGGAAGACCGCCGAGCTCGACGTTAAATATCGAGAGACGAGCCGGCCTATAAACTTCCGAGCGGAAGACCGTCGAGCTCCGACGTTAAATATCGAGAGACGAGCCGGCGTCTATAAACCCTCCGAGCGGAAGACCGTCGAGCTCCGACGTTAAATATCGAGAGACGAGCGGCGTCTATAAACCCCGGCGGAAGACCGCCGAGCTCGACGTTAAATATCGAGACGAGCCGGCGTCTAAACTTCCGGGCGGAAGGCCGCCGAGCTCCGGCGTTAAATATCGAGAGACGAGCCGACGCCTATAAACCCTCCGAAGCGGAAGACCGCCGAGCTCGGACGTTAAATATCGAGAGACGAGCCAGGCCTATAAACCCTCCGAGCGGAAGACCGCCGAGCTCCGACGTTAAATATTGAGAGACGAGCCGACGTCCTTCCGAAAGGAAGGCCGTCGAGCTCCGACGTTAAATATCGAGAGACGAGCCGGCGTCTATAAACTTCCGAGTGGAAGGCCGTCGAGCTCCGACGTTAAATATCGAGAGACGAACCGGCGACTATAAACCCTCCGAGCGGAAGACCGTCGAGTTCCGACGTTAAATATCGAGAGACGAGCCGGCGTCTATAAATCATCCGAGCGGAAGATGACCATAAAAGGGATGCAGTTGCCCCAGAAACTCGCCTTCAATATTGTTAGCGCGTCTCTATGGTCCGCTCGGCCCAGCACCCAAGGGTACTTACCGGGATCTAGCGAATGATTTCCATAATCCGAGCGGAATATTACGCAGTCGAAACGTTACATATTTAGCCAAGCGGAAGGGCGAGTAGGCAACATATTCACTAGCAAAGAGACTACGTGAAAGAAAAGCATTGCATTAAGATTAGAGCCTAAGGCCGTGCGGCCTAAGTACAAAAATGGTCATTTTTTGGCCTAGCGGCCCAACTACACCTACAGATGTCTACTTAATGAAATCATAGAGGTCCCTGGGAATGTTACTCAGAAGCGTCACTTGATCGCCGGCCGGAATAATAGTAGACTCCGGAAGGAGACCCTTAGACTTCAGATAAGTGGTGGTGGCGGTCATAGCCAAGTCGAAGGCTGTGTACATCCGCTCGCATATTTTCTCCGAGAATTCAGGCGAGCGGATGTTGCTCTGTCTTAAGGCAGCGATTCGACTCGGCTCGGCATCTTGATATTCTTTGAAAGCCGCCTGGGAGCTAGTAAGGGCCTCATTCAGACTCTGAAGCTTGTCCGCGTCGGCCGAGTGGCCCGCCTTCTCCCTGTCGAGCTAATCTGTCAACTCCTTTATCTTCAACTCCAGGCCCCGAGCCTCCACGTTCTTTTTCTCCAGATCGGAGATAGCCGTATTTTTCCGTGTGGTGGCCAAGGTTATTTTTGTGTCGAGCGACTTGACTTGTCGCTCGGACTCGGCCAAAGCATGGGCCTAATCGGTTGTCTTCTTCTGCTCGGCCGCCAGCAGATTTTGAGCTCTCTTCAGCTCCTTTTGCAGCTCGGAATATGAAGGGCCCTGAGGGCCGGACGGACCAACTGCTGCCTTCAGTTGTCGCAGCTCTTCATCCACTAAGGCCAAGCGGTTGGAAACCGCAATTTCCTCCACCCATCTCTGATGAGAGAAATTAGAAGTTGTTAGTGGCCGATCGGAAGGAATGAATACAAAAGTCGGTAGATTACAAACTTACCCCCGTGGCCTGCTGCATATGGCTGTTAGCCAAATTCCCGATGGGGATCATGGCGACGCGGGCCCGAGCATCGGCCCACATCTCGGCGAGAGGCCCCTTCAGGGTGATAGTATGCTCGGGCGCAGTTGGTTGGTCGGCCTCCGGCAGCAACTCTTCAGTCGGGAGATGAAGAGTGACCCGAAGCGTGCGGCCATGACTGGGGGTCGTCCGACCGGCAGTCGGAAGGGGATCAGAAGCCGGCGCAGAAAACTGCGAATGAATGGTCGAGCGTTGGACTGAATGACGAGCAGGCGGAAGAGTGCTCACCGGAGTAGCCTCGATTGGAGCAGCCGGTTCGTCCCATTCAGAAGGTGTCCGGTCGGACGAAATGGCTTCGATCTCAGGCGCCTTGCCTCGAGCGATCGTGGTGGCCCGGTTGGAGGGTTGGACCGCGGAGGTAGCCGAGCGCAGCTGAGTCTCCACTCGGCGCCTCTTTTGCAGAGGCTGCTCCTCCTCCCGAGCGGAACCTTCCTCGGGGGCAGTTGGTTCTCCAGGGGGTGGCTCCGCTGGCCACGTTTTACTGAGAAGCTTGAGCGGCCGACTCAGCTTGAGTCCCGCTCTCTCCTTCATGAGATCCGACCGGCTGGATACCCAGCGCTTCCATTTCTTTGGCCGCCGCGACTTCCAGAGCTGCCGCCTTTCTCTTCAAAACGCCGAACATCACCGAATCCATGACGATGTCCGCTGCAAAGGAAAGAAAAGAAATCAGTTAGCAATCAAAACAAATGCCAAAGTAAAATTCTTACCGAAGCTGGTCGGAAGAGGAGTCCGTATGGGACTCGGGCCGAAGATGTACATCACTCCTTCGTGAAGAAGCTTATTGATGTCAAGGCGCAGACCGGCTAGCATATTTGCAGCATGGAGGTAGTCCGGTCGGGTCTTGAATTTCTTCAGCTCGGGAGTGGGGGGTAGGCTGACCTGCCACTGGGTCGGGAAGTTGGCCCGATCGGGCATTCGGATGTAGAAAAAATAATCCTTCCAATGTTTATTGGAAGAGGGTAGTTTGTTGAAGAAGACTAAGCTGGGCCGAGCTTGGAACATGAAGGTGCCCGGCTCAGCTTGTGTGAGGTAATAAAAATAAAAGAAGACCTCCGGTCGGAGGGGGATGTTGTGAATCTTGAACAAAACAACAACACCGCAAAGGAGACGAAAGGTGTTGGGTACCAGACTGCCGAGCGGCACACCGAAAAAATTACAAACATCTATGATGAACGGATGTACAGGGAAACACAGACCGGCGGTAAATTGGTCGCGGAAGACACAGAAAGCTCCGCGCGGTGGCCTATGCGGCCGAGCGGAAGGACCGGCTAAACGAATTTTGAAATCATCTGGGATTTCAAAATTGTTTGTCAGAATATCGAAGTCCCCCTATTCGAATCGGGACTGCATGGTAGTGTACCATGGACCGAGGGGCTGTTCTTCGGGATGGGAAGAACTAGCCATGAGTCGATCGGGAGGAGTCAAAAAGGAAAAAAGGCAGGAGAAAAACAACAGACAACGAAAAGAAGTTTCAAGGATTGGAACTAGGGAAAGAAATGCGGATGAGACACCGGAAATGAGGAAGAAAAGTTATAAAGCCTTACAGAGAGGAAAGGGATCCAGGGAGGGGCGCCGGAGAGCGTTGGAGAACAGAGACGATATCACCGGAGCTCCAAGCGCTGGGGACGGGTTGAAATCGCGGAGGCAAGTGAGGGGAATGGGAGAGAGCGAAGATTTTATATGGCGGAGGCCGGGCGGCCTCCGCCGTTGGATCCAGGTCACGGGAGTCAAAGTGCACATCGCGCCATCCATTTCGAATCGCCTCGATCCCATCAAAGCACCACATCGCCGCCGCCGTACGATGACGACAGTTGGCCACGTGGCGTTTGGTCATTCGATGCATTTAATGAGCGCATGCTCAGCCTTAATGTCGAAGATTGGCACGGGTTACAAGTAGATCCGAGGAAGGTTGCTGTTGACCAACCTTAAAGGCCATCCCGGCGGGAAGACGATCGGAGGAGGATTGCCCGAAGATGCCGCCCGGCTAGGCTACTAGTCCAGTCAGTCAGACTAATCACCTCCTTCGACTAGACTTGAAGGGGAGGCAAGTGATCCGGTTGTAAGAACAGGGCCCCCCCTCCCCCCCCCCCCCCGTCCGGAGGAGTCAACGCCACGTGGAAGCCATAGTAGCAGATGGCCGGGCGGAGAGGGGCGGGTTCGACCGGCCGAGCGGCCGAGCGGTGTCTAGTTGAGGGTTGAAGGTGTCTCGTCGAAAGTCAGGGTTCCGGCGCTCAGTGGACAAGATCGCGGGGCCGATCGGATTGCACGCTCGGCCAAAGCCATTAGGTAGCACTGCTAATAGTCCCCACAAAGCACATGAGTAAGAATCTCCCAAGTAAACCACCGCCTGCGTCCGACCAGATTTCGCGGAAGCCGGCCGGCCGGACTCTCTCCGGGGAGTAAGGGCAAAAGGACAATTGACATCTTTTTCTGACAGCGGGTATGCTCCACGTGTAGGCCGTACTTCAAATCTTATGACAGGGGGTTCCGCTGTCCCATCGAGGACATGCTTGGACTGTAGCAGTATGGGTCAGGTAAGCTCACTGACGAGCCCTTACTGGGGTATGGGCCGTGGACACGTGTACACCTCGGTATGTGTACACTCGCTTCTTCGCTGCCCTATATAAAGGCCCTCATCCTTCGCCGGAGGTACGTGTTGGACACCTTTGGAGCCACTTTTTTCACTACTTGCTTGCCTGACTTGAGCGTCGGAGGGTCGCCGCCGGGAACCCCTTCCCGGCCCGACTTCTGTGCAGGTTCGCCGGAGCTTCGTACGATAAGCCGGGGATCTCCATCAGCGACTCGGAGAGCACCACGTGCCCAGCGTCCATTGATTCGCCATTCGGACAGGATCAACCTGCATTCTCTTTTTCCAGCTCACGAACTCTCCCTCGAACTTTGGTAGGTATATGCTCGGTCCGACCATTGATTTGGTGCTTCGATTGGCGGTTAATCCTCCTGAAGCGTCCTGGCTCTGATACCACTTGTTAGGATCCTCGACTGCCGGCTAGAGGAGGGGGGGTGAATAACCCCTGCATAAATGAAGCAAACGAACCTTTCTCAGACTTATAACTTAATTAAAATAAACACTTGCATAAAACAATAATAAAGAGACTAAAAGAAAAGAGGCACCGAGAATTTACTTGGTTACAACCGGGGAGTTTGTTAATCAAAGGAAGTTAAAGCGCACTAAAAATCTCCTTCAGGCGGAGAAGTCTCTTTACAGCAATTAACGCACAGAAAGACGAAGCTAAACAGAAAAGTTAAAGCGCACAAGTGTTGTTTGGATATTTCTGGTTGTGCTTAGCTTCTGGGAGCATGGCTGTTTATATAGCCTTGCTCGGGCGCTTGGAAGGGTTCCAGGCGCCTGGAATGGGATAATATTTTATCCCCGATGCAACGGTACGTGCCACGCCGAATTTAGCTAAGAATTGGATTCCGGGCACCCCGAAGGAGAAAGTCAACTTTTAGTTGACTTTCGCTCCGAGCCTGCTTCTTTGGCTACGCTTGCTTCTTTGGCTACGCTTGCTTTAGTCCGGGTCTTCTGCTCCGACTCCGCTCGCTTGGTGATTTTGGCCATCCAGAATAATGCTCACCTGAACCCAACTTCCGCCCTTCTCGAGCAAGCTTCCGCTCCGGCTTTTCGTCCCTCGGAATCGCCACATGCTTCCTTCTCGTCCGCCAGCGTACCCTTTCACAACTTTTCGTCCCTCAGACACACCGTGCCCGTCGGCCCTCTCTCGTGCTGACATTTTCGCTAGCTGCGTCTTTTGCTCTTCGAGCAATCTTCCGCTCCTGGCTTTTCGTCCCTCGGAAACACCGCACGCTCCCTTCTCATCCGTCGGTGTACTCTGTCGCAGCACTTCGTCCCTCAGACGCATCGAGCCTGTCAAATCTCTCTCGTGTCGTCCTTCTCGCTAGCTGCGTCTTTTGTTCGACGCCCTGTGCTCCTAAATTCCTGCACATTTAGACACATGGTTAAATACAGCAGAACCTAACTTAACTTGTTTGATCACATCAAAACTATATTGGAATACCAACAATTTTAAGTAGTCAATATTATTAGTTCTACGGTATGATACAGAGAAATAAATTATGAAAATATTTTTCTCTAATTCAACAATCCTTTATATAGAATGGTCACACATCTAATAAAACATTTTATACTATTAGAAATGGATCCCAATTTATTACCGTTAACATATGTATAGATATCAATTCTGTCAAATGGTTGGTGTGATTTATGTGTTATCATGTTTGTTATAGATACCGTCCTGCATTATGTGATCCATAGCATCATCATCGCCATCATCGGGCTAGTCTAGTCATGCAAATACAAGTTAGGGATTCAAAAGATTACACACTTGGATCTTTAACGGTCAGTTCGATGGATTAGTCAATCTAATAGACAAACAAGATAATGGCGTAAAGAGACAGAATAGAGGTTATGAATGAGTAGCGAGTGATTGTATAAAAATCCCATTTAGTAGAAATAGAATTGTCAAATTAATTCATCTTAATGTCACTTTGTTTTCCCGCCCAAACACTCCTCTTAAGTAGCACGCAGGCAATGGAATAGATAGAGGCGGGTTTATTTTGCGGGGAAGCATCTAGGTTTCGATGCGGTCTCTTTCACTGAACTTTATTTTTGAGGCTAAATAAAGCTTTTTTAGAAGAAAGATTTCTTTGTCCTTAACAACCGACAAAGAGTGAAGGTAGATGAACTCATACGAAGTGAATTATAACATCTACGTAAGGTTAGTTATGGTGGCCATTAATGAGGAAGTTGATCGGCAATCTCATCAAATTGCTAGAGAAAAAAAATTAATTGCCTCCGGGTGTCATCCAGATATTCGTAGTTCGAGTCTTAATTATGATAATGTTATAGAAATTTTTTCTCCAAATGAGACACGAAACTAAAGGATGCTAGACTCCTAAGCTCTCACTGCGAGTGCTTCCCGATTTATCCTGGCGGTCGATGGAAAATTTCCGTGGGACCGGACCGGATAATCCATGCTCAACATTACCTAACCTGATTAATCATTTATTTTAGAGAAAAAAATTAGTCTCCTATATGACTAGTTTTAATTTCTTAATTTACTCTCTTTTTAAATGGTATGGAATAATCGTGGGGTGATTAGGATGACAAATTTTATGTTTTATAACATAAAAAGAAAAATTAGAAGCTTTCTAAGTATAATTAAATTAGTCATTACAGGTTAGATATTATTATAAATGGTATGGAATAATCGTGGGGTGGTCAGGATGACAAATTTTATCTTTTATAAAATAAAAAAAAAAATTAGAAGCTTTATGAGTATGATTGAGTTAGTTATTATGGAATAAATATTATTATAATGGATAATAGGTAGAATCTTAACAAAATTGAGAAAAAAAGTCCTTCCTATGACAGTCAATTATAATTTTTCGATTTATCTCATCACAGTCATGAAATTGATCGTGGAGCTGACTATATGGAGACGTTAGAAAGGATGGATTTCACGTTTATTGTTATCTCAGAGAGAAAAATTAGATATATAAAATAAATTATACTACTAATATTATACTATTTAATTATTATATATTATAATTAAACAAAACAACAATAATGAATTGTTCTCCTTTTTAGTCATTCAAGCATTACCTCATTGCTACTCCTACGTGGCTGCTGACTCAGCTTGGGTCCACCTCTGCTCACACCATTTGCATGTTCCTCTCTCGGGCTCCACCCCACATGCATGCTACCATCCGTCGAGGCACCTCTCTGCCATGCTCATGCCATCCCATTCCATTTATATCCGGCACTTAAATTTGCTAGATCATCAATAATAAATGATTAATATTTTTTTAATAAAAATTCCTCTTTTATTTTCTCAAAATGGTCTTCAAAAGTTTAAAATCGTTAAAAAATTCCCTTTAGGTAGTTGAAATTGTAATATTTAATAAATATTTTAGCCTACTCACATGAGAGAAAGGGTGACCATTAAAGAAATTCGCTAGAATTTCAATAGTGGAATTTAGTTTCTTCGATAAAAAAACATATGAACCAAGTTATATTGAATATGGATTTATTGATCTAATTCTATAAAAGTTTATTATCTGTTATTCGGCTAAATTAAAAAAGTACTCATGAAGATTGATATAGAAATTCAGTATTTCATGATTTCACATTTCATTTGAAGAAAAATATTTTATAAATGTTTGATAATTGAGATGAAATTGTAAATATCTAGATAACAATATGACGTTCTTTTATATGATAGATATATGATAGTGTGTACGGATTAAGTAGAGATTGATTCTCAGGATGTCACTAAGTCTCCATTTTATACCTTTTACATGTATATATATATTTATGTTTTTCCAATTCTAAAAATACCGTTAATGTAACTGTTCTATTTGTTTTTTTTTTTAAATGAAGAGTTATGTATTTATTTTTATACATATATAAGAGGTCATTGGAAAGAAAACAGTTTAAAATAGAGTTTTATTTATCAATAAAGTGGTTTTTTTTATCATACTATGTATGAATGTTAAATAATAAATTAGTGAATTCATATATAATATTTGTTTATATTTTAATATAATCCTCATCGTTTATGGAGTTTGGGATCTATTTATATATCTCAATTTAATTATATTATTTTATGTAAAGATGTATGATTCCGGCATCCATGACATTTTATAATATTTTTTAATAATCTAGTATTCAGTTCGTACGTTCTCATTTGTTTAGTCATATGGAAAATTTTTACGGACCCTTAAGATAAATCCAAAATATAAGCGATTTCTTGTCTAGCAACGTCTCGTGTTTTAAATTGAGAATATATTAAATCAAATTAACCGGTAGAATTTAAAATTTTAGTTTGATTATTTTAAAAATTCATTTTTTAAAAAATAAATATAAATTATTTTAGATAATTTATTTTGATTTTGATGAGGAGACAAGGTCGTGTCATATGATTAATCATATAAAGTTTGATTAATTAGGTAAAAATATAAATTAATTGATATTTTATGAATCCTGTTTATTTGATTTTATTAAAAAAATTTAGTTAAAAAAATTGATTGATTTAATTTTGATTGAATTGGTTTTATTTTGAATGAGAGTGTCAATTCGAATAGACAGGTCGGGATGATTTCAAGTCGGATTGAAAATTTAATTTTTAAATCTCAATCTGAATTAGACCTGAACTCAAATTTAATCTGAAACTCTTAAATTCAAACCTAAACCCCATTAATCTGAACCCAACTCGAATATTTCTATTTAAAATGACTTTTTAAAATTATTTTTTTCTATAATAATTATTCTTTAATACTTCAACATTGATATTAATATATACATAAAAATAATTTAATTTTTAAAATAAAATTTATTTTAATCTTAAAAATCCATTAAACTCTAAATTCATTGTCAACTGGATCAATCCGAATCCGACTAAAAAATTTTTAACTAAAAAATATCTCATCCCGAATATGAACCGAATCTAAAAATCTCTCATCTAAACTTATTATTTTTCAAATCGATTCAAGTCAAGTCATCGGATGAAGTCTAATTTTGGCATCCCTAATTTTAAACTAATTGTTCGGCCCTAATTTTACTCAGGGCTGTTTTTGTCGACAAGATAGTTCAAACTGGACTTTGGATTCAAAATAAATTAATTTGATTAGTGCTCGAACCGGACCGGAATTAATAGATCGGGTTTTTTTTCTCATTCCTAGGAAGGAAAACCCTCCTAGACGCCTGAAATGACTATTCCACCCTTCGTCCGTACGCATGCCTGGCACGTGCACGGCACTTGCTTCTCCCCACTGACGTCATTCCCGAGCGCCGATTTCTTTAACCCTTTTGTTTCGATCTACTACACCGACTTACTCTTATACCAACTACCGCCCGGCGAAGAAGCAGCGAAGAAGAAGGAGGAGAAGAGCGAAGGAGATGCAATCTGGCGGTGGCTATGGCGGCGTCTCCGAGATCCAGCAATTCATGGTCGACAATTCCTCTCTCTTCGCTATCTCCTCCGCCGCAGCCGCATCCGCCAACACCACTCCTGCCGATGGCGGCCACGCGCACCACCCTCTTAAGTACCAACCTCAGCAACCGCCGCAGATGCCGCCGCCTTTCTCCCACTTCAACTCCATACCCATCACCCAACAGCTCCTCCACCAGGCCCCGCCTCCGCACCACCAGTACTTCCACCTCTTCCACCCGCCTCCCACGCACCAGCAACAGTACCTCGCGGAGCCACGGCGATTCATCCCGGAACACCAACTCGGCGGCGCGGCCATGGATCAGGAGTCCTGCCCCGACAACTCGGCGGCCAGCGGCGGCCTTCCGCCGTTCCTCGCGTCCGCGATGAGCTTTAAGCTCGCCGTCGACGGAGGAAGTCGTGAGAGAATCAATGTTGACGATGGCAGCATGTTGCGAGGCGACGATGTATCGGGGAACCGCCCGCATCATTGGCAGAGAGAAGACGACTCCGCCATTGAAGAACTTCCTTGGTAAATCATTCGCGATGCCTATTATCTGTTTGTGGATTTGCTCACGAGAAAAATTTGCAATTAAAAACTCTGCTGATGATTGCGAAAATGAGAAAAGTAGATGAAAAGAACGACTAAAAAGAGAAGATTCGAATGATTTGGAAGAAATTAATGAGCGAAAAAGATCCACTTTTTCAGGAGGCCGCTCGACATCGACTACATCGACAGGAACAACAAGAGGTGCAAGGATAAGGAGGCGGCGACCGGCGGCAGCAACAATTTCTCCAAGAAGAGAAAAGAAGTGACGGATTCCGAGCGCGTGGAGGTCGCCGGCGGCAGCAATTACAAGATCTTCAGTGAACTGGAGGCCATCTACAAGCCCGGAAGCAGTGCCAACGTCGGCCAGACTGGCTCTGGATCTGCTCTCACCGGTGAGGAGACGATCCCCCCTGTCTTAAACGCCGCGGCCATGACGCCGCCGCAGGATGCGGCCGTCGGGGAGACGTCGGCTGGAGAAGAGGCGACTGAAACGGTTAAGTCTTCGCCCTCCACGGGGCGGAGGAGGAGGAGGAGTAGGAGGAAGCGGCGGTTGCAGCAGCTGAGCGCGATGGCGGCCTTCTTCGAGAGCCTGGTAAAGCAGCTGATGGAACACCAGGAGGGCCTCCACCGGAAGTTCCTGGAGGTGATGGAGCGGCGGGAGCAGGAGCGCGCCGGCCGCGAGGACGCCTGGCGGAAGCAAGACGCCGCCAACACCAGCCGCGAGGCGGCGGCGCGATCCCAGGAGCGGGCCCTCGCTGCCTCCCGCGAGGCGGCGATCATCTCCTTCATCGAGAAGATGACCGGCCAGCGTCTCCACCTCCCATCCAACCCCCAACTCTCCATCGCGGAGGAATTCAACGCCATCCAAATGCCAAATCGCGACGCCACCGACACTTACTGCGCCGGCGGCAACCAGGCGCCCAAAGACTCGGCGACGTTGAACACAAGCCGGTGGCCCAAGGCCGAGGTGGAGGTTTTGATCGGCGTGCGAACAGAGCTGGAGGCCCGGTTCCAGGAGCCCGGGCTGAAGGCCCCGCTGTGGGAGGAGGTGAGCGCGGCGATGACCGCAATGGGCTACCGACGGAGCGCGAAGCGGTGCAAGGAGAAGTGGGAGAACATCAACAAGTACTTCCGGAAGACGAAGGAGAAAGCCAGAAACCGGCCGGAGCACTCCAAGACCTGCCCCTACTTCCAAAAGCTCGACCAGCTCTACTCCAACACCAAACATCCTTCTTCATCAACCCTCCTGAACTCTCAACTGCTAGAAGCAATTACAATGCCGCCGCCCGGCGAGAGCAGCCACCTTGCTACCGGTGACGAAGACGAGGAGCAGCGAAGCAGACAAGAAGAAGAGGAAGAAGAAGACAGCCATGGAAACGCCGCAATCCACTGGTAAATATTCTTTTCTATCTTCTCCTTTTCAGAATTGCTCTCTTCTTTCACCACTATAATACCATCTTTTAGTAATTTAATATTATTATTAATAATAATCGAGGGTAGAATAATAATCCTACTGTAGTTTATGATATTAATGTTTATGATATTAATATATTAAAATTTTGTATGGAATTTCTGGAAGTGTGTGTATCATGCAGGGAATAGGAACAAGAGGCCACTGTAAGCCATGAGATGGGCCATGGATCTTTAGGTCTTAATTTAATTTAATTAATTAAGTAATGTGGAGTGAAAGAGGGTAGTTGCTTGATCATGTAGGTTTGCATGGGATTTTTTGGGGAGCCCACATTCATATTTGTTTCTATATACAGAGTCTAGTTATCAATAGCACACCTGTTAAGTTTTTGTAGCATATAGAGAGGGTTCTCTGCTAGGACTGTTGTGGAAGGTAAGTTGTTCATGAAGGTCCTTTTGAGGTTGCAAGATCATACCATATCGAGATTAATCTCCTAAAGGGGTTTCAATGTAGAAATTCACTCACAATTGTATGATAGTGTGTGAAATAGAATAATTGCCTTGTGACTTGAAGGGTCACACTCGCATTGACGGATTGACGGAAGCTTAGTGCACCAGATTGTCTTATGGTGTATGAAATAGATGTCAAAGGGTCTATTTACCCCTCATGGCTTTATCAAGGGAATGCAAGATGCAAAATGATGGTGTTCTCTTCTCCTTCGTGGGCAGTGAGTGCAAGCGAGCGGGTATTGACATGGCATGTGGGCAAGTAGACGATATTGAACGAGTGAGTGATTGGCGAGAGGTGTGAGAGGACGAGTGGCCATTCATCATCGATAAAGAAAGTTACATTTCAGTAGATGATAACTAGGCAAACGATGCAAGAAGCTCCAAACAAGTGCAATTCTACACTCCCTAAAAAACTCTTTTGAAATGGTACATTTATGCCACAAGTATAGTTAAGTTAGCGATTGTTTGCGTACAAGGCAGCCTCTCGTAGGCATGCCACAATATGCTCGATGTAAATTGATGTTCGGTGCATCGGTGCGTTACTCATTGGGCGTTTTCATTCTTAGGCTATGCACTATTTAACTTATCTTACTGCGACTCGTACCCCAAAATGATGCCCTTAAGCAATATGCCAATACTCCACTCGGCCGTTTCAATCATTACAAATGCGGACTGTTTGATTTACGCATCCCAGCACAATCAGAGCTACAATTAGCAAGGATTCAATGTTAAATGCCTACTAAAGTGGTTGTTATTCATTCCGAAGGTGATCGATCGGCCGTGTTACTTGTGCACAAGAACTTACTATATCGCAACTTGGGTGTGGTGCATTCATTCCCAAGTGGTGCATTCATTCACACAATTATCAGGCGCTTGCGACTCATTATATGTCGGTGCATCTTGCTTACTATTAGGCATTGCTCGACCCAACTTCTTGTTACCCCTATCAAATACATGGGAAATATACATGAGGCTAACGATATTAACTTACAAGAATAAATACTTGTACACCAAAAATTAGTTTGAATTAGCTAAAAATATAAATAATTTTATTTAAACTCAATTTGAAATAATTAGTTTGAATTATTTAGATTTTAATTTAAACCTATTTAAATTAAAATTATATAAAAATAATCGGAGTTTGAACTTAGTTCAGCTCATGAAGGCTTCACGAATAATCAAATAAAATATTATGAATTCGAAGTCGAGTTCGATTTAAATTTGATAATTTCAAATATGAATCAAATATTTTTTGAACCAATTCAAACATCTCATAAATAGGTTCGATTTATTTGCATCCTAGTCTTAAACACGACCACGTTGGTGAATCAAATGAGTTGCATTATCAATATTAAATGAGTTGTGTTATCAATATTAAATATTTATCTAAGATAATTATAATTTTTTAATTTATCTCTTTATAAATAGTTGTGGGATGATCATATAGGACTATTAGGATGACAAATTCTATCATTTTTTTGCTACCATGTGACACATCATGGTGACAAAAGGTGAATACGCTCGCCTCCAGCGCCCCCGTCAATCCGTCCCAGAGTCAACACGGAGGAGATAAATCACGGACGGTTATTAACCTTTGGAATAATGGCTAACATATAAGAGAGACATTTACCTCGGTACCATGTGACACATCATGAGACTACAAAAGAAAAACAAAAATGAAAGCGAAGTCGGTAAATACGCACACAAAAAGAAAATGTAAACATATTTTGGGAAAAAAACCGAAAATTATTATGAGGAGATTGGATCTTCAAGAAGTCAAATAATATTTGTGATCTAGTTCATGTCATCGTCTGTGCTTTAATAGGAGTTGACGTTGAAGCCTGGCGTTCTGGTAGCTTTCACCATCACCCCCATGATCGAAGCTAATCTTCTTGCCAGCGAAAGGATATTTCTATCACGTTGTGGAAATCACAGCAGCGCTTAAGTTTTTCTACCAAGCCTACTCAAACCTAACAGGACAAAAACCAGCTCAACGGGTATGCATGGCGCTACAATATTAGTTCCGATAATATAATATAATTAATAAAATGATATGACAGTCTTACGAGCGGTTGTTGCCCCACCAAGTAACGACGTGGCCGCCCGCACAAGGCAATAGCCACTCGTAAGGTTGCCACGTCGCTACCTTGCGGTTAATGGTAGCCTCGCGAGTGACCACGTCATGAGCAGCCGCATCATTGCCTGGCTGGACACGTTGCTGCTTGGTGGGATAGTGGCGGCTCAAGAGACCGCCATGTCATTGCATCTTTTTCGCTGTAACATGAAAAAAAAAATTAGCACTATCTTTGAGTAGAATTGCATGTTGTGCGCTTCCTTTGGAGATCGAAAGAGAGCACAGAGTTTCTGGATTTTTTTTTTTTTTTTTTTTATAGTCTAGAAGATATATCATTCGTATTTATGATCGAATTATGATCATGATTCGACCGTAAATTATTACGATATTTTCTTGGATTAATTATTGTTCGGAGCGAGTGACCTCCGCCTCTAATGGTGGATAAGTAGCTAGGTTACTGGGCGCAGAGTGAGGGTGTCCTCCAGACAGCCTTCGGTCGTCCGCTCCGAATAAAAATTATAACTTGGTAGAGACAGTGAACCCAGGAAGGGATCGCAACTATTTGCGGCCGGATCGCGACCACAATCCGACCGTAAATATGAGTGGCACATCCCATGGACCACAAAAAGTGATCCAAGAGATCCTGTCTCATGGAAAGAACGAAGGGCATTAATTGCTACAGAGAGGGCACGAGACGAAGGGTTGTTTGCTGCGGAGAGGGAAGGAGATGGTCCGGACAAGGGGATTACTTATTTACTTATTGCGAAGAGAGAAGGAGATAGAGGATTACTTGCTACGGAGAGAAGGAAACAGAGGATTATTTTGAGAAGGAAACAGAGGGAAAAAATAAGAAAATTAGAATTCGAATCTCAATAAAAATAAATATTATGAGTGGTCATAAAAGTATGTTTTAAATACACAAAATTTATCCACTATGTGAATTAGAGGAAGGAGGGGATCATCTACTTTTCAGAATTAATAATTAGCATACTCGATCGGATAGGGTCAAAGACAATAGTTCGAATAGGTAGATTGACTCTTTGCTAGTAGAGATCGACCGACCGATCACAGTGAGACGACATGTCTATGGTGGCTAGGTGTTTGCTGGGGACCAGAGGCACACCAGGGTTTGGGTTTGGTAGGTGGGAATTAAGTTCCTTCATGCTTCAATCATGATTCATTCAATACACCAGGGAAGCATTTTTTTTTTTCTGATATATATATATATATATATATATATATATATATTAAAAAATTGATTCATTCATTTCATCAATTCACATCATTCTCACCCCAAGAATTTATTAGAGAAGGTAGGTTTTAATTATAATATGGTACCATCACTTGGTCGTCCACTCCAAGACATTGAAAGGGAGTTCTCTTCTCAAATTTTGACTCCTATCACTATAATTATTATCTCATATACTTACCAACTAAATCACCACTAAGGCCAACTAAGTTTTAATTATAGTGGATATGGATATTTCAATTTTGCCCTTTATATATTTACATGATTTGCACATTTTAAATGAATTTATCTCTATTAATTGTATTTTAAATTGAATTAATTTAATTTAATTTGTAACATTTTTTAATATCCTATTATATTTTCATCTATATTTAAATTTAATATATTCAACTTAATTATTGCTCTTTTAATCATCTTCTTCCTCGATTAATATTTTTAAATTATAAAAAATATAAACATCCAAGAGATCCAACAAGTACTGGGACAAGGTAGTGATAAGATCACTCCCACACAAATGTGGTATAGTGTAAACATTCAAAAGGATCAAAATTCAAATCTAAAATGGAATGAATATTCGAAAAGTTTGCTCTTAGTGGGCATAAAATAAGCTCCAGATTTATCTGATAGGCGAATTGAGAAAGAGATTAATTAAATGAATCTCGAACACTTGAATTTAAAAAAAAAAAAAAAACAATGGCATTGCTTGCAAGCAAATGCATTGCCAAGAACTGGCTGTGAGTATTATCAACTCGTTTAACAAGTTTTCTAAAATCCTATTTCCTAAAAAGAAATACATAATTAAAAAAAGGATATAAAAATAATAAATAGTGGCTAAGCTTGGGATAGAGTTTAAAAATTAACTGGAAGAGGTGAATATATTAATGAACAATTAGAAGATGATAATGTAAACAGTTATTAAGACGATAGTAATCAGAGCTCATGATTTTTGCAACTGCTGGCTTCATGGTATGCACACAACAGAAAATGCAATAACCTTTAACTTGCAGTTGTGATGTTTTTCTCGATTTCTCTCTTTCTTGCACGTTCCATCTTACGCTTCCGCCATTCCTCGAGAGCTGAAAGGAAAACAAAAGGCGATATCTGGTCAGTGTGTGTTTGCGCGGTTGAGACTCAGTCACCATGTAGGTGGATCAAGAGGTGTATATTTCAAGCAACCTAAAATCAACATTGCTCAACAGGAGTTTTCAAGTGAACCAAACTAAAGTTTATAGGGAACTGAGGTCATTGAATAAGTATCAAGATGCACCGAATAGTCAGAATGGAAATGTGAGATGTAAAAATATTTGGGTTTGGCTACATGAACCCTGTAACTCACCATATATTACTAATTATAACCTTATTTTGGTTGATTTGCAATTGGATTGCTAACTGAATTGAACATAATTTTACTTGCAAATACAGAAAACTGAAGTAAAATAAATGTTAGAACTTGATTAGAATAGTGAAAAAATAACACCCGTGGAACTCGTCAAAGTGACTTTTTTAAGGTACATGAAGACTCATTTTTAGTAATATTTACCTACACAAGAAACTAGCTCATGTCCATGAAACCACTGGAAAGAAGCAATGGTTAGTTCTTAATTTATATGAATTCCACAATGACAAGTTGAAGTCACAATATTATATTTTTCTTATCTTGATAGGCGAAAAAAGGAGTGCAAAAGAAAAAAGGGGTTTCAACCAGATTGAAAGATGAAACCTAGATAATTACCTTGCTGACTGCTGGCATCATTCATTGCCCTGTCTCTTAACCTCTTTGCCAGATCAACTGCTGCATTCTGCTTTGGAACTTGCTGGATCTCATGATCTGGTTGAGTGTGTGCTTCTTGTTCGATTTCCTTAATCTAATCATTTGAGAGAAAATGTACATGTTATGTCACATATCCTGCAATCAATAAACTGAAGTTTGTTATATGTACATACCCTCTTGATTAGTTCCAATGGCTCCATAGCACGGCGTATCTCTTCAGACTCCAAAATGTACCGTATTTGTGCTGCAATATAAATTATTTTGAAGTTCCAAAGATTCATTTTACATACCAAAGGAAGGTCTAGTGAACCAAAAGAAATCAAAGAAGAATTGTTTTAGTGCCTGACATCTTTTCTACTTCAAAGAAAAGTGAAGAGCCCCAGCACTTGATGACTTACCTATTCAGATTAAATTTGTGAAGTAAAACAAGTTTACATGCATGAAATAGTCCCACAATTGACAAGCATGTACACTATAATCACAAGAATGTATGCATACAACCATGCAATACGCACGATTATCTGCAAAATAGCAAAAAAGTTTCCTCACTTCTCCATCTATAACCTAGTTAAACTACAGTAGTCCTGAGACTAAAATCTGAAACATCAAAAAACATAAAAACAACTAAAAGGAATACCTATCCAAGCATATACTATTACAATAACCTCGGAGAACCTATTAATATAGATGCATTTTAATGATTTATAGTAAAACATGAAGCGCATGTTAAGCGTAAAGGAATCAAGATGCCTATCTGTCTTTCTTGATACTGTTTCTTTGATGTGCAGAAGGGTTCCCTATTTTACTTTTTTTTTCCCCTCTTATAATTTAGATCCTATTAAGTTCGTATATTCTCAGTTAATTTAAACAAAGTCTAACCAAGATACCACACATTGGTTCACTGTGGGTCTATCTCAATCACTTGGAAAAATATATGCAACCTCATCACATGCATAAGTTGCTATAGATTTAACATTTACGATATGTTCTGTTAGAGAGATTGAAAGTGCATACAAGATAAAGGCAGAGAGATGCCTGTGTTTCATCTCTCTTTCCCTACCCTTCTTTCTAAAGAAATGCCTGTGTTTCATCTTTTTCTTGTTTTTTTTTCACCCTCTCCTCCTTAATATCTATCAAAGGAAACACAGCCTCAAAGTTAGTTTCTGGCAAGAAACATTTACAATTATCACAACTCAAACAAGAGTAAACGACATTTCAAATTGAAGTGGTTAAGAATAAGATTCTATGGTATCGTATTCACGGTCTATGGAATCCGAATATTAGTTTACTTCATGTCTTTACTCATGTCACTGTAGGACTATATCATTAAGTTTCGCCAAATTCAACTTCAATTCAAAACCCCCAATGTTATCAAGGCCCATCCATAAACATACAATCAAATAGATTGCTACAACTTACAAGAACATCATACTAACTTTAGATTTTCCTCAGAACCATCATATAATAATAATCCAATGAACCATCTCTTGTTTTTATTTCATCTTTAGCTAGTTCAAAAGACGGCCTATGATAGTGAATGGACAAGCAGTGAGTAAATTCGTACAAATAGCAATCCATTTTTTTTTTCTGAAAACTGCATTTTTCTACGACATTTTTGAATTCCCAAATGCAAACAAGATCATGAATTCGATACCCACCTGGATCCATCTGGCGGCCGCCGTCGGCTCCCCGCTTCGGCGATGCGAAAAATCCTTGCATGAGCAACAGAAAGGCAAGGAAGTTAAGGAAGCAGACGACGATGGTGGCGTTCTTGAACGACAGCCTCGCCTTCCAGTACATCTGGCTCTCCATCTCGGGGAGAGGGGGTGGGGCGGAGAAGAGGAAACCGAGTACAGATCTCGAAACCCTACTCAAGGACCATCAAATTGCCAGACGAGGAAAGGACGAGTCATCTAACGGAAGATCGGCCACCGGCGGAGGGTACAAGAACGATCGAAGCTCTGACCTGACGCGATCTGAAAGACTTACGAGTTACGAGAGGAAGCTCTGACGTTTCTTCTTTGAGAGGAAAAGATAAATCCTTTCTTTGAGCTATCCGTGGGCATGTGTTTACTAGGACTGACTACTATGGGTTAAGTAATCCCTCTGATGTAACCGGATCGGGCCTAGTTTGGGCTATGTCCGATTTGCACTAATAGAGTTCGAGTTGGATTTATCAAACTTGACTTAACCTATGAGTCGATCAAGTTAGGCATGACACGACCGAGGCCAAGTATGAACTCATTCCGATATGCACTAATAGAGTTCGGGTTGGATCTATCAAACTTGACTTAACCTGTGAGTCGAGCAAGTTAGGCATGACACGACCTAGGCCAAGTATGAGCTCATTTCATAACGTATATATCATGAGTTGAGCAAGTTAGGCATGATCTGAATTCATGCGGTCGAAATCCACCATCTCATATATAGTTGGATCAAGTTTTTTTCCATAATATGATAGGGTATAGTAGTCATCTGTGATTTATCTTCTTCGTGTTGATTTTAGGATAGATTGACGATGACGTTAAAGGCGAGCATATTCATCTTTTACTATGAATAGATCTTGATGTGTGTGAAAGAACTCGTCGAGACTCTTTCCATGCTTAAATAGAAAGAATAACCAAACCGATCATTATTTTATATATGGAGAAGGGGTGCATCTCTTCTACTTTCATCAAAGGCCACTATAACCATCGCATCAAACTGGCCTTAACTTTAATGACTCAAAGCTCGACTCTCGAGATCGGATCATTGGCTTTTGATGTTCCATAGTTCAGTAGCTCAGCTGGTATAATAATATTAATAAATATATTTTTAAAATAAAAAAATGTTGGAGTTATTTTAAATTTTATTTAATTTTTTATATTTTTCTGTTGAAATATATAGAGAGAGAAATAATAAATATTTTTTTAAAATATTTGTAGAAATAAAAATGATCTTAACTTAACTTGTTGCCTGTTATCAAATAAACTTTTATATATATATATATATATATATATATATATATATATATAGGAATGTTAACCTACGGACTTTTATTTATGGAATGGTACGTACCATGCGCCACGTCATTTTTTTTCATAAAATCTTTTTTTTTCCTTCATTCTCGTCGAACCGAAGCAACTCATCGCACGCCTCCTCGCGCGTTCGCCACTTGCCCGGCCGCTGGCCATTTGCCCACCGCCGGTGGCCTCCGGTCGCTTGGACCCACCCACACTATAGCCCAGAGGGTGAACCTGTCAGGGATCGCGACATGGATTTCGGCTGCTGCCGCCTGCCCATCGTTCTCGCCGAACCGAAGCAACTCACCGCACGCCTCCTCGCGCGTTCGCCATCCACCCACCTGCTGGCCATCTGCCCACCGCCGGCGGCCTCCGGCCGCCTGGACCCACCCACACTATAGCTTAGGAGGTGTGTTGGGACAGATTATGTAGCTAGAGGGGGGTGAATAGCTCGGTGCGCTCGTCGTGCTCTTCGTTGCTTGTTTCTTCAAAGATATGCAGTGAAAAATATAAAGAAAACAAATACAACGCTAACACTAAGGATTTACTTGGTATCCACCTCAAGAAGATGTGACTAATCCAAGGATCCACACACCCTCCACTAATAAAAACACTCCTTTATGGTAACTACCAAAGGCGAAGAAGCCCTACAAGTTCACACTACAAGAAGAAGGGGAAAGGGAACAAAATACAAGCAAAAATCTTACAAGTTAGCACAAGAAAAACCCTAACCCTAGATTTCTTCTTCTTGTTGTAGATCCGCCTCTTGACTTAGAAGAACTTCCAAGAACTGGCGGTGAGAACTCTATGGAAAAAGCTCTGTGAAGATCTGTGCTCGCTGGAGAAGAAGGTCGTGAGTTCTCTACAGAGAGAACAGCTCGCCAACAGCTAAATACGACGCCAACGGTCGGATCCCGATCGATTGGATTGCTCCCAATCGATCGGGGAGGCTTTGGATCAATCGGTCGATCGATCCAGAGCGCCTCTGTGCTCTCGGGAATTGTTGGATCGATCGCCTGATTGATCCAGGGCTTATCGTGCGAAATCGCACCTCCCAATCGATCGCCCGATCGATTAGGGGCTCTGGATCGATCGGCTGATCGATCCAGAGCTCTTCTGTTTCCGCGACACTTCTCCCCAATCGATCCACCGATCGATTGGGAGAAAGTGTTGGACCCCGTGGTAGTTTTGATGTGATCAACCAAGTTGGTTAGGTCCTGCTGTGTTTGATCCCTGTGTCTGAGTGTGCAAAAGCTTAGGAGCACAGGAAATTGAGCGGAAGACGCAGCTAGCGAGAAGGACGGCACGGGAAGGGAGCCGACGAGCTCGGTGCGTCCGAAGGACGAGAGAGCTGCGGAAGAGTACTCCGGTGGGCGTGAAGAGCGTGCGCGGCGTTCGAGGGACGTTAAGCCGGGACGGAAGGCTGCTCGAGGAGAAGGCCGGGAATTGGGTTCGGGTGAGCCCTATTCCAGTTGGCCGCAATCACCCAAAAGAACGGAGCTTCGGAAGCCAAAGCGAAGAAGAAAAGGAGTCAAAAGAAGCTGGAAATTACTATAGCAGAAAGTTATTGTAGCAGAAGTTACTGTAGCTTGAAGGCGCCCTTGAAGGCGCCTTCAAGCCTGTTCAAGGCGCCTTGAGTAGACCAGTTTGACCGTTTGCGCTGCGGATAAAGTATTATCCGCAGATCGAGTTAGAGACGCCTTAAACCCTGTTGGAGGCACCTTGGACTCTCGGGATAAGATTTCCAGGGCCTATATAAAGGCCCCTGGAGCTAGGAATTCAATATCAACTCAAGCATTCAATCTGTAGTGTTTCCTAGCAATAGTTCTGAGCTTTTGAAAGTGTAAAAGGCTTCTCCGCCTTCAGCAAAGGAGTTTTTTTACTGCGCTTTTTCTACTTCCCTGGATTAACAACCTCTTTGGTTGTAACCAGGTTAATTCTCCTGTGTCTTTCTTTTATTGTTTTTTTTACTATTGCACTAATTAAGTTGAAAGTACGAGGAGGGTATATTTATTTTTTCAGGAGCAATTCACCCCCCCTCTTGCCGGTCTCCGCTGCACCAACAAGTGGTATCAGAGCCTGATCGCCTCAGAAGGACTAACCGCCAACTGAAGCACTACAATCAAGACAATGGCCGGCACGAACATCCATCCCCCGAAGTTCGACGGAGATTTCGCTACATGGAAGCGAAAAATGGAGGTATTCTTCAAAACCGAGTTCGATATCTTACTAACAATGAAATACGATTTTTCAGCTCCTAAAGACAAAGAAGAGTTCCAATGGACGAAGAAGGAGCAGGCGGATTTTGTGGCCAACAGAAAAGCTGAGTTTCACTTGCTCAGGGTTCTTCCGCCCCAAGAGGTAAGTCGGATCGGAAGCTACGACTCCGCAAAAGACCTCTGGGAGAAATTCCTAGAACTCCACGAAGGTACCTCGAAAGCAAAGCTAGCGAGGCGCGACATTCTTCGAACACAACTAACGAATCTCCGAATGAACACCGGCGAGAAGGTAGCGCAACTCCAAGCACGGATCAAGGAGCTGATAACGCAACTGACGAATCTCGGCGAAACGGTAATGAACCGAGACTCTATCCGATATGCGCTCAACGCCTTCCCGAGGACTCCAGAATGGGCGTCCTTAGTAGATGCTTACTACATCTCTAAGGACCTTGAGGTAAGTACCTTAGAAAGTTTGTTTTCTACCTTTGAACTTCACGAGTCTCGAATTGCAGAGCCTAAAGAAGTAGTGAAGTCAAACCTCGACGTCGCCCTACAAGCAAGGAAGGACGATCCCGATTCCGAAGCTTCGATCGACGAATCTGAAGCGGCATTATTGGTAAGACGGTTTAATAAATTTGTAAATTCTAACAAATTTAGATTGCAGTCGAAAAAGCTCCAGCGAAAGAAAAGGGTGGTTCGTTGCTACAATTGCAACGAAGAAGGACATATCAAAGATGACTGTCCAAAACTGAAGAGTAAAAGTAAGGAAAGGAGCAAGAAGCCCACTCGACCCCAAACACAATCTAAAGGCCACGTGGGATGATTCGTCGTCCTCCAACTCTGAAGTCGAAGAATTCTCGGGACTAGCACTGATGGCCAACCATCAGCTAGAAGAAACGTCCAGCTCAGAAATGAGCATAGATGAAGGGGGAGGAACATCAGAAGGAGAAAGCAATGATGAAGGGGGAGCATCGCAAGATGAGGTAAGTAAGGTACGTTCCCTAAACTCTAAATAGTCTTTTGAGTTTATTAAAGCTTTGTCTAAAGAATTAGATCAATTAGAAAAAGAAAATGAAAATTTAAAATATGAAAATAAAAATCTAAAATTAGAAATTGAGAAGTTAAGAAATAATACATGTTTAAATAGATTTCCAAATTCAAAAATTAAAGTTTATGAAAAATTGAACTGGTACATTAGAAACCATCAGGGTCAACTTAGAAGAATACCCAAAAATTATGTACCCCCTAAGTATCTGAATAACCCTGTAGGTAGGAACCTCTATTGGGTTCCAAAATCTGTGCTTAATTAATTTTTCAAAAATTAAAAGCTTACAATGAGAAAATTAAACATTGAAATTCTTTATGAAGCTTTGTCTAAGGAAGTGGTTGTTGCTCCAATAACCAAGAAGGCCTAGTGCCTCGCTACGACCTGGAAGCTAAAATATTGAAAGAAAATGTTTAATTAACTTTCTGAAAAAGCATTAAACAAAAATTAAATAATGCTTTGAAAGTTTATCAAATATTTGTTAAAATAAACAAAAATTCCTTAGAATTTTTTTTAAAAATTCTAACTTAATTTTTTGGGTTAGAAATTTTCTTCTGGAAAATTCTAAAAGTTCATTCACTTGACTTAGAAATTTTTTTTTGGGAACATTTGAATATTTACTTAGGATTTTTTATACTTAGAATTTTTTTTGAAAATTTATTTTAACTTAGCAATTTTTTTCAAAAATTCATTTTTAACTTAGAAAATTTTCAAAAACCTTCAATCTCACTTGAATATTCTTAAGACCCCATTTTTGTTGTGATCAATGGGGGAGAGAAAAGTACAAGTTTAGGGGGAGTTAGAGAAAACTTAAAATTTATTTTTTTTTAAAAAAAAGTGTTGCAATTTTACTAATTGCAAAAATTATTCTTAACTTGTTAGTTTAGTAATTTTTATTTAAAATTACTATTTTTTTTGTCTATTTTTAACCCTAACTTGAACTTGGGTTGATGCACATCAAAAAGGGGGAGATTGTTGGCCCCCGTGGTAGTTTTGATGTGATCAACCAAGTTGGTTAGGTCCTGCTGTGCTTGATCCCTGTGTCTGAGTGTGCAGGAGCTTAGGAGCACAGGAAGTCGAGCGGAAGACGCAACTAGCGAGAAGGATGACACGGGAAGGGAGCCGACGGGCTCGGTGCGTCCGAAGGACGAGAGAGCTGCGGAAGAGTACTCCGGTGGGCGTGAAGAGCGTGTGCGGCGTTCGAGGGACATTAAGCTGGGACGGAAGGCTGCTCGAGGAGAAGGCCGGGAATTGGGTTCGGGTGAGCCCTATTCCGGTTGGCCACAATCACCCAAAAGAACGGAGCTTCGGAAGCCAAAGCGAAGAAGAAAAGGAGTCAAAAGAAGTTGGAAATTACTGTTAGGACCTTCGGATAGCGGCTAGAGAGGGGGGGTGTGAATAGCCGACCTCAAATTATCGTTTCTTCCTACAATTTAGGTTAGCGCAACGGAAATTCAATGTAGAAACGAAAGTGGAGAAGATCAAACCTCAAACACGATGATACAACAAGGTTCGGAGATGATACTCCTACTCCTCGGCGTGTCCGTAAGGTGGACGAAGCCTATCAATCCTTCGGTGGATGAGACCCCGGAAAACCGGCTAACAACAACTCCTTCTGGGTGGAGAAACCTCGCCACAAACTCTTTTGCAACAGCAATAAAGGAGTACAAGATAGAGCAAGAAAACAAGAGGAATATGAATGTAACAACACTTTGCTTGCCTTCTTGTCGACTGGAGTTCGATGAAGCAACAACTTCACGATGCCAGCAGCAACTGATCAGCAAACCAGCCGAGGGAAGCTCACACGAAGCTTCAGAAACACAGAGCTCAACAAAGCTCAGATCGCAAGAGTGAGGAACAAGAAGAAGAGTTACTGTAGAGGCCCTCGACCTCGATGTATATTCTGCACCTGCTGCACCTGTGAAGAAGACAAAGAGCAACACAGAAATCTAGCCGTTGTGTCGCAACGGCTAGGCCTGGACCGATCAGGCTCCAACCTGATCGGTCTGGGAGACTCCTGATCGGTCTGTGGATCGATCAGGCCCTAGGCTGATCGGTCCCCAGACCGATCAACCAACTCTCACAGAGAGTTGGCTTCGAAGTCTGATCGGTCTGTGGACCGATCAGACTATAGGTGGATCGGTCCACAGACCGATCCCCTCCTATCGCTCTCTGAAGTCCATCGCTTCCTGATCGGTCTACAGACCGATAAGTTAACCCACAGAAACATTCTGTTTGGTTACTGATCGGTCACCAGACCGATCCAGACAATCAGAGTATCACTGGATCGGTCACCAGACTGATCCAATGCCTTAGAGTTTCCCAGCCCTAAACCCTAAAGCCTTCTCGGTCTAGAGAACGAGCTACCAAGCCCTCTCTGACCTAGTCCGGATAACGAGCTACCGAGCCCTCTCCGACTTCCACGTTCGGTCCAGAGAACGAGCTACCGAGCCCTCTCTGACTTAGTCCGGAGAACGAGCTACCGAGCCCTCTCCGACTTCATTCGGTCCAGAGAACGAGCTCCCGAGCCCTCTCCGACCTAGTCCGGAGAACGAGCTACCGAGCCCTCTCCGACTTCCTCCGGTCCAGAGAACGAGCTCCCGAGCCCTCTCTGACCTAGTCCGGAGAACGAGCTAGCGAGCCCTCTCCGACTTCGTCCGGTCCAGAGAACGAGCTCCCGAGCCCTCTCTGACCTAGTCCGGAGAACGAGCTACCGAGCCCTCTCCGACTTCGTCATCTGGTCCAGAGAACGAGCTCCTGAGCCCTCTCTGACCTAGTTCGGAGAACGAGTTGCCGAGCCCTCTCCGACTTCGTCTGGTCCAGAGAACGAGCTCCCGAGCCCTCTCTGACCTGGTCCGGAGAACGAGCTGCCGATCCCTCTCCGACTTCCCATGCCAAGCTTCCATACTTTGGACTTTTCTCGTGCCAAGCTCCCTGCTTGGACTTTTCAGTGTCAAGTCTCCATACTTGGACTTTTCCCGTGCCAAGCTCCCTGCTTGGACTTTTCCGTGCCAAGCTCCCTGCTTGGACTTTTCCGTGTCAAGTCTCCATACTTGGACTTTTCCCGTGCCAAGCTCCCTGCTTGGACTTTTCCGTGCCAAGTCTCCATACTTGGACTTTACCCGAATCAGGTCAACTCAAGTCGGGTCAACCAGGTCAACCTTGACCAAAGGTTGCACCCACAATCTCCCAAGTTTGTATTCTTGTCAAACATCAAGATACAACCTTTCTATTCTCGTCAAACATCAAAATACACCTCGAGTCAGGTCAACTCGAGTCGGGTCAACCAGGTCAACCCTGACCTAAGGTTGCATCAACAATTACTGTAGCAGAAGTTACTGTAGCTTGAAGGCGCCTTAAACAAGCTTGAAGGCGCCCTTGAAGGCGCCTTCAAGCCTGTTCAAGGCGCCTTGAGCAGGCCAGTTTGACTGTTTACGCTGCGGATAAAGTTTTATCCGCAGATCGAGCTAGAGGCGCCTTAAACCCTGTTGGAGGCGCCTTGGACTCTCGGGATAAGATTTCCAGGGCATATATAAAGGCCCCTGGAGCTAGGAATTCAACATCAACTCAAGCATTCAATCTGTAGTGTTTCCTAGCAATAGTTTTGAGCTTTTGAAAGTGTAAAAGGCTTTTCCGCCTTCAGCAAAGGAGATTTTTTTACTGCGCTTTTTCTACTGCTCTGGATTAACAACCTCCTTGGTTGTAACCAGGTTAATTCTCCTGTGTCTTTATTTTACTATTTTTTTTACTATTGCACTAATTAAGTTGAAAGTACGAGGAGGGTATATTTATTTTTTCAGGAGCAATTCACCCCCCCCCCCTCCTCTTGCCGGTCTCCGCTGCACCAACAGAAAGCTTGTCACAGGGACTTACCCAATCGATCTACCGATCGATCCAGCTTCTTGTTTTTGCCCAAAAACAAGTCAAAGTCCCCTAAATCAACATTTGGTCAACCATGACCTGTTGGTTCATTTTGCCTAGCATCCGGTCACCCTTGACCTGCTAGGACTCGCTCACCAAGTGTCCAGTCAATCCTTTTGACCCACTTGGACTTTTCTCCTTGTGCCAAGTATCCGATCAATCCCTTTGACCTACTTGGACTTTCCACCTCATGCCAAGTATCCGGTCAATCCCTTTGACCTAATTGGTCTTTCCAACACCAGATGTCCGATCAGCCTTGATCCATCTGGATTTTCTCGTGTCTGGCTTCACTCACCAGGACTTCCAACTGCCTAGCTTCACTCACTAGGTCTTTCACCTGGCTTCACTCACCAGGATTTTCAACTATCTAGCTTCACTCACTAGGTCTTTTACCTGGCTTCACTCACCAGGATTTTCCTTCTGTCTGGCTTCACTCACCAGGACTTTCAACTGCCTAACTTCACTCACTAGGTCTTTCACCTGGCTTCACTCACCAGAATTTCCATCTGCCTGACTTCACTCACCAGGACTTCCCATTGCCTTACTTCCAGTTAGGACTTTCCATCTGCATGGCTTCACTCACCAGGACTCACCTAGCTTCACTCACTAGGATTTCCAGTCAAGTATCCAGTCAACCTTGACCTACTTGACTCTCCTTCACAATCTCACCACATGAACAATTGCACATGCAATTTTCATGTGTTGTCTACATGCATTGTCAAACATCGAAAGCCAAACATTAAGACTCGAGCTTGACTCAATTCAAGCTCAGTCAACCTTGACCTAGGGATATTGCACCAACAAGGTGAACCCGTCAGGGATAGCGTCCGGAATCCGACCGCGATCGCGCTAGATTGGGTTCCTTCTCTCAGCTCGATTCCAGCCGCGATCCAGCGCTATCACGACCGTGTTGGGCAAGCGACCGTATTCAGGCGCCATCGCGTCCGGATTTTGGTGCCATCGCGTCAGGATTCCGGCGCCATCGCGTCAGGATTCTGGCACGATCGCGTCAGGATTCCGCCGCCATCGCATCCAGATTCTGGCGCGATCACGTCTGGATTCCGACCGCCTGCCTCCGATCGCGATCGGAGGCAGTGGTCACCGGTGACGGACAGGCGGGTGGCCAGCGACTACAAGGCTCACCACTTCATTACAGCGAGAATGAAGAAGAAGAAAGAAAAAAAAATACGAGAGAGATTGTATTAAAAAAAATAAATTAATATGACATGGTTGTAGGTCACGGACGAGTCCGCATGCTTGAATCTATAAATATATATAGACTCGTCCGCTCGATATATATATATATATATGGGGTAGTTTATTTAATAACAGTCAATATATATAATTATGAACTCCAGTTATTTTTTACAAGATTCATATAAAACCACACAAACTTGCTTCTTTTTGGCTGGAAACCAACATGATGACAAGCCATGACATGACACCGGCTGATCGAAGTCCTTTGGACGTCGCAACAATGTCGCTGCAGCCATCGCAGATTGTTGGCGACTCATCTTAGAACTCGTGATTCTGTTGAATGGAGGCACACCACTCGTTCAAAATGCTAATTTTAGGATGTGAAATTGAGTTTCGGGCGACGATGTCTCATGCACGATGCGGGTGTGGATTGTTGACAGAGACGAAAGAAAAAGATGAAAAGGAAGTAGAGCGTGTTGAATCCAAGTAGGAGTGTGTATTTGATTAATTTAATATTAATTTTTTAAATTATTTCTTAAATAAATTTGGTTAATTGAGTGTTAATCGAAATAATTAATTTTTAATTTCATTCGATTAATTCAGTTGTAAGAATATTGGTAGGGATGTAAATGAATTAAATGGTTCACGAATTATTCGGAGCTCGATTCAATAAAAGTTCGTTCATTTATCTTATCGAGCCGAGCTCGAGCTCGATTTCGAGCTCGACAGTTTTATCGAGCCGAGCTCGAGATTAAGGATATTCGGCTCGTGAGCTCGCGAACATGTTCCTTTATAGGCTCGCGAGTTAAAAAAACGAACCTTAAAACGAGCCTTAAACCGAATCAAAAAATAAACTCTAAAACTACAAAAAAAAACCAGCTCTAAAACGAGTCTTAAAATAAAATTTAAAATGAGCCAAAAAGAAGCTCTAAAACGAGCTCTAAACGAGTCCGAAAATGAGCCCGAGCTCGCTTAACGAGTTAGGCTCGTTAACTTTGATAATCAAACTAATAACGAGTCGAGCTCGAACTGTTCGCAAGCTTGATAATTCTAAAACGAGCCGAACTCGAGCCTTGTGATAAAAGCTCGATTCGAGTTCGAGCCGAGCTCGAGCCCGAATATAACTTAAATGAGTCGAGCTCGAGCCTAATACTATTCAGCTCGATTCGACTTATTTACATCCCTAAATATTTGATTCGATTAACTAATATTAAATTAATTTTCGATTAATCCAATTAATTTATATACCGAATTAACTAAATATTCACCCTTTATTTAGCTTCTTTGGTGCCGTATTTCTCGCATGTATGTTCTTCTCCCTTAATCTTCGGAGCTTTTAATTAATCCGTGCCACAAACAGAGCAAAGGGAATGAATGGCATGAAGAAAAAGAGAGAATTTTTTTGCAAACATCCATAGATGAAAATCTTGTTGATCCAAATCCATTTTTTTTCTTCCTAATTCCTTCTAAACTCCTGCGCAAATCTGGAAATCAATCTTAAGCTCGGTTCTTGCTCATGCATCGGAAAGGCACAAGGTGACGAAGGACGATGAACGTTTTATGAATCCAATGATGGACAATCACGGTGGTTCCAGCTGCAGGTTAAAAGCTCCTGCTAGCTTAAAAACCATTGTTTGATCTTCTTGGAAATTAAGCCTCCTCGATGGATAGAACTTTTCCTCCCAAAATGGATCGAGTTTATATGCAAAAGGTTGCCAATAATGATCTCCACAATTTCCAATCAGGCCTCGAAGATCCGACCGGTACCATCGGTAGAAGGGGATCAGATTGTGAATTATATTCAGACATTCTAAATTCTAGCTCGGGCGAAGGGACTATCTCTGAAGATAATTGGAGGACCTTAGGCCACTATGGGGATGAGCACTCTGAAACCGGTTTTGCTTTTCGCCAACATGGTCAGGTTTATAATTACAATTGGCCGGAATCTGGGGCCTCGGAGAGCTCTCATTGTGGGAAGATGAAGTTTCTTTGCAGCTTTGGGGGCAAAATTTTCCCCCGGCCAGGTGATGCAAAACTGAGGTACGTCGGTGGTGAAACTCGAATTATTTCGGTCAGTAACAACATTACCTGGAAAGAATTCATGCAAAAAACTCTCGCCATATGCAAGCAACCTCATACCATCAAGTATCAGCTTCCGGGTGAAGAACTAGATGCTTTAATATCTGTTGCATCGGATGAAGACTTGCAGAATATGATGGAAGAGTACTGTGGGACTGAGAAATCAGATGGATCAAAACGACCTCGATTATTTCTGATATTAGTTAATGAAACCGAGATCCCTTCTTCTCTTGATTCACTAGTTTTGCACGGCGGCTCAGAGCATGGGTATGTTTCTGCTGTGAATAACATGCTAGAGCCGAGTCCTAGGAAGAACTCGAGAAGAAACAGCTTCCCTGGTGAGGTAGGCAGTCTTCTCGATGTTACTCCAATTTCACATAAAGAGTCTCCGTCGTGTCCTCAACTCGATCTGATTGAC
Source organism: Zingiber officinale (assembly GCF_018446385.1). Taxonomy (NCBI): domain Eukaryota; kingdom Viridiplantae; phylum Streptophyta; class Magnoliopsida; order Zingiberales; family Zingiberaceae; genus Zingiber; species Zingiber officinale. The sequence goes on from NC_055989.1 coordinate 144,391,422, forward strand.
ATACCGGATTTCATGAGTTGTCCTGCTCCTGAATTCTTTTTCAACTCCGGGCAGAAAACACCCATGCGATCACCTCCTTTTTCGCCGAGAACGAATATCCAGCAAGACACCAGGTATCCTCAGAAGCACTCAGGTGAGGATCATATATTTGTAGGAGCTAAGTTTCGCAATAAGCCACCTCTTGGCATTCAGCTGCCAGTCATATCTCGTGCAGCCACGCCATTACAGAGTCCCAGACAGATAAAAAACTCATGTGATCCGCAGTTCACACACCATGAATCTAATCTTGCTTTTGATTCAAAAAGAGGGCATGGACAAGACAAAGACAATTTGTATCTAGTAACAAAATCAGATGCTTTAGTTGAGCCACTAATCACACTTGAATGTTCTGATTCGATTGTTCGAAATCAGGGTGAAAGGAAAATTTCTGATGCCTCAGAGAAAATTACTACATTCATTGATGCATCACCATATTCTAATCAGCTGGATATTCACTTTCAATCACAAGAATCTCAACGGGTAGAGCTATGTGGAAATTTGTTTGCTCATTACCGGACTCCAAATTACACAAATGAAGATAATAAGATTCATATGGACAGTCTGTATGAAAAACCAGAGATTACCACAAACAAAAGCATGATGCTTAGTCCCAATGGCTCACTAACTTATTCCAAAGAGTTTGAGACAATTGAAAGATCCTTTCACATGCCTTCATCTTTTTTAACTTCTCAAACACACTGCGTTAAGTCTAATAATTCCTTAGAATCACTGCACTTAACCGATTCTATGAACTGTATAGAAAGCTCTGGTGCCGGAAATTCCAGTGGTGTAGTTTACATCCAATCGAGCGAACCTCTCTCTCATCTTCCACTCATAAAATCTCAGAATATCAAGACTAACCAAGAATTTGGAAGTTCAAATGATGCTGATCTGGACCAAGATTTACTCTCCCATAAGCTGTCTTTGTTACTGAACCCCCCTGCTATGGTTGGGCATCTTGATTGCATTCCTACCGGAGATGTTCTCTGCAGTAATAAGCAATTGAAAGAAGTAGGCAAAGAGTCTATGCTTGATAGCTTTCCACTAGAGGTAGTTGTTTCTGTTGAAGATGATGCAAGTTCTTGTATCATCCCAGTTTTAACAACAACAAATGTGCTTCATGAGTCTGTCAAAGATATAGAAAATGACCATTCTTCAGGATTGCTGGAAATGGCTAATGTTGATATCTCTCCTCAAACTGAAAATGAGGTAGGTAAATTTCTTCTCAAGCTTATTTATTTAACTTGTTAACACTGTTACTCATGTTCAATATGGTGGCTTCACTATAATTATAGTACATGAAAGATGAAACGCGAGAATTGGATATCTCTATAAGCGATGCTGCATTGGCTGAATTAGAAGCTGGGATCTACGGTTTGCAGGTGAAACAATAAATGTTTTGATGTATTTTTATACTTTGAATTTCTGGAATTCTTTTCGGTGAAAATTTATTCGGTCTAAAATAAATTCAGCTATGTTTGAACTAAGCTTTCTTTTGGTTTGTAACATATATTATAGACAATAATAACTAAAATTTTCAGCCTACTATCTTTATCTTTTAGTACAGTAGAAAAAACATACGACTGAACTAACTAAAATGCAGTAAAATAAATGGAATTGCTTTTATATTATTCTGCTTGTCATCTTTTTATATATCTCAAGCAATTTGATTAAGCAATTTTTTCCCTTGACTGATATTGGTATAGATCTCCATTGTTTCAGTTAGTAAAGACATTTTAGAATACTTTTTTTTATTCTCTTACAATTGCTTGAGTATTTTACTTAAAAATTTTATTTTAAGTTTGTCAGATCATTAAAAATGCCGACCTTGAGGAGCTACGTGAACTGGGATCTGGTACGTTTGGAACTGTTTATCATGGCAAGTGGCGGGGAACAGATGTTGCGATCAAGCGTATCAAAAAAAGCTGCTTCGAGGGGAGGTCGTCTGAGCAAGAAAATATGGTTTGTCTATAGCGAAATCCTTCATCTACTTTATAGAAAGCTAGATAGAACCTAAAACTATTTCAGTTGTGCCTGAGGTTTTACAAATTTAAATCAACAAATAAAAATAAAAAATTGTAACAAGCTAATTTTGCTATCGTAAATATAAAAATCTTGCTTCTACAGGTTAAGGATTTCTGGAGGGAAGCAAAGATTCTTTCAAAACTTCAACATCCAAATGTAGTCGCTTTTTATGGGGTGGTTCCTGATGGTACTGGAGGAACATTGGCCACTGTCGCGGAGTTCATGGTCAATGGATCACTCAGACATGCCCTACCGAGAAAGGATAGGTGAATTCACTATAATTTTTTCGGAATATCATTTTTGTTTACATAGAAGTTGCTTGTTTATTCTAAGTCGAGCTTTTCACAGACCGCTTGATCATCGTAAAAAACTTATAATCACCATGGATGCTGCTTTTGGGATGGAATATCTACACTCAAGGAATATTGTCCATTTTGATCTCAAATGCGACAATTTGCTGGTGAATTTGAGAGATTCTCAACGGCCAGTATGCAAGGTAGGGCATGTCTATGAATGATACAACTCAACTTGTACTTCCATGTCGTTGTACCTTATATATCATACTCAGTTGAATTGTGTTTTTAAAAATAAAATTGACATGTCTTTCGTCATGGTTGCTCAGCATGGATGGATTAACTTGTTAACAACTTGCTATATTAATTGGTATTCGTCGATGAATGATTCAAATATTTATTATTATTTGATATTTTTGTCATACAATCTATAAATTTTTGAATTTTCAATCATATCTTCTTTAAGGTTGGAGATTTTGGCTTGTCGAGGATCAAAAGAAACACCTTAGTTTCCGGTGGCGTTCGAGGGACCCTTCCATGGATGGCACCTGAGTTGTTGAATGGATGCAGTAACAAGGTCTCAGAAAAGGTTAGGTTTTTTTTTGTAGTACTACGGTGCTAACATTTACTAGCGACCATTGATTTGTCTCCTTATTGTGGTAATTTCTAGGTCGATGTTTTCTCATTCGGCATAGCGATGTGGGAAATTCTGACCGGTGAAGAACCCTACGCAAACATGCATTGTGGCGCTATCATCGGTAACTACCATTGTACTCTCACTTGTAATACCGATCCACAATTATTTTCTTCATTAGAAAGACAAATTTACTTGCACATTATGGACAATCTTCTACTTTCTGGTAACAAAATGGTTAACTATTTGAACAATGTGTTATGATATTGCAGGAGGAATTTTGAACGACAAGCTTCGCCCAACAATTCCTGAAAACTGCAATGCCGAATGGAAAACCCTAATGGAGGAATGTTGGGCATCTGACCCTGCATCACGACCATCGTTTACTCAGATAACTGACAGACTTCGGGCCATGTCTATCGCGTACCAGCGAAAGGGACAGAGTTGAACAAGGAATGAAAGAGGGATTAAGTTTGGTTGCTTGGTGTTCGGTGCTCGATGGAAAGGACTACGACTAAGATGACAACTTTGAAAGTGTTTAAAGGATTAGTAAATGTGTGAATTCTTCTTCCTTCCATATCCCTGAGTCAAAAACATACCTCACAACTCAACTTTGACATTTACATAGTTAATTTGATGAAAATTTATAATTTTCCGATCATAAAACTATTAGATTTTAATACTTAAACTATTGTCAAGGTACGATCCATGTATATCATTTTTGTGTCCATGTATGATTCACACGTACTTCGGCTATTTTTTTTTTTAAAAAAATTATGAGTAAAATTAGTATTTAGTTCGATATAGCTGGTTTATGTTTTAAAGTAATATATAAAATAAAATTTTGAATACTAAATGTAGTTCATTAATATTTATTTTTTTAACTTTTTTATTTAAATACTTAAATTTTATAAATTGAATTTAAAAATTAAGAAAATAATATAATTTTTATGAATTAGATAAATATTTAATTAATTTATAAGAATAATAATGCTGTTAACTTGATAAAATGAATATTCAAAAAAAATTTAATAAATAAGTTTGGACATAAACTTTTTCACACCCTTGTTCGTTGCAATTTGGATAATTAAACATTGAATTTATAATCATGATAATCAATTGTGAGAGCTTAGGGTTCCCATTATTTTTCCCCGTAGTGGTCAACTAAAGTTTCTCAATTTATCTTCTCATAAAAGTCGTAGGGTGACCATATGGATCTACTGGTGTGACATTACCTGACTCATTCAATCAATTTTTTAAGAACTCCCACTTGTTGGCCTCAAGGCTGACTTAGTTAGCAAATACATAAGATAATGATGGTAGTAATCGGGGGTTGAAACTTAGTAGGGAATTTCATCACCTCTAAGGACTCCTGGTCATGCACTGACCAATTTGGGTTCATGATGAACTCTCTTTCAATGACATGAGATAATTGCGAGGGGGTCACTAATGTGATGGTACCATATTTGTTTTAGAACTCCCACTTATTGCCCCCATGGACTAGTGTAGTTGGTACTCAGGTGACAATCTTATTCGATTGGGCATGGGTCACTTCATGAGGGTTTCACTGTCCGAGAGTATGCCCTCCCACTCGGGTGCTAATTTATGGGGTTGATAATACTAAATTATTAGGGATGAATGATATCATTTTTATTGAATTACAGCTCCCACTTATACTAACTTTTGAGTCATCCGGAGTATGCATGAAAAGGCATAAGCTTCTTCTATTTAAATTTTTTCGACAATTCAAGGTATGATCCACTCGGCACGTCATCTAAATGAGTTAATCATGTCTGAACTTCTTCTGTTGATTTTTTTAGACAATTCACGGTAAGTTCCACTCGGCATGTCACCTAAATGAGTCAATCATGCCTGAACCGTGTCTAATCCGGTCAACTCGTTTTATGACCTCTGCATTTTGATGAGTCATATGTTTCTTCTATTATTTTTTTTCCTAAACAATTCACACTAAGTTCAGCTCAACGAGTTACCTAAATGGGTTGATTATGTTGGTACAATATTCCTGGATCAAGGTTGACCAAATTGATTAAGTTTGAGTTGGCTCAAGCTTGAGTCGTGACATTTGGATTTCGATGTTTGACAATATATGGAGATTGCAGGTGCAATCATCTGTTTGGGGAGATTGGTCAAGGATGACCAGATCGATATGAAGAAGAAGTCAGGTAGGTCAAGGTTAACCAAATACTTGACTGTGAAAGTCCTAACTGGAAGTTAGGCAAGGAATATCCTGGTGAGTGAAGCCAAGTGAAAGCCCTAGTGAGTGAAGTTAGACAGAAGTGAAAGTCCTTATGAGTAAAACCAAGCAGATAAAAAATTCTGGTGAGTAAAGTCAAATGAAAGCCCTAGTGAGTGAAGCTAGGCAGAAGTGAAAGTCCTGGTGAGTGAAGCCAGACAGAAGGAAAATCTTGGAGAGCGAAGTCAGGTGAAAGCCCTAGTGCGTGAAGCTAGGCAGAAGTGAAGTCCTGGTGAGTAAAACCAGGCAGAAGGAAAATTCTGGTGAGTAGAGCCAGGTGAAAGCCCTGGTGAGTGAAGCTAGGCAGAAGTGAAAGTCCTGGTGCGTGAAGCCAGACAAAAGGAAAACCCTAGTGAGTGAAGCCAGGTGAAAGCTCTAGTGAGTGAAGCTAGGAAGATGAAAGTCCTGGTGAGTGAAGCTAGGCAGTGGAAATCCAGATGGGTTAAGGATAACTAGACATCTACGATTGGAAGTCCAAGTGGGTCAAGGATGACCGGACACTTGACACGAGATGGTAAGTCCAAATGGGTCAAGGATGACCAGAAATTTAGCACGAGAAAAGTCCAAGTAGGCCAAAATATTGACCGAACACTTGGTGAAGAAGTCACAGTAGGTCAAGAATGACCAGATGCTAGTCATGAGAGTCCCAACAAGTCACGGTTGACCGGATGTTGGGTTTGGGGAACCTTCGACTTGAGTTTAGCCAAGTCAAGGGTGGTCAATCGAATAACCGATCTATTGAACCATAGTCCAATCAATCAGCCGATTGATTGGAAGTGTGTCGCGAGTGGAGGCTGGCCCAATCGATCGGTTGATCGATTGGGGAGCATTATCGCGAGCACAGAGAGGTCCCCAATCGATCAGTTGATCGATTGGGGCTGGAATTCTTGCGTGGACGTGAGGAAACCTGAATCGATTGGTCAATCGATTTAGGACTTTCCAGTGAGAACACAGAGGCGCTTTGAATCGATCAGCCGATCGATTCAGCCTCTCCAATCGATCAGTCGATCGATTAGATATGACCGTTGCGCAAGATAAAGCCGATGGCGAACGATTTCGCAGATCTTCTTCTCCAGGGCTCCCGATCTTTACGCGATTCTTCTCCACCGAGCTCAGAGACACACACTAGTTCTTGGAAACTTAGAGAGGAGTGTTGTTGCACTTCCAAGCATCTCAAGAGGTGTATTCAGGCAAATTGAAGATGAATCTAGGGTTTATTGTGTAATCTCCTAAGATTCCTTTTTTGTATTAGCTTCTTGGTTCTTACTTCTTGTATTTTATCTGTGTGAGCTTGTACGAGGCTTCTCCGCCTCCGGCTGTGACCGAGAAGGAGTGTTTTTATAGTGGATGAGTGAGTGAGGGTCAGATCCTTGAATTAGTCACCTCTTCTTGAGATGTATACCAAGTAAATCCTTTGTGTTAGCATTGGAGAGTTGCTTCTAATTTTATTCCTCTGCAAATCATCACGAAGCAAGCCAATGACGAGCGCACGACGAGCTATTCAGCCCCCCCCCCTCTAGCTCCAATTAATCATAACAAGTGGTATTAGAGCAAGGCGCTCTTCATCGGAATCATCCCTGGAAGGGCAAAAAGCTAGAGGGTGAAGAAGTTGAAGCAAATTCATCAACACAAGGGTGCCTCCACCATTTACAACTATAAGCTTCGATTCTTAGAAGTCAAGAATCGAAAACTTCTTCATGATGGAGATAAAACAATGGTTTGCTCTAATGGAAGGCTTTGAGGCTTCAAGAGATTCAAGAGATTCAAAAGGAAAGCTCATCAAGAAAAATAAATGGAGCAAGGAGCAAATCCAAAGATGTGATGCCAATGACAAAATGACCAAGATTTTGGTCAACTTATTGTCTAGCAACATCTTGAGCAAAATTAGAGAATTTGCAGACGTCAAAGAGCAATGGAGCAAATTGACTAAAATCCATGAAGAACCCTCCACTGCAGAAATACAAGAGAAATCCAAAGAGGGCAACTCATTGGAGAAAGACCAAGAGGAAGAGGACTCTGAAGTTGAGAGATACTCAACATCGGGAGAAGAAGAAGATCCATCCTCAAGAGAGCATAAAGATTAAAAGCAAAAGAGTGTACTCCTTATTTCATGTGCATGAGGATTCAGAAGTTGAGAGATGCTCAACATCTGAGGATGAAGAGGAAGAAGCCTCCACCTCAAGAATTGAGGGGGAGCGTGGAACAACATTACCGGATCAAGTAGAAGTCTCTACATCCGGATCGAAAGAATTAAGTGTCATCCCTACAAGAAATGAAGGTATAGAAATTTCAATAGTAAATAATAAAGATTATATCATTTGTCTTGAATGTAGGGAAAAGGGCACTACAAGAGTAAGTATCCAAAATTGATCAAGAAGAAGGGTCAAGTGGTACCAAAGGCTAAGGGGAAGTCCAAGGAGACCATCCCCACGACAAAGAAGAGCAAGGAGCACATTTTGTGCTTCTCATGCAATCAAAAAGAACATTATAGGAGTCAATGTCCTAAGGGGAAGAAATCGATCAAAGTCAAAGGAGGAAGCACAAGTCAAAGGGGAGCTTCTAATAGCAAACCCAAGGTAACATTTATCGATGCAATTCCTCTAAGTCATGATAAAAAGCATGCTAAATCTAATTTATATCATTTCAATGTTATTTATTATAAAAATAGGAGACATGATAGAGTCAAGGAGAATTATGTTGTCTATCATGCTAAAACCACTCAACCTAAGGCTAGAAAGATAGATAATAAATTAAGCAATAACTCTAAAAAAATTTTAGATATGTGTCTAAGAAAAAGAAATCTCAAGGCTTTAAAGAAAAGTCTAAGGTTGAGGAGTTATGGAGAGAAAATCAAGTCTTGAGATCAAGACTTGATAAATTAGAAAGGACCCATAAGAAAATCACAAATGAAAAACAATTGTTCAAGAACAAAAACCTAGGTTTAGGACATTAAGAGTCATCCAACAGTCATAGAGGTTTGGGATACAAACCTAACACTAAGAAGGATGTTCCTTCTTATCATAGAGTTTCATATAGCTATGAAACTAAACCTAGGTCTAGTGGTCAAGTCAAAAATATAAGGAAATTATCCCTAGGAGTATTTTTGCAACGACAAATGTGACTAAGACTTTTAAGAAGTCTAAGAAAGTCACTAAAAATGTCACAAGGGAAGCAATCCCTAGAGTTGACCTAGAGGAAGTGACCAAGGCTTATAACAAGTCTAGGAAGGTCATTAGGAAGATATCTAGGGAGGCTATCCCTAGTGAGTACCTAGAGCATCCAAGGAGTACCAATAGACCTAGAGCATCCAAGGAGTACCAATAGATTTTGAGTTCCTAGAAGCATTTTCTCTACTTAAAGAGTGACAACTCTAATTGGAAGGGGTGGCTAACCCAACCTTGATGAAATTGACACTTAGGAGAATTTTCAATGTTTTTATTAACCTTTGAAAATGAAAAGGATTTATTGATTACTCTTTGAAAGAGTAAAATGTGCCAAAATTTGATAATTTGGACTTAATTTTAATTGGCACAACTAGGAAGAAGTAAAAGAAATGTCAAGTTGGGTTTTAGCATCTTCTTGAAGAAGATGTGGGCAATCTAGGATCTATTTTAGGTTTAGCTAAGGATTAAGGATACTTAGATAGACTATTTAGGTATATTTTATTTATGCTAAAATGTCATGATTGTTTGCCCATCATATGTCATGATATCATATTTTGTATTCATGCTGAAATTATGAAAAATAAATAAAAATATCATGTCATATCATACATATATCATATAACTATAGAAATTTTCTTTTGAAAATTATTTATTTTTGATGTATGTCATAAATCATCATGATTGATTTAAATTCCTTATAATTAAGGACAATAACATTTACTAACAAGTGGCATCCTAGGTGGATGATCGTAACTCTTAAAATGCCTAGATATATATGCATGAACCCTTAGTTAGGGCAAAACTAAGAACTATATCTCACAAATAACTATAAGGTGACTTGTATGTGTTTTAGTGCACATTAGATACAAGTGAGATGTTATGATGATGAACAAAACTCAAGATGTTGATTTAGTGCATCTACTTGAATTTTGATTTCATTAAAACACATAGTTATTGTTGGGACCTTGACATCCGCTAGAGGGGGGTGAATAGATTCCTATAATTGTTAGTCACAGTGGAAACAAAAATACTAACAAACAAAAGGAAAACTAACCCTAGAAAGCAATAAATAAGAAGCAAACCCAATGACACGTTGTTTAACGTGGTTTAGAGATGAAGCTCCTACTCCATGACTGTCCATAAGGTGGGCGATCCCGATCCGTCGGTGGATGACTCCCTAGAAAACCTTCGGCTAGCTCGAGTAACTCCTTGTGGGTGGAGAAACCTCACCACAAACTCGCACAAGCTCTTGATCACTCAAGAAGACCTTGGAGACTCTAATAGGGGTTAACAACATCTATTTTCATCAACCTCAACCAAGCTCCCAAACCTTGGTTATATAAGTCATGGGTTGGAAAACCCCGCCTATCAATCGACTGGTGAAAGTGCTATTCGACTGCCCTATGTGAAATTCAACCGTTACAGCCTAACATTTCGATATCAATCGACTGGTAAAAGTACCAGTCGACTGCTGCACATTGGTCGAGCGAACAGAGAGTCTTTGCTCGCTCCCAGTCGATTGCACCAGTTGACTGATGAAAACACCAATCGACTGCTATAGTCGAGTGTTACATCAAAACCCCCAAACCTATGATTTTATCCTTAGTACAATCTCTCATGCACTCGTCCTCGCCTGACCAACCTAGACCTAACCTTCTAGCCTCCTCTATCAGCCTCGCGTCTCTCAAATGTCTCCCCATCCTTCACACCTTGTCTTTTGGAGCTTCCTTCGGCCTTGTCCTTGTTGTCGGGTCTTCCTTTGCCAAGAGGCTCCTCACCTCCGGGACTGCCAAGTCACATTTAGACTTACGTTGTCAAGACTACATGCTTGGACTTACATCGCCAAGACTCATCCTTGGACTTTCCTCCTTTGCCAAGATCACCTTTGGACTTTCCTTGTTGTACTTATATCCTGCATACTTACAATGCATATCAAATACAAAAATAAATCTAACTTAAACCTTTGTGTAAACATCAAAATCTAGGGCACCGAGATTGCTCCAACAGTTATGTGTTTTTTCAATCATTGGGAAAACTAATGTACAAGTCATGTGCATTGAGCCCAAAGAACATGGTTGGATATTGGTTTTGAAAATCATTTTGAAATACTTTTGGAAAACCTTGGTAAAGGGTATCTTTTGATAGTAATCATCATTGTATAGTTAAACACAAACTTGGAAGAAACATTGAAGTTTTTATAAGTCTCCAATTTTGTGTCAATTTTTGAAAATAGGAGATATTTTCTTAAAAAATTATTTTTCCATGATAGTATACACCCTAAATAATGTCTACAACAATTTCATGATTTTTTGAATGTTATAGAATTTTTAGGGCATTTCTGAATTTCGCTGAAATTGAATTCAATAAATCAGAAACCTAATCAATCAGTCAATCGATTGGGAGGCCTCAATCGATCAGTCGATCGATTAGGAGGCCTCAATCAATCAGTCGATCGATTGAGAAGGCATTTTTTAGGAACAGAGCATCGCGAAATCGATCAGTCGATCGATTGACCCAGGCTAGATCGATCAACCGATCGATTCAAGGGGAATTTATGCGAACAGAAGCTCACAGAATCGATCAATGGATCGATTAAAGTGGTTTCAATCGATTGAGTCCCAACTTCAATCGATTGGGAAGTCTGATTTTGGCTGGAAAAGCCTGATTTCAGCACTTCAATCATTTCAAGTCCTATTAACTATCCCTAACCCCTTGAAATGTATTTGTATACATTTAGGAGGAGTTTTCATGATGAAAATAAGTTTGGATTGGTTAAGAAAGACTAAGTTGAAGTTTAAGGTGAGGTTTGATTTCTATATTGAATTTTGAACCTCAACATTTCAAGTTTTGAGTTTCCTAAATATTTAGAAATTCCAAGTCATTATTGGTGCAATGACAGAAGTTTGAACCATGTCTTTAGGGGGAGCTACTCTTTAAAGATATGAAAATTTATTTTCAAAAACCATGGAAGATGGTTAAGCCTTCGTTTTGAAGAATGCTCAAGGTTGACCATTAGGAAATGATAGAAGATTGGATATCTTCATTGTTGAAAAGAAGTAATTCTCGAGGGTGAGCATTTGATACAATGGGTATGAGACCTTCATTGGTGAAATGATGAATGCTCTAGGATGAGCATTGTGAAGTGGATCTTTGCTCAAGAGTGAGCATTGAAGACAATGAAGGGTATGTGACCAATGAGAGTTGTTAACAATGTGTAGATAACTCTCATGGAGAAGAGTTTTTGATGTGTGTCAACGGGAGAGAATGTAGGATTAAGTTAGACCTTCATCCCAAAAAGAGAGTTTGCCCTCTAGGAAAGGAAGAGAATGAAGGAAATCCTCATTCATGCTTTGACATGAAAGAAAGTTGAGGCTATAAGATTAGCCTAACTTAAAGGTATTGTCAAAAATAAAAAAGGGAGAAATTATTGGTGCAATATCCCTTGGTCAAAGTTGACCAAGTTGACTAAGCTTGAGTTGGCTAAAGCTTGAGTCGTGATGTTTGAGTTTCGATGTTTGACAATATATGAAAATTATAGGTGCAATCATCTGTTTGGGGAGATTGGTCAAGGATGACCAGATCGATATGAAGAAGAAGTCAAGTTAGGTCAAGGTTGACCAGATACTTGACTGTGAAAGCCCTAACTAGAGGTTAGGCAAGGAAAACCTGGTGAGTGAAGCTAAGTGAAAGCTCTCGTGAGTGAAGCTAGGCAGAAGTGAAAGTCCTGGTGAGTGAAGTCAAGCAGATGAAAAATCCTGGTGAGTGAAGCCAGGTGAAAGCCCTAGTGAGTAAAGCTAGGTAGAAGTGAAAGTCATGGTGAGTGAAGCCAGACAAAAGGAAAATCCTGGTGAGTGCAGCCAGTTGAAAACCCTAGTGAGTGAAGCTAGGCAGAAGTGAAAGTCCTGGTGAGTGAAGTCAGACAGAAGGAAAATCCTGGTGAGTGAAGTCAGGTGAAAGCCCTAATGAGTGAAGTTAGGTAGAAGTGAAAGTCCTAGTGAGTGAAGCCAGACAGAAGGAAAATCCTGGTGAGTGAAGCCAGGTGAAAGCTCTAGTGAGTAAAGTTAGGCAGATGAAAGTCCTAGTGAGTGAAGCAGGCAGTGAAAATTCAGATGGGTCAAGGATGACCGGACATCTGTGTTGGTGCAACCTTAGGTCAAGGTTGACTTGGTTGACCTGACTCGAGTTGGTAAAGGGTGACCTGACTCGAGTTGGTAAAGGGTGACCTGACTCGAGTTGTATTTTGATGTTTGACAATGTTTGACGAGAGTAGAAAAGTTGTATTCTGATGTGTTGACAAGAATACAAACTTGGGAGATTGTTGGTGCAACCATAGGTCAAGGTTGATCTGGTTGACCTGAAAAGTCCAAGCAGGGAGCTTGGCACTGGAAAAGTCCAAGTATGGAGACTTGGCACTGGAAAAGTCCAAGCAGGGAGCTTGGCACGCGAAAAGTCCAAGTATGGAGACTTGGCACGGGAAAAGTCCTGGTGAGTGAAGTCAGGCAGTGGGAAAGTCCTAACTGGGATGTTAGGCAGTTGGAAAGTCCTGGTGAGTGAAGCCAGCGGAAAAGTCCTAGCTGGGATGTTAGGCGGTTGGAAAGTCCGGTGAGTGAAGCCGAGGCGGTGAGAAAGTCCTAACTGGGATGTTAGGCGGTGTGGAAATCTGGTGAGTGAAGTCGGTGAAAGTCACGGTGAGTGAAGCGGCAAGGAAAATCTAGATGGATCGGGGATGGTCGGACATCGGTGTGAGAAAAGTCCAAGTGGGTGAAGGGATTGACCGGACACTTGGTGGAGAGTCTTAGCAAGTCAAGGGGTGGCCGGATGCTAAGCATGATGTACCAACAGTCAAGGTTGACCGGATGTTGGTTTAGGAGACTTCGGACTTGGTTTGGGCAAAACCAAGCTCGGATCGATCTGCGGATCGATCGACAATACTGTAGTTAGATCGATCGGTGACCGATCGGATAACAAACGAAGGTTCTGTAAGACATCGATCGGTGAGGCCGTCGGAAGAGTTGAGAGACGCCACCTCTCAGAGAGGTGGGATCGTCCGAGGACCGATCGGTGAGGCTGATCGGTCCCCATGACCGATCGGCAGCACCCTGGACCGATCAGGGTGGATCGATCGAGAGTTGGGCAACTCTGCATGCTCTATTCTGATCGATCTGGGGACCGATCAGCATAGAGCCTGATCGGTCCCCACGACCGATCAGACCAGCCCCAGACCGATCAGGGTGATGCCTGATCGGTCCACACACTAGCCGTTGCGACACAACGGCTAGATTCTGTGTCTTCTGTGTCTTCTTCGCAGGTGCAGGTATAAGACCTCTACAGGAGACGAAGAAGATAACAACTCTCTTCCTCACGACACTGCGATTTGAGCTTTGCTGAAGCTTCGCGTGAGCTTCGTGTTGCTGGCATCCGTGAAGCTGCTGCTTCATCAACGGACTCCAGACGAGAAGGCAAGCTTGTTTGTTTTACATTCATATTGTTCTTGCTCTTCTTTGTATCTCCTGTATTGCTTTTGCAAAAGATTGTGGCGAGGTTTCTCCACCCATAAGGAGTTCTTGTTAGCCGGTTTTCCGGGGACTCATCCACCGACGGATTGATAGGCTTCGTCCACCTTACGGACACGCCGAGGAGTAGGAGTTCATCTCCGAACCTCGTTATATGGTTTGTCTTTCTTCTCTTGTTTTCTTTCTACGTTGTATTTCCGCTGCACTAACCTAATCGTAGGAAGAAACGCGAAAGTTTGGGGTCGGCTATTCACACCCCCCTCTCTAGCCGTACGAAGGATCCTAACAAGTGGTATCAGAGCGAGGTCGCTCTTCATCGGATCAACACCCGTGGGAGCAAAGCTAGAGAATGGATCTCTATGGAGAAGACATCACCATTCCACCCTTCTACGAATGCGGTGACTTCGCGTATTGGAAGGTAAGGATGAAGTACTTTCTTATGACTAACATAATGAATTGGTTTTGTGTACAAGAAGGTTTTATTCCTCCGGTGGATAAGGAAGGAAAACCACTTGAGAAGAAGGAGTGGACAAGAGAACAAATTCACAAATCCAAAATCAATGAAGAGGTAACGAGAATAATTGAATTTTCATTGCCTTCTAACATCTTGTGTAAGATAGGTTACAACAATGCCAAGGAATTATGGGATAACTTGGCCAAGTTCCATGAGGGAAGCTCAAATTCAAGCCATGAAGAGGAGCTAAGTGAGCCAAGTAGCTCACATCATGGAGGAGAGGAATTAGAAGTTGAGGGTTACTCAACATCTAAGGACGAAGAGGAGGAGAGTTCTTCTTCAAGTTCGGAGCAAGAAGAAGAAGCTTCTACCTCCGAAAGGGATGAAGAAGAGAGCTCGCATCCACCCTCAACCCTAGGTAACTCAAGCAATTTAAGTTCAATTAAATTACACATTATGTGCTTTGAGTGTAGGGAACATGGACATTACAAGAGTAAGTGTCCGAAGAGGGTAAGAAAGACTCCACCGGCACCAAAGGTCAAGGAAGCCGGAGTCCCAACACGCAAGGGCAAGGAGCACGTGGTGTGCTTCCAATGCAAGCGAAGGGGACATTATCGGAGCCAATGTCCGAGAGGGAGGCAATCTCACAAGGACAAGAGATCGAGCACATGTATAGGGGGAGCTAGGGCAAACCCTAAGGTAATCTCTAAGGCACATTCTTGCAATTCTAGTAGGATGCATGCTAGTAGCCTTATTGCTATTGTCAAGAATGATAAGCATGTTAATTATAGAAATCGATACACATGCTTAGGTGCCAAACATGTGAGCCTAGATAAGGATAACACTAGGAAAGCCAACCCTAGAATTAACTCATCTAAGGCTAAGGAAAATCTAGGTAGAAATCCCAAATCATCTAGACATATGCCTAGGAATACCTCAAAGAAAAATGACAAATTAACACTTGAGGTATTAGAGAGGGAAAATCAAGTCTTGAGGTCAAGACTTGATAATTTAGAAAAGGCTCTTAAAAACATGGAGAAGTCATCTCTAGGGTTTAAGAGTCAAAAACCCAAGTCCAAGGACAAGAAAGGTTTGGATCACAAACCTAAGTCCCAAGTGGTCAAGCCCACTTATCATAATGTTCCATTCGATTATAGAACAAAACCTAGGGCTAGGAAGACCATTACCAAGGTCACAAGGGAAGTCACCCCTATAGTTGACCTTGATGAGACCCAAATGACCAAGGCTTTAAAGCCTAAGAGGGTCATTAGGAGGGTTGCTAGGGAAGTTATCCCTAGTGAATATTTAGTGAACCCAATGAGCTCTAATAGGTATTGGGTTCCTAGGAGCATCTTCTCTACCCCATAAATGGGTTAGAGAGTGTCAACTCCAATAAGAATGGTAGTTAACCCAACTTTGAGGAATTGACACTCAAGGAGCATTTTCAAGGTTTTGTGAACCTTTGAAAATGAAATGGAATTATCATTTACTCCTTGGAAGAGTAAAATGTGCCATTATGGAAAAGAATGATTTTAATTGGCACAATTTGGGAAAATCTAGAGAACTCTCGAGGAAAAATGAAACATGCCAAGTTTTGAGGATAAATTTGATCTTTAAGTGGCATGAATTAATCTAGAGTTCAAGAAGTGTCAAAATTAGGATTTTGGCATTTTAGGGCAATCAAGGGTTAAATTCTAGGTTAGCAAAGTGGTTAAGGATATTTAGATAGGTAATCTAGGTATATTTATTTGTGCTAACTTGCCATGATTGGTTGCCATATGTCATGCCATGACATCATATTTATTTTATTATCATTTGAAATGTCATGATAATGCTTAGGCTAGTTTATATGTCATGCTTTATTTAAGTTTTCAAACTTTATGCCATGACATCATGACATTGGCACATGTTATTATGTATGACATCATTATATGTCACGTCATCATCTTGTGCATTAATGATCAATGAAATTGATTTAAGGATGAAAAACACATTTTCATATTGAGATCAAATTTGTGTTTAGAAAATGCATGAGAACTTAGCCTAAGTTGACCTTAATCCATATCTCACATCAAATTGACTTGAATGTGGTTTGATACACCTTAGATGTGTGTGAGATATTAGGATCATGAGTTAGGATCAAGGTGCATAGTCCTTGTACCTAGATGACCCTAATTCAAGAAATTGAGGATCATAGGGAAAGCTTGTGTACAAGTCATGTACATCTAGCCCTAAGATTATGGTCCCAAATTCAAATGGTTTTAAAAGCATTTTAAAATGGATTTGAAAAACCTAGATGAAGTTTTCCTAGTGATAGCATTCATCATTGAAGATTGTGATACAAAGTTGAGTTAAACTTGAACTATTTCAAAGTTTTTGAACTTTGTATCAAGATTGAAAAATGGAAGTTATTTTCATAGAAAACTATTTTTCCATGATAGTATATGTTATGAGGAATGTATCCTCAAAATTTCACAATTTTTCGAATTTTCTGGAATTTTCTAGGAGTTTCTGAATTTCGAGAAGGAAATTTCGAAATCTCCTATCAGAGTCTGGATCGGTCTGGGGACCGATCCAGGTAAGTCCTGATCGGTCTGTGGACCGATCCAGAGTATGGATCGGTCTGCAGACCGATCCAGAGAGCGTGGATCGGTCTGCGGACCGATCCAGTGAGTTCCATTTTTCATTGTTGGTCCGAAATTTCAGGTGGAAGTTGGGTTTTGTGGATTTCTAAAGTTTTGAAACTCTCCAGACATTGTTGGTGCAATGGTCAAGGGAGTTTACCTAATTATCAAGGGAGTTGACTTTTAGGGGGTTTTACTCCAAAATACTTTTGAGGATTAGTGATATGGGATTATCACTAAGTTGATTGTTGAGTTTAGTATCAAGGGGGAAATTAAGAGTTTCAATGAAAGGTATGAGACTTTCATTAGGAAGAAACTCTTGACCTTGATACCCTCCTTTTCTTTTTGATGTGTGTCAAAAAGGGGAGAGCGTTCATTGGAGAATTATTGGAGAACCCAAGTTAGGTTATCGGGTTAACCTAAGCTAGGGAAGAATGTCAAGGAATGTTCAAGGAAGAACATTGGAATTCTTTTTGATGTGTGTCAAAAAGGGGAGAATTATTGGAGAACCCAAGTTAGGTTATCGGGTTAACCTAAGGGGAGAATGTCCAGAGAATGTTCAAGGAAAGAACATTGGACATTGGAAGATGGTTGAAAAACCTAAGTTAGGTTATCGGGTTAACCTAACTTGATTTTGGATTTTGTCAA
Source organism: Zingiber officinale (assembly GCF_018446385.1). Classification (NCBI taxonomy): domain Eukaryota; kingdom Viridiplantae; phylum Streptophyta; class Magnoliopsida; order Zingiberales; family Zingiberaceae; genus Zingiber; species Zingiber officinale. The sequence goes on from NC_055989.1 coordinate 144,409,070, forward strand.
ACATCAAAGGGGAGATTGTTGGTGCAACCTTAGGTCGAGGTTGACTTGGTTGACCTGACTCGAGTTGGTAAAGGGTGTCCTGACTCGAGTTGTATTTTGATGTTTGACAATGTTTGACGAGAGTAGAAAAGTTGTATTCGATGTGTTGACAAGAATACAAACTTGGGAGATTGTTGGTGCAACCATAGGTCAAGGTTGATCTGGTTGACACGAAAAGTCGAGGAGCTTGGCACTGGAAAAGTCAAGTATGGAGACTTGGCTTGGAAAAGTCCAAGCAGGGGGCGAAAAGTCAAGTATGGAGACTTGGCACGGAAAAGTCTGCAGGGAGCTGGCGGTGGGAAAGTCCTAGCGGGATGTTAGGCGGTTGGAAAGTCTGGTGAGTGAAGCCAGCGGTGAGAAAGTCCTAAGCGGGATGTTAGGCGGTTGGAAAGTCCTGGTGAGTGAGGCGAGGCAGTGGAAACCCTATGTTAGGCGGTGTGAAATCTGAGTGAAGTGAAAGTCACAGTGAGTGAAGCTAGGCAAGGGAAAATCCGGATGGATCGGGGATGATCGGACATCTGGTGTAGAAAAAGTCCAAGTGGGTCAAAGGATTGGCCGGACACTTGGTGGAGAGTCTTAGCAGGTCAAGGGTGGCCGGATGCTAAGCATGATGTACCAACAGTCGAGGTTGACCGGATGTTGGTTTAGGAGACTTGGGACTTGTTTGGGCTAAAACCAAGCTCGGATCGGTCTGCGGATCGATCTAGCGATACGTTGGTATCTGTCCGATCGGTGACCGATCGGATAACAAACAGAAGGTTACGTAAGACATCGATCGATGCAGGCCGATCGGAAGAGAGCAGAACACGGCCACCTCTCGTGCAGAGGTGGGATCGATCAGGGACCGATCGGTGGGGCTGATCGGTCCCCATGCGTCGGTGAGGCTGATCGGTCCGGGACCGATCAGCACCGAGAGTTGGGCAACTCTCTGTGCTCTATTCTGATCGGTCTGGGGACCGATCAGCATAGAGCCTGATCGGTCCCCACGACCGATCAGACCAGCCCCAGACCGATCAGGGTGATGCCTGATCGGTCCACACACTAGCCGTTGCGACACAACGGCTAGATTCTGTGTCTTCTGTGTCTTCTTCGCAGGTGCAGGTATAAGACCTCTACAGGAGACGAAGAAGATAACAACTCTCTTCCTCACGACACTGCGATTTGAGCTTTGCTGAAGCTTCGCGTGAGCTTCGTTCTGGTTTTCTAGCTGCTGGCATCCGTGAAGCTGCTGCTTCATCAACGGACTCCAGACGAGAAGGCAAGCTTGTTTGTTTTACATTCATATTGTTCTTGCTCTTCTTTGTATCTCCTGTATTGCTTTTGCAAAAGATTGTGGCGAGGTTTCTCCACCCATAAGGAGTTCTTGTTAGCCGGTTTTCCGGGGACTCATCCACCGACGGATTGATAGGCTTCGTCCACCTTACGGACACGCCGAGGAGTAGGAGTTCATCTTCGAACCTCGTTATATGGTTTGTCTTTCTTCTCTTGTTTTCTTTCTACGTTGTATTTCCGCTGCACTAACCTAATCGTAGGAAGAAACGCGAAAGTTTGGGGTCGGCTATTCACACCCCCCTCTCTAGCCGTACGAAGGATCCTAACAATCTGGTGATTGAAACTCCAAGTGGGTCAAGGATGACCGGGCACTTGACATGAAACGATAAGTCTAAATGAGTTAAGGTTGATCGAACATTTGATACAAGAAAAGTCCAAGTGGATCAAAGTATTAACCGAACACTTGGTGACAAATCCCAGTAGGTCAAGATTGACCAGATGCTAAGCACAAGAGTCCCAACATGTCGCGGCTGACCGGATGTTGGGTTTAGGGAACCTTGGACTTGAGTTTAGCCAAGTCAAGGGTGGTCAATCAATTAACCGATCGATTGAACCATAGTCCAATCGATCAGCCAATCGATTGGAAGTGTACCGCGAGTGGAGGCTGGCCCAATTGATCGATTGATCGATCGATTGGGGAGCATTATCGTGAGCACAGAGAGGTCCCCAATCGATTAGCACATCGATTGGGCACCGCCAATCGATCAACCGATCAATTGGAGCTGGAATTCTCACGCGGACGCGAGGAAACCTGAATCGATTGGTCAATCGATTCAGGGATTTCCATTGAGAGCACAGAGGCGGTCTGAATCGATCAGCTAATTGATTCAGCCTCCCTTATCGATCAATCGATCGATTGGATATGACCATTGTGTAGGATAAAGCCGATGACGAGCAATTTCTTCACAGATCTTCTCCTCCAGCGTTCCCGATCTTCACACGATTCTTCTCCACCGAGCTCAGCGACATACACCAGTTCTTGGAAGCTTAGAGAGGAGTGTTGTTGCACTTCCAAGCATCTCAATAGGTGTATTCAGGTAAGAAGAAGAGGAAGCTAGGGTTTATTGTGTAATCTCATAAGATTCCTTTTTGTATTAGCTTCTTGGTTCTTTCTTCTTGTATTTTGTCTGTGTGAGTTTGTACGAGGCTTCTCCGTCTTCGACTATGACCGAGAAGGAATATTTTTATAGTGGATGAGTGAGTGAGGGTCAGATCCTTGGATTAGTCATCTTTTCTTGAGGTGGATACCAAGTAAATCCTTTATATTAGCATTGGAGAGTTGCTTGTAGTTTTATTCCACTGTAAATCATTACGAAGCAAGCCAACGACGAGCGCACGACAAGCTATTCACCCTCCCCCCCTCTAGCTCCAATCGACCCTAACAGATCATGCCTGAACCATGTCTAGTCCGGTTGATTCTTTTTGTCACCTCTACATTTTGATGAGTCATATGCTTCTTCTATTATTTTTTCTAGGGGTGTAATCGAACTGAGTCGAGCCAAACTCTTAAATATTTGAGTTTGGTTCGTTTATAATTGAGGCGAGCTCGAGTTTTATTTAACGAATATATTCATGGCTCACGAGTTAATTCGAGCCTTTTATCGAACCTAAACCAGTTTAATAAATATAAATTATAAATTTAAATATTCATACAAACTAAATTATATATTTAGATAAAATTATAATATTTTATTAAAATTTATAATTATATTCTAATAAATAAATGTAATAGATTTGTCTATATTTTTTATAAGTAAATGTAAAAGCTATAAATTCAATATCAAAACTATTATTTTTTTTATTTAAAAGTTATTCATGAGCTTACTAACGAACATGTTTATGAGCTAACGAATGAGTATTGTGAAATTTGAGCTTGATTTGTTTATCTTAACGAGCTTCATTAAACGAGTTCAAATGAGTTTTTATCAAATTGAATTTCGAATAATTCATAAGCATCTTGGTTCATTTACGCTCCTAGTTTTTCCTAAAAAAAAGGTAGATCCGCTACCTTAGCGGCCCCCTAGTGTCGATCCCACGGATATGGAGGGAGGTACATGCAGGTACACAGGTCATAGGCGCATGGTGGGGTAAACTCCAGGTCGTCAGTTCCTGAGAATCGATCTCTGGCTATTACACCAGAGATATCATGCGCCCATTGTCTACGCTACACCCTGAGAGCCAGTTTTTCCTAAACAATTGACGCTAAGTTTAGCTCGGTGCATCACCTAAATGGCCCGATCATGCCTAGGCCGTGTCTAGCCCGATCGGTTCATTTTGTCACATTTGCATTTTGATGAGTAAATTGCTTCTCCCCCGTCTCCTCGCACAACCCCCCCCTAAAAAAAAAACCTTTTGTCTCCCTTAGAAATGACCTTTCTACCCCTCTTTACTTGTATTTTTTCCCCAATTTTATTTAATTTTTATTTATTTTTCTTTTTTAATCAATTTTGTTTATTATTTTTTTAGCAAATTTTTTTATTTTTTATTTTATATAATTTTTAACCTTTGTCACTCGTTATATGATACATGTTTATTTGTAGTACGAAGTAATAGGTACACCTTCAAATGCGTCGGAGCAAAATTTAAAGGCAATATTGATTAAAAATTTTATATATTGCTTTGTGGGAAGATGTGTTATTAATTTTCATATTTTGCTTTGTGGGAGAAATTGGATTTAAAGTATATAAATTGTCAACCAATGCACCAGAACATATAATCACTTTATTTCTCTTTATAACCACATTGTTACTAAAGGAAATTGAATATCCATCCAAATACAGTTTAGAAACTGAAATTAAATTCTTTCTAAAACTGGATACATAAAGATAATTTCTTAAAATCAAATTTTTATTCCTATTAAAAGATAAGTAGACGTCTCCCACTACAACAGCCGCCACCTTAGTAGCATTGCCCATGTAGACAGTTATCTCTCCATCAAATAGTCGCCGGGTTTCCTGGAACCCCTGCAAAGAATTGCAGACATGATCAGTAGCTCCCGTATCTACACACCATGTGTTGGTAGATAACACCGCTAAATAAGTTTCAACTACTAGAGTATGAGATATACCTTTATTGTTCTGGTTCCTATGAGGACAGACCGCTTTCCAATGTCCAAACTGCTTGCAGATGAAGCACTTGCCCTTCGGCTTCTTCATTCCAGCTTTCTGTCCTGTACCCTGAGGTTTATTCACCTTCTTTGCTGAAAAGACCTGTTTCTTCTTCTTCTTGCTTTTCGGCTTAGAAGTAGAACCATTTTTAGCATAGTGAATCTGAGAATTTTGACGAAATATACCTTCTGCTGCCTGTAGTTTTGTCAGAGGTTCCGCCAACGTATACTCTCTTTTGTTCATGTTATAGTTCAGGCGGAACTGCTCAAAAAACTTCTGAGTAGCGTTTGGAGAATTATATCGACCTGGGTTTCCCCATCGATTTCTCCTCCAAGAACTTGTATTTCGTTCAGATAGGCGATCATTTTGAGGATATGATCCCTTACGGGTGTTCCCTCAGACATGGTGGCTGTCATTAATTTTCTCATTGCCTCTTGCCTAGCGGTCCGACTCTGGTGCCCAAAGAGTTCTTTGAGATTGTTCATTATATCATAAGCTGTTGGTAAATCTTGATGCTGATGTTACAATACATTTGACATTGATGCCAAAATGTAACACCGCGCCATCTCATAAGCTTTTACCCATTTCTTATGATACTCAATCTCTTCTGGGGTAGAGTCACCGTCAGGTGCATCAGGGCAAGCCTCAGTCAGTACAAACTTATAGCTTTCAGCAGTAAGGATAATGTCCATGTTTCTTTTCCAATCAATGTAGTTGGGTCTAGTAAGTTTGTTCTCTTTCAGTATAATGGCCAGTGGGTTGAAAGTCATCCTAAGAATCATAAAAAAAACTTTGGTCAGGACTCTAAATTTAGAATAATATTGATTTCTCAAACAATACTATTTTAAATTAACCAACACCTTAAAACATCGTGAATTTTGTATGTCACGATAGTGTGGACGTATACAAATTCAACATTTGTAAAAGGAGGGTGTAACTCATTAATTTTATTATCTTGTCAACCTAACTTTTTGACAAATAAAATTAATAGTTGGTTTCCTTCGATCACACAAATAATAGCAGTGACTCCGATGGGGAGGATACTATTAGACATGTCTAAGTGTATACCATTACTTGACACTAAGTCCATTAATAAGATTGTGCCCCTTCCGATGGGGAAGATCACACGCTCTTAATTAATTTCCTATAGTCATCCAAAATGAAAGTTTGATCTAGTGATCCGCAAACAAACTCATCCGATATGGAGGAAGGCACTAAGAGCCAGCGCGCAAGTTTGTTTGCATCACTTACAAACCAGTAATTGAGACCATGAGATTTACTAAAATAAATCTCTCTCCCACTTAGTTATTTAAAGTGAGAAATTTTAAACTATCCTAGCATACATCACATGCAAACACACATCACAGTAAATAAAAGCAATAAATATGAAAATTATTTTCCAACTATTATGGCCTTTTTTTGTTACTGTCCTCCATGTGCACCAACCCTAGCTGCTGCCATCTTTAGTCACCGCCATCGGATCGAGTCGTCGCATCCATCTTGCTTCTTATTCCACTGCGCCTCTGGTGCTCCATAAGTACCACGCCTCGCAAGAATCCGATCCACGACAAAAATAGAATTTTACATATATCGATTCTATTTCCTCGAGGGAATGTACATGTAATCTAGATCGAAAATAAAATTCTAAAAATAATACAGCTCCTACTGTATTTGATACATACAATCATGCACACTAAATAATGCTCTTGACATGTCCAAGGGTCCAATCACACATAACATCAATAAGCCATAATAGTTGGAGCCTGCAACCAAAGAGTTAGCACATCCTACTATTATCCTGCCTAAATTATGTATGACATGTGCATAATCTATTTGAATTCTAAAAACACAGAGGCAAACCCTAGCTCTGATACCAATTGTTGGTTAGTCCTAGGAAAACGTACCGGTTCCACTATACAAAAAATTTTTGTACAAGTGTCGAACCTTTCCTTAAATAACCTATTGTGTTCTTTAGAAGTTAAATTAGGAATTGCAGACGGAACTTAACATCATTGATTCCAAATTTAACTTATCTGTTCTTAATGGTTTGGATTTGAATCGCAAGTGGAACTTAACACTATTGATTCAAATCCACCTATGTTATTAATTCCATTAAATATTAATTTCTAAAATTGGCTTCCAGGACTGCATGGCGAGGCACATGACCTTCTTGGATATGGGAGCAACCACCACTGCCTAGTCAAAGCCTTTTAAGGAAAGCTAATATTTAATTTCCTTAAATAACTCTAGGTTAACCAAAAAAATAATCGAATCATAAATTCGAAAAAGAAGAAAACACAAACTCGAAAAACTATTTCAAAAAACTAGATCTAATTGCCTATTGTATTTAGAATTCTTACAAAGAAAATAACTAGTATGATGCGGAAGAAAATTACTAGTTATATCTTCTCTTTGTAAGTTAATGACCTCGAGATCTTCTGCCGTATTTCTCGCCTCGCCTTGGACGTCGTGTGGGCGACGATCCTCCAAGATGAACACCACCCAAAAGCTTCCTCCTCTTCTTCTAAAATCCGGCCACCACCACCACCAAGGAGAAGAGAGCAAAAGGGAAAAGAGAAGGGAGAGAGGGGTCGGCCACTTGAGATCTCCAAGCAAAAGAATAAGAGTTGTATCTCATGAAGCCCCCTCACCCCTTCTTTTATATTAGTTGTCCAAGGCAAATAAGGGAAGAATTTTTACAAAAATTAAAATCTTCCTCTAGCTTTTCCTTTTCCCTTTTAATTTTCCTTTTCTTTCCTCTTGATTGAATCAATTACCAAAATTAATTGATGATGATTTTATTTATTTTAATATGGCCGGCCCCTTGCTTGGGCACCAAGTAAGGTGGTCGACCACCTCATCAATGGAATAAAGGAAATATATTTTTTTATAAAATTTTACAAGAAAAACTCTTATAAAATTTTACAAGCTCTCTTTCCTAAAGTAAGAGTTAAAAAAGGAAAGTTCTAAAAATTAAAATCATGTTTTAAAATTTAAAATTTCTCTTACAAAATTTCCTTTTTTAACATGATGATAGAAAATTTTAATTTTAAAACTTATCTTCCTTTTTTTCTTAAACCATGAGGATGGTTAAAAAAGAAAAGTTTTAAAACTTTTAAAACTCTCTATTAAAATATGTGACCTAATTCAAATAAAGAAAGTTTTAAAAATTAAAAACTCTCTTTTAAAACTTATAGTTTTCTACAAAGAGATGATTTTAAAAATTCAAAACACCCCTCCTATTTGAATTAATCTTGGCCGACCCCTACAAGCTTGGTCACCAAGCAATATGGTCGGCCCCTATAAGAGGATGTGGCTGGCCATTGCTTGGTCACCAAGCAATGGTCCGGCCCCCTTCTTGGACACCAAGAAGAGCCTTACATTTGGATGGACTTGAGGCTATAATGAGGCTACGACAGGGACCTAGAGGAGAAATTGGTTTTGACCTTCCGATGAGCTTGAGTATCCCGTGCTCGCCCCGAACACACAATTCAAGTTCATCGATAATAACTCATTCCACTAGAGAGTTATTATCGTACTACCGCACCAATCCCAAATTACATTGTGGGCTCCTTCTTATCATGAGTGTGCTAGTCTCCCTGTGTTTAAGATTACGAATGTCCACTAATCAAGTAAGTTACTGACAACTCACTTAATTAATATCTAGCTCCAAGAGTAGTATCACTCAACTTCATCGTCATGTCGGACTAAGTTCACTTGCAGGGTTTAACATAACAATTCTTATGAGCTCCTCTTGGGGACATTCTCAACCTAGATAACTAGGACACAGATTCCTTCTATAATCAACAACACACACTATAGGTAATATCATTTCCCAACTTATCGAGCATTTTGATTTATCGAGCTAAACCTCACCCTTTGATAAGTCAAAGAAATAAATATTAAATATATGTGCTTGTTATTATATTAGGATTAAGAGCACACACTTTCATGATAACTAAGGTCTAGTTCTTTTATTAAGTCAGTACAAAAAGAACTTACCTAAATGGTCCTACTCTATACACTTAGAGTGTACCAGTGTAATTTATTAATCAAGATAAACTAATACTTAATTATACTATGACTATTCCGATGATTTGTTCCTTTCCATCTTAGTCGTGAGCAACTGTTTATAATTTATAAAGAACCAATAACATGATCTTTTGAGTGTGACATCATACTCCATGTTATCTACTATATAAATTAATTGAACAATTACATTTAACAAATAAATGTAGATATTGACCAAATATGATTCTTTTATTTCAAAATAAATGTTTATAAAAGCTAGACTTTTAGTATACATTTCAACACAGCAGCCTAGCCACTTGCCCACCTCCAGCGGCTTTTAGGCGGCCTTCGGCGACCCGTTCCGATCCAGACTATAACATGGAGAGGATCATGGTCACGATCCAGCCACAATTAAAAGTGGTATATCCCCTAATCTATTTTTTTGGACCAGAAGATCTGGCTCCGTCCCCGGGTTATGATGCTGTGATAGGATATTCAGATTATTACCCAGACACCCGCGGTTCAATTCCCAGCTATGACATATTTGCAAAAAAATTGGGGTGGGCTCGAAAAGGAATGTGCCAGGAGGGGTGTGAAAAGCACTTCACTTAAATTACTCATCCTTCAATACATATGTCAAAATACCACTCTTCTTTTAAACTATCCTCTTTAACTCTTGACATATTTCAAAACCTCTCCTTCCTTTAAATTACCTATTTCCAATTTTTTTTAAAAAAAAAAATTGATAAAACAAAACCAATAATAAAAATAAACAAAACTTAAAAAAAACGAACAGAAGCTAGATTGCGAGGGCGTAAATGGAAGGTCAAGAGTGGGGCGTGTCAGAGGGGGTGCTAAAAGCACGATTCAGCCACAATTAAAAGTGGTATATCCCCTAATCTATTTTTTTGGACCAGAAGATCTAGCTTCATCCTCGGGTTATGATGCTGTGATAGGATATTCAGATTATTACCTAGACACCCACGGTTCAATTCCCAGCTATGATATATTTGCAAAAAAATTGGGGTGGGCTTGAAAAGGAATGTGTCAGGAGGGGTGCGAAAAGCACTTCACTTAAATTACTCATCCTTCAATACATATGTCAAAATACCACTCTCCTTTTAAACTACTCTCTTTAACTCTTGACATATTTCAGAACATCTCCTTCATTTAAATTACCTATTTCCAAACTTTTTTTAAAAAAAATTGATAAAACAAAACCAATAATAAAAATAAATAAAACTTTAAAAAAACGAACAGAAGCCAGATTGCGAGGGTGTAAATGGAAGACAATTTAAGCCCAATCCGCTTCGACTCGGACCAATTAATTTCGGCTCGGCCCAATCGAAGTAGCGATCTCCGCTTGCGTTTATAAGGACGGCGACGGCAGGCCGGGACTCGCTGCCCTTCCACGCCGCCGGCGCGAGCAGAGAGGCGATGACGTTTCACCGGCGGGCTGCTCCGTATCTTGCTCCCTTTCTCTCCAACCTCAACAATTGCAACGCCTCCTCTTCCTCCTCGAGGATCTTCATCTCGCGTCGTCTGTAAGCGATCTCTCACCTCTATCTCCTAATATTCTCTGCTGTTGATTCCATTCGGAGGTGCGTTGTGTTGATCGAATTCATCTCGAAGTTCCTTCTCGGCCGCTGCTTCCTCCGCTACGGAACAGGCTGATGGCGCCGGCTTCAGTGCAGGGAGGAGAACGAAAAAGTCTTGGGGTCGGCAACTCTTCCAGATCGGGTTGATTAGCCTGACGGGTGGTTTGTTTCTCAGTGCCGTCAACGATCTAGCCATCTTCCATGGGTGTAGCAGGTGCGACTTCACTTCCTGCTCCCTTGTTACTTCTAGTTCCTCTTACCCTGTGGATTTTTCCTAGAACTCAAAATTTGATCTTGCTGGTTAACTTGATTGCATGATGCCGATTGATCAGCTACAGCACCACTTATTTTATGCCTTGTGATAGAGCGAATGGATATCTCCTGATGGTCTGTCTTCTGCATAGCTGCAGTCCTCGTTCCAAGAAATAGTTTTAGGTTTTCCTGTATACAAAGATTTCATTTTTTTTTTTTTTCGATTGGGTTCCAAATTCTGGATTAGGTTGAATCATAATAAGGATAGTTGATCTTTGCTAGAAGTTTGAGACAATTGTAACCAGTATAAATGGCCTACCAAAATTTGTGACCAAAGTAGATGCTAATTGAATTTGATGATTTTATCACATGGATTACCATTCTCATAGCTGCTCAAATTCATGTTAGAATTTACCAAAGAACTCATAATCGATTGATAGGTTTTTTTTCATTTTTTTATTTTTTAAATTGAGCTGTTTTCGTGATGAGAATCTTATGGTTTCCCTCTTATGTTCATCTAATTCAGTAAGGCAATTGAAAAGGCTAGCCAAAATCAACAGATAGTGGAGTTGCTTGGCTTGCCGATTATAAGGGGCCCGTGGTATGACGCTTCTCTTGCAGTAGGCCGCAGAAAACATTCAGTGTCTTCTACATTTCCTGTTTCTGGACCTCAAGGAACTGGCATTTTCCAGTTGAAGGCAATCCGTCGAGGAGGTTTACCTTTTGTTCAGCAGCTTGTTTTTTTATCGTACATATTTCCATTTACTTGCATACTTTGCTGATTTACTCTATGTTTAAGGTGCTTGATGTCACTTTTGCTACTGATTCCTTATTTAGACACAAGTTTTCGTGCATGACGTTTTGTAGTAGGATTTTCTTACAAGAACTTTTCTTTCAATGAGAACCAAGGGAGGATATCCACACGATGCTTCTGTTTGGTGCTCTAGATAAAATTTTATACCTTCCATGAAATTAGGAAAATGAAACCTGCTATTAGTATCTCAGTCCTCGCTTTAATTAAAATTCGATCGACTATCAGCCATCCCATATGGCAATAAGTATTCAAAAGTTTCCATTCTTTGCATTTTCTTCTAGAGGTCAAAGCACCAAGAACATCCACCTAACACTACTCTAAGAGGAACTTATTGATTCTCTAAGTTAATTTTTATATTCCCTCTTCTGGATGGCAATAGAACATTTTCAATCGATATCCTTCCGTTGTCAATGGTTTTGAATTCTTGCAAATTTGCTTTATCGTCGATTTCTTGGGTCCAACTACTGAACACTTCAAACTTGGTTTCATTTCCATTACAGTTTTTTTTTTATTTCTACTTTTTTATTTTGTTTGTTCTCTTTGTGGCCAGTCATTGTTAAAACATTCAAAACTTAGAATAAATGACGAAAACTTCATGGCTACTCATGCAACACAGTCACACACACATACACACACAAATCTTGTCGAGCTCAAGTTTTTACCGAGCTCAACTAGCAAAGTGGTAGTTTTAGTTTAGTTAAATCATTGACCGAATAAGTGAAGCATATGTTACTTTTTGAATCTTAACATTCTATAGATATATTTAAAACTATAAAATTTATAAGATATTACAAATCTTAGGTGTAAATAGTATGATAAATATACACATTATATTCTTTATATATTTAACCTTACTTTTTTTATGTATTGCTTTATTATCTGTCCGAACGGCCTTTTTGTCAAGCAGTGTATCGAGCTTGTTCACTAACATCTGAGAATGGTCTTCAATGACTTCATTGAAACTTAATTGTTGTCTCCTTGCTCTGCAGACGAAACAACCTTCTCATTTTTAAGTCACAACGACTGGGACATCCTCATTCTGGATGCTCTTGTTCATGTTCCCTCCAACGATGAGAAACACCAGACGGTACGGATAAGTGTCACAGGCAATTGCCCATTGCCCAATGCCTCGTCCAACTGTGTTCCGTGCCAACTCCCACAGGCTGCTTCTGCTACACCGGGGAAATGAAATTTGGGGTTTCTCAACTTAGTTTCTTGCCTTAACATGGTGCAAGATCAAATAGAGTCGACGAATGAAGCAGGTTCAACATACAAATCCTGACGTCTCATAGATTACAATGTAGCTAATAAGAATACTGTTGAAACAGGTTCAACATACAAATGCTGAAGTTTCATAGATTACAATGTAGCTAATAAGAATACTGTTGATGCTGCTACCATATGGTTTACTCTTCGATTCTTTTTAAAATTATCTTATTTTTAGTTCTTGTTATACACAAACTGAAGTTGAATTGAAGGTTTATTCGCCATCAAAGCTTTTTTAGTTTTAAGACTAATTACTTAACCAGAGTTCCTCATGATGGAAAATGTTCAGATAGAATTTCTATATTTTGAAATGTCGGAAGCTACTTATTTCTCTACTTGACTTTGAATCGAATAGTTTTATGGAGGTGTTTACAGAGTCCATTATGGAGGGCTCTTTATCAGTATCGTATCTACACTTAGCTCGTCCAACTTGTTTGCTGTCACTTAGAAAGTTGGTTCATCGGATTTGCTTGAACAGGTCCCCACATAAAGCTCTCATCTATGTGGAGTTCTAAGGAAAAATCAGACTACATTATATATATTTTATCTACACCATACGAGATTATTTTTGCGACTCAAACTCATAACTAGAAAATCATGCAACAAATTCATCGAGAAAAAACACTTGGTAAGTGAAGCCAAATGCGTATGAACAATGTGTGATATAATTTCATATGTTTCTTACTCTGCCATACGTTTAACTTGCTAGCAAAACTTGTACTTTAGTAACATGCAAATTTCGCAGAATTCTACTGAAGTTTATTCCAGACTATCAATGGTCGCGTCCTTTACGAACTATCTGCTCGAATCCAGCACATACAATAGTAACCTTCAATAGGAACAATGTCGATAAATGAACTTCTTGGAGAGTTGTCCTACTTAGCATCCTTGGATAATAAGTTGCCGGAATGGATCCTCTTGGCATTGGTGAGCTCATCCACAGCATCACCGCGTTCAAAGACAGCAGCGGCACCCATTCCAGTACCTGCAAGCAGCATATCGACAAATTGTTCAAACCAGAGCATAACTATGATTAAACGAGCAGAGTGAGGGAATGTAGACGGAGACCTATGCACATGGAGATGACCCCGAACCGGCAATCTCTGCCTCTGCGCTTCATTTCGTTTAGGAGTGTGCTCACGCAGCGAGCACCTGCGTCAATCCACAACGGAACCATGAATCTCATGATACTCAGAACCTAAGAATTACCAAAAATTCAACTGAAATGCTAGCGGATCACGGTATTGATGAAAGAATGTCATAGGCGTAGTATGAATTAGCCAAAACTCATGGATTACAATTCGATAAACCCATGTACCACTAGAATAAGAAGACAATTCAAATGTCGATAAATTTATTTACTCGCAAATGAGATATTAGCATGCTCCTAAAGTTTCTCTACATGCATCCAATTTCATGCAATAGGCACATTGGTCTAATAAAAAGATGGTTTCCAGTAATTGACACAGAGAACAAATGTTACGACAAGTACCTGTCGCGCCCAAGGGGTGGCCGATAGCAATAGCACCTCCGTTAACATTTACTTTTGCTGGATCCAGTTCCAGTTTCTTGCAGCAGTATGTATATTGCGATGCAAATGCCTATTCGAAAGCAAAAGTTTCAGGTAATATACAGAAAAGAAGACCATCAACACAACTTGTCCACAAAGGATAAAACCTCATTTATTTCAAACAAGTCGATATCCTCAATCTGAAGGCCAGCAGATTTTACTGCAGCTGGAATTGCAACAGCTGGGCCAATACCCATCACCGCAGGGTCCACTCCAACTGCAGCAAAACTCCTAAAACAATCATAGATAACTAATGAATTATAATGAGCTGATGTCAAGTAAGTTGGGATTAACTAGCTTTGTAAACAATAGAGCTAATGTGCTTACATGCAATACACGAATATCATCATTATGCGATATCTCAAACATGATCTAGCATATTCACTCTAAAGAAAAGATTTTAATTCCTTAAAGGGATGCACATGAAATTCAACCTGAAAACACCAATAATTGGAAGTCCTCTCTGCATTGCTGCATCCCTCCTCATCAAGAGGACAGCTCCAGCACCATCACTTACTTGGCTAGAGTTGCCTACAATAAAGTATAGCATCAAAACGACATCGGTGAAGGATCAGCTGATATTGTATTTATACTACAGAATGGAAAGGCTTGCATACCAGCAGTTGTGCTTCCATCCTTCTTAAATACTGGTTTTAGCTTTGCCAAACCAGAGAGAGATGTCTCTGGCCTAATTCCATCATCAACAGAAATAGTCACCTGCTTCTCCTCACCAGTTTTTGGGTCTACAATCTTTAATATAGATCAACATCATCAAAAGTATGAAGTAAAGGATAGGAAAGGGGCAGCAGATTGCCAGATTCACATCATGGGCCAATACTAATGTTGATCTTTAAGCGAAAGTTAGTTAATGTTGATCTTATTATTGTGACAGGATTATCTACCTTTGTCGTCAAAGGAACAATTTCCTCAATAAATTTACCAGAAGCAGTGGCAGCAGCTGCCTTCTTATGAGAGTCAACCTGAATGTAAAATAAGCTATGGCTAAATCTATGATTGGGAGCAACACGACAAGACTAACATAAACAATAACCAGACTCACAGCAGCCTGGTCTTGCTCTTTCCTGGTCACCCCATAGCGTTGTGCAACATTCTCAGAAGTAATTCCCATGGGAAGAAGACAATCTTGGGCTTGTTTAAACTCTTTCAACTAAAACCTTCAGACAATGTGAATTAGGAATAAGTAAAATAAAAACAATTCAATGAGCAAAAACCATACTTTTGGATTTACTGGACCATCCCGAGACATTGCATTTGCAGTCATGGATTCTAAACCAGCACCAATCCCTGCAGAGGCAGACAACAGTAGAAGATTGGGAAGAGCTTGTAACTCCATCAAGAAGACAAGTAAGCCAAATGATATTTACCAATATCATAGAACCCCGCTTTGATAGCGGCGGCAACATCAGCAACTGCCTGAAGTCCTGATGAGCACTGCCTGTTCACAGTTCGAACTGGAACAGTTTCTATGAAAGGAAGAATGTCCATGTAGAATATTAAACATATTTAAATGCAAAAAAAATGATCAATCTGAAAGAAGTCCAACTACCAGGAAAACCAGCATAGAATGCAGCCATCCTGCATTCACTTGCTCTTTGGGAGCCTGGTGCCAGAACGGTACCAACCACTATATCACCCACTTCATTTGGATTGAGTTTGGTCTTATCCAGCAAAGCCTAAAATACAGAGAGAGTTTCCAGGATTATTTCAGTTCTTTGATCTCTATATCATGAAACAAAAATCTGTGGAAGCACAGACCTTCAGAACAGCAGAAAGCAGCTCTTCGGGGTATGTATCCTTGAAACCCCCTCGCTTCGACTTGCAAATTGCAGTTCGGTAAGCACTAGATGGGAATTTCAGATAACAAATATCAGAATGGAACCAATGCTGATAGAAAGATAATAAACTATAGCAAAGAACAAGTGGAGAAAAATTCAGGAAAGAAAGAATTCATGAAAATTTGACAAATGAAACTTAGCCAAATGCATGTAGAGTTTAGACACATATTGGAAAAAAAAGGAATTGCAATCATGATAAGACAAGTTACATAAGGGCGAGAAGTATCTTGACCCAATCAAAATAAGTATCTTATTGATTATCTCACTTTTATTAAGAAAACGCCATTTTTAATAAGCAGCTCAAGACCGCTACCACCCAAGGAGTGATTCACAATCTTCAAAAAGAGAAACTTTTATTGCAGATTGAAAGTTCAAAAATATCATAATTTTTTCCTCGAACTCACTGATGTGATGATCATGAAAAATGACTTACGCGACAATCACGACGTCGTCCCCAAAGCAAGAGGTCCTCTGGTAGGCAGCGCTATCCCCAGCGGCACACACACAAGCCTGCGACCAAATATTCAAAACGCAGCGGGGGAACTAAGTATCTAAAACCGTAAAGAACGTCGATTTCCCAGATCGAATCCATCATCCTAATAACAAAAAAAATGACCTTCTACAAGACGAATCAAGGTAGGGGAAATGAAATCTGAGAAATCAACGAACGCTGATCGCGAAAGAGGAGAAGGGGTGGCGATTACCGAGATCAAAGGCGAAGATGCAGCAGCTGAGGGATGGAGATGCTGAAGCAGGACGCGCTGCCGAGTAATCGCCTTCTCCATCTCCTCTCGATCGGATTCAAATGAGTCTCTCGATCTCCTCCTTAAAGACAGATATTAACTTACTAAGCGAAGAAGGAGTGTCCACGCTAAGTCATAATGGATAAATATGACCGCACAAGAGTGCTTCTATGCGCGCCGAAGCACGGCCTCGGACAGACAATGGAAGGGGGACTCAATCGATCCGTCTATCGACTATTCGACTGAGAATGGAAAGATCCGACCGTGGGATTCAGAAAGGAATGTACGGAGGAGAGGATGGGGTTGTTGGTCGCATCCAGACGTGGATATGCGATTCGTTTAGCCGGTCTGCGAGAGAAAAGGTGCTGGGGCTAATATTTGTTCTTTTAGGAGGGTATTTGGAAGAAATTAATGGCGTGTACGTCTTCACATCCGTTGAAATATACAAATAAATAATAAAATTCAGCTTCCACCAACCTACTTTCTTATTACAATTACTAAAATTTTAAAATTTTAAGGGCGTAAACTATTTAAATTTTTATGTTGCTCAGAAAATTATTCAGGAATCACGGACCGTTTATTCATGAATATTAATAAATAAATAAATAATGATGAATAGGTAGCCGATAAATATTAATAAACTAATACATAAACAAGTATATTCATTAAGTTAAATAAATTATTAATATTAATCAATCTGACGCCCCCCACACATAACCAAGTTAGTAATCATGTGATAAATTTATAATATTAAATTTAATAAATTATATCTTATGTATTCGTCTATCTTTTATTATTATATTCATATCCTCAAATATCAATTTGACATAATATCGAGAACAGTAATTTTTTGAACACGAATTGAGTTTTTTTAATCAATTCACATTTAAAAAATTATCATTCTAATAATTGTGTCAAATTGATATTTGAGATCATGAATATAATCAGGAGAACTAAATGAATATATAGGATATAGTTTTATATCAGTTTCTAGATCCATTAGTTGATTTTATCCGATTTTGACCAAAAATATTTGATGGTGTTGGTCCGTGTTTTTTGGGGGGGAGGGCTAAATAACCTGAGAAGAAGTTAGAAATTTCTTACTTTTTTAACTTAGCAAGGATACAATATTAATTAAATAATCAAAAGAAAATTCATAAAATAAGTAAGAAGATACAAGAATTACTTGGTTACAACTTTAAGTGGTTGTTAATCTAAGGTAAGTGAAAGCACACTAGAAATTCTCCTTCATTGAAAGCAGAGTAGTCTCTTATAGACTTTGAAAGCTCACAAACTACCTAGGAAATGATTACAGTGTTTGCTATTTAATTCCTAGCTCCAGAGAGATTTTTATAACCTCTAGAAAAAAAATATTGTTACTTGGAGGCGTCTCTAATGTCATCTAGGACCTCTCCAATGTGGATAAAATTTTATCCACATTCTAACAATCAGCCAACGGCTCTGACTAGTTGGAGGCGCCTTCAATGTCATTGGAGGGGTCTCTGCACTTCTGCTTGAGGCACCTTCAAACTTGCTCAAGGCGCCTTCATGCCTTTTTCATCCGAGCCGCCTTAAACACATTGGAGGTGCCTCAAACACAAATTTGACAAGTTTACTCTGGCACTTGAGGCACCCTCAATCATAAGTGAGGCGCCTCGGGTCCTCAAGATCAACCTCTAAATTAATCTTCTTCGATCTTACTTGCTTGAGTGATGTTCCAGTCATCTGAAATTGATCTCGCCCGCGCCCAACTCCGATCTTCTCCTCGAATAGGCTTCCTCCTCAGTTTCTTGTCCCTCTCGTCCATCGGTGTACTCTTCCGCAACACATTATCCCTCGAATTCACTAAACTTGTTAACTTGCTTTCTCGTGTCATCCTTCTTGCTAATTGTGTCTTCTGCTCGACTTTTTATGTTCTTAAGTTTTTGCATACTTAGACACAAGATATCAAAATAGTAGGATGCAACTTGACTTAATTGATCATATCAAAACTATCCTGGAGTACTTACAGATGGACTTAGAGAGCTCGAAATGACATAAAATTATGTCTTATGTGTTCATCTACTTCTCTTGATATATTCATGCTCTCAAACATTAATTTGACATATTATATTGAGAGCAGTGTTTTTTTAAATACGAATCAAGTTTTTTTAATCAATTCGTGTTCAAAAAATTATCATTTGGAATATATTGTGTCAGGTCATGAATTTAATAGGAGAACTAGATGAATACATATGATCTAATTTTATGTCATTTCGAGTTCTTTAGATTTATCAGTAAAATTTATTCAGTTTTAATGAAAAGTGATTGATAGACCTAGAAAATTCGAAATAATATGAAACTAGATTATATATATTCATCTAGTTTTTCTGATTATATTATCTCCTTAAATATCATTTCCATACGTCATTTTGAGAGCAACAATTTATAAAAAGGAAACGAATAAAAAATTCTATTTCATGTTAAAAAATTATTGTTCAAATAATATATTATGTCAAATTAATATTTAAAGTTGTGAATATAATCAAGATAATTAAAAAATATATATATGACCTGATTTCATGTTATTATGAGCTTTTTAGGTCTATCAGTCGATTTTAACTTGGTCTTAACTAATGGATCTAAAGAGCTCGAAATGACATAAAATTATATATTATGTATTATTAATATAATTTTTTTATTATATTCATATTTTTAAACATCAATTTAAAATACTATATTAAAAGTACTAATTTTTACAAGTCATTTTTATGGAGTTAAATTTCACAAATTGATTACTGATTGTTACAAGCTAAGAGAATTATTCCCAATCAATTTCTATATTATAGATGGGCATTGATAGATGATTTTGTCATTTTTTAAATTTAGGTACGTGATTCCGGAATTTTGTTAAGTAATTTGCCGTTAATTTTTCAAAATATAAGGAATAATTAGAAATTTAACAAAACACACTATTATTTTAGCATTTTGCGCCATAAATATAAGCATTATTATCATGGCGGTCGAACAAGATCATCATCGAGTCTTCAACGACTCCAGCGATCTGTTCGTCAAGGTTCGTCTCCTTCCCCACCCGCCTGCTCACGGCTCCACTAATTGACTGGCGGAGCTCCAAACCGCTGGAAATGGTGGAGCAAGAGCGAAGGTCGTAGGAATCCAAGGGCGTCCGCATCAAGCACGCGTTCCACACCAGCCGGAGCGGCTACCAATCCGCCGCTTTCCCCCAAGGCCTCGAGTAGCCCTACGCCGTCGATTGGGGGTTCGTCGCCATCTTCGACGCCGAGTTCCAACCCCGACCTCGCTCTGGTGCAGGTCAGTTGTAAATTTGGTGAGCCCTAGTTGCAAAATCGCATTCTCTTGATCCCCAATTCATGCATTGTTGAAGCTTTAAAATGTTATGTTATCTTTGCTCATCGATATGAATTCGCAATCGTGCAATGTTGGAGTTAAAAAAAAAGAAGAAGTCATCTTGGTTTCGACCTAAAAAGCTCATCTTAGTGATGAATGCATGCTGACACAACTCCAAGACATGTAACAAGACGTGGGATCATCGTCTACCCACACATTTTTCAGATACAATGGTGAATTCTGCTAGCTTCGCAATTGATCTTTGGTACTTGATCTCAGGTTTAACTTAATTGCAGGGACTTCTGGAGTGTGGAGGATGCAAGCCCTGGCCAATGCTGGTGGTTGGAAAGATCAAACCACTATTGGAGACATGGATTTGGCTATTAGAGACTCCTTGAAGGCTGGAAATTTCTGTTCATTGAAACCTAGCAGGTGTTTGTTTTTTGCTTGAATTATGTTGTTCAAATTTTGAGGTGTTTTTTTGCTTCCAAAGTTTGTACCTTGCAGGCAAAAAATGAACTACCGAGGATGTTCAAGATATATACATTTCAGCAACACAGATGGTCTTGACTCGTGTGGCCCTGCAAATTTGTTTAGTAAGATGTTCAAAGAAACAATACCCTGCAAGGTAATACGATTTGTTTCAATGATATACTCATTGTCAAGTTCTTCTACTTCAAATTTATGAGCACAACCAAGAGGATGATCTAACACCTCTCGCAGTCAATCCAAATGGAATTTAAACCTTGATTGAATCATAAAAAGAATACCAAGCTCAAGAAAGCTTCCTAATGGCACAAAGTTAGAAGAACAAATATAGAAACAACAATTTAGGGTTTGAACATTTTGCTGATAAATTTATTCCAGAAAGTTGAAATTGTTGGATAACTACTGAATTTGTGTGTTTACAATTCAAAGTTGGTATGTTGCAGAGGGTTTCAGTGTGGAAGAAAGTTCATCTATTCTATGCATTTTTCTTTGCAGGAAGGCCTTTTTCGTCTATTGAGTGATCATTCCAGCTCCCCCTCTGCTATCAGAAGTTCATCATCAAAATATTATCGCTGTATATATTCCACGGTATATCAACTCCTTTTCAGTCACTTGTTTAAGATCGAACCTACAGCTTTAAGTAATTAACCACAATGCATGGCTTCTCAAGCAACACTTTCAAGAATGTTATTTACTACTTTATGTTTACAGTGCAGGGCCTTTCATTTCATCATCTCCTAGATCTTGTTTGAGAATGCCATAGCAATGCACTTGCCAAAGGAAACCATATCTATGAATCGATCGTCACTGCAAAGCTAGGGAATCTGCAAGAAATAAGAGCAATTTCTAGATCACAAAAAAGATATCATTGCCACATCACACACAAAGGTATGCCATGAAAGATCAACATGGAGCCTTATACACCATGTGCCTTTTGTGTATCAGGATTCACCCGATGAAGTCTCGTCGACTTGTTCATCCAATCTATGCCATTCTTCCTCATGAGATTCAGTAGATATGTTTCCAACTGATGAAGATGATGCTCATTACCTTGGTCAACATCAATGGAGTAAGAAAATATGTTCATAGTGTTAAGATGAGTATTTGTTGTTTATGTTGATGAATATGGTTCATAAGCTTAATTCGTGGATACTTTATCGTCTCTACCAAAGCGAACATCAAATTTTGTATGTCTAATTGTTTATATCGATGAATATAGTTCATAAGCTTTATTTGTCCCGACTTTATCATCTCTACCAAAGTGATTAATTTGTGTGCAACATAATTTTTTTAGATGTTTTTTTAGGCATAATAATAATTTATTATAGAATATTTTTTTTTCTGAACAAGATATTTACTTCCATTATACTAGTAATGTATTATCCACTCTCTTTTTATTTATATGTATAAAAAATTATTTACCCATTCGGGTGCTGCTACGTGTCGCAGCGTAGCGAACTCTTCTCCTGTGATGGTCCACATCGGACGGCTCTCCTGCGCCCGCCAAACCGCCACCGCACGTATTATCATTGCCTGCATGACCGTCTCGTAACTAATGCGTGAGAATCACCCGCTTCTTCACCGATAATTTCTATTGGCTGTTTTGAGGAAGAGCATTCTGAATTATATGGGTGTTCGTTGGGTACGTTGTCGTTATTGATGTCTATATATTGCCTTCGGCCACCCTTCGCCAGTTCCATTTCCTCTCGATCCACATCGAAAAGGAGAAAGAGAGAAGGCGAAGAGTGGCCGCCATGGGAAAGGTACGATCGAGTTCCATCTTCTCCTTCGATGCATCCTCCGATCGATCGTTTCTTTGATCCATTGTATGCTCGTATTGGCTTTCGCCGCAGAAGAAGCAACAGAGCGAGGACGGGCCGGCGATGGCCGGCAACGCTGTGGTCGAGGCGACGGACGAAGGCGGAGAAAACGATGAGGAAAAGGAAAACAGAGTCGGAGGCAAGGGAAAACCGGAGAAGAAGGACGATGGAAGCATCACTGTCGTCTTAAAGGTCGACATGCATTGCGAGGGCTGCTCCAAAAAAGTCATCAAATCCGTCCGAGGCACCCAAGGTATGAGCCATCTCGTCGTCTCTTCCTTAATGCATTCCTCTACCGATCGATATCTCCGTCGAGCTAGGGGTGGAGGCGGTGAAGGCGGATGCTGGGATCGGGAAGCTGACGGTGGTCGGGAAGCTGGATCCGTGGAAGCTTCGAGATCAGGTGGAAGCGAAGAGCCACAAGAAGGTCGAACTAGTCTCGCCGGCCAACTTCCCCAGGAACGCCAACTCCGCCAAAAAACCCTCAGCCGCTAAGCAAACCGACGAGAAGAAGAAACCTCAGGAAAAAGTATACCATCATTTCTATCATTTTTTTTCCAAAAACAAAACAGTTATTGACATTAATTTTCAATTATTTTTTCACGATCCAAAAATCATCAGCTGGTGGTGACGACGGTGACGCTTAAAATTCGATTGCACTGCGAAGGATGCATCCGTCGAATCCGCAAAACCATCCTCAAAATCAAGGGTGAGTTTTAATTTCCAATTTATTTCTTCATGTTTTTTTTTTTCGGTGCAAATTTCTCGCGAACTCGAAAACGTAGAAATGACTTTTGGCTGACAAATTTCACTCTACCCGTCAATTTTTTTTTCCAAAATTTTCAGTCTATAAGTTTCTTCAAAGCATCAGTTTATTGTTTTTACGATCGATGATGAAACGAACGGATTTGAAAATCGAAATTCCAAGGGGCTAAGTGAAATTCCATCAGTCTTTTTCCGTTGCGCCGGATTGAACATGTACGGCTTATAACGTACCTTCACCAGCAGCATAGAGGAATATTCGCAGGCTTTTGGCTTTCTGCCTCCTTTCCGATTCGACCCTGGTATCGACTCTAATTACTGTTGTGCCACTCAGGTGCGGAGAGCGTCGTATTCGACACGCAGACGGATCAGGTGACCGTGAAGGGGACGATGGACGCGAAGCCGCTGCCGGAGAAGCTGAAGTCGAAGCTGAAGCGAGACGTCGTGGTGGTGCAGCCTAAGAAGGATAAAGGCGCCGGTGGTGGCGGCGACGGGGAGAAGAAGACTAAAGACGGCTGCGTGGATAAAAAGAAAGGCGGAAAGGGAGGCGGTGGCGGCGGAGGGGAGAAGGAGGAGAGTTGGAATCCGGCGGCGGGGGGTGCGCCGGCCGGATACGCGATGGAGTACTACGGTGTGCACGCACCGCAGCTCTTCAGCGACGAGAACCCCAACTCGTGCTCCGTTATGTGAACCAAATCGGATGTGAACCAAGTACGATGTAAATAACATAGTTCATGCGTTTTGATATCAAACAAATTACGATACAGCAATATACCGCTACGACCCGGATGTGGTACCCTCTTCGTGGGTCTTTTTCTGCTACAAGCGTCACTTTTGGAACGTCGTTAAGATGACGGTGTAGCACTCTTATTACAAATTAGAATTTTTGATTTCGCGTTGAATTTTTTGTATGAGAAAATGTACGAGTTGTTCACCTCGAACTACGGTGGTCAAGGAGCCCAGCCGAGTTTAAACCCGCCTAAGCTCGAGCTTGACCTGGCGATTTATGCTGGTTCAACTCTAGCTCATTTGAACCTATAGAATTGAGCTAAGTTTGATATTTAACTATGAGCTCAAGCACAAGTTTGATTTTTTTTAATAAATAAATTAATATATATATATTTATAAAAATATATATTATTACTAATTTGACTGAAGGAGTCATTGAACCGGTAATAATTAAGTTCAAACTCAATTTAATTTCTAATCAAGTTTATTTGAGCTCAACTCGAGCTTGATCAATTTCGAGTTCGAGTTGAATTTTGATCGAACGGTCCATGACTTAACTCATTTACATCCCTATCTTAAACTATTTAAATCACACCCTTGCAACAAGCATACGACCACACACAATATTTAAAAAGGGTAAAATGAAAAATTCAACAACTCAAACCACGTAATTTAGACAATTTCAAAACCATCTAAATGATTTGGATAAATCGCAAAATCAACTACATTATTTAAAAATCACCGTTAAATTAATTATAATTTTGTAACTAATAATATTAAATTCCATAACTATTGCAACTATATATTAATAATTATGTAACTTATACAATATAATATTAATCAAAAATAAAATATTCATATTATAAAATTTTAAACTTTAATTATTATAATATAATTTTATTAGTATTGATTTAAATTAAAATATTCATGTTATAATAAATCCTTTATCTGCTACAATAATATTTAAAATAAAAATATATTTTTTATAAAAATATAATAAGATAAAATATCATTTTAATAAAAAATAAAAAAGAATTCTCTATTAACCATTCGAATAAAAAATATTTTTTTTTATTTTTGCCCTAAGAAAGCAATACATGGTTTAATTGAATAAGGTTATTATTTATTTTTATTTATTTTTTTTTTTTTGTCAATCATCGCGATCCTCTCATCTTCAACTGTCTGATTCCAACCTAGGGGCAAACACCGAACTCAAATATGTTCGATAATTTTTTTTAAACCGAATTCAAATCCATCATATTTCATTCAAATATTTACAAACCAAATTAGAATCAAATTCTAATTATTTTTTCATAATTTTAGTTTAAGTAACTAAATTCAAATTCAAATTATTTCAAATTATAATAAAAAAATATGCTAAATTAAGATTTGAACAAATCAAAATTTTATTTCAAATCATATTTGAGTCAAAATTATTTTACATTTTTAAATTTCAAATGAATATCATATATATTTTTTTAACTCAAATTTAAATATTAATATTTTCATATTATTCCACCTGATTCCATTCGTTTGCATCCCTATCCCAAACTTATCTTTTCTTACCAAAGTCGTCTCCTTGGTTTCAACTTACGAAGCGAGTCTTATCCTGATCAGTGACTCCGGCTCCGGCTCCGGCTCCGGCTCCGGCTCCGGCTCCCCACGTATTCTGGATCAATAAATAAAAAGTACCAATGGTTTTGATGACTTAGGATACATACATACTAGAGCAAATCAACTGATGAAAATATTTTCCAAATGTTAACAGTTCGTGTTTCATGCATGTCCTTGGTTTGAATGCTTCTGTACAAACATCGTTTTTTTTAAGGTTACCTACCAGCCACGACTTCATTAACATAAATGCATAATCAAATTTAATTTGTCTTACTGCTAGCAGCCTGCCTGCCTGCCTGCAGGTGATCGTGTCCGATCAGTAATTGACAATAATTATGGATACAGTAAAGTTCCGCATCCACTAAATTCGTGTGAAAGACAAACGAAACAAACTTCTTGCTGGAACAAGCTGTAAAATGGTTAATGCAGAGTATATTTGATCCCAGGATTTTGCAAGAATTTATACCTGCAGATGAGACGTGCGCCTTAATAAGGCTTGCATGCCCACTTACAGATGCTTGACAAGTCGTTTAAGAATTTGTAGGACCTATGCAGCATTCAATTTCCTATCATTATAGAAAATTTGTCAGAAACGTGAAAAAGAAAAATGGATAAGAAAATCATCATCTACCTATCAGTCAGTCCAAATTCTTCCTGTCCAGTAATATCAGTGTAGGTAAAATAGCTGTCGTTTCACCACCAATAACAAGAGAACCCCCACCGTTTGTTGAACATTTTGAAGTAAACTTCACACTGTACGCTTACAAAAACAATTAGAAAAAAGGCAAAAGTAAATTTTGAAATGAATATAGTGAATTATTGATTGCATCATACATGTATCTTTTCTTGTGTTCCCGCAAGTATGTTGCTTCCACTTCAGCGAGAACCTCATCACCAATGTAGACTGGCGAAATAAATTTTAGAGTCTGAGAAACATATACAGATCCTGGCTGCATGTACATTTACAAAAATGTGAGAGCACATGAAAGTATGAAACCATGGTGCGTCACGGAAGGCAAGAATACCAAAGGCACACATGCACAATCCGTTAATAAACAACTAGTTTAAATTGGTCTTCTTTGATTTAGGAAACCACAAACTAAAAATCAATTTCAGTTTTTATCATAGGTGCCTTAGAAAGACATCTATTCTATATAAAAGAGAAATCATTCCAAAGAATATTCATAAGATCATGAATTACTTTTTCTCTAGAGCTAGCTTTGGTGTTCTTCTCCTAGCTATTTCATATGTTTTATCCTTTGATGTTTATAATTATAAACCTAAAATATTCAACATTGAAAGAGTCTCTGACACCTCTCAAAAAGTAATTGTTGTCGACATGGATATCACCAGTCGAATCCTTAGGCAGCTAGAGAACTAGATCAAACCCACATGAGTCTCAGAACCTCATCTTATGGTAGAGCTTTAGCTTGTCTTTGTGGTCTATTTCTTTCTTTATTTATTTGATTAATTTGGTTTTTACCTTTTATGGGTTTTAATCTCTTGATCAAATTTTGGTGTAAGTGTGCATTTGTTCAATCATTTAGTGGTATTTATATGATTTTCCCCTGATAATCTCCAGTTAACCTCTCCTTTATTTTGATCTTGAGATCCAATAGCAACACTTCTAAATTTGTCCTACATAAGCTATATAATGGCTTAACAATCACAGTCTGCCACTGACATGGGATCTCCTCCTCTTTGGCTCAACAGTTGAAGATGTCAGGGTTCCATCCCACGAAGATGACGCATAGTCCTATAATCTCCAGGTGTTACATCTGATGAGTATCATGTGGTATGGATTCATCTGAGCTGGAGCTTTGCCAAGTTCTCGGTGGGGCTGGTCTCCATCAACAATGCCATTGTTTCACATGGAGCAGTGTAGCATGCATTGGTTTTATGAAACAAGTGGCATGGATTCAATAAAATATACATCCAATTCCTCATTAACTTCCTTTGAGTAAGAATGTTGATCAAGAAAGGAAAAATATGTACAAACTAATGGATTCATTTGCACATCATCCTGAGGTGCAAAACTAAGTGAGGTGTACTATAACTACTTACATTACATATCATCATTATTAATTTCATTTAATATTTGAATCATGATCGTTTAGACCATGTGATCCCACTGAATGTGATGAATACAGAAGCAACCCACAGATCTTTTCTTTCCTCCTCCTTAGTGACTCCCTATTCTGATTGCAACCTCCTTTAATAAAAGGGCAGGCCGGTGCATGAAGGTCCCACCAATGTGGAGTCCCGAGGAAAGATCTATTGTACGTAGTTTTATCCTGCTTTGTAAGAGGTTGTTTCCAAGTGCCACCTCCTTTAATGTTACATAAAAACCCACCCTTCTCTTCTTAGCACTGTAAAAACTCTCTTTAATCATGGGCAACACCATTGAGTAGCCGAAGAGTGTGTTCTTCCTCCAATCTCTCAAGCAATGGTTTCCTCTAGCACTTGGATTGATTTTTGCCTGTAATATGCAAGGCAATGTGCATCCCACCAGTAATTCATGAGGTGGTTTCTGCTTGTTACCCTCTAAGCAGTAGTAGAATACCTATCTCTTGTGAACTTAGGTTGGTTGTCGGCAGTCGAGAGCTCCATTCAATTCAAAAAGTTGGATTCCTCACTATCTTTTTGATGTCTCCTACCACTAGTCTCCTGATCCTTTCTAGCTCCATGATCATCACCACAAATAATTGAATTTGAAGAGCCATGCTTAAAGAGTTGTAATGGTTTTAATTTGTGACCGGTCAAAGCTAGAGCACCTCACTACTCATCACCCAAGTTATCAAGATGTTTAAGTCCAAGACCTAAGAGAGTGGATTGATGCTAGGTTTGCACAATGAGCATTTTCTATTATTTCTTCTCTTGTCACAAGGCTTGCACATAAACTAAGGATCTATATAAGGCAACATCCCTGATCAATTTGGTGTCTGGTTTTATAATTGGAAGACAATACTCATATTGGCTAATCCTAACCTTTTGCAGTTGATTTTAGCGTCATTTCCTAAAGCAATTCATATTGTTGGGTCATGCAATAGCGCTGATAAGCTCCTGAACATCATGTTCCTTCACAATGCTCATCCTGAGTTTAAGACAATGAAGAGTAAAATTTTATGCACTTTTATTCCACCCACGTGCACATGCAGGTCTCACAAACTTCTAACTCAGTCCCATCATTTCTAATCTAACAGTGGATCAATCCACCACTATAATGGTCTAGTTTCCATCTAGAGGTTCACATGGAAGTGAAAGAGATTATCAAAAGACTGTGGCTAACAATCTAGTGGGCAATGCAAGCCTAAGTGACCCCAGATGATAAATTTGGCAATCTCAAGAATGCTTGCTAGTCTCTCTATGGTACCCATCTAGCCATCCTTTATACAATTCATATAGTCTAGTAAAATGCTACGTCTCAGGAGGTCTATCAACCCATACCTACAACCAGTTTGGTTCCACTAATGTAGTTCTTCCTAAGAAGTATTTACACTTCTTTCAATTCTATGCTATTTAATGCTTCATCTCAGGCCAAGGTACCTCTTATAGCCCAAAAGACGTACATCTATTATCTTCTTATTTCATATATATAGATCATTCCCTCAAATTCTAGATGTAGGAGCCTCTAAACACATTTCTAGTACCAGCTCTTTTTTCTACACTCTTAACCGCCAGCATATCTATCAATGTCACAATAGCCAATGAGTCTCACTAATGGGTTAAGAGTATCAAAAATGTTTCTCTTTCACTTGTTATCTTTATCCTTAATATTGATGTTTCTCTCTCACTTATTGCCTTTATATAGTATCTGCTTGAACTTCCATTGCTTTTATTGTCCATCAGTAACCTCAATAAATTCTTGAATTGTTCCATAACATTCAATGACACTTTTCGTTTTAATTCAAGACTAACGGTGGAAAAGATGAAGTAAGGTACATAAGGTTTGAATCAACTTCAATTCATGCATTTAAGTATTCTCTAGATGACTATTCTTAAATAACATGTTTTCCTATGAAAGAACAAAATTTCTTTAAAACATGAAAGAAAATTGAAGAAAAATTTGCAATAGTTTAAAGATCATAAGATCTTATGCAAAAGGTGATCTTGTTCTTATTTATTAACCATTCTTATACCTCCCACCACTAGAGCATACACCCTTAACAAACCCTCTCTACAAGTTTATAGCTAAAGGCACATGCTCCCATACTTCGTTTTCCTTGACACTATACGACCCTCTGATTACAAACCTCATCCTAGATGCGATTTAGACCCTCCCTTTATTTTTGCAAAGATAATTCAAAGTGTTCTATTGCACATCCATTTTCTTATTATTTATCTTATGTCACACCACAACAACAACAACCAAATCTAATCCCACTAGATGGGGTCAGCTATATGGATCCTTCTATGTCATTGGGCTCTATCCCCTACTATATCATCATCTAAACTTGAATAAATTTTTATCTTATTTTATTGTTGCTAACCAAGTCTCATGTACTTTGTTATTTATTTTATGTTTCATTGACACCTAAATATTTGGCATTTATATAATCTTTAGTTTTACAATCAAATTCTAGACCTATCTTAGAGGCACTTCCAAATTTAGGTGGGTGGCAAGTTAGGTTGATGCTCTATAATCTAAAAATATGTTTAATTTCTACTTCTCAAGGAAAGTCTATTGTGGGCACAAGTGAATTTTTACTCTCCAATGTTGGAATACACTATTAAAACATGAACATGATCAAACCAAAGTGGCTTTGGAAACTTAATTAATCTAGCTTTCATAAATCCTATCTTGATTCTTAGAGATTCACATGAGGAGAGAAAAATAGTAGAGAGTCTTTCTTACCCTCTTTAATTACCTAGCATCGCCACAACTTGAGATTACAAGATCAAGGATCATTCATTCAGCCTTGTCATCACTCATTAGACTTGACGGTCCTCATATTTTTCTTGCTAAATATTTGTCCAGCATGGTTATTATGCATTAACTTTCATCTATATGAGGTTGGCTTTACAAATTTTATCCCTCTATTGAGCTCAATGCTAGACAATAAAACCCAAGCAATATATATACACATATATATAACATGATTTTCAGCATCAAGATACGAAAGAGTATCACAATTTGAGGAATAAAAAATTTGTAGTCCTAAATTGTGCTAATAGATCTTATAGTAGTTGAAAGGAGGAGATTGTGGTTTTGCTAAAGCTAGCTAAGTTATCCTATTTTCTGATGAAAAGAGTAAAGAGCTAATAAATAGGCCTGCACTACCAAGATTATTAATAATGTAAAAAAACACTTATCTGTATTGAAATTTTATAACTATGTGGCAGAACATTAATTGGATAGAAATTCCTGATGAAGTAAAAATTGTCATGGTTTGGACTTATGATTACTTGGGAGGATAGATTCCCATTCCATGGAACCACTCAAACGAATCATAGTTATTTAATGTGTGAGGCGTCCAAAAGCATATAGGTGTTATGGGGTCTGAGGCGCACGACACAAGGTGAGGCGCATGTGTTACCGAACTAAGACACTCTGGGTATAACTTTTTTATAATTCAAACATATATAGGGAATTTCTGCTAAATTATTTCACTAACAACACTATAGTCCATAAAATATTAAACAATAATATAAATATAAAATTCACTAGCAAATAAATATGTTATACACATAATTCAAATTAAAAAAAAAACAAATATTTAAATTTTCATCATCTTTCTCAATCATATCGTAATCATCATCAACAAATATTTCAGATTTGTATAGCTAAATCTTCATTAGTTTCCTCAAAACCAATTTCTACCTCCTCTTCATCAATACGTTGACTTTAGAAGATCTTCTCTTAGTTCATTTTGATGTAGTTGTCCTTTTGAAGAAGATGAAACTCGAGATCCAAAAACATTTTCACCAACTCCAAAAACTCGTGCAACTTCACTCCCAATCAAATTGTCATAATCAAATACTAAATCATTTTCTTCATTAGTGTTATCATTCAATCCCCCATCAACCATTCACTACTATCGTCTATCACATTCAAAGAAATAGGATCAAGAATGTCTCGCATTTCATATTGACGCCTCAAAGTCCAATTATACTTAATAAAAACTAAATCATTTAGTCTTTTTTGATTCAATCTGTTTCTTCTTCAAACAAAATAAAAATTATTTTAATTTTAATTTTATAAAAAATGTATTTAATATTTCCTTAAATATTTATACTTGCATGTTCAAAAACACTCTATTTTCATTCACAAGTAGAGAAATAAATGTCGCATGGATGCTACATAATTAATTCAGAGGATAACTAAAGGTATGAGCTGGGCTTTAAAAAAGAAAAATGGCCTGATGTGCATCTTCGATGAGGAGAGAAAAATCACACGCGCACTTAAGGCGACCAAGCGCAAGAGGCTCGCCTAGCTACGCCTAGGCGTAGCGAGGCGAGCGCCTTTAATAACTATGTAATGGATTATAGATAGAATGGACTCCACGGATGATTATGCAAAAGGATTTGGACAAATTTTGCTTCCTCCCAAATATGTATGACAATGAAAGAAAAAGTAGTCAAATGGGCAAAAAGATCTCTTTGCCTCCATAATCCAATATAATGCTTGTCGTTGATGATCCCAGATGTGGACTAGGGGGGATTTGTCCTCTAAATGATGAGTGTTGCCACTGGAATGGATTTGGATAGATGGATTTAGTATAGAAGGTGAAAGATTGAGTTCCTTCTTATCTCACTTTCAGTTTTTCCTTATGATCATCAAGCAATCCACCTTATGGTTTTCTCCACTCTGTCACAAAGTGTCCCTCTCTCACACAGCCTTTTCTCACCACTAGGAGTAAGGTTGTTCCAAAGGGTAGCTGGAATCCTAATGATAATATGTTGATCATTGGAATCCAACTGATTCAGTGGCTATGACATTTTTTTTTTTTTTTTTTGTGCTGCTATATATCCTAAATTTGCCTCTTTATAGTTAATAATGCTCACACATTTAAGGGTTTTCATCAAGTAATTTCACTGCAGATCGTTCAGTCATTCGTCCCCTTCATATGTTCGATAAAATTTCCAAGAAAAGAACCATTATTTATCGATGAGATTTATCCTTAATATTTCAGACAAATCTTGTCGTCATGTATTACATGTTCTACAAATGTTCGAAGGAAAACCAAGGACTAGAAACATCCTTCAAAATAGAATAAGACGGAGAATACGAAGAAAAGAGTCGAAGGACGTACGACATGCGAAGCGATGATGGAAGAGAATAGCGAAGCGACGAGCATTCCATGGACGACGCGGCCGCGGTCGAAGCAGCCGATATCTCGTGCGAAGCCGTCGTCCAGGTGGATGGGGTTGTGGTCGCCACTGATTTCGGAGAAGCGTGCCACATCCGACTCAGAGAACCGCCTAGACTCCCTGAGCACGTCGCCGACACGGAGAAGACGCGCGGTTGCTCGAGGTGAGGAGGAAGAGTAACGCGAAGAGAAGAAGAGGAGAGCAGGGTCAGGGCTAGCGGAGACGATCCGGAAAACCCGACCAATGCGAGTCATCACAAATAGTCCAACTCCAGGAAACGGAGTCGATTTTGGCCCGAGGAAGACGATGCGATGCTCTCGTCTTTGGGCTCGTGGCAGCTGTGAAGAAAGCGGAGGCAGCGGCGTCTACAGTGAGGAGGGACGACGGTGGCGACGTGAGGAGTAGCAACGGTGACGGCGACGACGGTGTGAGTGTGAGAAAATATGGGATTGAAGGAGAGAGTTAGGGTTGGAGAGGTTTAAAAAGTGGGAGGAAGAAGTCACGGCACGAGAGTGGAGAGGAGAAGAAAACCCACTTTTGCAAAAGATCCAATAGTTTTAAAATAGTACGACTGCACCCCTATTTTTAGATATTTTCGTAAATATAACAAAATATATTTACAGCATTTATATGGTAAATATTTAAACTTTGGGGCCACGATGTAAATATCTGTCAACAGAGGATAAAATGGCCAAATTCGTCCGCTGTTTTTTCCATGGAAATCTCCGCCGTCCTCGTCCCCGGCACCGCCTCTCGCCGTCTCCACTGCCCTCCTTCTCGGCCGGACCACCACCACGTACGGAGGTCTCCTCTTCTCCTTCTCCGCCTTGACCGCAAAAGCCCCTCCTTCTCGACTTCCTCGATCAGGCCGCACAGCGGGGCCGTTTCTGCTGGCGTCACCAGAGGCACTGCCTCGTGGAGTGAGGAGGAGGTCGTGCCCTCGAGGGAAGAGAATGAGTCGCCTACCTCCGTCCCACTAGAGCCTATCGCCAACGAGGAGCAGTTCAATCGGGTCATCGCTGAAGTACATCGACTCGAGCTTCGGGTCATTATTCTATGGTTCGCTACTTTTCCTTTCAATGCTTCCTCATCTTGATCCCAACTTGTGAGTTGGTATGTTTAATGTCTGCTCGGCTTTTCTGTGAAGAACACCCTAGTTTGATTTGATTCTTTGGTGACGGTAGTTAAGCTGCTGGTCAAACTAGGGTTATTGTTTCAGCCAAGGGGAAAAATTGTTGGTAGTTAGTTGGCATTCTATGCTCACATTTCACCCAAAGATTAGATAGCACAAGTGGATCACAGGCAATCTGTTCTTCGATTCCATTATTCATAGTGTTCTGTTAGAATATGGTATGGTAACAGATCCTAAAGAGCTTCTGAGTTCAGTTTCAGTGTTCTCCTAATTAATGGCATTCAGAGCTGAAAGAATGGGAAAAATTGGCACCTACTTGACTAAAGGCTTCTATAGTTGATTGACCGAAATGTTGATCCCAAATTGGATGATAAATGAGTTTGACATGTTTCCAATAAATATTTACCTTGTCTATTTCATTAAGAACTAAACAACCAGCTCAGAAGCCAACAACTATGTAGTATTTTAGAGGTTGAAATTTTGGTTCTTGTATCATTTTTCCCCTTTCACCACTTGGGTTCTAAGGTGCATATTGATGTTTGTTCAAATATGTTAGGGCTTCAATCCCATAGTAAGGGAGAACAACTGAATAAGGAAAGAACGATATGGGTGATATGCTAGTGGAGAGTAGTAGTGTTGTAACAAGCTGAGTCGAGCTTGATTGTGTTCGAACTTGTTTGATTATCTTATTGAGCAACAAATGTGGTAAATCTTAGTTATTAAAAAGTGAGCTCAAGATTTCACTGTGACAAGATTGTCTTTATAACTTACTTAAAATATAGGACCAATAAATGAAGAGATTTATTCGTAAATATTAACGAAATGAGCTCACTAGTGTTCATGCATATATATATATATATATATATATATACACACACATGATCATTCTTACGATACTACAAAGCAGGTTCCAAAAGCCACATGACTAATATATATTAGATTGTGTCACAACAAAAGACCAAGAGAGGTAACTTGTTGGAGGAATTAAACTTTTTCTAACAGAGAAAATAGAACAAACTACTAATTCATTGTTCAATGGGTCATCATATTGACCCGTTCCAAAGCTGGATCATATCATTTTGTTGTCCTTAAAAACAATTTGAACAGATATGAACTGAGTTTCTCAGTAAATTTCTC
The DNA here is from genome assembly GCF_018446385.1 of Zingiber officinale. NCBI lineage: Eukaryota > Viridiplantae > Streptophyta > Magnoliopsida > Zingiberales > Zingiberaceae > Zingiber > Zingiber officinale. Next base: position 144,444,000 of record NC_055989.1, read on the forward strand.
TTAAACCTTGTCAAAATTCTCCCATTTCCCCTATTCTCCTATTCCTCTCATGTTGAATTTTTGTGCTAGCTTGCATAAAACTGGCTCTTGCAGATCGCTTGAGACTTCTCAAGTCAGGTAAGGCTAGGAGAATGTGCTCGAGTCTTCATCAAGTGGAGGAGTGGCTGTTGAAGGTGATTGAGTCAAGGTGACATAGTTGGGAAGGCTATGACATGGCACACTGGTATAGATCTGTAGGTGGTCATGAATGAGGACAAGGTCACTAGATGGGATGACTTCAACCTTGTTGTGATGATTGCAGTGCCTTTTCCCATTAATGTAGATACTTTGTTTGATGATGTGCTTGTTAGGCGATTTGACTGAGCTCTGATTCCAAGTAGAGGGTTGTTTGAACTGCCTTGCTTGGGTTGGAAAATATTGTTGTGGGAATTGAGACAGATGGTTTTAAAAATGAAGTTAATGATGGTGGTTTGTGTAGAACTTTAGTGCACTAACTTTGGGTAAGCAAGTCAAGAGCCCATGGCGGCTATGACTGATAACTATGTTCTTTGTGCCACTCCTAACAACCCAACAAAGGTTGGATCAATGTGCCATCTAATTTGAGTGATTGAACCAATTAGCCACTGGTTTGTCGATATAGGCAAAATCAAGGGAGGTGCTTGTCTACAAGAAATATTCTAATAGAAATTAAAAAAAAAATGACTAATTATTTATTGAATGGTCATCCTATTGCGCCTTTGTAATAGGGTTTGTATCACTGTATTTTCATTGAATTGTGCATGTTTAAATCTGATAGATTAAAATTACCTACGTATCAACTGATCTGAATGTTGCATTTGATTTAATGCAAATAATGAACAAGTTCCTTTCCATATGTAAGAAAATGCGTCTAAGAAACATCCTCACCTGTTGAACTTCTCAGATGAAGTTATTCTGTAGGAACAACCTCCACATGGCACCTAATCATATTAGTGATATTTTAGAATTTTGACCTATCTTTGTATTAAGGTTGGCAAGCTGGTGCAGAAAATGTATATACTTGAAACCCAAATTGGAAAGACTGGCAGCTGATTATTACCCAAGGTCAGGAATTGATTTTTCTTGTAATAGATTCACCTTTGTAATTTTAGACTAATTCACAGAATTTTTATGTTCTTTAAGTAAATTTTTATGTTGTTTTGAGATGCAGCATAAGGTTCTATAGCATTGATGTCAACACAGTTCCTCAAAGGCTTGTAAATCGTGCTGGAGTTACTGTAAGGCCTTGTACCTCCATTGTCCTGTCCCATCTTCTTTCTGATATTATTTGCTTTAAATATGGTTATCAATTGTCTGATCTGATGTTTGTGACTTTGTTCACCTCACTTTTGTTTGCTTGCAAAAGTTTAATCATAATTAATTCAAAGTGCTGAACAGTTTGTAATCCGCCATAACTAACTTAATGCCAAGTGGTTGGGAGGACAGATTGCTAACAGATTTGTTAGAAACATATCTGTCCATGAAATCTCGCGGAATGACTATTTTAGGACTCGTATTGTTTGTTCCTAAAAGTTGTGAGACCATCATCATTAGCAACAAAATTGTGAAAACGATAATACATCAGATGATGGAACATGCCTCCTATCCAGATGATATTGTTCATGTCATTGTTACATGAGAAATTCAAACTTCCTTCTGTACCAAGACAAATGGGTTGAATTTGTAATAGCCCAGGTTCGAACCGCAGGTACCTAGGTGACAACCTGGATGTCCTACCGCGGCACCATGGCCCCGGGAACATGCCTCCTATCTAGATGATATTGTTGATGTCATTGTTACATGAGGAATTCAAACTTCCATCTGTACCAAGACAAATGGGTTGAATTTGTAAGTCTCTCTGCTTTCCATCTAAGGTTTGAAATATCATTTGGAGCTGGGGTTTGGTCCCTGGCCAAAAACGATATACTATGGTGTTGTTTCACCTATGCCGACACATGATGCCAATGACACCCATTAGGAAGAGGAAGGTGTTGCTTTGCAAAATCTAGATCAGTCTCATGTCAAACTCTAATAGATAAAGAAGAAGAAAAGGAAGAGGAGCAGGAGCAGGACTAGGTGATGGCTTACCTCATTAAACATTGACGCAGTTGAGACAAATCCTCGTTTTCTCCTTGTGAGCCATCTAGCCACGGAAGCTTAGCCCTTTCACCCTGTTGCAGCTTGTAGAAGTTTGAAAGAAGCGTCTGCATCTAATTGTGGGTCAAGGAGGCCTGAAACTCATTGCTGAGCTCTATATCTTGTGAGTCACTTCATTCTAAAAGCTCATCGTGAAACCCTATTGCTGTTGCGGAAGGGTAGAAGTGGCCCTTGCTTCTTGTTGCAGCTCATGGAAGGCCTGAAAGCTTGCTCTTCCACCTTGAGTCTCGAAGGAGTTTTGTGTGTTGGCCAACAAGTGGAATGATATTTTTACCTGTCTCAACCGAAATAGGACAAGATATGAAACCCAGTCTATGCTTTTATTTGATCCAATAAATGACCATATGAATTATTATTCCAATGGTTCAAAAAGCTATCACAGACATCTTATGAGATGCATTTATCAGAATGACAGTAGAAACTTGACGTCATTTCTCGATATGTTCCACCTATGAGATCATTATGCTTTCAATCATGTTTTAGCTAGTTTTTTTTATCATCTCTTCAACTAGAGATACATAAACATTCATTTTGCACGGAAAAGAGATTGTTTTTGCTCCTCCACTACTCAATCAATGTAGTGTAATCGATTAATTTTCCTAATGGTTTCCCTTTTTGTTGCAAATCGTGGAACTCGAGCAGAAAATGCCGACAATACAGGTATAAGTAGCAACCTTTCTTTGTTGAAGTCGCATGCAATTTTTAATTTTTTTTCTGTTTGATAATTTCGATCTGTACAGTTGTGGAAGGACTCTAAACTTCAGAACGAGGTCATAGCTGGATATAAAGCATGGATGGCCGTAGATGACATTCGAAAGATGATCGAAAATGAAGAGTGATCTGGTAAAACTTTTCTATTTCACTAATGATGCCATTGTGTGATAACTAGGGGAAATTCCACAACCAACGAAAACTCCGAGTTCATCTGTTCTCGTAAACGACATCGACGAGAAGATTTGAATCTTGTTGATTAATTAGCAACACTGCAGTTTGCTGTATCATACTGAACTGTTAACTTCATCTTCTGTATTAGATGATTTTGGGTTTTGACTAATTCGGGAAGATTATATCTTCAGTTTTAAGATCTTGTTAGAACTGGCCACAGGTTAGGGTTTCTGCCTTGCGAAGTGGTTGGACTTCACCTCGGGTCGTTCGGTCAATGAATTCACCCAAAAAAACCCCTTTTAATTTTGGTGTGGTTGCATAGAGGATCGCCATCAACCTCTGGTTAGTGTTTGGTCATTCGTTTTTTTGTTGTGATTGCGTAGTGGACCATCAAGATATCGCGTGCTTTTGGACATGAAGACTTTTTACATTAGTTTTTTCTTCTCATGTGGACACTTGAGTATCGATTGGAGGAATTGAACACAAATAGAAAATAAGACAAAGAAACACGAATTGGTCGACATGACCCTAAACACAAAGTCCACTTCATGGACTTGACTAATGCCCTTTGTTCTTTCAATTGGAATAAATTTAGAGATGAAAACACTGAACAAGTACTTTTTATTAGGGCTGTAAATGAACCAAGCATTCGTGAACAAGTTTGGTATTTGGTTTGGTAAAAATTTATTTATGTTCGTTCAATATACATAAAATTGATTAAACAAATAAGCTTGATCAACTTGTTAAGCTAAACAAACAAACTTGAACACATATGTGTTTAGTTCGTTAACGTTCGTGAACAACGTTCATGAATAATATTCACAAATCATATTTATTAATAAAATTCTTTTAAATATGTTAAATGAATAATAAAATAAATAAATAAATTTAAATTATCAAACTCAATAATCAATCAAATAATTAAAAGTTTCAAACAATCAAACATGTTTAAATTGAGAGTTTGATGATATTTAAATGAACCAAGCTCGAATCAAGCTCAAGTCAAGCTTGAATTGAGAGCTTGATAACATCTAAATGAACCAAATTCAAGTCAAGCTTCAAACAAGCTCAAGTTCATAAAAAATAAACCAAGCTAAGCTTGAATACTCATTTCAAAAGCTTGGTTCAGCTCGATTATTTTATCAAACAAGTTTGAACATCTTAAAACTCGGCTTGGTTCGACTTATTTACAACGTAACTTTTTATGCACACACACTGAATTGGTTTTACTTTTTTTTTAATGATATTTTACTGAACCCCATAGGTTTCGGTATTACCTATTCTTTCTTTAATAAGTGTTTCATCGATGGATTTAGAGATTTGAATCGTTCCAAATTAAAATCAATGTATTTCATACTATTTGAAAATTTAAAAATTTGATATTTTAATAGACCTAGAAAGAAAGAGGGATATTTCAAAAAACATGGTATGTGATTTGGGTATTATAAAAATTGAATACCTAATTTAGGAAAAAAAAATCTAAATTTTGTTATTGCCAAAATAACCCATATCCTTAAACCTCATTAAATTGCCCAATCCTAATCCACCGGAAAGTGAAACCTATAACAACATGAACCACAAGCCTCTCCTTTATCACGTTCTCAGTCAGCTGGACTCGATCCGATCCAATTGAACCGAGAGAGCTGCGACTTGAAGGAAATGTCGAACGTGAACTCCAACTGATCTAATTGAATTCTGAAATGCAACTTGAGGAATGATCGGTCGAATCTAATAAATGAACAGCGAATTGAAACACTAGAGATGCGACTCGAGGGATGATCGATGGATTAGAACATCGAAGGTGAAATCCACCTGATTTAGTCGCGAACAACAATTACTAGAGGAATGATCAATAGAATCTAATAGTTGCCCCTTTGGAATGGTCTAACGGTTATCACATGAGATATTGTCATCATGAAATTTAGGATTCGAATATCGGTAAAATCAAGATAAATATCTTCTGTTCGATCGGATTATATCAAATTGAGAAATATAGCTAGAGGGATGATTAAGTCATAGCAAACCTCCGGTTCAACAAAAGTTCCGACCGGTAGACGTGGTCGTGCTCGTCGCCTTCTCCTTCCTCTTCATCAGCGTTTGCCTTGTTTCGTCTCTTTAATCATGGCGCTAAACCTTTTGCTCTTCCAGTGATTCCTCTCTCTCTCTCTCTCTCTTCCTCCTCTTCGTCTGTTTTCGCCTTTTCCTGTATCATGTCACGGAACGAATTTCGGCAGCCGACGAATCTTTCACCACTCATCCCGTTCCCGTTCCAGTTCCCGCTCCCGTATTTTCCGCCGTCACCGCCACCCCCGCCACCCCCTACGTCGTCCGGTAACTTCCCCGTGCTGACCTTATCCATCCTCGGCATCCTAGCCGCCGCCGTCCTCCTCCTCGCCTACTACTTCGTCGCCGCCCCGTGCTGCTTCTGCCGGCGGAGGCCCGACGCCCTCGGCGGCTCGCGGCGCCGCCTCCGCGACAACTTCTTGATGTTGTCGATGGGGGCCCGCGGCCTGGCGCCGTCGGAAATACGCCGAATCCCCACCTTCCAGTACCGCAAGGAAAGCGGCGCCGGCGGTGGCGTCGGCGACTGCGCGGTCTGCCTCGGCGAGTTCCGAGAGGAGGAGACCATCCGGTTGCTGCCGGATTGCTTCCACGTCTTCCACGTGGACTGCATCGACACGTGGCTTCGTTCCAACGCCAACTGCCCGCTCTGCCGAGCCACCATCACGCCGGCGGGCGCCGGCGCCCCTGTCCCCGTCGACAGGCTCCCTGCTTTCGTCCGGAGCAGTGGATTTGATCAGAGGAATCGCTCCGACGACGTGGTGATCGACGTGAAAGATGATGAACGGGAAGTCGAGCGGCTGAGGCAGCTCCGGCGCTACCGGAGCCTCGGCGCACGGCGCCCGCTCCCGCCCTCCGGGCCCATGCGGCGGTCGTTCTCGGTGGGATCGGTGGCTGCGACTGACCGGCGGCTGTACGGGGAAGTGCAGAAGATAGTGCAGGACAACCCGCACTTCCAAGAAGCGGCGGCTGCAGCCGGGGAAGGGAGCAGCGGTGCCAGTAGAATCCGACGGGGGTTATTTTCATTTCACCGGCGATCGAGCAGTGCGGCGGCGTTGTATTAGTGGATTAGTTTAGAGGTAAAAAAGAGAATGGAATATTAATTAATTTAGAGAATATAATTTTGGTGGGATTTCCTTTGTTAATACAAGTTTTCTTTTCAATGTTTAGCCTCCTAACAAACTTAGTAATATATTTTTAAAAATAATATATATATATATATATATATATATATATATATATATATATATATACACACGACTATCAAGGTGAACCTAAAAACAGGTTAAAATAAGAAAGACCGATTGATATAGTAATCAAAGTTAAAAAGGAGTTAAAGACACCAACAATAATAGAGGTGTGCCCAAACTGGTCACATTGTCGAGTCAGATGTAGGTGTCCAACAGGGAGTCCCGCTCGGTCGAACTTTGTGTCTCAACCTAGGATAGGTAGCCCTCCTCATCACTAAGTATTGAGTAACTTGACTAGCGCCCACAGTCGACCGGGGATGTGAGTCGATCAAACATGATGTTCCTTTATGGCCAAATAAGAGGCCAAGTGAAGATCAGGTCATCGGTGACAACCCATAGGGCCGAGTCAACGGTCTCCCTCAGTGACGGTTGGTCAGCCTAACGCGGGTCTCATGTTCTTCCCATATCTTACTCTTTTGGAAGTTTGTGCTATAAAGGATAGCGAATATCCTACAGGTAAATCGTATTTTAAAAGTTTTCAACTTGTTAAATCACATAGATTTATGCGCTCATTTAAAGAAAGATGTCAAAAGTACTTTATAATCTGTCCTTTTATAGAAACGCTTTGAAAAACGTATAAATACTTTGAGATGTATGTATAAATACAACAGTGACACTATAAAAGAGATTTTCATTTACAGATAAAGGTACGTGATGTTCTATAATTTTGCATTCTCATTTACTACTATTCATCTCTACTCTTTTCTTCTCGAATTGTGCACTGATTTGAATGTCGGAGGACCAACATCGAGACAAAAACACCCCTTGCTCACAAGCCCATCGGCCGCCTAGGGGCTAGCTTGATCATGAGCTTGCTACATGCTTTCGAGCTCATTGCTGAGCCTACAATCTTGCTCATTGTCATTAGTTTGCGAGCTCACCATCCGGCGATAAATTTATTCCTATCTATGAGCCCATCAACCGCCTCAAGCCAAGATGCTACTCATGAGTCTATCACTCCGTGTCCGGCGAGACCATAACTTGCCATCCATCTTTTGACGAAAGGATCTTTAGTCAAGCTAGTTCTATGAAAGATGACAATATCGATTAAGGGTGTAGGATCTTGAAATTAAGCTGTTAAACATGATCTGACCTTCCTATTGCTCAAATAAGATAAGAAGAGAGAAGAACATGGAACCAAACAAGGAAAAATATACATTTTATTCTATTTAAAAGTCAATATACTATTTTTCTATAGAATAAAATAATAATGTAAATAATTAGATACTAAAATGGTAAGAGATTAAAATGAAAATTTGAGAGGGAAAATAGACTTTTCCTTGGAAGTATCGACATCATTTCAACCTCTAGATTAGACTTTGAAAATGAACAAGTTAAGAGAAGTAATTAATGGTTGACTTTGATCATGAGCCCGACTGGCTTTGCATTGTTTGACTAATTAAATGAACTGATCATTGAGAATGACTTTGACAAGTATCTAATTGTTGAAAACATGATTAGTGTTTTGTTGGGAAATGATTCCTTATTTTATCTTTCAAGGAGCTCAAAGAAAACTTCATCACAAGAGAATAATTAATTTTTAGCGAGTTCAATTTTTAAGAATACATCTTGCGTTATACGAAGGGAACTAAAACAACTTTTTACAAAATATAAAAATAAAATCATGTACAATAAACTCGATATAGATTAAAAATAAATTTAAAATATCAATAAAATTATTATTCTCTAATGATACAACGGGCGGAATGAATTAAGCAAATTTAGTAGATGGAAAGGGTGGCGTCAACCTTGCAAGCTCAAGTCCAGGTGCATTGCGGAGCTATGACCAAGGGTAAGATGACTTGAGAGAGGTTCTTGGAAGGATAATTTAGAGAGAAAATTTACAACAAATGAAGCTCAATGATGATCAATGATTAGTAATACGCCATAGAGATGTACATAAATGATTCGAGAGTGCCCCGAGACAATCAATACTAATAGTATAATGGCAGAATGCCTTCTTAATTTTTTTAAGCATCTTGGGATAATTTAAAGAGAAAATTATAACAAATGAAACTTGATGATGATTAGTAATACGCCGTAAAGATGTACATAAATGACTCGAGCAAAATTATGTTAGGAATCATAATTTGAATTTAGATAGTGATGAGCTAAGGCAAAGGTCCTCTTAAAAATTAGTGAAGACATCTTAATCTTTTTTTCCCGCTTGGTATAGAGTTCTTGAAAAAGATAAGATCCAATAATAAATATATAATGACGACGAAGCTTTTCTTCATAAAAATAAAGAGAGCTAGGAGCATAGTGACCATAAATCAAAGCACAACAAATGGATAGGTTTGGAGCATTATGCATATGCTTTCCGTCTTCTATATGCGCTGCTCGGCACACTTCAAAGATGGAAATGCCTTCACTCTGTCGACGTTCTTACTCTACATTGATTTTACGAAGTGTGTTCATGTAAGTATAAGTGGAGAAGCCAACGAACAACTTCCGAAACCTGTAAAGCCATCTTTGATCAAACACCAAATGGGAGAAAACTAAACTAATAACACAAGAAAGACGACACTGAACAATTGGAGATAAAGTCGATGCCCTAAGATTGAAAACAAATGATGTGCAAGTGAAAGAACTTCAATATTGAGAATCCATCCTATATAAGATGAGGAAATATCTAAGATTGTCGGTGTATAATAATCTAAATTTGTAACTTTAGGAAAAAGATTGTGGTTTTTCTCCATGGAGAAGATTGTCATGTTTGGATCTTCCTTCTCACAGTATGATATTTTCATGTTTTTGTTTGCATTGTGAATTTTCTATCTCCCAAGAAACTTCTACATTCTTTTTGATACTCTCGAACCGATGACAGCAAAATAGAAAGGATGATTTTGGTTGTTCATTCCTGTTGCCTTCTCATACAGCATATAGGTCATGAAGTATATATTCCAAAGGATGCAAAAATACAATTATATTTAGAAATTTGAAACATATTGTTATTATCGCCATCATATTTTTAATCATGGATAGAAAGTTACATACCAAATCCATTGGCTTCGGTGCGCAGCCATTGCGAGAAAACTTAGGGATGGATTATTGTTGAGCAAGCAATAGATCTGTTTTCGTAAATAAAATGAAGAGAAGATAATAGATAGCCAGACATCAACCGGGCCAGAGTATTTTCGGAAAATGCTTAGGCTGACCTGAAATCAAGATTGACAATATAAAAAAAACAAATTCAACCTTTTATATATGGCTAAGAAAGAAGGTTGATTGAAGGTTAACAGCATGGATAGAAACAAATTCAACATTTTAGTATACACCAAGTTTTACAAACTATTAACCCAATTTGAATTTTAGGTAGCATATTATATTTATCATCACAACTATCCACTATAATTTTTTTTCTTGAACATATCTTATTTCAAGTTGCTAGCTAATACTATAATCATAGACTAGCTTGTTTGACACTGGCCTAAAACAATGCAAAAGTTGTAATCCTATAATCATTTGTCTATTAATTATGTAAACCTTGAATAGAACTATTAATTTAGGCAGTTTACACTACGACATAACTGAGGCTAGAAAATTTTGAAGTTTCATATAGCTATTACCTAATAGTTTGCAGAGTAAAGCTTAAGGTGACCAAGGGCTTTCTCTGTATAGACTCAAAAGTGATATCACAACCCAAACAAAATGATTCCAACAAATAAAATTCAGTTATGAAATAAATTAGTGAGCAATTGACCAAATATCTTCTACGACATAATTGCTATCACATGCTAAATGATGGAGTATAATAATTCTTTAGAAAATGCAAACGTACTAGTTGGAAACAAAAAAAAAATGAAAAATGAACACAAATTTCTGGAGAAAGATCCTTACAAGTTCCCAGGCTTCAATATGCTTCTGATTACTATCAGATAAAAGCATGCTGTTCACCAATCAGTAAAGAAAGTAATTAGTAAAAACTATCTTGTAAAGAAAGTAATTAGTAAAAAATGTCTTGTAAGCAAATCCTCTGAGGTTCCTTTTGATTATTCAGTAGTCAATTAAATTATTCCACTTCTAAGGAAGGATATGTTATGAAATCTTAAGATATTAATGATTAGCATGAGAATTATCCTTCATAAGTTTAATTGCAATACAACTGCTGTAGTTTATTATCTTATTGGCATCATCAAGTCATGTCAATGCCACCTATTTGATATTCACTATATGGATCTTATTCCTCTATTGAATATTAAGCAACGTAATATCTCATCTAATACAAGCATGGCCACGCTAAGGGAAAAAACCAGGATGAGATGGCATGGTAAGAAAACTCGTGTTGATCTGACTTTCTTCATGTAATAAAGTGCTGCAAATGGAATTATGTTGTCACAAAGGGAGAATGCAGCAAAAGATGATTGACAGTTGATATGAGTGATAGAGTGATGGATGAATGGCTTGTGTGAAGCAAATAGATGAAGGTGATCATTGTTGGGTAAGGGAAGGCTATGGTGTGGATTGGATGGTCTCACTGGCAGTGAATGTAGGGGTCAAGATAGAAGCATATGAACCAAATTGCCACAGAATAGGAGGCTGTAATACCTAACTAATATATGGAACTGATATGGCACCAAATTGATACAGAACGAGTTTAGGTAGGTACGAAGGTAGAGGGACAGGGAAGAAAAGAATCAAGAAGCATGGAAAGTAGAGAGGATAAAGGGAAAGAGGGGAAGTAAATGGAGAGAAGAGAGATTACGAAGAAAATATTTCCATTTACAATTCGTAACTTAATTTAACTAATACCTATATGACTTCACACTCAAAATAAAAGAAATTAAATAACAAGAAATATGGAATTGCTAGAGATCGTGAATATCCTCATCAGTTGTCTCATTCTAGACCTCTTACATAAAATAAAATAAATAATCATCATTAAGAAGTCTATATCTTGGCAAGGTTTCTGAATCACATTATTTTAAAATGATGTCATGACTCATGAACATAACAATAATTTAACGACTAACGAAACCTCTTGCTAACATATTGATGGTTATCAAAAGAGTTATTGGAAAACACTATACTGGTAACAACTTCATCTCAAGATTGCTTCAGAATTGCAAAAAATAGAATCTGATCTTAAGTATTCAAGGTGGCATGACATCTGACTCTTGGATATCTTGTCTAATACTAGCACATGATATTGAGAGGGCACTTACTGCATTTATATTAAGATATATTGATAGAACCCAAATTATCGTATAAAATACTTCAAATGTCAAAAGAAAACAATTAAAGAAATAACATCCGTGAAGATTGTTGGCCACGAAGAAATAGCTTCACTAGCACACAAATATTCTTCAAAAATGAAAACAAAGGAAAGATTCTGTCCATAAGCATTCCTCGAATTAAGGGAAAAAACCTAACCATATTCCATGATGAACAGCACGGTGGTTTGGATGACCTGACACTCCAAACTTATCAAATGAGATTAGCTGAAAGAAAAAAGGAGAATAATTTAGAGTATAAAATGTAATCCACCCAGCGTGCTAGAGTTAATAAAACATAACAGACATAGCTATAGCACCCTCGAGTTATTAGATTATTGTAAAATGCCAATGTTCTCAGTACACACAGTGAATAATCTTTTCACTGTTCATATGATTAAAACTTGAGAATAAAAGAAGCGAAATAGGTTCCTTCTTTGGATGTAAAATAATTTTTAAGATGTCTAAGAGAACTATGTATATGCAGTTGTCACTAATAGATACATATCAGATTGAGTCATTTTTTAATCTACGAGTTATATATTGGAAATGACCCAATAAGGAAACTATCTGCAATGGAGCATTCCTCAAGAAATGTTTATACATTCTATGGTTATAGAGTATGTTCATATAAAATGTTCAGCTGTGACTGTAAAGGAACCTAACCAGCATGTTTGTTATTCAAGTCAATAAAACATAAGAAAAGTAGATAACTTTCTCAAGTTACTAGATTATTGTAAAATTAAAGCCTTTACAAGGTGATATAAACCCATGCTAATTCTACATACCACATTGTTCTTCAATCTAATTGCATTATTCCTTTAGCTGAAGTGTCTGAGATTGCTTCACTTTATGAAAATCTTACACAACACTGAACTGGAGCAATGAATACAGCATTATTTCTCTCAACTAACACGAGCAACAAAAATAGGAGATTCAGCAATTGGAACGAACACAAAAATGCCAGAGGGGTTCCAATTTGATAAATCATATACGCAACTGATTAGAATACCTATGAATGGAACTTCATTAACAACTTCATCATCCTACTCCCATTTTTATATGTAGCCAAACGAGAGATCATAATGGTCAATGTGAAAATATCTTTGAAAATTATCTCATCAAAAATCCAACAGGCCATTTTAAGATACCCATCATTCATGCATGAATCACAGGATTATGTGCAGCAGCATTACAAACCACATTTCTCTAATTGATCTGTACATGAAGGGCATATATCCCAAGGAAAATGTGCCAATATCAACACAAGCAAAGAGGGCACCCAAGCCTGATCAAGAATATGATCCTCTGATTTCTATTTCTATTGCTTCAACTCAATTACTTCGCTTGAGGATGCAGATTCTAATCCCACTCTAAGTACCCATGCACATATTTACAAGATACATTATGAACATACTCCATACATCCTTTTTTTACATCTATCCACTACACTGCTAATACTGTGTCGTCTTACAAGTTCCAATGGGACACCATGTCATGAAACACCTTTCTAACTAAATTGTGGCTGATCCTGCCAAAACCCAAGAGGGCTCCAACAGCAAAGCTATTAGGAAAGCCACCTGAGTGAATGACGTCAGAGAACAAGGATAATGCTTTGAACATGGGATCTAATGCAAAGCAAAGCTAGTGATGGAGATAAGGCAAAAAAAGTATCTTGTAAAGGTTATAGGTGTTAGCAGTGCCATCAAAATAGGAATAGGCACTAAGGATATTTCAAGAGAGGGTTTCGAAGTGGGGAAGGAAGCCTGTCCATGGTTGAATTACTTCAAGGTGGGGCATTTCCTTTGGAAGAAGTGGCAGTAGGTAGTGAGATGAGAATATTCTACTTTCTGAAAAACAAAAATGTTATCCAGTTCTCTTAATGAACATAACCAGATCAAACAATTCCTAAAAAATAAAAATGGCAAGATAGCACACTTAACACATGCAGGAAACTCAGACTACTATCTGAAAGCCATCTGTTATTGCTCATAGAAAAAAATCAATCAGTTAAATAGGCTTACTAAGTCAATATTCCACACTCTCACTTCATTTTGAATTAGTTTAGCTAAAAAGCCAAGGTCCCAAGTTTCATTAAATCCATCCTGTTAAGATCAAACAAAATCAAATACATCGCATGGTAAGTGATATCCGATAAATTTCTCCAAATGCAACATATACCTGCAAACCCGGATGATCTAAGACTTTCACTTGTTGGAGGGGAACCTACCAGTAAATGGAAAAACAAGAACTAACACTATAGGAAACATAAAACAAACAATTAAGCATCTTCTAACAACATTTAAAAAAAATAAATTAAAAAAAAAATCACCTTTAATATAGAACATGCCTGGTAGATTTCATCTTTTCGAGTATTTCCAACTCCATCTGCATTACCTTTTGATTCACCATTGAGAAGTTAAAATATGCAACAACTAAAATTCGAACTTCAAATAATGTTGAAAGACTAAGATCTTCAAAACTTGACACTACTTAACTGTGTCAATAGAATGACAATGGTACATCAGCATAGTGCTAGAGGAAGTTTGCTCCATATTGCAAGTAAATCTTGATTTTATATCAGTTACACAACATCATAATTGAATCTAATTGATGCCAAGGTATGAAATGTCATTCCGTGCCGCCCGGCACGGATGGTTTTTACCGTTCCGTCGAACGGTCGAAACCGGCACAGGAGACGTCCCCTTCTTGGCGGCAGCGGAGGAGACGCAGGACGCCTCCGGCGGCATCCCGCAACGCCTTTGGCACAAAAGGCGTCACCGAAAGCATCCGGCAACCCTACCGGCATCACCAGACGCTTCCGGCGACCCTTCCGGAGCCACCGAAGGCATCCGACAGCGCTTCTGTCGCTGCCAGACACCCCCCGCGGGATCGCGAGCGATCCCGCATCCGCAATTTTTTTCTTTTCAATAATTATTTATTTTATTTAATTAATTTAAACATTTCCTAAAGAGGATGTGTAATATTTCGAAAAGACTTTTATAAACTCTAATTAAATTATCCTAATAAAATATATAAAAAATATATTTAAAATTTAAATAAATTTAATAAATTTTATTAATTAATATTCTGAAAAAAAAATAATGTTTTAAATTTCATTTATTTTTTATTATTTTAAACTTCATTTAAATTTTAAAAAAATCTTTAAAAATTCTATAAAAAATTAATAAATTCTAATAAATTATATTTATATTCTAATATTTTTTTTATTATTTTAAATTTTTTACTTGATATTTTTTTACTATTTAAAATATATATTATTTAATTAACAATTAATTAAATGAATAAATAGTTAATTTATATAATAATAATAATTATTATTATTATTATGATAGATACTTCCATTTTAATTTGAATTATTGATATATCAATTCTATTTAAATAAAACTATGTTTAATTATTTTTTCTAACAATATTAAATTATTCAATAATTGAGAACTTATAATAAATCAATATACAACTTATTTTTATATACACCATAAATATATTTATCTTATAATTACTATATATAAATAAAAAAATACCGAAACTGTATTGGCACGGCACGATACGATACTAAAATCATATTGTTCCGGTTTGAGACCGAAACCTCGGTACGGGTCAAAATTTTAAATCTTGATTAATGCTTTAAAAAGTTGTCTAGGCAGTCATACATACAACTGCATATGTGGAGATCAGGGGACCAAATCCCATATAACATGGTCCCCTATAACATGTGTAGTTAGCTTCACTGCGCATGATCAAGCAATCTATCAGTTTGCATACACTGAGACAGAAAATTGAGACTGCAGTAGATTCTAATCAGTTTGGTTCAACCAATCAAATAAAAAAGTTGTGCTAGCCTCTGCTAGAACAATAAGAATTTCTGTGATTTTTTTCTTCTCTAGGGTAATTATCAATCTGCAACTCCAAAATTTTGTTTTTCATAGTGCCAAGAAAAATTAAATTAAGAAATTAGGAGAAAAACTCGTGGCATCACGCATGTCAAGCAATATAACAACCTATTAACCTCAACCGGATTCAAATTGAATTGCAGGTAGTTTCAGTAAATCGGATTCCCCTCCATATGAGATACCTAAAAGTCATAACAGCATCCGGAACATACACTGACAGGATCAAACAGTGTAGGATCAAACAAATTAAAGTTCCCTATGTAACCAAAGAGGTTCAGATTTCTTGAGAATGTAGAAGTTGGCTTAAAATAAAAACAGAAGGAACAAGCAAACCAACATTCCCCTCTCTATCCCATTATATTATTCATTGTTCTGAATGAACTTGTCCTTGCAGATTAAGAAAATGGTTTTAGAGTTTGATTCACTTATGCCATGGTTATTCACTGCAGCCATGTCTTCTCTGGTTCTGGAAAATATCATTCAGAACTTTCTACTTGGAGAACTTTTATCAGAACTTTTCATATGGGAGTTAAGCTTGCTAACTGCTCTAACAGCCCCAAAAACAAACTTATCCCTTTTGAACCAAACTTCCATAACACTTGGGAAATAACTAGCAAGCTCTATATCATGTTTCTCTTAGATTAAATTTGCTATTGGTGTCTCAATCAAAAAACCCCTGTTGGCTACCTTTGTTGGGAGGATGTCAAGGAATCTGCCATCTCGAGTTCATCCTTACTTGACTATCATTGGAACAGTAGTTGATGGTCTCTCTTTCATTCATACATGAATAAACAATTTATTCACTTTAGATTTATACGGTTGTACAGTTTGTTTAAGAAACCTATTCTGGAATTTTGTGGTATTTTGTTAGAACTCTGATTGGTTTAGAGTTATTATGTTCCTCAATTTTGTTATGACTTCTTTGATATAGTCATATAACTTAAAGTAAATGAGGACATGATGAGATCTATGCCCAAAAATCTTACAATCACATAACTCTGCATTTTTCTGATGATATCAACGATAATCTATGAAAAATCCTACAAATGTTTTTCTTTGTAGTTTTGATAGGATTTATTGCATAAATAAATTTTTGAAAATTTAGATGTCAAATAAGACATAAAGCAATAGTTCCACAGTCATCACTAACAAACCACGTATTTTGGGTAAAGTGAAATTAGACGCTTTAAACATGCTAATACTTTGAATATCCCAATTCCGACCTCCCCATGCTTCTTTGTTAAATAGAAAGGACAAATATGATTGTCCAATATAACAAATATGCAAATTGACCTGCCAAATGAATTCAAAATATTCATACCGGTTGACATGCATAAAATGTGGATATTGTGTCCTCCATATTTCAAGAAAAGAATAGTTGGGGTGAAAAACCTGTGTGAATCAGAAAAAGGAATTGTAAATGCTATGTAATTATATTACGAAAAACATGATGTTTCCATCAAATTGCTACATCACATTGTATTTGTATGAAGTCAGTGCATGGACAAACGTAGCCTTATGATATGATAACTTGATTCTGTGTAGTTGTATATCTACATACACTAGAATGAAAAGATAGCATGATCGTATGCAAGAAAGAAGGAAAATTATGCCATAGAACTGTATCTAGAGGGAAGCTTAAAAATACAACAAAATGGCTATTAATTATCTAATTGTTGAGAAATATATATATGGTTCTTTGGAGTCTGAACTGTAGGTAAATCCCTATATTTTTATGTTAGTACCGGCTCAATCCACCAACCATATTCAAGTTCAGTCTCTTTGGTTTTACATTTGCAGAAGTTATTGTATTAATTGATATAATAGTTTAATCTAGAAATCTAAATTGTAGGGGGAAAAAGAAATAGATAGTAAACGAACCCTAGTTAAATATAACCAAAATCATATTGTCAAATGTAGTTTCACAGTAAGAAAAGAACGGATGATATAGATAGCATGGATGGAGATATATGTTGAAGATATAAAAGTGACTGGGGATTGGTTGAAATGGAGAAATGCTTCTGAAATCTTGTGTGATTGTCATGAATCTCTTAGGCTAAAAGAAAATTTTTGTAAAGTTATTTTACAACCTAGTATACTTTATGGTTTATTGTTTAAATTGTAGGATTAATAGAAAATAATATATATATATATATATATATATATAGACACATACACTCTATTAGAAAGGAAAAAATAAAAAAAGTTTATTATGCAAGAGCAATTAGCTATAACTCCAAATATGGTTTAAAATCTCGACCCTGAGGGTTTGGTCCTAGACCGAAACGATAGAATTTCGGTACCGTATTGTGCCGACATGCTTTCAGCAGTGTTCTAAAAATTGGCCTAGGTCGCCGCCTAGGCGCTAGGTGCCCAACCAACCACACCGAAAATATGCTAGTCAGTTAGCCTAGGCGGCCTTAGCACCTAGGCAGGATTAGGCGGCCCTAGGCGCCGACTAATTAGTTGAATCGTCTAGGCGCCGTGGAAATAGTGTAGGATTTTCATGATTTTTTTACTTTGGCCTTTTAAATTTAAAGCCCAATTAAAAAAACTGAAATGTCACTTTTTTTTGTTGGGCTTAACTTTTATAAGCCCTGAACTTTAGTTCAATAAGAAAATTAATTTGTTGGCTTGCCGGCTAACACCAAACTTCATCTTCATCGTATTGAGTAACAAAGCTGGAGAAATCAGAGCGAATGAAGAACCTCACATTTGGGAGAAATCATAGAGTTAAAAGGCTGGAGAAATCGATTTGAAGAAAAATTTGTTGTCTAATCTTTCTTAGCGACTTAAAAGGGATTGAATTGAAGGTTGGTCAAAGCCTCCTCCTTTAAAAACGTCGTTTCATCATACACTCGCAATATTCATTGAAGTTGAAAGGAAATTTGTTTTAATTATTATGTAATTTATGTTGATGTCGTGGAATCCGCCTAGCGGTGCCTAGTCCCCGCCTAGGCGCCAGACGCTGGTCTGGCACTCGACCAACACTTAGCGAATTTTAGAACCTTGGGTTTCGATATTTTTTAAATATAAAATATATTAATTAAAAATAAACAATTTAATCTAAATATTTAAAAATAAAAAGTATAAACAAATAAAAAAAACATTATATATAAGGGGTAATTCTATTAGGCTTTAATTAATCATATTTAAATTATCTTAATCATAGTTACAATTGATTAAATTTATTAACCTAAATTTTTAATTAAACTCTAAACCCCCTCCTATTTCGTCGTTTTCTGCAACACTCCCGGGATTGCATGACTCGTTCGGAGGCATCGTTGGGCTCACGCGATGCTTCCGAGCGCGTCACCGAGTTCACGCGAAGCACCCGAACACATCATCGGGCTCACGCGAAGCGTTTGGTCGCGCCGCCGAGCTCATGGGGCCTCGAGGCGCGCCAACGCCGGAGGAGCACCTATGTCAGTCCACAAGCGGCAATTTTAATCCACCAATATAACATAAACAATGGCTCGAGATTTTAATCCACCAATATAACATAAATAAAGGAAAATAGGTTTCCACCGAACAAGTTGAATTTATTGGATTGGAAGGTGTAAGAACTAGAGAGACAAATGAAGTAAGATCCATATAGTTAATCGCAAATCCAGAACAAGGCTTACATGGATTCGTCATCAGGATGAGCAATAACCAGGAGGACATTCCTTCTCTTTCCAAAACCTACCGGAGAGAAAAAGTGTGTCAAAGAGACGAATTGAAAGATTTTGCATTTGAATCAGCTAAGAAAAGGCAGATTAATCTAGGCAGAACTCACCAGAATGGAGGAATCCAGGATCTGATGGCACACAAGAAGAGGAAGACAAAATTCTTGCCAGAGAAATGACCCAAAACAAGATCACTGCAGCAACAGCAGCCAATAACCAAGACATCCTTTGATGGAAATTGAATATTGCAGAGATCTAGAACGAAGGCAAAGCTTTAAAACCTGTAAGTAGTTGTCAAAGCAGTTGAGTTAGGGCACAGAGCCCAACCATGTCAAGCATAATAAATTTATACTAATCCAGAGTTTAAGCTACAGACTAACAAGGCCAGATAGTTGCAACTATAGGCACAACTTGAACTCAACATGATTAAATGTGAGTCTAACCAAACCTAAATCAAGCCTGACTAAATGCTTGTTCTTCAATTTTTACTTGCAAATTCTCAAGCCTCCACTGTACCTTGTGTTCCTAATAGTTTCTCCAAATCTACACTTTGGCACCCATGCATTGATTTATTAAGATTTGGACCAAGTCAGTTAACATAATCTCATATGCAAAGCATACAACACCAGGCAAAGTTCTCATTATCTCCGTAAACTTATTGTCATGCCCTGCATGAGCTAGGCTTGTCATGACACTAACTTTGCTCGTCACGTGTGAACTGCAATAATATCATAGTAAAATATACACAAAGGCTAACTAAACTAACTAATGCATACCTTTGGGGGGAAAACTCCGCTAGTAGCTAGTGTTATGTAATCATCACAACAATATAACCTAGAGGCCAAAAACTCTAGAAGTGAACATAAAATGCAAAGCAAGTATAAGAAAGAAGTGCATGATATAAATATATCATAAAAGAATCCAACATATAACAAATAATCAAGATTTAATCTCATTAATGTGTCAGTACAATTTTTTAAAAAACAATCCCTTGTACGATTTCATCATTTCTCGTGTTTTCTCTTTTACACTCTTACAAGAATGTTCTTTTAAATTTCTCAAGGAATCAACCACATATATATACACATTATATAAGAGCAAAAACCCTACAATTTGCCCAATAAAGGATCCTTGTATATAGGAATGAACGATCCACAATCCATATAGAACGAAGTGCATCATAAACACATGGTAAAGATATATCTTATATTGAACAACCCATAATCCATCCAATATGAAATACACCATATATAAATATAAGATATAGGTGAACTACCTCCAATCCATCCAAAATGACCTCACATAAGAATAGAGTGAACAACCCGCAATTCACTCAATGAAAAATTATCTCATATAAAATGACCAAAACTTACCCATATGCGAAAAGACTCAAGGACCCTTTTTTAGCATAGAGCCAATGTCTATAGTATAAGCAATCAATTTGCTTCATTAATTCAATGCAAGTCGTTACACGACTCCTTTAGAGTGCATATATATATAAACAGAAAACAGGTATACTACATAAAGCCAGCATGCTCAGTAAGATATGTAAACATACAACATTCAAAGCAAGTAAACATAGTATCTAGTATCTGTATATATCCAATATCTAACATACAAATGGATGTATATATCTATACATCTATTCACTACTAACTAATCTAAGCATAGATAAAGCCCTACAATCCATTAAACAACCTAATTTAGCAACATACAAATGAGAAAACCAAAAATACATCATTGGAAGACACTTACCTTGAGGTAGGGCAACTAATCCAGTAGCTCACAGCCCTACAATCCACTGTCCGGAAACTACACAAGAACATCCACACACCAATCTTCCAAGAATCAGTACAGAACTGATCTATAAGTAGTAGATTGCTAAACCCTAACAAACTAGACAACACTTACCTCAATAGAACCCACACCTCCTCACCCGAGACCTCCACAGCTTCAAGAAGTGGAATTGGCAGTGACCGACAACAGGGAAGGTCCACCGTACACTGACCCAATGCTTCCTCTAATCCAGAACAGGAAGATCATCACGAAAAGAAACAAATTCACACAAGATTCTTGAATCCACCGAATTTCTCGACAAAGCCTTACCTAAATCAATCACCTACAGCTGGTGTCGCGCGATCCACCTCAGCTGGCGACGATCTGCAATGCCCTCCAGTGAACAGATCAAGGAGGAGAAATGAAGAGGAACGATCTGCTGGAGCCGACGCGAGTCCCGTACCTCGCGATGCCCTAGATGCCGAATCCTGTCGAACGCGCGCAAGAATCTGTCGAGGAAGCGATCGCTCCACCGGAGGTAGCTTGGACAACGTCAAAACCGTCGAGATCCGGTGACGTTCTTCCGGTGACGCGGCGAGGACGAGATCGTCGGGGAAGATCCATCCTCCATCTGCGTCGGATCGTCCGAGAGAGAAAATCGAGAGCGAGAGGAAAATAAGAGGAGAGGAAGAAGAATTGGTAGCTTGCTTCCTTCTCAAAGCTCCGGTGGTTGCTTAGCGCCGGCGCGTTCGCGAGCAAAAAGGGGAGGAGGAGGACGTCGGTGACGGGTTCGTCCACGCGAGAGAGAAAGAGGAAGAAGAGAAGAGTCGCGTGATTTACATAGCGTTAAGGAAATTAAACCCTAAATAACTCCTCAATTAAAAACTAATAATACGTATTTTTAAATCGGCTTCTTCCCACCTAATAAATTCATCCCCTTAAATAATTCATACGAATCTCATTTAAATTTAGAAAAAATTTTAAAAATTTCTGAAAAAATTAATAAAATTATTTCTCAAATTACCTTATTATTTAATTTACGATATCTTACACATCCTAATCTACATAAACAAATATATGACCAACATATAACAAGTATATAACAAACATTAACGGTAGGAGAACGCTCTACTGCGGATAGTTTCATGGGCAGCTAGGTAAACAATTAGTCATCGTCTACAGGTAAACTCGCTACCACGAAGGGTCTCGTGGATAAGCCAGATAAGTAAACAGTCATTATCTATAGGCGAACTCGTTACCACGAATTGTCTCGTGGGCAGACAGAGTATATATGTAGTTGTATATCTACGGACTGTACGCGAACTCGCTACCATGAATGTCTCATGGGTAGTAGTATGTATTATGATCCCTGACAACTCTCTCAACTACAAATGGGAGACAATGGTCGACAAAATATATCAAGGGTCGCTGACGACTCTCTCAACCACAAATGAGAGACAATGATCGACAGGCTATAACAACGGTTGCTAACAACTCTCTCAACCACGAATGGGAGATAATAATCCACAGGGTATAACATTGTAGGTCTAACATCACTAGCGTTTATACATGAGACTAAATAACAATCAAAGTCTAGTAGGATACCAAGTATCCTACAATACGGTATGATCTTACTAATACCTATGCATGAATAAATATTAAGCTGGTAACTTAGTCCGATATTTTATAGCTATGCTACAATATAGTGTCGCTAGCATAATGGTACGAGCATAAATGATTATAAATAACATGGATAACGAGACTACAAAGATATCAAAATAGATCAATATACAAGAGTAAGCTCAAGGAACAAGAGTGAATAGAGTCAAAGTAAATACAACAATCAACCAAAATAATAAGTCATGCACTAAGGTCAATGAACTATGAAAGCAAGGGAAAAAAGTACCCGCCTTTATCTATAATTCGTATCGAAATAAATTTCATGTCAAGATGTCCGTCTCATATCAGTGTGTGTATATATATATATAATTTCCAACATAAGCCAAATAGCTAAATCTAATCCTAAACCTATTAGACAGCCATGTTTTAATTCCATTTAACAAACCATCACTTCCTTCAAGCTAATCTTCTTATGAATTAATCCAACCCGATTAGTTAACCATTCATGTTAACATACTTCAGTTATCCAATAAGATATAAACTAACAATTCAACTAATGAGTTCAACTAATGAATGAATCTCCCATCCATTATCTTTTAACACCGTAATTGATTAAGCATCATGTATCATTTATCCAAATAGCTATTAATTCTTCACTTAATCAATTAATCCACATATCTATGAGTTAATCCATAATTCCAGTATCTCTTATCAATTCCATGATTCAATTAATCACAACATCATTTTAACTAACAACCCAATGCAGAAAATCAAATATGATACTAAACACATCTTCCCATCATCAACTAATTAATCAATCCAATGAATCTGTAAATCCATTTAATCACACGATTCACTAACCTAATGTTCCAATCAACCATGAAAATGGATCTACCCACTTATTCCATAAACTAAAACAATCACGTTTACACAACCCTAGAAATCAAAATCAGAAATTACCTTATCCGGCCTATCCCTCTCCGATGGTGGATCCCTGGCGGCAGTACACGGCGACAACAATAGTGAGCATAAGGGGTCAACAATCTGCTCACAGTGAGATTCCGACAACAAGCTGTTGTGGATGACGCGCTTCAGTCCCGATCGAAATAGAAAACTTGCAACAGGGAATATAGCAGAAGCTGTGAAACCTCAGAGCTTTCTAATGAAGTATATCGTGGATGGACGGGATAGGGAGGAGTTGTCGGCCGGGGGAATAGATAATGGCCTCAAATTAGAAAGAAAGCTCTCCGGTGGTAGCACCTGGTCGGGACTACGCTGGAGGTGGCGTCTAGCGTAGGGCTCTCTGGGATGGGCATGGCACGACAAAGAGGGGGCGGTGATGAGAGCGATGGCGTCAGAGCAGCGGTAGAGGTCTAGGGCACGACAAAATGGTTGGTTGGTTGTATTAGTCGTGCCCCCTGGCCGCTACTACGCTGGTAGCGTTGGCCCCGGAACTGCCTGGCGACTGGCGGTGAGGCACGGACGACAGTTGACCAGTCGACGCAGGAGGGAGAGAATGAGAGACGAATCGGGAAGAGGAATCAGGAAAATGATTTTTTAAAATTTTTAAATGTTTTCCCAAAACTTGGAATAAAGCTGTCAATCCCGCAAGAACGTGTATTAATAAATCTAGATCTAAATTTGGATGGTCAATTGTAGCTAAATTATTGACAATGGTCTTGATTAGTTGTATATATTCATTGATAGACTTATCTCTTCATTGCACATATTGTAACTGCATGCGAAGTTGAAGAACACGTGCTTGAGAGTGTGAAGCAAAGGTTTGAGCAAGAGCTTCCCATATTTGACGAGAACTAACAAGCCCTACAATTGTAGGAAGTATAGGTTTACTAATCGTTGAAATCAGTCATATCATAATTAGTTGATCCTTCTTACTTTATATAGTATAGTTTGAATCATCTTCTTACGATTTAAGAGACATACCATCAACAATTCTGAGTAAATCATGAACATGAAGTAGCGAAATAAATTGCATCTTCCAAAACATATAATTATCATTGTTGAGTTTGATGAGTAAATAAGACATGTCATTTAGGGGTAAGGAAGAGAGTTGTGTCGCAAAATTTGTTTCTATGATGAATGATGGAGAAGAAAGTTATGACATTATAAAAATAATGAGTTGTGTAATGATAATTTATCTGTGATGAAGGATGAAAGAGAGATTAGGATCAAAGGAGCAAATTTATAGTTGTGAGCAATGTGAACAGCAGGTTTCTTTGACGTGGCAGAAAACCAGGAAGAGTGACCAATAGAAGGCCAGAGCTTCTCGTGGTAGAAAAACAAGATAAGCAGTAAATAAAAGGCTGAAGCTTCTCCTATTGGTGGCTTATCTTGGCCGGAACAGTGATTGGACGGCAAAGAGGATGCAGCAGCAATGAGTGGCGTCAACAGTAAAGAAAGGAGAAAATCACTTCTCGACTACGACTACTACTAGAAGATCCCTTGGCTGCTGCTACTAACAGAAGAGAGTCCTCCTGTCGGTGTCGCACAAATCTTGGTTATAGATTATCGGTGTCGCACAAAGAGTTCTTGTTGGATGGCGACGACGGAAGAAAGGTTTTCCTTCATTTTTCGGCGCAGAAGAACAAAAAAAGGGAGAAGTATGAGAGAGAAAGAGAAGGCTAATTAAAAAACGGTGGAGCATTTTAGAAAAGCATGAAACGAGGGATTTTAAAAAGATGGCAACAGTGCAAGCATCAGATGCACAGACATAGCAAAAACAAGAAGAGAGAAGAGGTTAATCAAGAGTTCATCTTTTATTAGATCTCTACCTCAAGAAGTTGAGGGAAGAGAAAAAAAGATGACCCTGATACTGTGTAAGAATGACTTAGTGAAAGGATCAGCCAGGTTATCTTGATGCAATCTTGGCGACAACAACATCTCCTCGTATTAGGTGGCACTTGCACTCTATGTATTTGCTTGCTTTATGGACTCATGGTTCTTTCGAGTTTGCTACTGCACCACTGTTATCACAATAAATTGTAATAATTTTGGGCAAACCAGGAATCACATCAAAGTCCATTATGAAGTTTCTGAGTCATACAGCTTCTATGGTTGCCTCAGAGGCTGCCACATACTCAACTTCCATGGTGGAGTCCGAAACACATTTCTGCTTAACACTCCTCCATTGTTATGGCTCCACCTCCCAAAGTAAACACAAAACTCCGAGGTTGACTTACTATTGTCTCATTCAGTCCGAATATGTGTAACCCACAGGGAGTAAATCATTTGCCTTGTCAACTAGCATATAATCTCTAGTCCTTCTCATGTACTTTAATATATGCTTTATGGCAGTCCAGTGTCTCGGTCTTGGGTGACTTTGATATCTGCTAACCATGCCCCGACAAAACAGATATCTAGTCTCGTACATAGCATTGCATACATAAGGCTTCCTACAGCCGAAGCATAAGGAACTACCTTCATCTCCTCTATCTTTGATGTCTAAGGAGACATCTCTTTATATAAGGGTACTCCATGTCGTAAGGTAAGAAACCTTTCTTGGAGTTTTGCACGCTAAAACGAGCAAGGATAGTATTAATGTATGAAGCTTGAGATAAGGACAATATCCTTTTCTTACGATCCCTTATTACTTTGATCCCAAGAATATGTCCACATTCTCCCAAGTCCTTCATACCAAAACACTTGAACAACCATACCCTTACGTCTGACAATCACTTTTACATTGTTGCCAATGAGCAAAATGTCATCTACGTATAGTACAAGAAATACCATAATGTTTCCGTCACTTTTCTTGTATACACAAGATCCATCCAGTCACTGAATAAATCCATAAGACTGGATCACTTCATTAAACCGGATGTTCCAAGATCTCTTGCTTCATCATATGTCCAGGGATTAAGTTCATGTTCACCAGGGATCAAGCCCAATGACTCTCCCAAAACAACCCTCCCACTACAATGAGACATTTCTTGTGCATCATTTGTGACACGTGTTGCAGTTTCTTATAGTATCCCATCTTGCACCGTTAGTACTAAAGTAGGCGTGTCTTCTCAAATAAGAATCACATTGGTCAAATATCTACATTTATGTTAAATGTAGTTGTCCATTTAATTTATATTGTAGATAACATGGTGTGTGGTGTCACACAGAAGATCATGTTATCAGTTCCGGATAAATTATAATTAGTAGATCACAACCAAGATGGATTGGGATAAACCATTAGAATGGTTGTAGTATAATTTGATATTAGTTTATCTTGACTATAAAGTTACACTAGTACACTATGTGTGTATTGAGCAGAACCATTTGAGGTTATTTCTTTTTATACTGACTGCATAAAAGAACAAAACCTATGTTATTATGGATGTGCATACTCTTTATCCCGATATAATAACAAGCACATATACTTAGTATTTATTTCTTTAATTTATCAATGGGTGAGATTTAGTTCATTAAATCAATAGACCCGATAAGTTGGAAAATGATATTATTTATATGATGTGTTGTTGATTATAAAAAGAAATTGTGTCCTAGTAATCTAGGTTGATGATGTCCCCTTGAAGAGCTTATAAGGATTGTCATGTAAACCCTGCAAGTGGATTTAGTCCGACATGACAATGAAGTTGAGTGGTACTACTCTTACAGCTAGATATTAATTAAATGAGTTGTCAGTAACACATTTAATTAATGAGCATTCGATATCTTAAACACAGGGAGACTGACGCACTCATAATAAGAAGGAGCCCATAATGTAATTTGGGATTGGTGTGATAGTTCAATAATAACTCTTTAGTGGTATGAGTTATTATTGATGAACTTGAGTTGGGTATTCGGGGCGAACACAGGAAGTTCAAGCTCATCGGGAGACCTAAACCAATTTCTCCTCTCGGTCCCTGTTGTAACCTCAATAAAGCCTTGTATCCACAAAGTTTACTTCTTACCCAAGTAATGGGTCGGACACATCCTTGCTTGGAGCAAGGGGGCCGACCAAGCATTAATTTGGAGTCAAGTAGTGGCCGACCAAGCTTGGTGTCCAAGCTAGGGGCCGGTCACATAAGAATAAAAGAGAGTTTTTAATTTTGTGTTAAAACTTTCCTTTTATAGTCATCCTCATGGTTTTAAAAGAGATTTTAAAATTTTAAAATCTTTCTTTTTATAGCTATTTACAAAAAATTAAAGAGAGATTTTAATTTTGTTAAAATCTTTACTTATTTGTAGTTATCTATAATGTTTAAAAGAGAGATTTAATTTTTGATAAAACTTTTCTTTTTTGTAACCATGATTTAAAAAGAGAAGTTTTAATTAATCTTTCCTTTTTTGTAGTTGTCTACATATTTTAAAAAAGAGATTAATTTTAAAACTTTTCTTTTGTTGCCATGTACAATAGAAAATTTAAAAGAGAGAGATTTTAATTGTTATTAAAATTTCCTTTTTTGCCAAGATTAAGGATTATAAAAGAGAGACAGAGGGTGCCTTATGATATTAACCTAAGCCTTGCCTCCTCTTATATTTTCCTTGTGGCCGAAACTCTCTCTTGGTCGGCTCCTCTTCTTCTCCTTGGTGGCCGGCTACTTGGAGGAGAAAAAGAAGAGAAGGTAGTTTCCTATTTTGGCATCCCTTGGTGGCTCGAGAGTCTTGGAGGAGAAGAAGTGGTTCGGGTGGATTTCATCTTGATAGATCGTTGCCCACACAACGTCCAAGAGGAGGAGAGGAATACAATAGAAGATCAAGAGGTCATTAGCTACAAAGAAAGGTATAATTAATAGTTTCCACTTCAAATTAATTAGTTAGTTTTCTTTGCATGGATTCTGAAACACCAACACAAGAGGCTAGCGATTTTATGTTTCAATTTTGTGCTATCGATTTTGTATTTCAATTTTACGTTTCGATCTTGTGTTTCTATTGTGGTCTCTGTAGTTAAACCTAGGGTTACTGTAAAAAGTTAAATATCCAATTTCTTTGAAAGACTTTGTCTAGGAAGTGGTGGATGATCCCATAACTAAGAAGGCCTAGTGCCTCGCCATGTTTAACCTGGAAGCCAATCTTTGAAATAAATATTTAATCAACTTCTGTAATATGGTTTAACTTAGGAAGATCACATCGGTTAAACTTGAAGTAAAAATGTTAAGTATAATTTCCAATCTAAGTTTAACTTCTGAAGAGCAACTTGGATTAATAATGTTACGCATCGTTTGCAATTTAAGTCTAACTTCAGTAGAGCACATGGGTAGCTAGGTTAAGTTATGTGCTTGTATACATTTTTGTATAGGGGAAACAGAACGATATTCTAAGTAGCAACCAACAATTGGTTTACGGGAGCAAATCATTTACCTGGTAAACCAGCATACAATCTCTAGTCCTTCTCAGGTACTTCAATATATGCTTTACGGCAGTCCAATGTCCTTGTCCTGGGTTACTTTGATATCTGCTAATCATGCCCACGACAAAACAGATATCCGGTCTCGTACATAGCATCGCATACATTAGGCTCCCTACAGTTGAAGCATAAGGAACTACCTTCATGTCCTCTATCTTCTTTGATGTCTTAGGACACATATCTTTAGATAAAGGTACTTCATGCCGAAAAGGTAGAAAACCTTTCTCGGAGTTTTGCATGCTAAAACGAGCTAAGATAGTATTGATGTATGAAGCTTGGGATAAGGACAATATTCCTTTTCTTGCGATCCCTTATTATTTTGATCCCAAGAATATGTCCACATTCTCCCAAGTCCTTCATATCAAAACACTTGAACAATAATAAAGCTTAGTATTTTCTATTAATGTTTGTCCTGAGCACAGTACAATATATAATGGTTAAAAAGTAACCAATTAATAAATAATAGAATAATTCTAAGAATTAGTCTCAGAATTATTCGAATAATTATAACAAAATTATTAGAATAATCCTAATATTAATTTCATTTGATTTGATGATTTGATTTGGTTAATCTTGGTGATTCTCTTTTATCTCTTTTGCCCCTTGACAAATTCAGCGGAAGATCTCTAACGTTGAGTTTACTTGCTAGCTTGTTGAAATGTTGTTTGGATAATAACTTAGTAAAGATATCCGCAATTTGATCCTCCATAGAAACATAAGAGACTGATAATTATTGAGTTGGCACACGCTCTTGAACAAAATAAAAATCAATTTCCATATATTTTGTACGAGCATGAAAGATTAGATTTGCTGTGAGATATATTGCTCCAATATTATCACACTAAATTTTTGGTGTAATATTTAATGCAAGATTAGTTCAGAGAGAAGTGATTGAAGCTAAATAATTTCAGACGTTGTATTTACTATAGCTTTATATTTTGCCTCAGTGCTTGAACGAGAGACAGTATGTTGCTTTTTCGAATTCCATGAGATAAGGGTTTACCCAAGAAATATTGCATATCCACTCGTAGAGCGTCTATCTTCAGGAGAACTTGCCCAATCCGCATCACTATAGGCATGTAATGTTGGTTGCTACTTGGAATTCCGTTATGCTTCCCTTGTACAAAAATTTGTACAAGCACGGAACTTTCCTAACAACTTATGTGTTCCTCATGAGTTAAACTTAAATTGGAAACAGAACTTAACATTTTTACTTCAAGTTCAACTCATGTGTTCTTCAGTAGTTAAAATTTAGATTGCAAACGATACTTAACATTATTAATCCAAGTTCATCCCATGTTATAGAAGTTGATTAAATATCTATTTCAAGGATTGACTTCCAGGTTAAACATGACAAGACACTATGTCTTCTTGGGTATGAGATCATTCACCACTTCCTAGACAAAACCTTTCAAAGAAATTGGATATTTAAATTTCTTACAGTAACCTTAGGTTTAACTACAAAGACTTCAATAGAAGCACAAGATCAAAACACTAAATCGAAACACAAAAAATGAAACGCGAAATCGCTAGTCTCTTGTGTTAGTATTTTAGGACCTATACAAAGAACACAAACTAATTAATTTGAAGCGGAAACAATTAATTAGTTATACCTTTATTTGTAAACAAAGACCTTTTGATCTTCTGTTGTATTCCTCTCCTCCTCTTGGATGTCGTGTGGGCGACAATTTACCAAGATGAAATCCACCCTCCTTCTTCTTTCTTCCAAGACTTCGGCCACCAAAGGGATGTTCTAGGATAGACACCTTCTTCTCTTATTCTTCTTTCTTCTAAGCAACCGAACACAAGCCCTCTTCCTCTCTTTGTTCCGCCAACCTTAGCAAGGTAAGGATGAGATTGCCTCCGACCAAAGCTGAGGAAGAGAGATCCCTTGTATAACCCTGGACTTAGATGAAGAAGAACCTCTCTTATGCCGCCGTCCCTTGATGGATGAGGGGATGAGAGGGTCGGTCCTAAGGGAGGATAAGAAGAAAGGGGGTCGGCCACAACCAAGGAGAAGAGGAGAATAATAATATGTGTTACCCCATAAGACACCACCTTCTCTTCTTTTATAATCCTTGCTAATGACTAAAAAGGAAAGTTTTAAAACAAAAATTAAAACTTCCTTTTATTCCTTATCATGGTTGGCCATAACTTTGTACAACAAGTAAGGAAAGTTTTAAAATTAAAATATCTCTTTTAAACATTCACTACAAAAAAAATACCTGTATAGGAGCAGTTTATTAGGAGCGATTTTAACACCGCTCTTGAAAATAAAATAATAGAAACTGTTAGAACTAAATCATTTCTAATGTCTTACCTTTTTAGAATGGTTTTGCAACCGCTCTTGTTGAATAGTTCTAACACTGATTTGAATAAGCCGTTGCTGAAACCACTCTTAATGATTCAACTATTAAAAGCAATCTTGAAACTACTGATATTGGGTACATTTAGCAACCGTTCTATGTTAAACGTTGCTACTAACTGTTTCTATTGCTCTAATTTCTAATAACAGTTATCAAACAGTACACTTTTAGCAATCATTCTGTAAACCATTCTTATCGAAGTTAAAATTGATCAATATTTTTTTTAAAAAAATAACAATTAAAGTGTACAATTTACTTAATGTAATTTTATTTTGTATATCTCAAATTTAAATTTATTTATTTAATATAAATATTTATTAGTCAAACAAATTATTCTTTAAATAACTTATAAAATCTTAATTTTATTTATATTGGTTTCCATTCTTTTCTGATTTTTATTTTTGTTAAAAGAAAATTCTTAATTTTATATATACCATTTTTTTTCTTTTCTTATATGTATTTTCCTTAATTTTTTTCTTTAATATTTTTTCCCTAAACACATAACTTTCATTCCTGGCATCGCACGCAACCTCCACACCTTCATCTTCCTCTATCTCTCTCCGAAATTCTAAATCTCATGTGAAAAATCTTTCCTCTTTTTCTATTCAACTCCGAACCTAGATCTCACGTCAAAAACTTTTCTTCTTCCTCTATTCAACTCCAAAATCCTAAATCTCACTATGAAAAACCTTTCTCTTTCTTTATTCGATTTTATCCATCCTACAATTCGCACCACTAGAATATAACTTTGATATTTTTTATAAATATTTTATAATGACATTTATTAAAAATTATTTATTTTAAAATTAAAAAATAATATTAGATTATTTATTATCAGAATATTATTAAATATTATTATTATTTATATTGAACCATTATTTTTAAAACATATTAACCTTATTATTTTTTTCTCTTAAATTTTTGCTTTTATTAGCCTCTAATAGCAAGTAAAGCTAACCTAATTTTTTTCCTTTCCACTTTTCAACATCAACTAGAACCAAAGTCTTTTTCATAGATCATCTTAGTCTCATATTTCCATAGGTAATCAAAATCGTAACCTAACATTGTTGGACTTATTAAGAATAAATATATAGTAAAAAAAATTTATTAATTAATTATTTAATAATTAACTAGCATATAAAATTATCTATCAGTAAGTGATTATAAATTAATAAATAAATGAATAAATATGTTTCTTAATCTTCTCCTAATTACTAAGAAAAACAATATAATAAAAAAACTATTGACTAGTTATTAAATAATTAACTAACACATAAAAATATTAATAACTGTAGTTTAGTTGGTTAGGATATTAGGTTATAATTTAGGAGACCTAGGTTCAAATCCCAGTAACAACTAATTTCTTTTCCAACTTTAAAAGAAAATAAAAATAAAAATAGAGTTAACGGGCACTTGACCCATTGACTCGGTATAAGCCCGAGGTCGGCGAGTCTACTTGTAGGATTAGTGCTCCTATAATCATGACATTTAGGCGATTTTGAAATCGCTCCTATATCCATGGTATGTAAGAGCGGTTTAAACTATTCTAACACTAAGGCTACGTTTGGTATCCATTATTTTTTTATAAGAAATGTAATTCATATTATTATAAAATGATAAAAATATCCTGCGACTTCTATCGATGGCCACCGCACCTTTGTCGGAGCTTGCAGTCATCGGCGACGACGACCGGCAACGGCCGACGACCAGCGGCGGAGGCGGCCGGGGACCAACCGACGACGGCGGCCGACGACCGGCAACGGCCGACGACCAGCGGCGGAGGCGGCCGGGGACCAACCGACGACGGCGGCCGATGACCGGCGACCGGCGACGACGGTTGCCGGCAGCCAGCCGATGACCGGTGGTGGTGGCGGTCGGCGACCGGCGACCGACGGCGACGGTCGATGACCAACCGACGGCAGCGACAGGCGATCGCCAACCGACGGTGGCGGCCGACGACCGGCAACCGGCGGCGGCGGCCGGCGACCGGTAACCGGCGCCGGCGGCCGGCGACCGGTAACCGGCGCCGGCCGGCGGTGGGCGGGCAGCGGTCGACGGGCGGTTGGCGGGCGACGACTGATTAGGGATATATTCGACATTCAAATTTTAGTTAAACAGTGACCTCGTAATATAATCGGATTACATAGTATTTGTTTTGTAATTCAGATTACAAAACTTCACTACCTTTTGTAATCGAGATTACATTACTTTACAGGTTTAAAGTTAAAACAAACAAAGTAATCAGCCTTGTAATGTAATCCTGATTACATTACAAGGCAGATTACACCCTACCAAACGTAGTCTTAAAGAGTTTTAGAGCGGTTTAAACGCTCTGAATATATAGCTATAGAAGTGGTTTGAAATCGTTGTTATATATATAACGTGTAAGATCGGTTTCAAACCATACCTATAAAGTATAATTGGAGCGGTTTTTTAATTTTTACCAACAGTTACGAAAATCGCTTCGATAGGATATAGGGATGGCGACAAGAGGAGTAGTTTTCAAACCATTGATAAAAGTGTAGGAGTGGTTGAAAACCGCTCTTAAAAGTCAAAAAAATCGTCCCTATATGGGTTTTTTTTTTGTAGTAATTGTAGATTGGCTAAAAAAAGGAAAGATTTTAAAATTAAAAACTCTCTTTTAAATCCCTTGTAGATGGTTACAAAAAAGGAAAGTTTTTAACAAAGTTAAAATCTCTCTATAAGGAAAGATTTTAAAATTTAAAACTCTCTTTTAAAACCATGGCTACAAAAAAAAAGTTTTAAAATTAAAATCTCTCTTTTAAACCATTGTAGATGATTACAAAAAAGGAAAAAATTTAAAATTAAAACTTTTTTTAAAATCCATTTGTTGATGGCTATAAAAGGAAAGTTTTAAAACAAAATTAAAACTTCCTTTTAATTTATGTGTGGCCGGCCACATCTTGAACACCAAGATATGCTTGGGGTCGGGCACCTCTTGGGCTCCAAATAATGCTTGGTCGGCCCTTGCACAAAGCAAGGAAGTGGTCGGCCCATTACTTCGGTAAGAAGTAGATTTGGTGGATTCAAGGCTTTATAGAGGCTACAACAGGGACCGAGAGGAGAAATTGGTTTTGACCTCCTGATGAGCTTAAGCTTCCTATGTTCAACCCGAACACCCAACTCAAGTTCATCAATAATAACTCATACCACTAAAGAGTTATTATTGAACTACCGCACAAATCCCATATTACATTATGGGCTCCTTCTTATCATGAGTACATTAATCTCCCTGTGTTTAAGATATCGAATGTCTATTAATTAAATGAGTTACTGACAACTCACTTAATTAATATCTAGCTCCAAGAGTAGTACTACTCAACTTCATTGTCATGCCGGACTAGGTCCACCTGCATGGTTTACATGACAATCCTTATGAGCTCCTCAAGGGGACATCATCAACCTAGATTACTAGGACACAATTTCTTTCTATAATCAATAACACACCATATAAATAATATTATTTCCCAACCTATTGGGCCTATTGATCCAACTGAATAAATCTCACGCATTGATAAATTAAAGAAATAAATACTAAGTATATGCGCTTGTTATTATATCGGGATTAAGAATACGCACATCCATAATAACAGAGGTTTTGTTCTTTTATGCAGTCAGTATAAAAAAAACAACCTCAGATGGTCCTGCTCAATACACACATAGTGTATTAGTGTAATTTTATAGTCAAGATAAACTAATACCAAATTACACTACAACTATTCCAATGATTTGTCCCAATCCATCTTGGTTGTGAGCTACTATTCTATTTATAATTTATAAGGAACTAATAACACGATCTTCTGTGTGACACCACACACCATGTTATCTACAATATAAATTAAATGAACAACTACATTTAACATAAATGCAGATATTTGACCAATGTGATTCTCATTTCAAAATAAATGTTCATACAAAAAGCTAGGCTTTTAGTATACATTCTAACACGTAAATCTCAAGACGATTGACGATATAAAATAAGACCATGTAGAATAGTACCCTTGAGATAGCGAAGTATTATTTTTTACATTATCTCAATTTTATTCAGTTGGAGCATGTATGAATTGACAAACACGATTTACTACAAAAGTAATATCAGGGCATGTGATAGTGACATATTATAAGGCTTCAACAATGCTTCGATAAATTTGTGGATCAGACAGAGCAGGAGAGAATGTAGTTATAGAGTTGCTTATAGTAATTGGTGTAGAGATCGGACGTGCTCCATCCATTTTTGCTCTTTGAAGAAGCCTAGTAATATATTTACTTTGAGAGAGAAGAGAGTCTTCCTCATGTGGAATAAGTTTAATACCAAGAAAAAAATGAATAATACCCAAATCTCGAGTAGGAAACTTTTAATTGAAAAGACTTAATAAAGTTCTGATACCTTGTAATCATTGTCGGTTATTAGGATGTCATCCACATAAATAAGAAAAAATATCATATATCCATCATTATATTTGTGGAATAGAGATGAGCCAGTCTTTGATATAGAAATCCTTGAGCTTATAACCAATTAGATAATCAATGAAACCATGCACGATGAGCTTGTCGAAGACCATATAAGGATTTCTTGAGTTGACAAACATGAGATAGAAATTATGGATGAATGAATCCAGGTGGTTGCTCCATAAATACAGTTTCCTCAAGATGACCGTGAAGAAATGCATTTAAAATATCTAATTGTCGTACATACCAATTAGAACTAACAGGTACCGATAATAATAGTCTAATAGATGTAATTTTGATGATTGAGATAAAAGTGTCATTGAAGTCAATATCTAGTTGTTGACTAAATTCTTTAGCTACAAGTCGAGCTTTGTGTCGTTCAAAAGAACCATCAACTCGATGCTTAAGACATAATATCCACTTAGACCCTACAACATTCATGGAGGGAGTGCGTGGACCTAGGCTTCATGTTCCATTACAGAGAAGTACATTAAATTCTGTAGTCATTGCACTATGCTAATTTGGATCTTTGTTCGCTTGTGTAAAACAAGTTGGTTCAATAGATTTTGAAGAAACTACTAGAGCTCGTGGAAGGGGATGTCGAGTTGTCATTGGGGGGCAACGTGTATAGATGTCACTTAAAGGAGGCATGCGATGAGGAGCATTATCATCTGAATCACTTGTTGATGGTGACGAGGAAGTAGGCTGCCATGGTGATTTAGATGATAGACTTGTAGTATTTGAGGATCCAGAACTAGAGAGCATATTATCTTCGACCGGCGATGCTTCCAAGGTTGGACACAAAATAAGCTCCATAACATCGTTCCTTTTATCAGTATGTGTTGCTCTCAATGGAGTAGTCATTTGGGTTGATTCTGATGACCGAGGAGAATTTGTGGAGAGTTCTGGAGCAGTACCTAGGATGTCATCTCCTCTTGCATCTCCCATGAATTTAATTGGATAAGTAACCTATGGTAATTCAGATGGGATATTAGGTTGTGTCAAGAAGGTACCATCGTTTGAAGATGGAGTTGTTGTTGAGGTTGCAAAAGTAAATAGAGATTCATCAAAAATAACATGCCTAGAAATATATATGTGTCATATCGGTATATATAGACAACGGTACCCATGGTGCAAATTACTATAACAAAGGAAAACACATTATTGAGAATAGGGATTTAGTTTATGTTTAGAGTAGGGTTGTAGCCATGGATAGCATGCGCAATCATAGATACGTAAGAAGGTATAGTTAGGAGACTGATTATAGAGTTTTTCCATGAGACTTTTATGGTGAAGCAATGGAGTAGGTAGACGATTAATAAGATAGACTGTAGCTTGAACTGCATCATCCCAAAATTTAAGTGGAACTAATGCATGATTGAGAAGAGCTAAGACGGTTTCGATTATATGACGATGTTTCCTTTCTACGGAACTATTTTGTTCGGGAGTGTGAGAACATGAGACTTGATGGAGAATGCCTAAAGAGCCTAGATGACGATGAAGTGCTTGATATTTTCCACTCCAATCAGAGTAGAGAGAGAGTATTTTACGGTCAAAGAAATGTTCTACGTGTCTTTGGAATTGGCAAAAGATATCGAAAAGATCAAACTTTCATTTCATGAGAAATACCCAAGTAAACTTGCTAAAGTCATCAATAAAAATCACATAATAAATAAAACCTTGATTTGATAAAATAGGAGTAGGACCCAAACATCAAAGTGAATTATTTCTAAAAGAAAATTGGGCATATGAGAAGAAGAAACAAAGGACAATTTATGACTTTTTGTTTTCAAACATGCTTCACAAGAATGAGATGAGGATGACAAAGATGTCAGTAAGTCAAACTGATTAATGATTCCTTGAACAAGACATAGAGATGGATGACCAAGCCGTGCATGCCAAGAGATTTTATTTGTGCGTTCTCCAATTAGAGCTTTGGCGGATGTAGGTTGAAGGTAGTAAAGGTCATCTCTAATTTCTCCTCTATGCAGGGTGGTTCTGGTTGTGGGATCCTTCACAAGACAATAATGAGGGTGAAATTAAAAAAACACATTATTATCAAGAGCAAATTGACGAACTGAGAGTAAATTTTAACATGAAGTGTATTGCGCATGGAAAAGAGTCGACCCGATGAATGAAAAAATGTGTTTCTAAGGTGAGCAATTTGCAAACTTAAACCGTTGCCTACTTGTACAATGTCAGGAACATGATAGAAGGAGACCTCTGTAAGAATGTCATAATCTAATGTAACGTGATGAGTAGTTCCAGAATCTGGATGTCATCCTAAGATTGAAGAATTTGTCGTAGGTATATAAGGATAACTCCGTAAGAATCTAATTTTTTATTTTATTTTATTGTATTTTTTAACTTGAACATTATAACTCAACCCCTAAACCCTAAAAATGTATTTGGTTCAAGTTATCATACATAACCTTAGTTATGTGATTACTAGGTAATCACATAACCAATGTTATGAGGAATAACACATAATCATAATTTTATTTGGTTCAACTTAGGTAATGGTATAATCTAATTTGACATTTACTATATTACCCCTTGTTCAATTATATGATTATTTTTTTAAATAAAATAAAATATTATTAATTATAATTATATTAATTAATAAGTTGATAATATATATAATAAATAAATATAATTGATTTATAATATTTAAAATTCAATATATATATATATATATATATATTAAAATATAATTAGATATATGATTAACTGATTATATATATTTTAAATTTATATATATTTATATGTGTTTAAATTTTTTTAATTATTTTCCTTTTTACTGTGCTTCTCCCTTATGTCCGATTTTTTCATGCGGGCATCTTCTCCTACGCAGCAACACCGCCTCCTTTGCAAGTCGTCGGCGCGCCATGAGTCAGTTTGATTGGTACTTGAAGAGCATGGAACAGTTATGAACCATTTTCAGCCCCGATCTCCTCCACGGGGGATCGACTACCAGCTTCAACCCCGATCTCCTCCACAATGCGGTGTCGCACGCCCCCATGGGACTGGGCGGGATCGGCCACACGAAGTGTGTGGCGATGTTGACTACGACGAGCTCACGGAGGCCATTGGAGGCAAAAAAGAAGATGCCCCTGGAGCTAGTGAGGAAGTAGAGGTCCTCACCGGGGGGCGACAGTCGCGCTCGTGACGGGGATCTTGAACCACCAGCCTAATCAGTCACTGAATTTGCATAGTGCAGAATACCTAGCGGCCTCTGCTTATAGATGAAGAGTCATCAGCCGCCGCAATCGAAGCGTCCCTCATAGAGGTGGCTGAAATCGTGAGCGGACACGAGAGAGGCAAATGCCTTGGAGATGGATCAGACACGGAGAAGCTTCGGGAGGGCGAGGCGGAAGAAGATCTCGTAGAGGAGCTCGGAGAGTAGAATGCAAAGGCCGACGACAAT
Organism: Zingiber officinale; assembly: GCF_018446385.1. Lineage (NCBI taxonomy): Eukaryota > Viridiplantae > Streptophyta > Magnoliopsida > Zingiberales > Zingiberaceae > Zingiber > Zingiber officinale. Next base: position 144,483,183 of record NC_055989.1, read on the forward strand.
GACGCAGCGATCGACATCTCTTATAATTTGCTCCTGTTCATCTCTAAGGGAAATTTGGGAAAAATATTGATAACCCTATAATTGTGAAAAACCCTAAGGTTTCTAAGGTTTTCTGATTCTGAGTTATATTCCCTGATTGTTGATGTGGCGGGAATGTTGCATTGAAGGGGATCATTGATTACTTAAACGAAAAAAGGTTGTCGTTGGTAACCTACTCAAGTTATAAGCAATAATCCCCAACCAAACACGTCCTAAAGATAAAATATAATTGGCTTAACCCCGAAGTTAAAAAATAAATTAAAAAAATACTATTAGGCACCCTAAATATATACCCATATGCACCTATTTTTTTCATTTTAATTTTTTTAGTTTGAACACTATAACCCAACCCATAAATCGTAAAATTAAAATCTAATTGGCTTAATCCTTGATCTAAAAAGAAATAAACAAAAAAATAGAATATGTACATGTATTGAGGCACCTGAATCAATTCTAATCGCCTGAGTAAAAATAAAAAAATATTTGGTTTTATAATTGAGGCACCTAGATATATTTTAGGAGCCTCAATCCTGCATAGGTGTGCGAAGAGAAGCATGTAATATATCAAAATCCTATATATATGCACACCCACACTGGGCTACCAGTATGGGCGCCTCTCACTCAGGAGGTGTCTCCGATCATTGGAGTCGTCTCCGTGCATGAGAGTCTCCCACCGTGGGCACTTACGATAAGAAACTTACACACACACAAATTAGTTACGCTGCAGACGAGGCCAACCCTAACATGATTTTTTTATTTCTTATTTTATTTTTTTAACCTTTCGATTATGTCAATAATATTTTGCCTTTTGAGTTTGGGGGTTAGATTATAGTATTAAGCATAAAAAAATTTTAAATAAAAAAATTCAGGTGTGCATGAGGTATGCGACATAAAATTCTTTTGGTTATATATATTTATCCCCGTTTAGGTTAGTTCGTACCCTTTTCATCCTCTTTATATTTTATTTTCTATTAATCATTTTTGTCATAAATAAATTCAAAGAAGATGAATAACAATAAGTTTAAAGGACAAACAATACGAGGGCTCAAGACATGAGTAATGGTAGGAGATCTTTTTAGTTGTTTAATTATTTAAGGATGGAATTAATGATGGAATTAATGAATTAATGGGTGAATGTTTGTTAATGTACAATTGACTTAAGATTGCTTCATAATTTATCATAGTGGCCGGTGAAAATTTTTTATATGGTGGAATCAATCACTTTAGGATTAATCAATGTAAGCTGAATATCTTGTCCCAACTGAAAAAAGTAAATATGAACATAAAATAATTTTATTTCATGACCACTTAATAATTATATCTACTTTCATAAAATTGGATCATGCACAATAAGCATAACGAACTAGAAAAGAAAAGCCTCATCCCCACGGGGGTGCTCAGTTAGATAGAGGGTAGCAGATTTATTATAATAGGACAGAGATCAATTCCTGACAGACACATACCCTCAGGAAAAAACTCCTCTCATCCCCTAGCTATTTGACGATCAGCTATAAGTTCACCATGTGATTTATCTCCCTTCAAATAACTGAAGGACGGACTATAAAAGACGTCTGAAATGAACATAATCACCTTTTTACTACAACAAAAAAGAAAAACCTCAATTCATGAGGGCTTCTAAATGAATAGTCATTCAATCTCATAATCATACTTTTGGGTCAAACCATACTCGACTTACAATATAGAAGTGGAATATAACTCTTCTGTGACTTCAAACATCCATCCAAAAAAACAAAGACCTCATGGAATAAAATTTATAAGAAACTGTTGGATGATATAAAATACCTAGTTGAATGTTTGACTTCCCTTATTTAAAGAGTTACTGCTCTAGGGTAAAATACCTCTGTAATTTACCTACCTATATCTTGTTGTGGGGTTGACGATACTAGACAACTTAGATCAACTGCACTTTCAATATACAAAAATCAACTATATATAATGGCAACTTGAGCATATGAGGATTCTTTGAATACGTTTTTGAAGCACATCCCATTTTAGTGCACTTGTAATACGTTTTTGAAGCACATCCCATGAAGCAAATTCACAACTTAATCACATTACTTATAACAACGTAGATAAAACAATTTAGATTAAATCATCGTTTTAATTTCGATACGACACTTGCAACAACTCAAACTAAAATCAGTGTTTGAAATTCAACTCATATAACAATTTCAAACAACATGCCTAATCATCATCGTTATTGTTGGGTTTTTCGGGCCGCGAAAATCGCGTTTTCGCATCGCGGAAACCCCGAATCACCCTAGCCAACGGATCTCGTGCGAAGAAAAGATTTAAAAACAAAAATTACGAGTACGAGTTTCTACTTAGATCTACTCCTAGATCTACATGAAACGAGTTATACCTTTGAAGCGAAGCCCTTCGCGTTCCCGCTCGTCCAAACGGTGCCGGATCTCAAGAGTATCAAGATAGATACTCCTCTAGAAGTATCCACACGGACTCATAGGTGGAGAAAAACACACAAAGAGGTGTGCTAGCACCTATGTGTGGTTCGGCCAAGTTGAGGAGGAGAGGGAGAGGAAGAGAGCTCCAAGAGGAAGAAGAAGGAATAATGCACTTGAATGAGGAAAATCAATTTGATTCCCATTCAAAAGTGGCCGGCCACTTTCAAGTTGTGTAACTCCCAAAAAATTACATTAAGTGCAATTAATGTGAAGCTATTAAAGAAAATGGCTTTGTAACTTCCATGAGGTGGCACCCATGATGATGTGGAGTAACATCATTGGTCCACATCAATGTCAACTCACAATGAGGTGGCATAAAGTCAAGTCAAACTTGACTTTTAATCTTCCTCTCAAGTCAAGTCAAACTTGACCAAATCTCTTCCATGGTTGATCTAATCTAACCATTTGATTCAAGCCAACTTAATATAATGAATCTAATTCATTAAATTAAGTTGATTTAATGAGTCATAATCTAAATTAGACTCATTGAATACATGAATCCACTTGAGTCCAACTCAAGTTAGCCCAATTAGGATTACTCTTAATCCAATTTGATTCATCAAATGAATCTAATCCTCTTGATTCATCATATGAACCTAATCTCCATCTAATTGTCCTAAGTGTGTGACCCTATAGGTTCTTGTAACGTTGACAATGCCCTAAACTCATTTAGGAGCATAAGTAATGAGCGGTATCTAGCAACACATCATTACTACCCAAGTTACAAGAATGTTGAGATTCAACATCACCTTGTGACTACTAATTGTGACTCCTCACAATATATGACAAGTGTCCTTCTATCCTAGACATCTAGATTGGTCAATGTGAGGCATAGACCGTGTCATCCTCTGACCAATCTAAATCTTGAACTCCAAGTAGACTCACTAAATCAAATGAGCTCAATATCCTATATTGACTCATTTGGGCATGACCATGCACTTCGTTGTCTCACTCTATCAAGAATACCGATGTCTCTCCCGTCATATAGGAGGGATAGATCCCATCTACATCACTCACATCCCTCTGCATAATTTGTTATATACCTAGTAATCCCCTTTATAGTCCACCTAGTTACAGGTGACGTTTGATGAAACTAAAGTACATAACTCCTTATGTAGGGATCTATGGTGACTTCAGGTCTAAGGACTAGTAGTCATACTAATAGCCACATGAGAAAGTATATGACACTCATATAACGATCCATGATACTTTCTCATGGTGGGTCATTCAGTATACATTCTCTAATGTATACCCATGTGTCAACTTGATATCTCTATATCCATGACTTGTGAGATCAAGTCATCGAGTTGGCCTACATGCTAGTCTTATTACATTAACATTGTCCCTAAATGTTAATACTCGACTAGGAATGATTAAGAGTGGTGTTCCCTATATCATCTCACTATCGGTTCAACTAACCGATTGATATAGGTGAGAACCGTCTACTCAAGGACATTATTATACTTAGTTTATTTGGTACCAATACAAGTAAGTATAATAACCAAAATCCAAATGCCTTTATTTATATAGAATATGATACAATAAGTCCAAAAATACAATCATCAAATGATTGGCTCTAGGGCTCTAGCTAACAGTTATCATCACTGATCATAAGAGAATCTAACTGATGCTTTATCTCTTTTAATGCATCTTTCAACTCAATAATTTTTTAAGTTTTTGAAAGTTTTCTCTCTAAATCTGAACTTGACCTTAACCTTGAACTTGAAATTACACATGATATTTTATTTCGACAAGATACAAAGGAAGTTAGTGCAGATTTTTTTTCGAAGTATTCCTCAAAAGTTTTTTGTGTCTCCTCTCTACTTTTGAAAGATTTGTGTATGATGCCCATAAACCCATTAACATGATCAGAAGCTTCTACCCACGTTTCATAAATTCCTGATTCATGTCCAACAAATACAACATATGTTTTTCCCTTAAAGCCATTAACATGATCTATCTTTGTAAATAAAAAATGATACATGCGTCATTTTTTAGGTACATGGTGTAATTTTATAAGTTAAAAAGAGTACATGCGCCATTTTTTTATATATGGTGTAATTTTGTGAATGAAAAGGGGTACATGCATCATTTCTTTTCCATACGCTGCTTTCCATCTAATTTTGAAGTGATCGATTTTGGTTCCAAAATCATTCGGTGATGGATTACGTTACTCTTCCATCTGAAAATTTTAATGAAGTAAATAACGAAAACTTTTCCATTGCATAAACTTTTCCTTAATTTTGGCTTCCGCTCTCCCAAGTAAACTGACCATGAGAGACATTTTTAGCTTACTTGGTCACGTGGATAGGGCGTGCGACTACCAACTACGCCAGAGACAAAGACATTTTTTGAATAATTTTAAAAACGATAATTTATGAAAGGACATATAAATTTTTTTCATTTATGAAAAGATGCATATTATTTTAGAATTTATCAAAGAATGCACACTTTTAAATATATTTCTCATTTTATTCTTTTAATAAATATGTTTTTTTTTCTTTTCTCTATTATTTCTCAGTCTCTCTTCTATTGCCTCTTTCTTATACATGTAACCAATCTTATTTTTCCCCTCCTCTCTTCTCTTTTTTCTCGCTTTTTGCATGTGTACATGCATAGCATAAACCTGATAAATAAATTATATCAGAACCACGACATTTAGAGTTTAGTTGATTTTTTAATAACATTTTAATATATTAGGAGAAGTCGAAATAATCAATAAATATCATATTTGAACTTTTTACAATCCTAGAAATCGACAGAAACTGATCGATTATTTATTTTAACTTATAAGAAGATATAAAATTATAATAATAATGAATCAACAAAAATCCTCATAAGTGGGCATGATATGAATCATCTCAAGCTCACGTCAGACCCAACCTAGAGGTTTTTTTACTGATTATTTCTTATTATATTTTAACACTTTATAGAAGTTAAAATAAATAATTGATAGTATATTTGAACTCCTTACAACACCAGAAATCTACAATAACTAAAATAGGTGCAATCGAAATTTTTTAAGTTTATCGGTGGCTTTTGAGTGGGTTTTAGTCAAAATATACTATGTACTTGAGAGTTCTAATTACACTCATTTCAGTTCCTATAGATTTCTGATGTTGCAAGTAGTTCAAATATGTTATCCATTATTTATTTTAATTTCTATAAAATATTACAATATAATAAAAAATAATCACTAAAAATCTCTATACGTTGGGCCTGATATGACCATATCAGGGTCGCCTGATAAATTTTAAAAGTAATAATCCAAGAAAACCTATGATTAAAGGTTTTAGTTTTGAAGACGACAGGCTTATGTAGGGAAATTGGGCAAAGGAACCCACAACTAATATCATTCTTCTGTTCTTCAGGATCCTTGAGTTGTGTCATAGTGCAATTCCTGAACTAGATGAGAAAACTGGTGACTTTACTTATAAAGCATAATCACCAGATGAAGCATTTCTTGTTGCCGCCAAGGAATTTTACTTCAAGTTTTGTAAGAGTACTCAATTTAGTGTATTTATTCGGGAGAAAAATTCATCTTCTGGAAATCTTATTGAGAGGTAACAATCAGCTTGTATGTTTTAATCAATAAATTTTCTTTTTTTATGAAGTTTTTGGCGACTTGATATTTTATTCTAACATAGGGAGTTCAAGATTCTCAACCTGTTGGAATTCAATAGCAAAAGGAAGAGAATATATGTAATTGTGTGTGATGCAAGTGGAAAAAATTTTCTTCTTTGAAAGGTGCTAATAAGTAGGTCTAACTTTTACACAAAGATTTTTTTGTTATGACTGAAGATGTAGTTTGTATGAATTATGTCTTTAGTAATATCTGAAATCACATCATGTAGGTGGTAAATATAAATTGAATTGTTATTAATATTTATTTTTTTAAAAAAAAATTGATCATCATCATATTTTGACTTCTGAAAGTTCTTAAAATTTAATCAGAAAGAATTGACAAAAATCCCAATGCGTCGACCTGATATGAATCATATTAGGCCCAACATAGGCCTGATATAATATCAGGCCTAACGTATGAGAATTTTTACTGATTATTTCTTATTATATTTTAACACATTTTAGAAGTAAAATAAATAATAGATAACATATTTGAATTTCTTGCAACATCAGGAATCTACATGGACTGAAATTGATGCAATCGGATTTTTCTAGGTCCATCAATGAGTTTCAACCAAAATTCGCTAATGGATCTAGAGAGCTCCGATTGCATCCATTTCAGTTCCTATAGATTTTTAATATTGCAAAGAGTTCAAATATGTCATCGATCTATTATTTATTTTAGCGTATAAAAGATATTAAAATATAATAAGGAATAATAAAAAAAAACCTCCATGTTAGCCTTATATAATTCATATCAGGCTCCAGTAGCGGATCCAGGAATTCAAGTATGAAGGGGCGATCACGATAAACAAGGGGCGGTATCCTCCATCTCCATCGGTGGAACCCCATAATACTAGGGGTTCCACCGCCGGTAAGGAGGGGCGACCGTCGATGCCATCCCCCCACTGGATCCGCCCTTGTCAGACTAAATTGCGGTTTAGCTTATTATGGTGTTAAGGGGATTAATGAAATTATGATATTAAGGGGTTATTTTAATTTAATTAATCTAATTAAATAATCTAACTGATCTAATTAATCTAATTAACCAAACTACCCTAATTAATCTAAGTATTCTAATTAATTTAATTTAATCAATCTAAATCATCTAACTAATCTAATTTAACTCATTAATGTAATTAATTTAATTATCCAAATTAAACTAACTAATATAATTAATTCAATTTATTTAATCTAATTAATTGAATTAAACTGACTAATCTAATCCATGTAATTACCTTAACTAACCTAATTAATCTAATTAATTCAATATAATTAATTTAGTTAACCAACTTAACATAACTAATCTAATTAGCCTAATCAATCTAACTATTTTAATTATCTAATTCAATTATTCTAATTAACCAAATTAAACTTAGCATTTTAAACTATCTAATTAAACGAATTAACCTAACTAATCTAATTAACTGAATTAAACTAACTAATCTAAATAATCTAATTAATTACATTTAATTAATCTAATTATTATATTAGTTGAATTAAATTAATTAGTTGGCTTAGATCGGTTAAATTGAATTAATTAGATTAGTTAAATTGAACCCTAAACCTATTCTCTATACTCTATGGGTGCGTTTGATTCAAGTCATCATATATAACCTTGGTTATGTGATTACCAGGTAATCACATAACCAAGGTTATGGGGAATAAAACATAACCAAATGTTGTTTGGTTCAACCTAGGTAATGCAATAAAAACTTATTTGTTTGAAGGTTTTAATGAATACCCTGGTTTAATATTTTACCGTATTACCCTCAATTACAAAACCAACTATACATAGTATTATTATTATTATTTATTTATTTATTTATTAATATACATAGAAATTTTTATTTTTAAAATTTATATTTTTTATTTTTTGAAATTATTTATACCCCTATACTCAAAGGTAAGGTTTGATATTGAAATTTAAAATTTTATTTAAAGGTCTCCTGTTAATTTATTATATATTTTAAAAATACAAATCTTTACTAAGTTTTCAATGCACTCCCTTAATAGATGTGCGGGATTTTTGACTTTTTTTTAGACCAACGAGATTTTGGAAAGAATATTTATTTTCCTTTTTTTAAATTTCAGATTACTCCCAATAATTTAATTTGACTCCATGAGAATAGATTTTTCATTACAGATGAACAGCGTAGCATTATTCTAAAAAAGAAGGGCTCATGAAATTGTAGACTCTGGGAATTGAGGGTTGACTTTGTCAAAATCTCGAGCAAAATCAACCAGAACCAATTCACGCTGCTTCTTCAAAAGAAGACTGAAAAAGAAAACTGAAAAAGAAAACACCAGAGGACTTGTAAAAAAGACAGAAAAGTGTTTCACAGATTAGATATATTACTAGGATTAAATGAGATTATTATTTTTTGAGATTTTCCTGATAGCTATCCACTGCATTTCAATCTCTGAAACTTGATAGTTGATACACAACTTAGAAAACTAAGAAAAGAAAAGACAGTTCAAGACAGAGATCTGTAATGCTGTAATCCAAAATAAATCTACTGAAACTTGATTGTTTATCCATCATTGAATTAGTAGTCGAAGCTTAATGGAGACAGTTGATGTTTCCTTACTGTCAAAACTGGTTTCTTTATGATGTTTGAAACAACACATAATTTAGCTTTGAACTCGATCACATGCCTCTCAGAAACCATTTGACTTCGCCTCTTTGTCCATCAACACCACCCCATCCTTCCTGGCTACGATCACGGACGTCGCCAATCCGAGGAACATTCCGTGCTTGACCACGCCGGTGATCCTCAGGAGGTCATCGCTGATGGCCTGTAGATCTCCGTGGATTCCATCCTCGAAGAACAGGTTCACGATTTAGTTCTTGTTATCCGTCACAAATGGCTCAATTTCGGATTCTTTTTCGGTAAAGGCGCTAGCTTTGGCGTTGATTGAAGCCGTACGGAGCTTGAGGTTGAAGCCGGGCGTGCCGTCGAAGAGGTTCTGTAGTCGGCGGAGAGTGAGGGCCCAGCCGAAGGGGATGACCTCCACGGGGATGGCGAGGCCGCTGCCTCAGAGGCGCGGAACGAGCTTGGAGTCGTCGACGATGACGACGAAGCGGCGGCTGGCGCCCTCCACCATCTTCTCCCAGAGGAGGGAGCCACCGCGGCCCTTCACAAGGTTGAGCGCCGGGTCGACCTCGTCCGCGCCGTCGATGGACAGGGCGACCACCGGGTGCGCGGCAAGATCGGTGAGGCCCATTCGGAAGTGGGGATGCCGACGATGTCCCGAGTCGCCGCCTGGAGGAGGTCGCCGATGCGGTCAAGGGCGTGGGCGGCGGTGGAGCCGGTGCCGAGGCCAAGGACCATGCCGGACCGCACCAGCTCCACGGCGCGGAGGGCGGCGATGCGCTTCAGGTCATCCTGGGACTGGCCGGCAGCCGCCATAGCTTCTTCCGTCAGCGAGCGAGAGGGTTGGAGGAGGAATGGCGATCCCATCGCCAGATCAGAAGATCGCTGATTATATTAGAGGGGTAGATTAAAATTTGGTAAATCTATAAGGTTATTTTTGTCTCAAAGGGTAAATAACGAAGGATAATATTGTCTTAATATTTTGGTTAACCAGGGAATCAAAGAAAACCCCAGTTTTATGGGGTTTTCTGATTCCGAGCTATATGCCCAACTTGCTGATGTGTCAGGCATGTAGCATAACTTAGGAATCATCAATTACCAAAACCAAACAAGGTTTTGGTGGATAACCTTGGTTGGATAATCAAGGTTATCAAAGATAACCCCGAACCAAACATGCCCTATATACTATATTTCATATAATGTCTACATTGGGCCTCATATCATGCTTAACATAGAGGTGTTTGTCGATTATTCCTTATTATATTTTAACACATTCGAGTAGCCAAAATAAATAATAGATAACATATTTGAACTTCTTTTAAACTCATAGATCTATAGGAATTGAAATGGATGCAATCAGAGCTCTTTCGGTCTATCAATGGATTTTAACTGAAATTCACTGATGGACCTAAAGAGTTCTGATTGCATCCATTTTAGTTCCTTTGAATTTCTAATATTACAAGGAATTCGAACATGCTATCCATTATTTATTTTGACTTACAGAAGGTGTTAAAATATAATAAAAATAATCGATAAAAATCTCCATACGTTGGGTATGATATGATTTATATCGGGGCAATGCATGGGGATTTTTGTCGATTATTCCTGATTAAATTTTAAGACTTTTCAGAAGCCAAAATATGATGATGCCTAAAAAAAAATATAGTTTTAAAAAAAAATCAAATATCAATAACAATTCAATTTGTATTTACCATCTACATCAGTGATTTTAGATATGACTAAAGACAATCCACACAAACTACATCTCTAATCATTCAACAAAAATTCTTTGTATAAAAGTTAAAAAAATTCGTCAGCACCTTTGCAAAGAAGAAAAAAATTTTCACTTGCATCACACACAATTATAGACATTCTCTTCCTTGTGCTATTGAATTCCAACAAATTGAGAATCTTGAACTCCCTATATTAGAATAAAATATTAAGTCACCAAGATCTTCATAAAAAAAGAATATGTTGATTAAAACATGTAAACTAAATTGTTACCTCTCAATAAGATCTTCAGAAGATGAATATTTCTCCCTAATTAATATACTATATTAAGTCCTCTTACAAAACTCAAATCCAAAATCCCTGGCAACAACAAGAAATGTTGCTTCATCTGTTGATTCTATTCATAAGTAAAGCCACCAATTTTCTTATCTAGTTCAGGAATTGCACTGTGACACAACTCAAGGATCCTGAAGAACAGGAGAATGATATCAATTGTGGGTTCCTTTGTCCAATTTCCATGCATAAGCCTGTCATCTTCAAAACTTAAACCTTTAATCACATGTTTTCTTGGATGACCACTTTTGAAATTTATCAGGCCCATGTTGGCTCTGATATGGTCATATCAGGGCCAACGTATAGGGATTTTTATTGATTTTTTATTATATTTTAACACCTTATAGAAGTCAAAATAAACAATGGATAATATATGTGAACGACTAGCAACATCAGAAATCTACAGAAATTGAAATGAGTGCAATTGGAATTCTCTAGGTCCATTAGTGAATTTTAACTAAAATCTACTGATGAACCTAGAGAGCTTCGATTGCGCTCATTTCAATTCTTATGGATTACTGATGTTGTAAGGAATTCAAATAAGCTATCCATTATTTATTTTGACTTCTAGAAAGTGTTAAAATATAATAAGAAAGAATCAGCAAAAAACCTCCAGGTTGGACATGATATAAATCATATCATCCCCAACGTGGGCTTGATATGATTTATATCATGCCCACTCATGAGGATTTTTATCGATTCATCATTATTGTAATTTTACACATTCTTAGAAGTCAAAATAAATAATCAATAAGTTTCTATCGATTTCTGGGTTGCAAATAGTTCAAATATGCTATTTATTGATTATTTAGACTTCTCCATATTTATTAAAATATTATCAAAAATTTAACTAAACTCTAAACGTCGTGGTTATGATATGATTTGTTTATTAGACATATGCTATGCATGCACGTGTGTAAAAAAAAAAAAAGGAAAAATAAGATTTGTTGCATGAGAGGAAATAGAAGAGAGAGTGATAAACTAAAAGGAAAAAGTCAAATCTATTAGAAGAATAAAATGAGAAATGCACTTAAAAAGATGTATTCTTGGGTAAATACTAAAGTAACATATGTCTTTTGATAAATTTATAAATCTACATGCCCTTTTTGATAAATTACCATTTAAAAAAATAATTTAAAAAAAAAATAAAAAAAAGAAAGATAAATATTGTTTAGTCACATGTTAATTATTTAATTAAACATATACTTAAAATGTCATCATCATTATCTTGTTAATTATTTAATTGAATCATTCTTCATTAGAAATATATATATATATATATATATATATATATATATAAAAAGCATATAGAATCGATTTTTAATATATTGTGTCTAGCCTATCCTTAACTCTATATTTGTTATATATAATTCATATGTTTAAATTTCATTTGAAAGAAAGGAAATCATTCTAGAAAAATTTAACTATTTTAACTTTGTATTGAAGTAAAAATATGATATGTTAATTTTAAGCGGTTTAATATAATCAATCTCACAATTAAATATAGATAAGTAAATCATGGCCTCAGGTATAGTGTAGACGATGGATATATAATAATTTTGACGTAATGATTAGGGGTCGATCCCTTAGGATGATGGCCGACATGGTCGATCCCATCACGCGCTCAACGCTTATGTACTTGAAAACTTTCCTTCATATTCATGGGACCACCTGAAAACTTTCCTTCATATCCATAGGATCATATGAGACCGATTCTAAAGGGACTGCTAAGGTAACGAATGACATAGATAAGTAAATCATAAGAGATCATTTACTCTACCATAGTGACTTTTTTATAGAGAAAATTGAACAGGCTAAAAATTGATCACAAAATTACCAACTGTATCAACTCCTAGGTAAAAAAATTACATTAATTGGAGTTGTGTTAAGTTTTTTTTTTATTCACAATATATCAAATTAAAAATCTAAAAACCTACTACTCTTCAGCTATGAAAAATAAAATCTTTTTTAAATGATAAAAATGCATAATTATCAAATGCCCCTTCGTATTCTCAATTTTGAGAGACAATAGCACCCTAAAATTCTAAACCATATTAATCATGTCAAATATAGTTAATATGACTCATTTGACACTTGATATTACATGCACGAGCAATAAATAGTTCCCTTATAATAATTTCTAATGTTATACTTCCTTCTATCTTTCGTCTAATCCAGTAATAACAATATAAAAGTAAACTTATTATTATTTATTGTAAACTTACGCAATAAGTAATCAATTTGGATATAAATATTAAAAATTAATATATATGAAACGTGATCTTACTTAATTTGAAAAACAACTTAAAATGTGCATAATGTTTTTATATTTATTAAATGTATTGCCGAAAATGCCCTGTTTACTTATTATAATTTTGAGTCAAAATGTTAAAATTTGATTAGTAAATTGATATTCCTTTTTAATTGATATTGTTAAGCTAATATGGACCCTTTCAAAATTTTTAAAAGGTAAAAAAAATGTCATATTTAACGAATTGATGTTCCTTTTTATAAAAATCATGGAATGAACCCCCATTATATATTTTATACCGACAATACTTCTATTTTTAGTTCTGCTGTAACAGCTCTAATATGTGTTTAGAGCTACGCTATAAAAAAAAAAATTCAATTAATCTCATTGGTACCCGGTGACAACGTAGATGCCGTACCACTACATTATAACCTTGGAGGCTTACTTCTATGCTATTATAGATGATGCGATTAATTATTTTCAATATTGTTGTAGTAGGTGTAATACTTAACAATCATAATGTAATATTTAAATTGATTAATTTTGAAGGTAATCGGTCCGACCCATCAAAAGTTCTCATCCGTCTTTCATGGAGTCGGGACGATCATCCCGGGTTCAACGTTACATGAACTAGTCCATCATACTTCATATATTTATTTTACAGTGTCCCGGGACATGGTTGAATTGGTTACAGCGGGATTTAACTACTATTATAGGGTAAGAGTATCCACATTAGTTTACGTATCACTATATGTCTATATCTAAAATTTAAGAGTAAATAACTTAATTTATTAAATTTAGAAAATAATTTTTCACTACATATTATATCAACAATCCTAAAATTTCTATTATCTTTAATTTTTTTTTATTATTTTCTTTCCTTTCTTTTATTTTTTTTTATTATATTTATGGAACTAGTGGAAACAGAGAGATTGAAAAAATATTATTTTAATTTTAAAATAAAAGTTTCAAATATAAATTTAAGGAAAATTTTTTATGGAACGAGTGGAAGCAGAGTTTTTTTAGTTATCCTATCCAAAAAGATGATAGGTTTGGATCTCAATAAAGCAGAAGAAAATTTTTTTCTCGGTATTGACCAACTATAATTTCTCAATTTATCTCTTTATATATAAAAAAAATGTGGAACCGTCACATCAGCGACCCCCTAGAGCCGGTCCCACGGATATGGAGGGAGGTAAATGCAGGTACACAGGTGGAAAGTGCATGGCGGAGACGTTAACCCCAGGCAGTGACACCCCGGGGATCGACTCCTGGACCTTTCGGCCACAGAACCATGCACTCCCCATCTGTGCTACACCCTGGGGACAATTTATCTCTTTATATATGTGGAACCGCCACATCAGCGACCCCATAGAGCCGGTGCCACGGATATGGAGGGAGGTAAATGCAGGTACACATGTGGAAAGTGCATGACGGAGACGTCAACTCCAGGCAATGACACCTCGGGGATCGACCCCTGGATCTTTCAGCCACAGAATCATGAGGAGTCTGTGCTACGCCCTGGGGATAATTTATCTCTTTATATATGATTGAGGGGTTGGTGGATAACATATTTTACTTTTGTTTTGTTGGACTCCTACATATGTTTTTAAGTAATTTTCATAAAATTTAAATAATTTTAATTGATAAAAAATATTTTTATATAACAGCGTTTAACATTTAAGCCGGTAACAATACTTATTTAAGTAGTTGCTAGAACAGTTTAAAAATGTTTTCGATCGATATATCAATAATGTTTACATAATTTTGATTAAATTGATATTTTTTTAAAATTATATATATATATATATATTTAATTTGAAATCTGGGAGACACGGACGAGCATGCAGATCTTCGTCCGTAATATCTGATCTTTTCATCCTTTCGTAATTTGTACGGATCATGATTAAAATTGGTTATAATTTCTCTTAGATTTATCTTCCCATTTCGATTATAATTTGAGTTGAAATATAATACTAAAAATTGCAAATAGTGGGCAAGCCGTCCTTGCTCGGTGCTATACAAGTGTCATTCACAGTCGGCTACTTCTGACCGTCTAATTGAACTAAGTTATAATTTAGATAGAAGAATAAATTCAAGAAAGATCACACTTAATTTTAATCGTATTTCAATCATGATTCAATATGTAAATTGGGAAGAGGACTAGAAAAAAAATTAGAGATTACATATCATAGGATTTACCGTCCACGGACAAGTCGCGACAGGATGCTATATATCTATCTTAATTTTGATTAAAATTAAATACTTAATTTTTTTTTAGTTCCTCTCATAATAACATTGGAATTTGAGGGATTTTTATACAAAATATTTGATAAAGTTTTTTTATACTTTTTTTAGAAAAAGCTTCATTCCTAATATTTACCTAATGCGGGATGACTTTCTAATTATTTTTCATTTCCAAATGAAATTGACACTGTTACTCTTTAAACTTTTTAAAAGGAAAAAATTATGAGGATAATAATGAAAAGGCTGCCTTAAATTAAGAGGGTGCTTTTGTAATAAGTCCAGAGATATTTTGCCTTTCTATCTCATCGTCATACTCGAAGAGATAACGTGATTGTCAAAATCAAATATCCCATCAATAATAATGCCATTTTTATGCACCTGCCCCCTACGTTTTTCTCAAATACTCTCCGACTACAGTTTCCGCTTGAGAAAATCGTACTCAGAGGAAGCAACGAGTAAATACAATAACATTGAAATTTAAAAAGTAAAAGATAAACGTCAAATTACGAAAAGGACCTAAAAGAAAAAATGACTGCGATACTTAAATTCCGTTCGTTCCCTGTCCTTCCCTAGCGATTGGACCCAATTGCTCGCACAGGCGATCGGCCATTCTCTCTTCTTCCGCAGGAGGCCGGCGATCCCGTCCTGATCGTGATCGGTTGAGGACTTGAGGTAATGAGGAAGAATTCATTGATTAGGGTTCCACATGATCTGTTTGCCACCAACAACTGCGGATTTGTCGTGTTGTATGATCCGGATGTTCTTAGATTTATCTCGTCCGTATCTGGGTTATCCGTAGATTGGAGTTGCTTTGCTCCTTTTTCTTATCTTCTTCCTGTCCCTCGCTCGCCCTGCGTCTGTTTTTGCTCCTATTTTTGATGCTTAGGAGTTGATCTGGTTCTTTTTATCAGAAATAGGCGATGGGTGTCTCGATCGAAATGGCTCGTTTGGTAGTCCAGTGGAAAGGTTCGAGTTTGGTAAAGAATCGGTTTCTCGGCGTCTTTTCTTCCGTTCATGTGATCATCTCAACCTAATTCCCTCTTTTACCTTAGTTTGTTTTGCATTCGCGCTGGAAGTTATATTTTTAGCACCTGTTCTTGTTCCAAGGAGACTATCATGTTGTTTCCACCTTCCAGTTGTTATTGGGTTCATCTACCTTCAAACATGTGTAATATTGCTTCAATATAAGGAAGTTTCTGTTTAAGCGGACCATGCTTCATTGTTGTTCCTGCAGTACTAGATGAACCAGATGTGTGCTGCAACTTAATAAGCAGTTAAGCTCAATGAATTGTTAATACATTCGTCTTGCATTTTTCCCCTTGGTTTTCTACGTTGACATGCTGTGTTGGTAAGTTGCAAGATACTTTTTTATGACGATCATACAGTGGAACAAATTTTCATTTATTTCTCAATTATTTTTTCTTAGCCCAGATCGCAGTACTAGAATCATAAAATTGCCAAATGATGTTATTTTTTTTTTTCCAATTCTTGTATCCTTAAAGCGTACATCCAATACTTTTCTAGAATCCACGTTCTGTAGTTTTGTATGCTTTACATATTGTTCAAACTTACAGTTCAATCATCTACAGTCTTATAACTGGTGTTTTTAGTTATCCATATATGTGAATTCAAATATTGGCTTGTTTGCTTTGCAGCTTCAGCATACACGTAGAAGTTCTTCTATCTGTTTCCCAAGAAATAGCTATTTCACCTATAATCACCATAATTACAATTCGAACGTTAAGAACGAGGTAGCACTGTTAATCTAGCTGCTATGCATATCTTAGTCCTCTATTATCATGGTTAACCTCTTACATAAATTTTGTGCTCCAGGGTTTCTATTGGAGGAGAAGCCTCTTACCTTCATTTTCACCTGTAAGTTTCATAATTGTGGGATTTCACCTGACTTAGTTTTTTTGTTTGTTGTGTAATACATGAAACTTTCACATATTATCATAAGGGTCTAATCTCATGCATGAATCTCTTCAGGAAGGTTGTACGAGGGGTTAGATTGTTCTGATACAACTGTATTACCATAATATTTTGTTTGTTAGATTATTTTAGAAATATTTTTTTTTATATTCTTTTTAAGAATCAATGTTTTTAAGAATCAATTCTCTCTTTAGTATACACTACCCTTTTTTTTTATTTACTTCTCCAAGCTTGTTTATGGAGTTCATGCCACTAAGGCCAGTTCTCAAACTACTGACAACAGAATAGATTACTGATCATGGATTCTATTGCTAAAAGCTTCTCGGTTTAAGTCAATTTACTTTTTTTATCTGCTTATATAGTATTTACCTGTTATGTCAACCCAATATGGCAAATCAATGTTTATATAATTTTATCAAACTCTCTTCTATTGCATGAAGCTTTCTCGCAGCTTTATTATGCAAAGCCGATATATTAATAAAAGAAGGCTACTCTGCTAAAGTATGCCCTGGGTTTGCTACTTGCTAAATTTATTAAGTTGAAGGACATAAACTTGACGAGTAAAGTCGATATCTTCTAAGGTTGAATTGATTTTTTGCAAGCTCTGGAATTTCCACGTTCATGAATGGGAAAGCTTTTGCATAAATAACTCCAAGCTTCCACTTTGTGAATATGATGCCTATGCCACTAACATATGCCATATCCTCTATCTCATATTTGTTTAAGTTGAAATAGTCAATGTTAATGACTGTCATTAACACATCATTTCCATTCAATTATTTCATGCATTAGAACTTATTATTTAATCAGGTGCTTAAATTGATTGTCAATTACCATAACTTGCTTAGTTGCTTGCTACCTTTCTTTCAAATTGGTCCATCAAATACTATAATACTATTATCATGTTCATTTATATACAACTGCAAGCTGGTGTACATTTAAAAAATCTATATTTGTTTTTAACTCTGTAATATAATTTCAGAAATTAAGTGGAAAAAGGCTAGCTTCTTTAGTTGAAACTGAACCTCTACCTGCACACTCAGAGGAGTTGAAAATGGACGCACCAAAAGAGATATTTCTGAAGGACTACAAGATGCCAGATTATTTGTTTGACACGGTATATAGCTTTGCTACTGCTGCCAGTTATTTATTTTGATATGAACTTTGCAACCTTTGCGAGCACGTTCATCAGTATCTTCCTACTTGTATAAATTTATTTTATTTATAAATTTATTGATAATCATCTGATTGTTTTTGAAGTTTTGTTTTTAGGACACACACATATTCTTTTTCCTTTTTTGGCTTTGTTAATGGATTGTGGTTGCATTCACTTTACCTTTAAATATCACCTTAATGATATTACTTTTCTTATGGATGGATATGTGGCAGTGTTAGTACTTTGGCATTTATCAAAAAGCGGTTGCTATTAAATTTTGAAAGTTTGTTTTGAAAGACATAAAC
This sequence comes from Zingiber officinale, assembly GCF_018446385.1. Lineage (NCBI taxonomy): Eukaryota > Viridiplantae > Streptophyta > Magnoliopsida > Zingiberales > Zingiberaceae > Zingiber > Zingiber officinale. The sequence continues at coordinate 144,501,881 of NC_055989.1, forward strand.
CACCAATAATTTGATCTTTCTAACCATGCTTTTATGACTCAATTCCTAATCTATGTTACAGCTACATGTCTCCTACTTTTGATGGATCAAAGTTGTTATTGGTAATGGCTGTAATGATTTCCTAAAAAATTGAACCATCAAAATCAAGTAAATATATATCTTTTTTTTTAGGCTGAATGTTACATAAACTAAGTTTGTATGTGAAAATATCAGAGCAAACTAATGTTGATGCATCTTTTTTCTTAGCTCTGTTACTATAAATATCTTTACTAATTCTTTATGTAATTGACAACTAATTGAATTATCATCATCTGTGAGCTGTGTAAGCCTCAACCATTTTGATCCAGTATATGAATCCTATCTTACCATTAAACTCTCTCTAAGGTTATATCATTAGTAATATCCAAATCAATTAGATATTTTTTTGTTATATTATTTTGAGGTTTCCTTGATCTCTCTACCCTTTTACATCTTTAATTCTAATCTACTTAGCTCATCTAATTATAGAATCCATTAGTCTTGTTTGAAAAGGTCCATACCATCTCAACTAATTTATTGTATGTTCTATTGAAGCTACATTTAGTTGCTCCTCGATGGAACTATTTTTTTTAATCTTACCTTTCATAATAATTTCGCATGCCTAGACATCATCTCATCATTTTCATTATTGTTATATTATTATTTTGTACATATTGTTAATCAATTAGCCAACACTTATCTATAAAGTTACCACTACCTTAGAAAACTTTTGTTTTAGCCTATGGAAAATAGGCTTTTGCGGAAAGCAACAAGGAATCTATAGGGAAAAGAATCGCAACCTAGCCTCCATCATCAGCCTCACAACCTTGATTGACCTCCATTCAAGCCCACCATGCCTTTGTCACCAGTCTCACAACCTTGATATACCTTGTCAAGCCCCAATTGACCTTTGTTCAACCTCGTTGTGACCTCTATTGTCAATCTCACAACCTTAATCAACTGCTGTGACCGATCTTCTACTCTGAGTGCTCATTGTTTGGTGCCAAGCTTGTTGGACCACTTCCCTCGTGTGCCTTGGTGAACCGCCATCCCATGCCTTACCGTGCTTTGCCATACACCTTGCCACTCCTTGCCATGTGTCTTGTCTCTCCCTACCACATACCTTGCCACTCCTTGCCATAGCCTTGTCGAGTCACTCGCCTCACCTTCCCAAACAACTTGCCTTGCCTTGCCTTGCTGAACTACTTGCCCACCACACACTCTGTGGAAGGTCAAATAGGTCTTTGAAACCTCTTTTTTTCCCTGAACTTTGTTGACAGAATTGTTGGTTTTCTCCCTGATTTCAGATGCAAGCTTTAAATGCTAAAATGCTGTCTATGGAGTAGCCCTAGAGCCCCTTTCACAATGGCAAACTTTGAGTGTAAATAACAGAAGGTGCTTTCCTGTGAGCCTCGCTTAAGCGGCTTTCTTTCGCGGGGGTAAATGGAGCCTAAGAGGCACACTACAATCACATAAGATTCTATAAGTCTCTCTTAATTTCAATTGCCCTCTTCTACCCCCTATCCAGTTGAATAAGCTTTACTTTTCTCTTACAGTTTTGTTTCCTTTAAAAGTTTAAGAAATTTTTTTGATCAAATTTGTGGTAAAATGTCCCTAGTATAAAGGTAATTTGGAAATGTGAAGACATGGAATTTACTTTCTTACTGACACTAAGGGCAAACTATAACTTGCCAAGATCATGTTTTTTTTTTGAACTTCTGGTTTAGTATTTTGATTTGAATACTGACCATGTTGTGTTTGATAGTTTGGAGAATTACTTTTTTTTTTCCTCCCTTCATCAACTAATAAATCTTCACCACAGTTCCAACATCTTCTCTTGCAATTCTTCTAATTCTTATCTTGCCTGCTATGCAACTCTATGCTATCTCTTTGAGCAAGTACATCTTGGTGTGTCAGGCATCAAGCAATGGAAAATCTAGGAATGTCCAATGTACTTGTCGTTGCATCTGCAAGTTGAAAAGCTATTTTTTAAATGAACTTTATTGATCAGGGTCGAAAGGGAGTTTTCCCCTCAAAATATGGCTTCCGTTGATCTTTTTCTAAATGAGATTCTGAGAAATTTATATATGGCAGCTGGTATTGCTTGACATTAGAACTGTTGCCTTTTGGTGGGATCACAATCTGTTGTCTGTCAAATTTGTTATTGTGCTTATCAAAATATTTTTATATGGAAACTAATTCTTAGTTGTTTCTCCTAAAGTTTGGTTTTTTAGCTTATAGTTTTGTTTCACTTCTTTATTTTTTTACTATCTGCAATTATTTCAATTAACAATTACAATTAAGTTAACTTTAATAGTTTGTTGAACTTTTTTCAGGTTGACTTGAAATTTGTATTGGGAGAGGAAAAGACTATAGTCTTCTCTAAAATTGCTGTTTACCCCAGGGTTGCTGGTAATTGCCTTTTATATAATTATTGTAGAGCATCTACATTCAACTATAATATTGTGATTCTTCATGCAACTTTCACTACTGATATCTTTTCCAAATAATTCTTGAGTTCATTGATCTATTTTCTGTTTATTTGTTTACTTAAAATCTTCTTCTGTAATTGCTACTAGGTATTTCGTCTCCTTTGGTTCTTCATGGAAGTGATCTTAAGCTATTGTCAATTAAAATTAACGGAAAGGAATTACAGGTGATTTACCATGACCATTGTCTAAACTCATCTTTTTCTTTAGTATATTTTAGCTAGTAATTCTTATTTTTCATTTATGTTATTTTTATCAATGCTTGTCTAATAATTTAGCAATTTAGATTATCAGTACAATTAACTTTATTCTAAAAATTCTAGTCATGATTCTGCTTGTAAACTGTGGCAAACATTTTTCATCTTCAAAACATGACCTCTCAAATATTCTTAAATCAAATTAGATTTTCACAAAGAAGCCAACATACAATTGCTTAGCAATGAGCCAATGACATGTGAACTAGTCTCAACATAATGGATTGAGTCGGTCCACAGCACAATTTGCTTAAAATGTAGATGCAGTTTGTATATTCTTACTATAATTGCTAGAAAGACGAGGCTCTAAACACTCAGGGACATGCAATGTAAAGGATTATAGCTTCTGTATATATTATAGCTCATGTGCGATGTGTAAAAGGTAACAATTACTTTCTTGGAGGGTTTGATGTTGGGTTTGTTGGGAAGTAAATGTGACCATGTTTTTATGAATCCTCTCCTATTTCACTTTACTTATTAGAACTAGTTGACTTAGCATACTTGAGTTACAAATTCGTTTGTGTTGTTCCTCGTAACAAAAAACAATTCGTTAGTTCTTTCAAAAATTCACTTAAGTATTGTATACTTGGAACACTAGAATAGCATACTTTACTTATTGGAATTTTCTCCTAGTTTACTTTACTCATTGGAACTCTTTAGTAGCTTAGAATGCTTGAATTAATGATTTTGTTTGTTATTTATCCTAACAGCTTAATCAACTTCAGTTGAAGACTATTTTCTAGCTTATTAAACATTTATCTGATGCTTTTGTATGGTCTTCTTTTCAAATTGAAGTTTACTTTGCTTACAAATGCAAGCAAACATTTCTGCAGCTTTGTTGTGTATCCAATGTTACAAATACAACTAATGCGGCATTTTGTTTTGACTTATTTATTTTCCATATCATTTCAGCAACAAGATTTTCACTTGGATCATCGTCATTTGACCCTGCTATCACCGCCTGTTAGTGCATTTACACTTGAAATTGAGACAGAGATGTATCCACAAAAGAATACATCATTAGAGGTATTGTATTGCTGTGGTTGCTAGTGGTGTAGCTTCATGCTTTACTGATTGTTTCCTTTTACAGGGTCTGTACAAGTCCTCTGGAAATTTTTGCACACAGTGTGAAGCTGAAGGTTTTCGGAAAATAACCTTTTATCAGGTTTTTCATAATCACTCTAATATGCTTCAATTTTCTCTTCAGTTGTACATGGACTCTGAATGTGTTCATTCAGATGCTACTTCTGTAAGAAGCTTTTTTGGCGAGACAGAAGTTTCCCAATGTATGTAAATGTTATTGCCAGGATCGCCCTGATGTGATGGCAAGATATACTTGTAGAATTGAAGCTGATAAGTCTCTTTATCCAGTGCTTTTATCTAATGGAAATCTGATAGAGCAAGGTGATCTGGAGGTATAATTTTCTTTTGCAGGTATTACAAGTCTTTGTTAGTTATGCTGGTGGCAACAAATGTTAAACCTTTGTTTGAACATGCTCTACTCAGGATGGGAAGCATTATGCTTTATGGGAAGATCCTTTTAAAAAACCATGCTACTTGTTTGCATTAGTTGCTGGACCACTAGAAAGCAGAGTTGATAAATTTATCACTCGCTCTGGACGTGAGGTTACCTTGAAGATTTGGACACCCTCAGATGATGTACCCAAAACTGCCCATGCGATGTATTCTCTTAAAGCAGCTATGAAATGGGATGAAGAAGTGAGATTTGGTCTATAATTGATGTTCATGATATTGTTCTTGTTGAATTGTGGACTGATCTTTATTCTTCCTGTAATACAGGTTTTTGGTCTTGAATATGATCTTGATTTGTTCAACATTGTGGCTGTTCCTGATTTTAACATGTAAGCTATCCAATTAGTTGTATGGTCTATAAAACTTGTGATCTACATATTAATTATGGAATAAATATGATGGGCTGTTCTCTTTCAATGTGTTACCTGTGTGGTTTTGTACAGGTAGCTGTATGTTTTGTAATGTTTGTGATCTTTGGTTTTCTCCTTTGACCACTGCTGATGTGCAAGTTCTGTATGATTATTGAGTATGAAGTTTCCTCTAAAAATTTGCATGAACCATCTAAGGCCATTAAGTTATTGTTGTCCATTTTGGTAACTTTGAGGCTTCTTCTCTGAGTAAAGAAAGTTCACAATGAAGTTTTAACAATTCGTTTGTATAATTAATCACTGCCATAAATTGTTCTCATTACGTTCTTCACCTGAAAAGCCTATTCTATCTCAAAGCATATACTTTGTGCAATTGAAGTCAATGACAATGTTTTACTTGGCTTCTGAACAAATATCTTTTTGCCAGATTTGCCTGTTTCATGGTTTTATGCATTTTGATTTCTTTTGTTTCATAAAAGCTTCTGCATCTTTCTTTTGTATGAATGATAATGAACTATTTGGTTAGTTATAATAAGAAAAACAGTGAGGGGAGAACCTCCTTGAATTTATTTCAGAGGAAATTCACTATACCTAGTTAGTATTGTAGTACAGATAGCAATTCTCCCCTCCTTGAATTTATTTCAGAGGAAATTCACTATACCTAGTTAGTATTGTAGTACAGATAGCAATTTTCCTCATGAACTCCCCTTAGTTGACCCTTCCTGAACCTTATTGTAACTGTTGTAATTTAAAAAGATTAGTCATTTTTATTGTGAACACTCAACACACATTCATTTCTGATTTTTCTCAGAATAGAAATTTCTAAAAAGAACTACTTTATTGTTATGGGCATTGAGACACTTACATTTGGTTATTTTGTAGGGGAGCCATGGAGAACAAGAGTCTGAATGTGAGAATTTCAGAATTATGCAACTTACAAAATGGATAGTTTCTTTCAAGAATGTTTAGAAAAAATTTAAATTGTAAATTGCAGATATTTAATTCTAAGCTTGTGTTGGCATTGCCTGAAAGTGCTACTGATGGAGATTATGCTGCAATTTTGGGAGTAATTGGTCATGAGGTACAAATTTCTTGTTTTTCATGTACTAAGGTTACCTTCATCTTTAGATACTGATATGGTTGTTGACCTGCTTAACTTGCAGTATTTCCATAACTGGACAGGCAACAGGTATCTTCAAATCTTCAATATCTTTGATCTCTTAGTTATACCTCATTATTCTTGTTTCTGCATCACATCTTTTAAATTAAACAACGGTTTTAATTGGGATTTGAAGCCTTAACTGTGAAGCCACATTCTCCATGCCATATTGAGATTTTTCAGTGAGCTATTCTTGCTCCCCCAGAAACCCTGGTTATGCATAGCAAACTACATTGACTGTTTAAAACCACCTGAAGTGGGAAATGCTCTAAGATTTAAGAGAAAAACCAGCTTCATGCCTGATTTTATCATCTAAAACGAACCTATTTTGCATGATTGCCTCCTTATATTTGTGTTGTGAGGCTCAACTGCATGCAAATATAATTTAAAACTATTGATTTTTATGCTCAGTTTTTTTTCCGTGGTTCTCTTAGAGATTTACATGCATTGTCTTTAAAATTGGTCTTAGGTATCAGATTCTAGCATAATTTCCAATGACTAAATATATGTGGACTAAACCTATAATCATATAAGTATTTAACTCTATTAGTGTTGTTTCAATTTTCAAGGATGGCTTTCTCCAAATTTGGTGTTTGTGTGAATATGTTTCTCATGCTGATATTCAGAACTTGGACCATTAAAAATTTTAACAGCATTAGTGGTGCTTGTTTCTGTGATTTTTTAGTTTCAATATGGTTGAGCTTTGCTGAATAATTGCAGAGTCACCTGCCGAGACTGGTTCCAACTAAGTCTAAAAGAAGGTCTTACTGTATTTAGAGATCAGGTGATGCCTTTTTTTGTTGATGCAGTATTTTTAATATGTTTGGTTGTGACTAAATAAGATGGATTATGATTTTTTTACTTTATTGGTTTTCACAGGAATTCTCATCTGACTTAGGCAGTCGCACAGTTAAGCGGATAGCTGATGTTTCCAGATTGCGAAATTACCAATTCCCACAGGTTGGTATTCTGCTTTTCTGTTCCAATCACATCAGTTCTTAGATAATGTAACTATGGGTTCAGTGACACCAATGTAATCCATTTATACTCTTTTTTACCTTTTCGTACGCCCATTATTTCATTAATATGGGATATTAGCAAGGATTCCTTGCAAATAGTGTTTGTTGTGGTTCCATTAACCTCTTTTTATTAAACCTTCCAGTTAAAGCTGGTGACATCATAAGCAAAAAGTACTACTACTTGACGCTTCTGCTTTCTAATCTGAGCACTTGATGGGTCTATTTACAATGCCTATTTATTACCTTCTAAGTTCTTCATTTGACTGAACTATTAATGATCTCAGGATGCTGGCCCCATGGCACACCCTGTCCGCCCACACTCATACATTAAGGTCAGATCTTCAAGAACTTAGATATAAGTTTTCACCAACTTTAAATGAAAAATTGATTCATCGTGATTCATTGGCAGATGGATAACTTCTATACTGGTAAGTCTTGTGGTTTCTTTTTTCCATTTTTTTTTTTGACAAGATTTTGAAACTCTGTACCTGCTAATTTCCTCAAAGGCCTAAAGTTTTTTCTGACATGATTTACTTATGAATCTTACTGTACATCATCTTCTGCGGTTTGCACAAATCCAATCTTCAGTGACGGTAATTTTTATCAATAGAATGTCAATTGTATAATCACCTTTCTAATTTATTTCATACTAAATATTGTCCCATTTTTTTCTTGTGGTTACAGGTGTATGAAAAGGTTTGTCTTTCTGACTTTTGGTCATATTATGTTTTTTCCATCACCAAAGATTATGGCGAAGTGCTAAATATTTTAATCATCATAATAGGGTGCTGAAGTTGTTAGAATGTATAAAACCTTGCTTGGTAGTTCTGGGTTTAGAAAGGTATGGTGATGGCTACCTTTTCTTTGTTTTTTCTTGGTTCATGTATAGTTCAAAATTTTCTCATTAATGTATTGTTTCAATTCAAAATGTTGCATATGATCAATTTTAACTAATATCTAGTATTTCATATTGAAGGGGAGCCTTGGCGCAATGGTAAAGTTGTTGCCATGTGACCAAAAGGTCACGGGTTCGAATCCTGGAAATAGCCTCTTGCAAAAAGCAGGATAAGGCTGCGTACAATGAATCCTTCCTCGGGACCCCGCATGGCGGGAGCTTCGTGCACTGGTTGCCTTTTTTTTTATCTAGTATCACAGAAGAAGAACTCATCAGTGGAGCCCTGCTTTGTTATCCTCTTAACAGTATAATTTTTTTTCTTGCCAACCATGGGTGGACTTGTGAAAAAAGCTTGCCTCTCTGGAGGCTATCTTAACTGTTTGCTTCTTAAAGATTGAATCTTCCTAGTAGCTTAATTTTGTTATATAATTGGTCTTCTATTATTTTTTAACCAAATCTTGAATTTCTCATATACGACAGACTCATTTCTTTTCCTTTAATGCATTCTTAGATTCTCACTGTCTTATTTTCTCTCACCCCTATCTGTTGACTCTCGAGGTTGATTAGTCAGGGTATTGAGACTGTTCTTGGGCTTTGTAGGGTATGGATCTATATTTCAAGAGACACGATGGACAAGCAGTGACTTGTGAAGATTTTTTTTCTGCTATGCGTGATGCAAACAATGCAGATTTCTCTAATTTCTTACTATGGTATGTTCAGGGTCTTCTGTCCCATCTTAGCACTGTTTTTGCATCAATTCCTTGATATTTTTATACTGTGTGCCAGGTACTCTCAAGCTGGAACACCTAATGTCAAGGTTGCTTCTTTGTATAATCCTGATGCTCAGACATACTCTTTGAAGTTCAGGTAAAATACATTACTGCTGAATGGTTAGCATCTTCAATTTCACATTATTCTGGGTAAACACACATTTTTGTTGATTTTATTGAATTGCAAAATGTTCTATCAATCATCTTCATTGTGGTTCCTTTTCATCTCGAGATTTCTCGTTCTTAGCAGTATTCTTCGAATCTTTTGTAATAAAACTATGCAGCTTGAAATAAGTGATACTTGCTTTTCACATGGGCGTGCCTTGTTATGTCAAAATTATTGCTTTATGCAAATATATTTTCCTTTGTGTAGTTCCTCCACACTTACCTATCAGGTTTTAGGGCTGGTGCTAATATGAATTAATTTATCCTACCAGTCAAGAAGTGCCTCCTACTCCTGGTCAACCCGTGAAAGAACCTATGTTTATACCTGTGTCTGTTGGACTACTTGACTCAAGTGGAAAAGACATGCCCCTCACTTCTATTCATCATGATGGAATGCTGCATACAGTTTCAACTCCTGGCCAATCAGTATTTACAACTGTGCTTCGAGTCACAAAGGTTAGCTACGATGATCTGTTTCCATTTTCTGTGGCCTTTATTTTGGTTGTTGAATGCAGCCCCTGGTTGACTATTGTGGGACTCAAATTATTACTTTGATAGATGGCTTACTAAATAACATGTAAAACTGGTCCATCAAACATTGGTTATCTTGTTTTTTTCTTTCACACAACAGAAATAAAATGCCAGCTCTTTATTTTTTTTACTATATTAAATAGGAGTTAAAAGAAATCCCTGAATTTCCATCAATGTTGTTGACTTATTTTTCATGGTTTAGTAGCATATGCTATTGTTTGGTTTCTTTATGTGGTACTCTTTTTTACAAATACCTTATAGTTAGTAACCAGATAGAATGTGAATTGCCAGCCATGGAAAATCTATTCGATATCATCATTCTTCTAGGCAGTACGATCTGTAGCGCTCCTTACTATTTCTAAGTCTTTTTAGGCATAATATGGACTAGGCTTGATCTATGCCAATGGATATGACATATTGTCAAGATAAATGGCAAGATGTATTGGGATGTTTAAAGAAAAGATCTTCCAATTGTTACTTTTTAAAGCTATTAATTATGGGAACAAACAAATCAACCTAGTCTCTTTCTTGACGAGTTGTTGCCGCCTGATGGCTGATAAAAGCTTCAGATTCTAATTCTTAATTCTGACGAAAGGGGAGTTCGCTCAGATAGTGAATAACCACTCAGGCGAGTTCAACAGGGTTTGTAGTGAGTTCTGTGAGGTATTAAACTTATCAAATGGATAGTGTGCAATTGTAATTGTTCTTCAGCTCATGTGGTCTGAAACTCTGAGTTATGCCCATTAACCAACTGAAGTCTGGAGAAGTACTAGAATTCTATTACGAGGATAAATAGTTTCATTCATCTATGATTCTGGTCATTGGTGTGCATAAAATCAGTAGTTCTTTTCAGAAAATTGAAACTTTTGACAAGATCATCTACTGCTCTCACATGCATGCATGTCCTCCTTTTACCCATTAGTTCTTTGGCTACTCGATAGCTGCTACACCATTGTTCCTTACAACGTTATTGTAGCCCCCCACGGGTGTAGCCAAGTTGGTAGTCGGGTGAGGAGTTGTCACAATAGGTCTCGGGTTCGAATTGCAGGGTTTTCCCCATGCTAGGCCCCCTCATCTAGGAGGACGTTCGGCTGGTCGAATGGCCCCCCTGATTTACTCCCTTCCAATGTGCTTGGGCAGTCTTGGAGGGGCCCTGGGGTGAGGGTTGTCACCTTTTTGCCACAATGAGCAGCATCTTGTTTGAATTATTCCGTTATACTGGGAGATAGTTTCTTCTTTCAAGTGAAGGAAATTACAAGTTGAAGAAGCCTTCATAGTGAAAAACAGAAAAGAGATTCGATCATTTTATGCAAAAAATCAAAGAAACACAAGTTGAGCAAATATCAAGGCATTGTCCCAATTTAATCAAGCAGGAGAAGTCATACCCTGGTCGATCTTTGTAGAGATGTAAATGAAGAAGTAAGATATCCATCTGTTAGAAATTCCCATTTCAGTTGCTCTACCAACCAATCCAGGCAGGATGCATTTTCTTTCTGGTACTCTCTCTCTCTCTATTAGTACTTAGTAGTTAGTCTCTCTCTTTATCTCTTTCTGTTTTAGTTAATTACTTTTTAGTAGAGGATTTGGGAGTATTTCAAAGGTCAACCCACAAATGGTGAACGCTAACCCTTCTTTGTTGTACCTTTTTTGATTTGTCTGATGTATCATGTTTTTGACCTTCACTTTTCTTTTGAGATTTGAACACATTTTCAAGGATTGAATTGGTAGTGGTTTCTTTTTGGTGTGATTAATTTAGAAGCAATAATTCTGATTTGCAGAAGGAAGAAGAATTTGTGTTTGTCAATATACCTGAACGACCAATCCCTTCACTATTACGATGCTATAGTGCACCGGTTCGTCTTGATTCTGATCTCACGGATAGTGACCTATTCTTTTTGCTAGCACATGATTCAGATGAATTTAACAGGTCAGTATTTGTGAATCTTACCATGTGTATTTGGATAAGCATTTTGGATCCATTTAAAAATTTAATCTGTTGCCAGATGGGAGGCTGGTCAAGTCTTGGCGCGTAAATTGATGTTAAGTCTTGTATCTGACTTCCAGCAGAACAAGTCATTGAATTTGAACCCTAATTTTATCGAAGGGATTAGAAGCATCCTTTGCAACTCAAGCTTAGACAAAGTATCTACAACTTCAGTGAGATTTAACTTATATCGCTTACAAAATCTTGTAGACTAACCTGTTTTGTACATAGGAATTTATTGCGAAAGCAATCACCTTGCCTGGTGAAGGGGAGATAATGGACATGATGGCAATTGCAGATCCAGATGCTGTTCATGCTGTCCGGACCTTCATTAAGAAGCAGATTGCTCTTAGTCTGAAGGAAGATCTCTTAGCCACTGTAAGTTTTGCAATCCATATCGTGCATTTTATTGTTGATATTATTGACACTCATGACCAGTTCACATTCTAGTTTATTGGTTTTAGATGTACACTCCATGCATATTACAAGTGCGTTAATTTCTGTAGTTCATTGATCAATGTAATAACTTGAAATTGTGCTTGTTTGTGTTGTTCTTGAACTATCGAGTCCATATATACTTCTTGTAATAAGTGCCAATGCTCCCAATCTGAATGATTTTAGACACTAAGTTTAATGCAGCTAACCCACAATCGTTTTACTGGTATCCAAATTGATATTACAGTGTATGCAGTCTATATATGCTTCTACTTTTAGCAGTAGGCAACCGTGCCTAACTTTAAATGTACTTGATTCTTTATTTTTCTAAGTTGCACCTTTAACATCTTAAAAAAGTATTTATCGATCCGCTTGCATTTGATGATCTAGCTGAACTTGTCTATCAGCTTGCTTTTTGTATTTCTGTGATCAATCCTTTTTTGAACTCTTCCAAAACAAAGAACAGAAATGCTCAATCCTTTGATGAACTGGTGAAAATCAAATATGGTTAGTGATGGAAATTCTGGAATTCTAATCCTTCATATTTGGAAATATATTCCCTCTACAACGGTTAGCCTATAGACATTTACTACAATTGTTTATCAAGTTAACAACTCTTAAATTGGCTGGGTACCAGAAGTTCCTTCTTATTGAAAAGTCAGCTTCTGCAGTTGATCCTGAAATAAGATTTGTATTTTAATCTTAGAGAGGACTATATACTACCTTGAATGTTTGATATCTAGCTAATCTAGATCCACGAGAATGATCTCCTGAATAATTTTTCTTCTTTTACAGATTAATAGTAACAGAAGCTTGGAGGCTTATGTTTTTGACCATGATAATATGGCCCGACGTGCTTTAAAGAATACAGCTCTTGGTAGGTTTAAGTGTTGTTGACATTCAGAATCTTATTATCAAATGCTTTGTGACTGTTGGCTTATTGATTTTCAATCATATGCAGCTTATCTTGCATCATTGGATGACCCGGAGCTCACCAATCTTGCATTGCACGAGTACAAGTCTGCTACTAATATGACTGACCAGTTTGCTGCTTTGGCTGCATTAGCCCAAAATCCAGGTCAAGTTCGTGATGAAGTTCTCTCTGATTTCTACGGAAAATGGCAGCATGACTTTTTGGTGAGAACCTCAGTAGAATGGAATCCATTGCTGGGAATGAAGTTATTTTGTCATGGGATAATCATTGTTGTGACATCCACTATTTGTCTTTCTTTACTCAGGTTGTAAATAAATGGTTTGCCCTTCAAGCCATGTCAGACATTCCTGGGAATGTGGCAAATGTCCAGAAGTTGTTGAGCCACCCGGCATTCGACCTACGAAATCCTAACAAGGTAAGTGTAGCCAAAATTGTTGTGCTTTAAGTCTGCAGCATATTGTAGCATGCTCGTGTTAAGTTTGGACATCCCTTTATTGTGCTTTCAGGTTTACTCATTAATTGGAGGTTTCTGTGGCTCACCTGTGAATTTTCATGCAAAAGATGGTTCAGGCTACAAATTCTTGGGTGAATTAGTGGTGCAGTTGGACATACTAAACCCTCAGGTCAGCAAGAATAGCAAGAGTCGTTTAGCTAGTATTTATTTATTTAATAATTTTCATCAATATTGTGGACTTACATTTTTTCAATTTTGGTCCATCCTGTTCATGTGATTATCCTAGGTGGCATCGCGAATGGTATCTGCCTTCTCTAGGTGGAGGCGCTACGATGAGCATAGGCAAGCCCTTGCCAAGGTAATATCATCCGCACCTTGTTACATTTATGTTTGTCAACATCTTTTTTAGCTCAAACAAAATAAAAGACTGCAGTTAAAATACTATCAACCGGAAGAAGGCCAAGGCTAGTCAGAGTACCTTTGTGTTCATATTCAACTTGTTTAAATAAGCATGGTGCTCAACTTAGAGAACCGAGGCTGGTTTTACTTAGGTGGAGGGAAAGAAGGGGGAGAGACAAATTGAAGCCAAAAATGTACGAGTTATTCAACGACTCAATGTGCATTTTATTTGTGCTTTTCCCTCTCCCTCCCCCCTTCCCCTCCTGATTTTTCATGCAAGTAGAACCAGCCTAAGTACTTGAAGGGGAATTGAAGGTAAGGGAGGCGGTGGGAGCAGAAGGTAAAGAATAGATGGTCCACTTGTTTGTTTACTCGGAAAAGAGGAACGATGGATGGAAAGGAGGGAAAACAAGTTTCCTGTAGTACTTTTTTTTTTCACAAATCAACTTCCCTCCATGTCAGCCAAAGATCCATTTAAAGGAAAGGGCGGGAAGAGGATCCGCTCACCTCATCCCTCTCTCGTTTCACTCCCATCCCCTGATCAATTTTTCCCTCATCTCTCCAAGTAAACACACCCTTAGGCAAATGCATGATGTAGGTTCTTTTTCATCCATTGTAAAGAAGCTGTTTCTAGTTGAGTTTAGGTACTTTATTTTCTTTCCCTTGCACAGTGTTAAAATTGGATGATATCTATTTGTTTTCCTTTTCCCGGAATGGGTATTTTGCAGCTTTAAGGTTGCATTAGGGTTCCATATCCGATATACATATCGGAATGTGCGAGATTCTCATATATTCCTCCTAGTTTTTTTTTTTTTCCATTCGTCATTCAAATCGCCATTGCCCATGATTACCGCTGTATGGGCAGAGTGATGACTTACAGGATTTGTCTAGATGAGCTTCATCTCAAATTTGCATAACCGCCCTGACTTTCATCTGGATCTCTATTGTTGCTTAGTTGAACCTGTGAAGCATTTTCTGTCATCATCTATGTTCTTTTTCTCCCATCTCACATTTCCTGTATTTTTGGGCTTCTCTTCAGGCGCAACTTGAATTGATCATGTCGGCCAATGGACTGTCGGAAAACGTCTATGAAATTGCTTCCAAAAGCTTGGCAGCTTGAATGAGGATGAGGAAAGCTTCAAATTGAAAACATGGTATTGACAATTCAGCAAAAGTTATCACTGCAAGTTTATCTACTTTAATTTTAAATTTTATCGCACTTATGATAATGTATCGACGTATCAAACTATGTGTTGCTCCCGATTAATATATAAAGTTTGCCTCTCCTAGAGACTCGAATATTTATACCATGTTCCATTGAATTGGAAGAGCTCATGTGATGGTCTCCCAGATTGATGGTTTGTCCTCTGACTCCTCTCGGTCATTCTACTACAGCTCGGTCGACTTTATCCAATCGACTCAATCTTCATTCATATACATCAGCTAGGCCGACCTGACCTGTGTATTTTTCCGGCCGGACCATGTTTTTTCCCTTTCCAACTTGCTATTTAAACTTTTAGTTTACACTATCGTTTGCTCTTCCACCGTAGACAAACTTGACATGTCATCCTCGTTGACCATTGGGAGTCAACTTCCTCGTCTCCAGGAAGCTCTTGCGGTTAGCATCGTGAGAGGAGATGTAGTTGAGGAAGGCGGCAAAGTCTGTGTCCTTGTACAACCGCCCCCTGCCAGCGTCGTCGATGAGCGCTGCTGCCGGCCTGACTGTGCTCGAGAACGGTAGGCTATGTAGCGACGCAATAGACATTCGTGGCTTGGTCGAGTTCACCAGCACTCGGTGCAACACGCTCTTATACCTTCCGTTGCTAAATATCTACACAATTATTTATAAAACAATAACAATTTAGCTATCATCATCATCATCAAATCAAATAGACACTTTGTAATTGTAATAAATCTAATATTAATTCCTGCAAGTGTCATGGTAAAACACTTAAGAGAATAAATAAAAAAAAATTGAATCTCAACCGGGATGAATATTATTAATAACTACCTCGAGATGGTCGCCGATGTTGACAACGATAGAATTGAAGAGAGGATTGATGGTGAACCATCGATCACGATGGTAGACTTGAAGTCCAGCGACGTCGTCTTGAAGGAGGAGGGTAAGGAAGCCGTAGTCAGAGTGCGGCGGCATCCCGAGTGTAAGATCCGGATTAGGGCAAGGCGGAAAGTAGTTGACAATGAGCATATGAGATCCCTCTTCAAACTCTTCCATCAGGGCTTCTTCCTTTCTTACTCCCAATGCTTCAAGAACGACCGCCATGATTTCCAAAAACAAAACTTGGATTTCCTCCACGTACGAGACCACCTCGTCCCTATTAATCAATATGAAGATTTAAATTTTTTAAAAGCAATAAAATAAAAACATTTTATTAATATATATTGAGGGAGGTGTATGCACTATATTTTTTAAAAATTAAATTACTATTTTATTATATTAGTTTTTATTAATAAAAGTCAACTACGAGCTGCTACCAAATCTAGTATTCTAACTGTTCATTGTCTTTTATATCAAATTAAAAGGAAAATAAATGTTTAAAAAATATTATTATATTAGTTTAGGTTTAAGAAGTCAACTACTATCTATTTAGTCTACTATTGCTATGTTCTTGTCATTTATGTCAACCTGTCAACAAGTTTATTTATTGAATAAAAAGGAAAAAAAATATTTTAAAAAAAATATTATAAATTTAAGCATCTATTGAAAAAGTGTTTCTAAACTCAAACCAAAATGACCATTTGATCGGGAATCCTAGAGATAGATCGACCATCGAAAAACCACGAGTTGATTGTGTTCGATCTTGGAGCATTAGTTTACGAAACTAATGAGTCGTTAAGCTCCTGACCTCAAGTCTTTGGGAGAAGAAGGACAAAGGGGAAGCATCTCTTGCAGTGGTTGGCAATTGAGTTTCAAGAAGTCCCTCCAACAAAACACTGTGTCATTGATCTGGTTGAAGCTGGTGCCATACCTCACTTTCCCCCTTATATCGCTCGTCATCCACTTCTTCCTCTCCTCGAACCCCTGCTCGAAGAACCTCCTCCCAGCCGCCATCATCCTCCTCATCCCCTCTTCATTCATCCCATGATTCACCACCTAGTTATTGTCATTTGGTATAAGATTCATGTTAGCTGACCTCACATAATTTCAAACAAAAACATTCAATAACTAACGAACTAACCGAACCTGAAAGAAGCCATATTCTTTGCATGCCTTGTCGACGGCCTCGAGGGCTTGAATGCGGTCAGCGGCAGACAATGATCGGAGCCGGGCCATGTCAACTACCGGAAGGCAGAAATTGGAGCCGTGTTCTAGGTCCTTGTCGGTGACTCGAGGCCGGTCTTGTGGGGGCAAGATGTAGTCTTTGGGGACACTAGAAATGCCGATCTCAAGTAGATGCTTCACTCCCTTCGTGTAGCGGTTCTTCGCCGCCTTCTCTTCTTCTTCTTCTTCACGCTCCTCTTGGTCACTTGTGTTTCTTTCGACCATCATATCCAATCCCATTTCTGACTTCAACTGATTGGAATTGGAGAGAAGAGGAGGGATATATGGAGAGGAAACAAGACTTTTGGGGTATCTATAAGTAAACACTATGATGGTTTCTAGCTATGGGCCCTTAGTGATTGTTATTCTATTCTAACTATTCGAATCGATTCAAAAAATTTGTTTGATTTAGTTTGAATAATTGTTAATCAAACTAAAGGATGACGAGGTCAACCCATACTATATGGATCCAATTTTATTAAAAAAAAATTGATTAATTAAGCTGGCCTTGGGGTTTCGGCCCCACGAAAGTTTCTCATCGGCCACATGGCCGGGACAAAGGGTCGCGATCCCGCGAGGGTGAGCTAACCCTAAAAATCCGTCCTCAGTTCGGATTGCAGGCTGCAACTTGCCTGTATGAAGCTGGAATCGCTAGTAATCGCCGGTCAACCATACAACGGTGAATTCGTTCCCGGGCCTTGTACACATCGCCCGTCACACTATGGGAGCTAGTGACTGGAGTGAAGTCGTAACAAAGTAGCCATACTGGAAGGTGCGGTTGGGTCACCTCTTTTTCAGGGAGAGCTAATACTTATGCTTGTTGAGTATTTTGGTTTGACACTACTTCACACCTCAAAAGAAGCGAGTTACATCTGAGCTAAGCTTGGATATGGAAGTCTTCTTTCGTTTCTCGACGATGAAGTAAGACCAAGCTCATAAGCTGACGATGAAGTAAGACCAAGCTCATAAGCTTATTATCCTAGATCAGAACAAATTAGTTGATAGGATCCAATGGCGTAGTTAGGATCATCACTCACCCTGGGCTAAATCTTAGTTCAATAGTTCTATCACTAACCCTAGACTAAATCTTAGTTCAATTGCTCCATGTGTTCATATAGGACCTATTCCATATTGACATAAAATAATATTGTCAAAAGTGGTTGTTACATAAAAATTGGTTGGGCTAAACTGGGCTGGAGCCCAGTGCAGCCCTGAAATAATATTGCAAGGAGTGATGAATACATGGAGGTTATCTGGGTTGCACTGGGCTGGAGCCTAGTGTAGCCCAGCCTTGGCTACGCCCTTGATAGGATCCCCATGTCCTTCCCGTGTGACGACATGGGGATGTAAAAAAGAAAGAGAGGGATCAGTTTTTCTCGCTTTTGGCATAGCAGACCTCCCAGGATAAATCGGGAAACGCTCGCAGCGGGTAGCCCAGGAGCCCAACATTCTTTAGTCGCATGCACCATTTGGAGAAAAAATTTCTACAAATTCGTCATAGTTGGAGCTCGAATGATGAATGTCTGGGTGACAACCTAGATGCCCTACCGCTGTACTATAGCCCTGGGGGTAATTTTATTCCAGATTGTTATCCAAGTATCACGATTTGATCCTCCACTATAATGAATTTATAAAATTTTTTCCTCCAAATAAAGTGTGCAATCAAAATATGTTGAGCCTTTCAACCACCGACCACGAACATTTTTCAATTTTTCTAAATGACCGATAAAAAAATTCTATAGGATGAAATCATCCTGAGCTATCTACGTTTATTTCTTTATTGTCAGGGAGTTGATTTCTCTAACTTTATAGTCTCTATCTATCATGGTAAATGAACCAAACATTTAATCAGAAATTTAATTTTTAAATATATAAAATATAATAATTTATAATATTAAATTCTGAGTATCTTTAGTTGATTTCAATGGAAAAAACTTGGAGCTTAATAAAATTTAAATAAATTTACTCAATTAGTTAAGAAAAGTATTTATTTAATGTTTAAGTGGTTGGATTTGAAATTTTAGAATTTTTTGAGGTGTTTTTGTATAAAGTAAATGCGAGTAAATCTAAGGTCGCGTCACGTTAGATATTTACTGTAAGATTGCGTATCCAATACTGCGTAGTGTGTGGCGGATAGATGCTGCATAATTGCGGCGGGGCCCTAGATTTACTTTTCTTTTTCAACCAATCAATCGCGGCAATTCCCAATCACCTCAATTTACCTCAGAATTTTATATCATACCCCTAAGAAATTTTCAATTTGTCAAAAAAAAAAGTTCTTCAAAGATTTAACAGAATTCATTTCATACTGGAAAAGGTAGAAACCTAACTCTAGCAGATCTCCTGATTCCTCCTCCTCCTCCTTCTTCTTCTTCTTCTTTTTAAATTTAATTTAATTAGGAGATGGATCGTTCAATATTATGATTGGATCATAGCTATAATCCAATTACAATTAGTTAAGATCCTTTTCTGAGTTCATCGTCCTTTTCAGATTATAATTTGATTTGGAGCGGACGATCGGAGGCTGCTAGGAGGCCCCCCTGGTCGGCACTCAATAACCTAGTCACTTGTCCACCACTGGTAGCCTCCGGGCGATCGGAGGCCGCCTGCTTCAAATCAAACTATAATCTGGAGGGGACGGTGAATCCAAGAAGAGATCACAATCAATTACGGCCGGATTACGATCACGATCCGACTGCAATTATGAATGGTTCAACCCCCGATGCAATTATATATATATATCCCGTCACACACTATGTGAGCATTATATATAAAAAAACATTTATGTTAGACTTAATATTATATCCTAACCCCTAAATCTTAAAATTAAAATCATAAATGGTTTAACCGCAAGTATAGAAAAATAAATAAAAAAAAATGTTGCGTGACTACACGGTGCACAATATATATATTTTTTACTTGCGGTTATGCCATTTTGGATTTTGGCATTATGATTTAGAGGTTGAGTTATAGTATCAAGTCTAAAAAAAATTCAAACAGAAAATTGTAGGATCGTAAAGTGCTAGAGGGAGGGGGGGTTGAATAGCGCTTGTGGCTAATTCGTTCGTTTTCGTAAATACGCAGTGAAATATAGAAGAAAACTAAAAGCAATCGCTAACACTTTTGGTTACTTGGTTCGGAGCCTGTGTCGACTCCTACTCTAAGGCCCGCGATCATTGATCGCTTTCGGTGGACAATCATTATAAGTTTGAGAATCTTTACAACTTGAAGTATAGTTTTAATGTAATACTTGAAAGTATACCGACGACTTTTCAGATCTAGATGGTCGTTCTTTTGGTCGTCGGAGTCGCGTTGCTCAGTAGCCGGAGTCGCGTTGCTCGGTTGCTGGAGTCGCGTTACTGAATAGCAAGTTCGTCTTGTAGAGCAGTGCACAATAGAAAGATCACAATTTGAAGTTGTTGTTCTGCATCAATTCATGACTTGCTTATATAGGGTCGTTGAAGGCGCCTTCAAGCTCCTTGGAAGGCACCTTCAGCGAACTCTTATCTCCCAAATCTTGATCGTTGATAAGCTTCGTTGTGGTCGTTGATTATCCACTCGAAGGCGCCTTCCATCAGCTGTCCAAGGCGCATTCAGCATACTTGAAAGGCGCCTTCAGCCCTGCTTCCTGCGTAGTTGCATCCAAGGTGCCCGAGGTGCCTCCAACAGCTCGGAGGTGCCTCGGACACTGTTCATCCGAGCATTCTCTTGTACAACTCCCTTCCTGCAAGGCATATTAGTCTACAAACAAAGTATACCCTGCAAAATAAAGTTAACACAATAAAATAAGATAAATACAAGCATTTGATAGTCATCGGACTTGTTGGATCGTGAAGTTTCGATAGAGGGGGGGGGGGGTGAATATCGATTAGAAAATTCGTTCGAAAAGAGTTATGCGCAGCGGAAATAGAAAAACAACGCTAACACAAACCAGTTTTACTTGGTTCGGAGCCTGTGTCGACTCCTACTCCAAGGCCCGCACACAAGGGTGCTTTCGGTGGGCAATCACTAGCAGTTCGAAAAATTATTACAAACTAAGTGCTGAAATGCTAATGAAAATTAAAGCGATACCGACAAGAAAATTAACCAAAGAAGAAAGAGCGCGTTGTCGGAGCTTTGTTAGCGTCGCAGGAGCGCAGAGCAGCAGAGCAAGTAGTAGAAGATCTCTCTTTTTCAGTTGTGCTTGAAGCTCCCCCCTGACCCTCCTTTTATATGAGGCTCGGGGCGCCCCGGATCCCTTCAGAGCGCCCTGGTGAGATGTTGCAGATCCAACCAACGAGCTCCATGTGGCGACGCGTGATCTGGATAAAAATTACCTCCCAGGCGCCCGAATCCCTTCCGGGGGCCCGGACCACCTTTCTCCAGAAACCAGCTTTCCTGCAAGACAAAGTTAGTCCGAGGCAAATAAATAATGTATATCCTGCAAAACAGAGTGTTAGCACAATTTATAAGTTTGACATAAAAAGTATGACTTAGATTCTGTCTTTCCGAGACCGGGATCTAGTCACGATCTCGACTTAGAGATCCGAAATGGATCTAAGCCGGATCGACGCCTAATGTTCCCGGGAACGCGTCCTCACAGTCACTACCTTCCAGTGACTTACCTTTACTTACTTGTCAGACGTCCGGTCAGCCCTTCGACCCGTCTGGACTTCTCGCCAGCTATCCGGTCAGCCCGTCGACCTAGCTGGACTTCTCGCCAAGCGTCCGGTCAGCCCGTCGACCCGCTTGGACTTCTCGCCAGCTATCCGGTCAGCCCGTCGACCTAGCTAGACTTCTTGCCAAGCGTCCGGTCAGTCCGTCGACCCGCTTGGACTTCGTGCCAGACATCCGGTCAGCCCGTCGACCTGTCTGGACTTCGTCTGCACACTCGGTCAGAGTGTTAGATCACAACAAACCTAACTTAACCCGATTTGTCATTCATCAAAACCTGAGTTAGACCATTAGTGCTAACCGCACCAACAATCTCCCCCTTTTTGATAGAATGATAACCTGGTTAAGTTAGTAAAAATATGCGACAAACAAATTCAGCATTTTGTTCTAGCATGAGGTTTAAGTTAGTTTTAATTTTATTTTTCTAACTTAACTACCTATCCCTCTCCCCCTTTGGCATTCATCAAACAAGGATATATTTTAAACATTCAAAAATACAGAAAAAAATATGTAGGAAACGATGTCAAGTTAACTCGGGGGAGTTTGAACTTTCGAAGACTAAGTTTAAAAAAATATTTTGTTTAAAATGTTGAATTAATTTTTAAGACTAAGTTTTTAAGGTAGCTAAAGCATGTAAAACAATCTTTTGGAAAATAGCTAAGTTTTTCAAATCAGAAATTTGAAAAGGTAATTTTCTAATATAAGTATAAGTTTCAAATTTTAGAATCAAGATGAATATATTTCAATTTTGAAGTATTTTTCAAACAGGCTAAGTTTTCAAAGTTTGATTTTCCAAACAACATTTTTCAAATATAAAAAATTTCAAAACTGAGTTTTAAAAGATATTTACTTTTCAAAACTGATTGAAACTAAGTTTGAAAAAAAAATCGGAGTTTAGAAAATCTAATTGAAGAATTTAATATAAGCTAGTTTAGAAAAATATTTGAAAAATAAGATTTCAAAAACTAAGTTTGAAAAACCTTTCTTTTCAAGACTTATTAAGTTTGTAAAAAAAATTTAAATTTGAAACCAAAGACCAATTTGAACACTTACAAAAAAATATTTAAAAAAAATATTATGTTTAAGGTGGAGAAAATAATTTTGGTGTTAAGTGTTGATTTAATCCTCCCCCTAAACCTAACATCTAAAATAGCAGTCTAACCAATTAGGTACTTACTGACTATCAGAAGATATCTTTCACTTGGTTAGTCAAGTTAAGTTCATTGTAATCAGTTAGTGGTTGACTTAACTGAGTAACTTAGCTTGATCAATGTATGTTTTGTATTTAACGCCCAGACCTATGTCGATGCACTGATATAAGCATCTTAAGTCCAAGCAATTGGCCTATACATCTCACCCCTTTCTATGTTTGTCAATCACAAGCAAAGTAATCCTAGGGTGTTGGTGAGATGCTCAAACACTAGTCCTGGAGGAACATGATTTCTAAGGGATTTTTCTAGTCTAAGGCTAAAATGGTTTTGAAATTCTAAAAGTTTGGAAGGTTTTAAAATAATTTTAACCTAGAATTTAAAACACTTGTGAATTTTGAAAATCCTAGTCTATTAAATTAGAGTATAACCAGTCAGATCTGAAAATGAAGATCAATAGAGGAACATGTACTACAACAGCTGTAATAATGCCATAACAATGTCATGTGATAATCACGACTACTGAGACGATAACGGAGGTGGGTCTGAACCCAATGACTGAAGCAGTGCCAATATCTCAGTGTGACGAGCCCGGTCGTCCTCTCGTAGGTCTCGTCACAGGTCGGAGATCTCCTGTCGCACATCTCACTGTAAATCAGAGACCTCCTGTTGCACCTCTCGTCGGAAATCGGAGACCTCTCGCCGTATGTCTCGGTGAAACTCGGAGGACTCCTGCTGGAGGCTCGACATGGCTCTCTCTAGTCCGGATACTCGATCGGCTAGAGTGAGAGGACGTGGGGCTCGAGCTGGTGCTGGGGCAGGAGCGGCCTCGTCAGGAAATAGTGTGAGAAAAAACTCATCATGCTCTGACTCCTCCTGCTGAGCATCTGGATCGGGCTGGTGCTGTGCCCCCTCTGCCAGGACATGATATCCGCACCATCTATATGAATACTAGCTAGGGAAAAGTTCCTAGATCCTATAACGTCAAACTCGGTCATGTAGCGGACGTCACCTCTGGTGACATCAATGTCCAAAGAGGACATATATGCTGTCAGAATGTGACAGTAGGGCATATGAACCCGCCCACTAGTCACGAATCCGGCCGAGTACATAACGGTGGAAAAGATATGTAGGCTA
Source organism: Zingiber officinale (assembly GCF_018446385.1). Lineage (NCBI taxonomy): Eukaryota > Viridiplantae > Streptophyta > Magnoliopsida > Zingiberales > Zingiberaceae > Zingiber > Zingiber officinale. The sequence continues at coordinate 144,525,509 of NC_055989.1, forward strand.
ATGTCGATATCTAACCTATGACACAGGGCATAGAGGAGAAAAGAGTGGAATTGACGCATCACCGCGATGTCGCGAGTGCTCAGTGGTAGAATGCAGAAGACTAAGACCCTATAGAGGGCGTAGTCCTGGACTCGAAGGGTAACTGACCTAAACTGGGTCACAGTGGGCACTCGCTCGCCCCCCCCAAAAATACGAATAAATCGTATCAAGAGTGATATGCGAGTAGGGATCTCCATAGGGTAGCTCCCTGGGCGGATAGCATTGAAATGGACAAGTAGACTCCCGTAACCCCAAAAACTCTCGGATGGCAGTAGGGGACAACGTGATATCAGTCCCAGCTGCTCTAGTAGTATAGGTAAAGTCATCTACTTTCACTAGGTTGTTGTAAAATTCTGCATACAAACTTATGTTTACTGGGCTGGTACATTCAACAAGGTTCTGAAGGTTATAGTGGTTTATGGCTTCAATGGCTGGAATGCAAGAGCGTAAAAAGAACGCTTTATCTATACATTTGGTTCTAATGGCCATGTAGATGGTTGACTCAAACTTAATCCTAAGCTCATCAGTGGGAAACCTAGGATCAACACTGGGAGTAGAGGGCCCAACACCAGATTTAGAACGTTTCCTAAGTTATATAACAAAATTATACTAATTAAAGAAAACAAATATGCAATAATATTCTTAAACTTTAAATAGAAGAGAAGAATTTTACCGAGGAGCTATTGCTAAAATATTCTTAGAACTGACGACCTCGATTGATTCGCGACCGTAGAACGAGAAAATTTTTTAACTTTGAATGCTTTCGTAGTAAAGCTTAAAAGAAGCTTGAACGAAAGCTTGGAAGAGGAGGTGCAAGGGTAGGGGGCGCCCCTGCCCCCCTATATATAGGGGAGTCCGGGCGCCCGAACCTATTCCGAGCGCCCGGGGTCAAGTGGGGCGGGGCGCCTGGATCCCCTCCGGGCGCCCCGGGTTCGTATACCAGGGGCGCCCGCCCCTGGTTTTTGTTTTTTTTTTTAAAGAGAAAGAAAATTTTAAAATAGATATTTAAAAATTTAAGTTTAAATAAATTGTTAGAATGAAAAAAAATTAAGTTTTAATTTTTAAAATCAATTTTTAAGTTAAAAAAATAAGTTTTGATTTTTAAAATAAATTTTTAAGTTAAAAAAATTAAGTTTTAATTTTTAAAATAAATTTTTAAGTTAAAAAAAATTAATTTTTAATTTTTAAAATAAATTTTTAAGTTAAAATAGAATAAGTTTTAATTTTTAAAATAAAATTTTAAGTTAAAAAGAATAAGTTTTGATTTTTTAAATAAATTTTTAAGTTAAAAAAATTTAAGTTTAATTTTTAAAATAAATTTTTAAGTTAAAAAAAATTAAGTTTTAATTTTTAAAATAAATTTTTAAGTTAAAATAGAATAAGTTTTAATTTTTAAAATAAATTTTTAAGTTAAAAAAAATTAAGTTTTAATTTTTAAAATAAATTTTTAAGTTAAAAAAAATTAAGTTTTAATTTTTAAAATAAATTTTTAAGTTAAAATAGAATAAGTTTTAATTTTTAAAATAAATTTTTAAGTTAAAAAAAATTAAGTTTTAATTTTTAAAATAAACTTTTAAGTTAAAAAAAATTAAGTTTTAATTTTTAAAATAAAATTTTAAGTTAAAATAGAATAAGTTTTAATTTTTAAAATGAATTTTTAAGTTAAAAAGAATAAGTTTTGATTTTTAAAATAAATTTTTAAGTTAAAAAAAATTAAGTTTTTATTTTTAAAATAAATTTTTAAGTTAAAAAAATTAAGTTTTAATTTTTAAAATAAATTTTTAAGTTAAAAAAAATTAAGTTTTAATTTTTAAAATAAATTTTTAATTTTAATTTAATTTACTTTTAATTTTAATTTGATGTTCTTAGTCATCTCACCTGATCTATGTTTTCAATCAGGGAATCCTATGATTTTGTGAGATGAATTAGACTCAATTTTAGAGTTTGTTTTTAACTTGTGTTAGATTCAGGTTTGGCTTTGGGTTCAACAAATAGGCGTTCTCTGGATAAACTTCTGGGCTATGGTGAGTCACTCGGACATCATTAAAGTAACCATGCCTTCGAGATTTTCCAAATAGTCCTATCCACTGAACTTAGTACAAAACCTTGGTCTAACTGGTTAGGATTCATAAAGGGTAGCTTCGGTCAGTTCCACTTAGCCAAATGCACCAAGTCGAAGCCATATCTTCCTAGACATGCATAGACTAAGCTTCTCTAACGTACTATCATCCAATATTTCACCAGTACCATTTTTCAAGTTAAACTTGAACCCTTTTTAACTAATCCTAATTACCTTGTCGGGTAGGTTGGTTAGGGTTACCCTGCTGGGTAGGTTAGTTTTGGAGGTGCTAGCTATTCTGGAGTCTCCCCCTGAATTAATGGTCATTTATTTTAATTTTGTTCTTGGTTTATGTTTATTTCTTTTGTAATTATATTTTACTTGGTGATAGTTTACATTTTGTTGAGTTTTACTATGTTTAGATTTTAATTTTTTTTGTTTAGGTTTGTATTTTGGTCTTTGACTTGATTTGTTCGAGTTTATATAAAATATTTTTTTCTTTAGGTATGTAGTATTGATTAAGTCCTACTTGCGTGATTAATCACTCTTTCGGAACCCAAGCTTGTTTTGTTGGTATGTGTTGGATTATTAATGACTTGAATGTTTTATTTGAGCTTGACTTATAGCCAAGTCCGGTTTTATTATAAATTACTTTTTGATTATTTAATATTAAATCTAAGTTTTTGGATCTTGTTGTGAATTTTTCTAACATTTCTTTTAAATTATTAATTTTATTTTTTAGTGATAAATTCTCCTCATCAAGTGTTAGATCTTGAGTTTGATTTGAATTTTTTATTTGTTCCTTAAGATTTTGATTTTCTTCAAAAAGCAGCTCATTTTCTTTTTCTATTTTAACTAATTTATTGTTTAAGTAAGAAATAATTTTTAAAAAAATTCTTATTTAAATTTTGGTATACCTCTTCGGAACCTTCGGAAACGAGTACGGACTCGTGGCTCGATTCGGGTTCGGACCCGTCTTCCGATTCTTCCTCTGATTCTTCTTCGCGGGCCATCAGCGCGAGGTAACTCTTGTTCTTCTGTTCTTTGACTTCCGATTCATCCGAGGAAGTGTTGTCCCACGTTGCTTTAAGAGTCTTCTTTTTGGTCGTCCTTGGTTTCTCGTTTTCCAATTTCGGACACTCGTTCTTGTAGTGGTCCTTTTTGTTGCATCCAAAGCATGTCACGCTCCTTGGGTCGGTTGGAGAATTGATCCTCTAAAGGTCCTTTTTGCTGAAGCTCCTTTTCCTCCTGATGAACATTTTCCTTACCAAGTTCACCAGGTGCTCTTCTTCAGAGTTCTGATCAGAGTCGTCTTCAGGTTCAAACTTGTTCTTTATCTTCTCCTTGGAGGAACCTGCAAACAAAGCTACACCCTTCTTGGCCCCGACGTTAGTTTGTTCGTGTAGTTCTAATTCACAAAACAATTCGTCTAATTTAAGTTTAGATAAATTTTTAGAAATTTTGTAGGCATCCACAATAGATGCCTACAAACTATTACGTGGAAACGCATTCAGTGCATACCTTATTAGGTCCCGGTTCTCCATTTGATGGCCTATCGTGTGGAGCTCGTTGAGGATGTCCTTGATCCTCGCGTGTAGCTGACTTGCAGTTTCCCCTTCTTGCATTTTTATATTAAATATTTTATTTAAGAGTAAATCCCTTTTTGTTACCTTAGCGTCGCTGGTTCCTTCGTGCAGCTCAATCAGTTTGTCCCACAACTCTTTGGCGTTCTTATGTGGTCCGACCCAGTTTAGTTCTTCTCTAGTCAATCCGCATTGTAGGGTGTTGATTGCCTTGTTCTCTGTTGATGCCTTCTTTTTTAGGTATGATGTCCAATCTTCTGGATCCAGTAGATTCCTGGAACTGTCTACTGGTATTTTGTAGGGTCTGGTGACGCTCATCCATTGGTCGAAGTCCGTCTTGAGATACACTTCCATTCTCTTCTTCCAGTACGGGAAATCATCCCCGTTGAAAAGGAGAGGTCGTACTGTGCTGAAGCCTTCAAGCTGAGACATTTTAATCCCTGCACACAATAAAAAAATAGACAGGCAAATTCCCAAGACTTGGTCTTGGATTAGCAGTGCGGGAGGAACTAAAAGATAATAAAGGAACTAAATTGGTGTTTGCACCAATTTAGATTTAATTGCAACGAGAAAACTTTCCAAAAAGATAATAGTATCAGTTTGGAATTAAACGTAAAACTGAAAGCGAAAAGAGAAAAAGAAAAAAAAATAAAAGAAAATCCCCCCCTTGTCTGATTGGTGGTTGCACCAAATCAGAGCGGTACCTGCTCTATTATCACTTGTTGGATCGTGAAGTTTTGATAGAGGGGGGGGGGGCGAATATCGATTAGAAAATTCGTTCGAAAAGAGTTATGCGCAGCAGAAATAGAAAAACAACGCTAACAAAAACCAATTTTACTTGGTTCGGAGCCTGTGTCGACTCCTACTCTAAGGCCCGCACACAAGGGTGCTTTCGGTGGGCAATCACTAGCAGTTCGAAAAATTATTACAAACTAAGTGCTGAAATGCTAATGAAAATTAAAGCGATACCGACAAGAAAATTAACCAAAGAAGAAAGAGCGCGTTGTCGGAGCTTTGTTAGCGTCGCAGGAGCGCAGAACAAGCAGTAGAAGATCTATCTTTTTCAGTTGTGTTTGAAGCTCCCCCCTGACCCTCCTTTTATATGAGGCTCGGGGTGCCCTAGATCCCTTCTGGGCGCCCTGGTGAGACGTGGCAGGTCCAACCAACGAGCTCCACGTGGCGACGCGCGATCTGGATAAAAATTGCCTCCCGGGCGCTCGGATCACCTTTCTCCAGAAACCAGCTTTCCTGCAAGACAAGGTTAGTCCGAGGCAAATAAATAATGTATATCCTGCAAAACAGAGTGTTAGCATAGTTTGTAAGTTTGACATAAAAAGTATGACTTAGATTCTGTCTTTCCGAGACCGGAATCTAGTCACGATCTCGACTTAGAGATTCGAAATGGATCTAAGCCGGATCGACGCCTAATGTTCCCTTCCCAGGAACGCGTCCTCACAGTCACTCCCTTCCAGTGACTTACCTTTACTTACCTGTCAGACGTCCGGTCAGCCCTTCGACCCGTCTGGACTTCTCGCCAGCTATCCGGTCAGCCCGTCGACCTAGCTGGACTTCTCGCCAAGCGTCCGGTCAGCCCATCGACCCGCTTGGACTTCTCGCCAGCTATCCGGTCAGCCCGTCGACCTAGCTGGACTTCTCGCCAAGCGTCTGGTCAGTCCGTCGACCCACTTGGACTTCGTGCCAGACATCCGGTCAGCCCGTCGACCTGTCTGGACTTCATCTGCACACTCGGTTAGAGTGTTAGATCACAACAAACCTAACTTAACCTGATTTGTCATTCATCAAAACCTAAGTTAGACCATTAGTGCTAACCGCACCAACAGGACTGTTCGATTCTGACTTCGGATTTCACTCCAGAAACCCTAGGTCGAACCGATGCCTATTGTTCTCTTGTGGGGGAGCGCACCCTCACCTACTCCTCTCAGGAGAGTTTACATGTTGCTAGATTGATCCTCCAGACCAACTGAACTTTTGCTTAGCGTCTGAAACTTCCAATCTTCATGCTGGACACCCGCTCCATGACCCGTCCAGACTTTCACCCGGTTCAAGACACCATGATTTCAACCTAGAGTCCCCGACTCTAGGATTTTGCCAAAAGCTCTCGGCTCGCAAAGACTTTCCGCCTAGGGTTACCACCCCCTAGGACCTAGGGTTACCGTCCCCTAGGGGTTTCCATTTGCCTAACCGCAGCTAGAACTTTTCCTCACCTAGGGTTACCACCCCCTAGGACCTAGGGTTACCACCTCCTAGGGTTTTCCACTTGCTTAACCGCAGCTAGGACTTTTGCCTAATAACACTTAGGACTTTCCTGCAATCTCATTCAAATTTGTCATACAACAAAGTAACTTAACTTTGAACCCTTTGACATAATCAAAACCCAAGTTCGATCGTCGGATGCTTCTCGCACTAACAAAAATTATATTAGGTGCTCATGGGATGTGGGTCGTAAGATGTATATAGTTTTTGTAAGCTTCAAGTTTAGTCATTTAGGATTTTGACTTAAGGGTTCAGGAGTTAGGGTAAAGTATTAAGTCTATTTTTTTTTTTAAAAAAAAATACGTTAGGTGCTCATGAGGTGTGCGACGTGGGGTATGCGTGCAGGATCAAAAGAGTCGAGAGATGGGAGGATGAATCTCATTCGTTTAAAACTTTTTCTTTTTGTTTCTATTGCTGCAATTGAGCTCTAGGGTTTCGATGTTTGACAATGTACCTAAGTCTGATCAGTTTGACCAGGATTTATCCAAACAAGACTTGGTGTTTGAGAAAGAATAGGCTGGTCAAGACTAGATGACTAGCAAGGGTAAGTCCTAACCGAAGGATAGGCAAGTGAGAAGTCCTAACTAGATGTTAGGCAAGTGAAAGTCCTGGTGAGTGAAGCCGGGGTCCTAGTGAGTGAAGCTAGGTGGTGGAAATCTTAATGAGTGAAGTCGGGTCCTAGTGAGTGAAGCTAGGTGAGTGAAGCTCGACCCTAGTGAGTGAAACTAGATGGTGGAAGTCCTGGTGAGTGAAGCCGGATCCTAGTGAGTGAAGCTAGGCGGTGGAAGTCCTGGTGAGTGAAGCCAGACCCTAATGAGTGAAGCTAGGTGGAGGAAGTCCTGGTGAGTGAAGCTAGGCGGTGGAAGTCCTGGTGAGTGAAGTCATACCCTAATGAGTGAAGCTAGGTGGAGGAAGTCCTGGTGAGTGAAATCAGGTAATGAAAGTCCTAGTGAGTGAAGCTAAGTAACCCTAGGGAGGTAACCCTAGGTAATGTGTGACCAACCAACGAATCCTGACCGGACCAACGAATCCTGAAATATGTTGACATTGTTTTACTTTACTATTTTATCTATTGTACTAACCCAGTGTGCAGAAGTTGATAGGTCTGAGAGAGTCTAGATAGGTCGACGGACTAACCGGATGTCTGGTAAATTAGTAAGTTAAGGTAAGTCACTAGAGGAGAGTGACCTTGTGAGGACGTGCCCCGGTTGAAGGACAGTAGGTGTCGATCCAGTTTAGGTCCATTTGAGATCCCTAAACTGAGACCTTGACTAATTCCTGATTCTGGGAGAATAAGAACTAATTACCACTCTTTATTATTAATTATTATTATCCTAATACTTATTTTGCAGGTTATTTGGACTAACATTATTTTGCAGGACAAAAGAAGCAAATTTACCTTCGGATGAACAGTGTCCGAAGGCGCCTTCGTACTGTTCATAGAAGGCGCCTTCTATGGCTATGGAAGGCACCTTCCGCAGGATAAAATTTTGACTTTACTGCGAATAAGTGTTAGGCTGGTCGGGATAGAATTTTTCAGGTTGAAGGCGCCTTCAACAGTTATGGAAGGCACCTTCCATGCCTTATATAAGGCAGTCTCGAGAAGGCTTTGACAGAACACTGATATACGAGCTACAACGCATCCGTTTGAGCTTCTGACTACTCCAGGCTTCTGCTACGACTCTGCTGCAAAGATACTGCGCTCGATGACTGTTCCGAGGACTTTCAATCGCGGCAGGTATACCAACAATGACACACGAACGCCTCCATTTCGATCCTTAAGTGTCGGTAATGAATTTTGTTTGTGTACTTAATTTCTGCTAAAGGATAAGTGCAGTGTGTTGCACTTGTTCTAATCATTTTTGTACTCAATTCCCTCTTCTAGAGGTATCAGAAGAGGTTTTTAGTGGATTACCCATCGATAGGTCTGCGGGACCTGAATCTTGGAGTAGGAGTCGTCGAGACTCCAAATCAAGTAAACCGACTGTGTTTTCTTATGATTTTTATTTTTGATTTCTTATTTAATTTTCACTGTGTTCACTCGTGATTTTAAAAATGAAAAAATAAGTTTTGAAAACCACGTGATTCACCCCCTCCCCTCTCACATGCGTATCGATCTAACAGTTTCATCTTTTCGTAAAACCGAATCAAAGTAATAACAGAATAATGTAAAGCGAATAATAACACAGTTTGATTTTACTTTGTCCGTAGCCTGACAACTACTACTCCAAGCTTTGCAATCCTTGATCACTTCGATGAGCAATCCACTATAATTCTTCTCTACGAACCCTTTCAGAGAAGAAGTAAACTCGTACAATGAAATAGGATGATAGTGACAACACTACTATCTCCTTTTAAATAAATGCAAGTAAAAAACAAATATACAAAATATAAGAGATAGAAGATGAAGCGTCGTTGTTGGAGAGCCTCTCAGAGTCGTAGTAGGAGCACTTGCACGAATAGAGCAGTAGAAGAAGAATTATTCGAATAGTTAATTGATTCTTAGCCTCGAACCCTGAGGCTTTCTTTTATAGGCATCGTTTGGTCGACTGAAAGACTGTTCCATCAACTAATTCATTCCCTCGATTGAACCTTTTATCTATAGATTGATCGGCACTCCCTTTCTTGTTTGTTTCAATATGATCTAGTTGATCCTGTAAATTACATTGTTTGGTTGACTGAACAACTTTATTCGTCGACGGAACCTCAAGGTTTCCTTTCTTATGCGATCTGATATGATCATCTGTCATTAGCATATTTGATCGATCGACTGATCAGTTTATCAGTCGATGAATCCTCTTTTTTCATATTTTTTGTACCTCGATCTTTTCCCTACCAAGCTATCTGGATCGATCAACTGAACCTCCATGTTTAGTCAACCAAACCCTAAGTCAATTCAGATCTTTATTTGCTATAAAATAAAGTTAGTACAAGTATAATAATAATAGTAGTTCTACAAAACAGAGTTAAATAATAGTATGCATGAGTAATATAAATATTTACGATTGTCTTGATCTCAACTTAGAAATTTCCGTTGGTTTCTTTAGTTTGATCATCGCTTAAGGTTTGAAATCTCCATTGGTTTCTTCAGTCTGATCATCGCCTAAGGTTTGAAATTTCTGTTGGTTTCTTCAGTCTGATCACCGCCTAAAGTTTGTCCTGATTGGGACACAACCTCACTACTCTACTTTACGATCTTACCTCAACTTATCTTCAAAACATCAGATCCTCCAAATCTATTTAGACTTCCTCTGCTTAGTGTCTGATCAATTTGATCCATTAAAACTTTTCTTACAATACTAAATTAGCACAATAACAATAATAGTAATGCAAAATAGTGTTAGTTAAACTATACTTAGGTTTACCAAAATCCACTAATTTTGTCACACTTGCTTGGAGTTCACTCTTCCAAGATGTTGGTGTAATCAACCTCAAGATTTTTGATATTTGACAATATACCTAAGTCTAGTCAGTTTGACCAAAAGTTTAGTCAGGACTAAATAACTAGCAAAAGTTATAACTTAGGCAAGGGTAAGTCCTAGTGAGTGAAGCTAGGTGGTGAAAATCCTAGGGAGAGGTAACCTTAGGTGGTGGAAGTCCTAATGAATGAAGCTAGGCCCTAGTGAGTGAAGGTAGGTGGTGAAGATCTTAGGGGCAGGTAACCTTATGCGGTGGAAGTCCTAGTGAGTGAAACTAGGCAGTGGAAATTCTTGGGGGAGGTAACCCTAGGTAATGGTAAAGTCTTGGATATAATCCAAACATGAAGCCTAGTAGGTCTGGTAGACTTACAGGAGTGCGGCTTGATCCTAAGAGATTGACCCTTAGGTGGTAGACTTGGAGGAAGGGCCTCTAAGTAAAAGGCAAGCCTAGTAGGTCAGGTAGACTTATAGGAGTGCTGCTTGATCCCAAGGGATTGACCCTTAGGCGGTAGACTTGGAGGAGCGACCTCTAAGCAAAAGATAAACCTAATAAGTTAAGTAGACTTACATCATTAAGGCTAAGGTTACTTGTTTGTATATATTTGGTTGTTTTGTAGGAACTTGGAGCTAAAAGTAAAATAGAGAGAAGATAAACACAAATGGGTGAACCGGACTTGACTCGGATCAAACCAGATCCAAAATAGTTCAATAGATCGAACCAGCGGTTAGGTAGCCCGACTGGGCTTGGTTCAAATTGCTGAGTTGTGAAATATTGATATGGAAGATGATGTGGTAAAAGATCAAGTTTATTTTTATGATTTGGATGAGGATAAAGATAAGCTAGATCTATATATTGCTTTATCTAGTTATGCTTCATCTAGATATAATTTCATCCAGATAAGAGTTGATCTAGATAAGAATCTGATTCAACTTTATAAAAGAAGATGAAGGCTCTACGTTCAAGACATCGCTTCTTCTAATACTCATATTCCGTGTGCTCAAAAGGAAGGCTATAATGCGAAGCTTTGCTATCGAGGAAGCTCTAGGAATGTTGACTTCTGGATCGGTAATATGGGCTTCTCCGCCTCTAGAAAGTTTCCGGAAAGTAGACCACTAGTAGACTTGTGCTTGAGTGCGTAGGCCTTGGGCGTACTTGTTGGAACCCCAAGGTTGTTTTGGTGTGATCAACAAGTTAAGTTAGGTCCTGTGTATTTTTAACCTTGTGTCTAAGTGTGTAGGAGCTTAGGAGCACAGGTAGTCGAGCGGAAGACGCAGCTAGCGAGAAGGATGGCATGCGGTGCGTCCGAGGGATGAGGCACTGCAGAAGAGTACGCCGGACGAGAAAGCGTGCGGTGGTTCCGAGGGACGAGAAGTCGGAGCGGAAGACTACTCGAGGAGCAAGAGACGCAATTAGCGAGAAAGTCAGCACGGGGTGCGACCGAGGGACAAGGACTGCGGATGAGTATGCTGGCAGACGAGAAGGAAGCACGCGGCGATTCCGAGGGACGAGAAGCTGGAGCGGAAGCTTGCTCGAGAAGATCGGAAGTTGGGTTCGGGTGAGCCCTATTCCGGATGACAGAGATCACCCAAGCAAGCGGAAGACTCGGTCTGAGGCGAACGGAGCCGGAGTAGAAGACCCGGTCTGGGAAAATTCAACGGGTTGACTTTTCCAGCCGGGGCGCCCGGACCCCTTCGGGGGGCCCGGAACAGTCCGGGACGCCCGGAACCCTTCCGAGCGCCCGAAGTTGACTTTTTGACCAGAGCATGTCAATCGCGATCTGAACGTTGGGGGATAAAGTTTTATCCCCTAGGACGCCCGGAATCCCTTCGGGGCGCCCCGACCAAGACTATAAATATAGCCTTGGTCTAAAAGCTTTTAAACAACTCAAGCAATTCATTCTTTCTGCACTTGTACGCTTTCTCTATAGTTAAGCATCTGTTTTCTGTACTTCTTTATTGTAAGAGGCTTCTCCGCTTGAAGGAGTTCTTAGTACGATCATTTTCCTTGGATTAACAACCTCCCCGGTTGTAACCAAGTCAAATCTTATGAGCTTCACCTTTTTGTTTGTTTAGTTAATTATTTATGCAAGTGTTAGTTTAAGAGTTCGAGAAGAGTTTCTTTTTATTTTCAGGCTATTCAACCCCCCTTCTAGTCGTCCGCAACGGTCCGACAAGTGGTATCAGAGCAAGAACGCCTCAGGAGGACTAACCGCCGACTGAAGCAACGAGATGGCCGGAATGAATATCTACCCACCAACGTTCGAGGGGGAGTTCGCTTTTTGGAAGCGACAGATGGAGGTTTATTTTAAAACTAATCTTAATTTGTTATTAATAATGGCTTATGGGTTTGATATGCCCAAAAGCAAAGAAGGAGAACTTGAGGAGCATCAATGGACTGACGAGTAGCGTGACGAATTCATAACAAATGGTAAGGCTGAGTCGTGCCTTTTGAGCGTACTACTTGCCCAGGATCTCGACAGAGTCAGAAAATACAAAAGTGCAAAAGAACTTTGGGAAAAGTTCTTGAAGCTCTAGAAGAACCACTTGAAGTCGAATCCAACTCCTCGATGGACACCGAACCACCGTCGGAAGAATCCGAGGCTAAGGAAATTGTCGGAACAACACTCACCACCGAGTATCTACCAGAAGACGCAATCAACTCTTCCTCAAAAAGCATCGAGAGCATCAATGAAGGGGAGCAACGTCGGGAGAAAGCAGCCCAACAGGGGGAGAATCAACAGCCGACAAGGTAAGTCAGGTATGGTCTTCACCTCCTGACCAACTGCTTAATTTGATCAATAAATTATCGAAAGACTTTTTCGAATTAGGAAATATATTATCAAAAGATTCTTGCAAATCAAAAATTATTTTATCGAAAGGATTTTGCGAATTAAAAACCAAAAAATTATTAAAGAATAGTGGGTTAAAGGAAACTCATGCAATAGCTTGTCGATCAAAGAATTTCGACAAACTAACAATAGAAAATAACATGATAAAGGAAATGATATAATTTTCTGCATGTTCAATATTTTTTGCTTCAAATTTGAAAAACTGTGATTTGAGAAATTATGATAAACTAAAATAGAAATTTAAATATCATAATATTAGAGAATTTGATCTAAATTAAAAACTTAGACTTAGCATTTTCAGTAAGAAAATTAGACATTAAAATTTCTTTATGAGACTTTGTCTAAGGAAGTAGTTGTTGCTCCAATAACCAAGAAGGCTTAGTGCCTCACCACGACCTGGAAGTCAAAATATTGAAATAAAATATTTAATTAACTTTTTGATAAAAGCATTAAGGTGGAAACTTAATAATGCTTTAAAAAAAATTTAAAACATTTTTCAAAAATATTCTTATGTTGAGAAAAATTTTCTTTCATGAAATTTTTTACCTAGAAAAATTCTCAGAAAATATTTCTGCCTAAGTTAAAATTTTTCTTTTAAAATCTTCTTAACTAAAGTTTACTTAGAAATTGTTTAACTTAGAATAATTTTTGCGGAAAATTATTGCTTAAGAAATTCTCTAACTTAGAAGTTATTCAACTTAGAATTTTTGTTAAGAAAGTTAGAAATTTTTTTAACCCTTAGATTTTTTTCGGAACCCCATTTTTTATGTGATCAAAGAGGGAGAAGGAAAAGTATAAGTCTAGGGGGAGGTAGACCAAATCTAAATTTTCTATTTTTTGCACTTTATTGTAAAGTTAGTTAGTTTATTTTTTTTTATGTCTATTTTTACCCTAACTTAACTTGGGTTGCTCACATCAAAAAGGGGGAGATTGTTGGAACCCCAAAGTTATTTTGGTATGATCAACAAGTTAAGTTAGGTCTTGTGTGTTTTTAACCTTGTGTCTAAGTGTGTAGGAGCTTAGGAGCACATGTAGTCGAGCGGAAGACGCAGCTAGCAAGAAGGATGGCACGCGGTGCGTTCGAGGGACGAGGCGCTGCGGAAGAGTACACCGGCGGATGAGAAGGAAGCATGCGGTGGTTCTGAGGGACGAGAAGTCGGAGCAGAAGACTGCTCGAGGAGCAAGAGACGCAGCTAGCTAGAAGGTCAGTACGGGGTACGACCAAGGGACGAAGACTGCCGATGAGTACGCTGGCAGACGAGAAGGAAGCACGCGGCGATTCCGAGGGACGAGAAGCCGGAGCGAAAGCTTGCTCGAGAAGACCGGAAGTTGGGTTCGGGTGAGCCATATTCCAGATGGCAGAGATCACCCAAGCGAGCGGAAGACTTGGTCTGAGGCGAACGGAGCCGGAGCAGAAGACTCGGTCTGGAAAAAGTTAACGGGGTTGACTTTTCCAACCAGGGCGCCTGGAGCTGTCCGGGGCGCACGGAACCCTTTCGGGCGCCCAGAGTTGACTTTTTGACCAGAACGCGTCAATCGCGATCTGAACGTTAGGGGATAAAGTTTTATCCCCCCTAGGGCGCTCGAAATATCTTCAGGGCGCCTCGACCAAGGCTATAAATATGACCTTAATTTAGAAGCTTTTAAACAACTCAAGAAATTCATTCTTTCTACACTTGTATGCTTTCTCTGTAGTTAAGCTTCTGTTTTCTACGCTTCATCGTTGTAAGAGGCTTCTCCGCCTGAAAGAGTTCTTAGTACGATCATTTTCCTTGGATTAACAACCTCCCCGGTTGTAACCAAGTTAAATCTTGTGAGCCTCATCTTTTTGTTTGTTTAGTTAATTATTTATGCAAGTGTTAGTTTAAGAGTTCGAGAAGGATTTCTTTTTATTTTCAGGCTATTCAACCCGCCTTCTAGTCGGCCGTAACGGTCCAACAGTACTGACCTTGGGAGGTTGGAAACCAAGTAAATCCCGCGAGTATTATTTTTCCCATACTTTATTTTATATTCCGCTGCTACTAACAACTTTGATAGAAAGAATGGACGAAATCGAAAAGAAAGCGACAAGTCGAGATTCACCCCCCCCCCCCTCTCGACTACACTGATCCTACACAAGACTCTTCATTACCTAGGGTTACCTCCCCTAATGTTTTCCTTTGTTTAGAGTTCATTCCTCTAAGACTTCTCATTACCCAGGATTATCTTCTCTTAGAGTTTTTCTTGCTTAAAGTTCACTCCTCCAAGATTTTTCATTACATAAGGCTGCCTCTCCCTAGAGTTTTCTATTACTTGGAGTTCATTCCTCCAAGACTTCTCATTACCTAGGGTTATCTCCCCCTTTCTCTTGCTTAGAGTTCATTCCTCCAAGACTTCTCATTACCTAAGGTTAACTCCCTTTAGGGTTTTTCTTTCCTTGTAATTCATTCCAAAGAATTCTTATTACCTAGAATTACCTCCCCGATTTTCCCTTGCCCGTAATTCATTCCTCCAAGACTTCGCATTACTTAGGGTTACGTCTCCCTAGGGGGTTCCCCTGCTTGTAATTTATTCCTCCAAGACTTCTCATTACCTAGAGTTACTTCTTCCTAGGGTTTTTCTTTTATCAAACCTTTACTTCTTCATACCCACATGGATTTGCTTGTCACTCGATAGACTACTCATCCCTACCAAGCCTCTAGTTACCTTAACTACTTGGATTTGCTAGTCACTTGGTAGAGACTGCTCACCTCTGCCAAGCATTCAATCACCTTGACCACTTGAACTTTTCCCTTTGTTAGTCATCTGATCAACCTTAACTTAACTAGACTCTATTAAATATATTGTCAAACAAACATCAACATTCCTTTATATATATGTTGCGCATCGCACAATGCATGACTGCGTATGTAGCATGTGAAGTGCATTTTTTTCTTTTAAGCTTTTAACTACATTTTTTTTATGCGTTGGGGTTAGGAATTAGGGTTATATATATATATATATATATATATCACCGCATCAATATACTGTTGGTTGCTACTCAGAATATCGTACCGGTTCCCCTGTACAAAAATTTTGTTCAAGTCCTGAACCTTTCCTAACAACCTATTGTATTCTTTAGAAATTAAATTTGGAATCGCAAATAGAACTTAACATTATTGATTCCAAATTCAATTTATCTGTTCTTAGAAGTTTAGACTTGGATCATAAACGATGATTAACATTATTAATCCAAATCCACCTATGTTACAAATTTAATTAAATATTTATTTCAAACATCGGCTTCCAGGTTAAACATGGCAAGACACTAGGCCTTCTTGGTTATGGAAGCATCCACCACTTCCTAGACAAAGCCTTTCAACGAAATTCAATATTTAATCTCCTTATAGTAACCCTAGGTTTAACTAATAAAAACAGTCGAATCACAAGATCAAAAAAAAAGAAACACAAATTCGAATCATAAATCCGAAACCTAGAAACATTAGCCTCTTGTGTTTGGTATTTCAAGATCTAAACAAAAAGATGAACTAGTTATGATGAGGAAACTAATAACTAGTTATACCTTTTGTAGCTTATAGACCTCACGATCTTCTATCGTATTCCTTTCTTATCTCGGACGTCGTGTGGGCGACGATCTATCGAGACGAGAATCCACCCAAGCCTCTTTCTTCTCCTTGCAAGTTTCGGCCACCAACAATCTCCTAGAGATGAAGAACTTCGGCCACCAACCAAGCTCTAAGGGATGCTAAGAAACAACGCCTCCTATCTCTTCTTCTTCTCCAAGTAAAATCCGGCCACCAAGATCACTCCAAGAAGATGATGTCGTCGGCCACTTAAGAAGAAGAATAGGGGAAGAGGAAGAAGAGAGGGTCGACCACGACAAGGAAGAGAGGAATAATAGAAGACAGATTGTTATGAGGTGAGACACCTCTACCCTCTCTTTTATATTCCTTGGTCTTGGCAAATAAGGAAAGTTTTAATTAAAACTTCCTTAATTTCCTTGCAAATGAAAGGAAAATTTAATTAAAAATTCCTTTTATTTATTAATGTGGCCGGCCCCTCCAACTCTTCCAAATAAGGAAAGTTTTAAACACAAAATTAAAACTTCCTAATTTATTTTTGAAAATTTTTAAAATAAAAATTTCTCTTTAAAAATTCCCTTGATGGTTGGTTATAAAAGGAAACTTTTATAAATTAAAATCTCTCTATTAAAACATGTGGATGATTACAATAAGGAAAGTTTTCTCCAAAATTAAAATCTTCCTTTCTATATACAAATAAGGAAAGATATCAAACTTTTCTCTTAATATTTTGTAGAAACTATAAAAGGAGAAAAGCAGTCCAAATCAAAAGGAGGAAAGCTCGGGAGGAAGAAATGAGCCAAAGAACTGAAACCCTAGCTGGTGTAGGGAGAGGAAATGGTGCCAGAGGAGAACTAAACTCGCTGCCCCGTCAGAGTGTCGTTGCTTTCTTCACCATGTTGGGCATGGAGAGCTCGAAGGGGATGAGAGGTAGATGAGAACCTCGCTGGAGAAACCTCTCCAGCTAGGCCCTGTGATCGCCATCACTTCAGATCCGTCGGAAATGTCGTCGTCGGCTTCGTCGTCTTCGATCGAGAGAAGAGAATCGGGGCATCGGGCGTGTGGGAGAGGAAAACGTGAACCCTAGCCGAATTGTCACTGTGCATGCACGTGAAGGTTAAAGAACATGATTTCCTCTCTTTCAATCTTGGTCGTCCACGCTTGTGAGGAAGATGGATGAAGATCCGACCGTCAGATCTTGAGATAAGCGGTCTAGATCACTTAAGATTAACTTGAGATTGATTCCATCTTTAGATCTGATGGTCCACATAACTTCAAATCTTGATAGAGGGCTGGATGATTTAGATCTAAAGGAAAGAACAAGATTTCTTTAAATCTGGATCAACAATTCATATTAATTCAGCTTGATCTCCTTCGTTTGACCTCCAAATCAAACTAGATTCGATCCGATCAAATCCTAATTCATGACTCTTTTGATTTCCTACAAAAGCATAATAAAAATATGAGATGAAAGTCCACAATTATAGAAAATTTATAATTAAATCCAAAATAGATTTCTACTCATAAAACATAATATAAATGCGAAATTAAACATGCGAAAAGGTAAAAAATGTCAAAAATAAGAGCCACAATAATAGATAAAAAATGCTAGTTATCAAATACCGGATCAGAGTTTAATGGCATATAATCAGGGAAATCAATATCAGGATAATAATGTGAAGGTTGTAGAAAAGAATTTACTAAGCTATAATCAGAGGAGGGAGGAACTTCTTCTACATCATCTACAGAGATAATGGAATAAATAGAAGAAGTATCAGAAACGTCTAACTGAATTTCTACTAAATCAAGATTAGTGCAGGTAACTAGTTTGGCCTCACGTGTATATAATTTTTTTTTGTTTGGGTAGGCGGAGGATAAATGGCTGGGCTCATTACAAGCAAAACAAGTAATCGTATTGGCATAAGTTTTTTTGTTTAAATTTTCTTACATGTATTTCCTTATTTAGATAAGGTTTCTTTTCACTACTTTTTCTAACATAGTATGCTTTTCTTGGTCTAACTGTTTTAGGTTTAGTAACAGATTGTTTTGAAATTTGATTGTTCTTATAAGGCCGTGTTCTTGAGGGGTTTGAGCCATACTGCTGAGGCATGTAAATTTGACTACAAAATCCATATTGTTGGTTTTTAAGTTGTTTTTGTATGTGTATGTAAGTACATTTCTCTTTTAAAATAGAAATGATGTGTTGTATTCTTACTCAAATATTATCATATTGTGGTGTTACTTTCATATCTGTCCATGCCTTATGTATTTATTTTCTTAAGTCTCCTGGGAGTTTACTGAATAATTGTTCTCCTAATTCAGGGTCACAGTAATTTCGTGAAACGACTGTTAGAGGCTAGAAAATTGTTATAAAAGGGTTTAATCTAATTCCAATTGAACAGCTGTAATTGCTCTATGTCTCTCATAGCTTCTTTTTGTATAATATCTAAACTTGTGTTTGCATCTCAGGCTATAAAAATTTTATGAATAGTATAGCAGAAATTAAGTATATTATTTCCTTGGGAAGCAATTATGGCTACTTCTTCCAAATGGGTAGTTTTATAGGATTCTCATGCTGCTCTAGCAACATCTCCTAAGTAATTTTCTCCTACTCTTATCATAGAATCCCCTGATTCTATATTTAGTTCATGTTTAGCTTGATAATCTCGTTTAACAGAGACTATCTATTGTTCTAAGTATGTATCGTACATTTGGGGATCATCACATTCCCCAATATTAAGAAATCATGTCCGAAGATGCGAAGTTAGAAAGCCGGGGAGATGGCAGTTTCACTGATTGGATGAAGACCTCGCTCTCTGCAAAACAAAATCAAAACCAGGAAAGGGGTCCCTAGCGTTGGCCCTCCGACACTCAAATCAAAATCAGGAGAGGAAAATAGTGAGTACTAAGGATAAAGATTTTTCTTGCCTTCTTCATACCTGGTGTGACCTTTTTATACCTTTTCTAGTGACCCTCCATCTTTCCCTGTTTAATGATATTGATTACTGACAGAAGATATCTTTGTCTTGACTTCTTCTCATTTATGTTAGATGGAGTGTTCTATTTGATTTTCTCTTTTCTTTATTAAGTATGCATTTTATTGCTTCACTAAGTGTATAATGCCAACACCATTCTTCGAGCCAGACGAGTGGCCCACTCGGCTTGGGCTCCCGGCCCACGTAGCTTGTTCTCCTGCCAATCAAACTAATTATACTTGTTTACTCAAATGGTCGATCGGACAATAGTTTTTACTTGGATGGCCGATCGGACCAGGACCTCTCTGATCAACTAATGATCTGCTTCCCTGGTGTTGACCGCCTTGACTTTGACCTACATCGTGGCAATTGGCTCATGCCAGGTAGGCTCTTCCTTATCGCTGCATCACAAGCCTCCCCTTCAAGTCTAGTCAAAGGTGGCTGCAAGTCTGACTGACTAGACAAGATATCATTGACGACTCTGAAGCTCGTTCGACCCGAATGCTATAGTGTCCGATCAGACTGTGCTCGATCTGTAATCGCTGATTGGCCCACAAGCCGACGTCGCTCAGCTTCATTTCATCATCGCTGGGTTCAGTCCTGTGGTTTGTGTTGGATCAAAAAAAGCGCTAGAGGGGGGGTGAATAGCGATCGTTGAAAAATCATTATCGAGTCAAAGTACACAGCGGAAAATAATAACGAAAACAATGCTAACACACCAAGTTTTACTTGGTTCGCAGCCTTCGTCGACTCCTACTCCAAGGCTCGCACGTGAAAGTGCTTTTGTCAGGCAATCCATTAATAGTTCACAAAAGAGTTACACAATAAATACAAGAACTATAAAATAAAGTTACCGACAACAAGGAAAATAAAAACTGAGTCGCAGGTTGTCGGAGAAGCTTCACAGCGTCGCAAGAGCATCTTTGGAGCAGCGCACAAGAAAGCAATTGCAGAGAGAAGTTGTATTATGTGCTCCTAGTGGAAGGCTGCTTATATAGGCAATTCCGAGCGCCTGGATTCCTTTCGGGTGCTTGGACTATGACGTCAGCCATCCAATCAACGCGCTCCAAGTTGGCGACAAGATTGATTTTGGGTATTCTGAGCGCTCGGATCCCTTCTGGGTGCTCTGACCAACTTTTCCAGCAGCCTTTATTTACTGCAAAATGAAGTTAGTCCGAGATAATAAAACTTGTATTAACCTATAAAATAAGTGTTAGCACAATTATAGTTAAGAGTAGTAATTAGATTATGTCTCTTCGAAACCAGAATCTAGTCAAGATCTCAACTTAAAATTTTCAAATGGATCTAAGTTGGATCGATGCCTACTGTTCCCTCAAATAAGGAAAGCGTCCTCACCAAGTCACTCTCCTCCAGTGACTTACCTTAACTTACTTACCATTTTGCCAGACATCTGATCATCCCATTGACCTGTTTGGACATCATGCTAGTTATCCGATCAGCCCGTTTACCAAGCTGGACTTCGTGCCAGATATCCGGTCAGCCCATCAACCTATCTGGACTTCGTACCAGCTATCCAGTCAATCCGTCGACCTAGCTGGATATCTTGCTAGATATCCGATCAGCCCGTCAACCTATCTGGATTTCTCCTACACACTTAGTTAAATCGTTAGATCACATTAAAGCTAACTTAACTTACTTTATCATTTATCAAAACCTGAGTTAGACAGTTAGTACAACTTGCACCAATAATCTCCCCCTTTTTGATGCAATGACAATCCGGGTTAAGTTAGGAAAAAATAATATTAAAAAATAAATGACATGTTTTTTAAGTTAGTCTTGTTTTGATGTTATGCTTGATATTTTGCTAACTTAATCCACCTAACGCTCTCCCTTTGACATTCATCAAAAATAGGAATAGACAATACATAGAAAAAATTTGCTAAGTAACTAGAAAAAACTTTGACAATAAAAAATATTTAGGATTATTTGGGGGAGTTAAAAACAGCTTAGGAAATAAATTAATTAACTTGAAGAGAATCTTTAAAGACATCTTTGTTAAGTGATTTTTAAAAGTAAAAACTTTATGTTAGGATTTCCAAAAATAAGGTGATTTTGAAATTGTTTTCCAAATCTACAAAGATTTCAAAATATAAGATTTCCAAAAGATACAAAAATTTGATAATTCTAAGTTTTTGTAAAAACAACTTTAAAGATTAAAATATTTGAAATTGTTTTCAAAATCTACTATTTTTTCATAAAATTTTCAAAAGAAAAGTTTTTGAAAAAATAACTTTAAGGTTAGAAAATTTAAAATTATTTTTCAAAATAAAAATAAGAAATAATTTAAAAATAGCTAGGTTTTTTTAATATAACTTTTGAAAACATTTGAAAAACTTTTTTCAAAATTGTCTTTAAAATAATATTTCAAAAGCTTAAATAGTTGTCAAACTGATTTACAAAGCTATCATTTAAAAACACTAAGGGTGATAACGTTGAAGTGTTTACAAACTTTACAGTTTTGAAAATGCTAGTTGATCCGGATGATAGGTGATGGCATAGAAGGGATTAGGGAGAAGAGAGGGGGCAGAGGCGTCATTTCGGAGGGGGAGGGTTTTGGGGATTTTGGGAGCCGGTTCGTGTAAAAGAGGGGGGAGGGTTTTTCTTCGAGGGGGGTCCGCCGCCACCACCTGCGGTAGCAGGATGGCCTCCACCGCCATGGAGAGGAGCAGCCGGTCCTTCATCATCCATGGCCGCCTCCTTCGAGGATGGCTGCTGACGAGCCACCTCTTCCTCCCTCCTCTCCACTCGTCGACGCCGATGCCATGGAGGATCTGTCGTCTCTAGCGGGCGTACCCGCTGCCGCCTTCTCCCGCAATCGCTGCCGCCTCCAGCAGGCGCCAGCTGATGGCATTGCCACCGGCGACCCTTGTCGTCGCCCCAGGCCACCTCCAGTGGCTGCGGATGTCACCGCCGTTGCCACCGGCGACCATTGGCACCTCTCCTATACTGCCGGCAGTGAGTACCTCCGCCGGCCCTGACTTCTAGCGGCCGTCAGCGCCTCCCCCTCCGGTGTCGCCTCCTCCAGCAACAGCCGGCGTCTCCAGCAGCCGCCGACACCTCCGCCATTGCTGCCTGCACTTCCCGTGATGGGTGCCGGCGATCACGGCGAATACCACCTCCAAACCATAGCCATAGCTGCCTTTGGCAGCCCGCCGATGTGGATCCGGCCATCGTGCCGGTGTATTTCATTCTTCGCACCACTATTATGCTTGTTAGTCATTTGTATTATCCGGCCTGCGTGCCGTGTGCCGGCTTGTGAGCCGCTGTATTGGTCCGGGCCGCTACGACTTGATTAGCGACACGACCAGCTCATCCATCCATCCATCCGAGGGCGCCCCCTGGGCCAGGGTACGTCATCCTGCTCATTCTTCTTGCATTTGTTGCACTCTTCTATTATTAGCTGGATACTTATATGTCTGTGGGATTCGCCTCGAGCACCGAGGTACCAAAGGCCGGGGCAACCCGGTCGCTGGATACAGGTACAGTTGACCGGAGGAGGACTTCAGACGATCTGGTCAACGTAGAGGACAGCTCTCAACCGGGTCATGGGGATGCGGTCAACCTTCCAGACACGTCACACCGGCAGGTTCGTCTTCTCAGCTTCCAGACAGGATCAAATTGGCGCCATCTGTGGGAACGCGCCTGATCTGGAACGTGAAGATGGACGACGCCGGAGAGTTCTGCTATCCTCATGACCTAGGTCAGTCTTTCCGTTATCTGTTCTCGGTTAGTTATGTGATTTGTAGTAGTTCTTCGAGCCGAAGGCCCCCGAGCCGATCGGCCGGGAGGTTTATATCCGAGCCAGGGGCTCGAAGTCGAAGGCCCCCGAGCCGATCGGCCGGGAGGTTTATATCCGAGCCAGGGGCTCGAAGCCGAAGGCCCCCGAGCCGATCGGCCGGGAGGTTTATATCCGAGCTGGGCTCTAACAAGGCCCCGAGCCGATCGGCCGGAGGTTTATATCCGAGCCGGGCGCTCGGGCGAAGGCCCATCGGGCGGGAGGTTTATATCCGAGCCGGGCGCTCAAGGCCCCGAGCCGATCGGCCGGAGGTTTATATCCGAGCAGGGGCCGAGTCAAGGCCCCCGAGCCGATCGGCCGGAGGTTTATATCCGAGCCGGGCGCTCAAGGCCCCGAGCCGATCGGCCGGAGGTTTATATCCGAGCCACGGTCGAGTCGATCGGCCGGAGGATATCCGAGGTTTATATCCGAGCCAGGGCTCGAAGCCCCGAGCCGATCGGCCGGAGGTTTATATCCGAGCCAAGGGCTCGGGCCAAGGCCCCCGAGCCGTCGGCCGGAGGTATATCCGAGCCGTCGGCCGGAGGTTTATATCCGAGGTTTATATCCGAGCCAAGGGCTCGGTCGAAGGCCCCGAGCCGATCGGCAGGAGGTTTATATCCGAGCCGGGCGCTCGAACCCGAGGTTATATCGGAGGTTTATATCCGAGCCAGGGCTCGAAGGCCCCGAGCCGATCGGCCGGAGGTTTATATCCGAGCCAGGGGCTCGGCGAAGGCCCCGAGCCGATCGGCGGGAGGTTTATATCCGAGCCAAGGGCTCGAAGGCCCCGAGCCGATCGGCCGGGAGGTTTATATCCGAGCCAGGGGCTCGGAAGGCCCCCGAGCCGATCGGCTTTATATCCGAGCCAGGGGCTCAAGGCCCCGAGCCGATCGGCCGGGAGGTTTATATCCGAGCAGGGGCTCGGCGAAGGCCCCCGAGCCGATCGGCCGGAGGTTTATATAGCTCGAGCGAAGATCCGTGGCTCGGCCGGGCGCCGCGGGATTTATATCCAGCCAAGGGCTCAAGGCCCCGACCCGATCGGGAGGTTTATATCCGAGCCAGGGGCTCGAAGCCGAAGGCCCCCGAGCCGATCGGCCGGGAGGTTTATATCCGAGCCAGGGGCTCGAAGCCGAAGGCCCCCGAGCCGATCGGCCGGGAGGTTTATATCCGAGCCAGGGGCTCGAAGCCGAAGGCCCCCGAGCCGATCGGCCGGGTTTGAATTAGCCCTCAGGGTCGTCTAGCCCAGACGTTAAACCGTAGAGTCGAACCGGTGACTATAAAAACCCCGGCTTGAAGACCGTCTAGCCCAGACGTTAAACCGTAGAGTCGAACCGGCGACTATAAAAACCCCGGCTTGAAGACCGTCTAGCCCAGACGTTAAACCGTAGAGTCGAACCGGCGACTATAAAAACCCCGGCTTGAAGACCGTCGAGCTCCGACGTTAAATATCGAGAGTCGAACCGGCGACTATAAAACCCCGGCTTGAAGACCGCTACATGGACGAGTTTATCAGATATTTTATCTCCCCCGTTCGGGGTTGAGCGCATCAGTTATTTCATCTCCCCCGTTCGGGGTCGTGGACCAGCTCCAGATATTCTATCCACTCGACATCGTCCGCCTGGCATTTATCCGACCGATCGACATCATTCCGGTCGTACGCGCGGTATCATCCGCCCAGCATTTATCCGACCGATCGACATCATTCCGGTCGCACGCGCGGTATCGTCCGCCTGGCATTTATCCGACCGATCGACATCATTCCGGTCGCACGCATGACAGCGTCCGTCTAGCATCTATCCATCCGATCGGCATCATTTCGATCGCTCGCACGACAGCGTTCGTCTAGCATCTATCCATCCGATTGACTGCACTTCGATCATCCGGTCAGTATCTTCATGGTCGCGTACTAGGCATCGCTCGTCCGCTCGGTCTACTTGTTGTCCAGCGTGTTGTTCGGTCTGCTATGCTTGCACTCGCCATGCGCTTGTTGTTTTGCCGCTCAGTTGATGTTTTGTCATTCGCTCGGCCTCGGGCCGATTATCGACTTGATCCGCTCGGCTTGATTACTATCTCATTCGACACCACTATTATAGCGACCGCTCGAGCGACATTATATTATTGGTTCAGCGATTTGGCTTTGACATCGAGAGGGGTTCAATTCCTTGCAATAAGACTGTCCAGTCAGTCGGACTCACGCCTCCTTCGACTAGACTTGAAGGGGAGGCTTGTGATCCGGATGATAGGTGATGGCATAGAAGGGATTAGGGAGAAGAGAGGGGGCAGAGGCGTCATTTCGGAGGGGGAGGGTTTTGGGGATTTTGGGAGCCGGTTCGTGTAAAAGAGGGGGGAGGGTTTTTCTTCGAGGGGGGTCCGCCACCACCACCTGCGGTAGCAGGATGGCCTCCACCGCCATGGAGAGGAGCAGCCGGTCCTTCATCATCCATGGCCGCCTCCTTCGAGGATGGCTGCCGACGAGCCACCTCTTCCTCCCTCCTCTCCACTCGTCGACGCCGATGCCATGGAGGATCTGTCGTCTCTAGCGGGCGTACCCGCTGCCGCCTTCTCCCGCAATCGCTGCCGCCTCCAGCAGGCGCCAGCTGATGGCATTGCCACCGGCGACCCTTGTCGTCGCCCCAGGCCACCTCCAGTGGCTGTGGATGTCACCGCCGTTGCCACCGGCGACCATTGGCACCTCTCCTATACTGCCGGCAGTGAGTCCCTCCGCCGGCCCTAACTTCTAGCTGCCGTCAGCGCCTCCCCCTCCGGTGTCGCCTCCTCCAGCAACAGTCGGCGTCTCCAGCAGCCGCCAACACCTCCGCCATTGCTACCTGCACTTCCCGTGATGGGTGCCGGCGATCACGGCGAATACCACCTCCAAACCATAGCCATAGCTGCCTTTGGCAGCCCGCCGATGTGGATCCGGCCATCGTGTCGGTGTATTTCATTCTTCGCACCACTATTATGCTTGTTAGTCATTTGTATTATCCGGCCTGCGTGCCGTGTGCCGGCCTGTGAGCCGCTGTATTGGTCCGGGCCGCTACGACTTGATTAGCGACACGACCAGCTCATCCATCCATCCATCCGAGGGCGCCCCCCTGGGCCAGGGTACGTCATCCTGCTCGTTCTTCTTGCATTTGTTGCACTCTTCTATTATTAGCTGGATACTTATATGTCTGTGGGATTCGCCTCAAGCACCAAGGTACCAGAGGCCGGGGCAACCCGGTCACTGGATACAGGTACAGTTGACCGGAGGAGGACTTCAGACGATCTGGTGAACGTAGAGGACAGCTCTCAACCGGGTCATGGGGATGCGGTCAACCTTCCAGACACGTCACACCGGCAGGTTCGTCTTCTCAGCTTCCAGACAGGATCACTAGTAGTAAAAAAAATGAAGTAATTTTAAAAAATTTTAAGTTATTAATCCTCCCTCTGAACCTGAAATTATTTCAAAATAGTCAACTAAAAATGTCCTTAACTGTCTAATCATTAGTTACTTACTAATTATCAGAAGATAGCAGTTTTCACTTGGTTAGTTAGGTTAAGTTAATTTATCCAGTTAGTGTTTGACTAAGCTGAAAAAACTTAACCTGATTACTATTAGTTTGGTATTTAATGCCCAGACTTGTATTGATGCACTGATATAAGCATCTTAAGTCCAAGCAATCTGCCTATGCACCTCACCCTTTTATAAGTTTAGCAATACACAAACAAGATAGTCCTAGTGTGTTGGTGAGATGCTCAAGTCCTAGATCTATAGGAGCATGCTTTCTAAGGGTTTGATCTAGGCTAAGGCTAAAAGTAATTTTAAAAATTCTAAAAATAAGGAAAGTTTTGAGAAAAATAAAGAATTTTACCCTAGAATTTTAAAAAATAATTTTTGAAAGCAATTTTGAAATTAAGAGTCCTAGTCTATTAAGCACATTCCTAATTGTCGACGCAAGTTACTAAATTCACTTTCGGTGAGGGGTTTAGTGAATATGTCAGCTAGGTTTGACTTGGAATCAATGTATTTGAGTTCAATGTCATCTTTAGTGACATGATCCCTGATAAAGTGATGTCTAATTTTGATGTGTTTAGTTCTTGAATGATGCACGAGATTTTTGGTTAAATTAATTGAATTGATATTGTCAATTAGTGCTTTTGTATTTGTAAAATTTAAATTGAAGTATTTTAAAGTGTGTATCATCCATAATAATTGAGCAATACATTCTGCTATAGCTATATATTCTACTTCAGTAGTAGATAAGGTAACACAGTGTTGCTTCCTACTAAACCAGCTGACAAGTGATGGGTCAAGTAGCTGACACCCACCACTTGTACTTTTATGGTCCAGTTTACAGCCAGTATAGTCTGAGTCAGAGTAGCCTATGAGTTCAAAATTGGGTGTTTTAAGCTACCAGATTACTACATTTGATGTTCCTTTGAGATATCTAAAAATTCTTTTGACGTTAGTCAAATGTGATTCTTTAGCACATGTTTGGTATCTAGCACACATACTAACTGTAAATAAAATATCATGTCAACTTGTAGTTAAGTATAGAAGGCTACCTATGACACTCCTATAGTATTTTAGGTCAATTGGTTTTCCATTTGGGTCATCATCTAAGGTTGTGTTAGTTGCCATAGGTGCATTTATTTCTTTAGTATTTTCTATTCCAAATTTTTGTTCCATTAGTGTCATAAATTCTTGTTAAAAGTAATTCCTTAATATATTTTTGTTGATAAATGTAATTACCTTCATTTGTTTGTTTAATTTGTAACCCTAAAAAGTAAGCTAGTTTATCTACTAAGCTCATTTCAAATTCTTGTTCCATTAGTGTCATAAATTCTTGTTAAAATTCTGAATTGGTTGACCCAAAGATTATATTATCTACATATACTTGAGCTATAAGAATATCTTGGTTGATTGATTTGACAAATAGAGTTAGGTCAATTTGTCCTTGGTTGAACCCTTTGAAAATTAGATAAGAGGTTAACCTTTCATACCATGCCCTAGGTGCTTGTTTAAGACCATATAAGACTTTCTTAAGTTTAAATACATGGTCAGGATGATCTAAACTCTTAAACCCAGGTGACCGACCTACATAAACTACCTCTTTTATTAGCCTATTTAAAAAGGTAGATTTTACATTCATTTGATAAAGTTTAAATCCTTTATGGGTTGCATAGCTAAGTAACATTCTAATGGACTCTAGTCTGGTTACTGGGGCATATGTTTCATCATAGTCAAGTCCTACTTGACTAAACCCTTTAGCAACTAGTCTAGCCTTGTTTCTAATAATCTCTTTATTTTCACTTAATTTATTTCTGAATACCCATTGATCTTGTCCGAGAGTCGGGGCAACGGATGTTGGGGGACGTGGTGCTCCTGTTGACCGTGCATGGACTTCGAGCTAGAGAGACCTGCAACCACAGTAACGTTAGTGCCGAGCCAGGGAGGGGTTCCCGGGCGATGACCCTCCGACGCTCAAGTCAGTCACCGACGATGTGGGAGCAAGGAAACGGAGTAACAGCGTAACAGTGGCTACAGTAAAGATTAGCACACCTCCATTGAAGCTTGGGGCCCTTTATATAGGGCTCTGAGGGAGCGCGTGCACGTTCCTTAAGGCATGCACGCTTCTCAAACTTTTCCTTGAAAAGACATGTCAGGAAAGTGTCCCTGACATCATACCTTAACGACCCGAGCATATCTCTAACGTGACAGTGGAAACTTCCGTCGTATGATCCACTGTCTAACCATGCCGCCAACCATGCCATCTGTCTGTGGCACGGGTCCCCAGAAGGATATTGCATATCCTCCTTTTGTCCGTTACTAGGCCGAGCGGGTGAGCCATTCGGCTAAGCATTAGTCGTCCGGATGCTATCGTTCTCGGGTCGAGCGAGATGGCCGCTCGGCCAACCACTCGCTGCCCGAGCTCCGCTTTGACTGTAATATGCTCGGTCGTAGCTCCGCTTGGCTAGTTCCGAAGTTTGATGTAACTCCAAGCGGGGTTGGCCGCTCGGCGCGTGACTTACCGACACACTTCTCCGAGTGTTAGAAGCTTGGTATGTGGCCGAGCTATAATGATGTTGGATCAGACCTTCTCTATCTCGGTCGGGCGAGTGGGCCGCCCGACCGACCATTGGTTCAGGGGCATTGACCGCCTTGATTTTGACCTTTGACCTCCATTGTGGCAATGACCCTCCACTGTGTGGGCCCCTCATCATTGCGTCACACATCACCCATTTTTTTATTATCTTTTTATTTTTAGATGGTGGTACTAAGTCCCGGACTTCATTTCTCTCAAATTAGGCTAAATCTTCTTGCATAGCTATGATCCAGTCTGGGTCAAGTAAAGATTCAGCTATTGTTTTGGGTTTAATTTTTGAGATTAGGGATATCTGACTTAAGTTTCTGAAGGATGACCTAATCTGAATTTTTAGGTCTGGGTCACCAATTATTTGGTCAATTGGATGATTTGGGTTGACTCTTATGGTTCTAGTAGGTTCATTCATTTGAGGTTGATCTTCTTCTTCTTGACTTAGATTTTCACTGGCTCCCCCTTGACTAGTGTTACTTTGAACAATATCAATTGGTTGAATCTGGGTTTGTTCTAAGTTTTGGTTGGACTCTTCAAATTTTACATTTGAGATTTCTTCAATTCTTAGTGTAATTTTATTATATATTCTATAACTTCTACTGTTTAATGAGTATCCTACAAAGATCTCATTTTCTATTTTTGATGCAAATTTTTCTAAGTGTTCTCTTGTATTTAGTATATAGGCTGGATATCCAAATACTTAAAGTATTTAATATTAGGTTGTTTGTTAGAATATATTTCAAATAAAGTTTTATTATGAGTTTTATTTATTATGGTTCGATTTTGTACATAGCAGACTGTATTAACAGCTTCTGCCCAAAAGTATTTTGGTAGGTTATACTCATTTAGCATTGTCCTAGAGGCTTCAAGTAGGGTTCTGTTCTTTCTTTCTACTATTTCATTTTGTTGAGGTGTTTTAGGACATGAATATTCGTGATGGTAACCGTTTTTAAGGCAAAATTGGTTAAAGTTATGATTTTTAAATTCACCTCCGTTGTCACTTTTAATTCTTTTAATTTTTAGGTCTGTTTCATTTTCAACTTGTTTGTAAAAATTAGTAAAGATGTCAAATGTTTCATCTTTATTTTTTAAGAATTTTACCCAGGTAAATTTAGAGTAGTCATCTATTATTACTAGACAATATAGGCTTCCATTTATTGATTTGGCCCTATGAGAATCAAATAGATCTAAGTGCAATAGTTCTAGTATTGAATCTATTTGAAGTTGATTAATTGATTTGTGAGTAGATTTTATTTATTTTTCTTGTTGATAAGCATTACAGATTATTAAGTCTAAGTTAGGTAATTTTGATAGGCATCCAACTAATCCATTTAATTTACTTAGATTTCTAAAGTTAGTGTGTGACATTCTTCTATGTCATAACCAGGTTTCTTCTTTTTGTGCTAAGTAACACTTAAGTGAGGAAGAAGTTAAGTTAATTGCATAGATATTGTCCTTTCTAAACCCTTTTAGGCTTATAGTAGGGTTATCTAAGTACTTAATTAAACATTCAGAGGAAAGAAACCTAATCTTATATCCAAAATCACACAATTTACTTATACTAAGAAGGTTGTATTTGAGTTTTTCAACAAATAATACTTTCTTAACAATGAAATCAGTTTTGAGTTCAATATTACCTATCCCAATTAACTTGAGTATGTCATTGTTTCCAAAGGTAACTATTCCAAAGCTTTTGTAGGTTAATTAAGTGAATTTGGTGTGATCCCCAGTCATGTGTTTGGAGCAACCACTATCCAATATCCACTTGATTTCCTACAACAGGTAGGAGTTAATATTAGTTTATTTTAAGTTAATTTTAATTTTAAGTTAATTTAAGTTAATTTAGGTTTGATTTAATTTGAATTTTAAGTTCATTTTAATTTAAATTTGATTTAAGTCAATTTAGGTTAATTTAAATTTTAAGTTAAGTTTTAGTTAAGTTAATTTTTAATTAAGTTAATTTTAAGTTTAAGTTAAGTTTAATTTAATTTTTAATTTTAAGTTTAATATTATTTTTAATTTTAAGTTTTTAATTTAATTTTTAAGTTTAAGTTTAACTTTTTAATTTTTATGTTTTTAATTTTTAAGTTTAACTTTTAAATTTAATTTTAAATTTTATTTTTATTTTTAATTTAAATTTAATTTAATTTTAAATTTTTGTTTAATTTAATTTTTAATTTTTAATTTTTGTTTAATTTAATTTTTAATTTTAATTTTAATTTTAATTTTAATTTAATTTTAAGTTAAGTTTAATTTAATTTTTAAGTTTATATTAAATTTAATTTTTAATTTTAAGTTTACTTTAATTTTAAGTTCTTAGTCATCTCACCTAATCTGTATTCAATCAAGGAAACTTATAATTTTGTGAGATGAGTTAAGTTCAATTTCAAGGTTTGATTTAACTTTGTGTTAGATTCAGGTTTAGCTTTGGGTTCAACAAATGGACATTCTTTGGATAAACTTCTAGACTATGGTGAGTCACTTGGACATTATTAGAGTAATCATGCCTTCGAGATTTTCCAAATAGTCTCATCCACTAAACTTAGTACAAAATCTTGGTCTAACTAGTTAGGATTCATAAGGGGTAGCTTCAGTTAGTTCTATTAAGCCAAATACACCAGGTCGAAGTCATATCTTCCTAGTCATGCATAAACAGAGCTTCCCTAACCTACTATCATCCAAAACTTCATCAGTACCGTAGGTCAAGTTAAACTTTTATCCCTTTTTACTCTAATCCTAATTACCCTACAGGGTAGGTTGTTTTTAGATGTGTTAACTAGTTTAGAGCCTCCCCCTGAATTATTGATATGGATTTCTTAAGTTTTGGTTTTGGATTTATGTAGGTTACTTTTGTAATTATAATAGACTTGATGATAGTTTGAGTTTGAGTTGGTTCTGTAGTTCTTTCTATAATCTATCTTTGGTTTAGTTGATTTAGCTTTATGTTTTGGATTTTGATTTAGGTTATTTGATTTTCCATAATATATTTTGTTTTGGGATATATAGTATTGGTTAATTCCTACTTGTGTGGTTTGGCACGTTTTTGGAAAACAAGCTTTAGTTTGTGTTTTATTTTGAGTTACGAGTGACATGAATGATTTATTTGTTGAACTGGACTTGTATTCAAGTTCAGATTTATTGTATACTTTTTGATTTTTAAGGATTAGATCCAAGTTTTAGATTTAGTTGTAAAATTTTCTAACAACCCTTTAAGTTTGTTAATTTCAATTTTTAATGTTGAGTTTTCCTCCTCAAGTTTTACAACTTGATTTGGATTAGAATTTTCGATCTGTTCCTTAAGGTGTCGTTTTTCCTCAAGGAGCATTTTATTTTGATTTTCATTTTCGGTTAATTTTTTATTTAAGCATGCAATGATTTTGAAATTTTTTTGCTTAAATTAAGGTATACCTCATCAGAATCTTTGGAAATGAGTACGGACTCGTGGCTCGATTCAAGTTCGGACCCGTCTTCCGATTCGCCTTCCGATTCTGATTCGTAGGTCATCAGCGCGAGGTAACTTCGGTGCTTTTACTCTTCAGCGTTCGATTTATCCGAAGATGATTTGTCCCATGTCGCCTTAAGTGCCCCTTCTTGTAGTACCCCTTCTTGTTGCATCCAAAGTAGGTCACATTTTTGTTGTTAGGATCGATGGTGGAGTTGATCTTCCGCAGGTCATTTCTACTGAAGTTCTTATTTCTTCTTGTGAACATTTTTCTTACCAAGTTCACCATGTATTCTTCATCTTCTGGGTCTTGGTTAGACTCATCTTCAGGTTCAGGTTTGGTTCTTGACTTGTCTTTGGAGGAACCTGCAAAAAGGGCAATTCCTTTCTAGACCT
The DNA here is from genome assembly GCF_018446385.1 of Zingiber officinale. Taxonomy (NCBI): domain Eukaryota; kingdom Viridiplantae; phylum Streptophyta; class Magnoliopsida; order Zingiberales; family Zingiberaceae; genus Zingiber; species Zingiber officinale. Next base: position 144,557,978 of record NC_055989.1, read on the forward strand.
ATTTTAAGTTAGTATGTTCATGGAGTTCGAGTTCACAAAATAGTTCATCTAGCTTTAATTTGGAAAGATTCTTTGAAATATTATAAGCATCTATGATGGATGCCCAAAATGCATTTTGAGGAAACATGTTAAGGGCATACCTTATCAGGTCGCGGTTCTCCATCTAGCGGCCGATGTTGTGAAACCCGTTAAGGATGTCCTTTATCCTTGTGTGGAGTTGACTCGCAATTTCTCCTTCCCGTATTCTTTGGCTACCTTCGCATCGTTGGTTCCCTCGTGCAGTTCGATGAGCTTGTCTCATAGTTCCTTTACATTTTTGTATGGGCCGACGCGGTTCAGTTCTTCTTTCATTAGCCCGCACTGGAGGGTGTTGAGAGCCTTGAAATCTATTTGGGCTTTCTTCTTCATCTCTGGATTCTACTATTTCAGGTCCATCAGAATTCCGGCATTATCGACCGAGCCTTGTAGCCTATGGTGATGCTGAACCACTGGTCGAAGTCAGTGTTCAGATAGACCTCCATTCATTTCTTCCAGTGTGGGAAGTCGTCGCCGTTGAAGAGTGGAGGACGGACAGTGATGTATCCCTCATTTTGGGTCATTGCTCTTACACACGATAAAGAAAAACAGAGATGGTCCCAAGACTTTTGGTCTTGAATTAGTAGTGTGGGATAAAAATAAAAATATTAAGACTAAATTAGTGTTGCACCAATTCAGATTGGTTTGCTACGAGAAAATGTTTCCAAAGAGATAATTGTACCAATTTAGATTATGTCGAAAAACATAAAATCGAAAATAAGAAAACAAAGATTTTCACCCCCTTTGCCTGATTGGTGGTTGCACCAAATCAGAGCGGTACCTTCTCTGATACTACTTATTGGATCGAAAAGAGCGCTAGAGGGGGGTGAATAGTGATCGTTGAAAAATCGTTATCGAGTCAAAGTACGTGGCGAAAAATAATAACGAAAACAACGCAAACATGCCAAGTTTTACTTGGTTCGAAACCTTCGTCGACTCCTACTCCAAGGCTCGCACATGAGAGTACTTTCGTTGGACAATCCACTAATAGTTCGCAAAAGAGTTACACAATAAGTACAAGAACTATAAAATAAAGTTACTGACAATAAGGAAAATAAAAACTGAGTCGTAGGTCATTGGAGAAGTTTCACAGCGTCGTAGGAGCGTCTTTGGAGCAACACACAGGAAAGCAGTTGCGGAGAGAAGTTGTATTATATGCTCCTAGTGGAAGGTTGCTTATATAGGCAATTCCGGGTACTTGGATCCCTTCCAGGTACCTAGACCATGACGTCAGCCATCTAATCAATGTGCTCCGAGCTGGTGACAAGATTGATTTTGGGCATTCCGGGTGCTCAGACCAACTTTTCTAGCAGCCTTTATTTCGTGCAAAATGAAATTAGTCCGACACAATAAAACTTATATTACTCTGCAAAACAAGTGTTAGTACTATAAATGGATCTAAGTTGGATCTAAGTTATATTACTCTGCAAAACAAGTGTTACTCTGCAAAACAACTTATATTACTTATAAATGGATCTAAGTTGGATCGACGCCTACTGTTCCCTCAAACGGGGAACGCGTCCTCACCAAGTCACTCTCCTCCAGTGACTTACCTTAACTTACCGCTTTGCCAGACATCCGGTCAGCCCGTCGACTTGTCTGAACTTTATGCCAGCTATCTGGTCGGCCTGTTTACCAAGATGGACTTCGTGCTAGATATCCGGGCAACCCGTCGACCTATCTGGACTTTGTACCAGCTATCCAGTCAGCCCGTCGACCTAACTGGATTTCTTGCTAGATATCCGATCAGTCCGTCGACCTATCTGGACTTCTCCTGCAGACTTAGTTAAATCGTTAAATCACATTAAACCTAACTTAACTTACTTTGTCATTCATCAAAACATGAGTTAGGTCGTTAGTGTAACCTGCACAAACACTTCATTCCTTGCGTCGATAGGGAAGATGAGCAGCAACACTTGGCAAATTATCTTCCGTTATGTGTGTCCTAGGGCGAGTCCGAGTGTGGCTGACGTCATCCATATATCTTGAAGACCATGCAAATCCTTGCTAATTATGGCCGAGCACGCGACCATGCCTTTTTAATTAAGTGCATTAAATGCTATCCGGTGACCGCAAGACACGTGTCCCCTACTATCGCCGCATGGTCGATGTAGTAGGCAGACATTCGCTAGTGACGAGACGTGCGACTTTTCAAAATCAACGGTTAGATCTATTTCTAGGTTTCCATGACCCTGGATCGGACGGCTGAGGTCGATCGGCCGCGAGGTTTATAAGCCTCGCGTGCTTCACCGTCTTCCTCACTTTGCGTCTTCGTCTTTGTTGGTGAGCATCTCAGCGACACTGTGCCCTCCGCCTTTTCTGTCCATCTCAGCGATTTCTCTAGTAAGCTCTCGTCTTCTTTCAATTGAATCTGTCTATTGTTCTTTCAGTAGAGTTTCTTCGTTGTTTCCCGTCGACTTTTATTTCCAATGGCAAGCTCCTCTCAATCTCCTGTCTCCGTCCCTGGGCTCTAGTATACGTTCATGGAGTCTAGGTTCGACGGAGGCGATGCCGAGAGTTTGAAAGCTACCTTTGAAATTCCATCCGATTATCAAATTGGTCTTCCTTCGGCTTTTGATCGCCCGAACGAGCCGTCTCCGGGTTTTGTATGCTTCTTTAGGGAGCAATTTACCCAGGTCTACGGTTCCTGATCCACCCTTTCTTCTCTACCATTTGTAAATATTTTCGTATTCCTCTCCATCAACTAGTGTCAAACTCCTTTCGGCTGCTGTGCGGGGTCATTGTTATGTTTTGCCTGCACGGTATTCCCCTCACTCCTCGACTATTTCATTATTTCTATTATCCCAAACTATCCGAGCCGGGAAATTTTCTCTTCTAAGTCCGAGTGGACCTAGTCTTCTTTGACAAGATGTCATCCTCCAACAAGTATTGAAAGGACTATTACTTTTTTGTTCGCTTTCTCGAGCGGTCAGACTTTCCGACCAGGTGGCAATTAGAGGTGTCAAACCCTCCAAAGCTCAAGAAATACAAGAACCGCTTGGATTATCTTCATGCAGCTTCCAACTTGGTCGGTCAGAAATACTATATACACAAGTTACTGCTGGAGGGTGTCCTCTACGTATTCAGCTTGAGCCCGATCCGCACAAGGCTTCCGTCCAGCCTAGGTACGCTCCTTCTTGGTCTACCTTTTGAATATAATTGATTTCTCCTTTTCTTTTGCAGCCCAAGTTATGTTATGTGTACGTCTAGCCAGCAAATCCAAACTCGCGGATACAGAGATAAACACTACGGTCATGTCCTAATTGGAGTCGCAGTTTGCCACCGGTCGGTTCACACGAGGATCCGCTCGGTGAAGTGGAAGGAACTTAATGTTAGGAAGTAGCGTTGGAGGAAGTCGGACAACCGCGAGTGATGCAGCGACTTCCACAGCGGACCTTCTGCCTAAACGGTCGTCCATGGTCCCGATAGTTGTCGCTTCAGAGTCGACAACTTCTGACGAGCCCCTGCAACACCACAAAATGCGCCGAGCGGAAGGTTCCTCCTGAACTGCTACTTCAACCCTACAAACCCCCACTGCGACTAGCTCTTGACCCATCTGAGCAGGGTGAGACTCCTCTTCCACCCCTGTCTGGGTGGGGTGAGTCTTCCCCTCTACCTCCTAAGCAGAGTCTTGGGGAATTCCCTGCATCTCTGTCCTCCAACCGGACAACTTCACTGTCTGGGTTGTCTCAAGGGACGATCTATGCGCCATCGATCGCCTTCATGCCCTCATCTCTGCCTGTGGCGCAGGTGTCCCGCATCCAATTGGTCTCCTCACAGCCCACCGGTCGGACGACTTCTGCACCTTCTGGCCTAAGCGGCCAAAGATCGATAACGACAATCATCCACTTGTCGACTGACGAGTATCACCATCTAGACGACCCAATGTCCCTCACCCTTGAACATCAAATAAGAATACAAGGGCCGCTCACATAGATATGAGCTGACGCATGAGCCCGTGCGGTGGTGATTGCTCCAGGGAAACTAGCGAATAGCCAAACCAAGATATCTACTGGGGTATGTATATCTTTTTCCCTTTTCTTCCGTCCGCTCAGTTTGTATAATGCTTAACATTCTTTGTAGTATTGGGTGGAAAGTCTATCCATGTGCCATAGGCTTGCTTACCTGGAGCGTGAAGTCCAGCAGCTCCATGCTTCGAGCGGCTAGTCATCTGCTTCTCAAGCACAATTGGAGCAGATGAATGCTGAGATGGCTGAGTTAAGGGTCGATCTGAATAAAAGCTCCGAGCAGCTCAAAGCGGAGAAAGGTAAGAGTGCCGAGCAGGCGGTACAGCTGGCCCGACTTAATAAATAGGTCGCCTCCTTTAAGTCCAAAATCCACTCGGCCAACACCAGGAAATTCTGAGTCATTGAAGATCTAGAGATAAAAAAAAAGAGTTTCGTATGTTGGCTCAGAACCTGAAGGAGGTTGAGGCCACCTTGAAGGACGAGCGGGATGGATGATCGGCAGACTAGACCGTAGCGAAGACCCAGCTTGCCGCAAAAGATGAAGAGCTGGCCAAGTTGAAGGAACAATAGAAGGCTTCCCGCGCAGCCTTTGAGACTTACCAAGGAGCCGAGTCGAGCAGGTTTGATCTTATGAAACAAGTCTATATCCGCTCGGATGCTTTTAACGATAAGGTCACCGATCGGCCACTCTATATATTCGACCTAGCTATCGACAGGACGCTTAATCAACTGAAGGAAGGCAGCTACCTTCCCTCCGCCCTGACAAGCAAAGTCATCAGTCGAGACAAGCTGACTAAGTCACTACCCGATGATGTTTTGGATTATTTGGAGTGGGCCTGTTGAGAGTTTCACCTCTGTAAAAAATTTTGAAGTATCAATGAAGACTTGTCCATCCGGCTAACCCTTATATGTTTTCTAACTGTTGGGTATTTTTCGATTTTTAGTTCAAGCGTTGTCGTGCAAACTCAATTGTAGCCTGGATAGTCGACAACAAGCCATCTATGTAGTCATTCGATCATTTCCGGGGGTAAGGTCATTGCTAGATCGTCTAATGGCGTAGACATGGATTCAAGGTCACGGCTTGATCGTTGATGAAGACAAGAGTTTGAGGTCTCCGCTCGACAATTGATGAAGACAAGGGTTTAAGGTTGTCGCTCGACCGTTGGTGAAGATAAGAGTTTAAGGTCGTCGCTCGACCGTCGGTGAATATATGGGTTTAAGGTTGCCGCTCAACCGTTGGTGAAAACATGAGTTTAAGGTCGTCGCTCGACCATTGGTGAAGATAAGGGTTGTGATTTTATTCATATTTGTCCTGTATTAGGAAGACATGCACATACATATAGGTAAATATAATCATTCACACCTCTTACCCGACCCTATAGGGTTAGAGGTGGTTCGCACTCCACGGACGCTCGAGCCGTCTTCTATCTTGGCCTTCCAGATAATATGCTCCCGAGCGAAGTTTCTGCACGACCTTATAGGGTCCCATCCATGGAGGTTCGAGTTTGGTGACGGTGCCGACTGGTTTTATCCTCTTCCATACTAGATCATCGACCTGGAAGGATTACGGGATAACCCTCCCATTGTAGCTCTGTTTCATCTGCTGTCGGTTTGCCATCAGCCGAACGACATCCTTTTCTCGTGCTTCGTCGACCAAGTCTAGCTCCATCAGTCTTCGCTCGCCGTTCTCTTCGCCATAATGCTGCATTTGATCGAACTCCACTCCGACCTCCACCAGGACTAGTGCTTCGCCGCCGTATACCAAATGGAATGGTGTCACACCAGTCGCCTCCTTTGGGGTTGTACGCAGGGCCCATAGGACGCTAGAGAGTCTTTGATCCAGCTACCTCTTGCGTGGTCAAGAAGAGCTCGTAATCCTCTGAGAATCTCCCGATTTATGACTTCCTCTTGGCTATTACTTTAGGGGTAAGTCACTGAGGTGAAGGCCTGTTGGATACCATAGCCCTCGCACCATTCTTTGAACCTCTGATTGGCGAATTGCCTCCCATTATCTGAGACGAGTCGTCAGGGGATGCTGAACCAGCACAAGATATTTTGTCAGACGAACTTGATGACCATCTATTCACTTATTTTTACCAATGGTTCGACCTCCACCCAGTTTGAGAAGTAGTCTATAGCAACGAGTAGGAACCTCCGTTGATCGGTTGCCATGAGAAACGGTCCCACGATATCCATACCCCATTTGTCGAACGGGCAAGACACTGTGGATGTTTCCATCTCCTCGGTTGATCGATGTGAGATGTTGTAATATTTCTGGCTTGACAGGCAGTTGGCCACCGTCCGAGCGATGGTGAGGCGTCCTCCAGTCGCTTGGGATGGTGAGGCCTTCCATCCGATCAATTTGTGCCACTAGTAAAACTTGCTTGATCGGGTACTCAATCACAACCGGCGTTAATGAGCTAGCTAATTTGGCTAAGTCGTCTGCTGAATGATTGTCTGATCGGGGGATCTTTTGTACAGTGACATCCTGAAAACTTGCCCTCAGTTTTTCGAAGGCTTCTGCATAGAGCTTGAGTTAAGAGTTGTTTATTTTGAATGTCCCTGACAACTGCAAGGTGGCTAGCTGAGAATCCGAGTGAATGAGGACCTTTGTGACCCCGACATACCGCGCTACCTATAAGTCGGCAATTAACGCTTCATACTCGACTTTATTATTGGTGTCCCAGCATTCAAGCCCAACAGAGAGATGTATTCAATCTTCCCTTGGTGAGATCAATAGTATGCCAATCTCGCTCCCTTGCCGAGTGGAAGAACCGTCCACATATATTCTCCAGGTTGTTTCTGGTTTCGCGTTCTGGACTTATGTGACAAAATCAGCTAAGGCCTGTGCTTTAATCGTCGTTCAGGGCTGATATTGAATGTCAAACTCGCTTAATTTAGTTGTCTATTTGATCAGCCGTTCGGACGTCTCTGGGTTGAGGAGGACTTTGCCCAGGGTACTATTGGTCATGACGATGATCAGGTGAGCAAAAAAATAAGGACGGAGTCTCCGAGCGGCAAGCACTAGAGCGTACGTAATCTAACTTTTCCAGACCAGTGTAGTGAGATTCAACATCTTTCAATATATGGCTTAAAAAATACACAAGCTGTTGTTCGTGGTAGTTCTACTTGACTAATGTCGAGCCGATCGCATGCTCGGTGGATGACAGATAGATCCGGAGAGGTTCTCCGATGATCAACTAAGCTAACACATGCAAAGAGTTAAGATACTCTTTGAACTCTTTTAAAGCTCGGTCGCACTCTACGTCCCATTGGAATCTTGTAGCTCGGCGCAGCACTTTGAAGAATGATAGAATTTGATCGAACATCTTAGAGATGAACCTTGAGAGTGCGGTGATCCGTCCGGTCAGTCGTTGGGCCTCCTTCAGGTTGCGAGGTGGAGGCGTGTCTTGCAGGGCCTTCACCTTACTTGGATTTGCCTTGATCCCCGCTCGGTCATGATATACCCGAGAAAATGACCGTTCCTCACATCGAACAAACATTTGCTAGGGTTCAGCTTCATTCCATAGGTTCTTAGTGTTTGGCACGTTTCCTCAAATTCCATACAGAGGTCGGCCGCTCGAAGAGATTTTATCAGTATGTTATCGACATAGACCTCCATGTTTTGGCCAATCTGCTTACGGAACACTTTATTCATTAGCCTTTGATAGGTTGCTCCAGTATTCTTCAGTTCAAACAATATGACATTGTAGCAATAGGTTATATCGACCGTGATGAAACTGACCTTCTCCTAATCTTATCGGGTGAGCGGCACTTGATGGTAGCCCTTGTATGTGTCGAGCATGCATATTAATTCGTAGCCCGCTGTGGAGTCCACCATTTGGTCTATCCGAGATAGCAGATAGAAGTCTTTCGGTCATGCCTTATTTAAGTCACGAAAGTCGATGCAGACCCGTCATTTATTGCCTGGCTTGGAGACTAGTACCACGTTAGCGAGCCAACTTGGGAATTGGACTTCCCATATATGGTCAGCCTCCAGTAATTTCTCTTTCTCTGCTCGGATGATCAAATTCTGCTCTAAGCTGAAGTCCCTCTTCTTTTGTTTAACCAGTCGGGAGTTCGGTTGGACATGTAGCTCGTGCTGAGCCACACTTGGAGAAATGCAAGACAATTCATGTGTCGACCAAGCAAGTACGTCATAGTTTCATCTAAGGCAGACGACCAATTCTGTTTTCTTCTCACTTTCTAGATCGGCAGCAATAAAGGTTGTCGCCTCCGCTTGGTTTGGATGTATCTAGACCTCCTCCTTTTCATCGTAGATCAGAGCAGGAGGCTTCTCTGTGATAGTGCTCACCTCCAGGCGAGGTGTCTTCCGAGCGGCTCATACTTCCGTTCTGGCCATCTCGACGTAACAATGCCGAGCAGCCAACTAATCGCCTCTGACCTCGCCCACCTTGTTCCCCACCGGGAACTTGATTTTTTAACAGAAAGTGGATACCATCGCTCAAAACTCATTCAGCGTCAGTCGGCCCAGAATGATGTTGTAGGCTGAAGGCGCATCCACCACAATGAAATTGGTCATCTAGGGATGTAAATGAACCAAACGGTTCACGAGCTACTCGGAGCTCGATTCGGTAAAAAGCTCGTTTGAGTTTGTTCGTTTATTTTATCGAGCCGAGCTCGAGCTCGATTTCGAACTCGACAGTTTTATCGAGTCGAGCTCGAGCTTAAGGATATTCGGCTCGTGAGCTCACGAACATGTTCGTTTATAGGTTCGCGAGCCAAAAAACGAGCCTTAAAACGAGCCTTAAACCGAGCCAAAAAATGAGCTCTAAAACGAGTCAAAAAAATGAGCTCTAAAACGAGCCAAAAAAATGAGCTCTAAAATGAGCCTTAAAATGAGCAAAAAATGAGCTCTAAAACAAGTAAAAAAACGAGCTCTAAATGAGCCCGAAAACGAGCCCGAGCTCGCTTAACGAGTTAGGCTCGTTAACTTTGATAATCGAGTTAATAATGAGTCGAGCTCAAACTGTTCATGAGCTTGATAATTCTAAAATGAGTCGAGCTCAAGCCTTGTGATAAAAGCTCGATTTGAGCTCGAGCTAAGCTCGAGCCCGAATATAACTTAAATGAGCCGAACTCGAGCCTAATACTATTCGGCTTGGTTCGGCTCGTTTACATCCCTATGGTCATCCATGTCCTCTTCAGCGGTTCTTCGAAATGCGAGACAACCAATCGCAGTTCGCCAATCAGCAATACTTCGTTGCCGGTGAACCCGTAGAGTGGAGTCGTCATGGACAGTAAGTCGCTCTGATCGATTTGTAGCTAATCAAATGATTTCTTAAAGATAATATTTACCGAACTCTCTGTGTCAATGAAGGTATGGTGAATAACATAATTAGCTATTACCACTCGGATAATCAGGACGTCGTCATGGGGGATCTCTACCCCCTCTAAATCCTTCGGACTGAAGATGATCTTGGGTCCCTCAGCCTTCTCCTTGTTGCAGTTGACTGCGTGAGTTTCAAGTCATCATGCATGCAACTTTCTCGCTCGATTGGAATCACCATCGGTCGACCCTCTGACGATCATTCCTATTTCACCCCGGATAGCATTGCTCCTATATATTTTCTTCCTCTTGAGCTGAGTGTTGTCTCCGTTCAGCCTGCTCCTAAACAGGACTTGGATTGTTCCGTCCTTGAGATTGATGGTGGCGTGGTTCAACCGCTGTCTTTTCGTCTTCCCTTCGCCTAGCTGATCGGCGCCTATATCTCCGATTGGGCGATAGTGATTGACGATATTGCCTTCTTGGGGTCGGCCTCCTAGCCAGGTAACAGCCCCATGTATTATTAGTTACCAATTGATGGAAGGAGCAAAACATCGACGTCCATATTTTGCCCCTAGAGGCTTTTGGGCATTCGTCCCCAACGTGTTGCACGACATGCGTCCTAGGCTCGTGTTGTGGTTGAGTTCCTCCCGATCGAGGCCCTTTAGGAGGCTGATGGTTGCTCGGTTGACACTGCTCAGACGCCGCCGTTGGTTCGGCAGGTGCCTCCTTTTTCCTGGCCGCCTGAGCTTCTTCTACATTGATGTATTCATTAGCCCTTTTTTGTAGATAGCCAAAGTCTTTTGGCAGCTTCCGAATGAGTGACCGGAAGAATTCTTCTTCAGTGAGCCCCTGAGTAAAAGCATTTACCAATACATCCGAGGAGACCGCCGGGATGTCCATCACTACCTGATTGAAGTGTTGGATATATTCCCTTAAGGCCTCTCACGGGCCTTGCTTCAGTGAGAATAGATTCACGCTTGTCTTTTGGTGGCGGCGACTGCTAGCAAAGTGATGTAGGAAGGCCGCTCGAAAATCTTTGAAGTTGTGGATCGATCCGTTCGGCAAACGCTTGAACCAGTGTTGTGTCGATCCAGATAATGTGGTAAGGAAGACTTGGCATTTACCCCGTCCATGTATTGGTGCAGCGTGGCTGTGTTGTCAAACTTGGTCAGGTAGTCGTCAGAGTCGGTCGTCCCATTATATTCTCCAATCGTCAACGGGGTGTAGTGCTTCGGCAGAGAGTCATTTATAATCCCCTCTGAAAACTGTTGGTTGACTAGTTCGGGCGAGTCGTCCTCCCCGGGTTTACTTTTTCTTATATTTCGAATGGGTACCTCATCAGAGGATGATTCCTGATCTCTGTCAGCCCGACCCCTCTCTTCTATCGGGGTCTAAAATGGCGCTCGACGTAGGGGGAGCGCATGAGGTTCTTCCCCATAGGTGTTGATTGGCCTCTTTCCATTCGGGTCCCGAATAGAAAGATGTTTCGTTCGGTCTTCTCGCTCAACCCGGCAACCTTCCACGGAAGCTATAGGCTCTTGTACTTGCTATTCGGCCAGCGCCTGTTGTTGTTATTGCTCCAATATCTTCGTCACTTGCGTCTGTATTAATGCGTCGAGATCCTCTCGTGTCAGCATCACTGTTGTGAGTCGTCCAGTGTCTTCTATCTTCTTACTCAGATGTAGGCTAGATTCCCACAAACAGTGCCAAAATGATCCTGTTCTACGGCACCAAGCTGGAAAGCCGGGGAGATGGCAGTTTCTTTGACTGGATGAAGACCTCGTTCTCTGCAAAACAAAACCAAAACCAAGGAAGGGGCTTTCGACGTTGGCCCTCCGATGCTCAAATCAGAATCAGGAGAGGAAATAGTGAGTACTAAGGATAAAGATTTTTCTTGCCTTTTTCATACCTAGCGTGTGCCCTTTTTATACCTTTTCTGGTGATCCTCTATCTTCCTCTGTTTAATGATATTGATTACCGACAGATGATATCTTTGTCTTGACTTCTTCTTATTTATGATAGATGGAGTGTTCTATTTGATTTTCTTTTTCCTATATTAATTATCCATTTTATTGCTTCACTAAGTGTATAATGCCAACGTCATTCTTCGAGCCAAACGAGTGACCCGCTCGGCTCAGGCTCTCGGCCCGCGTAGCTTGTTCTCCTGTCAACCGGACTAATTATACTTGTTTACTCAGATGGCCGATCGGAAAATAGTTTTTGCTCGGATGGTCAATCGGACCAGGGCCTCTCTAATCGACCAATGATCTGTTTCCCTAATGTTGACTTGACTTTGACCTACACCGTGACAATTGACTCGTGCCAAGTAGGCTCTTCCTTACCGTCGCATCATTAAGTAAAATAGAGTTTTTCCCAAAATACGTTATCTCTGGTGGTCTTTTTTTTCCTATGGTTCTTAATAAGGGATTATTATTTGTGTAAGGATGGATTTGTGTTCTTAGAGGATATATATAGGTAAATGAAAAAAAAAATTAAAGTACTGAAGGACTAGTTTTGTGAAAAGAAAAAACTTTTAAATCTCACATACTGTCCGAGGGCGTAGCGTAAACGATGGGTGTATGATGTCTTTGGTATAATGGTCGGGGGTCAATTTTCAAAAACTAATAATCTAGGATTTATCCTACCATGTATATATTCGTGAGACAAGTACTATGGAGTTGTTAAGGTAACAGATCTATTATTTTTTTTATTATTCTCACATAGAATATATTAATTAGGATTTATCTGTACTCTCGAATATACCTTAGTAATCGATGAAAATTTTTTATAGAATGTAGCCGCTTACTTTTAGGATTAGTTGGGGAATACTCTATATTATCAAAATAAAAAGTTTTTAAATGTTTATTATGCAATGAATTTATAAAGTAAATAAATAAAGGATAAAAATGATATCACGAGGTGGAATTATGACGGTGACATGGAATTTGAGGCATATATTAGTGATGGGGAATCCATTGTAGATATGGAGATTTGAGATGCCAATTCCTCAATTATTCCTCAATTATACACTCTTAAATATAAATACAACTTTTCTAAAATTTTAAATAATCTAAAACATATTTAAATCATAGCTAGGTCTAATTTATTGCAATGATTTAATAATTAAATTATTTAAATACTATTTATCAAAAAGCATATTATTTGCAAAGGAGGACAAGGGATCTTGAGTTTTGCTTAGCTGTTTACCATTTCATAAGATTCTTAGGGGTTTTTTTATTATTGAGAAATAATATTTTCTTTAGATTTTTTGTTTAAATTTTCTGAACAAATTATTATGAACTTAAATATTATATTTTTCAGCAATTTAAAATTTGAAGAGAGAAAAAAAAAGTGAAATTATTTGAGATGGGACTCATTGGAAAGGAATAAAACAGTACAGCTGGATCCCAATCACAAAGGATAATATTCCTTGTAGGGGACTCATCACATGTTATAAATATGAGTTGAGTAATGAACTGTAATTAAATCAAGTATTTGATTTATGTTTAAGCTTATTTGATATGGTAAAAGGATTAAGTTAAATTAAATTTAAAATGAATCAAGTCACTAGAATCATTGATCAAATTTGATTTAATTTATTTTTTTATTAGTTTGAGTTTGATTTAAATTTGACTTGAAGTTGATTCTTTTAAATATTATTAAACTCTCAATTCAAACTTATATGATTATTTAAAATTATTATTTATTTGATTAGGTATTGAATTTGATAATTCAAATTTATTTATTTATTTTTTAATTTTCTGTATTTATTTATTTAGTAGGTGTATAAGAGTTTTATTAATAAATATAATTTATGAATATTATTTATAAACATTAATTAACTGAACATATATGTGTTCACGAATTATTTAAACTTGTTCATTTAATTGATTTTGCATATATTGAAGAAACATAAATAAGTTCCATGCAATCTAGATGAATTATATGACATAAGCTTTTTTATTTAATCAATTTTATTTATACCTAATACGGTATCATCTTAGTGGCCTTTTCAGGATAGTCTCACGCACTCTAAATGGATTATATTTGACATGATGAATAAGTGTCTTGTATGATATAAGAGTTTCATTGGTCTTTATGCTACGGACTCTATCCTGCGGATTGTTACGGACCATTGCCATGTCATATTATTTTAATATAACATTTTCTCTTTCTTTTTTATTTCTCCTACTTCTCCGTTCTCGTTGCATGACCACGCCTCGCTCGTCACCTCGCCGTGCCTCGTTGTCGTGCCTCATCGCCGCACCTCGTCACCACTGGCCACCCGCCCCGCCGCCGGCCGTCTGACCACTGCCGAACTATGGGAGAGCGATCGCGTCCGGATTCCAACTGCTGTCGCCTGCCCATCATTCTCGTCGAACCGAAGCAGCTCACCGCGCCTCTTCGCGCGCCCGCCACCCGCCCCGGCCGCCGGCCATCTACCCACCGCCGGCAGCCTCCGGTCGCCTGGACCCACCCACACTATAGACCAGAAGGTGAACCCATCGGGGATAGCGTCCGGAATCCGGCCGCGATCGCGCTAGATTGGGTTCCTCCTCTCAGCTCGATTTCAGCCGCGATCCAGCGCTATCGCGGCCGTGTTGGGCAAGCGACCGTATTCCGGCGCCATCGCGGCCGAAATCTAGACACGATCGCGCCAGAATCCAAACGCGATCGCGCGGCCGGAATCCAGACGCGATCGCGTCAGAATTCCGCCGCCATCGCGTCCGGATTCTGGCGCGATTGCGTCTGGATTCCGACCGCGCGATCGTGTCTGGATTCTGGCCACCTGCCTCCGGCCACGATCGGAGGCAGTGGTCAGCGGAGCGGCGACGGACAGGCGAGTGCCCAGCAGCGACGAGGCGCGGTGAGGCTTCATTACAGGGGCGAAGAAGAAGGAAAAAAAATATGAAAGAGAAAATATTATATTAAAAAAAAAGATTAATATGACATGGTTGTTGTGGGTCGCGGACGAGTTCGCATGCTCGTGTCCGCATTTTAACAAATCTGTATATATATATAGAGAGAGAGAGAGAGAGAGAATTGTTATGCTACGGACTCTATCCTGCGGATTGTTACGGACCACTGCCATGTCATATTATTTTAATATAACATTTTCTCTTTCTTTTTTTATTTCTCCTGCTTCTCCATTCTCGTTGCATGACCGCGCCTCGCTCGTCACCTCGCCGTGCCTCGTTGCCACGCCTCATCGCCGCACCTCATCACCGCTGGCCACCTGCCCCGCCGCCGGCCGTCTGACCACTGCCGAACTATGGGAAAGCGATCGCGTCCAGATTCCGGACGCTGCCGCCTGCCCATTGTTCTCGCCGAACCGAAGCAGCTCACCGCGCCTCCTCGCGCGCCCACCACCCGCCCGGCCGCCGGCCATCTGCCCACCGCCAGCGGCCTCCGGCCGCTTGGACCCACCCACACTATAGACCAGAAGGCAAACCCGTCGGGGATAGCGTCCGGAATCCGGCTGCGATCGTGCTAGATTGGGTTCCTTCTCTCAGCTCGATTCCAGCCGCAATCCAGCACTATCGCGGCCGTGTTGGGCAGGCGACCGTATTCCGGCGCCATCGCGGTCGGAATCCAAATGCGATCGCGCCAGAATCCAGACGCGATGGCGCGGCCTGAATCCAAACGCGATCGCGTCAGAATTCCGCCGCCATCGCGTCCGGATTCTGGCGCGATTGCGTCTGGATTCCGGCCGCGCGATCGTGTCTGGATTCCGGCCACCTGCCTCCGGCCACGATCGGAGGCAGTGGTCAGCGGAGCGGCGACGGACAGGCGAGTGCCCAGCAGCGACGAGGCGCGGTGAGGCTTCATTACAGGGGCGAAGAAGAAGGAAAAAAAATATGAAAGAGAAAATATTATATTAAAAAAAAAGATTAATATGACATGGCCGCTGTGGGTCGAGGACGAGTTCGCATGCTCGTGTCCGTATTTTAACAAATCTGTATATATATAGAGAGAGAGAGAGAGAGAATTGTTATGCTACGGACTCTATCCTGCGGATTGTTACGGACCACTGCCATGTCATATTATTTTAATATAATATTTTCTCTTTCTTTTTTTATTTCTCCTGCTTCTCCGTTCTCGTTGCATGACCGCGCCTCGCTCGTCACCTCGCCGTGCCTCGTCGCCGCGCCTCGTCACCGCTGGCCACCTGCCCCGCCGCCGGCCGTCTGACCACTGTCGAACTATGGGAAAGCGATCGCGTCCAGATTCCGGACGCTGCCGCCTGCCCATTGTTCTCGCCGAACCGAAGCAGCTCACCGCGCCTCCTCGCGCTCCCACCACCCGCCCGGCCGCCGGCCATCTGCCCACCGCCGGCGGCCTCCGGCCGCTTGGACCCACCTACACTATAGACCAGAAGGCAAACCCGTCGGGGATAGCGTCCGCAATCCGGCCGTGATCGCGCTAGATTGGGTTCCTTCTCTCAGCTCGATTCCAGCCGCAATCCAGCACTATCGCGGTCGTGTTGGGCAGGCGACCGTATTCCGGCGCCATCGCGGCCGGAATCCAAATGCGATCGCGCCAGATTCCAGACGCGATCGCTCGACCAGTTCGGCCTGCGCGCCGTAATTCAGCGCGATGGCCAGGATGGGACCGGTATTGGCGGACGTCCGCGCGATCGCATCTGGATTCCGGCCACCTGCCTCCAGCCACGATCGGAGGCAGTGGTCAGCGGCGACGGACAGGCGAGTGGCCAACGGCGACGAGGCGCGGTGAGGCTTCGTTACAGCAGCTAAGAAGAAGAAAAAAAATATGAAAGTGAAAATATTGTATTAAAAAAATAGATTAATATGACATGGCTGCTGTGGGTCGCGGACGAGTCCACATGCTCGTGTCCACATTTTAACATATATATATATATATATATATATATATATATATATATATATATATATATATATATATATATATATATATATATATTTCTTATTAAATTTATTTATTCAGACTATTATATATTTATTTATTTTTAATATGTAGGGTGGATTGAACTTGGTATACAATGCAAAACGACTCAATAGCTCTATTGGATTATATGTCAGATGTGGGTCATGTGGCTCAAACTAGGTTGAATTATGGGTGGCCCGACACGAATGTCACCTATAGGTCTGCATACGGATCGTGCCTAGTTTACGTTCATGCCATGCATGAGTTCAACTTGACCCAAAGACCTAATTGGGCTGGCATAAAATACCCTAACCCTAGCCGATGGTAGGTCATGCCAGATACGTCTCACACTTACATGAATCCAATCTTTTGAACACCAATGGGAGTTTACTTACATGAATCCAAGGAGATTAATGCAATATCATTGATCATTAAAATAATACTCTCTCTCACTCATATCTAATTAAGATTAATAAAGTCAAATCTTAATTAGATTATGCACGAGAGATAAAAGATCTCAAGAGAAAGATATGTCAACTTAGTGGGACTTGATTTACATTATTCTCCACTTTTCAGTTGCTGTAGGAGTAGGACTTTTAGCAATTTTGTTGTAAGGGAACAAAGATTATTTCATTGAGAGGTTCATCTTAAAGATGATAATCTGGTAATGATTTGATTCGACTTGATTATGTGAAGTACTATTAGTGGTAGGATATTTAGTACCAAAGTGATACGATATGAAGTTTTATCTGGTTTAAACTTGTTAATAAAATATTGAGTTTGAACTTAGATGAACCAAACAATTGAAACGGTTATTCAAGCTTAGCTTGATTTATCGAATTATTAATTTAAATTTATTTGATTGTTTGAAATTTTTATATTATTAAAATTGTTTAGTTGGTTAGTGAATTCATTTGTTAGTTTATTTTGAGGGCTTCTTTAGTTATTTAGAAATTTGATAAGAGTTTTATTGATAGACATAGTTTATCATCTTTGTTGGGCATTGTTCTGTAGTTCTTTTACCCTTAGACTAATACATGTTTTTTTTAATCCAGTTATCTAGTTTTTCGAATAGACTAATCCTAGAGGTGACTGGTCTCGTTCCACACAAATTTTGCACCGTCCATCAGGATAAATCGGGAAGCACTCACAGAGGCTCATTCAAGCGACCAGTGTTCTTAGATTTACCGTCTCACTGGAAGAAAATTCTTGCAGTGTGCCACAGCTGGATTCGAACTTTAAATGTCTCATTAACTACTTATAAGACTTAACTGCTACACCGTAATCCCGAGGGCGACTAATACATGTTAATCCTTGTAGATTTTAGTTAAAACATCAAATTAATTAATTAATTAAGTCAGTGGAATCTTATGTAGGTCATATTCTTGAAAGATAAAAAACTAAACCTTTGTTTACTTATATATAGAGAGCTAGGAGAGGAAAGCATTCTTATTTGCTTACCTTTGTCTTTTCGAGCAAGAGAAGAGGTAATAAACTTTTACCAAAATAACTTTATAATTGATCATCTTTGTCCAATAGTCGGCAATCCTCATCAAGTGTCTCATCAACTATCAGTATTGCTAGATGTCACTCAAATTGTTGTTGAATCATATCTAAACTCTCGTAACTCCGTTGCCACAAAGATAGAATCCTCTTCACCTAGGTAAGACAAGTATGATCTCGTCGAGACCTAATTCCTTCCCTTAAAGAATCTCTTAGGTAAGCCAAGGTAGTGAGTTCGACATCATCATGATTACTCTATCATCTTTCCTTCGACCCTACTACACCTACAAATAGTTAAATACAAATAGATTCTATTTAATGTTGGCACTAATAAAGTCTCCTTCCTACTTTGTAGTGACAACTACTTGTGGAAAGCAAAGTGCAATGAACCTCATTTGAGAATCATATTATATAAATTTGTTTAATATTTGGGGATAAGAAAGCATATAGCATGACATGTAGAGCACACTACAAAATGAAATGAAATGAAATGAAATGGCACGAAATGAAATTACTTTCTCTGTGATATCATGATGAAGAGATGTGGTGATCTATATGTAGGAGTACAATTAAAGTAATCACTAGATTTTTAATTAAGTTGTTTATTCATTGCCACAATGATGAGCAATCATGCTGCAAATCTGTCACATGATTACCAGCTCGGTTACACCCTAGGGGCAAAGATGAGCAATCATGTTTGAGCCTAAAGGTGATGTGAATTCGAGACTATTTCTCGTGTTCATTGCTTTAAAAAATAATACAATTATGTAGATTCAATCTCTTATTTGTTTGATAATCCTTTAAACCTAACTAGCTCGCCATTAGACCGAGCAATTATGGGTAAGAAGAGACGACTCCTTAAAATGTGAAGGTGAAGAAACCTCTACTTCTTATATGGGCCTTGGCCCAATAACTTATATGGGCATCGAGTTAGCCCAATAACTTGATTTTGGGTTTAGCTCACACCTTGGTCTTGCGATTTTTTTCCCCTAACACATCATGGGTTGGGTTAGATCATGAAAACATTGAGTGTAGTCACGGAAATAATTGTCGTGGTGACTTGGATCATATTAGTAAGCGAAAAACATCGCGAATGTATTCAAGGACCTAGACGAAGAAAGATGTGATCATGTGAGTGATTCATAGGAGTGAAGAGTGGACATATAAATTGACTTAGTAAGTGGAATAGGAATGTTAGTGATCGAGTGAGCATATAAATTTTATAATTTTTGTTTTAAAAACTAAAGGGATCTAGATGAAACTTTCCCTTTTAATAAAGAAAAACGGAAACTAAAGGGGTCTAACTGAAACTTCCCCTATCAACCACAACTGTCGGAAAGTAACTTGAGCAACTCAACACTACAAGACCACAAAGCAAGAATGTCCTTAGAAGCCCACTGAGATTTCGCCACGTACGATCCCTTTCCCATGCCGACAGACCGAAGCCTTCTTAGAAACCCACCCAGAAAGCGCCGCGTGTCACCCAACTCCCTTGGCTGCTCTCGAGCCGCTCCCTTTACTAAAGCACTTGCCCTTCCACAAAAGGGGATCCTTTTCCTTCAATCCTCCTCTTCCTTCAATCGAAATCGGCGAGCCTTTGAGCGCAATCTGCTGGGCGATTCCACGAGATCTCGGTCTGCAGCTCGAGATCTACCCATCTGTGCGGGTACGAATTCGAATTCCATATCTTCCGATTCCCTCCTCCCCTTCGCGGCGTCTGCAATCGAAGAGGCCGATAGCTATGGCATCTCTTTCGCAAGAGCGAAAGAATGATGCTTTTGCTCTTCCTGCGTCGGCGATCTGTTCTGCTTCCCCTTCTTCCTCGTGTTCTTCTGCTTCTGGCTCGAAGTACATCGAGCACAATGTATCCAAGTTGGACACGCTTGCAGGCGTCGCCATAAAGTACGGTGTGGAGGTAATTTGGATCTTCTTTCTTCACCAAATCGCGATCTAATGTGTTTGCATAAATTGCATTGGCTTGGAAGTTGTCTACAGCAAAGAAAAATCTCCTCTTTTCATTGATTTTGCCAAAAAGAACTGATATTGATAGATTGATCAAGCATTATGTAGTAGTTCATGCTCAAAGATTTTCTTTTATGTAGATCATTTAACTGTTCTTTTATCTGTATGTGCAAGATTTTGATGTTTTCTATCAGCAAAATTTCCATGGTTAGCTACTGAGATTGATCTCTTTTGTTCATGAGAAGGTTGCAGATATCAAGCGAATTAATGGCCTATCGACGGATCTTCAAATGTTCGCGCACAAATCATTGCTTATTCCTCTTCGCGGAAGGCATCCACCGCCTTCTCCCATCCAATCTAAAGCTTTGGTTGACAGGTACTGACTGAATGAGCATTAGTAATGAAGCAAATTACTGTTTAGATAGCTAGAAAAGATAGTAAGGAAGAAATTACATGTTTCCATGGAGTCGATATATGCATATCGTCCATCATCGTTCCGCACTAGAATATCCATTAAGAAAACAGCGAAAATCGCATGCTTTTCATTGATACCGTCGTAGCTTTAGTTTCCCATTCAGAAATGAGTCTTGCAAGTATAGAGATTATAACTGTTGGGTTTTGTCCTATGTAGTTCGTTTTTTTTTAAAACATGCCTAGCGGAAATAAAAATATAATAATTTTTAATTATTACATCAGCATAATCATAATTTTATGAAAAATAAATTACTCTAGGTATACTTGACGGTTCGTGATCGGACCTTGTAGATAGTGTTTATTAGTCTCACAAGGCTAGTCTCCATCGGATTCAACGAGCAAGTTGTCGATTGATGTAGAGTGGAATTGGAATCAACCAAGCGACGCTCGGAAGCCTCACCTCTATTAGTATCGACGTCGAGCTTTTGTCAAGATGATTTTTAAAGTCTGAGTCGAGTCTCCGCTTGAGTACTAACCAAAGTGAGGAGACATAACGATCCGAGAAAGGGATCACAGCTCCATTTGTACCAGCGGTACAAATTAACTGCCGTACGAAACAAGTTGGACGGTAAACTAAATCGCCGGAACAACCCCTCAGACGGCAAGGAAAATTGGCCGGAACCGAACTTGATTGCTGTTCACGTTCAAAAACGTGAATTGCTCTTGCTTCAAGTGCTTGGTCATCAACGTGAACATCTTCACGTTCCAATTGGTCGATAATACAAAGCAACGTGAGCTGCTTCGCAGCTCACGTTCCAATTGGATAGTGACGCCGAGCAATTCAAGCAACACCAAGCAACTTGAGTTGCTTGCCAATGCAACTCATCCTCAACAGCAACTTGCTGTTCCCGTTGCTCACAGCAACATGAACAGCTGCAACTCATCCAAGTAACGTGAATTGCTTGAGTTGCTTGTCCACGCAAACGTGGGTTGTGGGTGTCGGCGGCGAGAAGCAGTTCGGATCCTCTGTCCCGAAGATGCCTCTGTCCCGATGTCTCATTCAGAAAACGACAAAAAAACGTGCCAAACACGTGCTTTTCTCCTTCGCTCTCTGTGCCGTGTAAACACTCACCGAAGCTTGCTTTTCTCTCGAAGGCAACTCCAAAGCTGATCGATCCAGGATGGATCTGATCGGTCTGTGGACCGATCCACCTATGGCCTGATCGGTCCACAGACCGATCAGGGCTCTGTAAGGACCGATCGGCCTAGGGCCTGATCGGTCTGGGGACCGATCAGCCTAGGGCCTGATCGGTCTGGGGGCTGATCGGTCCCCAGACCGATCAGATCCGTCCTGGATCGATCAACTTTGGAGTTGCCTTCGGGAGAAAAGCAAGCTTCGGCGAGTGTTTACACGGCACAGAGAGCGAAGGAGAAAAGCACGTGTTTGGCACGTTTTTTTGTCATTTTCTTAATGGGACACCGGGACAGAGGCATCTTCGGGACAGAGGATCCGAACTGGGCGAGAAGCGGAGAGGGAAGAGGAGCATAGAATTCCTAAAACAATTTTTAGTAATTTTTTCTCTCCAAGATCAAATCCTATTTATACACCTCTACGTGACTTGAGAAGCAAGTTATCTTGCAAAGTAAATCAAAATCATTAAGATTAAGTTTTGTTCAAAATTAAATCATCTTAGTTTATAATTAAATCAAATCCTTTTGATTTATTATGAAACCATAATGAATCAACATCGCCTACAATAAGCATAGTCCATCCGTGCTTCTGTTACGTCAAACTGTTTTTATTTTTTTTTCCTTCGTTTAGTCCAACCAAACTTAATCTCTCTCGATCTGATAATTCAATTCTCAAATTTGTTTTAAGTCATTTGGATAAACTTGTAGTGCGTGTGATCCAATAAATTCCTGATTAAGTTGGTCGTCCATTATGGATCGATAATGAGTGGCACCTAGTGATACATCATGATCCTCAATTGATTGGAAAATCAAACGGTTGATTCCAGAACTACTTCTGAACCTTTCAACAACTATAGTTAGTCGTGTCTCGTTCCTTTCACCCGTCTTATACCCAATTGGTTCAGGACATAACCTATGCGTGAATCCCTACTAGGCTGACTACGTCACACCTAGCCCAAGTAATGCTTCCTCGTCCTGTGGATTCAAATTACTCGTACATGTGTCCAAGAGTACAATATGTTGGATCAAGTTGCACATGAGAAGGAGGGTGAATCACGTGGTTTTGAAAATCTCGTTCTTTTTTATTTTCAAATCAAAGTACAAACGTAGCGAAATAAGAGAATAGACAAATGAAAAACATTACGAACACAAGCGGTTTACTTGCTTCGGAGTCTTCGACTACTCCTACTCCAAAACTCAGGTCCTGCAAACCTATCGATGGGTAATCCACTAACAAACCCTCTTCCAGTACTTTCAGAAAAGGAGATCGAGTACAAAGAGATTGGAAAAGTGTAACAGATTACACTTTCCGTTTACAGAAATTAACTACAAAAAATGACTTTGTTACCGACACGTAGGAATTGAAGTGAGAGCGCACGAGTGTCGATGTTGATCTGCCTACCATGATTGGAAGTCTTCGGAGCAATTGTTGGGCACAGCAGCTTCGCAGCAGAGTCACAACAAGAAGTCGAAGTAGTCGGAACCTCAAATAGACGCGTAGTAACTCGCATAGCAGTTGTTTTTTAAAGTTTGAACAAGGTTGCCTTAAATAGGGCATGGAAGGCGCCTTTCGTGGCTACGGAAGGCGTCTTCAACGTGGTAAATTTGATCCTGATTTCAATGTATCTTATCTGCGACAAGGTCCAAAATTTATCTCTTCAAAGGCACCTTCAAGTCATTGAAGGCGCCTTCCACGAACAGTACGAAGGCACCTTCCAATGCTTAAAGGCACCTTCGGGTACTATTCATTCGAAGACTTTTTGCTCCTTTTGACCTGCAAGTTGTTTTAATCCAAATCTAAAACATCTCACATGTAAAACAAAGTTAGCACTGTGATAATAAGTAGTAATTAGCTCATTGTCCTCTCAAGACTAGGAATTAGTCAAGGTCTCAGATTAAGGATTCAAAATGGACCTAACATGGACCGACGCTTACTGTCCCCCAAACGGGACACATCCTCACTTAGTCACTCTCCTCCAGTGACTTATCTTTACTTATCAATTTACTATTGGTTGACTAGCCTCTTGACCCACCAGGTCTTCATACCAATTGTCCGGTCCGTAGACCTAATTAGACTTCCATCGGTTGTCCGGTCCCGCGGACCCAACCGGTCTTCTTGTCAGATATCCGGTCGGCCCGTTGACCTATTTGGACTTCGCACCAGCTATTCGGTCCCGCGGACCTAACTGGATTTCAGCCTTTGGACTTGGTAATTCCTGCACACTCGGTAAAGCAATTAAATCACAAAACACCTAACTTAACTTTCTTGTCATTCATCAAAACCTGAGTTAGACCGTTAGTGCAATCTGCACCGACAAAATACTCTTAACATGTGATGCTTTGACCAAAAACTTTGAGTAACAATCCTGATAAGTGGCCATAGGATATACATCTCCTTGCAAGGAGCAGTGAATCCTTTGTGGGCTATCCAATTACATTCGAGCACTTCGAATTATACCCAATCATCTCAGGCCCACACCTCTATGGAGATGTTTACTTAAAATGTCAAAGTATAAGTCTTCATGACTAAGGTGACTTGAATACCTTAAATCGAAGGAAATTTGCATTCGAGCTGCAATGAGATATCTATATATGTAGAGAATCATATAAAGTCTCATAGTAGATGACTCCAATGAACTAATTATCATAACTAGTATCCACGTTTAACTCTCGACATCTTAATGTCTCCAACCAATAAGCAACAATTGCGTGGTTAGACCAAGAAGTATAACACGTGCTAGTCTCACAAAATCGATGATGTCTGAACTTATCAATTTTCAACGACTAAAGACTATTTTAATACATTTATAATTGCACATGTAGAAATGCTCACTAGTTGTGATCCAATCATAAATTTTCTTATGCTATGAATCATATTACGGATATTCAGTAAATGAGTTTAAAATTCAATTATACACATAAGAAATGTGCAATCAAATAGTGAATTTCATTTATCCAATAAATGACATAATATCTAAAACAATTACACAACTTTCACATATAACAATGATGCTAAGGTTGTTTTAGTTTCATCTCATATGCCTGCGTGTTCTTTCAAAGCTAAAAGTTTTCGCCTCAATATGAGCAGTGTCGCATGCTTGTCATAAATCATGATCATCTATTTTTTCAAAGAGTGGAAGAGAGTTAGCCATCTAGGATAGAATTCTTTCGCATTGAGTAACTTCCATGTTCATAATGAGAGCATTCAAATATCAACATAAATTTCGAAGTAGTCAAGACGATGCATGAATTGTATCCGCGACTAGATTTTTGAAATTTTAAAACAACGAAGAGAATTTGGTAAAACATAATCGACCACTAGGTACTTTTCTGTTTCTCCAATAGCTCGTCGGCGTGTAGAACTCTTTGCTTGAAAAACTGCTTATTTGTTCTTGATAGCATCTGCCTAAAATCTATTGTACTGATAAGGTGGTTGCAATTGTACACCATGCAGAGATGTATTAGATTCTTTCCAATCGGCGAAGTTGAAATCTGATGGAAGTTTCATAACCTCGTCGGCCATGAGTACGTTACAGAGATATTATGGTCTTACACAGCATAAAAACATATCTACACCTGAAGGTACCGAAATGATGACTGTTTACCGAGCCTGCAGCTCACCGAACCTTGAGAATGAATCGCTTTTGAAATCAGCACCAGCTTCTACTACACAACTCAGAAGCCACCGCTCAGATAATGACCTTGAGCAGGCCTTGCTGCTTGATAAATCTGGAGATGCTAGTGATGGTGAGAAATTGACGATGGATAAGTCGGTCAGGCGCCGCCAGAAAACTGACAATGATCCTTTGATCACTCCTGAGGCAGCAATCGAGGACGACGATAAGGGCTTAGTAACTAGGATTCGAAGAGGCTTAGCTCCAAGGTCTTTGTTGGCAAGTTTGATCGATCCTGAGCCAGTGAAGCAAAACACAACTCCAACAGAAGAAACATCTCTAACAAACAGTCTTCTGACTGTAAGGAAGTCTTCTAGCAACTCCAGTTTGCAAGACTCAGAAAACGACAACTCGATTTGGACTTACTCTAAATGGACACTGAAACCTGATTCTGTGACAAGGCCAATTTTCTCTGCTTTGCCTAAACAAATCTCAGTCTGGAGGAGCAAAGCTGCTCTAGATTGACACATAAATCTCCTTAGTGGTGCACTGTCACATTGGAGATGGAACATATTATGTGAATTGTTTTGATGTCTTTATGTATTGTTATATTTTTGACAATATAGGTTGTTGTTGTACACCTCTTTAACTAAGAGGAATAATAGATTTAATCATTCAAAATCATATAGTATTTTTTGGAAAAATATTAAATGTTAAGGATGTAGATATGGGATAATAATTCCATTTTTCTCTAGTACAAATATTTTACTGAATTGAAAACCAAAGCAAAAAGGTTGTATATGTGACTTGTATCTTCCTCTTTTTGTATATGTGACTTGTATCTTCCTCTTTTTTCACAAGTAGCTAATAGAAGACAAGGTACAAGTGATGTGCAAAGCCATGGTGAAGTGCAAGGTTGATGAGGCGATGAGCAACCTGTGATAACAAGGTTGAATGACCGACACTGATGAGGTTGAGAAGGTTGAGAAGGTCGAGCAGGACTGACAAAGTAAGAGTGCAGTGCATACAAATCGATAA
This sequence comes from Zingiber officinale, assembly GCF_018446385.1. Classification (NCBI taxonomy): domain Eukaryota; kingdom Viridiplantae; phylum Streptophyta; class Magnoliopsida; order Zingiberales; family Zingiberaceae; genus Zingiber; species Zingiber officinale. The sequence continues at coordinate 144,583,939 of NC_055989.1, forward strand.
GGGCATTGGATTAAGTCGGGAGATTAAACTTGGCATGAAAATTTGAACATGCCTGTTGCCCAGCATCTTTAATTGTATCATGAGCATCCACAAACAGCTCCAATTTTATTGCAAGATTCCAGAGGTATCGCAATCACAAACATCTAAAAGGATGGTCTAACGACAAATTTAAGTTATCCTTAAAACAAAATTCGGACACGAAAAATCTTTAAACTCGAATAAGCTATCCATCTAGGAATACTAATGATAAATACTCACGCCCTGAATAACCCCGCAGTTGATCAAATCTCTGGTTTTGCTATACTCAGTTTACCCTTCCGTCAGCATAGTGGCAGCATATCTTGAAATTTTGTCTGATTCAATGTTTCTTTCTCATTTTTTTCCCCAACAAGTAGATGGTTGGTATTCAGAAAGACGGTACCTCACCATCGGTTCTTGGGAGGCTTGACTTTGTAGATACGAATAATCCAGTTTGATGTTGTGAATGCCTCTTCTAGGTATTCGAGTTTGATGTCCTTGTTTCCAATTTCGACTCCTCGGGCACGGTCGTACCTTACATTAAGAAATTATTCATGGTTAGACGAGTGCAAGGTTAGCATCGTCTAGAGTGAAAAGAAATATATTTGGACAAAACCATATTTTTAAAGAAAAATGTCAAACAACAGTTGATTGGGACTGGATTAAGTAAAATTGAAGATTTCCATGCAGATTAAAATTTAACAGTCATGTTATTTGCAAATAAGTGCCAGATTGTGAGGCGAGGAGAGAGCAACTAGCTTGCCAATGAGAATTTGGAAGGCAAGACAATTCTAAGCAAACTGATGGAACCGAAAGCAGGGAAGCAGAAGGAGATGGTGAGAAGTTGACCTCCACGTTTGGGAAGGAAGAAGAAAGCCACATGTGCAGCAACATCAGTGAGCAAAGAGCTGTTTTGTGAACGTGCAGCAGCAACGGCGTAGAAGGGTGGGAAATTTAGATGGCATCTTTTAATGCAAAGGCAGAGGAAAATCTGTGGTGCTAATGAGTGACTACGTTCTCTAAAGCTGAATATGACCAGTACTTGACACTGGTGCAAATTCAAATGTCTGACAGCTATATAAAAAATTTTCACATGATCAACACACTTGAACTACGCTAAGAGTGTTGATATCATACATGAGTACGGAAAGGATAGATTAAGAGTCAGAAATCAAAGGTGAGACACGGATGGTGTTAAGAAAATACAGAAGGGGAAAGGCATACACGGTGTTTCGTCATTTGGATCAAAAACAAGATAATATTGTCGAGGATGTGCACCAATGAAAACAACTTACCCAGTGGGCTTCCCATATTCAGTAGTCATCTCCCCAAACCGGTAATATGCGAGCTTGTACCTGGTCATTAAGAAAGATAAATTTTAGTAACAAAACATAAAACCAACAGCATGATTTATTTTATCTCAACATTAAGTCAGAATATAAATAGAGCTGAGTCGATCTTCCAAGAAAACAAATCTTAGAATTCATTCAAAAATGATAAATTATAGGAAAAAGTTGCTCAGTTTTGTGTACATAGCCAGGTAGGTGGCATGAGTCATGAGTCCATGACATTTGCAAAAACTTGAAATGGAAGAAGTGAATATCCACATTCCAATATACAGTTCCCTGATGAAATAGTCATACGACAAGTTTTGACACCAAACCAAGACTCGTTTTTCTTCTACAGCATGCTTTCTAACAGGACCTAATTGTTGATTTTGTATGCATAGCCACACAGGTCCAAAAAGAAAAGGAGTGGATATCCACATCAAATTAAAACTAATGATTCCGATCCAACTTGATGGGGGTGATAGCCATGCCAAAGGTTTCTAGACAAAATCTATAGACACGAGTGGGAATCTTTTCCTTCTAACAGATATACCATCTTGTCGACTTTGTATGCAACATTGACTACCATTTTTGCAAGTTTGCAAATTTATAGTTAGTCACTTTAATCATGCATGTAATGCTTATATCAAATAATGTGTTGTATTTTTCTATAACAGCAAGTGTACCCAGGGTGGAAGGAAGAAATACCCTATAATGAAACATAAATTCACATTTGCTTAATGTTATCCACGCCACAAGAAGAGGAGCATTTATTTGTTGTATGATAAAAATGGTAAACTTGTATCTGAAAACTACACAAATGTAATGCTACAAATTCATATTCGATCTATGTAACCCATTGTGCAGGAAGATGATACTTTTGTAGTATGAAAAATCGAAGGTAAGAAAAGTAACAGACTTGTATCTGAGTCTCTATGCAGCAAAATCACTGTCAGAATGACAGAAATCTTGTCACTCTGAAAAAGATGATATTTCCTACAATGGGGGTTCCAATGCATTATGGTTGTCCTAAAATTGGATCAAACTAAGACTTACCCTCAAAGTTTCTTCAGTTTAGATTAAGGTCAGGCATAAACAGTATCTGCAGAACTAAGGCATTAATTGGCCTACAATGACACTAAATATGTGGTGATGCTGTATTTTGACCAAGCAACGGTTTCAATTGCTAAAAAATCTTGATTGCAGTATGCATTCAAATTCTCTGAAAACCAGAATAGCTTCCAGACTAACATTAACGTTATATTAATGGTTGAAGACCTGCAAAGAGTGCTTAGAAAGAAAAATATTTTTATGATAGTGAAATAATCCAATCATCTTGAGGAACAACTTACATGAGACAGTTCAACATTTTTGGTGCTGCTCCCTTGTCGACACGATATTCACCATTCACTAGATAATCTGGTTCTTTTATTACAGGAAAAACCCCACCACCAATACGAACCATCCAAAGAAATCTGTAGAATTGAACCAAACATAAAAATAATTTGTATGTTAGCACAAAACACCAACACCAAGGTTACTCGTATACATTGGTCCATGTATGACAAAAGAGGGAGGAAAAAATTAAAGATGAACCCAAATAATTTATGCTAATGGCAAAGCTGATTGTATGTCTAAGCAAGCTTACTTGTTAATATCATCAGAGGAATACCCAGTAAGACCCCCAAATACAACAAGCACATAATCTACATCCAATGACTGCATTATTTCATACGCTTCAGGCTCATATGATGACATTGCCCGTCCAACAGTGGCAATATGTGTATTATTCCAGGTGTTATTATCCACAATAACAGTCCTATTTCCCATTGCAGTTATCTGGTAACCGTAGTCCCACCAAGACATTACTTTAGCATCAGCAGGAGTATTTTGCCTAAGCCAATAATAGGCCTCCCTATAATCATCAAATATAACCCTACCACCATGGGCACCCCTAGCAGCCAAGACAATAGAAGGAGAAGAGTATGCTTCAGATGTAACCCAAGTGCAATGAATAGCATATCTGCTAAGCAAATAAAAAGCACCAACAAGCAGAGCAATAGCGCAATTGTGCTGGAATGGAAGGGATTGATCTGCTGATGCCTGCCAGCACACACACAAAAAAAGAAAATATTTACAGTAATTAATTTCAGTTGTTAACTGCAACTGAAAAAACAAAATTATGGAATGGACTAGAAAGAAGTAACTAGGACTACTCAGAACCACAGAACAAGAATTTATATGCAGTTCAAACAATTAAGTAAATTTTACAAATATCAAGAAATTAAGTTATGTACTTGTGCACAAGTATTTTATTATCACAAACTCCTGGTCTTGTTTAAATATCACTAACTAGCAAGTGAAAAGAAGAGAAAGGAAGAGAGATGAGAACGAAGTAGGGCTAGGGGAATTTAGAAATTTTTAGAATATGAATCTGATTTATATGAATTAATAAAATTAATTTAAAATTTTAATTTTAAATATATTTTTTAAAAAAATATTGGGATAATTTAATTATAATTTATAAAAGTCTATTTGAACTATCCCATTTAAATTAGGAATTGATTGAATTAATTAAATCCACTCTCACGATTGTCACAGTGCTATAGTGGCCGCGAGCATTGTGACGCCACTGAGATGCCGCAAGTGTCGAGCTAGTAGATAAGTTAGATAAAGGGAAAAGTTAAGTGTGCATAATTTAGTAATTCCTATTTGTTCTCCTAATTGATTGCAATTAAAGTCGACCCAATCTTTTCCTAAAAAAAATTGGGTCGATTACCGAATAAAAAAAAAAGAACGAGTATTCTATACGCCTTCGGCGCCGCCAAAAGCATCGTGAAATGCCTTTGGCACCGCCAATGCCTCTAGGACGCCGGAAGCGTGACGAGAAGTGTAAAAAAAATATTTCTGCGCTTCGCGCAAAAGCGAACGCTTGTGCTTTTGCGTGAAGTGCAGCGAAGCATGTGCTTCAACGACCTCGTGCGCTTTCGAGGTCTCTGAAGCGCAAGGCTTGTGCCTCTGCGCTTTCAAGGTCTCTGAAGCGCAAGGCTTGTGCCTCTGCGCTTTCGAGGCTTCTGAAGCGCAAGGCTTGTGCCTCGCTGCGCTTCGAGCTTAAGTGAGCAAAGCGCTCGCTTTTAACAACTATGGTTGTTAAACATTCTCAGATAATTAGAATCAGTTCTAGTTGCATGTAAAGAGAGTGTTAGAAGAAACTAATAATCGGCAAGAATATTTTCTTGGCCAAGTAACTCCTTTTATCCCGCTTATGGATTTCATCATAGATCTACAAGATACTCTTTTTTTACTCAAATAATATATTTTTTGTGTTCCTGAGATTTATCCTGCTTGGCCTCATGCAATTCTTAAAATTTATATAATGGTTAAAGTAAAGGTAGGTCAAAATTCTTGGTTGCATGGGTAATAATCAGATTATTTCTGATTCATGGCTATGAGTCACCTGGGTAGCACCGGCATTTATTCATATCCAATGTCTAGATTCATTCTCTTATTAGATATTCACAACCAAGTCCGAGTAACATGGAATCTTAATACTTGGTGTCTGCATCATGTAGGAATGGAAATATAAACTATCTAAGCAGAGAAAGAAAGAAAATTGTTTAGATAACCACAGTAGACACAATTAGCTGTAAATAATTAGAGTGGTGATATATGTGTAATTCGCTTACTTCATGGAGACTGGGACTAGAAAGACATAAATGCCTTTTGAAGTTTAAACAACAATTTCATCAACTAACAACTCTCTAACCAAGGTGCAATTTAACCATTCCTTAAAGGTAAACAAAATGGAAGATGCATTGCAAGATATACACATATGGAAAACGTTACCTTAGCTGATGCCTTCAAGCTAGATGACCCTTTTCCAGAAACTGCCAGAGGTGCCTTGCCTTTTGTGCGTATCAAAGATGTTAGATTTTTTACCGTTGCCGAGATCGCTATAGCACTAATAAGGCAGACAGCCGGTGCAGCTACAAGGATCAAGCGCACCATCACTCCAGCAAAATACATACTTGTCAGGCCATACATGACAATGAATATAGTTGCATCTGACAGGCGCTTGAAGCAGAAATAAAGGCCTGCTGGAAAAAGGAAAAGAAGAATGTGGAAGTCAAACATGAAGGATGACCATGCTGTTGGTTGATGCTCTGAAACAGAAGCGATAATTGGTATATGGTCTTTTGCATATGTCGGATCAAGCAAGGAATAAAAGCGGCCAGTCCATGGAGAGATATAGCCACTCGCAGTGCCAATTCCAAGAGCAAGGGCACCAACACTTATAGCAAAGGTCAAAGTAATTCGCAAGAACGATTGGAATAACTGCTTATCATTTAGCATGTACTTCACCCAATCTAAAAAGTAAAATACCTACAAAAAAGAACTGAATATCAGGTCCATTGAAGTATATCAGCTAAGCATTTATTCTCAGGCATAAATAGAATAGTATTATATACAAAAAATAACATATACATTACATCAGACTAAGCATTGCTTGGTTACGATCATAAAGCATAGTAGCTCTGTATACAGAAATATATCAGATAAAAAAAGATACTTAAAGGGCCAGCTAAATTATCAAATCTACGGTGTTGGTTGTCGAGAATAAATATCTAAGAGCATAAAGAAACAAAAAGCCATTTCTAGAACATTGAAAATTTAAAAGAAAGACACAAACCACATTAAAAAACACAATTGTATCAACAGGATCTTAAACGTTAACTAAAAAAGCCATAAAAAGAAAAAGGTTTAATGATGAAATGATGCTAAATAAATAGATTCGGTATCCCACGAATGAGCATATTACCTCTCTTTTACATCAATCATATCGAATAGGATTTAATTCATATGTTGGGATATGCTTAACACATATTGTCACATTTTTTAGGCTTACTCATCCAACTACTATCAATAACAAAGTCAATCATCAACTCAACCAGGAAGAAAAGGAACTGATATAAAAGCTTCCATTCTGGAACTAATACAGTCACGGGAACAAGAAATCAATGTTTGGTGCCCAAATTACCATGAAGCATGGTTAAGCTAATGTATCTTTCCTGAAAGTTCTACAAATGGAACATAATGTGAAACCAAACATGTTTATATCCTATACAGCGCAATTCGTTTAACATGAACTATTAGACTTTACAACCAACTTTGAGATTTTTCTCATAATTATCCTTGATAATTAAAAGAATACTTCAGTTGCTTTCAGAAAACGAACCATGCATAAAATATGAGAATACAATGTTAAGGAGCTTTCTAATATGTATCAGAAGTGTAAGAACATAATGCCAACCATGAAAATTAATAATGGACACAGCAAAAGAAAACAAATTCATGCTGTATATTTTTATGGATTTACAGTGTTTGTATTGAATAGAGAAAGGAAGCTGGATCTTTTAAAGTAGTCATTAGCAACTATCATCAGCCTAGATGCTAGACCAGGTTATCAGTCTCTAAGCTGAAATCACAAAGGTTTCTTTGCAATAAATGATGATCAATTACAATGTTTTTATAAAACCACTATAAAATAATGAGATACATAACTGCTCCAATGATCAGCTACTTTTTTTTTTATTATTATTTTACATTATAGCCAGTTTTTTGAGGTGAAATTACTGAGTAGCATTTCAACCCTATCAACAATCTCCTTCATAAGGGAATAGGGTTTTAGAAAGCTACCATATAACTATATGAATCATTGAAGCAGATCATAGTGCTTTGAGATTTCATCACTTTTTCTAAACACTGCTCATATTAGGAGGGGGGACAAGAACTTTGGACGTTCATATGCAAAGAGAACTAAGAACTTCAACCACATTCATTCTATAGACAATCCACCATTAAATTAGTTTGCATTTAAGGAGTCAAAACAATGGGGGAAAAGGGTCTGACATACCTGCAACAAGAAGAAGACTCCCATGGCCGCCATGTGCTCTCCAGACTGGACATGCTGAAATCCCACAAACCTGATCTGCATGGCGAGGAGCATTCCAAGGATATACATACAATTATAAGCCACATAGAGCCTCATCGAATACCTCCCCGTCACCAGCAAAACTAGAACATACAGAGGGATCAAGTTGATAATAAACACGTATCCTCCCCACGCCGACACCATATAGAAGTACCCAAATGCAGATGCAAGAGCCCAAGCGAGGGATCCGGTGTTAACCGCCTTGACAAACAAGTAGAAAGTGAACAGAAGCGCAAAGATAGCGACGCCCTCATTGTCATAGGACCCAGCGACGGACCTAGAGATGTATCCGGGGCAGATGGCAATGAGCGCGGCGGCCACCAGTCCGGCTCCGGAGTCCCAGATCTCCTTCCCAAAGAAGTAGGCCACGATGGTCGTGTTGGAGGCGAAGAATGGCGCCGTGAGGACGCAGACTTCGCGGATGTGGACGGCAAAGGTGAGGAAGCGGAGGACGCGGTAGATGAGGGCGGCAGTGACCATGAGACCCGGGTAGAGCGTGCCGCCGATGATCCGGCCGAGCGGGTACCAACTCTCGGAGTCGAACCAGTTCCAGAACTCGTAGAAGCCATTTCGGGTGAGGAAGAGGGTGGTGCGGTAGTTGAAGTAGGGATCGAACTCATGGATCATGGACTCGTAGCGGAGGACGCTGAAGAGACGAACGGCGAAGGCGAGCACGTAGATGAGAGCGAGGGAGGCCACGCGGATCAGGAGCTCCTGCTGCTTGGTCTTGAGGCGGAAGAAAGCCTTGAGCGGAGGCGGAGAGGGGGCCGAAGGAGAGGATTTGGCGCCGTTCTCGGCGGCCTTGGCGCCCATGGCGATGCAGGAAATGGAGGAGGAAGCGAGGAGAGGAGATCTGGATCGAGGTCGTGGCGATCTAAGAATTCATCTACGAGGGAGAGGAGAACCTAGGGTTTTGATCCGAGGAGGAAATGGACGGTGACGTCGCCTACTTGAGGAAAAGAGGCAGGGAAGAAGACCCGAAGCGGGATTTTATGTGGCTTGGGGCCTGGCTTGGAACGCCGAGATACGTGCCGAATTGGTGATTTTGGTTCGGAAAATGCTCCGGCTTGACTGAATCCAATCGAGCCGGGCATTGGGCCCAAACTGGACCGTGCCCGGTACATCTGGTTTGTAGGCTCGGCCCACGTGATTCGGACGCTATAATACTGAGTAAAATCGCTCTAATTTAATTAAATTTATTAAATATTAATATATTAAAACAATCTTTTATAATTTAGTTAAAACTAGTAGAATTTCATGTCGAACGACATAACATTAACATCGAAAATAGAACAATTTAACTTAAATTATTGGGAAAAATCAAAGAATGCTCTATTTTACCAGATTCGTCAAAAGCGGCTGCTTTTATTTTGAATTAAAAGGACGCTCACTCCATTAATCCCAGAAAAATAACACCACTAGTTATTGTATGAGTAAGATAGAGACTATATTGTAATAGCTATAAAACTATAGTTAATATGATATTTATATAGTAATTATATTTCGTATTTGATATAATGTAAATATCATTAAATAAGATAAATCTTTGTTGTAGTATAGCAGTTGTCCCCGGGATCATAGTGTCGTAGTACGACATTCAAGTTGTCCCCCATATATCCACAGTTCGAACCTCAGTTATAGCGTATTTGTAGGAATTTTCCTCCAAATGGGGGGCGTAATCAAAAGATATTAGGCGCGTACATTTTCCGATTTACCCTAGTGGTCGGTGGGAAACTTTCGTGAGATCGGATCAGTCATCCTAGAGATAGTCAATGAAACTAACTGTGATTATTATTTTTTATAAAATTATAGCAGTTATAAAATCATGACCACTACAATATAAATATTGTTGAATAAGTGAAATGAGTTTGATATTGAATTTATGTTTTTAATTGGCATTAGGTATTTAGTTTATATTGATTAATTCTAACTGACATTATCATTTTTTTTATAAAATTATAGCAGTTATAAAATCATAACCACTACAATATAAATATCGTTGAATAAGTGAAATGAGTTTGATATTGAATTTATATTTTTAGTCGGCATTAGATATTTAATTTAAACTGATTAATTCTATGAGTGACTAATCTAGCCCCATAAAAAATGTTCATTCATCATCAGAATAAATCGAGAAGTATTTGTATCGGATAACCTATCTAATGTGGTTGTATTCTTGGGATTTAGGAGGAATTAAGGAGAAAGAGGGGGCATTTTAGTCTTTTTACATATTGAGAGTTTTGGTTTTTAGGAGGGTGTTTCTTTTCTTCTAGAGAAGGTTCTGCCGCCGCCAAGCGTAGTGCACCACCCTGGTTGGCTGTCGACCTCCTTTGATGCCACCAGCCTCTAACGTCAGTCGTTGCTCCCTTTTATTCTCCGCCTCACGCATGCCGCCAATGCCGCTTCCGTCGGATCTCCCTCTACTCTCGCTGGCAGTCAGCTCCAGCGTCGTCTCTAGTGCTAAGGTTGCCACCCTTACCTCCCTAGCGTCGGTAGCCTCCAGCGCCATAGCCCACACGCTAGCTTATACCCCTTTCAGCCACCCCTTCTACCGGTCGACTCGCAGCCTCTGTCGACCTCACAGCGCCACCACCGCTGTCGGCACTCCTGCCGTCGGATCCGACTTGCACGCACCCCTTCGTCTTGCAACTCCTTACTGACGGCTCGTCACAACCTCCGCATAGCCCCAACCCATAAGCCGAGTTCTCATAGGAACGCTGACAACTTCTTGCCACCGCCACACCCATCGCCTCTCATGCACGCCGCTGGCACCGAGGGCCCATCCTTGCGCTCCGAGTTCACTGCCCTCGTGCTACAGTCAGCTCGCGTGGTCCTCTAGGACGCTACAACCCACTGCCTCTTCGATTGTCTCATCGCCGACCATCTCTGGCGTAGAGCCGACCATCTCCGGTTATGCTCCGATCTGACCAGTCTCCGACTTTCGAGCCGATATGGTGTTTTGGCCTTCGTGTCATTATTATATTTCGACCTATGGGCCGCTATCATATCCTAGCCTATGTGCTAATGTCATATCTCGACCTATGTGTTGCTGTCAAATCCCGATCTACGTGATTCTACCGAATCCATGCACGTCTGACTTTGGGTTGCCACCTCCAAATCCAGCCCCTTGGACGGCTCACATTCATCCACCTAGCTTTCAAGGCCACAACAACTCGATCATCGTCATGACTAGTTCATCAATCCACTAGAGGACGCCCCCTAGGTCAGGGTACGCCATCGTACTCACTCTTCATTCATTTTATTGTATATCTAGTCTGTTTCTTATATATTCGTGAGATCTACCTTGAGTATCAGGGTGTCAGAGACCGGAGAAACCCGATCGCTGTCTGCAGATAATGTTGACCAGAGACCTTCTGACGACTTGGTCAACATAAAAGACAGCTCATCATATCTTCCTTCCCTCCAGGACATGACGACTTGGTCAGTATTCCAGCCACATCATTCCGACCGTTCCCTCTTCTCAGCTTCTCGACAGGATCATATTGGCGTCGTATGTGGAAATCTCTCCCTGATCTGGAATGTGAAGATGGATGACGCCGAAAAATTCTTTGTCATCGTCATGGTCTCAGAGGATTTCAACGAACATTATATTCTCCCCTCACTCCACAAGTGTTCGGGAGTCTAGTCGAGGGATTGACTCGGATCCTTAGCCGGTAAGCAGGTCAATTTTTTCATTATATTTTCTCTTTTGGTCGTAGGATCTGTTGAGACTTCTCGATTGGAGAGTAAGGGCACAACTCTCCGATCAGAGATTAGGAGCACAGCTCCCTGATTAGACACTAGGGGCACAACTCCCCGATCAGATACTAGGGGAACAACTCTGATTAGATATTAGGGGCACAACTCCCCGATCGGACACTAGGGGCACAACTCCCCGATTAGACACTAGGGGCACAACTCCCCAATTAGATACTAGGGGCACAACTCCCCGATCAGACATTAGGATCATAGCTCCCCTATCATACACAAGAGAAACAGCTCCCCGATCAGGATTTAGGGGTTTGCTCCTGGATCACAGACTAAGGGTCTCTCTCTTTGATCAGGGACTAGAGGCTCAGCTCCCCGGTACAATATAATAATATATTACTATAGACTCTACACCCTCTACCATAGGGTTCTGCACCCTTATATGGCTACAACTTTTGCACCCCTCCACTCATGGGGCTCTGCACCTTCCTATTATTACGGGCTCCACTTCATCTTATTGCTATGGGTTGTGTTCCCTCATATTGCTATAAGTTTCACTCCCTCAGTCAGTCAATAGGGCTTAAACTATTCTATCCCTAACTCCACAGGCATTTGGGAGTTAGTGGGACCGAGTAGAATCAACAGTCGAGCGACAACTATAAACCCTTATCTATGTCAATCAACAATCGAGTGGCGACTATAACCCCTTGTCTACACCAATCAATAGTTGAGTGGTGACTACAAACCCTTGAGTCAAAAAATATCAACATTCGACCAGCTTATTGAAGCATCTATCTCCACCGTTCGGGGTTGAGCCATCTCCACTGGTCTCTAACCAGCTTATTGAGGTATTTATCTCCCCTATTTAGGTCGAGTTGTCTCCACTGGTCTCGGACTAGCTCATTGAGGTAGTTATCTTCCCCGTTCAAGGTTGAGTCATATTCACTAGTTTCAGACCAGCTTATTATGGTATGTATCTCCCCCATTCGGGGTCGAGCAGTCTCCACTGGTTTCAAACCAGCTTATTGAGGTATCTATCTTGCTCGTTCAGGGTCGAGTTGTCTCCACTAGTCTCGGACTAGCTTATTAAGGTATCTATCTCCCCGTTCAGGATCGAGCCATCTCCACTAGTGGTGGACCACCTTATTGAGGTATGTATCTCCCCCGTTCGGGGTCGAGCAGTCTCCACTGGTTTCAGACCAGCTTATTGAGGTATCTATCTCCCCTATTCGGGGTTGAGTTATCTCCACTGGTCTCTGACCAGTTTATTGAGGTATCTATCTCTCTCGTTCGAGGTTGAGCTGTCTCCACGAGGACCAACTTATTGAGGTATGTATCTCCCCCGTTCGAGGTCGAGCAGTCTCCACTGGTTTCGGACTAGCTTATTGAGGTATCTATCTCTCCCGTTCGGGGTCGAGTAGTCTCCACTGGTCTCAGACCAGCCTATTGAGATATTTATCTCCTCCGTTCGGGGTCGAGCAATCTCCACTAGTCTCGGACCAGCTTATTGAGGTATCTATCTCCCCCGTTCGGGGTCGAGCTATCTCTACGAGTCTTGGACAAGAGTATCTCTACGGGCCTCGAACCAAAGTATATCACGAGATCTACGCCAGCTCAGCTCACAACTTTCATTTTCGTACACCTTCGATTTCACGGCCTACGCTCCCATTCAGTTATCGGGCTCTACGTCCGTTCAGATCACGACTTTCGCTTTTGTGCGTCTTTGATCTCACGACCTATGTGCTTGTTCGATTCGTGGGATCCGCATGTGCTCAACAGCGAACCAGTCATTTGCTCTGCATCCTCTCTGCATTTATTAGGTCGCCTACTTGGCAGTTGCTTGATCGCCCATTTGGCATTCGTATGCTCGATATCACTCGACATTTACTCGATCGCCTATTTGGCATTCACTCGACACTTGTTTTTCTCGCTGCTCTGCCAAGCGCTCGCCATTTTGTTAGTCTTGCTTCGCTCGTTGCTTCGGCAGTACCCGTCTCCTTCGACGCTCGTTTAGTATTATTTTTCATCGCTCACTCGGCGTCGCTATTACCATTTGATTGGCATCGCTACTATCACCTGCTTGACACCGCTCCTGCTACTCGATCAACATCGTCACAGCTACGAGCTCGACGTTATACAATGAACCTAGCGATCTAACTTTATACGTATGGAGCAATTCATCCTTTGCGATAAACTATCTAGTCAGTCGGACTCGCGCCTCTTTTGACTAGACTTGAAGGGGAGGCTTGTGATGCAGATATATTATTGGGACTTAGGAGGACTTAAGAAGAAAGAGGGGGCATTTTGGTCTTTTTATAAATTGAGGGTTTTGGTTTTTAGGAGGGCATTTATTTTCTTTTGGAGAAGGTTACGCCGCTACCAAGTACAGTGTGCCACCCTGGTTAGCTACCGGCCGCCTTCGACGCCGCTAGCCTCTGACATCAGTTGTCGCTCCCTTTTATTCTACGCCTCACGTATGTCGCCGACGCCGCTTCCGCCGGATCTCCCTCTCCCTCTACTCTCGTCGACAGTTAGCCCCAACGCCATTTCTAGCGCTGAGGTAGCTACCGCCGCCTCCCTAGCGTTGGTAGCCTCTAGCGCCATAGCCCACGTGCTAGCTTATCCCCCTTTTGTCTGCCCCCTCCACCGGCCGACCCACGGCTTCTGCCAACCTCACAACGCCACCACCATTGCCGACACTCTCGGCGTTAAATTTGACTTGCCTACACCCCTTTGTCTTGCGACTCCTCGCCGATGACTCGTCACAGCCTCCATATGGCCCCAGCACAACAGCCGCGTTCTCACAAGAACACTGACAACTTCTCACAATCGCCACGCTCGTTGCCTCTCATGCACGCCGCCGACACCGAGGGCCCATCCTGTTGGAACCCCAAGGTTGTTTTGGTGTGATTAACATGTTAAGTTAGGTCCTGTGTGTTTCTAACCTTGTGTCTAAGTGTGCAGGAGCTTAGGAACACAGGTAGTCGAGCGGAAGACGCAGCTAGCGAGAAGGACGACAGTCCGAGGGACGAGGTGCTGCGGAAGAGTACACCGGCGGACGAGAAGGAAGCGCGCGGTGGTTCCGAGGGACGAAAGGCGGAGCGGAAGATTGCTCGGAGAGCAAGAGACGCAGCTAGCGAGAAGGTCGACGACCGAGGAACGAAGACTGCGGATGAGTACGCTGGCGGACGAGAAGGAAACACGCGGCAATTCCGAGGGACGAGAAGCCGGAGGGAAGCCCGCTCGAGAAGACCGAAAGTTGGGTTCGGGTGAGCCCTTTTCCGGATGGCAGAGATCACCCAAGTGAGCGGATCCGGAGGAGAAGAACCGGACCGAGGCGGGACTGAACCAGAGAAGAGGTCCCGGACGAAAAAGTCAACGCCTGTTGACTTTGGGCTCCGGGGCGCCCGGAACAGTCCGGGGCGCCCGGAACCCTTCCGGGCGCCCGGACCCAGTATTTTCACCAGATCGAGTCAAAACTCTATCTGAACGTTGGGGGATAAAATTTATCCCCCCCAGGGCGCCCGAAATCCTTCCAGGCGCCCCGACCAAGGCTATAAATATAGCCTTGGTCCAGAAGCTTTTCATTCAACTGAAAATTCAAGCATTCTTTCTACACTTGTACGCTTTTCTGTTTTAAGCTTTATTGTGCGCTTCATTGTTGTAAAAGGCTTCTCCGCCTGAAGGAGATACTAGTGCTACGCTTTCTTGGATTAACAACCTTCCCGGTTGTAACCAAGTAAATCTCGGTTTGCCTTTTACTTTTCTGCTTTTATTTATTTCTCTTAGTTTACAAGTGTTAGTTTAAAAGTTCGAGAAGGATGTTTGCGTTTTGATTTTTGCAGGGCTATTCAACCCCCTTCTAGCCGGCCCAACGGTCCTACAAGTGGTATCAGAGTCAAGGCGCTTCAGGAGGACTAACCGCCGAACGAAGCAACGAAATGGCCGGACCAAGCATCCACCCGCCGAAATTCGAAGGGGATTTCACCACATGAAAAAAACTAATGCAGGTATTTCTTACTACAGATATTGAATTATTTTTAACAATAAAATTTGGCTTTGAAGCTCCAGAGGACAAGAAAATAGATAAATGGACAAAAAAGGAGCAGGCCGACTTCGTGGCGAACGGCAAAGCAGAGTACCATCTGCTAAGTGTCCTTCCGCCTCAAGAAGTCAACAGGATCGGTAAATATAACTCCGCAAAGGAACTTTGGGAGAAGTTCCTCGAGCTGCATGAAGGTACGTCCGAAGCCAAGCTCGCTAGACGAGATCTGCTTTGCAATCAGCTCACCAGCCTGCGACTTGGGGAAGACGAGACAGTCGTACATCTGCACTCCAGAATAAAAGAAATCATCACCGGACTCACGAATCTCGGAGAAGAGGTAAGTAACCGAGATTCGCTCAGGTACGCTTTAAATTCCTTCCCTAGAAATTCAAAATGGGCATCACTAGTAGATGCATTTTACATTTCTAAAGATTTAGAAAAGACTTCATTAGAAGAATTCTTTTCAACTTTTGAAGTGCATGAGTCAAGATGTGCAGAAATGAGGGAGCCCAAGAACAACGTCGCCCTCAAAGCTTCAAGAGACGAACCCGAGTCGGAATCTTCTCTCGACGACGAGGAAATGGTAATGATGGTAAGAAGATTCAAGAAACTTTGTAAATCCAGATCTACTAACCATCCACAGGAAAAGAAGAAAAGAACGATCCGCTGCTACCACTGCGACGAAGAAGGGCACGTCAAGGACAATTGCCCCAAACTGAAAAACAAGAACAAGGAAAAGGGTAAGAAGCCTATCCAAAAGCGAAAAGCCCTAAAGGCGACGTGGGACGATACGTCGTCGGAGTCGGAAGTTGAGGCATTCTCTGGACTTGCTCTAATGGCAAGTCATCAAGACGAAGACTGCGAGTCGACCTCTTCCGAAATGAGCATCGAGAGCATCGATGAAGGGGGAGCTTCGTCAGAAGAAAGCAGCAGTTCAGGGGGAGATACGGACAATGAACTCGACAAGGTAAGTCAGGTACGTTCTCTTCCTTCGGATAAACTTTATAAATTTGTTAAGTTATTAACTAAAGACTGCTGTAAATTAGAAAGAGAAATAAAAAATTTAAAAATAATTTTAGCTAAATCCTGCCCTCTAGAAGAATTAGATAAATCAAATTTGGAAAATGAAAAATTGAAACTTGAAAATAATGATTTGAAAATTCAAGTAGATAACTTGAAAAATTATGCTTGTTCATCTAATTCTAGAAAAATAAAAAATTTAAATTGGTATTATAGATATCACCCGGGATAAATTAAGAATATCTCTAGAAAATATGTCCCTAAGAAATTTTTAATTAATCCAGTAGGCTGGAACCTTTATTGGGTTCCTAAATCTTGCTTAATCTAAATTTTATAATTAAAATTAGCGCTTTTCAGTGAGACAATTAAACAATAAGTTTCTCTATAAGGCTTTGTCTAAGGAAGTGGTTGTTGCTCCAATAACCAAGAAGGTCCAGTGCCTCGCCACGACCTGGAAGCTAAAATATTGAAATAAATGTTTAATTAACTTTCTAAGCATTAAAATTAGAATTAAATAATGCGTTCAAAGTTTTCCTTTAAAAATTTTGTTCAAAATACTTTTATACTTAGAAAAATACTTTTTGCCTAAGTCAAATTCTTACTTAAGAAAAATTCTCAAAGTTTGAAAAATTTATTTCAAAAATATTTTTACCTAAATTTTTTTTTAAAAAAAAAAATTCTCAAAAATCATTTTTTTTTTAGATTCTTTTTAATCAAGAAATCGCAGCTTAAATTACTTAGAAAATAATTTTTTCTAAGTCTTTAACCCTTAGATTATTTTTCTTGGAACCCCATTTTTTGTGATCAAAGGGGGAGAAGGAAAAGTATAAGTCTAGGGGGAGGTAGGTAGATAAATTTAATTTTTCTATCTTTTGTACTTAAATTGCAAATTAAGTTAACTTACTTAATTTTATTCTATGTCTATTGTTACCCTAGCTTAACTTAGGTTGATCACACCAAAAAGGGGGAGATTGTTGGAACCCCAAGGTTGTTTTGGTGTGATCAACATGTTAAGTTAGGTCCTGTGTGTTTCTAACCTTGTGTCTAAGTGTGCAGGAGCTTAGGAACATAGGTGTCGAGCGGAAGACGCAGCTAGCGAGAAGGACGGCAGTCCGAGGGACGAGGTGCTGCGGAAGAGTACACCGGCGGACGAGAAGGAAGCGCGCGGTGGTTCCGAGGGACGAAAGGCGGAGCGGAAGATTGCTCGGAGAACAAGAGACGCAGCTAGCGAGAAGGTCGACGACCGAGGAACGAAGACTGCGGATGAGTACGCTGGCGGACGAGAAGGAAACACGCGGCAATTCCGAGGGACGAGAAGCCGGAGGGAAGCCCGCTCGAGAAGACCGGAAGTTGGGTTCGGGTGAGCCCTTTTCCGGATAGCAGAGATCACCCAAGTGAGCGGATCCGGAGGAGAAGAACCGGACCGAGGCGGGACTGAACCAGAGAAGAGGTCCCGGACGAAAAAGTCAACGGCTGTTGACTTTGGGCTCTGAGGCGCCCGGAACAGTCCGGGGCGCCCGGACCCAGTATTTTCACCAGATCGAGTCAAAACTCTATCTGAACGTTGGGGGATAAAATTTATCCCCCCCAGGGCGCCCGGAACCCTTCCAGGCGCCCCGACCAAGGCTATAAATATAGCCTTGGTCCAGAAGCTTTTCATTCAACTGAGAATTCAAGCATTCTTTCTACACTTGTATGCTTTTCTGTTTTAAGCTTCTATTGTGTGCTTCATTGTTGTAAAAGGCTTCTCCGCCTGAAGGAGATACTAGTGCTACGCTTTCTTGGATTAACAACCTTCCCGGTTGTAACCAAGTAAATCTCGGTTTGCCTTTTACTTTTCTGCTTTTATTTATTTCTCTTATTTTACAAGTGTTAGTTTAAGAGTTCGAGAAGGGTGTTTGCGTTTTGATTTTTGCAGGGCTATTCAACCCCCCTTCTAGCCGGCCCAACGGTCCTACACATCCTTTACGCTCTGGGTTCACTGCCTTGCTCTACAGTCAGCCTGCATAACCCTCCAGGACGCTACAACCCACTGCCTCTTCGATTGTCTCATCACCGACCATCTCCGGTTATGCTCCGATCTGACCTGTCTCCGACCTTAGAGCCGATATGGTGTTTTGGCCTTCGTGTCGTTATTATATTCCGGCCTATGGGTCGCTATCATATCCTAGCCTATATCATAGCTTATGTGCCAGAGTCATATCTCGCCCTACGTGCCGCTATCAGATCCCAATCTACGTGTTGGCTGTCGGATCCATGCACGTTCGACTATGAGTTGCTACCTCCATATCCAACTCCTTGGACGACTCACATTCATCCACCTTTCGGGGCCACGACAACTCAATTAATGTCATGACCAGCTCACCAATCCACTAGAGGCCGCCCCTCGGCCAGGGTACGTCATCGTACTCACTTTTTATTCATTTTATTGTCTATTTAGTTTGCTTCTTATATATTCGTGGGATCTGCCTCGAGTATCAGGATACTAGGAATCGAAGAAACTCAGTTGCTGTCTACACGTAACGTTGACTAGAGACCTTCTGACGACTTAGTCAACATAGAAAACATCTCATCATATCTTCCCCCTCCGAGACATGACAACTTAGTCAACATTTCAATCACGTCATTCTAGTCGTTCCCTCTTCTCAACTTCTCGATAGAATCACTATCAATCAAATATTTTTAGGTCAAATGTGTCTTAAAATTAAATTCATCAATTAATTTGTAAAACCTGGATATGTTATATTATATTTAATACATATGATAATAGATAACAATACGAGCACGGTATTTTGAGGATAATTTTATTATTTTAAAGGGATTAGTAGGAGGAGACATCTTCTAACTAAAAATAAAAAATTATCGTGATTAAAAATAGATTTTTATCCTAAATTATTTATGACAAATATTATTATATAGCTAAAATAACACTAAAATTGAATATTTTTTTTTAAAATTATAAATATGCTATATTAACAACCTCCTAATATCAGTATAGATACTCGATTCATTTTTTATAAATTAAAAGAGGATCATTTGTATATATTGACGGGAGTAACAGCCCCCACCTATAAAACTTTACTCCTTAGAGCATCCGAGCTCCCACTGTGACGTGGATGGGATGAAAAACCTCCCTCCCATAGTGGAGGGAGGTTTTTTTATTAAAATGAAGAAGCGGCTCCGCCGCTGTGGAGCCGCTTCTTCATCTTTTTCATTTTTTTATTTAATAATTAAAAAAAAAAAACAAAAAACTTGATAATTAAATCTGCTTCTCATTTCAGTGAGAACAGTCGTTGGGCAACGGCTAATTTTTAGCCGTTGTTCAACGGTCATAATTATTATTTTTTTAATTTATTTTTTTTATAAATACATGATCGATTTTATATTTTTCATTCATCTCCTTGTTATCTTTGCTTTCGATTTCTTTCCTCAATTCTCTATATTTTTCAACCACAAAAATATCTTGATTTATTTCCAATGACTCACAATCCAGATCGATCTATGCTTCAGGAATTCTGGAGAAATGAATTGGCGGAAGATACGGAGGATATAGATGAACGAAGAATGCTCCAACTATATGAGCAGCGACAAATGGTACATCAAAGAGCTTAAAGTTCTTCCAGTAGAACACAGAGGAGAAGGTATTTGAATCGGGATCGTGAAGTTGGGCATGCTCGTCTTTTCAATGATTACTTTTCTGATGATCCGGTATATCCTGATGACATATTTCGACGTCGATTTCGAATGAAAAAAGAGTTATTCCTTCGTATAGTTGATGCCGTGAAAAATCATTCCGAATATTTTCAATGGAAGGTCGATGCAGCAGGGAAAAAAGGTTTGTCACCACTCACCACTTCAGAAATGCACAGCGGCTATTTGCCAATTGGCGTATGGAGCCCCTGCTGATCATTATGATGAGTATCTACGGATTGCTGAAACAACTGCCATCCAATGTTTATTCAACTTTTGCCGATGTGTAATTGAAGTGTTTGGTGCCCAATATTTAAGAAGACCTAATGCTGCTGATATCCAACACTTGCTTGAAATGCATGAGCAGAGACATGGTTTCCCTGGCATGTTGGGCAGTCTTGATTGTATGCATTGGCAATGGAAAAATTGCCCCGTCGCTTGGAAAGGTCAGTTTACTCGAGGAGATCATGGCGTCCCAACAATTGTGCTCGAAGCCGTTGCATCTTCGGACTTGTGGATATGGCATGCATTTTTTGGGATTGCAGGGTCACGCAATGATATCAATGTGCTTAATGAATCACCATTATTCAACGACGTCTTACAAGGGAATGCACCAGAGGTTAATTTCACGATTAATAATACACAATATACAAAAGGATACTATCTGACCGATGGGATCTATCCAGAATGGGCTACTTTCGTCAAGAGCTTTCCATGTCCCCAGGATCCTAAAAGAAAAATATTTAAGGAACGACAGGAGGCTGCGAGAAAAGATGTCGAGAGGGCATTTGGGGTGCTCCAATCACGATGGGCAATGATAAAAGGTCCAGGACGATTTTGGTACAAGGATAATTTGAAGGACATCATGTATACCTGTATTATTTTGCACAACATGATTATTGAGAATAAGGGAGATGCAGTAGTCAATTGGTCGGACGATGAAGGAGATTCTCAATCACAAATATTTCAAGGCTCCACTCAAGAATTCCAAGCATATATCCGTAGAAATTACGAGCTACGTGATAATCAGTTACATCATCAACTTCGAGCCGACTTAGTTGAGTATATCTGGGCACGCTATAATTGTAATCAGTGAAAAAATAATTTATTAATTGCGATATATGTATTGTGATATTTATGTAATTTTTTTAATTATGAAAGTTATTTTATGTTAGTAATTTATGAATTTAAATTTTATTAAAATTTAATTATATAAAATGTAAATATGAAAAAGAGATAATGAAATATATATAATGAAAAGTGTAGGACCATGAAAAAGTTGTTGAGAGGTTTTTTGATAGTGGAAAGAGGTATGAGATTTTTAATTTTTGATGTGGCGTAGATATGGCAACGAAGGAGCTCACAGTGAGGTTTAACCACTGTGGATGCTCTTGATATTAGCTCCATGAATATAAAAGAGAGATAAAATTGAGTATTTTAGATATTTGATGATTAAGTAAAATAAATATTTTTTTATTATTTTTACTAGAAAAAATAATAATATAGGTTTATTTTTAGTGATGGGCCACAATGCTAATTTTGGCACTCAAAAGAAAGCAGACGACGTGCTTGTTGTTTTATTTATCGGAAAGGAAAGTAAAACCGAAGACGAAGTGCTCTCTGCTAACAATGGCGGAAGGTCAATCGACTGCAGCAAATCAATCGGTCAAGCCGACCAACTTCTCGCTGATCTCCCAAACCTTCTTGGCCTTTGCGGCGTCGCTGGCTTCCTCCGACAGCTGGTTCTCGAAGCTGGCGGAGTCCTTGTTCCAGCTCCAGTAGACGCCCGATTTGGTCAGGCTCGGGTCGCTCACGACCTGAGCCAGCCGCTTGCCGGATTCCTCCTCGGAGACGAAGCCCTTGGTGATGAACTTCTGGAAGGGCGGGAAGAGGAGGCGGAAGAGGGGAACGTGCTCGCGGAAGAGGCCGGTGGTGGCGATGCAGCCCGGGTAGAGCGACGCGAACGCGATCCCCGTCTCTTCGTGGAACCTCCGGTGGAACTCCTGCATCGTCAGCATGTTGCATATCTTGCTGTCCTTGTAGGCCTTCGCGCCGTCGAACTCGCCGCCGTCGATCATGGCGGAGCTGCTCCTGCCGTCCAACCCGCCGGCGAGCCCCCGGAGATCACCCAACCCCGCCTTCGGCGGCACGTTTCCGGCCAACGTGTTCGTATTCCCTGCAGAAGAGCGGCGTTGTCTGTGAATTTGTGTGGTTTGAAGAAGGAAAGAAGCTCGTCGGAGAGGAGAGGTCGATGGTACCGGTGATGGAGCCGACGATGATGAGGCGGCGGGAAGGGTAGTCGGACTGCTTCATGTCGTCGAGGAGGAGGTTGGCGAGGAGGAAGTGGCCGAGGTGGTTGACGCCGACGCTCATCTCGTACCCGTCGGCGGTGTACGTCGGCTTGCGGGCGGTCGGGCGGTAGATGGCGGCGTTGCAGACGAGCACGTCGAGCGGGCGGCCGCTGCGCCGGAAGGCGTCCACGAACTGGCGCACGCTGTCGAGGGAGGCGAGGTCGAGGTGCGCGATGGTGTAGCTGCCCTTCGCCATGCCGGCCGCCTTCGCCGCCTTCTCCGCCTTGAGGAAGTCGCGGCACGCCATCACGACGTGCCACTTCCCGGACTCCGCCAGGGACTTGGCCGTCGCCAGGCCCAGCCCCGACGAGGCCCCGGTGATCACCACCACGCCCTGTCGGAGCACCTTCTTCCCCTGCAACGACGCCTGGTTGAGCCCCGGCGCCGCCACCCCCTCCGCAGTCACCACCGCCTCCGCCGTCGACTGCGCCTTCACCGACAATTTCGACTGCCTCTGCTCGTCAAAATCAAAACAAAATCACTTTTTTCCGGCCAATCTTTCGGAATCTCGATCTAAAAAACAACAATTACTTGACATCGAAGAACAGGGAGTTGAATTCCAGCCATGTGATGCCCAAGAACAGAGCCCCCGAGGAATGCCGATTCCTTCAGCACTCCATTGCTCCCCTTCCCCTGCATCAAAAACACAACTTTAAGTCACATTTCCATCAGAACCCTAAAATCATCGACAAATCGATTAAAAATTCAACCTCTTTGCGATGGGAGAGAGCAGACGGAAGAATCGAAGCCTGCAGAGCCATATTTCCGCCGGAACAAGATGCTTCTTCTTCCTGTTCTTGGAGATCGAGTATGAACTCGGTGGGGCATTTATACAAGCGCCTTCGCGGCTGGAAAGCGCGAGCGACATGATAAGGAGGCGGGGGCCGACGAGATCCAACGTCACCGTCGATTCGCCAATGAGGTCGCAGGATCTGGATTTCTTCCGGAGGATAGATATTTCTCTTCTTTTTCTAGATATTTTTTTTTTCAATTTTTTGGATCTGACAAAACTCCATTTCGACGCCCACGCTGAGAATTGAGTCGGCGGTGGTCCAAAAGCGGTTATCCGCATCAGGTTTTTATGCGACTCGTGACTGCCAGGTCAGCTCTGATCTAGCCACGTGAAAACACGTGACGGAGAGGTCCTTTAGGTGGACACGTGTGAATGAACAAGGCCCGCCATTTGCTGACTTGGCGAGGATAATAAACTTTAATATCGGTCTATTTTACAATTTCCAAAAAACACACCTGAATTTCTGATTTTTCAAAACACTACAAAAAATTTCAAATTTAGTAAAAGTTGCCCATACTTTCTAAAAGACTCCTCTCCTTGTGATGTAAATTTATGAATCGCGCTGCAAGGCATGCTCAAAACCACTCTTTGACAAATTATAAAACCACTTGAATTGTGCTTACCGGCTTATCGAAGAGTTTCAAGTCCGGGCATTGCAGAAAGGACCCTAAAGTATATATATTTTCCTTTACTATATAGTGGCCAAGCAATAAGGGTATTTATTCATGATTTTTACGAACTTATTTAAATTTATTTATTAAAAAGGGCGGAGAAGCATTGAGAAAGTGATTTGAAGCCTAATTAATATTAAGCATTACTAATCGGTAATTAAAGTGCCCGTCATCTCATTAAATATGTAACTAGCAAGTAGGCAAACACTTGGCTTTGCGCTCTCGATGGTCCCGACGACTTTGGTTCATGTCTTCCTGTCTGCCTCCTCTGTTGTGTATCTCGACAGCTCGTTTGCTCAGCTTTCTAGTTGATGCTCTGCTCTTGCATCCTGATTAATTCCTCCGTTGCCGGCGGACATCACTCAGCCATCATTACGTGGCAGCGGTCATGAAGGAGCTGACTACTCAATCGAACCGATGTCAATGAAGGAGATGGAGGCTAAGGCCTTCGTGGTATCAACATTGATAGGCGTTAAGAAGAAGAAGAGTGAGAATTATATTTGAATTCGCAGCCAAACAGTCGAATTGGTCATGAAAGTTTTACAGTCTAATCGGCAACTCAACTAGATAATTGTGAAAATGATGGTCAGCCACATAGCTACAAAATTGCAGCAGATTTGGCTTTGAAATTGTGACTAAGAAGACAATGAAAATCGTAGGCAAAAAGCCGCGAAACAACGGGCACGCTAATGAAAATCATGCCAAGAAACCATGAAATTGCAACTAAGAGGTCGAGAAATCACATTAAAAAAATCACAAAAATCACGACCAGGCGATCAAAGAGGTCGCAAATTCACTGTGTCATGCTATAAGAATTGTGGTCAAGCTAGCTGCGAAATCGTAGCCACCTAGCCATGAAATTTTGTAGTCTCCTAGCAATGATTTCACATTAGCAATTATCTAAACCCTAAACCCTAAACTTTATATATATATATAAATCCAGGCATTCATGCCTTTGATTTCAGTCTTTCTCGGATTGATCCACCAAATAAATCAAGAAGCGCAACAACCCATGTATTAAAGGTTAGTTTACATTGCAACAGTTAAAAAGATATCAAAACATATTTGAAAATTACAGTGTAACAGTTGTGTTTCTTTGTGAGCCAACGGTTGTTAAGTCTATTTTTGAACAACTGTTTGTGTCTCTTTGTGAACTAATATGATTGTTTGATGTCCTAAAAACCCTATAAATAAGTGTTCTGGGCAGATTAAAGGCATTGTAATCGTTCTACGTTCTTATACAAATAATCAAAGAATTTGCTACTTTGTTATTTGTGAATCTATTATATCCTAGAAGAGATTGTCCATTATAATTCAGTGTAGCAAGATAGTGGGACAATTAACTCTTTAAGGAAAGTGTTTACACATCCTAGATTCAATTCTTATTCAAACTTTGTATCATTTTCTCTCTAAATTAACTCTGTTCAAACAATCTTAAAGAGTTAAATCATTCATAACCGTGGTCTCCACTCAAGAATTTGCCATCAAGGTTATAAATCAAGACTATCAAACTAAATATAGGCTTGATGGGATGGGAACAAACTTCAACTAGTGGAAAGATAAGTTGATGTTCTTTCTCACCACATTGAGAGTTGCTTATGTGCTCAACCTTAATCTTCCTACGATCTCACCGCCCACTGATGATGATTCGAAAGAATTAAGGAAGCAATATATCAAGCGGGAGGAGGTTGAAGTGTTGTGTAGGGGGCACATCCTCAACACACTTTCGGACATGCTCTATGATCTATTCACGACGGTAAAAAATCTAAGAGAGATTTGGACAACTTTGGAGCATGAATATGCCACCCAAAAATGAGGATCAGATAAGTTTGTTGTTAAAAAATAATTTGAATTTAAGTTAGATGATAATTCTCCTCTGATTGATCAAATTCATAATCTACATGTGAAAGTTTCAAAACTTAAAGATTATATGGTGGAAATTTCAGAATCTATGCAAGTAGATACTATAATTGCTAAGTTATCATCTTCATGGAATGATTATCAAAAGAAATTATTTCAAACTTCTGAAATTTTGACCATATCAAGTGTATTGAAATATCTTCGAATTGAAGAAGGTGTTAGGATATTGCATAAGAAAGAATAAGAAAGTGATCCTAGAGTGAATTTGGTTGAGGAGAATAGATTTAATAAAAGAAAGAAATATGAAAAATGTCTTTTCTAGTGACAAGAATGCTAGAAATGTTGGGTTATGCCCGATGCAGTATGTGCTAAAAACATGTTTCGTAAACATACACAGTGGAAGACTTAACGATAAATAAACTAATTTATTACATCATATACACCACACGTATGCAAGATATAATTGTACAGACAAGATCATAAAATAAAATGAAATCGCATAACAATTATTTTAGATATATCTTACGGATGACCTATAACGAGAAGGACATCAACCTTTTGCTATGTTATCGAACCTTACCTCTATTCGTATCCACGCCGAGCTCTTCAAGACAACTCCAAGAGAACAAACTTCGCCTTCAGAAGGTACTAGCCACGAGTGAAGGAAAAGGATCAAGAAGAGGAAGAAGAAGCAAAAAAGAAGTGTTGGTGCATTTGACACCAATGATCAAACCCGAGTTTTGATAAATGACAAGTGAATTAAAGTTAGATGTGTTGTTGATCTAACCTTGTTGTCGAGTGTATAGGGTTTACTAACTTGACAGGTCAAGAGGACCTAACACCATGCAGCAAGTCCAGATGTGGAATTCTGGTAGGAGGTTTGCATGTTCGATTCCCAACTGGAGAAAGTCTGGATGTACAATTCCTGTAGGAGATCGAGATGTTTGATTCTCGGTTGGCGAAGTCCGGATGTGCAATTCCAGCAGGAAAACTTGGTGGGTCAGATTAACGTCAAGGAGGTAACTTGACACTTCGTAAGCGAAGGTAAATCACTGGAGGAGAGTGACTCTGTGAGGATGCGTCCCCGTTGAGGAGATAGTAGACATCGATCCAATTTAGGTTCATTTCAGAAATCTAAATTAAGACCCTGACTAGATCTTGGTCTGGAAGACAGGGTTTAAATCATAAATTAATCATATTATTACTGTGCTAGCCTTATTTTGTAGGGTAAATATTTTTATATTGGACAAACACATTTTGCAAGGTAAAGAAAGTACAAAAGAAATTGGGTGAACAGTACCAGAGACGCCTTCGGGAGCTTCGAAGGTGCCTTGAGTACTGTTCATGGAAGGCGCTTTCGAGTCCTTAGAAGGCGTCTTCGGTAGGATAAGGGAAAGACATCATCTACAATAAGGAGCCACTTTTTAAGGGATACAGTTAGGCATTAAAGGTTCCTTCAATGCTATGAAAGGTGCCTTCCACCTCTTATAAAAGAGGTATTCGACCAAGGCTTCAAGATCATTAATTCTACAAACTTCTATGCATCCGATTGGAGTTTCGACTACTCTAACTTCCTACCGTTGCCTTGCTACGACTTTGCTACACTCTACTAAGGAGTCGTCCAACATCGAACTCGAGCCGACTGTCTACAAAGAGTGTTGGGTAACGAAGTTTAAATTATGTACTTAATTATTGCAAAAGGAAAATGTAGTTTGTTACATTGTTCCTATTATTCATTTTTGTACTCAATCCCCTCTTCTGACGGTTCCGAAAAAAATTATTAGTAAATTACTCATCAATAGATCCACGGGACCTGGATTTTGAAATAGGAGTCACCGAAAGTTCCAAACCAAGTAAAACTGAAAGTATCTTTTTATTTATTTTTATTTTTTGTGTCTAATTTTCTGCTATAAGTACTTTATTTCTTTTAATTTAAAATAAAAGAATTTTTTTTAAAATCACGTGATTCACTCTCATCTCACGTGCGTCTCGATCCAACAAGTGGGATCAGAGCTCTGTTAACTCTGAATTGGTGCAACCACAAATCAAGTCGGGGGAATTAATTTTGTTTTTATTTTAGATTTTAGTTTTTTGTATTTTATTTGAATTTGTAAAATTTATCTTTTCAAATAAATCTTTCTCATTCGGTTTTAACTCGAAGTTGGTGCAACACCACTCGAGTCTTCGATATTTACTTTCACCTCAAACTCTGCTAATCCAAGACCTAGTCTTGAGATATTTCTCTTCATTTTTTTTGCAAGATAATTCAAATGGCCCAACTTGAAGGATACAACAATGCTCGCCCCCTTCTCTTCAACGGAAATGACTTTTTGTATTGAAAGAAGAGAATGAAGGTCTACTTGAAGACAGACATCGAGTAGTGGTTCACCATTTGACGAGGGTATCGGGCACCTGTTGACGAAGCAACTAAAGTATCCCTCGATCCAGAAAGATGGAATCCAAAAGATAAGAAGAAGGCCCAGATTAACTTAAAGACATTGAATATGATCCAGTGTGGACTCATGAAAGAAGAACTCAACTGAGTCGATCCGCACGAGAACACAAAGGAGTTATGGAACAAGCTCATCGAATTACATGAAGAAACCAATGATACTAAGGTTACTAAACGAGGCATGCTTCTAAATTCCTTATTTAATATTAAAATACAGGACGGAGAAACCGCAAGTCAACTACACGTGAGGATCAAGGATATCCTCAACGACCTGCACATGATTGGATATCAACTCTAGAATCGAGACATTATCAAGTATGCTTTGAACTTGTTTCCTCGAACCTCACTATGAGCATCGATCGTAGATGCCTATAAGGTTTTGAGAAACCTTTCAAAGTTGAAATTGGACGAGTTATTTTGTGAATTGGAATTGGACGAACAAACTAATGCCACAAAGATCGAGAAAGGTATCACTTTTCTTGCAGGTACTTTGAAGGGGACAAAACTCGAGGTGGAAACTGAGTTCGACTTGGAATCAGATGAAGAAGAGTAGCTAGTGAACATGGTAGGGAGGATGTTCACTAGATGCAAGAAAAAATTCATCAAACATGACACGAAGAAGATGTCAAAGTCTGCATCCAACTCAAAGGTGAACATCACGTGGTATGTGTTAGGACTCTTGGTGGCTGGCTAGAGGGGGGGGGGGTGAATAACCCCTGCACAAATTAAGCCAACGAACCTTTCTTGACTTATAACTTAAATAAATAACAGTTGCATAAGAATAATAAAAGAGACTAAAATGAAAGAAGCACAACAGGTTTACTTGGTTACAATCAGGGAGGTTGTTAATCTAAGGCAGATGAAGTCGCACTAATTTCTCCTTCAGGCGAATAGACCTCTTTACATCAATGAACTCACAGAAACAGAAGCTAAACAGAAAACTGAACAAGTATAAGTGTTGTTTCTCTTTTTCTTATTATTGTTAGCTTCTCGGAGCAGGGATGCTTATATAGCCTTGCTCGGGGCATCTGGAAGGGTTCCAGGTGACTGGAATGAGATAGAATTCTATCATTGACGTAACGTTCAAACGCTACGTCAAAATGCCTAAGAATAGGGTTTCGGGCGCCCGGACTGGTCTGGTTCGAGAGCCCCGGGGCCCAGAAGTCAGCCTTTTGCTGACTTTTCGTCCTAACCTCCTGCTTTGGTTCCACTCGCAACGGTCCGGGTCTTCTGCTCCGGCTCCGCTCGCTTGGGTGATTTCGGCCATTCGGAATATGGTTCACCTGAACCCAACTTTCGGCCTTCTTGAGCAAGCTTCCGCTTCGACTTCTTGTCCCTCGGAAAACGCCGCGCACCTCCTTCTCACCCGCCCACGTACTCTTTCGCAGCACGTCGTCCCTCAGACGCACCGAGTCTGTCAGCTCTCTCCCGTGTCGTCCTTCTTGCTACCTACATCTTTTGCTCGACGTCCTGCGCTCCTAAGTTCCTGCACACTTAGACACTGGGTTAAACACAACAGGACCTAACTTAATGATGAGTGAAATCTGTCACACCCACAATCAAATTAACAATTTATATCCACTGAACCCCTTAACTACACAATGATAATAACGAGCCCAAGATCGAATCTCTTGAGGAACTAACGGTAGGATGTAATATAGGATTGTATGTTATTCCAATTTTTGGAGTTTTTAATATGAAATTGGGGGTTTGAATTTTGAATCTAAATCTAACAATTGAAAAGCACAGTAATTAAGAAGCTAATCTAATGCATAAATGAAATCTAACTAAATGCCAACGATTAATCCACAACGCATTATCACACTACGCCATGAGTTTCATCATCAACACAACTATACGAAAGAGCGAAATAACAAGACACAATTAGATCTAATCTTAAGCATAGAATAAAATAACAAAACATAAGATAAATCTGATCTAAAGCATTAATTTAAACCCTAACTTAAACTTATCAACCTAACAATTAATCAAGCACATATTAAACACAAATTAAAGTTCAACAAGGTAATGAAATGCTAGATTACTTGCTGAAAACATAACAAACATCAAATAAATCTGTTCTAACTTCTAAAACAGGAACAAAATGAAATAAAATGATAAACCGTTCTAATCTTTCAACCAATCCACTAAAGCAACACTTCTTGCCATCACACAAGAAGCCGGAGACGAGAACGCCCAACTGCGGTCATCAGTGGAGAATCTCAGCGACGTATCAGCTCGAGGATTGCTCAGCTAAACCGGCGGAATGCCTCCAGCGAGCTAGAAACAACCCTAAACCCATAAATGGCCGAAAATATGGAAATCTGCAATCCGTATCTCTGGATATGAATGGAAGCTGTGGATTGCGGATGATCACCGAATGAAGCTCAGGAACACTGGAGGAACGCCGCCAAGCGTTGCTGATGGGAAGAGAAGTCTCAGAGTGGAGAAACGCCGCCAAATCTGAGGTGAACAGAGGATTGCCGAAAATAGAATTGTGCCAGAAGGAACGCCCGCCGACTGCTCCAGATGATCGGGACTCAGCTGCCGTGAAGCTCTGCACCGAAGTCGTCGCATAAGAAGATGATCGGAGATGGAAATCGGGGTGGTCGGAACTCGTCAGAGATGTCGCGCGATGCAAGCACAGTGTGAAGGAGATTGACAAAAATGAAGCTACTGTAGCTTCTCATTTTAAATCAGATCTCAGATCTGATCGGACGACTGGGATGCTTCAGAGCTCAATCAACAGTGAAAGATAGCTTAAAATCTGATCCGAATGTATTGATCTTGATCAAGGGTCTAGATCTACTCTCCCTTAGGTCGGATGGACCAGATCTTCAATGGATGGTTTAGATATGTCCAATCTTTGATGAACGGTCCATAATGCTACTCAACTTGATCTTCTCGTTTAAACTCCGATTCGAGCACAAATTCGGTTCGAATAGATCCAAATCCAAGATCCCTTGATGCCTACAAAATAAGAATAAAATATTAACATCAAATAATACAAAAATAAGATAATTTATAATTAAGTCCAAGAATAAAGACAATGCATGAAATGTGATGCAAATATAGATTTTATCTATGAACATAACATCAAATCATGCATGTATGAATCAAAATAATACAGTAAAATTATGGTTATCAAATCCCCCACACTTAGTCTTGAACGTCCCGTGAAAGTAAAGAAAACCTAAAAATCATCTCCACAAAAAATTCCCTAGCAATACCTAGAAGATAGTAAAAGGAATTTAACTAAAATCATCTAAAGATCACAAACAATCATTAATACAATCCAAACAATAATCAGTAGGTATGGTAGTTTCAATCTAATTGAAAAATTAAGCAAGTTACAATTTCACAAGGTATTCACCTTTTTTATCTCTCACACTCAAACGTGTATAAGTGGAGCTCACTTAATGCCACTCACAACATTTCACTACCATAAACTTGCTTATTTTCTAATTCTCCACCACTATAAAATATAGTATACATGAATTAAAAGAATTTTATCAACAAGAATTGAAAGGGAATAAAAAAGAACAATTAAAGTGGATGAAATAGGCAAAAGAAAAGAATTCAATAAAGAAAGTGAGAAGATGAGAGTATTGGAGGAATATACTTGATGGGTTGACCATTTTGATGTGTAAAGAGATGAATACCATTTGTCGTTATCAATTCAAAATATCAAGCTAACCTCTCCTTCAATTTGATGGCAATCCAAGATTCTTGATACCCTATCTCCACACTTGATACTTTTGATTTGCCATTTTTTTCCTTTTTTTTCTTTTCACTGTTTTTACATTGTTTTCCACTTTCATTCCATCACTTGGAAGCTAAAACAATCTCAAATTGTGAAGAAGAATTCCCTCCCCTACACTTGAATCTTTGGCCGTCTCGGACAATGAAACACAACATGCATGCTTTCAAAAATTTATACTCTCTAGCCACTGTTTTCTAATTCTGCATCTCTAGTCCATTTCTTAATTCAGATTTAGATCTAGCAGAATAGACAGTTATTTCTGAATTCTGGAAATACAACAATATCCATTGAGAAAATTATGAATTTGCATGTAACAACTTCATCAGTTTTCAGCACTCTCTGAACTTCCATGTTCCTTTGAAACATTTTCCAGCAGCAACATCTGAAATCAACAGTGACATCAACACCTTGCCCTTTTCTTTCCTCTAGCATAAATTCGATCTCTACAACTCATGAATTCATAGACCAAATTCAGAAATTAAGCCTAAAAACTTAGAATTGAAGTTGCTAATCTTAGTTTTAGAATCTAGAATTCAAGGTGATCTTGGCCGGATTCATGAAGAGTTAAACTTGAAAGTCAACATCTTTTAGCACTGCATTAATAGCAATTGAATTCACTTTATTCTTGATCAAAAAATGGGTACCAACTTGCACATCTCCTGTATTTTTTTCATTGTTGTAGGCTACAGTTTTCTTCATTTCTGCATATCAAAACTCAATATCTAATTCTTGCAATTGTGTCCTCCTACCTTTTCAAAGCCTTTAATACAATCTTGAATGGCCTGATGACTAACAACTTAATTCTCTTAGAACCATAAGAACAAATTCCTTGCTTTCATCAACCTTTAAAATGTGTGCTGATGTGAGAAATTCTAGCAGTAATTCTGAAATCAGTAGTACTTACAAAACAGAATTTTGTACTTCCCTTTTACACCATTCTGGACCTCACTAAATACTTAACTCTCCCATAAACTGAAACAATGAAGAATAACCACAAAGAAGGATGAGATTAAATGCATGAATTCATATTCCTGATTTAATTCAGAAAATCTGCACTCATAATTTTTCAGAGTTTGTCTACTGCAGAAACCAACTAAAATATTTCAAAAGCCCAATATCTAGTCTTAAGTTACAGAATTGTAATACCAAGATAGCTTTAGTTAACTTATATAGAATTCAGCTTGGTAAAGAGAATCATTCTGGCACTGTTCTAAAAGAGAATTCACCTTGCTCCTGAAGTCACAGCTTCAACAACAGAATTTAAGTTGATTCATCAATTTCAGAATTACCATTCTACTAATTTGTTTCTTTAGCAATTACTCAGCAAGTTAAAGATCACTATTGTGTTCAGCTGCAACTTCCGAGATCAGAATCTAATCCAATTCAGAATTCAGAATTCAGAATTGAAGGTCCAAGGAGATGCTAGCTTAATTAATGAAGATTTGAAATCATTGAAAGGTCTCATTCATCACTATAATGATAGGAGACTAGTATGCCAAATTCAGAAATATAACTGATTTCTCTGGTTTCTAGATTCCAATTTCAACATTTCCAGATTCCAACTTACTGATTCTAGCTCAAACACATTGAAATTCAGATTGGCACAACCCCTAAAATTCACATATGCAATTCCTGCTTTGTGGAGATTCCAGCTTCAAGCTTGATATCATTTCTTTCTTGCATTTTTATCTCTCATGATCTCTGGAATTCACTTCTGACTTATTCTGTTAAGTGATCACGAACATGATAAATACTTTACAGAACTCAGATTTACAGTTTTAGTTGCGCCATTCAAATCCTATACTTCAGGCATAACTACTTGTTTTTTTTATTCTCTGAATAGTTCAAAATTTTGATTAGAACCAGCTTCTGTAATTTCAGGAATTCAGGAGTCAGCAACTAGGATTTCAAAGTAGCTTCATTTTTTCCCTACATCTATCATTCAATTTCAAAAATCTGATTTCAACAGGTGTTCTCTAGAATTCAGATTCCAAATTCAGTATCAAAGCTCTGATTCCTTGAAGCCTCAAAGTTTTGGACTCAAGAAACGAAAAAGAGATAGAGCATCAAATAACAATAAAAAACCAGCAACTTCATATATCACTTTCAGAATGCTTTGCTGGATTATAAAATTTATAACTCAATTCTTAGTTCCAGTGTCTTTCAATTCTGATCTTACTTATCCCATTTTCATCCCCTCATCACTTGATATTCATTATTAAAGGATTACATTCTAAGTGCACTTGGCAGCTCTCAGTCGTTTACAGAACTGCACAAGTTTCTGAATTTTCAGATCGGTACACTTAGTTGCTAATTCTGATGCCTACTGCTTCCTTACTTCAAGCTTTAACAGATTATTTCTATAGGACTGTACAATCATTTTATCAGATAATAACATGATTTCCATCCTATTTCAACTTCATAACATCAAATAAAATGTTTTGTGCAATTTCAAAATTCCAGATTAGCAGAAATCCATGGTCTGAACCCATTCCTCAAGCCCTTTCTAGATAAAGTTTCAAGATCTGTAAGTTAAAGTAATTTCAGTTTGTAACGTGGAGATTTCAGCTTCACAAAGAGTTGCATTTAGCATTGTTTCTACTTTTCAGCCACAACTTTTGAGAGATCCGTCTAGTCAATTCGTATAAGACATAGAAACATAAAGGCACCATTTGTTACTGAATTTAATGAGTTTCAATTGAGTTTATAACTATTTTGAAGGTCTTCCACAGGTTTTGATACCAACATGATACACAGAATTTTAAAAACTCTACACCACCTTTTCAACTTCAAATGGTTCAAATGTTCAGCTGAATTTGATCAAGCTCCAACATTCTATCCCTAAAGATTGTTCAGTTATCATTCAACCACTTCAAGCTTGAACTCAATTAGTTTCAGCTCTAACGAATCAAAATCTCCAAAGTAACACAACTTTGATTTTCAACATTTCAGCCTTGTACAATTAATCTGCTTTTTCCTGCACTTGTCCCTTATTACAGCCATTCGAATTCTTTGTAATCTGGCTATACAATTTATAGGGTCAATAATGAACAAGAATACCATTTGTTATTGCAAATCCCAAAGCTTCATTTAAACTTCTCACTTGTTTAAATGTTGTACCTGATTTTTTATACACTTTTGGCACAAAATCCTGCATTTCCAAACAGATTCCTACACATTTCTGCCACTTCAAATTCAGTGGTGTTCCTTAACTTCTGTAGTTCAGCTTTTAACAAATTCATTCTCAACTCTTTTAACCACTCTATAGATTCAATTCTCCATCAGTAGCATTTTAAAACAATTACACAACAACAACTTTATATCCAGCTATGCTTCCATAATAATAGATTTTCAATATTTTGAATAAATCTGTTGTATAGATTAAGCTTCTGCAAAATCCAGCAATGAATTGTAAAACAAGACCAAAACACTTACATAGCTCTACAAAAGATCATCATAGAGTCCATTTCCAAATCATTTCCGAATTGCAACTTACACTACACTTTTAACATCCATTCTAAATACTAACACTTAACACTTTCCCCCACACTTAAAACTTTGTCCATCATCGAATAATCTAACTCATTAAGATAGTCAACCAAAACCCTCAATAAAATAGAGCTAGCAAAGGTAATCAAAGGTTAGAATACTAGGGGAAAATGTTTAAGAAAATTGTGGGAAGAAGGAATTAGAAATTATGAGGGAATAAGAATAAGAACTATCCTTCATTTCTATGCATACATATGCTATTGTGATTTTGAAAAGAAACAAAGCAAGTTCTAGAGTTTCAATTATTGTAAATGCATGCCACACAAAGAAAATAATAGAGTATTATAGACTTTAAGTGTTCCTCTCTAGGTAATTTCATGCAATCAAGCTTAAGCGATCAAAATAGAATCCACCACCAAACTAGCCAATATCATGTAAGTAAAGCATCCAATCATGTCCAACGACCTAAAATTGATAATCAAATTTAAGAAACTTTTACCATCTTAAAAAATATTACTAGAAAATTCCCATGGAGAATTTTATTCTAAATGACATGCTATGTATAAAACAAAATGCACAATGTGGAAGTAAAATGCAAATGTAAAATATAAAACTAAAGAAAGTCGCACAAAAAGAATTTATTAACAAAACATGAATTAAAATGTAAAAGAAAGAGAAATTAGAACCAACTCCCCTTTAATTCCCGGTGGTTGAAGAAGATTTAAAAGAAGAAGTCACCCCGGTAGTGGAGTAATCGTGGATACAGACAAATCCTTTTTATTCATCATTTTTCCTTTCAAAATTCTTTCTGGAGGATAGAGTCGGTTCAGTTCAAGCATCCACTCTGGAAGCTTATGTTCTCCTACAACATCAATAAAAGTAAACACCTTCCACATGCATGTGGGATAAAAAGAAGATAGGAGAATATTAGTATTGGTAGAAAATATTTCAAGAAATGAATCACATCTAATAAAGTCAACATGCAATTGGTATCTCAATTAAATTTTCTGAAAAATCACAAAAAATACTCACCTTATTATGTTGAAAGGTACCTAGAGTGGTGTTTGTTACATCTTCCTCATCAAGTAATGGCTTAGGTTCTGGTTCTGGAGAATGTACAACCAAAGGTAGTGATTCTTGGGTACTTGGCTCCATAGCACAAGTCCCTACACTTAAATCCTCTATTCTTGGTGATTCTTGGGGTAATGCTTCCAATAAGCATTCCCCTACACTTAAATTATCTTCAACATCAGTATCTGCATAATTCACATCATCTAAAACAATAACATTAGTAGAATAAAAAATTTGAACAACTACATCATCATCACAAATAATACTAGAAAAATCTTGTCAATAAATGAAAGTAGGGTAAGGTCTGACATAATCTCTACTATCCATCTCTCCACTGCAGTTTTGTGCTTGTAACTGGTTGATGGATGATGCAATTTCATTTAATTGAATATGTATATTCCGTATCCTTGCAAATTGTTGCTCTTGATGCTCTCTCCTTTGTTGTATAATTTCATTGAATTTCCAAATTGACTCTGCAAATTGTCCTTGTACATTCTCGTACTGATATTCAGGCTGATAAAACCCAGTCCGAAGCTTATAGTAATGTCTCTCCCTCCAAGCTCCAAAATGCTGATAATATGGATCCATGATCAAATAGATTTCCTGTTCTTACACTGAAATATAGAAAATAAAATCAAAAGACTCAGGAACATATAAAATCATTCACATGGATATATGAGCATGAAAGCAATTAAAACAACAAAATTTTAAGTTTTCAAAATAAAGAATAATCCTAAGATTATCAAACACCACTACATTATTCCCCGGCAACGACGGCAAAATTTGATGAGCGAAATCTGTCACACCCGCAAATCAAATTAACAATTTATATCCACTGAACCCCTTAACTACACAATGATGTTGAAATAATGAGCCCAGGATCGAATCTCTCGAGGAACTAATGGTAGGATGTAATCTAGGATTGTATGTTATTCCTATTTTTGGAGTTTTTTAATATGAAATTGGGGGTTTGAATTTTGAATCTAAATCTAACAATTAAAAAGCACAGTAATTAAGAAGCTAATCTAATGCATAAATGAAATCTAACTAAATGCCAACGATTAATCCACAATGCATTGTCACACTATGCCATGAGTTTCATCATCAACACAACTATACGAAAGAATGAAATAACAAGACACAATTAAATCTAATCTTAAGCATAGAATAAAATAACAAAACATAAGATAAGTCTGATCTAAAGCATCAATTTAAACCCTAACTTAAACTTATCAACCTAACAATTAATCAAGCACAT
The DNA here is from genome assembly GCF_018446385.1 of Zingiber officinale. Taxonomy (NCBI): domain Eukaryota; kingdom Viridiplantae; phylum Streptophyta; class Magnoliopsida; order Zingiberales; family Zingiberaceae; genus Zingiber; species Zingiber officinale. The sequence continues at coordinate 144,621,448 of NC_055989.1, forward strand.
ATTAAACACAAATTAAAGTTCAACAAGGTAATGAAATGCTAGATTACTTGCTGAAAACATAACAAACATCAAAGAAATCTATTCTAACTTCTAAAACAGGAACAAAATGAAATAAAATGATAAACCGTTCTAATCTTTCAACCAATCCACTAAAGCAACACTTCTTGCCATCACACAAGAAGCCGGAGACGAGAACGCCCAACTTCGGTCATCAGTGGAGAATCTCAGCGGTGTATCAGCTCGAGGATTGCTCATCTAAACCGGCGGAACGCCTCCGGCGAGCTAGAAACAACCCTAAACCCATAAATGGCCGAAAATATGAAAATCTGCAATCCGGATCTTTGGATCTGAATGGAAGCTGTGGATTGCGGATGATCGCCGAATAAAGCTCAGGAACACCGGAGGAACGTCGCCAAGCTTTGCTATTGGGAAGAGAAGTCTTAGAGTGGAGGAACGCCGCCAAATCTGAGGTGAACAGAGGATTGCCGAAAATAGAATTGCGCCGGAAGGAACGCCTGCCGGCTGCTCCAGATGATCGGGACTTAGCTGCCGTGAAGCTCTACACCGAAGTCGTCGCATAAGAAGATGATCGGAGATGGAAATCGGGGTCGGAACTCGTCGGAGATGTCGCGCGACGCAAGCACAGTGTGAAGGAGATCGACAAAAATGAAGCTACTGTAGCTTCTCATTTTAAATCAGTTCTCAGATCTGATCGGATGGTTGGGATGCTTCGGAGCTCAATCAACGGTGAAAGATCGCCTAAAATCCGATCTGAATGTATTGATCTTGATCAAGGGTCTGGATCTACTCTCCCTTAGGTTGGATGGACCAGATCTTCAATGGATGGTTCAGATCTGTCCAATCTTTGATGAACGGTCCATAATGCTCCACAGCTTGATTTTCTTGTTTAAACTCCGATTCAAGCACAAATTCAGTTCTAATAGATCCAAATCCAAGATCCCTTGATGCCTACAAAATAAGAATCAAATATTAGCATCAAATAGCACAAAAATAAGATAATTTGTAATTAAGTCCAAGAATAAAGACAATGCATGAAATGTGATGCAAATATAGGTTTTATCTATGAACATAACATCAAACCATTCATGTATGAATCAAACTAATACACTAAAATCATGGTTATCACTTAACTTGTTTAATCATATCAAAATAATCTTGGGGTACCAACAATCTCCCTTTTTTTTATGTGAGAAACCCAAGTTAAGTTAGGATAAACCAACATAAAGTAAAAGAAATAAATTTTGTAATAAAGTACAAAATTGAAAAAAGTTTAAACTACCTCCCCCTAGACTTAATCTTCTCTTATCCCCTTTTGATCACATAAAAACTAGGGTACCAAAAAAAAATCTAAGGGTAACTTTTCAAAAATAAAAAAGTTTTTAGTTAAAAAAACTTTGATTTCTCAATATTTTGAAAAAACTTATCAAGTTTTTGAAAACTTTGAAAATAACTTTGATATCACTTAAAAAAAACTTACAGTAATTTTAAAAACTTTAAGTTTTGTAAAAAAAAATTCTAAGTAAAAGAAATGCTTGAATAACTATTTAAAGTATTAATTACAATTAAATGCTTTATCAGTTAATTAATTAAACATTTTATTTCATTAATTGACTTCTAGGCTGTGGCGAGACACTAGGTCTTCTTGGTTATTGGAGCAACAATCACTTTCTAGACAAAGTCTCTTAAGGAAATCAAACATTTAATCTACTCTTTGAAAGCCCTAAGTCGAATTAAACTTTAATTTATATAAGTTTTTGGAACCCAATATAGGTTCCTTCCTACAAGATTAATCAGAAATTTTGGATGCACATAACTTTTGAGAATTTTTCTAATTTGACCCCTGTGAAATCTAAGATACTAGCTTAATCTTTTAAAATTTTGAGTTTGAACAGTTAAACATGTATGGTTTTTCAAGTTTTCTACTTGTGTCTTCAATTTATCATTTTCTAATTTTAATTTTTCAAAATCTTCTAATAAGTAGGATTTATCTCAAAATAATTCCTTATTTTCTTTGTCCAATGCACAACAGTTTTTCAATAATAGTTTAACAAATTTGAATAATTTATCGGGAGGAAGAGATCGTACCTGACTTATCTTGTCGATCTCGTTATCCGTAGCTCCTCCTGTACTACCGCTTTCTTCCGATGTAGCTCCCCCTTCATCAATGCCCTCGATGCTAATTTCGAACGAGCTTGCTTCGTGTTCATTTTCTTGATGACTTGCCATTAACGTAAGTCCGAAGAAGGCCTCAACTTCTGATTCGGACTACGTTTTATCCCACATCACCTTCAGGTTTTTGTGCTTGTTCGTTTGGATGGGCTTCTTGTTCTTGCCCTTGTCCTTGTTCTTCAATTTAGGGTAGTTGTCTTTAATGTGCCCTTCTTCATTGTAGTGGTAGCATCTGATTTTTCTTCTCTTTCTACCCTATAGATGGTTAGATTTTTTAGTTTTGAATAATTTTTTAAATTGATTTACCATCATCGTCGTTTCTTCGTCGTCTAGAGAGGATTTTGAATCTAGTTCATCCATCTTCGCCTTGAGGGTAATATTGTGTTGGGGTTGCAAGGTTGCAAATATAGTCCCACATTGAAAACACATGGGAAAGATTATAGGTTTATAAAGAGAAAAGATATCTCCATTGGTATGAGGCCTTTTGGGTAGAGCCCAAGAGCAAAACCATGAGGGCTTAGGCCCAAAGTGGACAATATCATACCATTGTAAAAATATCTAAATTCTTTTCGATCCAACAATTGGTATCAGAGTCCGGACTGCCAGAAGGTTTAACCGCCGAATGTGCACAAGAGCTATGGTCTGATTGAGCCATGTGGGTACAATATTGACCTTGAACAAAGAAGGTGGGGGCTCCTATGTTCGGATCAAGAGGATCATACACCAGGAAGGAAGTTTTAGTTGCGGCTAGGCACGGAAGTCCTAGTAGGTCGGGTGGACCAAGGGGCAGGAAGACTTGGTGGGTCAAGGATCGGACATGGGAAGTCTGTGGTTCTTTGTTTGAAGAGGGGGATTGTTGGGGTTGCAAGGTTACAAACATAATCCCACATTGAAAACACATGGGAAAGATCATTGGTTTATAAAGAGAAAAGATATCTCCATTGGCATGAGGCCTTTTGGATAGAGCCCAAGAGCAAAGCCATGAGGGCCTAGGTCCAAAGTGGACAATATCATGCCATTGTGGAGATATCTAAATTCTTTTTGATCCAACATATTATGCTTCGGCTCCTTCTTCGAACCTGCACATCTCGTTTCATGGATTTCAAATGTTGAAAACATTTCTACTAAGGTGACAGATTCTAAATCTTTAGATATATAGTAACTATCTACTAATGATGCCCACTCAGTAGTTCTTGAAAATGCATTAAGTGTGTACCTTAGCAAATCTCGATTGCTTACTTTTTCTTCGAGATTCAAGAGTCCGGTAATTAGTTCCTTCATTCTCGAGTGAAGATGTGCAACAATTTTTTCTGCTTCCAATTTTATGTTACTCAACTGGTTCCTTAGCAGACCCCATCTCATGAGCTTGGCTTTGGACGCCCCTTCGTGTAGCTCAAGAAACTTCTCCGAAAGCTCCTTTGTTGAGTTGTAGGCGCCGATCCGGTTGACTTCTTGTGGCGGTAGGACGCTCAACAGATGAAACTCTACTTTGTCGTTTGCCACGAAGTCGGCCTGCTCCTTCTTTGTCCACTGGTATTCTTCCTTACCTTCGGGTGCTACAAAATTGAAGTTCATTATTACAAGCAATTCAAAATCGGGTTTAAAAAATATCTCCATTCGTTTTTTTTTGCTTGCGAACTCCCCCTCTAACTTTGGTGGGTAGATGCTTGGTCCGACCATTTCATGTGCATCGTTTGGTGGTTAGTCCTCCTGAAGCGTCCTCGCTCTGATATCACTTGTTAGGACCCTTGGTGGACGGCTAGAGGGGGGGGGTAAATATCCCATGCAAAAATTAAGCAAACGAACCTTTCTCGACTTATAACTTAATTAAAATAACACTTGCATAAGAATAATAAAAGAGACTAAAAGGAAAGAGGCACAATAGATTTACTTGGTTACAACCAGGGAGATTGTTAATCCAAGGCAGATGAAGTCGCACTAATTTCTCCTTCATGCAGAGAAACCTCTTTACAATAATGAACGCACAGAAACAGAAGCTAAACAGAAAACTGAACGAGTACAAGTATTGTTTCTCTTTTTCTCGTTATTGTTAGCTTCTGGGAGCAGGGTTGCTTATATAGCCTTGCTCGGGGCACCTGAAAGGGTTCCAAGCGCATGGAATAGGATAGAATTGTTGGTTGCTACTCGGAATATCGTGTCAGTTTCTCTGTACAAAAATTTTGTACAAGTTCTGAACCATTCATAATAACCTACTGTGTTCTTTAGAAATTAAACTTGGAATCACAAACAGAACTTAACATTATTGATTCCAAATTTAACTTATCTGTTCTTAGTGGTTTAGACTTGGATCACAAACGATGCTTAACATTATTGATCCAAATCCACCCATGTTACAAATTCAATTAAATATTAATTTCAGAAATCGGCTTCCAGGTTAAAACATGGCGAGGCACTAGACCTTATTGGGTATGGGAGCATCCACCACTTCCTAGGCAAAGTCTTTCAACGAAATTTAATATTTAATTTCCTTATAGTAACCCTAGGTTTAACCAAAAAAAACAATCGAATCACAAGTTCAAAAAAAACAAAAAAAACACAACCTCGAATCACAAATTCAAACCTAGAATCATATGCCTCTTGTGTTTGGTATTTCAAAATCCATACAAAGAAAACTAGTATGATGCGGAATAGAATTACTAGTTATACCTTTCTTTGTAAGCAACAACCTCTTGATCTTCTATCGTATTCCTCTTCTTATCTCGGACATTGTGTGGGCAATGATCTACCGAGATGAGAACCACTAAGACAACTTTCTTCTTGCAAGTTTCGGCCACCAACCTTCAAGCTCCAAGGGATGCAAGAGCAAATCCTCCTTTCTCTCCTTCTTCTTCTAGCAAGAACCGGCCACCACAAGAACTCCAAGAGAGGGATGCACCGACCACTAAATAAGAAGAGAAAAGGAGAAGAGAATAGGGCCGGCCACACACCAAGGAAGAGAAGGGAGAAACAATAGAAGAGATGTTGTAAGGTGAGACACCTCTACCCTCTCTTTTATATTCTTTGGTTTTGGCAAATAAGAAAATTTAATTATTATTAAAATCCCCTTATTTTCCTTGCATTTGGTTAATAAGGAAAATTTAATTCAAAATTCCTTTTAACCCTTCTCATGGCCGGCCACTACATGTGCTCCAAATAAGGCAAGTTTTAAACACAAAATTAAAGTACACTTTTAGCAACCATTCTGTAAACCACTCTTATCAAAGTTAAAATTGATCAATATTTTTTTTTAAAAAATAACAATTAAAGTGTACAATTTACTTAATGTAATTTTATTTTGTGCATCTCAAATTTAAATTTATTTATTTAATATAAATATTTATTAGTCAAACAAATTATTCTTTAAATAATTTATAAAATCTTAATTTTATTTATATTGATTTTCATTCTTTTCTTATTTTTATTTTTGTTAAAAGAAAATTCTTAATTTTATATATACCAATTTTCTTTCTTTTCTTATATGTATTTTCCTTAAATTTTTGTCCTTAATATTTTTTCCCTAAACACATAACTTTCATTCCCGGCATCACACGCGACCTCCACACCTTCATCTTCCTTTATCTATCTCCGAAATTCTAAATCTCATGTCAAAAATCTTTCCTCTTTTTCTATTCAACTCTGAACCTAGATCTCATGTCAAAAACTTTTCTTCTTCCTCTATTCAACTCCAAAATTCTAAATCTCACTCTGAAAAACCTTTCTCTTTCTTTATTGGATTTTATCCATCCTCCAATTCGCACTACTAGAATATAACTTTGATATTTTTTATAAATATTTTATAATGACATTTATTAAAAATTATTTATTTAAAAATTAAAAAATAATATTAGATTATTTATGATCAGAATATTATTAAATATTATTATTATTTATATAGAACCATTATTTTTAAAACATATTAACCTTATTATTTTTTTCTCTTAAATTTTTGCTTTTATTAGCCTCTAATAACAAGTAAAGCTAACATAAATTTTTTCCTTTCCACTTTTCATCATCAACTAAAACCAAAGTCCTTTCCATAGATCATCTTAGTCTCATATTCCCATAGGTAATCAAAATCGTTTACTAAACCTGACATTGTTGGACTTATTAAGAATAAACATATAGTAAAATAAAATTATTAATTAATTATTTAATAATTAACTAGCATATAAAATTATCTATCAGTAAACGATTATAAATTAATAAATAAATGAATAAATATGTCTCTTAATCTTCTCCTAATTATTAAGAATAACAATATAACAAAAGAAATTATTGACTAGTTATTAAATAATTAACTAACACATAAAAATATTAATAGCTGTAAGTTGGTTAGGATATTAGGTTATAATTTAGGAGACGTAGGTTTGAATCCCAGTAACAACTAAATAAAAATAAAAATAGGGTCAACGGGCACTTGACCCATTGACTCGGTTAAGAGCCCGAGGTCGACGAGTCTACCTGTAGGATTAATGCTCCTATAATCATGACATTTAGATATTTTGAAATCGGTCCTATATCCATGGTTGTAAGAGCGGTTTAAAATCATTCTAACACTTAAAGAGTTTTAGAGCGGTGGTTTGAAATCGTTGTTATATGTATAACGTGTAAGATCGGTTTCAAACCATACCTATAAAGGATAATAGGAGTGGTTTTTTAATTTTTACCAACGATTACGAAAATCGCTTAGATAGGATATAGGGACGGCGACAAGAGGAGCGGTTTTCAAACCGTTGGTAAAAGTGTAGGAGTTGAAAGCCGCTCTTAAAAGTAAAAAAAAAAATCGTCCCTATATGGGTGTTTTTTTTGTAGTGCAATCCCAAATTACATTTTGGGCTCCTTCTTATCATGAGTGTGTTAATCTCCCTGTGTTTAAGATGTCGAATTTCCACTAATTAAATGAGTTACTGACAACTCACTTTAATTAATATCTTAGTCCAAGAGTAGTATCACTCAACCTTATCGTCATGTCGGACTAAGTCCACCTGCAGGGTTTACATGACAATCCTTATGAGCTCCTCTTGAGGACATTATTAACCTAAATTACTAGGACACAGTTTCCTTCTATAATCAACAACACTCACTATAAATAATATCATTTTCCAACTTATCGGGTCTCTTGATTTATCGAACTAAATCTCACTCATTGATAAGTCAAAGAAATAAATACTAGATATATGTGTTTGTTATTATATCAGGATTAAGAGCACACACTTCCATAATAACGAAGGTCTTGTTCTTTTATTCAGTCAGTATAAAAAGAACTTACCTTAATTGGTCATGCTCAATACACTTAGAGTATACTAGTGTAATTTTATAGTTAAGATAAACTAATACCAAATTACACTACGACTATTCCAATGGTTTGTTCCTTTCCATCTTAGTCGTGAGCTACTGTTTATAATTTATAAGGAATTGATAACATGATCTTCTGTGTGTGACACCACGCACCATGTTATCTACAATATAAATTAATTAAACAACTACACTTAGCATATAAATGTAGACATTTGACCAATGTAATTCTTTATTTCAAAAAAAAATATTTACAAAAGGCTAGACTTTTAGTATACACTCTAACAAGAATTTTATCCTCGATGCGTCGAAATGGCTAAGTGAATCAGGTTCCGGGCACCCCGGACTAGTCCGAGCACCCCCAGTCCGGGCCCCCAGACTGGTTCGAGCGCCCCGACCAGGTCCGGGTGCTCCGGTATGGTCCGGGCACCCCGGGGCCCAGAAGTCAGCTTTTTTTTTACTTTTGGTCCCAGCCTCCTACTTTAGTTCCACTCGCAACGGTCCGGGTCTTCCGCTCTGACTCCGCTCTCTTGGGTGATTTCAACCATCCGAATAGGACTTACCTGAACCCAACTTCTGACCTTCTTGAGCAAGCTTCCACTCCGGCTTCTCATCCCTCGGAAACGCCACGCGCCTCCTTCTCGTCCGCACGAGTACTCTTCCGCGGCACGTCGCCCCTCAGACGCATTGAGCTCGTCCGCTCTCTCACATGTCGTCCTTCTCGCTAGCAGCATCTTTTTCTCAACGTCCCATGTTCCTAAGTTCTTGCACACTTAGACACAGGGTTAAATACAACATGACCTAACTTAACTTATTTGATCACATCAAAACTACCTTGAGGTACCAACAGTATGACTACAACAAGAAGGGGCACTTCAAACACGAATGCCCTAATGAAGACAAGATCAAGAAGACAAAGCAAAAGAAAGCACTCAATGCGACTTGGGACGAGTCTTCCTTGGACGAATCAAAAGTAGATGAAACAAAACAAGCCAGTTACCTCGCGTTGATAGCAACCAAAAGTGAATCAGATCAAGAAGACGAGTCCAAATATGAGTCGAGTAACGGATCCATATTCAGTTCAGATGAACCAACTAAAGTAAAATTTAAGTATATTATATATATTTTAAAAGCATTTCCTGTTTAAATAAAAAATTAATAAAAACTGAGGAACACGCTAAACTCCACCTTAAGGAAAATAACATCCTTAAGAAACAACTAAGCTTGATCTCTTTAACTGATCAAGTTCAAGATAGAAATTCAACTCAAGCTGCAAATCTTAAGGAAAAAATTCTGTATTAAAAAGACAAGTTAAAGAGTTAAAAGAACAGTTGGAAAAGTTTACCTCATGATCTAAGTATCTAAACATATACTTGGATCCCAAAAAATCGTATACAATAGATCCAAACTTGAATAGAAGTCCAACTCTACCTTTGAATTATTTTTAACACTAATTTAAAATAAAAACACTAACTAAAGCTTGAGTTCTAAAAGCTTGTCTAACCAAGCAAGTAGGATTCAATCAATATTATATACCTAAAAATAAAATATACTACTTTAAACCTTCTAAACTAAATAACTAAACATTAGTTTCAAAAATTAAACCTCCTAAGCTAAATTCAAACCTAAAAAATAAAATGAAGTCAAATAAATCAAAAACTAAATTAAATTAATATGAAATTAATCCAAACTTAAACTATAATCAAGTTTATTATAAGTATAAAGCAAATCGACACAAACTTAAAACTTAAATCCAAAGTTCAATAATTCAGGGGAGACTCCAAATTAGTTGGCATCTTCAAAATAATGATTTACTCGGTTGTGTAATTAGGACTAGGTTAAATAGGGACAAAAGTTTAACTTGATAAATATTACTGAAGAAGTTTTAGATAATAGTAGGTTAGGAAAACTCTATCTATGCATGTTTAGGAAGATATGGCTTCAACCTAGTGCATTTGGCTTAGTGAAACTAACTGAAGCTACCCCTTATTAATCCTAACTAGTTAGACTAAAATTTTATACTAAGTTTAGTGGATAGGACTATTTGAAAATTTTTGAATGTCTGATTACTCTAATGATGTCTAGGTGACTCACCACAGCTTAGATGTTTATCGAAAGAATGTCTGTTTGTTAAACCCAAAGCTAAACTTGAATCTAAAATAAGTTAAACCAAACTCTGAAATTCAACTTAATTCATCTCACAAAATTATAGGATTCTCTGATTGAAAATATAGATCGGGTCAGATAAATAAAGTCAAATAAAAATAAAAATAAATTAAATTAAATTAACTTAAAACTTAAATAAAAGTAAAACTTCACTTAACAAAAAGGTCAAAGGTGCCTCCGATACAATCGGAGGCACTTGTGGAAGGGCGGCAAAATTCCAACCCAACTAACTGAAGGCGCCTTCAATATGCTTGAAGGTGCCCTCCATAATGCATGGAATGCATCTTCCATCGGGCTGAAAGCGTCTTCAACCCAGATTTTTACAACAAACAGAGGCTTTCTCTGTTCGCAAAACTTCTCACTTCAAGGAGCCTTTCAGCCGGGTTTTTCCACTTTTCTCCACTTCTTCCTCTAAGATTCCCAATAATACCTCCTCGGTACTCAATAACTCAATCTATATAGTTATTTTGAATGATTGCATGTATAAACTACTTTAGGAAACGATGACATGTTATTCTGTCCCAGCCCAGTTCAAGCAGTATTCCCTCTGCCGATGCTAGATTTCCTACTGAACTGCTTAGGCTAGATTTCCTAGAGCGGTCATATATTACACTAAAATCTAAGTTTCTTAGTAGGTCATTCTTTACCCAATATTGTGCCCCTATTATAGAGGTTATAAACTATTATCAGTTAGATAGGTTAATTTACTATAGTCATTCTGTAAACTTAGACTTATGTGCCCAATTTTATAACAACCTAGTTAAGATCTATGACTTGACATATTCCACCAGAGTAGATGGTAAGGACCTTAGGTTTTCACCCACTCTATTATATGATAGTTTAGGATTTAGGAGATCTGCCTGCCTTTTTTGTGTTACCCTAGTAGGGACTTGTCATTTGGCGAACTCTACTCCCATATCATATTGGATACTATCCATATATATTTCTTTAGGGTGGAGGGAGTGCCTACTGTTACTAACTTCAGGTCTCTCTCTCTTAGGGTTCAGGACTATGTCCTGTATCGAGTTCTGACCACCTGCATTTTGCCCATTACATCTCACTATGTTACGATATGCAACCTTCCTACTCTTTCTTCCTTTATGCACTATGTCAGCGCCTAGAAATCGACATTGCATTGCACATGTTTCAAAATGTCATTCATGCATTCAGTCTCATCACTAGATGACAGGTTCATATGCCCTATTACCACATTTTGACTTTCATATTTTTGACCATAGGGGTAGATATGACCCAAGGTACGCCTACTTCCCTTAGCGCATATGATGAGATTAGTTAGCGTCAGCTTGCATTAGTGCATATAGATATTACTGCTCAGGGGGCTGACTTAGAGAGTGAGACCACAACTAGACATATCAGACGAGGCCGAGGAGGATTTTCCACCTATCATTCTAGCCGAGGGGGAGGAGATGTCAACATTTACAATTGAGGAGCTCTTTGGACCTCTTTCGACCCAACCCTCGACCTCGACCCAACCCTTGACCTTGATCCAGCCCTCGACTTAGCTGTCCGTAGAGGACCAACTTGCTAGACTTGAGGAGTCTTTCGTACAGATCCGACAATCAGTTTTGGAGGGCTTCACCTCACTTTGGGGGAAGATAACCACTGGATTTACCTCTCCCCGGGAGGAGATCACCACCAGATTTCAACAGCTAAACATACGGATGCAGTCGATCCTTTAAGTTTTACGAGTGCCTGATCAGCCCCCACCTGTACCTACCGATGATGAACAAACCTAATTGTATTCAGTGTACTGCTATATATTATGTATCTGTTTGACTTCATCTATATATTCAGCTACTTTTTGACCACTTTATTTGGATAATCTAGGAAATTACTTTTTAGAGTAGGATATATTTCCTTAACATAATTTTCAAATGGTTTGTAAATTCTAGAAAATTATTTAAGAGTATGTTTTTCAAAAATTTTCATTTTCCTAGTATTTCAAAATATATTTTGGTCTTAGTCTAGATCACACTTATAAAAAGTATGATCCTATAGATCTAGGTAACAATCATCTCATAAACACACTAGGTTTACCTTGATTGTTTATTTAAAAATTTAGAACGGCGTGAGATGCATAGGTCTATTGCTTGGACTTTAGATGCTTATATCAGTGCATCACCATAAGTCTGGACGAAAAAATACTAGTATTGCAGTGATTAGGTTAAGTAATCCATTTTAGTCAAACACTAACTGGATACATTTACTTAACTTGACTAACCAAGAGAACACTGCTATCTTTTGATAGTTAATTAGTAACTAACGGTTAGACATTTAATGATAATTTATAGATGCATATTATTTTTAAATAATGTCAGGTTCAGGGGGAGGATATTTGAAAATCATTTTCAATTTTTTTTACAAATTTTGTTAAAAAATATTGATTAAAATTCCTTTAAAAGCTTACTAAAACTTACTTCTGAAATATTTTCAAAACTATTATGTTCAAAATGCTTTCAAAATTTTCTTTCAAAATTTGCATTGAAAATATTATAACTCTAATGAAAGTGTTTTAAAATTTACATAAAAATACTTTAAAAAATATTTTGACAGATGGTTTCAAAAACACTTGAAAAGTTTTTCTTCAAAGGTTATTTTTTTCCCTTTGAAAAATACCTTGTGTTTATTTTGAAAATACTTCCAAAACTATTTTACATGGACAAATTCTTTGAAAACACTTTCAAGTATATTTTAGATAATTTGCAAAACTTTTCAAAAGTAACCTTGAAAAATCGAAACTATAAGAAGTACTTTGCAACAAATTATCTTTTTAAAGCAAGTGTTTTGAAATCTATTTTAAAAAATAGTTTATATATTTCTTGTAAATTTATTTTTACAAATGGTTTGTTTTGCAAAATCAATTCTCAAAATATTGAAAACTTTTTTAAAAGTTTACAAATTTATGTCAAAATAACTTTAAATTTTTTTATTAAGCTTCACTCTCCAAAATACATACAAGTTTACTTTGAACAATTTATTACTTGCTTGTGCATTTATAATTTCATAATTGGGTATACTTATCTGCTTAATTTGATAAATGTCAAAGGGGGAGGGTTAGGATATAAGTAAGAAAACCAAAGAAAATATGAAAAACTTAACCCTAAAATGATAAAGAGATTAAATTTAACATCATTTTTAAAATATGTTTCCATATATTTTTTTCTAACTTTAACCCATGTTATTATTGTATCAAAAGGGGGGAAGATTGTTGGTGCACTTGTACCAATGATCAAACTTGAGTTTTGATGAATGACAAGTGGATTAAAGTTAGTGTTGTTGATCTAACCATGTTATCGAGTATGTGGGGTTTACTAACTTGATAGGTCAAGAGGACCTGACACCATGTAGGAAGTCCGATGTAGAATTCTGGCAGGAGGTCAGGGTGTTTGATTCCCGATGGAAGAAAGTCCGGATGTGCGATTCTACCAGAGATCAGGATGTTCGATTCTTAGTTGGCGAAGTCGAGATGTACAATTTTGACAGGAAGACTTGGTGGGTCAGATTAACATCAAGGAGGTAACTTGACACTTGGTAAGTGAAGGTAAGTCACTGGAAGATAGTGACTCTGTGAGGAGGCTTCCTGGTTGAGGGGACAGTAGATGTCAGTTTAATTTAGATCTATTTCGGAAACCTAAATTGAGACCCTAACTAGATCCTGGTCTGGAGGACAGGGTCTAAGTCATAAATTAATCATATTATTATGTTAACCTTATTTTGCAGGGTAAATATTTTTATATTGGACTAACACATTTTATAAGGCAAAAGGAGCACAAAAGGCCTTGGGTGTACAGTACTCGAGGTGTTTTCGGGAGCTTGTAAGGTGCCTCGAGTACTGTTCATGGAAGACGCCTTCGAGTGCTTAGAAGGTGCCTTTGTAGGATAAGGCAGAGACGCTATCATTGATAAGGAGCTGCTTTTTAAGGGATAGAGTTTGGCATTGAAGGCGCCTTCAATGTTGTGGAAGGCGCCTTCCACCCCTTATAAAAGAGGTGCCCCTTATAAAAGAGGCATTCGACCAAGGCTTCAAGACCATCAATTCTATAAGTTTCTACACGTTCGATTGGTGTTCTAACAGCTCCAGCTTCCTGTTGCTACCCTGCTACGCTCGACTGAGGAGTCTTCCAACATCGAACTCGAGCTGACTGTCTACAAAAAGTGTTGGGTAACGAAGTTTAAATTTTGTACTTAATTATTGTAAAAGAAAAGTGTAGCTTGTTACACTATTCCTACTATTCTATTTTTGTACTCGATCCCCTTTTCTGGCTGTTTTGGAAGAGGTTATTAGTAAATTACTCGTCGATAGGTTCACGGGACCTGGGTATTGATGTAGGAGTCGCTGAAGGCTCCGAACTAAGTAAAACTAAAAGTGTCTTTTTACTTATTTTTGTTTTTGTGTTTAATTTCCACTATGAGTACTTTATTTCTTTTAATTTAAACTAAAAGAAAAGTGTTCAAAACTACGTGATTCACCCATCTCTCACGTGCGTCTCGATCAAATAGTAAGTACCTTAGAAGAACTTTTTTTGACTTTAGAATTACATGAATCTAGATGTGCAAGTACAAGAAAAAAGTCAAGTTAGAACTTGACACTAAGAGCCTATGAGAAGAATGAGTTGGAGTCAAACTCAGATCTTGATTTAGACCAAGAAGCGTATATGGTAAGAAAATTTAAAAGAAATTAAATCTAACAAATTTAAAGAAATGTAGATCAAGAAAAATCCAAGGAGCAAACGAAATATTTGATACTACAATAATCAGAATAAGGGCATATGAAGGATGACTGCTCAGAGCTCAAGAAGGAGAATGACAAAGGGCCAAGGCGAAACAAGCACAAAAATCTTAAAGTCACTTGTGATGAAAGTTCATCATCTGAATCAGAGATAGAAGCCTATACTAAACTAGTATAAATGGCTAGTCATGAAGAACAAGCAACTGAGAAGCTAGCATTAATGAAGGGGGAGCCACATCTAAAGAAAGCAGCTGAGAAGAACAAGAATCTAGCTTCAGATCAGATCTGGCAAGTGAGGTATATCTTTTACCACCTGATCAGTTATATTTTGGTATAAAATGTATGTTCAAATTTTTATGTAAGCTTAAAACTAAGAATATAAATTTGAAAAAGAAAATATAAATTTGAAAATAATTTTACCTAAAGCATGCCTACTAGAAGAATTTGATAAAGTTAAAACTGGAAATATAAAATTGAAAGAACAAATAGAAAATTTTAAAAATTCTGTATGTTCAAAATTTTCCACTTCAAATTTAAGAAATTATCAAGGGCTAATTTGATATTATAGATTTCATAAGGGTCAAATCAGAAAAGTAATAAGAAAATATATACCAAAAAAAATTATGATTAATCTAGTAGGTAAGAACCTATATTAGGTTTCAAAATCATGCTTAGGCTAAGTTTTCATGCATGTGTTAATTTTAATTTACCTTAATATTTTATCTACATGCTTAAAATTATCTAACTTTTTCAAATAAATTGTTTTGTATCATTTATGTTCAAAATTAATTAGGTCTTAATTTTTTCGTGAAAAATAATTTAATTATTTATCAGTAGGAAAATTTTTGAAATTTCTTTTACTGTTAATGAATTTTCTACGAATTATTTACCATAATATCAATTTTAATATTAAAAATTTTCAAAAATATATTATTCAAAAAATTAATTTTTCTACCAATATGCTTTCTGTTTTACATACTTAGAAAAAATTACAAGTTTTTTTAAGCTCGAAATCTATTTTTTAATATTTTTTTGAAAATTCATATCTCTCTAAATAAAATAAATTATTACTACTTATATTATTTTTTTTATTCATGAAAATTTTATAACTATTTTTGATAAGTATGCTTAACCATGACAAATATTTTCAGAATTTTTCAATGATTAAAAATAATTTTAAAATTATTTCTTCTAAAATTAGTTTTAAAATCATATAAATTTAGATTTTCGAAAAATAATTTTCAAAATTTTTCTAAGTGTTAGGAATTGTATCTACAACCCTTAAAATTTATCTCAAAAAATTATTGTTTGATATTTTTATCTTATTTTTAATGTGATCAAATTGGGAGAAATAATAGATTAAGTCTAAGGGGAAGATTTGCATTGCATTTTTTTAAAAAAAATATTACATTTAATTTTTTTACATAGTTATTTTTACTTTACTGTCTTAGTTTAAATCCTAACTTAACTTGGGTTGATCATATCAAAAAAGAGAAGATTGTAAGTACCTGTGTTGATTTTGATGTTATCAACCTAGTTAAGTTAGACTCTGTGATTTTGATGTCTTGCGTCTGAGTGTGTAGAGACTTAAGAATACATGAAGTTGAGCGGAAGACGTAACGGACAAGAAGGATGACACAAAATCGTGTCGACAGGCTCGGTGCATCTGAGGGACAAGAAACTACGGAAGAGTACGCCGATGGAGCGAGAAGGACAAGCGTGACACTTCTGAGGGACGAGAAGCCAGAGCGAAAAATTGCTCAAGGAGAAGACCGAAGTTGTGGTTCAGGTGAGCTTAACTCTAGAAGGCCGGAGGATCATCCAAGCGACCGAAGGAGCCAGCGATCGGAGAAGCGTCGGACGGTAGTTTGAGGCTGACTGCTCCGGGTGCCCGAACCACCAAGGCGCCTCACAGGCACCTCATCGCAGTGTCGTTGTTGTGGATCACCTTCGGATCTACGTCAGCAATGGTCCGGGCACTCGGACAGGGTCCAGGCTCTCGAACATGAAAAAAAATTCAAACTTGAAGTCATTGCGTGGAGATAAAGTTTGCATTGTTGAGGGCGCCTAAAGAGGGTCCAGGAGCCAGGAGTTGCTACGTCAGCAAACGACTAGTTTCGACCAGTGAACTATAAATAAAGTCTTGGTCTTCTTCATTCAACGCAACACTTACTATAATCGAATTTCTATTCTATTCTTCAAGTTATGTGCTTTCAATGCCTTGTACGAGGCTTCTTCGCCTCCGATTTATGTTGAAGAAGGAGTTTGCTAGTTAAGCTTCATTTGCCTTGGATTAGCAACCTTCCCAATTGCAAACCAAGTAAATACTTTTGTCTCATACTTATTTTTTTGCATTTTAGTTTTGTTTATTAAAAGTGTTTGTATTAACTTTAGTCGAAAGTTCCAAGAAGAGTTTTTTTTTTTAATTTCAGGCAATTCAACCCCCCTCTTGTCAGCCGCATGAGATCAACATGCCCCACTTGACTTCTCTCTCACATATCTTCAAATATCCGGTCAATCTTGATCTACTTGAGCTCTTCCCACATATCGTCCAAAACATTTTGTCCAAACATTGAAACTCGAACTCGAATCCACTCGAGCTTAGTCAACTAGTCAACCTTGACCCGAGGACGATTGCACCAACAATCTCCTAACAAAGAAGAAGAAGAAGAATAGAGTTTGTTACCATTGTGGCAAAAAGGGGCATTATAAAGCTGAATGTAGGGCCACAAAGAAATAAAAAAAAATAGTAATGCTCCTAATGCTAATGCTATTGAAAGTGTAGAAATTGTAGCAATGATTACACTTGGCGTGTCAACCGAACTCCACATGGTAACACCTTCTTTATCAAAGGATTGGTGGTATGACTCGGATGCAACCATATATGTGTGTAGTAACAAATATCAATTTAAGGCATATGAAGTACTTGAAGGACATGACCAAGGTGCTTGGCAAGGATGATGTGAACCTTCAATTCACATCCGGTAAAAAATTGGTTTTTATTAATCATTTGATATGAACTTGTAACTTATTTATATTATAAGAGAGTTTAAGATGAAAATCATTTTCTTTTATATGTGATATGATTAAATGTTAATTTGGAATTACATTACAAATTAAGTGGGGAATGTTGAAAATTACAATGTAACAATTATAACTGAGAATAGAGATATAAATGATTTGTTTATTATCACCTCACATGGACTTTCAACTAAAAGAATCCAAGCACCCCAAATCAGATCAAGGCGTGGGCCGCCTAACCGTTTGCATGGGTTAACCACCCATATTTCATTCTCACGCTAATTGCATTTTCCACGTGCAATATATATATATTTCATTATAAAGGAATAATCCCAAATCAGGTAATAACCAAAAAAGTTATGTGACTTATCCACATAAAAAATAAAAAGAAAACTCCATTTTTTATTTAAGGGAACAAAACCAAATCTTTCAAATTAATTCATGCAAAATATGAACTCTTAAATCACACTAAAATAAAACATTCTATCTTTAAAATCAAATATTATTTCTATCAAAATAATAATTTATCATGTCAAATATCTAAAAGATATTTATAAAGAAATTCAAATGTATTATATAGAACTTTAAAACATCTATTCAAATCTGGATATAAAAATATTTGTCAATAAAAAATATTTAATTAAAATTGTTATTTTTAATTTAAAATAAATATGATATAAAAAGATAAATTTGAAATAACTTTAAGGGGCTTTGTGGTATTTTTTTTGGATAATTAGAATTGAAGGTGATCTTTATCCAAAAAATTTAATTATTTAAATTTCGGAAATAAAAATGTTTAACATGTGAATCATAATAAATAATTTTATAAAAAATTAAATCTAAAAAATTTATCATTATAATAAATAATAATTATTATTATTAAGAAAATTGCAAAAAAAAAAAGAAGAAAATATTATTTTCAACCGGTTGGATCGCAGGGCCCACAGAAGGAAGGGGCCCTGCGCCGTTACGACAAGCACCCTCATTTTCTACGCGTCCGCTTTTACGCGACGGGTCGGCGAGGTGTGGGGCCCGGGATATGGCGGTAGAGTCGCGTGTGGGTAGCCGGTGCAGTTAAGCTCTGACGACAACGCCGTGCTTTAAGAGCCACGCGATGGCCCCTCTCTCTCTCTCTCTCTCTCTTCTTCGTCTCCCTCTCGAGAAGAATCGCCGCATCTCGTCGCGTCGCGTCGCCATCAGCTCTGCTCCGTCGGTCTCGATTCCGATCAGTCTCTTCCTCTTCTCGCCGCTCGCCTGCTCGCCTTCTCGCGTTCTCGCTCCTTACGGTTTTGTCGAATCGGCGCTCGTCCGATTTGAATCCTTAACCTTCCTGCTGCTCGCGGCGCATCGATGGAGTATGGTTCTAGCGATGGCGCGAGATCATAGAAAAAAGGACATTTTTTCTCGTCCTCTTCCTTGATCTGGCTTTCTGACTCGTCTAGAGCATCTCGTTTCCTTCGTTTCCTGTTTGATCGATCGAGGAGATAAAAGGGTGGTGCTGAAAGGGGCAAAAATGGAGGCTAACTGGCGTAAGCGCTCCAATTTGCAGGCCTTTCTCAGTGGCACGACGCCTAGGGTTCCTATTTCCCCCTTCCCGAAGGTGACTGCTTTTTTCTCTTGTAACCATAAACTTGCCCTCTGCATTTTGTTTGCTTCAGAATGTTAATTTGTCTTGAATGTTTGGATCTTTGTTATGCACTGTTTTCAATATCATTTTTTTCATTTAGCAAATTCATGAAACATATCAAGAGGAATGCATTTGATACAAATATCAAGAGGAATGAGTTATTATGGAGTGAATTTTATTTCATTTTATTTTTTCAGAAAGAGAAGCGATGGTAGATTTTTTTGTTTTTTGTTTTTGTTATTTCTTTTTCTTCTTCAGAATTCTATACGGAAATTCATGTTTCAGTTTGTAGGAACTCGAATTTCTTCATTTGGAGGATCAAATGATGCTTACACAAATGAATGGATAACAATTTGAAGTGATGAACAAAGTTGCGCTTTTTTTGTTTTCCCTTTTCTGTTAATTGTTTCAGCCAAGAGTTGTATTGTGCGTTTGAGGCAGTGCTAATGCTTTTTTGGCATGGCACATTTCATGTGCAGAAAGTTGGTATAACCCACTTCTTTTTGGCATAGACCATAAAATTTGCCAAAACATTCCAACAACTTGTGTAAGGTCACGTGCACACAATAATATCTATTGGCAGGAAGTGCTTGAAACTTATAGACTAGGATAAAAGGCTTTCTTGTTTTCGTTTGGCCATACATATAGTTGTTCTTGCTAAACCTTCTCAACTTTCTTTTTGCACCTCGGTTTCCATGTGGATCTCTCTTTTTATATCTCACATCAAGCTCCAATGATTGCAGACAAATTCATATTGGCAGCCGGTTTTACAAGGCAAGGTTGAGAATTTTAATCTCGAAGATCTTTGGGATCAATATAGAGAATGGAGCGCTTACGGGCTTGGAGTCCCGATTGTTCTTGATAATGGAGCTAGTGTTGTCGAGTACTATGTTCCGTATCTCTCTGCAATCCAAATTTATACTAGCAAATCTCATGCTCTCACGAGGTGCGTGTGACCAGATATATTTTGCCTTCGTTGCTTCAAATGGTTTTTTAGGAACCAACAAACTGGACTTTTTTTACCCTTATGTACAGGTGTATGTTGGAAGATAGTGAAAAAGAATCATTCAGCGATGACAGTGAGAGTGAGAAATTATCTCGATTGTCGGATGTTTCCGATGATTTTCTCGTTGACCAGGATGCTTCATGGTCCTCAAGGCATCTTTTGGGGCAATTGTACTTGCAGTATATAGAATATGGTTCTCCGTATGCAAGAATACCTCTCTTTGATAAGGTACGAATGTTTTTGCTATAAATGATGTCTAACACCCTCTCGTGACTGATTCTAGTTTGTTGGCACTACAGTTGGTGTCCTGGCCATGTATTTCTATTTCCTTATTCATAATTAGATACTGTTAAATTGTGATGAACAGGTAAATGAACTAGCACAGAATTATCCTGGTTTGACATTGTTCAAGAGTGTGGATATCTCGCCAGCTAGTTGGATGTCGGTTGCATGGTAATGCTACACCTCTATTTCATGTGATTGTTCTTGAGAATCTGAGTTACTAAGAG
This sequence comes from Zingiber officinale, assembly GCF_018446385.1. Taxonomy (NCBI): domain Eukaryota; kingdom Viridiplantae; phylum Streptophyta; class Magnoliopsida; order Zingiberales; family Zingiberaceae; genus Zingiber; species Zingiber officinale. The sequence continues at coordinate 144,642,012 of NC_055989.1, forward strand.
GCTTCTCGTCGATCTAGGGAAATTGGAACGATACTGAATACTGGCTATTCATAGGTTTCTAGAATGCTTGAGAGTCTTTTCGGTTTATTATTTCTAACGAATTTGTTCACTTATCAGGTATCCAATCTACCACATTCCATCTTGTAGAAATGTAAAGGATTTGTCTACATGCTTTCTAACTTATCATACAATCTCCACTTTGTTCCAAGGTACGTGCCTCATCTTTCTTGTTGGTTTTGTGCAAGTTACGAATGTGACACTAACCGTGAACTCGTCTACTTCCGTCCTGATTCCACAGAAAACAACGATGTGCTGGAGGAAGTGACCGAGGACTCATGTTCTGCAAACACAGGTGATATGATGGAGAAAACGAGAGGCAGTATCTCGCTTCGGCCCTTTGGCCTCGCAACATACAAACTAGAGGGTGACCTTTGGATAAACCCTGAAACTTCAGACAACGAAGTGATGAGCACCCTGTATAGTGCAGCATACTCTTGGCTGAAGCAGTTAGTGGTCGAACACCATGACTTCGACTTCTTCACCACTCACTAAAAAGAGATGAAAATGCATGTTCATCTGCAACTTCTGGATTTTCCATCAAGGGTTTATAGCTTAACAGTCTAATTATGTTAGGATTACTAATAACTAATAACTGGTCTGATGATTGAAGTTATTAACCTGTGAGTGGCTTGTAATTAAGTTTTACTTGTGCTGGGACATGATGAGAGTTTTTACTTGTGAGCTTCGTTTTGGTCCCAGTTTTCTGTAACAAATTGCCTTCTGAATGTATTTAACAGTGATATTTTAGCCTCGTAATTTTGTTAAGTAGTTATAATTAGGGCAAAAATCAAAAGGCATTCCAAATTTTACAAATCAGAACATTCCTTGAAAAAATAAAAATAATAAATGACACTCCTTCAATATTTTTATCTTGAAAATACCTCTTGTTCCAGTCATGGGTGGAGTTAGGTTATGGTCTATCGGGTTATAGTCCGGAGGTCGACGGCGTTGAGCAGGAGAAAAATTCAGATTTATCGTGGAAAAAAATGACAGAAAGAGGAAGGTAGCTCTCGGCATCGGTACTTGTTGCCCACAACTTGGCATCATCCCAAGTAGATCACCCAGGTGAATTTAGTGTTGTTGTAGAAATTATCATATAGCTGTTACAATGTGTTTAGGATGAGTTTAGGATTTAAAATTTAAGGTTTACATCATATAGAAGCTACTAAGTAGCTACTATATCTCTAGCGTAATGACCAGGGGTCGATTCTCAGGAACTGACGACCTGGGGTTTACCTCGCCATGCGCCTATGGCCTGTGTATCTGCATGAACCTCCCTCCATATCCGTGGGGCCGGCACTAGGGGGGCCGCTAAGGTAGCGGATCTACCTTTTTTACTAAGTAGCTACTATAATTTATAAAAGTTACCCAATACCTACTACAACGTATTTAGAATGAGTTAGAATTTAAGATTTAGCATCTCTAATAATATTATATCAAAATATTATTTATCAATTTGGTAAAAATTATTTAAATTTTATCGAAATCATTTTAAAAAGATGGTAAAAACTATTATATAGTTGCTACAATCCTAAATCATAAATTCAACTTAAACATGTTACAAAAGCTACTTAATATCATCTACACGTTGAAATAGCTACTCGATAACTTCTATACGGTATAAACCCTAAATTTTAAACTCATCTTAAACCAATTACAATAACTACTAATAACTTTGGCACATAATAACAACTACTTTAGCTTCTGCTGCTCTACGCATAACAGCTATTCATTAGTTTCTATTAACTTTTTTCACGTTTGTGGCTCACTTAGGTGTATTTGTGCCGGGTAAACACATACAAAATAAATAACATAGCCATGGCTACCGCACTAACCAACTAAAGTTTACCATTAAAATTAAATAAATTAAAACGATACAAATCCTATAAAACTTTAAAAAAAATATTAAAATTTTTAATAAAAATTTAATTGATTTAATAAAAGAAATCTTAATATATATTTTTCTAAGATTATGAAATAAAAAAAATTAAATTATTCAATTTTTGAAATTTAAAATGAAAAAAACCAATTGAACAAAATTAATTAGTATAATATTGTTTTTTTAAAAAATAAATTTTCAAATAAATCGAATTAATTTTCAAATTACTTCAATTTGATCATTTATTTAAATTCACCCTTAAGATGCAAAAATTCTCCGGGAAAACATTATTACAAAATTGGATTAGATAAACTACATCAAAATTCAATTATTTCTATTACAAATGAGGTTCTCGGAGATCCCTCCCAAACCAATAGGAATTTTCTGATCCGCAAATTACGACCAGAGGATGATCCACCACACGAGGATCCTTGATTTGGATGAACCCCATTTTTAAATAGGTGAAATCCATCCAAATCAAGGATCTAAAAAAATGGATCATCCTCCGATCTATAATTTGCGGATCAAAGGATCCGTACTCATCCTAAACAACCCCAAACACATTGAAATGGACTAAATCATGAGGACCATTCAGCCAATGTCCTCCTAGGTGAGAGAGCCTAGTACGGGATAAACCGCATCATTCAAACGCAAAACCTATTGTAAAAACTACTCAACCGAGTACTAACTCGGCTACGACCATGGGGCATTTCTATTACTATTTATGATGTAAGAAAATCTCAGGGTGCGTTTGATTTGTATATTTTTTATTTTCATTTTCTAAAAAAATACGTATTTCTAAAAAATAATATTTAGTTTACATTTTTTACGTCTATTTTCTAAAAAAATAATTAACATTTTTTAGAAAAATAAAAAATGACAAAAAATTATTTTCTATTTTTTTAGAAAACATACATTTTTCAAAAAAAATGAAAAATGTAACTACCAAACGCACCTTAAGCACCTTAAGTCTCCTAGATGTTTGTGGATGTGATTAACCACTTTTAGAAAATAGCTAATAACAAGAACAGTTGTGGGCATACTTTCTGACGACAAGATGAGGAACCAAAGCAACAGTCAACCAGAACAAAACACGCTAGATTAACTGGAAGTAAACCGTTACATCTATCTCGAAAAAGATAAGCCTATTAGTTTACTAGTAGTATATAGTAGTCTATTCGCGGTTGGGCGCAGAGGCTGAAACATCTTCGGTCTTGGTCCTGTTGAACGATCTTTGGGTTTCAAGCACAGGCATGTAAGCGACCGTGGATTTCTGAAGCAGATCAGAGGCCGGCTTCTCGGATTCGCGGGGGCTTACTAGTGACTTCTCAACGGCGTCAAACTTGGCAGTAGCCCACGGGGCAGTGCCTACATTTCCAGCGACACTAGTGTTGATTGTCAGCGACGAGATGGCATCTCGAGATGCATACCATGTGTTGCCGCAGGCAATACACTCAAGCTGAATTTGTTATAAAACAAAGTATTAGAGTGAAGAGATCGAAAACCATTGATTAAGTGATGAAAATCACCAGATATCTGAATCTAAATGAGTAGCATTTGGAAGTATATTCTGCAGTAAAGAAGATCAAAAGGGGATTATATGAAACACACCACCAAATTCTAGAACTCGAGAATTTCTAATCGCAGAGATAAACAACCACAAAAAGAACAATTAATACATCAATGCCTAAGATAACTACCATAAAACAACAACTGTTGTGAGGAACCTGGTGAAGTAACCGCCTTCCAGGCACTGATTTTCTCTGATGGTTTCTAAAAATAGATAAAAATAACTGTTTTCATAGTTTTGTATGGTGAATTCATGTCAATCCTTTGATTTTGGGTAACACTTGGGGAGTTAGGGAGCAGCTATGTTGTGTTCGTAGTGTGCAGATATCAACAATGATATTCCACAAATTGTCAGCACAAGGCAGCATTACCTTCATGAACAAGAATCTTTGTCCCCGACAGAAGAAAAAAAAAATCAAGCCAAAAGTTCTACCTAGTGCGAAGAATAACTAAATCACTGTATGCTTATTGGGAAATGGAAACGATAGTTGATTACTTGGTTTGTTAATGCAACTATTGCCGAAAGCTTTAAACACGAGGAAATTACTCAACTTATGAGACTGAAGCAAGATAGTGTGAACCATAATGACTAGTAATAGAGCATAACAGGATCAAGCCACTCAGGACTCATGCAATGATGCCAAAGGTTTGATAGGATGATCACTTCTCAAAAGCTAATCATTCTAAAAAGTTTGTGGTTCTTCACATCAAATTGTAATTGTCAATCGAATGGCAATGGAGGCAAACAGGCTTTGTTCCAATGCAATCATTATGGCAAATGGATGACATGAGAGAAATAACAAGATTCATTATGGAATCTCTCGTATCATGGTAAAAATTTGACTAGGCTTTCTCTAGGCAATGGATATGAAAGCAAGCCCCCATCTCAGTGACCCAGTAAGCTGGAAATTTCGAATTAGTTGTAAATATAAAGCAGAAAAAATAAAAAAGAAAAGATAATATAAAGCCTACTCACAGACCTGATAACGATCCCCATGGCCACCTGCCTGTATAATGTCGGCTACACCTACTTTTTTCTCCGTGCATCTTGAACATCTAGCATCAGTCATCTAAATAGGAAGACAAGAAGATTTATCATTGAAATGAAAGGGTCGCAACCCATGGGACCAAGAGAATATTCTATGGAAATTTAAATGTGAAAAACAGCCCAAATTTCAATTCAACTTTATTTTCTGGCACTATCAATTCTAGTAAACATTTTATCGTCTACAATGGCAAATAAAGCCAACAAAAAAATCTACCTGGATTTGCTTAGACTCTTCAGGTTCTTTTGGTGACTTTTCTTGTGTCGTGAAACCATCCTGAAATGCTCAAGAGCTCAGTTCACATACCAGACAACCAATCAAAAGATCTATGTAATAAATTCATAAAAACACTGTTTAATACATGCCAACATGAATAAATTCATTATTATAAGCTAACATTTGGTTAGCCTGCAATGTATGACAAAGATTGACCAAAGATTCTGTCTATGTAATGAATCAAAAAAGAATTAATTGTTTGGAAGGGAGCAAACCTTTAGCTCTATTGGTGACATGGCCACGACTGTCACAGGGTCCAACTCTTTCTTCAGTAACCGTCTCACTAATACTGTAGTATTCTGCACAATTAGATGGTTTATATATAAAACAATTCATCAAGAATAGCCATAAGGGCTTAAGAATTGATACCATGTAAGCAATATGCAAAAAATGAGAACAGAGAATTGAGTGTTTTAGGTGCCAACATTAGATAGTATTAATGCAGTAGTAACAAAGCAGATCAAATGGGAGTCCTTATACTATTTTCTTAGATCAATGGATGAGCACTCTCATATCAACTAGTCAGGAAGAGACATGAGAAAAAGGTAATGAAATCAGACATTTATGACCGAATCAAACTTGCTAAAACACAAGAACTTCAAGTGCCCTCTTTCTCTCCCAACAAGAAGATGAGAAGGGAAGAGTTTTTTTTTCTTATTCTCATCGTCCATTTAACTAGTGCATGACTTGGTCATGTCATTTGGATACAAAGTTTGAGTCCAAGTGCCTGAATCAGAAATTCACAACCCAAACTTCTAAATCTTGACAATCCAATTGTTTCCAACCTTGAGCAGCATGGACATTAACTATAACTCCATAATTGTACACTTAACACACAAATGTAACAGCAAGATTAGCAGCAAGACAATGAGTAAATTGTACCTTTAGATTAAAATCTAACTGCCGCATTTTCTGATTATACTTTTGAAAGTCAGAACTAAGTGCTTCATGTGCAACTCTCTCAAGAGAAGTTACAACCCAGACAGCTGTATCTGGCCAATAAATATTTTCATCTGCCTGCAACATACAGAAAGATAATTTCTATTTCAGAAGGGAAAATGGAGAAAAAAAAAAAACTCTCAACAATCGAAGAAATTTTATAGTGAGATGGATGATGGATAACAATGTTACTCTGAAGGGAGGATAAAAAGAGAACCAAGGGAAATCTATTAACAACACTTAATGTATTAAAAAGAACACCCACAGTATAACATTTAAATTAGAATCGTAGATCCACTGGTCCATCTGAATCTATATTGATTCAACTGTTTCTTGCATCATAGTAAAGAAATATACTTTGCACTTGCCGCTCATAGAACCCTCAAGGCCTCAACAATAATAACGACACACTGATCAATTCGATCATACAAATGCAACATTGAAGATTGAGAAAAGGGAAAAATGCTTACGTCTGTTTTGTTTTCTTTTGTTCCTTCAGAAATTGTTTCACTATTGCCGCCATTCATGTTTTTCTCAGAATTAACAATGCCATTTATTTTCTTATCCACAGTCAGTGCTGCATCTTTTGGAGAACATTGCGACCGAATCCCTTGGAGAAGTTTCTCCAACCACTTGTCTCGATATGAATCACAGGTCAATGCTTTGAATTTTGCTAAAATGGTTTTGCTCTCTGAATCATCAGCTGTACAACTCCCTGGTGTCTCTGCTTTCATCTGATGTTCAGCTTTCATTGCATCATCAGATCGAGGAACATCAATGGGATTCATTCCCTTCTTTCTCAGAGTTCTTTTATTTACCAATTCATCAGCATGATCAATAGGAGTTTCTTCAGGGTCAATATCTACAAGCTCCCCTAACCGTTGTCGCGTTTTCTGGACAAGAAGGTCAATCTCATGTTGTTTATTATCTTCATAGTCCTTGTCCGTTAGCTTCCACAGCTTCCTCTCTACAGTGTCATATACATTTTGCACAATAAAACCAGGATGCTGCTGACGAAGTGGCAACTTCTTGTTCAAAGGAATGAAATGAACAACACATTTGTGCATCACAGATTCAGCTGGCACCACATCAAGATGGAAACTATAAAAGAGTTCTCTCGTGTCTCGTGCTTCCCACTTACCCCCTCCTCTTTTTTCTGCCTCTTCAGGACGGTAAAACCATTGTCCATTAACCCACAAGCTACCATTTGTATCTTGTATCATGTCCTGTGACATAAAACTGTAAGATGAAAAAAAAAAGAAGTTGCACAACATGAACTCTGGCAAGAAATACCAAGGTCACTTGAAATATGAAATTCACAGAAAATGATTCCATAAAAAAAATCCAAGTCAAGACAACTAGTTCTACTGGTTCAGCCTAGCAGCTATAATGTAACAGGATAACAACTAGCATCTCATGACAAGCAATAGCAAAGTAATGAAATAAGGGACAACAGTGAGAATATGAAATTTATGTTATCCACCTAACAGAAAAAATAGTAGTGTTTATCTTATATAAAGACAATGCAAACCACTGACAAATAAAATGCAAATGTGTTACACTTCCCTAACAACATTCTTCTCATTACCAGATATCCTAATTAAGCAACCATTCTTGCATATAGGGTAAAGATATAACTGGTACATACGTGCATGCTTATTAAGGAACAACCGAACAAGACAAGATAAAATATCCAAACAACCAAACTACCCTCTATTTGGTGCATTGTTTTGAAGAGAACCATTTCTTCAAGCAATAGACACAGAGATATAGATTAGATGGTAGTGTGAGAAAACAATGAAAAAACTAGCTGCAAGGATTATCCTTGCATTATAGGTTACAATAATTTTGTATTCAGTTGTAAACCCTTGCAAATATAGGTAATTCATGATTGAGCCACATCATCAGGTGGAGAATTAAAAAATTAAGACATCTCCATGTCCAAGTCTGAGTTTGTCCTATTGACTAGTCACACTTTTTATATCAAATAAATCAGACCCAAGCATATTGTCCACAAAAGCATCCAAACATGATAGATATGACGGCTAAATGTGATTTGGAGATGATCCCTTCAAAATTTGATGCAGATGGTAGACTAGTACAAGCTGTCTTTCTCTATAAGAGACACCAAGCTTCATGATCCTGACAACTTGGCCGTTGTAAGCACAAAGGGGGATGACCCATGTTTTTCCTTGGTTTTGAAGTCTCAATAGATTCCGTTACAAATGTTTTATTAGTTAGTATTCCACCTACATCTTCCTCTTTCAAATCAAAAACACTTAGGCCCAACCCTAAATCATTCGCCAAGATATGGTGGCTAGGGATGGGTGATGAGTATTAATGCCAAGGCAGCTCATGCAAGTATTATGTTTCAAATACTTAATATATTAAAAAGAAAGGGCATTATTTAAACATCTAGTCGGACAAATGCAGCTTCATACTGAGAAAAAAATGGGGGAGGAAGAAAAATAGATTCTCCATGCTACATAGATCGAGCTAAAAGTTTCCAATGAAGCTAAGGAAAATGCAAATTGCAGCCATTTTAATGCAACATAAGCAACACGAAGACAATAGAAACTCTTAGGAAATAAAGACTGTACATAAACGTATAGAAATCCCGAACTCTTAGTAAAATGTATTGGCTAATTTATCTAATCGATTCGACAAAACAACAGAAGGAAGACAGATCACCTTAATGATAGCCACGTAAGGCTTCGTGGTGTTATCTTCGGGAGTTAGCAGAACGGGATCCTCCTGGATGAAACCCAAGCGAAAACCCAAAGGAAAAAAAAAACACAATCAGGAGAAGAAACTAAAACCTAGGCATCGCAAATAGGCAAAATTCGAAAACTTACCAACTCAAAGACGTTTCCATCGTATTCAAATGAGGAGAAGTGCATCTTCTTCTTTTTCCCCTTCCCGGTAACCTTAATGACGTCCCCGATCGGTTTGGCGTCCTCCTGGTACTCCGCCTGCTGCTCCCCCTCCTCTTCCTCCTCCTCCTCCTCGTACTGCTCTTCGGCTCCGCCTCGGGACTTTCTTCCGCTTCCACCCTTCTTCGAATTCCGGCTTCTCCCTCCGTCCTCCTCTTCCTCCTCCTCTTCATCTACCCGAAGCTTCTTCTTGCGCTTGCTCCTGCGGTCGCCTTCAGCATCGGAGTCTTCTACGCGACGAGGCTCGTCGTCTTCGTCGTCGGAGACGTGGGCGACCCGGCGCTTCCGCATCCGGATGACGGCGAACAGGACGGCGGTGTGCCCTTTGGGCGGCAACAGCGGTTGTATGGAAACAGGGTTCCTTTTAGGTAAGCGTCTCTTTGTATGTCAAGGGACCACGAAAATGCCATGATCGCATGTACTCGAATTTACATCCACAAATGTACCCTCTCCCTGTCTAGCTCACATAATAGTACAAATAATGTTTAATATAATTGGCAGGTAAACTGTGGGTGAGACTGATTGTGTCACGTTGTTTTTCGAGTAAGACGGTGCCGGGGGTGATAGAATTTTCTGGTAAGCGTATTTACGGCAATGCCATTAGTAGTAAAAAAAATTGGAAAGAAAAATAAAAATGGACAATTGAATATTTATTAATTTTTTAGTAGAAATGTTTTAAAATTTCGTTATTTTTGCTCAAAGGTCTATTTGAATTTCAAATTCTCTCAAAAGCGTATCCACTTTTTATATTTTTAAAGGACTATTTTTTTTTTCAAAATATCTTTCTTATACGGAGATATGACACCGCAAAGTAAGAGCCAACTACAAAGCTTAGCTGCTTTTAACGTAGAACTTGGACTAAGTCTCAAAATTTATGAGAAGTGAAGTGAAAATTTTATAAACTAAGACGGGCAAAATACAATTTCTTTTATTCAAAGCCAACTGCAGAGCTTGAAACACATCACTAATGTATCATAATCAACAATAACAATAGATTCTAAATTTATTAAGGATAACCACACTGAAGACTGAGAGATAAATGCACAAATCTGGAAGCATATTAACCAGTAAACACCATCTGGACCGAAAGAAAACCAATGTCGAACAAAAAATTGACAATAAAAAGCATCAGCTGTTGGATGCCGATCTGCGAAGCACCCTGTGCCCAGAATCATCCTTGTCGAAAATTCGCTCAACCAGCTCGTGCCAGCTCATTTTCAACCGGCTCTTAGTGGACAAAGAAGTAGAATCATCAGTTGCATCGCTAGCTTTATCATCAAATGTACCGTATGCTGTTGGCGAAAAGGCGTCTGGAACAGACAATGTGACTGCCCTTCTCAAGGCTGCTTTGTGCTCCTCGCTGTGATCTTTGGCTAGAGTTTGCTGCCTCTCCATCCTCTGCTTCGGCGGGATCTCCATGATCTTATCCTCCTGCAGCATCAACTGCAATCGAGGAACTTCGGGCTTTAGATCACAATCAATACAGATGCATACGATTCATCATACCGAACAGGAATGAAAGCAGTGTACCTCTAAGGCGTTCTGGGCTTCCCTCTCTATCCAGAGTATAGCATGATCAGAAGTAGCATTGCAGGAAAGGACGATGTGTTCGAATCTCCCATCGACGGGCACTGCAGTTCGAACAACCGGTGGATATCTTCCAAACCTTCAGAAAATAGAGAAGAGAGCCAAACTGTATGAGCAGACTAAGATTATAACAACAGATTAGTTCTTATATTAACTTTGTTGACGCCAATGGTAGATACCCCTCCAAACCTTTCAGCTAATCGACAAGGAGTAACGAATTGGGTTTGCAGCATAAGATAAATCTTCTACTAACTTTGTAAATTGAAAAGAAAAGAAACACAAATCACAGATATAGTTGCTGTCGATTGGTGCAAAAATTTATTCTTGCACAACCTTCATATAGTTCTAAAATAACTGATGAAGCCCTCCCTACACTGACCAACTACAGCTTTCCGATTTACCTCCTCACAAACCATCGTGGGGCCGACTGTGTCGGGCTGCTGGGTGGCGGGTTCCACCTTTTGCTACCATAAAATAACTGATGAAGATCGTTGCAAACACTCTGTAGTTCTTCAATCAACATCACCAGTAATGGTATTCCTAACTATATGGGATCAACAATATGAGGTTTTAAAGAAAAACTATGGAAGCGCCAGAAATTATACGATGAGATGGAAAGTATATGTATTTAGTTGACTCTTGCTGTCTCAATAAAGAGCGTAGGCAACAATTCAGAATGTTAAGCCACCATAACTAGATTTGTCATACACATTGATTAAGAAATGCAAATCACTTTATCAAAAATGCAAGAAAATATGAATTAAGAAGTGAAGATTATGGGTTTCTCTGATGATGGCTTACACTTTATCATTCTCCTCAAAAAAATTGGAGACATGACTTTGATAACTGATAGGACATCTTAAACATAGTATAGACAGATGATGCATAATTCTTCTGACTTCAAGATTAGATCTCAACGGCTTTCTTATAAGTTTACTTTGAAAAAAAAACCAAAAGAGGTGGAGTAACATCTTCTGGAGATCATTGCTAATGAGAGTATAGTATACCGGAATGGTTTTCTCTCAACGATATGATACAGCCGACCAGGTGCATAGAGCCTCCTTGGATCTCTTAGCATCACCTCTTCTGGAATGCATGTGTCCCTCATACACCTTAAACAGAGCAGGCAAGGCAGGCTGAAAAAGATAATTTCCACTGAGTTTTATATATCCAAATTAATAAAATTTTATGAACATCAAGAAACCAGAACAAGCGACATAATTTTGTGACAGTTTGAAGATCTGCCCACTCTACAGTTAAGGCACTAAGCCCTCCCTAAGCTGAATATTACACAAGGAATCTTTTGCTAGTTGCTGTCGTCATTTGAGAAAAGTCAGTACCTTTAAAAGTTAAGTTATTCATATCCCAAAAAAGGAAGATATTTTCACTGTCAATGATATAAAACATGGTTAGAATAACCAAGGGCGATGACTGGCCATGTTTAAGCAAGCCTTCAACTATAGCAGGAACAGTTTGGAGCATAACACAAAGTTGCCTGGTAAGATACTAGGAAAACACTGATATAGATAGTCTTTGGCAAGTCAAATCTGGTTATCCCAGAGATTTTTGGTATGAGATCAAAGTTCTATAAGCGTTTCTGTAGTTATTCTTAATAGATAAAATAGTACCAAAGATAACTGATAAAAAAAAATATTGCTTTCATCCTGTTTACCAGAAGAGAGACTTGAAAATGTCTTCCAATGGAGTAGCTGTCCTAGGCAAAAAATCATCCTGGCATCAGAATACTAGCAGTTATTGCATGAACCAACACATCGATTGTGGTAAATTAAGGAAGTAGATACATAATAAATACAGGAAGAAATGTTAAATGAACAAAAAATGTGGCAATTGGATGACGAATAGAATAAATTAGTGTCTAAAGCAGATACTTGTTGAATCTAAAGATGTTACTTCTTTCTTTACTCAGATCCATAAGCTTGTCTATTAAACAGGAGAAAATCACAAAACAGAAACGATGTATCTACAATATACTGCTATTATCCATTGAATTTCAAGAACTGAGTAAAAATGAAATAGCATTCTTTCTCCATTTGAGGTCTAATGATTATGTATTTATTTTGCAGAATCAAATTTTATCCCATACATAAAACTAAGAGCATAAAACAATATACAAACAAAATATCCAATAATCACTGTATGATAAACAGAAGCTTCATCAACCCCACAGAAGAAACTAATGACACAAAAAAAATGGAATAACAATATCACCCATAAGACAACCAATTAGATTTGAAGATGTGAGGAACCAAAGGAAATAAAAAAAATCTGAATAAAATAATGTAAAGTGATTTAAAAGATCTAGGTATTATCAATGGAGGATAAGATCCATATAACTAACCCCAGATAGTCATGGAGGTAAAAATCAATGGAAAATCAGATCCATTTAACAACCCCAAATAGTTGTGATCCATAGGATGTGTCGCTAAGAAGACAATTTCATAGAGAACAACATAGGAAGAGTTAATATGGGTAGTCATGGTAGTCTAGCCACAATGCTCATTCACCCATGTGCCAGTAAGGCATTAACAAGACTGTGAGTTGTTGTCCAATTTATATCTTAAGTTTTAACTTGTTAAGCAAGAAGAATCTATCAAAAATGACAAGGCTGTGAGTTGCTAATATGAAAAGCAATGTGCACGACAATGCCAAGTGTAGGCAAAAAAAAGCCAATGTATACATCCTTTTCCTTGCATAATAAAACCAATCTTATAACCATAAAACAAGCTTAACCTAATAATTTTTGAGTAAATTAGATTACCATTGTGACTAATTTAACATCACTAATGCCAGTCTCAGTTAGAGACAACAATTAGACCCATGATGATGCCTATGTAAGCTTCAATTCATCTCAGCACAAGACCGAAATTGGGTCTGGAAATTTTCACAATGTAGGTCTACAATAGTCGTCAATTTGCAACCTTGTCTACTAAGTGAAACTCTCTTATAAATATATCAGAAATAATTTTACATAATTCAATAAACATGAATGCAAATTAAAAGTGGCATTTAGAATAAAGTAAAAAACTAGCATCTCACATATCAAAATTCATGCAAAGACGGCAAGTCACAAGGACAGAAACTTCAATTTGATTTAGTTAGTCTTAAAGCTCAATCTGTGTCCAAACTTGGCAAAAACTAAATTTGAGCCTTACATTTTGGTTGTACTCTATCATTCAGGTAAACTATTATTCGAGATCTTTGAAATTGATAACAGATACTTGAAAGCCAGTACAGAATATAATGTGTCCATAAGAACCATAACTAGCCTAGGAAGCAAGTTTCTAGCATAAGTGTACAAAAATGATGCAAGTGCTATAGCTATAGAACACTAATGGTCCATATCCATAGTAGTCCCCATGATGCTGGAGTGCTATGAAATTGAATCTTGGACTATGATTAAGCACTAAACAAGAAAAGCACTCAAAGGATAAGACTAAAATAAATTCTCGTATGTAAATATGAATGATCAAGATTGGTATTTGTAAAACCAAAAGTACTTGAAATCTGGCTTGTAGCAAGGTACTGAAAGAAGAAACAACTGAAATGTTTGAGAGTCTATAAAGTTTGGAAGTTTGGTCTTGCCTTTCCAGATCTTGCCTTTCCAGATCCACCATAATCTAATGTATTTAGCAAGTAGACAATGATTCACCAATTAATATTAATAAACAAATAAATTGGACGATCAATAAATGACAGTCTTGTACTTGATGAATTGTCTTAATGCATAGAACTAGAATAGCTTGATATAGTATTAATGTGTTCAAAGACGACCAGTAGATTCTTTCCAATATAAATCAATACACTATATGCAACCTAATATCCCACAAGAGATTGTCATGCCAATTACAAAATAATGGGGATGCAAACTCTCTCGAAAGTACATTTAATTGAACAAATCAACTCATTGTGCAAAAAAGTAAGATTATGAGGGAAAATAGCTTAATTTCTACAAGAAGATCATGGACAAGTTCCCACACATTGCTATCGGCCATTTTTTATCTCCTAAAATTCCAAAATTTGTATTTGGATAATCATACCAAAGATAAGCTAAGAAATGAGATACTTTCTAAAAAATATCAAGCAAAGGTGATCTTGCCTGGAGCACAACTGAGTTGATAATGTCAGCATATCGAACAGCCAAATTAAGAGACATACACCTTGCAGGAGCAATAGCATAGCATCTGATCCTCTTCCTATCGACATTCCCCAACTTGTCCCTGTTCAGAACAACCACCAAAGCGAGCATTGCAGCAACACCAGACCCCAGAGAATGGCCTGCAAAAGTAAGGGTATAGTTTGGATACTTCTCCATCAACTCTCTCAGGACATCACATTCAGCATCCAAAACCCACGCCGCTGCTTTCAGCAGCCCATTGTGAACATAACCCCCATCAAATTTCCTCTTCCCCAAACTGTTGTCCAACAAGACGGCGTAATCACTTTCCTTGGCCATGTTCAGGCCCCTGACCGCGAGCACCACGTCGGAGTGATCGTGATCTAGGTAGATCAGGTAAGGCGGCGCGCGGCCGCGGGTGTCCCGGTACTTTTTTCTGCGCACCACCAAGGCCGGGTCAACGGGGCAGCCGCCGGTCAGCCCCAGGGAGGGGGTCTCGAGATCGTCCTCGTAGTTGGCGAGGATGTAGCGGCAGAGTCGCGGCACGGGCTCGAACTCCTCGACGGAGGCGAGGCCCCAGGTATCGCTGTCGTGGCCGGCGTTGTGGAGGCAGCGCTTCCATACCCAGCGCGTGCACGCGAGGCAGTAGACGCACTCGAGGATGGGGATGCCGCACGCGAGCGACATCGTCGGATCCCTCGGCTACTGCAAGGGCATCGCCGCCGGAGCAGCAGACGGCGACACAGATTTGGCAGCTTTGGACCCCACAATTAGCGCCGGTGATGAGGTCTTTGCGAGGTGCGATTGGCTTCGGATTTGATCGGAGTGCATAGAAGATGGAAATCTGAATTTCTTTCGATATTCAAAGTGAAGTGGTGGAGAAAGATTGGATCTTGGGACTCGAGACGAGACGGAACGGAACGGTCTGGAGTTGTGGGAACAGTCGATCGCCGGAGGCGTCAAGGGAGATTCCTTGAAGTCGTAGAATGGTTATATTTTCGATTAAGTCCTCTGTTTCTTTCTTTTTGCAAATGAAGCCTCCGTCAAAGCTTCGCTATAAGATTATAAACGGAATCAAACTTTGTGTTATTTAAGAACAGTTTGTGCGACGAAAATTTAAGGAAAATTTGTCACAGAAAATTTCTATAACGAATTTACAACAAAAAAAAAAATTCATCTCAAAATAATGATTCCATAATTATGTATTGACATGTAGAAGGGAGAAATAAAGGGAGGCTTAGTACAATAATAAAATTATTATTTTATGGTCACGGTTCAAATTTTAAAATTCCATGTATCGAATTATTCTTTTTTTTACATGTAGAATGAAGAAATTGACTAGACAAACTCTTATTTTGAGGGAGAAATATTCATATTACTATGAGACATGAAAAGTCAATTTATGAGTACATGATAAACATTGATCTTCTACATATTTGAGAGTCAGAGGTTTATAAAACAACTAATGAAAGACTTTCTAGGAAAGAGCTCATGGATAATTTCCTTTTATAGATCACGCCTAGTTCTACTGTTAATAACATCTTCTAATATCATATCAATCTCACACAAATATTAGCTTAACAAATCAAATTTTGCTTTAATTGCTTTCTCCCTATGAAGGGCATTTGTTCTGTGTCGGGTCTCTTTACTGTGTTAAGATTGTATACAAGGCAAATTCACTTCTTGTTCAGGATTTTGGTCGAGAACTTTGCTTCAACATCTAGAGTGAGCATGAAATTCAGGAAACAAATGTGCACGCCATAAACAAGATAAATTGGCTAAACTACAATGGAGTAGAAAGATATCACCAAAAAGCAGAGTATGTTTCCAAATACGAGGAATCCACGAAAGTAAGAAAAGTTTAGTTAGAATCCTTAGAGGACTCCTCTAAAAGAAGAGCATTTTGACATCCTCTCAAAAGAGCATTTTGACATCCTCTCAAAAGGTCTTGTCTTTCAACTACCCTAGGGTGTCGTAACATCCAGAGCTTTCATCTGATTTCCTAAGTGATTTTGTGTCATCCACCCAAATAAGGAAATGAGTGAGGCATATAAAGAATATGGAAGACAAAGCGCTAAGAAGTGAATATGGAAGAATGGTCTTGGGCATACATTTATAAAAGAAGCATGGAAGTCTGGTCTATTTAGGATAGAAAGTTACTACAAGGAAAAGTTGAATCACTCCCTTGAAATGCAAGAGAAATAATGTAGCTAAATGCGACGCTTTGAATCATGACAAGACTCTTCTATAAAAAGATACGCAAATTTTGTTGACAATTCTAAGCATGAAAAATAGTAAACACGAAAACTGTAAATACTTATAGCGATCTTCTGTAGATCTGCAATCGGCGCCGGTAAGACTTGCTGACGGAAGAACGATCGCAGAATCGGAAAGCTCTTCATGGTTCACAAATCAAATCTCTCTTGCGAGATTGGACAAACCAATCTTGAATGTTCTTCTATCCTCTTACAATCTTGTGCACATGGACGAACCTGTTGGATCGTGATCGTTCGATAGAGGGGGGGGTGAATATCGATTACAAAAATTCGTTGAGAGTAAGCGCAGCGGAAAAGTAAAACAATGCTAATACAGAACCTTTTTACTTAGTTCGGAGCCTATGTTGACTCCTACTCCAAGGCCCGTACTCGTTGAGTACTTTCGTTGGGCAATCACTATCAATTCGAATAATAATTACAAAAGAGTTAAGTACAAGAATTGATAGAAATAAAATACCGACAATAGAGCAATAAGAAAGAAATCGGAGCTTTGTCGGAGTGGCGTCGCAACGTCGTAGGAGAGCAGATCGTCAATTCAGAGTTATTGTTTTGAGCTCCGCCTTTGACCCTCCTTATATAGGAGGCTCAGGGCGCCCCGGATCCCTTCCGGGCGCCCTAGTGTGACGCGGTAGTCCCAACCAGCGAGCTCCACGTGTCGACGCCGCGTCCTGGATAATATTTGCCTCCAGGAGCCCGGATCCCTTCCGGGCGCCCGGACCTCCTTTCTCCAGAAAGTCCTTCTCATGCAAGACAAGGTTAGTCCGAGACAAATATATAATGTGTAACCTGCAAAACAAAGTGTTAGCACAGTTTATAAGTTCAATATAAAAAATATGACTTAGATTCCGTCTTTCCGAGACCGGAATCTAGTCACGATCTCGACTTAGATATCCGAAATGGATCTAAGCCGGATCGACGCCTAATGTTCCCTTCCCGGGAACGCGTCCTCACAACCACTCCCTTCCAGTGACTTACCTTTACTCACCTGCCAGACGTCTGGTCAGTCCTTCGACCCGTCTAGACTTCTCGCTAGCTATTCGGTTAGCCCGTCGACCTAGCTGGACTTCGTGCTAAGCGTCCGGTCAGCCCGTCAACCCGCTTGGACTTCGTGCCAAATGTCCGATCGGCCCGTCGACCCATTTGGACTTCGTGCCAAGCGTCCGGTCAGCCCGTCGACCGGCTTGGACTTCGTGTCAAACATCCGGTCAGCCCGTCGACCTGTCTAGACTTCGCCTGCACACTCGATCAGAGTGTTAGATAACGACAAACCTAACTTAACCTAATTTGTCATTCATCAAAACCTGAGTTAGACTGTTAGTGCTAACAGCACCAACAATCTCCCCCTTTTTGATGGAATGATAACCTGGTTAAGTTAGTGAAAAGGATATGCAAAAACCAAGCATGATTTTTAAGGTTTAAGTTAGTTTTTAAGTTTGACATTTTGTTGCTCTAACTTAACCTAACCACTCATCCCTCCCCCTTTGGCATTCATCAAATAAGGACATACGTCAAGTAAGCAACAATTTTGAGTACAGACAAAGTAAAAATTGTAAGAAATGATGTCAAGTCAACTTGGGGGAGTTTTAAATTTCACCATATAGTAACTTAACTTTTGTATCATAACTAAGTTTTGAAAAATACCTAATTTAGCAACATAACTTAGTATATTTTGTGTAATTTGTTAAGGATAATTTTTGCAAAATTAGATGAATTTGCCAACTCAAAGAGAAAGTTTTTAAAAGCTAATATTCAAGTATAAGTTTAGGGAAGTTAAGTTTAGATAGTCTAATTTTCAAACATAAGTGTTTAAGTTTCAAATTTCAAGAAATTAAATTTTCAAAATAAGTTTCAACTTGGAATACTTTGCAAACATGAGTTTTCAAAATCAAAATTTCAAGATCAAAGTGTAGATTTTTCAAAATAGGTTTCAACTTTGAAATACTTTTCAAACCTGAGTTTTCAAAATCAAAATTTCAAAACTAAGTTTGAAAAATCTACTTTTCAAAACTAATTAAAATTTATTTTTTGAAATCTAAGTTTGCAAAAGATTCTATTTTTATAACCTTAGTTTATAAAATCTAATTTAAAAGCTTAGTTTTATAAAAGCTAGTTTTTTAAAAAATATATTTTATTAGATTTCCAAGGATCAGATTTTAAAAAGGTTTTTAAGAGGAGTCATTACTTTTAAAGCGGAGAAAATAATTTTGGTACTAAGTATGAAAATAAGTTGATTTAATCCTCCCCTAAACCTGACATTTAAAATAAAGCTTTTAAAAATATTTGCTAAGAATATTTACTATAAGATTTTCAAAGTAATTTTTTTTAAAAATAAATTGAGGTAGAATTTTCTAAAGAGATTTTAAAGAAAAAAATAACACTTAAGGAAATTAAAAAATAAACCTCCTCCTGAATTTGACACTCCTTTAATTTATTACTCTCCCTTAATTTATTAATCTTCCTTATTTTATTATCCCCCTTAATATAGTGCTAAGGTTTGGGTGTGTTAAATTTTAAAGCCCCAACACATTTTTCTACCTAAGTGTTCTAGGGGATTTAGTAACACATAATTATCTATGTATCCTTGGTATAATTGTTTATTTGAGTTTGATTAATCAATAATTAATTTTAGATTCAGGTGCTTAACTTTAGTTTAAGGTTAAATAAGATAAAATTTTATTAATTCAATAACAGTTAACTATTATGAATAATGTATTGATTAGTTTTTTACTTGATTTAATAATTTAATACTTAGTGAAATAATTTAAATTCCGTATTAATTGATTGAGTTGGTTAATGAAAGTGTTAGTTATAATAATTTTTTTTTATTTACTTCCTTTTAAGTAGGATTAATTTAGTTTGAAGTTAGCATGAAGTTAAAGTTATTAAACACAGTTAAAGTAAGATTTAATTCAAGCCAATTTTAGTTCTCAACTAAAGTTAGACTTAAACAATTAAGTTATACATAATTAGGTTTAAAGTTTAAGTTAATGGAATTTAAGTTTTTAAGATAGGTGCCTAAGTTTTAAATGAATTTAAAAGAATTTTATTATTATTATTATTATTATTATTATTTATTTATTTATTTATATTTTTTTAAAAGGGATTTTTAATGGGATTTCTAAAACAGTGTTTACAAGGAATTTAAAATGATTTTTATAATAAGTTTCATGGTAATTAACATACGTTTGATTTAGTTTTGATTTTAGATTTAAATTAATATTAGTGGTTAATTTAAGTTTAAGTTTAATTTTAAGTTTAAGTTTAAGTTAAATTTTCAATTTTAATTGTAATTTCAATATTAAATTTTAATTTTCAGTTAAGTCACATTAAGTTTAAAAATAATTTTAAGGTTAAAATAATGTTTAAGATTAAAAATAAGTTTAAAGTCTAAATAATAATTTTTAAAGTAAAAATAATCTATAAAAATAATTTATTATTATTATTTTTTAAGTTAACAAAATTTTATTAAAGTGAAAAATAATATTTAAAAGAATTTTTCAAAATGATTTAAAGTTTTTTTTTACATAATTTTTAAAATAGTTTTTAAAATAGTTTTTTTTTAAAGGATTTTTAAAAGAATATTTAAAAGGATTTTTAAAATAATTTTAAAAGGATTTTTAAAATAATTTTTAAAATAGTTTTTAAAAATGATTTTTAAAATAATTTTTAAAATAATTTTTAAAAGGATTTTTAAAATAGTCTTTAAAAAGGATTTTTAAAATAGTTTTTAAAAAGTATTTTAAAAATAATTTTTAAAAGGATTTTTAAAACAGTTTTTAAATAATTTTTTTAAAAAACTTAAAACAATTTTTAAAAGAGTTTTTTAAATAATTTATAAAAGAATTTTTAATAATTTTTAAAAGAATTTTTAAAATGAGTTTTAAAAGTTTTTAAAATGATTTTTAAAAGAATTTTAAAATAATTTTGAAAAGAATTTTTAAAATGATTTTTAAAAGAATTTTTTAAATGATTTTTAAAAGAATTTTAAAAATGAGTTTTAAAAGTTTTTTTTTTAAATAATTTTTAAAATGATTTTCAAAAGAATTTTTAAAATGAGTTTTAAATGTTTTTTTAAAATAATTTTTAGAAGAATTTTTAAGTAATTTTTAAAAGAGTTTTTTAAATGATTTTTAGAATAATTTTTATAAGAATTTTTAAATAATTTTTATAAGAATTTTTAAAATGATTTTTTAAAAAAAATTAAATAATTTTTAAAAGAATTTTTAAAATGAGTTTTAAAAGTTTTTTAAAATAATTTTTAAAATGATTTTAATATAATTTTAAAATGATTTTAATAGAATTTTAAAATGATTTTAAAAAGAATTTTTAAAATGATTTTTAAAAGAATATTTAAATAATATTTAAAAGAATTTTTTAATGATTTTTAAAATAATTTTTAAAATGATTTTTAAAAGAATTTTTAAAATTGAGTTTTAAAAGTTTTTTTTTAAATAATTTTTAAAAAGTTTTTAAAATGATTTTTAAAAGAATTTTTAAATAATTTTTAAAAGAATTTTTAAATAATTTTTAAATGAATTTTTAAAATGAATTTTAAAAGAATTTTTAAAATGAGTTTTAAAAGTTTTTTTAAAAAAAATTATTTTCAAAGAATTTTTAAATAATTTTAAAGGAATTTTTAAATAATTTTTAAAAGAATTTTTAATTAATTTTTAAAAAAAAATTAAATGAATTTTTAAAATGATTTTTTAAAAGATATTAAAATAATTTAAAAAAAAAATAAAATTAGTTTTAAAATAGTTTTTAAAATAGTTTTTAAATAATTTTAAAAAGAGTTTTTAAAAGAGTTTTTAAATAATTTTAAAAAGAATTTTTAAAATGAGTTTTAAAAGTTTTTTAAAATAATTTCTGAAAAGAATTTTTAAATAATTTTTAAAAGAGTTTTTAAAATTATTTTTAAATAATTTTTAAAAGAATTTTAAAAAGAATTTTTAAATAAATTTTAAAAGAATTTTTAAATAAATTTTAAAATAATTTTTTAAAAAAAAATTAAAATGATTTTTAAAAGAATTTTAAAAATTAATTTGAAAATAAATTTTTAAGATTAAAATAAATTTTTATATTTTGAGATTTAATTTTAATTTTATTTTATTTTTAATTTTAATATTAAATTTTAATTTTAATTTTAATTTTGATCCTTAGTCATCTCACCCGATCTAAATTTTCAATCAGGGAATCCTATATTTTTGTGAGATAAATTTTATTCAATTTTAGGGTTTGGTTTAACTTTGTGTTAGATTCAGGTTTAGCTTTGGGCTCAACAAATATACATTCTTTGGATAAACTTCTGGGCTATGGTGAGTCACTTGGACATCATTAGAGTAACTATGCCTTCGAGGTTTTCCAAATAGTCCTATCCACTGAACTTAATACAAAATCTTGGTCTAACTAGTTAGGATCCGTAAAGGGTAGCTTCGGCTAGTTCCACTTAGGCAAATGCACCAGGTCGAAGCCATATCTTCCTAGACATGCATAGACTAAGCTTCCCTAACGTACTATCATCCAAAACTTCACCAGTACCGTAGGTCAAGTTAAACTTTTGTCCCTTTTTTTATTTATTCTAGTCCTAATTACCCTGCCAGGTAGGTTGGTTTCGGTTATCCTGCCGGGTAAATTATTTTTGGAGGTGCCAGCTATCCAGTCAACCCTTCGACCTGTCTGGACTTCTCGCCAGCTATCCGGTCAGCCCGTCGACCTAGCTGGACTTCATGCCAAGCGTCCGGTCAGCCCGTCGACCTAGCTGGACTTCGTGCCAAGTGCCCGGTCAACCCGTCGACCCGCTTGGACTTCGTTCCAAATGTCCGGTCAGCCCGTCGACCCATTTGGACTTCATGCCAAGCGTCCGATCAGCCCGTCGACCCGCTTGGACTTCGTGCCAGACATCCGGTCAATTCGTCGACCTGTCTAGACTTCGCCTACACACTCGATCAGAGTGTTAGATAAAGACAAACCTAACTTAACCTAATTTGTCATTCATCAAAACATGAGTTAGACCGTTAGTGCTAACCGCACCAACAGAACCTTGCACAGTGACCTTTCCGATATGGGACGAACTCTTTTCTCCTTTTTTCTTTATATATATATATATATATATTGAGGAAGATGACTCTTCCTCTTCCTCCATTAATGGAGGAAATGAATGGACTAGAAGATGAAGGGGAAGAGGTGCCCTTTCATTTTCCAACATCTCTCACTCGTCCAAGTCAATACATAAAAGTCATCTTGTCACAAAGACCATGTAAGTAAGTCACTTAGACTATATTGTAATCAAGTCACAAAGACTAGAGGAAAACATTAATTAGTCACAAAGACCGAATAAATACTAGTTAGTCACAAAGACCAAATAAGAACATTCAATTCATACTTTAGGAAAAATGTGTCGTGCGACAGCAAGCACATTGAGCATTTATTGCTAAGAAGATTGTTGCACCTTACATAGCTGCTCTCTGAGCGATCACTGCTAACAAAGTTGTTATACTTTATTTAGCCGCCCTTCCAAATAAAATTAGAGACACTCTCATAATGGCACATAGTCTCTCTCTTGGCGAAACATATCCGTTATCCAGAAAACATCCAATCTCCTTGATCCTGTCCGAGAGCGAGTAGACGGACGCTGGGTAGATGGCGCTCACGTTGACTGGTTGTCGACCGAAGATGACGTGATCCTCCGACGAGCTAAGCCTGCAACCACAAGTCGTTAGTGTCGAGCCGGGGAGGGGTTCGCCGGCGATGTCCCTTCGACGCTCAAGTCAATCATCGGCAGGCGAATGAAGAATGAAGTAGAAAGGAGCAGCGTAACTGTAGCTATAATGATTAAATCATACCTCCGATGAAGCTTTCGGGCTTCTTATATAGAGCTCCCAGGAGGTGCGTGCACGCTTCTCAAGACGTGCATGCTTCCCAAAGCATACCTGGAAAGGTTGTGTCAGAAAAGCGTGTCTGATGCCATACCTAAACAAACTGAGCATATCTCTGACATGACAGTGGAAGCTTCCACCGTACGATCCTCTGCATGGCCATGCCGCTGATCATGCCGGCTGTCGATGACACTAATCCCTAGGAAGATATTGTCAACTGCTCCCTTTGTCTGCTATTAGGTCGAGTGGGAGAGCCGCTCGGCCAGTCCGCCGTTCAGGTGATGCGACGGCAGGGCCGAACGTCCGCTCGCCCCATGAGCTGCTGTCCGGCTCCACCCAGTCGAGCGAGAGAGCCCTAACTGTCGGGTCAAAGTCGTGTCCCTTGCTTAGCCGAGTGGGATGTCCGCTCGACCTTCGTCTCTTCCCGCTTTGCCTTATGAGCGTCGGAAGCTCGGCGTCAGGCCAAGCTATCGAAGTATCGGGCCGGCTACTCTTCCTGCTAATCGGGAAGGTAGCTCGACCGATCGGACGCATACCCCGGATGTTGACCACTTTGACCTTCTGCCGGGCGGACCCCACCTTACCACCGGATCACTCCCAATGGCACACAATCATTATCTTGAAGATTTTCATGTCTTGCCTTTTACCCAGATTAAATAATCTTCATTTACATCAATATGAACATCTCTAAACTCTTACAATGACCATTATGTCAAGAGCATGTTCCATATTCAATATTCACATTCATTTCTATACATAACAGAAATGGGTCGACTAATAAATAAATCAAAAGATGTAAATCTATTTAATCTTCATTTTTAGCTAGAATCTATTTATTTTAATCAGTCGCTTTCCCAGTTTTGTTCCATAGACCGAATCATCCATAGTCATACGATACATGTTAAAGTAGCAGACACTGATTAAAACTTCAAGTAAACAGCTAAATAGTCACTAAGGGCAAAAACTGAGATTAACTTATAATCTTAAAGGTCTCACATAGTAGAGAAATAGGGATCAATTCTCCTACTACCCTTCTTGTCGCCATAGCACATGTGGTATGAATCACATGCTACGATGTTATTTTCTTTACTAAAAAGAGTGCATGTTTTTCTTAAATTTTAACATCGTACAGATTTTGATCTTGACATACCTAATGTCTAATCCTGAATTCAACATATGAATTCCAATCTGGCTTTCAACAGGTTTAGTAAATGGTGGGTTCATTTACTCCGATCATTATATAAATGATCTCATCTTGACATAATTATCAAGGCGACCTTAACTTATAGGTATATCTTTATTCACAGCTACATAAGTTGTCCCATAAGTAACGATCTTATCTCTATTTATACTCAACAAATAGAGATGATTGCCCATGTGAGTGGACCAATCTCAACCTGCCAACATGCTCATCGAGACTTTAATCCAAAATGTAACAACTTATACACTGAATAGATCATGACATTTTGCAACGTGTTACATTTTACGAAGTTACAAAGACTTTCCATTCTTTGAAATGACTCTTTAGTCAATGGCTTAGTATAAGGATCTGCAAGCATAGTACATGTAGGGATATACTCAAGAATTATCATTTTCTTATCCACAATATCCCTTACAAAATTAAACTTAATTCTATATGCTTGCCTTTGTTGTGATATTTGGGATCCTCATCTTGGCTGTTACAGTACACTATAACAGGACTCCTACTGTCCTCAACAATTTTCAAATGCTTTAGGAACCTTTTTCAACTAAACAGATTGTTGCACAACTGATGCGCAAGCCACACAGCTTCCAATGCCGGCAAGGCTACATAAATCTACTTCTTGCTATTCCATGAGATGACGCCACCATTTAACAAGAAGGTATAGACTGATGTGGATTTTCTGTCATCAAGGTCTCCTTCCCAATCTGCATTTGTGTAGCCACTCAGGCTCATCTTAGATCCTTGAAAAACAAATACATAATCTGTTATCCTTTTGAGGTATTTAATTATCCTCTTCATCGCTTTCCAGTGTCTCGATCCTGGGTTTAACTGGAAACGATTAACTAAGCCAACACCATAGCTTATATCAAGATAAATACACAACATAGTGTACATCAAACTACCAATAGAACTGGCATATGATTTTTTCTTTATTTCGGCTATTTCCTCAGGAGTCTTGGGATATATACTTTTGCTCAAAATAGTACCTCTCGTTATAGGCATCTGTTCGATATTCAATTTGACATATTGAAGTATTGTAGTATCTTAGTGATATAAGCTTCTTGAGACAAACCCAAAAGCCTTTTTGAACGATCTCTAATGATCTTCTCTCTTAAGATGTACTCTTCTTCTCGCATGTCTATTATGTTAAATTATGATGAAAGCCAGGATTTGACTTCTATCACACACTTTATGTCGCTTCCAGCTATTAGTATATCATCAACATATAATGATAAAATGATAAAACTTTCATTTTTCTTTTCTTAGGTAAGCACAATGATCCTCATTGATCATTCTGAAATCATAAGATAAAATGACTTCATTAAATCTTATGTTCCATTGTCTTGACGCTTGCTTTGGCTCATATATAGACTACTTAAGTCTACATACTCTATTCTCTTGGCCCTCAGCAACATAACCTTTTGGTTGTACCATATAGATTTCTTCGCCAAGATTATCATTAAGGAAAACTGTTTTTACATCCATTTGATATAATTTCATGTCAAATTGTGCTACTATAGCTAGGATGACATGTATTAACATAAACTTCACAACTGGGGAGAATGTCTCTTCAAAGTCAATATCTTCCATTTGGGTATATCCTTTTGCAACTAATCAAGCTTTGTATCAATTAATTGATCCATCTTCTTTCCTCTTTATTTTGAGAATCCACTTATTCCCAATAGCCCTTCGGCCCGGAGAAAGATCGACTATATCCCAAAATTGATTCTTTCTCATTAACTCCATTTCCTCATCCATTGTAATTTTCCATTTTTCTCTTACTGAGCTTCTCAAAGCTTCCTCAACTATTTAAGGTTCCTTATCATCAACTGGGAGAATCATTAATGCCTCATTCTCAATATCAAACCTTCTCCGAGGAATAATCTGACGACTACTTCTTCGTAGGTTAGACTGTTGAGAAACTGACTCATTCAGTGGCAAATTACTCCCACTAGGTTGACTAGATTCAGGCATCTCCTGATTTATTGATAAAGGAATATTATCCTCCTCCTCTATCTCATATAAAGGATTTTTTTTATCAACTTCACCTCGTGTTGGGAACTTAGTTTCAAGAAAAATAGCATCTCTTGACTCTATTTCAGATATGGTTCCATCTTGTCGCTCACCAATAAAAACATAACCCTTAGGGTGTGTTTGATTCAAGTTATTATGTATAACCTTAGTTATGTGATTACTTGGTAATAACATAACCAAGATTATGGGGAATGAAACATAACCAAATGTTGTTTGGTTCAACCTAGGTAATGCAACAAAAACTTGCTTGTTTAAAGGTTTTAATGAATAACCTAATTTAATATTTTACTATATTACCCTTAATTACACAACCAACCATATATATCTTTTAAACTCTATGTTTTTTTTTATTTTTTTTTTCACATTTTCTTTATTTTTATGTGTTTTTTTTTAATTTCTTTTCATTTTTTATTTTTTTGTCGTTTTTTTAAAAAAAATTTTAAAGTTTTTTTCCCATTTTTTTTATTTTTTATGTTTTTTTTTAATTTTTTCTAGTTTTTATATATATTTTAATTTTTTTTTACATTTTATTATTTTTATGCTTTTTTATTATTTTTAATTTTTTTTATGTTTTCCTATTTTTTTATTTTTTTTCTCTATTTTTTATTATTTTTACGTTTTTTTTTCTATTTTTTAAATTTTTAAAAAAATTTGTAATGTTTTTTATTTTTTTAAAAGTTTTTTATTTTAGTTTTTTATTTTATTTTTATTTTTTCTTTACATTTTTCTTTCACAATTTTCTTTTATTCGAGGGTATTTTGGGTAAAAAATTTTTGTTAACCCCAGAATCAAGAAAAACCTCAGTTTTCCGATTCTGGGTTGCATGCCCCTTTTGCTGACGTGTCGGGCATGGAACATTACTCGGGAATCATCGATTACCTAAACCAAACATGATTTTCGTTCATAACCTTAGATGGATAATCAAGATTATCAAGGATAACCCCCAACCAAACGCACCCTTAGAAGTCTCAGAATACCTTTTAAAGATACACTTCTTACCTCTGGATCATAATTTTCCATGTTCGTGAGTCTTATCATGAACGTAGGCAGCTGACCCCCAAGGTCTCAGATTACTCAAATTTGGCTTTTTGTCTGTCCAACGTTCATGTGGGGTAGATGAAACTGACTTTAAAGACACTTTATTAAGTATATAGGCTGCAACTAATAATGCATCTCTCCAATAGGAGATTGGCAAATTAGCCTGGGCCATTATAGACCTAACTATTTCAAGAAGAGTCCTATTCTTCTTTTAGCAACCCCATTTTGCTGTGGAGTTCCAGGAATAATTAGCTGTCTAATAATCTCTTTCTCATTACATATTGTTTTGAGCTGATCAGACAAATATTTACCTCCACAGTTAGTGCGCAAGATTTTATCCTTACTTTCCAATTGATTTTCAACTTCGTTCAAGTAACGAATAAAGCAATCTAATGCTTCAGATTTGTGAGAAATCAAATACACATGATCAAAATGTGTAAAGTCATCAATAAATGTAATGAGAACTCTCATTTCTAGTCTTCATATTCATTGGACCATAAATATTCGAATGAATTAATTGCAATGGTGATTCAGGCCAAATATCCTTACCAAATGGTTTTCTAGTTGCCTTTCCAGCAAGACAATGCTCACATATAGACAAGTTTATCTTAGCATGAGTGCCTAAAAAGACCCTCTTTAGCTAATGTATTCATTCTTTCTTGTCCTATATGTCCTAGTCTAGTATGTTAAATTTCATCATTAACATCGGTATTACTAGTAAGAGCAATATTTGACAAACAACCATCATTATTATTTGGTTCTACATCAAGAACCATAAAACCATTTGTTACATAATCATACCCAATTAACATAGAGTTAATTCAAAGTTTCATACAACGGCTATAAAAATTTACCCAATAACCTAAATTAAGAAGACATGTATATATTTCTCCTTTTTTCTTTTGCTTGGACGCATATATATATTGAGGAAGATGACTCTTCCTCTTCCTCCATTAATAGAGGAAATAAATGAGCTAGAAGATGAAGGGGAAGGGGTGCCCTTTTATTTTCCAACAAATCTAATGATTAAATATTCACAAGACACATATCAACTAAGTTGGATATTAATATTGGGATATGGTAGTATGAAATAAGGAAAGAATAAAGGTTAATAGACATCCCCATGAGCACATCAAAAGACAAGAGGGAAGTAAAAAATGATGATAAAATTCAAATTAAAAATTGCTCCTCATCCTGCATGTGTTTGAATAGAAGTATATTTTCTAGTGACTAACGCATGAGGTATTGTCATAATGAGGTTTGAGATTCAAATCTTGGTAAAGTCGAGGTAAATATCTCACTTATGTGCTCGTCATCATTCCAAAGACTAGTAGTCGTCCGTGATTTATCTCCTCCGTATTGGCCTTGAGACAGATTGACGGGGGCGCTGGAGACGAACGTATTCACCTTTTTGTCATAATTGAATAGAAGCATGTTAGACTTTGCCACAAATTACAATTGAATAGAAGCATGTAACAAATCAAGCTTTTCAAGTAACGTCTGCTTCCATTGGAGCACCTCCCCTAAAGCAGCTACTACTTGTGAGTATAATTTTTTCCAAAGCTTCTGCTCTAACTGTTACCAATTGAAGTCAAGATTCACGATCAAGAACTTGGCTTGGGCAAGGAGGTGAACTTGAAGGAGCACTAGGACTTGCATCCACCAATGGAGCCCCGACAGATACTTGTATTATTAGAGAAACAATTGCTTAGGCAAACAAGTATAAGGTGGTCACAAAAATTCGCTATCTTGCAAGAATTGATAACCCTCAAAGGAGAAAAGGGATTGATGCCTCAGGGGATTTTTCATGCGAATCATTAGAAGAATCTTCAAATATTTGGACAGGGGATGAAGAAATCGTGGGGAGAAGGGATTTGGACGAGACCTAATCTGCATAGATCGTCTCTTGGGCAACATAGACAGCTGAGGGACAGGATAGTGATTTCGCTTGCTTCATCTTGTGGTAGCACAAGGGAGTTGTGGGACAAAGAGGAATCAAAAAGGGAATTAAGGTTTTCACGAATGGACGCAGAGAATAAAAATAAGGGTTAATAAGCCTTTTTATAGATAAAAGGATCGTGACAAGAGCGGGAATATCAAAGGGTTTGATTTTTTTAGAATCGAAATTGAAAGGTTGGGAATGCAGGAAGAGTCGATGTTGAAAGACAAAATTATTGGAAGGCATTAAAGACAAACTGTTCATAAAAAATAGAGGACTTTACGTTATCTCAAATACCTCGGATACTAGTACAAATATAGCTAAGAATCATGCAAAATTTTAACGATCAGATAGAAAATAGCAAAGCTACCGTCATTAGCAAAAGCAAGTAGTTTATTACAAAGATAAATAGTCAGTTCGTTTAATCCTACAAAACAAGAGGCAATAATATTAGTCTTCCATCAGACGGAAGTAATTAGGGGATTGTAGATGATGAATCGCCCCCCTTAGTTGTTCCTTTAGCCTCTCTACCTGGGCCTAAAGCCGTAAAGCGTACACACCTTTATCAGAGCCACACTTTCTCTCAGTCGTGATTTAATCAGATCATCTAAAGCTTGGGTATACTTTTCTGCCGTACTTGTGAGATGTTCATTGTTTTTCAAGAAAAGTTGCATCAAACTATTGTTGATAGTCTCCAGATTAGCAAAGATATGTCGATAAGTCACGAACAGAAGATGAGATGAATGAATGGTATCTGCCTGAACACGAAAATAGAAGTCAGAAGAAGTACATATAGGACAACAGAAAATAGCGTCACCACGGGTAAAGGAGGAGGGGTCTCTGAGGATGGAGAAGAGACGCAATTGGCCATGTATGTCACAAAGTTGCGCAACTTAGATGAAAGCCAAACACTAGGGGATAAGAAAAATGAAGGAAAACTGAAGAGTTTTGTAGCATCACAAAAGGGATAAGGGCAATATTAATGGTAGAAGTGAAGAGTCATACGAGACTAATAAAAGACACAGTAAATTTCAAGTTATAGCAATGGTTAAAGGAAAAAATATGTGGGATCAGATAGATCGGTTAAAGGGGTGAATAACCAACAAATAGAGTTAGAAACACACATATCAATTAAAAATGATTAACATAAAATGAAAATAGGGACTCGAATATTTACTTTATTATAACTTATATGATTATTAATCTAAAGCTATGAAAAGCGTACTACGAAAGTTCTTTCTTTGACCAAGGTTAAAGGCAGAGAAGTCCTTTACAGAGTTGAAAGTACATAAACTTAAAACTAAAATTAGAAATAAATATAAAGTGTGTTGTGCTAACTTAGAGGACAAGACCTCTATTTATATCTCTTTGGTCGAATATGACCGTTGCTGCTGACGTGACACCTTTTAAGCGTCTGGAAGCAATCCGAGCGCGTAGAGTTGATGAAATTCTATCTGCATCAGCAACAACTCTAATGACTAAGCGTAATTTTGGACGCCGGGAAGCGATCCAGGTACCTGAACTTCAACCCTCTCTCATCTGCTGACAATAGTCCTTGCTGACATGGCCTCCCTTTTTGGGCGCCTAGATTAGATCAGGGCGCTTGGAATTCGGGCTCCTAGAATGGATCCAAGTGCTTAGAATGGTCAACAGATACAGTCTGATCGATTCGGTGATACTCCGGTCATCCAGAGTTGAGCTCGCCCAAACTTAATTCCGACCTTCTCCTCGAACATGCTTTCTCCCCGATTTCTTATCCCTCGGACACTATCCATGTGTCCTTATCGTTCCACCAGTGTAATATTCCGCAACTCCTCGTTCCTCAGATGCACCGAGTCCGTTGACTCACTTCTTGTATCATCCTTCTCACTTGCTGCTTCTTAAGTTCTTACATACTTAGACATAAGACATCAAATATACAAGGTCAAAATTAAATCAGTTGATCACATTAAAAATATCTTGGGATAGTTACAATCTTTCCCTTTTTTATATGCAACAACATGTGTTAAGGTCACGACTAAATAAACAGTAAATGATTTATAAAAACATAATTTAAAGCATTAAATATTACAATTAAATAAAAAAAAACTTAACTATAATAAATTCTCCTCTTTTTTGATTACATAAAAAATAAGGAAAAATAATATGAAAATAGAAAAAAAAAATATTTCTAAAAAATTTTCTAGAGGTCAGACAGATAATCTAAGTTTTTGTATTTATACCGAAACTATTTTTCAAAAAAAATAAATTTTAAGAATTAAATCTTACTAAATATAATTTAATTTTTAAAAAATCCAGAAATTTTTTTGTCAAAGTCAACCAGAAGCATTCGAATAATGATAAAAACTTTTATGAGAAAACTATTTTCTTTATAATTAAAATAAATATTTTATACAAAATATGTATTTTCGAAATAAAATACTTAGAAATAGTTTTTTACTTTAAAAAATTTGGTAATTTTTTTAAACATTCAAAATATAATTGTTATTGGTAGAAAAATCAAGTTTTTCAAAATTCAATTTTCTAAAATTTTTAATATTAAAATTTCATTTTTTGATAAAGAATGTATAAAAATTATATTTCAATCAAAAAATTCTAAAAATATTTAGGCTAATATATAACAATTTTGTCAGAGTTGACTTCTCCTCTTTATTTCTTAAGTCTGTACATCTCAACTCGTATAATTTGAAAATAGAGAATAATTCTTTTAAAATATAATACGAGTCTACAATCGAGATCTACTCTTGAGTTCTTAGAAAAGAATTCAGAGTATATCCGATTGAGTCTCGATTCGTTACCATTTCTCCAATGTTTATGAGTCCGGTGATCAACTCCTTGATCTTTGCATATAGTTGAGTTACTGTTTCTCCTTTTTCCATCAGGAGGTTCGTTAGTTGATTTCAGAGTAGGTCTCGTCTTACTAGCTTAGTCTCCGAGGTTCCTTCATGGAGCTACAGGAACTTCTTCTAGAGTGCTTTTTGCAGATTTGTAGACACTGATTCAATTGACTTCTTGAGACGGTGGTACACTTAGTAGGTGGAATTCTGCTTTATCATTGGCCATAAAGTCAGTTTGCTCCTTCTTGTTTTAAAAGTGCTCTCCCTTTTCTTCTTTGTTCTAATCTTTGGGTGCTATAAAATCATATTTAATTGTTAGAAGAATGTCAAAGTTAGTTTTAAAGAATACCTCCATTCGGTGTTTCTAAAGTGTGAACTCCCTCTCGAACTTTAGTAGGCGAATACTTGGTCTGACCATCTTTTTATTACTTTAGTCAGTAATTAGTTCTTCTGAAGTGATTGAGCTTTGATACCAATTGTAGGATCGGGTAGACCTATTAAAGAGAGGTGAATATCCTGCAAATAAAGTTAGAAAATTTTCTTGCTTTTGAACTAGCAAGGACACACACATTCAGCAGAAATAATTAACATAAAATGAAAGTAGGAACTCAAATGTTTATTTGGTTACAACTTGAGTGGTTGTTAATTCAAGGTTGTGAAAAATATACTACGAAAGTTCCTCCTTCGACAAAGGTCAGATACGGAAAGGCCCTTATAGAGTTGAAAGTATAGAAGCATAAAACTAAAATTAGAAATAAATACAGAGTGTGTTGTACTAACTTAAAAGATAATGCCCCTATTTATAGATCTCTGGTCGAATATGATCATTGTTGATGTGGCACCTTTTGGGTGCCTTGAAGAAATCTAGGTGCCTGGAGTTGATGAAACTCCATCCACATTGACAACGGCTCTGCTGACTCAATGTAATTCCGAGAACCTAGAAGTGATATGGGCACCTAGACTTCAAGTCGCTCTCATTCGCTGGCAACGGTTCTTGTTGATGTGTCCACCCTTTCTGAGTGCCTGGAATGGCCAAAAGATCCAATCCAGTCAATTGGGTGATGCTCGAGCCATTCAGAGTTGAACTCACCCGAATCCAATTCCGACCTTCTCCTCAAGCAAACTTTCTCCCCAGATTCTAGTCCCTCGGAGTCTCCCCGTGTGTCCTCGCTCCACCGATGTACTTTTCTGTAGCTCTTCATCCCTCAGTTGCACTGAGTCTGTTGACTTTCTTCTCAAGCCATCATTCTCACTCGCTACGTCTTCCACTCTACTTCTTATCCTCCTAAATCCCTGTACACTTAGATACAAGGCATTAAATACATAGGACATAACTTAACTTGGTTGATCACATCAAAATTATTTCACGGTACTTACAAAATCTCATGGCAGGTTTGCATAGAACTAACTATAGATTTGAGCAGTGTTGGGAGAAGCATAGATAAGAAATTACTTTGACCAGGTAATGCATCATTCAAAGTACAGTTGCAGAATTAAGTTATTAGGACATCTAGTTATTTACCTTGCTATTCATGTCTCGATATATACCTACTTTTTATACATCAAAATTTTACTGCTTCCAAGTATCATTATAACGGCATACGCACCAAATAACTAGTACTTCCCAATCACTAATAACGGTCAATGTGCTAAATATATTCCTAGTTCCTTCTGATATCAATTTTACTTCTGAGCATTATTATAATTAACGGGTTAAGCGCTAGATAACTAGTACTTCCGAGCCACTAATAATAGCCAATGTTCCAAATATATTCCTATTGCCTCTAGGCATCAATTTATTACTTCCGAGTATCATTATAATATCCTAAGCGCCAGGTAAATATTACTTTCGAGCCACTAATAATGACTTATTAGGGTTCAATCAAAGTCTCACATTAAATTTTTTTGATAAAGATCATGGGTTTAAAAAGATATATGATATCTCCATTAGTATGAGGCCTTTTGGGAAGAGCTCAAGAGCAAAGTCATGAGGGTCTAGGCCCAAAGTAGATAATATCATGTCATTGTGGAGAAACGTGAACATCCTTTGGGTACAACAAATGGTATCAGAGTCATGGTCCATACCAGATGTCATGTGGGGTGGCCTTGAACGAAGTTGAGGGTAAGCTCGGAGCAGGTCAAGGTGATCGGATGCTTGTGGGGGGCTCAGAGTAGGTCAGAGTGACCGGATACTTACAGGGACGAGTAGGTCAGGGTGACCGGATGCTCACAGGGAGGCCCGAAGCAGGTCATGAGTGATAGATGCTCGTGGGGAGGCTAAAAACAGGTCAAGGTGACCACATGCTCGTAGGGAGGCCCGGAGTATATCAAGAGTGACTGAAAGTGAATGCTCGCGGGGAGGCTTGGAGCGGATCAAGATGACCAGATGCTTGTGGAAAAGGCCCTAAAGTATGTCAGGATGACCGAATACTCGTGGGGAGGTCTGGAGCAAGTCAGGATGACTGTATGCTAGAGGGGAGGCTTGGAGGAGATCAGGGTGACCGGATACTTGCTGGGAGGCGAATAGGTCAGGGTGACTAGATGCTCGCGGGGAGGCCCAGAGTAGGTTAAGAGTGACCTGATGTGGATGCTCGTAGGTCAGGGTGACTGGATACTCACGAGGAGTTCCAAAGTATGAGAGTAATTTGTTGGTGCGGGAAGCACCAGACGATTGAACCTGTGTTTCAATTATGTCAAAGGGTCTAAAGTTAAGTTATCTTCTGATCTAACAAGGTTGATTGAGCTTGCAGGAAAAGTCCTAAGTGTATTTAGGCAAAAGTCCTAGTGGGTTCTGAGCAGGTGGAAAACCTTAGGGGGTGGTAACCCTATGTCCTAGAAGTGGTAACCCTCAGTGATGAAAAGTTCTAGCTGCGGTTAGGTAGGTGGAAAACCCTAGGGGGCGGTAACCCTACGTCCTAGGGGCGGTAACCCTACGTCCTAGGGGGAGGTAATCCTAGGTCTTAGGGGGAGATAACCCTAGGCGGAAAGTCTTGGCGGGTCGAGCGCTTCGAGCAAAATCCTAGAGTCGGGGACTCTAGGTTGAAATCCCGGTGGTCGCGGACCAGGTGGAAGTTTGGACGGGTCGTGGAGCTGACATCCAGCATGAAAAGCGGAAGCTTCGGATGTTGAGCAAAAGTCCAGTTGATCTGGAAGACCGGTCTGGCAACAGGTAAACTCTCCATAGAGGAGTAGGTGAGGATGCGTTCCCCGGTGAGGGAACAGTAGGCGTCGGTTCGACCTAGGGTTTTTGGAGGCGAAATCCGAAGTCATAACCGGACAGTCCGAAGACTGTCAAAATAATTTATTTCATATTTTATTGTTTTAACTCTATTTTGCAGGATATATTTTGTATTTTGGACTAATGCATCTTGCAGAGAGAGAGAAGAACTTAAAAGTCTCGGATGAACAATTCTCGAGACGCCCTCCATGGAGCTTGGAGGCGCCTCGGGTGTCTTGGCCGAAAACCTCGCATAGCAAGGTGCGAAAGTGCCTTCCAAGGAGATGGAAGGCGCCTTGAACGCTGGATGGAAGGCGCCCTTCATGGAGCTTGGAGGCGCCTTCGAGTGGATAAGCAGCGAACACCACGGAGCTCATCGACGCTGCGAAATCAGGATAAGTTTCCCCGCTGAAGGCGCCTCCTATGGAGGTTGGAGGCACCCTCAATGGCTTACTTAAGCCTAGTTCGAGCAGAGGCAAAGAATAATCAGATGTTGGCAATCTTTCTACTGCGCACTACTCAAAGGGCGATCCAACAAAGTCGTAACTCGACTCCGATAACTGGAAGCCTTAAATTCTCTTTTCTTATTTGTCGGTATACTTTTATTTATTGCATTTAAAGTGTACTTTGATTTGTAAATTTCTGAAGCTATAATGATTGCCTATAGAAAGCACTCTTACATGCAGGCATTGGAGTAGGAGTCATCATAGGCTTCGAACCAAATAAAATCTTGGTGTTTATGTTTGATGTTTACTATTCCGCTACGTATCTTTAATCAATTTATTTAAAGCAAATGAATTAATCGCGAGCGCTATTCACCTCCCTCTAGCGCTTTACGATCCTACAATTGGTATTAGAGAGGGGTTGTTTCGAATCAGTGAAACCGTCATTCAAATAATTTTTTCTGTGGTGTTAATTATTTTGTTTTATTTAATCGAAGTTGGTATAATTGCCTTACCCTGATCATTTTATCGCAATTGAAAATTCATTTTTCTCGAAGCTGGTGCAACACTACTCGAATTCGCTTATTTAAAATTATTATCCCGCACTACTAATCCAAGACCAAGTCTTGGAACAAGTTTTCTCATTTTTTTTTTATCGTGCTAGATTTTTAAATGGCCTACCAAGAGGGATATAGAACTACACGCCCTCCCCTCTTCACTGGCGAAGACTTTTGTTGCTAGAAGAGTCCAATGGAATATCACCTCAAGACATAAGTCAAGATGTGGATAATCATCCAGACGGGATTTGCTTATCCCACCGAAGATGGAATTCTCGTCCGGTGCAACAAATGGGATGCACCAATGAGAAAAAGAATCGAAGCCGACGCAAAGGCTACCTAGACTCTATAATGCGAGCTGACAAAAGAGGAGTTGGACCGAGTCGGCCCGTTCTCAAGCTCCAAAGATCTTTGGGAAAAGTTAATCGAGCTGCACGAAGGGACTTCCGACATGAAGGTAAGCAAACGTGATTTAATTTTAAATAAACTGTATAACATAAAAAATGCAGGAAGGTGAGTCGGCAAGCCAACTTCACACGCGGATTCAGGATTTGCTGAACGGCCTTCATGCAATCGGTCAGAAGGTGGAAAACTGCGACATCATCATGTATGCACTCAATGCATTTTCAGAGGAATACCTTGTGGGCATCAATGATAGATGCTTACAAAGTATCCAAGGACCTTTCTTTAATTATACTAGACGAGTTTTTTTTTCTAAATTTGAACTTCATGAACAAACTAATACTACTCGGATCGAGAAAGGTATTGCTTTGATTGCAGGAACAAGAAAAATGCGGGAATCAAAAGAAAAGCGCAGAACTGAACCCGAATCTGAAGATGAACCGGACTCAAAAGACAACGATGATGAGATTACAGCCGAACTCATCAACCTTGTATGAAAACTCTACAAAAAGAAGAAAGGATTCACCAAGAAAGACATCAAGAAAGTGATTCAGTCCAAGACGGTGCAATCAAGTCCAAAAGTGAAGTCCGAAGTAACCTGTTACGGTTGCAACAAAAAGGTACACATCAAAGCCAACTATCCAAACCAAAAGGAAGTGAATAAGCAAAGGAAGAAGAAAGCATTGCAGGCGACATGGGATGAGTCTTCTTTAGAAGACTCTGATGAAGAGCTCGAACAGACGAGTTTCCTTGCCCTTACGGCTCGGGGACAAGTCGACGAATCAGAAACTGAGAGCGAGTTGGACACAGAATCTAAGAGAAGTCATGTATCCGTATCCATTTCTGAAGGGCCTAACCCCACTGTAAGAATTTCTCAGATAGATAAATTACATAACTTAGTTAACTATCTCATGCGTAAGTTAGCCAAATCTAACCTTCGAGTCAAGTCACTTCAAAAGGAGGTAACAATCCTTAAGGAGGAGACTAACCTAAGTCCTTTGACTAAGTCAGTTCAAAATGGAAGTTCAACCCAAGTCCAACAACTTGAGGAAGAAAATTTCAATTTGAAAACTCAAGTTAAAGAACTTAAGGACACGTTGGAATGATTCACCTTGTGTTTCAAGAATCTTGATCTGATACTTGTAAAACAAAGAGCCGTTTACAACCAATCCGGATTTAGATTTAATGCTAAAAAAAATATAGATCTTACTTATCACTTGTAAATAGAACAAATAGAAAATTAGTCCAAGCATAGGTCCCTAAGTCAAACTTGATTAATCAAGTTGGACTTGGTCAATATTGAGTCCCCAAAGATCAAATCCACTACCTTGATAGACCCTATCGAGGCTATGATCCAGGGGAGCCGATAGAAAGACCATTTTTATAGATAGATAGATTTGTTTGATGCTTGCTTTACTGCTTTCACTATACATGTGCTTAGACTACGGTAGATAAGGACCTAGACTTGATTCACACTTGACTAGTTAGACCAAGGAGTTTTAGAAAGGAAATTAAATATTCAAATTTTTTGAAAGGCTTTGTCTAGAAGTGGTGGATGATCTCATACCCAAAAAGGTCTAGTGCCTTGCCATAGCCTGGAAGTCAATCATTGAAATAAATATTTAATTGACTAATTGTAAAATCTTAGTCTAACTAATTAATTGTAAATCAATCCTTAAATTGTAATCTAATTGAAGATAACATTAACCATCTTACAAAATCCTATAAGGTTCCCTGATTAATAATTTAGAAGAAGAGTGAGATGGATCTAGGTTTAAAATATTAAGTAGTTAACCAAACCTAAATTAAGTAAAATTAATTCAATTAAGTTAACTTAATTAATTTCAAAATCTTAATTTCAAATTCTAATTAATTTTAAAATCTTAATTAATCTTAATTTCAAAATATTATTTATAAAATCATAATTAATTTCAAAATCTTACTTAATTTCATAAATTAATTTCAAAATTGTAATTAATCTCAAAATTATTTTTAAAATCATAATGAATTTCAAAAATCTTAATTATTTGATTATTAATTTTCAAATCATAATTAAATTTCAAATTATTAATTCTTAGATTTTCAAAATCTTAATTATTTTTAAAAGATAATTAATTTTTAAAACATAATTAATATGTAAGTTTATTGATTTTCAATATGTTTTCAAAATATTTAAATTTTAATTATATTTTAAAATTATAAATTTAAACTTATATTCTAAAAATTCAAAATTTAAATTTATTCCAAAATTCGAAATTCAAACTCATTGAAAATTCAAAAATCTCAATTTCAATATTTTTGAATATTGATAAAATTAAAATAAACTTAACTCCGTATCATACAAACTCATAAGTTTTACATGTTTGATAACTTAGAAAGAGTGAGATAGAAAATTAAAAAAATAGATAATTTCTTTTATCTTATACATGCTTGGAGTCTAGGATTCTCAAAATATTTTTTAAGACATTAATCAAGGGGGAATGAAGGGAGTCAAGTTAAGTTATTTTTTTATTTTGAAAAGTTAAAGTATTCTTTTTTAAACTTTTCTTTTTGCTCTTTGAAAAGTTAAAGTTTTTTTAAAAAAGGAAATTTAGTTTTCCTATTTAACTATTTTTTAAAAATAATCCTTAAATATTTTATTTTAAAAAAAGTAAGATAAAATATTTTTGTATCTAGAAAAATATTTTTTTTTTAGAAAAAATGAGTACTTAACTAAGCTTCTTATCAAAATCTTTTTTAAGCTAAGTACTTAACTAAGTTTTTAACAATTTTTTAAACTAAGTACTTAATTAAGCTTTTTATAAAAATCCTTTTTAATCTAAGTATTTAACTGAGCTTTTATCAACATTTTTTTAAAGCTAAGTACTTAACTAAGTTTTGATCAAAGTTTTTAAAATTAAGTTTTTATCAAAATCTTTTTTAAGTTAAGTACTTAACTAAGCTTTTTATCAATTTTTTTTAAAAGCTAAGTACTTAAGTAAGTTTTGATAAAGCTAAGTATTTGATAAAATTTCTTTTTAAAAGAATTCGTCTTCTTAACTAAATATTTTTTACAAGAAATTCTTTTTAAAGTTAAATGTTTTATTAAAATCTTTTTCAAACATAAGTGTTTATCAAAATTCTATTAAAGCTAAGTTTTTCTCTAACTCTTTTTCAAAAGCAATTATTTTCAAATTTTAAGTTCAGCTAAGTTTTTT
The DNA here is from genome assembly GCF_018446385.1 of Zingiber officinale. Classification (NCBI taxonomy): domain Eukaryota; kingdom Viridiplantae; phylum Streptophyta; class Magnoliopsida; order Zingiberales; family Zingiberaceae; genus Zingiber; species Zingiber officinale. The sequence continues at coordinate 144,682,455 of NC_055989.1, forward strand.
TATTTTCAAAGCATTTCTAATTTAGCTAGGTGTGTTTCAAAACAATTATTTTCAAACCAATTATTTTCAAAAGTTAAGTTTTTTTTTTAAAAGCTAAGTCATTTTCAACCCTTAAAAATTAACTAAGTCCTTTTTTGCTACCTTTCAGGGGAAGCTTTGAGCATCACTTTACTGCTTTCGAGCATCATTATAACGGCCTAAGTGTTAAGTAAATAATGCTTTCGAGCCACTAATAACAATCAATGTGTCAAATATATTTTTATTATCTCCAGACATCAATCCAATACCTCCAAGCATTAATTTTACTATTTCCAAGCATCATTATAAATATTTAAGTTTTTATTGTTAAACATCATATTACCAATTAACATATAAAAGTCTTAAAAATTTCACTCTGATTATATTTATCTCTCATTGATTCTTTTTGGTTATGGGACATTACATGCTTAAAGATGTTGGTGTCACATATTTTATAAAGCTTTTACAAAACATAACGATTTAGTCATATTCATTCTAAATTTATAAAAGCATAAATCTATTAGTATTTATAACTCAATCAGGTAAAACAGGTATCTCCTAGATTATGTAAAGACCTTAATATTTATATTGTTAGCAAAGGCATTTTTCACAAAACACTTTCCGAGCAGTAAAAATGAATAAACACTAGGAGTGGTATACCAATAGCGGTAGTTAATCAAGGAGATAATATACCTCTCACACTTAATTAGATTTTATTTGACTTCGCTCTTCAGTTTATCTTAAAGAAGGGATATTTGATGGTAACTGATCCTGTCGAGAAGCTAAGAAGACGGACCTGTCGGTGTGACGTGTCTGGAAGATTGACCGTATCCTCATGACCCGGTGGTGAGCTGTCCTCTGCGTTGACCTAGTCGTCAGAAGTCCTCCGGTTGACCGCATGCATCCTCGCTTGAGTGGGTTCGTATTCTTTCGGTTGTCTGATCGGCATCTTCTCGATTACGCGCTCGGCTCGGTCGCTCGTCTTTTTACCTGATCAGCATTATCTCCAGTGCCTGGAGCACACTATTACTCGTTGCTCGCCCGATACTACTTGAGTTACTTGCTCAGGCATCGCCACGGCTACTCGGTCGACGTGTAGCGATTATGTGATTCTGATTTCGCGTTCGGTAGCTGTTGGGGTTCAATCAAAGTCCCACAAAGGATGCATGATATCTTCATTGGTATGAGGCCTTTTGGGGAGAGCCCAAGAGCAAAGCTATGAGGGTCTAGGCCCAAAGTGGACAATATCATGCCATTGTGGAGATATGTGGACATCCTTTGGGTGCAATAGTAGCGATTCTGTTTTGGGCTTGATCTAGTCAGTCAGACTTGCGCCTCATTCGACTAGACTTGAAGAGGAGGCTTGTGATCCGGATATAGTTTAGGGCATGAGAGGAATTAAGGAGAGGGAAGGGGACATTTTCGTCCTTTCATGGGTTAAGGCCTTTAGGGTTTTAGTGCTTAAAACACTGTTCACATAGGGGAGGAGAGGGGGGGGGGGGCTTTCATGCTTTTTTCGCCGCTAGCTAAGGAGGGTTTTCTCCCTCTCGGGCCCTTTGTTGGTGCCGACGAAGCCGCCGACGCTCCCCTCCGCCTCTCTTAAACCTCCTTTCCTCTTCTCCTCAGCGTCGCCGCCAAGGGGAGGGGTGTTTTGTCAGGAGTCACCGCTAGGAACAGTGGGGGAAAGGGGGCTTCGCTGGTCTTGGTCCGCCGCCAGAAGACTCGACGAAGGAAGCTCCGCCGCACTTCGCTACTCACCGACGTCTATGGTCGTTCTTCTTCTTTACTTCTCCTCGACGCCATCTCCTCCCCTCCTCATGATTCTCTCCGCCTCCAGCACGTCCAGTAGAGGACACTACTTGCGCCGCCTCCGCCGTCGGCCACGCTCGTTCCTCGCCGACGCTGATGCCACGGAGGGAGATCGTTGCCATCTCCAGCGGGTGTCGCCGTCGGCAGCCACCGCCGCTGGCAGCCGCTGTCGCCTCTTCCGACAACCCTACAGCTGACTCCGACGTCTTGACAGTCGGCTCCGACGGCTGTACATTTGTTGTCTCCATCGCCTTTGGCATAGATCCGGCCCACCGCAGTATTTCCGGACATCTGTGGTGTTTTCCGGCCATCGAGTCATGATGTTCTGCTCTTTGTATTACTACTATGATTGTGAGATGTTTTACCAGTCGGCCTATAAGCCGTCAGTGTGTGCCATATACTGGCTAGCGAGCCGAGGACATATTTTGGCTTACATGTTGCCTTGTGGATACATGCTACATCGGATTCCACGTCGCTGCTGTAGGACCGTTAGATTCGATAGAGGGGGGGTGAATATCGATTCGAAAAACAAGAGTTTAAACGCAGCGGAATAAAAACTGGGCACAATGGATTTTACTTCGTTCGGAGCCTGTGACGACTCCTACTCGAAGGCCCGTACTCCGTGAGTACTTTCGTTGGGCAATTCACTAGAAGTTCGAAATAATGATTACAAAAAACAGTACAATGAATGCTAATGAAAATGAAAAACAAATACCGACAATAAAAACAAGAAAGGAGCGTAGTGTCGGAGCTTTGTTAGCGTCGCAGAAGTGCAGAGCAGTGGAAGACTCTTCTTTTCGTTGTTGTTCTGAAGCTCTCCTCTGACCCTTCTTTTATATGAGGCTCGGGGCGCCCTGGATGCCTTCCGGGCGCCCTGGTGAGACGTGGCAAGTCCAACCAGCAAGCTCCACGTGGCGACGCGCGATCAGGATGAAATTTCCCTCCCGGGCGCCCGGATCCCTTCCGGGCGCCTGGATTCCTTCCGGGCGCCCGGACCCTGTTTTCTCACAGAATCCGTCCTGCAAGACAAACGTTAGTCCGGAGGCAAATTTACCCTGCAACATAGATTGTTACAAAAGCAAAGTGAGTATGAATTAGCAAAAAGGAGTATGACTTAGATTCCGTCTTTCCGAGACCAGAATCTAGTCACGATCTCGACTTAGATATCCGAAATGGATCTAAGCCGGATCGACGCCTAATGTTCCCTTCCCGGGAACGCGTCCTCGCAGTCACTCCCCTCCAGTGACTTACCTTACTTACCTGCCAGACGTCTGGTCAACCCTTCGACCCGTCTGGACTTCTCGCCAGCTATCCGGTCAGCCCGTCGACCTAGCTGGACTTCTCGCCAAGCGTCCGGTCAGCCCGTCGACCCGCTTGGACTTCTCGCCAGCTATCCGGTCAGCCCGTCGACCTAGCTGGACCTCTCGCCAAGCGTCCGGTCAGCCCGTCGACCCGCTTGGACTTCTCGCCAGCTATCCGGTCAGCCAGTCGACCTAGCTGGACTTCGTGCCAGACATCCGGTCAGCCCGTCGACCTGTCTGGACTTCTCCTGCACACTCGATCAAAGTGTCAGACAACAACAAAACTAACTTAACTTATTTGTCATTCATCAAAACCTGGGTTAAATCGTTAGTGCTAACCGCACCAACAGCTGCTCCTAGACTCGGCTCCTCAGTTGACTCACATCCACCTACCCTGCACAGTCGAGACCTCGTGCCGATCGACCGGGCGTATATTACGTATATTATCCGAGCCATGGGCTCGAGGTCAAAGACCCTGTGTCGATCGGTCGGGCGTATATTATCTGAGCCATGGGCTCGATGTCAAATACCCCGTGCCGATCGGCCGAGTTTGAGTTATGCTAGATGATGGTCGAGCGGCGACCTTAAACCCTCGCGTCATCGGCAGTTGAGCAGCGACCTCGCGTCATCGGCAGTCGAGCGGCGACCTTAAACCCTCGCTCATCGGCGGTCGAGCAGCGACCTTAAACTCTCGCGTCATCGGTGGTCAGGCGGTGACCTTAAACCCTCACGTCATCGGCGACCAGCTTATCACAGCATCAGATGTTACATCTCCCCTGTTCGGGGTTTGAGTTATGCTAGAAGACGGTCGAGCGACGACCTTAAACCCTCGCGTCATCGACAGTTGAGCAGCGACCTCGCGTCATCGGCGGTCGAGCGGCGACCTTAAACCCTCGCTCATCGGCGGTCGAGCGGCGACCTTAAACCCTCGCGTCATCGGCGGTCAAGCGGTGACCTTAAACCCTCGCGTCATCGGTGACCAGCTTATCACAGCATCAGATGTTACATCTCCCCTGTTCGGGGTCGAGTGATCGTCACTGGTCTCGGGCCAGCTTCGGGTATTTTATCTCCCCCGTTCAGGATCGAGCAGTCTTCACGAGCATCTATCTCCCCCGTTCGGGGTCGAGCTATCTCCGAGGGTCGCGGATAAGAGTATCGCCACTGGTTGCGGACCAGAATGTCTCATAGGTTATGCGCCCGTTCGGCTCACGACTTTCGCTTCCAGGTGCCTTCGATCCACGGGTTACATTCCAATTCAGTTCACGTGTGATGCGCTCGTTTGGCTCACGACTTTCGTCTCCATGCACATTAGAGTTCACGGGCTATGCTCCCGCTTAGTTTTTGAGCTCCCCTCCTGTCCAGCGCTGCTTCATCGCTCGTTCGGTATTCGCCTATGCGCTCACTGGACGTTTGATCGAGAGCTTGCCCGACAGCCGCTCGACACTATTTTTTCGTCGCTCAGTTGACACTTTAGTAGTCGCCTGATCCTTCACCTGATCGACATATTTCTGATCGCTCGGTCGTCATCTTTGCGATCGCTCGCTCGGCATCGTCCGACCGGCGTCTACCCACTCAAGCGACATCCTTCCAATCAGCCCTACTTGATTGACGGGCCAGGATCGTACGATCGCGCCGCTGGCCATTCTCTGAGTCGCTCGGTCAGCACTCTCATAGTCATCCGATCGGTATCGCTCAGCCGTCTGTTCGACCGCACTTAAATTATTTGGTCAAACGCTCGACATTCTAGATGATCTAGTCAGCATCTTATGGTCGATTGGCCGAAACTTTTGCGGTCGTGCGCTTGGCGTCGTATGCCCAACATCTATCCACTCGATTTCCAGCTATACGATCGCCCAGTCAGTATCTTCGCGATTGTGCGCTTGGCATCGGCCGCCCGACGTCTATCCGCCCGATCGACATCCTTCTGATCACCCGGTCGGCATCTCCGCGGTCGCGCGCTTGGCACCGTCCCGCTCTGTACCGCCCGTTCGCTCAGTCAGCATTTTATGATCGACTGGTCGTCACTTTCGTAGGCACGCGCTCGGCATCGCTCGTCCGCTCAGTCTACTCAACATCTCATATGTCGCTCGGTCGACTATTATTTTCCTCATCGTTCGCTTGACGCTTTACGGCTCGCTCGACATCGGTTCGGTTATTGACTTGGTATTATTTTCCGCAATTCGCTTGATATTGCTACCATCTCTAGCACAACGCTCGCGATCACTCAGTTCGCATTCTTTCGGTTGTCTGATCGGCATCTTCTCGATTGCGCGCTCGACTCGGTCGCTCGTCTTTTTACCTGATCAGCATTATCTCCAGTGCCTGGAGCACACTATTACTCGTCGCTCGCCCGATACTACTTGAGTTACTTGCTCAGGCATCACCACGGCTACTCGGTCGATGTGTAACGATTATGCGATTCTGATTTCGTGTTCGGTAGCAATTTTGTTTTGGGCTTGATCTAGTCAGTCAGACTTGCGCCTCCTTCGACTAGATTTGAAGGGGAGGCTTGTGATCCGGATATAGTTTAGGGCATGAGAGGAATTAAGGAGAGGGAAGGGGACATTTTCGGCCTTTCATGGGTTAAGGCCTTTAGGGTTTTAGTGCTTAAAACACTGTTCACATAGGGGAGGAGAAGGGGGGGGGGTTTCATGCTTTTTCCGCCGCCAGCCAAGGAGGGTTTTCTCCCTCTCAGGCCCTATGTCGGCGCCGACGAAGCCGCCGGCGCTCCCCTCCTCCTCTCTTATACCTCCTTCCCTCTTCTCCTCAGCATCGCCGCTAGGCGGAGGACTTCTGATGACTAGGTTAACGCAGAGGACAGCTCACCACCGGGTCATGGGGATGCGATCAACCTTCCAGACATGTCACACCGGCAGGTCCATCTTCTCAGCTTCCCGACAGGATCAGTAACCAAGTTTTTTCTCCAAGAATATTATCTTGGAACATATATTTAATCAAACTTCGTTTGACTTCGCTCTTCAGTCTGACTTGAATGACGGACATCTGATGGAGGCCAGGTTTAGCCCAAGTAATATAGTAAGATTCTCCTGGGTAATATAAATAGGTTATGCCCTATGGGCTGATTAAATATTATTGGGTGATCCGGTGGTCAAGGCAGGGGACCCCATTGCAAGAGGTCAGCGCCACGTGGAGATCAAAGGGTCGGGGGGTCCACTGGAGGAGAATGAGCCGACCGGACTCGGAAGAAAAGGATAGACCGATCGGCTAACCAAGGAGCATCCAACAGTAAAAGGTGCCCTGACAGGGGTCGGGGTTCCAACGCTTAGTTGAAACATTGTCTAAGGGCCGAGCAGAAGGCACTCGCCCGGAAGTCTCCCCAGCATATCAATGCAAGTGACAGGCGAGATGTGAGGGGCATGCCGCCCGGCCGGCACAGGGGATGAGGGTCGTCCGGACGACGGTCTCCGTCCAGCCGTCCGGACGTACGTCTCGGCTGGCGGTGGGTAAAGGGGGACAGGAACATCTTCTGACAGCCGTCAAGTCCTATGGCTAGGCCATACTCCAAGTCTGACAGCGAGGTGTTCTGTTGTCCCATCGAAGACGTGATTGGACTGTAGCGATATGGCGTCAGGTAAGCTTTCTGACAGACACATACCGAAGTATGGGCTTCGGACATGTATGTGCCTCGGTGGACGCACAGGAACCCTTCCACCGTTCTATATAACGAGCCTCATACTTCGCCGGAGGTACGCGTTGAACACCTTTGGAGCTACTTTTTCCACCACTTGCTTACCTGACTTGAGCGTCGGAGGGTCGCCGCCGGGAACCCCTTCCCGGCCCGACTTCTGTGCAAGTTCGCCGGAGCTTTGTGCCTCCAGTCGAAGATCCACGTCAGCAGTCGGAGAGCGCCCCGTGCCCAGCGTCCGTTGATTCAGCAGTCGGACAGGATCATTGGGCAATACAATCAAGGTTCCGCCAAGAAATAATACTAAGTTGCACATAATAACATCCTCAAGGTTTTGCCATGCAATAATACTTAGTTCTGCAGAGTAACATCCTCAAAGTTCCGCTGAGCAATAATACTTAATTCCATAAAATAATATCCTCAAGATTCCACCAAGCAATAATACTTAGTTATACAAAATAACATCCTCAAGGTTCTGCCGAGCAATAATACCAAGTTCCATAGAGCAACATCATGAAGGTCCACCAAGCAATATCATCAAAGCTTTATAGAGCAATGTTATTGAGTTTGTTATAGAGCAATATGCAGAGCAATGATAGGGAGGTTTCTGTACGGCAATAATATTAAGGGTCAGTAGGGCAATTACATTAAAATCTTCAGAGTAACGTTATTAGGGTCTGCCGAACAATAACACTAATTTTCACAAGAACAACATTATGGAGGTCCACCAAGTAATAACATTAGAGTTTGTAAAGCAATGTTATTAAGCGAGTCTTTTGTCATGAAGCTTCTGATTATCAACAGGTGGTGATTAGTGGATGGAGAGGTGTCAGAGATGGTTTCCTTGATTCCTTTTTTATATTACGTAACAACCAAATACTAAGGTGGTGTTTGGTTCTCTCATAGGAATCTGAATAGGAATATGTATCATAGTATTATGGAATGAGAATGAGTATGAGCTTGGATATCATTCTTAAAAATAATATTTGGTTAATTGAATATTTTCAATCGGAATGAACCTAAATTTTTTTTTTTATACCCTTAGAGAAAAATAAGAGAAAAAATTTGATGGAAGGAAAAGTTGAATGTGAGAGAAACATATGATGAGAGAGAATGTGTGATGAGAGAGAAAGTGTGATGGAAAAAATGAAGAGAGAGAACGTATGATGAGAGAAAGTGAGGAGAGAGTGCATGATAGGAGAGATTAAGAAAAGAAAAGGTATGATGAGAGAGAAAGTGTGTTGAGAGAGAAAGAGTGATGGAAAAAATGAAGAGAGAGAAAGTATAATGAAAGAAAATGAAAGAGTGAAGAGAGAGAAAGTATGATGAGAGAGACAGTGGGTTGAGAGAGAAAAATGAAGAGAGAGAAAGTGTGATAAGAGAAAATGAGAGATTGAGGAGAGAGAAAGTATGATGAGAGATAAAACATGCTGAGAGAAAATGAGGAGAGAGACTGTGATGGGAGAGAATGAAGAGAGAAAAAGTATAATGAGGGGAGATTGATAAGAGAGATTGAGAAGAGAGAAAGTATGATGAAAAAATGAGGAGAGAGTGTGTAATGGGAGAGAGAGTGTGTGATGGAAGAGAATGAGGAGAGAGAGTGTGTGATGGGAGAGAATATAGAGAGAAAATGATAGAGAATGTGTGATGAGAGAGCATGAGGAGAGAGAGTGTGTGATGGGAGAGAATATAGAGAGAAAATGATAGAGAATGTGTGATGAGAGAGCACGATGAGAGAGAAAGTATGTTGAGAGAGAAAGTGAGATGATAGAATAAGGAGAAAGAAAATATGATGAGAGAGAAAAATGAGACAGAGTGTGAAATGAAAGAAAAATTAAATAAATATAGTAAGGATATTTTTATCCAAAACTTAATTCACATTCCTATTCCATCAAAACCCAAGGGAGGGGATGAGTTTCATCCATACCCAAGTTTTTGGATTTTATTCCAAAATCTTGATTTTATTCCTATCAACTAAATACAAGATTTATGAATGAATCCATTCCCTCATTCCCAAACTCCTAAACCAAACGCCACATAATATTATATTTCAGTACATGAACAAATCAATTAATAAAAATCAAACACTTAAATTACAATATCTTGTAATTGATGTTTTGCTTGTTGTCCAGCGGACGATTAGGATGAATCACCATTTCTAATTAACGAACCAAATCTCTCTCTAATTTTGAATATTGTTCTCTTTAAAGAACAAATTTTTTCTCTCATCCTCCTTTTCAACACTTGGACGATATAAATAAGTGGTAAGTGGACAATTTTCTCAACGTACACTTGCCAACAACTGCAGTGTACGTTGCTACAGTTATATTCCACTAACGAGAAATCCATTTGTGAAAAATGATGAAATAGGTACCACCGAACATGAGAAAAAAAATCCATTTGTAATGACGCTCATGAAGGTCTTTGTTGGAATACGTCTGATACATGTGTTTTAACATATATATTTTGTAAAATATATATAGTGAAAATAAAAATATGATAATAAAATAATTTTATTATAATACACACCACGTGTATATAGGATACAATTCATGTAAATATAATCATAAAATAAAAATTTAAAAATAATAATTATTCTAAATGTATCTTACGGATGATGCGTAGGGAAAATATATTAACTTTAGCAATGCCCACGAATCTCGTCACTATTTGTATCCACGCTTAGATCTTCAAGACAACTTCGGTGAGCAACAAGGTTTGTCTCCGATTGGTACTAGCCAAGTGTGAAGGTGATGCGATCCAAGAGAAGGAAGAAGAAATGAAAGCTTGATGATGAAGAATTTCCTCCTCTTGACTTGAGGTGGGCGGCGATAGAGAGAAGAGGAAAAAGAGATACTAGTTTCTATAAAAACCTAAACTAATGAATTGATTAATTATTCTCTCCACTATATATATATGAGTTAGATTAAAAAGTCCAAACCCTATCCAAAATTTCTTAACTAAAATTTAGCCCATTAACGTCTTGATTTGGCTCATAACTAAACTAATTTAGTTCATGACTAAACCAAATAAGGTCTAACTCTTCCCTAAGAGATGTGGCTCATTCGCACTTCTGTTCTGACAAAATATTTTCTATATTTGCACTTTTATTGATCCAACCAAAAATTTTATCTCTTGATCTGAAAATCAAATTCTCAAATTTGTTTTACGTCTTTTAGATACTCATAGTACGTGTGACCCAATAGATTTCTAATTTATCTTGATCATCCATAATTAACTATTTAATTATGGATCGATCATGAGTGATACCTAGTAGTACATCATGATCCTCAATTAATAAAAAAATCACAGTTGATTCCAAAACTAGTTCTAAACCCTTCAGCCGCTACAGTGAACCGTGTCTTATTCCTTTCACTCATCTTATACCCACTTGATTCAGAATATGATTTGTGTCTATCCTCATTAATGTAACTACGTCACACCTAGCCCAGGTAATACTTCTATTTCTTATAGATTCAAATTACTCCTACATGTATCTAAGAGTCTCATGCTCTTAATATGTGATGTTTTACAAAGATTTTGAGTAATAATCCTGACAAGTGGTCATAAGGTATACATCTCCTTACACGGAGCAGTGAATTCTCTGTAAGTTATCCAAATACCTTCGAACACTTTAACTTATACTCAATCATCTTGGGTTCACATCTCCAAGGAGATGCTTTGCTTAAAATGTCAAAGTATACTTTATGATCAAAGGGACTTGAATACCTTAAGTAGAAAGAAACTTGCACTCGAACTGCAATAAATACTTCACAAACATATTCATCTATGTAGAGAATCATATGAAATCTTAAAGCAAATCACTCTAATGAACTAGTTACCATAATCAATATTCATGTTTAACTCTCAACATCTCAAGGTCTCTAGCTAGTGAGTAACAACTGCTTGGTTAGAATAAGTAATATAACTCATGCTAGTCTCATAGAATTGATGATATCTTAATGTATCAATTCATTAACTAGGGAATGTTTCAATACTTTCATAATTACACATGTAGAGACTTTCACTAGTTATGATCACATCACAAGTTCTCTCATACTATGAGTCGTATTACAGACATTCAGTAAATTAGTTTAAGACCATTCAAACACATAAGTAAAGCACACTCAAATAGTGAATTTATATTTATCGAAATAAACAGTACAAATCATAAGAGGATTGTCTTAGGATATCTCTCAAACATAACAATCTTAGTGGCTACGTAGATGAAGATTTGTAGTATAATGGAGTAGTAACAAGTCGTAGTGCATAAAGGTCTCAAGGTGAGACAAAGTGTGAATAGCAATGTTAAAATGACCTGAACATTGATGTAGCTTGGTGAACCTAGTCGGATTGTTGCCCTCTTCTCCGTACCCATGCAGTTTGACACCTTCTAAGGATCCCACTAGGCTCGTAAAGTTATAGTGTTTGAAAACTACCATGTTTATTATGCGATAGTGTTCCAAATGTTATATTAACTTAGGAAGCTATGGAAGTCAAGATGTTACAGTGCCCATAATGCTACATTAATTGAGTAGCTAGCTACAATGCTCGAGGAGCTACAATACTCGGGATGCTATAATGCGTGGGATGCTATAATATTTGGGAGCACAACCCATTCGGGTTCAGGAATGGACCACATAGATGCATCATGTTAACATCCCCTCTTCTACATTCCAACTCGGGTTGACACCCGCTAAGGGTCATGTTAGCCCTTGACCTCTCCATCTCACTCAATTGCAGTTACTCAATCATTTGACGACTTTAAGTCATATACTACATCCATGTCGAGCGAACCTTCTTCAACCTTAACCTCCGCCACTCCCTAAACAGGTGCATTACCCACCCTAGCGAACAACCTACTCCGAAGGCGACATCTAGCTAATGATCTGACTATGTCAGAGGTATGCCCCAATTGTTGTCACTTTTGTGCCCTACCTTCCTTCGTGCGGTCAGTCAACAAGAGACATTTCACTTGTGCGATCGCCTACGTGGCTTGCCTAGGGCTCACATGGCAACATACATGGATATTCCTTTTCATCGGTTATAAAAAGCTTGGCGATGATATGTGAATGTATAATTTTCTTCTCTCACATGGAGGCTACTCTTCTTCTTCGAGGTCTCTCAATCTCTTATGCATGTGCACGAGCTTCATTCTCAGCTTAGCGCTGACTTGACGGTCAAAGAGGTCACACAAGCAACGCTAGTCCCCACTAATGCATTTTGACTCGCAAGACATTAGGAGTAAACTAGTAGGAGAATGGATGCTCTTGTTATTAGGAAATAAATATTATAAGTAAATAGTTATTTATTTCCTAGTTATTAAGAAATAATTATTATTAGAAAATAGTAATTTATTTCCTAGTTATTAGAGAATAATTATTATTAGGAAATACTTATTGTTTTCCTAATTTATGTGTTTTTCTATTTTCACTTATAATGGTATTTATATATATCATATGTTATCATTAATAATATGTGTGAATTCTATCGTCAATATGATATCAGAGCGATAAGCTTAACAACAATCTTTTTTTTCTTTCTTTTTCTCCTCTCTTCCGCGTTTCCTTTTCTCACGGTTAAAAAAAAAAATCTTAGTTTTCTTCTCCTTTCTCTGCCACTAACGCCAACAGGATTCGCCGCTGTTGCGTCTTTTCTACTGTTCACCTGTTGCTGCGGCCAAAGGAGGCGTCACCGTCCAAAGGTAGCCCACCATTGCCCTTATCGTCGTAAAAAAAAAAAAAAATTCTTATTGTCCCTCCGCTGTCGACGTTCTTATATTACCAGCCCCCCTTTCCCTACAAATTTAGCGACTCCACCGCTTCCTTCGCTTTCTCCTTCACGGGTTCAAGTCCATCCTGCGACACCTCCTTCATCGGTGTCGCCTTTTCTCGGGCTTCTGTTCGGTCGCTTGTGTGATCTCTTTAGCTTTCTTAGAATCTTCTTTCTCCCCTATTTTCCTTTCTTATGTTTTTTTTCTAAAAAAAAAATTCTCTTTTCCGACTTTCTCTTTTTCACTATATAATAATTTTGTTTTCTTCTTTCAAAAGGTCCATTAATAGTAAGGTTCAATTCCTCCTCTTTTCTCTTTCTCTTCTTATTTTTTCTCATAGCAAGAGCAATATTATTATCTTTTTTCTTAAGTTTAAAGACATCAAATTTCATCCTTCTCTTCCTCCTCTCCTTTGTTTGTTTGTTTTTTTAAGCAGCATCCGCATTATAGCAGTCTTTCCTTCATGAATATTGTTTTAGTCATCTTCTGATAGCAAGTTTTTTTTTTCCAAGTTTTGTTCAATAACATATTTTCTACATCTGCTCCAGCATATGCAGCCACAAAATGTAGCCTTCTCTCTCTGCTGCTCTTATTTCGGCGACAAGTCAGATTCCAGCCTTCAAACAACAACACCTCGTCTCCTTCTAGTTGTTGTCTTTTTTCATCAAAGGCAAAGTTCAACAAATCATCGTTTCGTTGATCACACTGGTGGATTTTGCTCTAAAAGAATATCCATCGGTCGCCTTCTACAATGGTTACCGCTGACAACATCACTCGTCGGCCATCTCTCATAAATACTCCTGATTTATCTTCCAAACAATGGATTAAGTCATTGCCTCTGCGACATCTGAGATCCAATGGATTAAGTCACTTCTGACAGATATGCTTCTTTCAGTTACCACGCTTGCTGTGTTTTTCACTAATAATTTGAGTCTCCAAACTGCGAGTTACTTATATTTCTGCTGAGGATCAGTTGGCTGATGCACTTACCAAGTTGCTTTCTCGACCTCGACTATTTGCTGTTTGTAACAAGATTGATATCATTTATGGGACATCATCTTGAGAGAGCGTATTAGAAAATAATTATTTAAGTAAATAGTTATTTATTTCTTAATTATTCTGAAATAATTATTATTAGAAAATAATTATTTATTTTTTAATTATTAGAGAATAATTATTATTAGGAAATACTTATTATTTTTCTAATTTATGTATTTTTTTATTTTCACATGTAATTATATTTATATATACTATGCTATCATTAATACATGTAACTTCAAAATCAAAAGAAACATAAGAGGAAGAGAAGAGGAAAAAGAAAAGTGGATGAAGAAGAACATCATCAAACATGACTATGGATGCAACTCACATGCTGTTGTCAAAAGACTCTACTCGATTGAATCGAATGCAAAGAGTCATCCTTGGGCTAGATACAACACGAACTCGGTTGGCTTGTTTCAAATGTCAAAGAGTCAACAATACATTTATTTAAAAAGAAATAAACAACCCATAAAAATTATTTTTGGACAAAAATTAATATATCAATTTATTTACTAAATTTGTGACTAAATCATTTTTTCGATTTCTCGTTTTCTTTTCATTTGAAGGAAGGTTCCTTCGGATAAATTCTACGTATTTTTGGATAAATAACAAATTTAAAATACCTCATTAAATATCTATTTTACTTAGTTTAATTAGAAGCAATTCAAAGGCATAAATGGATGCTAAATTTAGGTGGATATTTATATATATAATCAATATATATGTGTTGTAGAAAACGGCTCCTTTAATTTCATTCCAATTTGATTATATATTTTTTTTCTCACGTCATGATAAATGTCCATGTTATCAAAAGCAATTTTATTGTCTTTAGATTTACTCTTTAATAATCTATTTATTCCAAAAAAAATGGACGAAGGACAGAAAAGGGAATTAGACGAGAATTAAAATAATTTTCCTTTTAAATTTATTTATGGTCAATTTTAATCCCTTTGTCGTCGTTCAAATGAATTTTTTATTATTTTTATAATTTTTCAGGTGTTGTTTGGTTTGACCACGAGTCGCGGCGGCTTTGGTAGCTAGAACTTGACACGGCAAGTAATACGCCGGTTCGTTCTTCAATCGCGTAGAAATAACTCTGCGACCGCGACCTTCCTTACTCCCTTTCCAAAACAGTAGCACCGCCCTGGACTATTGTCGACCGCGCCGAAGCCCAAATATGCGGTCGCGGACACGTAGTGGGACCCCTGTATAACCAAATAAGATGCGAGTGTTTGGAAAGGTAATGCATAGAGGTGTGTAGGTAGGTTCCTCGTCTATTTTGATTTTCCCGTGCTCGGCCCCTCTCCTCGCTCTATAATATCCCCTCTCACCGTCCCACCTACTCGCTTCTTCTTCTTCTTCTTCTTCTTCTTCAACAATTGGAATCGAGCGGTGGCGATCTCTAAGAACAGTGACATCTTTGCTTCTTCATCTCAATCTCGCTAACGATCTCTCGATCTTTTAATCGCGCATCGGAAGAACAACATCGGAGGAGCGTGCGCTTCGAGGTACTGTTCTCACTCTTTCATGCGTCTCCGTTTCGGATTCCCGCGGTCCCCTGCGATAATTTCAGCCCGCACGTTTCCTTTCTGTGGTTCGAGGATTCCAATCGGTGCTCCTCTTAGTAATGTGCCTTTTCATTGGTTTCCTCTCATGTTTCCACGATCGGAGATGGTTTTGCTTGCGTGCTTTGCTCGCTGCGCTTTGTGATTGCCGTGTAGTTGTTCGTGGATGTTGTCTCCGGTCTTTGTGTGTGATTATTATGACGCTACAGTGCGTGTCGTCTTACTCCGTCTGGTGGTGATTCGGTGCATCTGTCTTGATTTTGTGGATTGTCTTTACTGCGATATTGGGGGAAGGTTGGGACTTGCAGTTGAGGATATCTTTTTGAGTCTGATGTTTCTTCTCCAGATTGGATTGAAGTTTCGATACAAAATGAGATCTTTTTTTTTTGCTCTCTCCGCCTAATCTTCTTGGTCGGATAAGTATATATGTCAAAATTTGGGAAGATGAGAGGTACTTGAATTCAGCTTAGAAGGTGTGCGTTTCTTCTGCAGTTGATTTTGATCATAAGTATACTCAGTTTATGAAAATTTAGGATTCCATGGTGTAGATAAGCATCCTTCTTCCAAAGGCCTTGTTTAAATTGACAAATTCCGGTTCGTGGATCCAGCTAACTATTTATTGATCGACCTATTTCATCTAGAACAATGCGATAGACTAGAGGGCTTGCGGACTTGATTTTCAGGGATGCCCATTTTGGAACTTACACATATTGCTTCTCATGATTTGACTTAGTGGAGGATAACTCCTTATTTCATACTACATTGTTTATTACTCATTAAAATCCGTCTTAAATCTTTCCATTTTTGTATTTGTGATTACATATTGGTCTCCCTGCAATTATTATCTACGTTACCTTTATACTCCCTTATATGCTGAACCTTAGAGCTCATCCAATTTGTGTGGGTACTTCTTGTCCAGTCATTTGGTTTTATTACATCAGTTTAGGAACAATTGGATCTCCACATAAGTTATGCATTTCTTTTAACTATTTTTAGCTGGTGGAGTGATCATATTCAATCATCTCAACACTTTAGCTTCACTCATAGATATTGGAGGAATATATATCAAGAATTATTAATGAATTAACATTCAGCTACACAACCAGTGAGATATAAGATTTCATAGGTGGAATTTTGCAGAAGAAAGATAAGAAACGTTTTATTATTTTCACTTGCTGGGGATTGGAGACATTTTTCTTCAGTACTTGCACAGACCTGTACCATCATGTCTATTCTTGATATGAATGAAACTTTTGTGTGCTTGTTATTTTTCAATAGAAAAAATATTAGGATTGTGACTTGACATGAATATTCATCTATATATGATTCTGACGAACACTTACCTAAGTATGTGGAGTGCTTAAAAAAACATAACAAGTTTCCCGTATTCCTTTTTCTTTAAAATATCTGCTACTGATTGTCCATGTGATTGGTCTATATGAATTCATATGTTTACTTTTTGTGTTCAGTCCTAGGCAATGCCATATAAACATCGGAGGAGATATAGTACCATTGAAAAGATTGCATATGGGAGAAACGATTCGCTCTTGCTCCAGGATCTTCAACCACCTGAACTTGACCCAGGAAGTCCTAAACTAATGTACTCTTCTTTCTGGTCATTTATTCATTATCAGCTTAGCAACTGTTGACAAATTGTCGTTATTTTCCATTTTTGTTTAAATCCCTTTTTTACTACTTGTACTTGCTAATTTTAGGTTTTTTCTGTCATAGTAAAACTGTTCTTTTCCTTTAGGATGATATTTTGGGTGCTAGGTGAATACTGATATGCCACCCGTGTCTGTCCAAAGTTGAATCCTCGATGAAAAATCTCAAAGTTGTGTTAGGTCATGACAGCTAGTAATAGAAGTCTAGAAACCTATGGGCATGGATCCTATAGCTAACCTCAAATAGTTGAGACTAACATGAATTCAGGATGATGGAAGAAGTGGACGGCGATGATGGCACATTCTGTTGCCTAGAAAAAGCATCTAAACAGAATTCGGATGGGTTTTATATTTGGCATCTATGTTTTGTTTAAATGTACTTGAAGTGTGTACCTTATAGGTATTAACATTAGATTTTGTGCTGGTTTTAATACATAAATATTAGAGTTGATCTGTTTTTTTCCTAGTATATTTGTTCTCTCCTTTCTACTTATCTCTACTCCTCTCTCACTATTTCTCCTAGTTTCTTTTTCTATTGCCGTCTGCTTTTCCCTTATCTACTATCGTTCTCCACTCCAACACATTCTACATTAGTTAGACAATGCCTACTAAACTGACACTATAAACTATTGTGCATGTAGCATGTTGTCGCGTCCTGTGCATATGTAGCATGCAAGGAAACAATATGTACGCCAATATTAAGAAACTATTCAACATTGATCGTATCCATAAAAGTAAAATTTTAAAAAGTATTGACCAATTTATTAGAAATAATTCACTTCTAGCTAATGGATTACCTAAACGTTCATCACTGAAAACAAAGTAGTGTTCATTTAAGAGAGAGCAACTAATTAAATAGGCTAGAGAGAGCAATTAATTTCCATATACAACAATCAAGGAGGATAGAGAGAGATTAATTTCCATGTAAAAAAACTACACAAACTTTTCACGTTGTTTATTGCAACTCTTCCATCTCCCTTTGCTTCACATCCAGTTTAATTATAGCTTCACTCAACTCTGTGTAAGTGAGCCAATTGAGGTGATTTGGACTAATGGACCAGGAAAGCAAGGTGGCAAAGATCTCAAAGGCTCACAATTAGAGTGCCTCTTAACAATGTCCAACCTCTGTTGCCATGGCACCCATTTCGATTGACAATTTCTTTGTGTATCAGTAGTATCATAAAGCAAAAAATGTGGTACCGCCACACTTAAAGAAGACAAGAACCAACTTCTAAATGTTAGCGTAATGTTTCTTCCGCATACGAAAAACAATGAACCTTTTTTACCCCACTCAACTTTTATTCATTTTCTTGTGTTCATACCATGAACAACTGTGGAAGGTCAAAAGCCTATCAACTCTTTGAATTCACACCTTCATCTTTCTCAATGATCAAGAGAGTCCAAGAACTCTAAGGCAAGGAGGAATCTTTCCTTTGTGAGTTGGGGAATTCCACCTCCTGATTGGTGATGGCTTTGGTCTGATATGGAGCCCTTCCTATGACAATATAACCTTTAAGACACCCCACAATATTCTGAATCATCGCAATAAGAACATCATTCGCAGGAGGCTAAAACACTTTGTACACTTCTGTCACTGCTTTTTGGCCTCTTCAATTTCACCATGTTTACTATGATCATTGAACGCCACTTTTTCAATGTTATCTACGAGGACAGTGTTTGAGGAGATAGAGTTGAAGAAAGAGAGGTGGATACATGAAAGATGTAGTGGTATGTAAAAATCTACTTTAAAATTGCTCTATCCAATAAAAATGGCACATTTATATATTTTGTTGATGAATTAAAGACTGTCTTAATATGACAATTTAAACATGCATGCATTTGTCATACACTCAATTCCATCGACTTGTCATTAAATATTCCTCTTTTGATCTCCCGCTGAGTGTTATTTATGAGGATAGTGTTGGAGAGAGTCGAAGAAAGAGAGGTGGATACAATGAAAGATGTAGTAACATGTAAAAGCCTACTTTAAAAGTGCTCTATCCAATAAAAATGACATGTTTATTTATTTTCTTGATGAATTAAAGATTATTTTAATATGACAAGTATACATGGATGCATTTGCTATGCCCTGAGTCCATCTGACTTAACATTAAATAGTCCTCTGTGAGTCTTTCATCAAGTCGTTTTTTCTCACTTTCCTTATGGCTGGGAATGCTTGCATATTCAACATGATTCCCACCGCAAAGTTCTTCTATCACCTTCTCCCATCGGCAAAGCACATCAAGACATTCTTCACTAGGCACTCTGTCTAGTCTAAGCCTTCAAGGCACATCAAGGCATTCTTTACCAAGCACTTCATCCAGCCTAAGTCTAGCAAAAGTCTCATTCCGTGAATGGTGGTGGAGACAAAGCTGTGGAAGGAGACACAAATGGTTCCTTTAAAATTTCTCCATGTATCTATAGCAAAAGGAATATATGTTTTAATAATTAACATGCATCACACTACTATGCACTATTTTCAAGAATTTTTATAATATTAAATATTGACATTGTACATATAGAGCTTGAATTTTCAATTGCACATAGTGCAAGTTCTAACTAAAGTTACTACAGATTATTAATGATAGGACATCACTTATAACACATTAAAGGATAAAATTAATTTAGCTAACTGAAAATAGTTTGGGACAAATAAGATTTGGTGAGACGATGATGACTATATAATTATAAAATAATAATATGAAAATGTAAGGCGCTCGATGCACGAAGCTCCTGCTGATGTGGGTCCCAAGGAATGATTGAACCACATTAGGTATATTTTACGCAGCCTAATCTTGCATTGCAAGAGGATGTTTTCGCGACTCGAACCAATGATCGCAAGGTCACACGACAACAACTTTACCATTGCGCTAAGGATCCCCTTCAATAATATGAAAATGTAATAAGTTTATAAAATTCAAAAACTTCTTCTCCCTTTAATTGGGATAGTGCCTTAGTCGTCAAAGTTTTTTCAATTAAGTTTCATGTCAAGTTCGATCAGGGGTGACTTACAATATCATTTTAGGCCATTGGAAAATTAATTACACTAAAAATCAATTAACCTACAGAGTAAAATTCCTTTACACTTATAGAATGATTTATAGCCAACGAATTCTTTCTTTCCTTCCTTCCTTTTTAAATCTTACTCTCATTAAGTGAAAGAGAGTTTTGACGCAACAGTAAATTTGCTACCGTGTGACAAAGATGTCACGAATTCGAGTCTCGTAAACAACCTCTTGCAAAGTAGGGTAAAGCTGCGTACCCTTCCTCAGGACTCCGCATTGGTCAGAGCTTTGTACATTGGTCTGCCTTTTTTTTTACTCTGTTCATTAAATCCAACATTAGCTAGACTAGTCATCTTATTTATGATTTGTTATCTCGAAAGAATATGTAATGTGATATCCACATGAGGGTGTATGTGACAATGCAAAGCTTTCAATATTCATATGTAGGAAAGTACCCGATTTTATATACATAGGGGTCGATACAACATAGGACGTTTAATCATGGATCCTATGCTTTGGGGAAAATCGATTCTTCTACTTCACGGAGATAAAAGGGGCCAATTGAGGAGCCTTTAATAGTCATCTATTAATATATAATAAACCCATCTCATATAAGAACGTGACATTGTTCCCACAACTTGCAACTAATAACTAAAGATGATAAAAAAAAATCATCAAAAATTTTGATTTTGTTCATGCTCAAATCTTCCTACTATAATTGTTCTTGAGCCAAGAACCACATCTCCAAATCTTAACCAAAATGAAAGTGCTTGAGAAACAAAAAAATCTTCTTTTATGACAGAAGTTCTAGAAACTTGATGGGATTGTAGGGAATTTCATCGCATCCACATGGTGGTATATGTTTGGTTTTTTCAACAAATCAAAATTGACCAAGCATGAATCAGCTATCATTTTAACAAATTTCAAACGAATTTGTTTATTTGTCTCAAAAACTTAAAGTGTTGGTGACTACTTAAGCCCTAGCATACAAAGGCCATAACAAAGGACTTTAAGCTGGACCTCAAAGCTTGACAACTGCTAGCAAAGGAGATGGAGTTGCTTGACCACAATGTTGATAAGAGTTGGGAAGATTGATGAGTAGTGATGAAGACAAACAAAATCTATTAAGTGAATCCATAATAATATTAGTAATAACTCAATATAAAATAATAATATTAAGGATGACATATTATAGATATAAACTAAATAAGGGATCATGCTATAATTATTAAAAATATTTTAATGATTATATGATAGACTATTATATTGTTAATAATGATAATATATGAGTATATACTAATAAGATAGTACAAATAGTTATTCAGTGTTACAACATACGATAGTTATATTTATTAGGTAACAACTAAATGCAAGTAATTGTTTCAAATTATCAAATACTATTTTTATTCATTGGTCTTTTATATAACATGCCAAAATTGGTGTGCTCATGAAGATTCCTAAAGCTTATAGGATTACTGTGATCTGTTCTTGATATACATGGAGGATGCATACAGCGTTATCTTTTTGACAGATGGGTATTTTTTGGAAGTGAGTTATTGTTGTTTAATAATTGTTACTCTATGCTAGGTGATTAATCTATGATACAGCTCAGGGATAACTATCTCATGTAGAGGTAAAAATGATTCCTGGTAAGAATCAAAAACTTACAAAGAGGAGAAATTTTTATTAAACCCTTGAATGCTTTATATGAGGGATTGAGAACCCCTTTAAGACTATTTTTTGTAAGTTTGAGTTAAATTTTTGTTCTATTTTATAATACCTTGGAAACACAATATAACATCAATGAGGCGCCTTGAAGTGATTGTCCTTCTTTATTGTTATTAGTGATTGAGTGGATATAAGTATAATGGGGCTTGGGGGTTTGTTATTGTGATGAAGGAGAGGTTGGATGACATTTGAGTATCGAATCAAGATTTTGCCCTGATAGAGCTGTAAATGAGCTGCACATTTGTGAACAAGTTCTGTGTTTTGTAAAAGTTCGTTTATATTCATTCAATATAAAAATATATATATATATATAAAACAAAAGGCTTGAATACTAGTGAATTCGATTTGTTAATGTTCATGAACAAAGGTCGTGAACAATTTATGAAGGAACTTTTTTTTATTAAATCAAACAGAGTGGGGATCAAGAAACCCTTTTACAAAACAAAGGAAAGACATTCTAAGGTTAGATTCAATTTTATCTATTTTATAATGGTCAGTAAAACATGATAATAACATTAAAAAAAAATTGTAACTCAATAAAGTTGAACTTTCTAATTTAAAACTGGCAATTTAAACATTATTTTCCCCTAATTTTATAACACAACTAATTATCTATCTTCTTCATTTATCCTTTTTGTATTGCTACTGTTGTTTGCTACATTACTTTTGCAATGATATATTTTGGTCTAGCAGACTAGTCATTTGGTCAACAGGTGCAATATTCGCATTTAGTTTGCTCGAACACTAGAAGTGACTGCCTAGTTATTGTGAATGTATTGTCATATGTTTCAAATCTTGAACACTGCTTACCATGTTGAGCAATTTGAAGTTGGTTTATCTTAGTGGATTGGATCTATTCTTTCTGTTTTGGCTAAATAAGCTTTTAAAAATCTGTGCTGGACTGTGCTAATTGTAATTTTGCATTTTTCTTTCTATTTTGATACTTTAACTTTCTTTTATTTGTCAGTTATCTTATTTCTATACTTTCTGTTTTGGCTAAGTACATTTTCAACAGTTTGTGTTGGACTGTGCTAATTCTAATTTTTGCTTTTTTCCATCCTATTTTCACACTATAACTATCTTTTATTTGTCAGGTTTCGTCCAATCACTGTCATCTTTGTTGATAATGATGCACTGGCGAATGCGTCATATTTGCCATCTAATATGGTTAGTCCTGATACATCATCTCCGAGACTTTTTTTGATTAACCTAGATACAGACTTCCGAATGTCCAGTTCATCTGGCAGTGGTAGTGAGGCAAGTAGTTCAGGACAAGGCAAGAAAAATTTGTCCAGTTCTGTCTCAAGTACCTCAGGTAATGCTTCCCCCATCTCTGATAACACAAATGTAGTTAGTTCAGATTTTTTGGTTGGTCTCTTTCCAAAGGAGGAGAATAAAGCTAAAAGAAAATCAAGAAAGAAAGACCAGAAGAAGAGGAAGCAACGTAAACGAGTTACATCTACAAGGGATCCCAACAAGTCAGTTGTTCAATGCAATGCAAAGATGCCTATGACCTCTGCTTTTGAGACATCTGCCCCCAGTTCACTTTGCTCTTCAGACAAACATCTCCCAGGTAGTAATTTGTCAGATGAGGTAGCCGTTAGTTTGTTGGACAAGGATGATAGTGCAAATACTAATAAGTTTGTTGACTGTCCAAATTCACTCTTGTCTACATCATTCAGTGATGAGATCGATGATTTTGAAACAGTACCATCTTCTGAAAGATCTAGTGATGATTTACACTGGACCACTACCACTTGGCTTCATTCATCTGGCAATTTTAAAAATGAAGAAGCATTACCATTTTCTTTTGATGGGGGGAATGGAGGAGAGAATTGCAAAGAAAACAATATCTGTGATGGAAATTCTCCCATGGACAAGACGAACAATGACATGAGTGAGAACACTAGTGATGATACTGTAATAGAGTTACCAGTTAAGGATGAAACTGGACCAAGCTCTTCAGAAGTACCAAAGGATCCTCATAGCTATGCTGCATGTTTTTCAAATAATGTCCTTGATGCTTACTGCGGTACTGGAAGAGCAGATTACATCATCCAGGATGACAGCAGCAATGGTTTCCATGTTGTTATTTCTGGAAAGAGAAGAAGAAGGGCTAGAAGAAGGATGAATAATGGAGCTTTGAATGGAGAAAATATGCCCATTAATGCAAATATACATAGTAACATGGAGAAAGATTACAATTACTCCATTTGGCCAAAGCTCCAAAAATTTGGAGAGGAATGTTCTAAACCTAACAGGGTCAAAGTTTCATCTTCACACAGCAAGCTTGCAATGAAGGATGACAAGATGAAATCAGAAGATAGGAAATTTATTGAGCCAAAGAAAAAACAAAGTGGAATAACCCCATGTTCAGGTGGAAATTCCAAAATAGAGGCAAGCCTAGTAGCCTCTAGAGAATCCAAGGCTAGTGTAACTATCACTAAATCTACAGTTGGAAACTCTGTCACTGGTGTTATGTGTGAATCTAACTCAATTGCCAAACAAGCAGAGCATAATGATTGGAATGTAACTTGCACTGCTAAAGCTGATGTGCCGAATGGTATTCAGCAAAGAGAAGGTTTGCAGAATCCACAACCCGTACAACTTAATATCCAAAGTAAAACTGGATCAAAATCACCTGGCAATGAGGTATCTGGAAGATGTGTTTCTAAGCTGACTGATAATGAACTGGAGAAGAGAGTTCCTGTTCCCACAGAGGAATTTTTTTGTCACAATAAACTTAGCTATATTCCAACCACAACAAATCAGCTTGGTCAGGGGAAGATTGAAACTATTTCTGTAAGTGATACCAAAATGAACTCTGAGGACACAGTAGGTTCCATTGTAGGTAATGAAGGTCAAGAACTCATAAAGCCTTGTTTTGGAAGTTACAAAGAATCAAACAATTTGAACAGCATTAGTACCTCAACACAGAATAGAATTCCTGTTGTGACAAGAACTTCAGCAGATATTAACAAGATAATGATAGCTCTTAATGATGTATGCAAACAGCAAAGAGTAGTGGAATATGCTCAATTGATGATTGGCTATCCAATTGCTGATTTTGAGAAATTTCTTTTTTCTGCCTCTCCAATTATTAGACAAACAGAAGGCCAGAATATCTCCTTGAAGAACATTTGGAAATGGTATGAAGAACCTGGTTGCTTTGGGTTGGAAGTGAGTGGACAAGAATTTTGCGATTCAAGAAGACTGCCCAATGGGTATTTGGACTTCACTGCCTATTTTGTGCCATATCTCTCTGCTGTACAACTATTTGGGATGTCTGTTAGTAGCAGAAATTGCAATCTGAATTCTCAGGTGGATCAGACAGATAAATCTTCAAAATCTTTGGGTTCTCACTCCACTTTAACATTGATGCTGCAAAACTCTTGCAAGAGTGCAGATGTATGTTTGTCAGACTTCTCTTCTGAGGGAGATTTATCTGATAAAAACACTCCTGTTAATCAGGCAGATCTCATTTTTGAGTACTTTGAATCTGACCTACCCCCTAGGCGCCCACCATTATTTGACAAGTGAGTCATGTTTCTCTTTATTTATACTTCAGCTGATCTCTCTTGTTAAGGAATTGCTGCCTTTTGAAAAAATCCTGCAAATGTTACTCTTTTCTAAAATATGCCTGAAAAAATATGTAGTTTCCCAGCAATCATGTTTTGATGGGCATTTAAACTTTCTCTAGGCTCATGTGTAGACGTGACTTTTATATACATATGAGATGAATGACAGTTATTTTAAGAGCATAATGTTTTGTAGATGGTATGCGACAAGATATACGGAGTGCATGTACTATACAAGTTTTTATACTATTTCAAGATAACTAACTACCAATTCATTTTAATTTTAGATCATCTAAGTTTCCTTTTGGCCTGTTTTTGTAATTGATCAATAGTTGTTTCATGTAAACTGAAAAAATGTTCTTTGGTAGCAAAATCCAACAATTTAAAAATGTAGGGATCTCATGAGAGAGAAAATCCTTAAAAGAATGATGACTATGAGCAATGTGCAGCTCCATGAAGTTAGACTGCTCAACAGCACATACACATTATTAGGCAACAAAGGTGGATATGTATGTAGTTCTTACCGAATAGTATCAGTTATATTGTCGAATAATTATGTCTTCTCATTCCTATTCTTCATCGTTTCAAGTCTTGGAGTCTTAGATATGTCTATATGTTTGAAAAGGAGAAATGGGAGAAAGAAGACATTCACCTAAGATATATAAAAAAGTAGAAACAGCTCATACATAGTAAGGAGGATGGAGGCCAGAAAAACAAGCAAAAATACCTGCCCAATGAGAACTAAGGAGTTTATATGTGCCTGTAGTTCAATACTAGAAGATATTACAGTACTAAGATGTGTGTTAGAATTTTTAAGCCTTAGAGGAGGTAACCTGTGGAAAGGGAAACGGTAAAGTTGTTGCCATGTGACCAAAAGGTCACGGGTACGAATCCTAGAAACAGCCTCTTGCAAAAAGCAGGGTAAGACTGTGTACAATGGATCCTTCCCCGGGACCCCGCATGGCGGGAGCTTCGTGCACCGGGCTGCCCTTTTTTTTTTTTTTTTTTTAATTTTAGAGGAGGTAACCTGTGCATTGTAAATCAATAAGCATTGGATAGATTGGTTTTTTTAACACGAATTACTCTTTATACTTGATAAGAATAAGGGTAGGCTTTGTTAACAGAAAGAACATCAAAGCACAAGTTGATGGGGGGAAGAGTGTGAATTAATGGAAGCAAACTATAACCTATGGTCAAACATAAAGCATGTCCAAATCGTTGGTTCCCTCATTTTACTCTTGCATTGTATGTTCTAGATTTGGCGGCTCTTTTCTGATATTCCTCTTTTCCTCAATACAGGACCAATGAACTAATGGCTGGTGATACAGCTTCTGATGGATGTATATTTGGAAATCCATCAGTTTTGGAATCTATTGAACTGCAAGATCTTCATCCTGCATCTTGGTCTGTCCAAGTCAATATTGTTTTCTTCTACATTTCATTTGAGGTTCTGTTTAGTACAGATAGATATTCAGATATTTCTTTTTCGTCTTCGTTTATTTTCCTTTCAGGTATTGTGTTGCATGGTATCCCATATATCGTATACCTATTGGTCGTCTTCGTGCCGCCTTTCTGACTTATCATTCTCTGGGAAATTTCACTCGTGCTGGTAATCCAGCAGATTCTCCTGGTGCTTGTGACACTCTGGTTTCTCCAGTTGTTGGTCTCCAGTCATACAACGATATGGTACATCTGCTCTATGTTCATACTTTGATCCTTAAGAAACAAAATTTTACGAGTGATGATATTTCGGTAAGTTGTTTGTTTGGAAAAGATAAACTGTGTTTGCATTGCAGGGTGAGAATTGGTTTCGACCAAGGAACATGGGTTCAAATGTTCCCTGTACCAATCCCAGTACTTCAGAGCTGGTAAAAGAGAGGTTGAGGGCGCTGAGGCAAACCGCTGCTGCAATGTCAGGCACTATAGTTTCAAAGGGTGACTCTCGGTCTGTGAATCGGCATCGAGACTATGAATTCTTCGTATCGCGGAGCAGATAGATTGCTGAGATGTTTTCTTTTCCCCCATAATTCTGCAATATTCCCTGAAATGCTAATTACAATTGTCCATCTTAGAGTCAAGACTGCAACTAGAACAAGGCGATCGAGAACAATTCTCACATTAACGTTTTTTTTCCCTTCAATTTTCAACTCTTGAAATAAGATTCAGACTTGCAGACTTAAGCTCTCATTTCAACTGGTTTGAGCCTTGTTTCTCGACGAGTCATGTTATTACAATTAAGATATGCTTTTTTAATTTTTATGATAATGAAAATAATAGATGTGTCACCAACCCTTTTCCGAGATCTTGGCAAGAGTTTCATTCTTTTTTTTGGAAATAATGAACGTCTTTCTTATTTATAGGATATCTAACTATACTACGTTCCTTGTAGCATCAACAATAACAATTAAATTGGTGGAGCAATAACAATTAAATTTTTATCTCACAATTAAATTTTTATAGTGATTATATAGACCCTTCTAGACTTTATTCCTATTATATTTTTATTTAATTTAATTTTATATTATTTTATTATTACTAACTTATATTTATTAGGGTCATAGTATATAATTTAAATATTAATCTTCATAAAGATAGAGAGTATAGTATAATAACTCTTTTTATTTAGTTATATTAGGTGTTATAATGTATATTTTAATTTTGATAAAAAAAAATAATTAGAATATGTTTTTATTTAATTATAATAAATTATTTTATTTATTTTTTAGTAAAAAACTAGTTATAATATAGATGTATTAGTTTAATTAAAATAAGTGCTACAGATAGTTTGATAAATAAATAAATATATTTGACGTTGATTCAAATTAATTCCCTCTGCGCTTTATTCATATTGACGACGTTGGACACACCGTTGACCAATTTTGACTAGCCACCGTTCCCCGCGGCACGTGTGCGCAAGAGCTAGCGCATCACCGGCGCACGAGCCGGGTGGTAGGCCAAAAGCAGGTAATGGTGGTTCTGTCAACCAATATCCGACCGACGCTTGCCACTCTCTCGCTTAGAAGACCGACACGCGCCTGTCTTCCCGGTTGGAGCTCGCACGTGCGGCCGTAGCACTTCTCATTAATCCCCTGTCTCTCGCTTTCTCTCTCGCTGATTTGTTTCGCTGATTTGTTTTCCTTCTTCTCTCTCTGCTTTCTCCTTCGCCACTTCGCTATCGAATCACAGAGATGCCGATCGGTCCCTCGCCGTCGACCTCGTCGTCTCCTCGATCCATAATCGGCCTGCGTTCCTACTTTCCCCCCTCAGATTTGTAGATCGTATGCATCTGGCGGAAGCTCCTAGTCGACTACATCATTGGCTTCTTTTGGCGGCTTGCATTTGAAGGTATTTATCTAATCCTGTGCTTATCCATTGATCTCCCCTTCTTTGATGGAGCAGATCGATCCCTCGTACTTATCTTCTCGTTTCCTGTCTCATGGAAGAACAGAAAACAGAACTGATCTACTCGAATCTGATGCATCCGGAAAAGAGAAAGCACAATCGCTCAGGTCAGTTCATATATATCCCAATTCCATTTCCATTTTCTAGAGAAGAAAACTTTTTATTTAGGTTAATTCGGTCCAGTCAATGTTTCTTAGTTCTTTCAGGTTATCCATATCTACATCATTCTAGTTCCTAGAGAAGAAATTTCTCTTCATTGCTAGTTTTCTGGATTTTTTTTGTTCTAATTAATCAGATCTCACTACTACTGCATGATCGTTTTTTTTTTTAAAAAAAACATTGTTTGATTCTGAATCTGGAAATCTGTGCAGTAATTGGCTTAATTTAAAAAGTTATTTGGCTGTTGAATTAACAATCAGAGTGGCTTGCACTGTACCTAGATTAATTAGTGTACATTCAGTTGCATATGAATCAGTGTGTCTCTGACACCTTTGAAAAACAAGTTTCATTTGTTTTGTTTCCTGATGAAATTTCAGATTTTCAGGTGAACAATTTTAGTATTTTCGACAGTACTTGTCATTGAAAATTTGCAGCCCCACCATTGTCTGCGTGTGCTTGCTGTTTGCAAGCCCACTTTATAATGCATATTTTGAATTGCATTATTCTGCTTAAAGGAAAAATACTAATAGTAAAGACTTATCCCATTAACTAAGGTCGTTATATAGATCTTTCCAAATTATTGACCTCTTTTTCTTATTAGGTTTTCATTTATATTATTCCACGTTATTGTTAATACCATTTTGAACGCCTTTTAAATGTTTTTTAGTTTTGACTTTCTTTTTAATGCTCTTATTCTTTTTATCAATGTCTATCTTGGTATATCTTCATATTCACTTCAACATTCTCATTTGTTGTTGGTGTAATCGAGTCATAATTAACATTCAACATCATATTCATATATAACATAACTGATCTAATTAGTAATTAGTAATATTTTGAACACAGAGAGCGAAAATGCTAATCCAAAGATGTATTTCTGATAAGTCAAGAATATACATATTTTTTTAAAAGACCATTGTATCTCTACTAGTGAATATACATACATCATGAAGAAAGTGTACCATTTTGCCTTATATTTGCAATTTGATTTTTCCTTTTTTTTTTTTTTTTTTAATCTACACAGCACTACTTTATTTTAAATTTACTTCTTTGCATTTTCCAACAATGACTAGTTGAGGATGATGTGATAAAGTAATATTCTTGATCTGGCATGCAAGAAGTGAGGGAAGCTTTCGTTTTCCTTGTTTATGCAGTACAACACAGTTCTTCCACTATCGGCGGCACGTCTCGGCCTGCAGAGCACAAACTGCATGGAGGCATCTGCAGTGAAGGTACAGTACGTTGAGGTATGATGCAAACGCGGACTATGAGCTTCCAACTTTAATTTGTCTTAATTGCATTCTTAAATTCTTAATTAATTATTAGCTGCATAGATTAATTGCAAATGAACTGTGGAGGCTGCATAACGAAATCGCTAATTAGTAATGGAAATAAAGTTTGGTTGGCAATCGAAATTGGAGCGACTGAAATATTAGTTCGCTAATTTGTGTTCTCCTTACTTATTGTGACACATAGGGAAAAAAAAAATCTAAATACTCTGACTAACATTATGAAATTATTGGGATTTATTTTTCCATAAAGAGAGCAAGGATAAAATTATTATTGTGTGATGTTGTAATCATGAATTTAAATCCTGAAAATAATTATTTTCAATATAAGATAAATAATAGATCGTGCAAGTCTTTTTCGAGTAAATCTCAATGTCCAAAATTTACCCAACCAAAAAATTATTGTGTGATGTTGTGTCTTTTATTATTACATGCAATTTTAATTAATACATCTCAACCAAAAAATGAATGTTAAGAGTTTCATTATGATATTCTGGTTATTTAGCATTGTCTTTTTTGAAATTACCATATTAACGAAACTAGATGGGATTGTTTTTTTACTTTCCACGAAGAGAGCAACTCACTTTAAGATCTATTTAATTTGTCAATATATTTCTATTACATAAATCAACCTATCAGTACCAACGGTTAGTCATTAAAAATCAGCACATGTAATTAAATCATAGTACTGATTTTTTTAAAATTAATATCACATCAATTATTGCTGCATGTAATCAAATGAGATATAAGAGAGAATTTTATTTTAATTTAATTAAAAAGAGGAAAATTTGTTGAATACATATGAGAGAGATTAAAAAAATAAATTTTGATCTTTTTAGATTGTTCACGTCAAATGTCACCCACTGTGGCTTACTCAAAGATGTGTAGGATAAACATTCTTGTATGTGTTTATGTGTGTGTATATATATATATTTGAGAAAATTATGTTTTTAATTTTGTAATTTATATTTTTTTAAATTTTAGTCTTGTTATGAGTCTGTTTACATTTTTAGTCCTATAACTTGTAATATTTTTCAATTTCAATCTTTTTTCCTCTAAAATTGAAATTTTTTAACGGAAAATGATGAGTTGTAAATTAAATTTGAGGGTTTTGATTTTTTATGACTCATGTGTTTTTTATATTCCAATTACAAACTAGACATTTTCCGTTGAAAAATTTTAATTTTGGAGGAAAAAAGACTGAAATTGAAAAATATTACAAGTTACAGGACTAAGAACGTAAATTAACTCATAACAGGACTAAAATTGAAAAAGATGCAAGTTACAGAACTGAAAATATAATTTTCTCTATATATTTTTTAGTATACATTAATTTCTTTTTTCCCCACGCTTCTTGCAAAGCATCCTAAAGGTTGATCGTAGAGGTGTAAATGAGCCAAGCCACTCGCAAGCTATTTGGGGCTCAGTTCGAAAAAAAATTCGTTCGAGTTTGTTCGATTAAATTAACGAGCCGAGCTTGAGCTTGTTTTCGAGTTCGAAAACCTTATTAAACCGAGCCCGAGCTTAATAATACTTGGTTCGTGAGTTCGTAAACATATTTGTTAAGAACCTTATTTATCTTATATATATAATAAATATAATAATGTGTTATTAATTATTATACCTAATTATCTTAACGAGTTTGAACTAAGCTCGTTTAATTTTTAAACGAGTTTTTTTTCTAGCCGATCTCGAGTTATTTAATTTTATTACGAACTAAGTTCGAGTTGAAGAATTAAAATTCAAATTAAACTTGAGTTGAGCTTGAGCTTAGGATAACCAACTGAACTCGAGTTTTAACTTTTTACTGTTCAGCTCAGCACGATTCAATTATACTTCTAGTTGATTGTCAACTATATGTTTAGAAATTCTTTTATTTAATTTTAATGATCTGTCAACCATTCGATAGTATACTTAATGTTCAAGAACAAATTAAAAAAAGTAGCCCAAGTTATGGTGTAATAAATTTAGTATAATTCCTAGAAATCAACCTCTTGTAAAAAAACGTAGGCAATAGATCCTTTTAATTTCCTGGCAATAGATTTAGATGACGGAGTTTCGTATATCGAGCTGTCGTTTTTTCTAAGTATAATTAAATTTAAAATTATGTATAATAATATAAAAATATATTTATTATAAAGTATAACAAATATATAAAAAATATATAAAATATTGATTACATGCCGAAGTCAATGGAATAGTCTGCATTTAATTTTAAAAAATGAAAACAGCGATGATAATGCCGATGTATAATAATGTGATTCACTACCACTCTTTCGATCCAAAATTAACGGCCGAGATCGCGGGCGCCAACTGACCAGCCATTTCCTTAGACCTTAGGAACCGTCGCCTAGGAACAAACTCGGCGACACATGTCAGTCGTCCATTCAATCAGCGCGCTGCGAGTATAAAGAATTAGAAACTGAACCCCTGCACGAGGCACGAAGCGGTTCGGAAACCTGAATCGAACTGCTTCGGTTCGCGTTCCCTTCCGGTTCTATTTAAACCAGGCTTGGACCGGCTTTTTATTTAGCTTTGTCATCACTTTTCCTCTACCCTCTCCATCCTCTCTCTCTCTCCCTCTTCCATGCCCATCTCTTTCTTGTTGAATTCTTGCAATTTTCTAGGGTTTGATGTGCAGTTGGGCTTGGAGAAAACTGGGGTTGGATAATTGAGATGATTTTGTGATAAGATTGTGGGCATGCTCTCCACAGGCTTTCTTGAACTGTGAACTCTCCCCTTTCACTATCGATCTCGTCTTCTCAGAGAGAATTCTTACACTGAATTGGACTCTCAGAAGGACGGAAAAGACTGAGGAAGGTTAACTAACGTTGATAGTTCAAGAAAGCCCGTGGAAACCATGCCAGATCTTAATTAATATGGTTTCTGATAGATTTGGATCCAGATTTATGATTTCATGCCGTTCAATTTCCTTGAAGGTTTCTCTGTGTTATATATATATATATTTTTGTGTGTGAATTTTTACTCTACTTTTATGCAAATTTGGCGAGAATTGTTTTGTAGCAATCGGCATTATATCTCAATTATATCACTGAATTCTAGCGATTGAGTTTGACTTTAGTCTTTTTTGCAAATTTAGTGAGAATTCTCTTGCAGTAATTGGCATATATCTCTCAATTATGCAACTGCAAGTTGTGAATTCACTGAATTTTAGTACTTTTAGAATTTGTTTCCTCATCTAGATCTTGCAAAAGAGGTTTAATTTCATTTGATGAAGTTTTTTTTTTTCCGTTTGTAAATTATAATTGCATGATTCACGGTTCCTTATCTTTTTCCAGTCACCTATCTTGTGTGAATTGCAAGTCATGAATTCACTGAATTCTAGTGTAAGAAGTTGTTGTAGATCTTTTGAAATCGGTATCTCATTTAATATTGTTGAAGAATTGTTTATTATTGCATGATTCAGCTTGCTTTTCATGCTCCAATTCACTGAATTCTAGTGTTAGAAGTTGTTGTAGATCTTTCAAAAGAGGTCTCATTTAATTTTAATAAAGAATTGTTTTATTATTGCATGATTCAACTTGCTTTTCATGGTTCAATTCATCCTTCAGTAAATTCACTGAATTATCACAAACTATTCTTAATGTCCATTATCATCTCTTAAATTACCATTAATTATTACACTTCCAAGAACAGTTACCACTGTCCTCAAAGAACAAACTGTTAGACCGACAACTTAGCTTCTCAAAAAGGTTCGATTCACATAGTTGAAAAAGGTAGGAATAATCACTAAAGCACAAGCTTCTAAATGAAGAAGGTCGATCGATAGAGGAGGGTGCATTAGTGTCATAATACACACACAAAGGCAGTGAAAGGTGAGAGAGAGGTAAAGAAGGTGGAATGTGGGGAAAAGAGGAAGACAATCATGTGAGCCCTGTGCGAGGAGAGGACAATTATGCTATGGCTCACTGGCAAGAGGATTAAAAAGCCTTAGGACCTGGCAGTTTTTCTACCTTCACCCATCCATCCAGTAGTTTAACTAATGCTCGCCTTGCCTGCTCATTTCCTTCCTTCAAACCTTTGATTCCTTGCCTAAGTTGGTCCGCTTCAATTCGGTCGATTCGATTAACAAGCAGTGATTGAATTGTATTCAGTGGTGATCGATGGTGAAGTTGAGTTGGGGGTTGCATGAGATTTGGTGGCAAGGGACCAGTGATGGGTGCAAACCTGTCATCACATTGTTCCAGCTCAGCGTGCAATAGATGCGCAGCACAAGAGGACACACCAACTCCCACCTTGCTTGTGGGAGCGCATCTTGGTGCCTTTGTGCTACACCATTGTGGTCTTTATAGACAGGGGAATAGTTTTTTAGTTATTAAATTATGAATGGGATATTATTTTGACAATTTTTGAAAGTTAGAGGTTTTTTTTTTATTTTCTGCCCTTATTAATTGGCTGTCACAATCCGATTTTTTTTTTTTTTTTATAATCTAGGTGTCTCGATTTTGCCTGATTAATTTTGAATATAAACGGGCATTCTTTACTAGTTCGCCTATAAATTTGAATCCTTTTAGCGCTGCTTTGCCACTCTACCGCACTTGTGAAACTCTTAAATTTTATAACTAAAGGTACCGGTTTTGAGTTGGCTTTTGATGGTACCGGTTTGGTTCATATAAATAATTGCGGTAGCTGTGTAAGGGAGTAGTTGGAACAAGAATAAATTTTGTGCGGTATCGTGATTCTGTTGAGAATTTTCTCATCAGGCCCATTTGCCAGTTGGCTCTCTCGTGCCCTATTGTGCAACTGCCACAGTGATTTTATCGGCTTATTCATTCATCAACATTGTCTTTCAGTAGGAGAATTTGTACTAATTTACTGTGCTGTCGATATTATTTATTTTTAATATATATGTTCTAAGACCGATCATTACTTGTCACATTGTTTTCCCCTCTCGAGGAAAAATTAACGCGTATAATTAATTTTATTTATTTCATATGTGAATATGATTAACAATTACTAGATGAGGCAATAAAATTTAGTTGGATACTACACTTGGCTTAAGTAATCCTTTAAATGTTTGATGATAACTTAGGGTAGATTCATATTGTGTTAATAGTCTCCATGGGATGTCCAATTGATAGAATAGATTTATATTGTATGTTAATAGTCCCAACAAGATACCCAATTGGTAGGATGGATTCATATTGTGTGTTAATAGTTTTCACGGAATACCCAATTAATTAGAGGATGATAGATTTATTATTGATCCGGCGGTAAGATTGGGGGATCCACTTCCTAAAGGGTCTCAGCTTGAAGACAGATGGAGGGCTGACTAAGCGGTTAATGGCCGCGCCGAGTGGTTGAGTAGGTCCGAGCGGAACCAAAGATAACCCAGCCATGGGCTTGAGTTTCCGACGCCAAGGCGGGAGAACCGAATGGCCGAGCGGGGCGTCTGCCCGGCTGGGACCGAAGGGCCGAGCGGGTGGTCCGTTCGGCCTGGATAAGGGCGAGGGTACGAGGGTTAGCCGAGCGGCCTATTCGTTCGGCTCAGGATAGGGGATGTCAGCAAAGGCATGTCTGATGATTACGCCGTACACAAAAGTGCATGATGGAGGATCTCGCCGTCACATCATGGAGAGGGTGATACAGTAGCGGTATGGCCTTATGGACGTCTTTCTGACAGACTCATACCTGGGCATGGTCGAAAGCAGGTGATTGCTTTGATTAGCGCGCTCAGGCTCCTTCGAGAGGTCTATATAAGGTCTCCATTTCTTCACCGTGAAGAGGCAAGTCTTCATCCTGAGGCCACCTTTTTGTTATTCCTCGCCTAACTTGAGCGTCGGAGGGCCGTCGCCGGGGCACCCCTCCCGGCTCGGTTTTGCTGCAGGTTCACCGGAGCACTCGAGGATCCAGCAGGGAGCGCCACGTGCCCAGTGTCCGTTGACTCCTGATTCAGACAGGATCAATTATAATGAGATAGGGACTAAATTTCAATGGACACATGTCATCGGAAAAAAAATTTCTTACACCCTTAACCATTTGTCTAGATCTCCCTTATTTTAAATTGAGAAAGACTATGAGAACGCAATCATATTTTACTAGAGTATAAGTATTCATTAGGTCAATAAGCTGTCTTTATAGGACCGTAAATAAAAAATCAAATTTTGTTCAAAATTCATATACAAACGGTTGAATTGGATGTTCAAACTTAGCTTAGAATTTTCTTTTCAAATTTGAACTTAATTTGATTTAATTAAATATTATCGAGTTCTTAAGGTAAAACTTTTATATTTTTATAATGAAACTTCTTTATTCATTATTTCTTAGTTTAATTAAAATGTTAGGATTTATTAATACTCATAAATATTTATTTTATTATATATATTCACAAACATTAATAAACTCATGTATTCAAATTTTATCTATTTAATATATTAAATAAATATAAACAAACTTAGTGCCTCTATCACAAATTTAAATATAAACAAACTTAGTGCCTCTATCACAAATTGCCGTGAAAAATAAAAATAATAATAAAAAAAAGTAAATACTGCACTTAGGATTAAGCGTGCCCAAGAATTATTGATTAAAAAAATATTACACTGAAAATGGCCGCAGATGTGACTCTGCTCTATCAAGTATTTACAGTTGATGGAAACGGAAAAATTGTACGGTTTCACTTTGCACTCTCCTCAGTAACTACAAACCTGCAAGATACGGAAACAACAGTGCAAATATTTAGATCTGCTAGGTGAATCATAAAGCTAGGTGAATCATAAAATAAGAAGAAACTACAACAACAATATTAAGTTTCATCTCATAAAGCTAGGTGAATCATAAAATAAGAAACTATAACAACAATATTAAGTTTTATCTCATAAAGCTAGGTGAATCATAAAATAAGAAACTATAACAACAATATTAAGTTTTATCCCACGAATAGAGTTGATTATATAGATTTTTTTAAGGGACTCTATCCTTTATTATATATATCATCTATGTTTAAACTTTAAATAAATTTTATCTGTTATTATTACTAATTATTATTATTTTTATAATATATATATTTATCATAATTTCACATCACCTAACTAAAACATTTATCGATCGTCTAAGTACATATCCATGTCTTCTTAAACAATCTCTCAAAAATTTTCTTAAATAGATGCATCTCTAATTTTTTATCTAATGCTCTTATTTCTTATACGGTCTATTATCATATGTCCACACATCTACATTAATATTCTCATATTTATAACTATCATTTTCTGTTTATGTGCTCGAGTTATAACTTAACATTCAGTATCATATAATATAACAGGTTTAACTGTCATGTTGTAAAATTTTCCTTTAAATTTTAGATGTATTTTATGATCGCATAAAACACTCTATTTGATTAAACACTCTATTTGATTTCAACCATTTTATTTGTATTCTATATAATACATTTCTCTCAATCGTTTCATTATTTTTTAAAAAAATATTCCAAATACTTAAAGCTCTCAGTTTCAAATAACTCGTCATCTTCTATCTTAACAATTGTCTCATTACACCTAATATTATTAAATTTAAATTTCATATATTTTGTATTTACTCTATTAAGCTTAAAACCTTTCACTTATAGTATTTTTAATTAAATTCTAGTTTAGTATTTACTCTTTCACGCGTTTCATCTTTCACGCGTTTCATCTACCAAAGCAATATCATCTATAAATAATATACATCACAGTACTTTGTCTTGAATTTGTCCTGTAAGTTCGTCCATAATTAGAACCAAAGCAATATCATCTATAAATAATATACATCACAGTACTTTGTCTTGAATTTGTCCTGTAAGTTCGTCCATAATTAGTATAAAAAGATAGGAATTTAGAATTGATCTTGATGTAATCCTATCATTATTGAAAATGTTTCAATTAATCCATCTGAAGTTTTCACTTTAGTCATTATATCCTTAATTTTTAATAGCACTCTTTTTTAGAATTCTCCATATAATTTTTTGGGGACTCTATCATTAGCTTTTCTAAGTCAATGAATACCACATGCATATCTTATTTTTGCTCCGGATACTTTTTAATTTATTGTCTAAGAAGATGTATAACTTCTATTATCGACCTTCCAGGTATAAGCCTAAATTGATTTTTTTGTCACTGTGTTCTCTTTGCTTAATTTTTTTCTATTATTATTCACAAAGTTTCATGACATGACTCATTAGTTTAATACCTGTTTATTTTTATATAAGAGAACTAAAGTATTAACCCACCATTGGTGGGGTATTTTTTTTTTTTTTTCAATATCATGTTAAATAATTTTGTAAGTCATTCAATATATAATTTGTCTAAGCATTTCTATCGGAATATCATTTGGTCCAATGACTTTTCCATTGTACATTTCATTTAAAGCTTGTTCTACTTTTAAAATTTGAATTCTATAATACAAATTTAAAATTTGAGTTCTATAATACAAATTTAAATTTCTATACTCATTTGATCTATTTAAATTACCTAAGTTAAGTTAAGTTAATCACTTAAACCTTCTTCAAAAAGTTGATTGAAGCAAATTTTCTACCGCTCTTTTATTTTTCATCGTTTACTAGTACTCAATTATATTCATTTTTAATATATTTTATTTAGATAAGATCTCTTATCTTCCTTTCTTTTACTTTAACTATTATATAAATGTCTCTTTTCTTTTCTTTTAATACCCAATTTTTTATATAACTGTTGAAAAATTTTATTCTTTGCTTCATTCACTACTTTCTTAGCTTTTTTATTGACTATTCTATATTTTTTTTAAGTTTTCCTCTACTTATAAGTTGTTTGTTTTTCTTTCACTTTTTCTTATATTTTCTTATTCCACCGTCAAGATTCCTTACTTGGTGGTGCATGTCCTAGCAAATACACTCTTAGTTACTATTTTCAACTTTGATATCATTTTATCTCATATCGTATTAGAATTACTGTATTTGTTTGTACTACTACCTTCTCCTTAAATATGTTTCGTTTTGCATCTTTTAACTTCTACCACTTAATGTTAAGATCTTTTCGCCTACTCTTGTCTTTTGTATATATAAAATACTAATTTTTCTCTTAATTATCACATCTACTATCTTCATTGATTTACCAGTGAGAATTTCTATGTTCCAAATATTAGACTTAATTTTTCTATAATTTTACCGCTCGCTTGGATTCGGATGAGCCCTATTCCGAATGACCGGAATCACCCAAGTAAGTGGAGACAGAGAAGAAGACCCGAATCCAAGTGAACCCAAGCGAGCGGAGTCGGAACGAGAGCCCGGATCGAAAAGTCAACAGGGAGGTTGACTTCGATCCGGGCGCCTCGCCCAGCGGGGGCCGGATCGACACCGTCCGCGCGCTTGGAACCCTTTCGGGCGCCCAGATCAAAAAATTTATCAAAACGCGATGTGTCGCGATCCATTGCAACGGGGATAAAATTTTATCCCCTTCCAAACGCCCCGATCAAAACTATAAATATAGCTCTGATCCTAGAAGCTAAATAACACTGAAAAATACAGAGAATATCACTTGTAAAACGACTTCTATTCTTGTTCTACTACTTTTGTAAGCTGTCAACGGTATAAAGAGGCTACTCCGTCCAAAGGAGACTTGAGTGAACTTCATTTGTCTATGATTAGCAATCCTTTTATTGCAAACTTAATAAATCCTCTTGTCTCTGCTTTTTAATTTATACATTTACGTTTTATTATTATACAAGTGTGTTCTTAATTTAATTTGATACGTCGAGAAAGGTTAATTTTAATTTTCAAGGTAATTCACCCATCTTTTACCAGCCGTCAGAGGACCAACAAGAACTCTTACCTATTTAATATAATATTTAAGTTTTCATGAAGATATAATGATCCTTACCGATATGTTAAAGTCAGTCCCTACAATACAAATTCTTACGTATACATGTAAAATAAAGTGATCTGAATTATATAGAACTACGGTTGTGAATACCCGTATTCATGGACTCGATCAAATAATGGTAGGTTAATTAGCTGTGTTTGAAGACTCGGCATTTCTACCATTGTCATGTACACAAACCCACTCATTGAAGCAAAAGTGAAATTGTCATCTTAGTCCCCTTCGACCCCACACTTTTTGAAAGGGAGTAAATCACACTTTGGGGGAGGGGGCATTGGTTCTAGCACAACAACCCAATGACATACTGGGTAGCATATCATGGAAACTGGGATTGAAGTAAAAGTGAAATTGCCTTATTAATTGAGATTGATTATTTAGATCCTCCTAGTCATTCTATCTCCTATTATATTATTATTTATATTTAAATAAATTTTATTCTATTTTATTATTTCTAATTAAATCTTCTTTAGTTTTTCACTTCTTCATTTAATATGTATATTTATTATAATTTTATATTACCCGATCAGAATATTTATTGATCATCTAAATATATATCAATATCATTCTTTAACATTCTCATCTCTATGACTCTCATTTTAATAGTGTGTTCAAGTCATAATCTAACATATGATGACAAAAAATGAATACGCTCGTCCTCAACGTTTCCGCTAATCCGCCCTAGGGCCTACTAGTCTTTGGAATAGAGACTAACACATAAGAGAGGTATTTACCTCAACTTTATTGAGATTTGAACCCCAGACCTCATGATGACAACATCTCATGCGCTAGCCACTAGATCGTCTCGAGGAGACTCATAATCTAACATTCAATTTCATATAACATAGCAAATTTAATTGTCATTTTATAAAATTTTCCTTTAAATGTTAGTGGTATCTTACGATTATAGAGAACACCTACGCTCTCTTCATTTCTTGAATAAAAAAGAAGATTGAGAGTTGGATTAGATTACCCGCCATGAGAATATTCTATGAATGGACATGGCTTTTACTAAGTAAAATTTAATAAACTTGTAAATCTACCTGATACAGCAAGATAGATTGCCTTAGTTACCTTTGCATTATCATGGATTGAAGAAGCCTGAACCTCCCACATTGATAGCAATCAGCACCGCAATGCTGGTCGCCACAGCAAGCCATACCAATGTTGAATCTACGAAACCAATAACTTTCGATGATACAACAAAAAAGTTGAAATTCAACAAATGGAATCAGGAGAGCACGAGGGAGTAGTAGTACCTTTAGAATTACCCGGTGCCCTATTAGCATTGAGAGTCGATCCTTGAGTGATAGGATTGCGTGCTTTTGGTATCGGAGATTCTAGGGAAGCAGACGACTCTGTAGCTTTTGAAGTAGCTGTTTCAGATGAGACTATACCCAGAAACTCCTCGCTGACAAGTAAAGCTGCTAGCACATCCATGAAGGACTCTCTTTCTCCCCCACTAGGATAACCACCAAACGTTTGTCCATACACCTCAGCTGCCTGTTCAAACTCCGAGCTCTCATCGTCCGATGCATCACCGTCGGTGAGTGTCTTCTCTATTGCATCTTCTTCATCTTCTACGTAGGCTTTGTACGTGAGGCGTAGCAGCAACTCCCCGGATAGTTGCTTCCTGAAAAAATTCCACCCACCTCGTAAAGCTACGACCCTATCAGTTGGCACTGTGTCCTGGAGGGAGCCAAGCTCGACCTGCTTATCAACAAATATCATAAATGTTAGAAAGCGGGCCTAAGATTGATGCTCCAGCAACCTAAAACCAAACCAAGAACAGAATCTGAGAGTCCTAGGGCCTAAGAACCGATCGAATACTATCTATAGTCTTACTTCTCCAGTGCCAATGGTGAAGTCTGTGAAACCAATAGAGTCCTTCACTTGGATATATAATTTCTGTTTCCTTGGGTCTGCTACTAGGAGATGAAAATCCTGTTGACATGCCAACGTAATCATCAGTCAATGATCCAATGGTCGTATACTACATCGGTTGCTAAATTAGCGAGTTGGAATCAATGGATTACCTGATTCCATATAGGTTCTCCAGGAGCGCCTATGACTGTTGTCTGACTATTCTTCTTACTTCGAATTTCTTGATCACCGAGATTTAAAACAACAAATGGATCGGTTTTCCCTGTCCATCCAAAGAAACATACATTAAGACTTAAATGTCTCCAACTGCAAAAATTCTTGTATAACCATAAAACTACGATACAGGACGGACGTAAGTATCTAAAACTTATGCATATACTTCATCCTTGACAATCAATAAAAAAGAAATACCCCGAATAGCAAACTTCAGTTAAAGAACGTAAGATAATTATAAAAAAAAGGGGGTAAATGGCTGAATACCGAATATAACATAAGCAAGTTTCCGAGCATCAACTAAGGTCACTGATAGCTCCCCGACAAAATCCTTATTTCCTTCTTGAATATCTTCTGTTTTAAAATTGACTGGAACAGGTACAAGTGCGGTTCCCTTCTGGAAATCAAGAACAATCTTCTTTGGACGCACAAAAAGCCGAGGCAGATCTTCAGTTAACAACTTTGTGAGAAAGCTAGTCATGAATGAACGTAATTTAGAATTCTAGAGAATGTTATCGTCTATCGAAGTAAAATAAGGTTTTAAAAAAAAACTCAAGCAAGGAAGCAAAAACTACAAACAGTTGTTTAAACACCGTAAGGTTGGAGGAGAAGAGAAACGATTTACACCACATGAATGACACACACATAAAGGAAGACTTGCAACATCATCGCCTATCAAAAATTATGAAGCACAATTCAGATAGTAATCAATTTGAAATTGACAATAGTACTATATCGGCACCCTCCAATTTTCCAAATGAAGCATTCCACATATCATGAAGGATGGATGTCAAAACAGCATCATCATATATTCTATTCCCAATTCCCATCCCATTAGCTAACCTCACTACCTCACCCATTCGTGAGCACTAATCACTTTCCCTTGCAATAAACTGCACAGTAAGCGCAGCTTATCAATCAACAAAGTGTAGCTAACATGAACATGAAATTTCTGCTCAAGTATTTAACGATAAGTATAAAGAAACGAGTATCCGACATGGGCATGGCTCCAAGTATGGCCAACACAAACTCCCCTAAATAATTTTAGATCACTCTGCTTCCATCATTGTTTTTCAGATAGCCACGAAATCCACAGGTGAAAAATAATCAATAGATATAGTACAGTATGTTGATTTATGGTTGTAATAAAATTATATATTAGTGCAAAGACAATGCAGAGTATGCCATGAATAGCTCAAGAGATTAAACAAAGCATTAGTTGCAAACCAAGCAAGTCAAATAAACAGAGGGAATTTACTTGACTAGGCTCTAGAATCTATATTAGCGAACAATTTTGTTAATATACGTGCATGAAAATACTTTAATGCAATATGGAAATGAAGGTTAGATATGCTCACAGTGAGAGTACTGGAATTGCTGGAGGAGGATCAGCAAGTACATACATAAAAAAAATAGAGACACGTTAAGAAGCAGAAAAAGGCATCATCTAATATTCAGGCCACACCGGTATCGATGTAGAAGGGGAATAATTAAGCAGTACCAAATACACAACTGGCTTTGTAGGATGTAAACACTGCAACTAACATGTATATTATGATTGGTTTTTAGGATAGATCTTTGTCTATGTATGAGCAAATATCACATGGGACACAAGACCTTTATTGTGGCAAAGCCTAAACAAAACCATCACTTCTTCGAAATATCATGTCAGTTGTTCTGTGCAATGGACTATTAGACTTCCTTTTAACAAGCTTAGTACAAACATATGTATTTAAATGTATACTTTATTACCGTGCATGAATAACAAAATATGAAGACATGCTAACATTGTGGTTCCCTGCATCATAAAAACAGTAGATAGAAATAACAATGCAATCCAGTAGAAGCAGAATTGCTAGTGTCATGAAGAGATTAGGAAAATTCAGTAAACTGAAAAGGATACAAACCCATAAGATTGAACAGACGGAATGGGGACAGCTCAAACTTGATCTTTGGAAGGGAAACAAATGCCCATGATACAGCTCCTATCCATGGTTCAGTTGGTATTAATCTTAGCTTAACCCAAAGCTCTCCATCAATATCAAAATCTCGAATGCCGACAGGTACAACAATGGGAATGATCCCAAACTTTAATGTCAAAGACAACAACATCCTAGCACCACCTGTATAACGAAGTCCAATCTGATACCTGAATTTGGAAGAGATATCTATTCTCAGTAACAAGATTCAGTAAAAGAAAGTCCTTTGATACGACACAAATTTAATATAAA
Source organism: Zingiber officinale (assembly GCF_018446385.1). Taxonomy (NCBI): domain Eukaryota; kingdom Viridiplantae; phylum Streptophyta; class Magnoliopsida; order Zingiberales; family Zingiberaceae; genus Zingiber; species Zingiber officinale. Next base: position 144,726,606 of record NC_055989.1, read on the forward strand.
TGCTGATCTTTTTTAAGAAAAACATTGTCTTATGGGACGAGGATACAAGTTATGGCACATGTCAGAATCAAAATTGGTAAGAAAATGTAAGATTTTGCTCCTCTTTTTTTTTTCCACTTTTCCATCCCTACTCTCTCATGTTCATAAATGCCAATCATTAAAACCATTTAACAATATTCTAGAACAAGTTTTCAGACTTCAGGTCCATGCAATGTAATGTAACAGTAGTAGAGGTTTTGCTTCAGTCTACATGCAATGTAACAGTATGACAATTGTATCAAATTGATTTGTTAAATTCTCTAGCACGATTTTGTGTAGTAGATATGATAAGGAAAGCTTACTGCAAATCATTCACACGTCGGGAAGTTCGCCTCTCGACGTTCCTCACAGACAGTGGTTCATCACCAAGTGAGAACTGCTTGATTTCAACTCTCTGCACATAGCTAGGCTTCGTAAGATTATCTATAACTGGCTGAAGCAGTCCAATGATCCAATTCTCGATCCCAGACCTATAAACCTTCCACAACTTCACTAAAACCATGTTCACCCATTCCACCGACTCTTTCCTCTGAAGGTCTTTCTCAAAGAACATAGAGAAGCTGGTCGGAACCTGAGGCCAGGTGCCATTTTCGACATCTCGTTGCGTCTTCTTCTTCCTCGAGGTCCAAACCTTGTCGAAGGCAACACCGACAAAGAAAAAGAACACAAAGAAACCGATGATGTTCCTGTTGATTGGGGGAGTAGGGATGGGATGAAGCACTCCCAGCTGCGTCCTCAACTTACCCACCAAGGGGTCTTCTTCGTAGCTGGCGAAGCCGGAGGCCAACTGCATCGATCGCGATGGCTCCGATTCCCCGTCGGCCAGCCCATTCTCCAGCTGCCTCGAAACCAAGGTCTTATGAGCCTTGGAAGTCCTCTTGGTGGAGTTCAAGAAATCGACGTTCAATCTAGGGTTACTGTTCTCAGCGGAGGCAATGACCGCGCCGCATCTCCATCTCCGGGTACTCAGTCGGAGACGATGGAGTCCCTGGATCCCGTCGCCTGACCTACAAGGTAAGAGAAGCCCGGCGCCGAAGCAAATCTGCGGAAGGACCAAAAAATCCTGCGGCGGAGACATTCCAAGGGGGACGGGAGCTACACCCGATCCGATTCACGTCGGAGGAAGAGAGAGACATAGATACCGGCAGGAGTCGTCGGCGCGGACCATCCAAAAGCGTCGGCGGAGGAGGAGTCCTCGCCGGCGGTGGAGATCGGGCGGTGGCAGATATGGCGATGGATTAGGCGGCGAGGAGGAACGAAATGCGTGGGGGCGCGCGATTGGACGCCTCGTGGATCATGCGGACTGGGGCAGCTCTTTTTCTAGAGCAGACTGGCCGGCTCAGTTCCGGTTCAGGCATACGGCTTGACCGGTTCAGTTCGGTTTCCGATCTCCTCGGCCCGGTTCGACAAGTGGTTAACTTATGCGAGCCAAATTGTGGTTCAATTTTTGACAGGGTTTATTTCGGTTCCGTCCATTTGCAACGATCCGGGTCGATTCCAGTCCACGTCGCTGATTGACGTGGACTCAATTGGCGTATGGCCGACCGAGGTCGGTAGTGCACCAGTGCTTCGTGCTACTAGTAAATATTAAATGTTTTGAATTCTTTTATTCAATTATATATATTTTTTAAAAAATATGTCATATATTTAAATATGAGAAAATTGGCACGAAATGAAAGGGGTCTTTTGAGACTTAGTAAAGAAGTAGCGATCTTCCCTCTCGGCCTTGGTGGATCGAATTTGGATACAAATTTCTTAAAAGACGGAGGACAAAGAAAAGAAACAATCTTCCCTTTCTTTTTTCCCGTAGAATCATGAATCTCAAGAACTCCAATGAGTTAGATTGAGATACCATGCCTATCCCGTTAGCTTTCCTTACAGTGCCGGCCTAAAGGGAGCCATCACACAGGCTCCATCTCCTAGTGGGCCCATTTGTTTATTTTTAAATAAAGTTTTTATATTTTTATAGTATTAACAAACAATCCGTGAAAAAAAAATTAATTAAAAATGATCTAGTTATAAATTACAAATTGTTATGGTCTTATTTTTATAAAAATATCCAGGACATTTTCTTCCTCCACCGTCTTCTATTTCCCTAAACGACTAAACCTAATTTGTCGTCTTTTGCTCTTTGAACCTTTCGGCCACACCGACGTCGATGTTGAAGGCTTGACAAGCTTTATTGGGTGCAAACAACGCATTGATCACGCGAAGTCGAGAACTCTAGTGATCTCGAGCACCATCATCACAAATTCATAGTCACCTCTGGGCTTCATGGTCACCATCAAGTTGGCATATCAGGTTTCTATTTCTACTTATGCATCTATTGTTTTGCTTAAATATATTTGGTTGGATTATATTTTCCATTGATTGCCAGTTCAATATCAAATTAAAGTATTTTTTCTCTAAAATATGTGATTTTTGGATTTCTAGTAATTAAGATGGGTAATTAAAGGATAGGCATTGTGCTATTATAGGGAAACCGGACAAGGATAGAATATCCATGAATATGTGATTTAGGTATTACAAGATATATTACACAAGCACAGTAATAAAGTTGGTTAGTAATCTAACATTTCGGTGGAATTTATTTTGACCATATACTTTAAATATCACTCTTTAGAAAATTTATTCATAACAACTAGCAGACCTTCATGAAGCATCACAGCTTGGTAAAAGTTTAAGGTTGCAACAAAAAGGCTAATTTATGATTAAATCCAAAAAATGTCATGGTTGATGAACCAGATTGTTGCTCCACTTTGAAATGATACTTCAATGACATTTCTTTTATCATTGTCATTATGCATTCATTGACATTAATAGAATTTAAAAGATTTTTTTTTGTTTTGCACCGGACCTTCAAAGTCCAAGGCTGGCTCTGTTTCCTCATAAAGAGTGATGGAAGTGAAGTAGCAATCTGAATTAGTCTAAGGTTCCCTATTAATCTCATTGATTTGATCATTTCTATATTGGTTGAGAGTTTTATCACCAAGCGATAGGTCAAAAGAAAAATATATGATATCGATTGATTATAGGATGCCTAATTACATTGCATTTTAAGTTGTGAACTGATTCATGAGGAAAAGATCTTTATCATCTGTAATAGACAGAGATGGTGAACCTTTGTTTCTTGAAAGGGTTTCTACTTCTCCTTCCAAGCTTTCGCCTTCGCTGTGGTACCTTTCATTGGCTTCCTTGATAGGGTGATCTTTGTATAGGATCTCCTTGAGGATCCTTCCTTATGCTCACAATCATCCTTAGAGGAACTAATGTTGTATCTCTAAATTAAATGAAATTGTTTTTGCTTCACAAAAGCCTTGCCAAAGTCTTCGTCATATGATAATGGCCACGCACAAAGTCATTGCTTGCAAAGTTGTTTCCCTCATCATGGTGGACCTGTCACAAAAGAAGCACTGCCTGAATCATCTCACACAGAGGCCTCGTGCAAACATCGCAATAGACATTACGCAAAAGTATTCACATGCCATCTCGAGCTCGTTCTACAAGCTAGCTAATTAACAAGCCGGACGATATGTTTCGCTCATACCAGCCGACACAAAACCACCTTCAAAACTGCGAATCAATAAAACAAGTCAAATCGATCAATCTAGTCTAAAAGTTCAAGAACGCATGACCTCCCACAGCGAGATGCTACTGACCAACCTTGTTCATTATTCTATTCCATGAGAAAAACAGTCTCCAATGCTGGTCCCTCATCCCTCCCTAATCTGCCTGCCCTTCAACACCCTAACTGTAGCTCTCCAACTCCACATGCTCCTAATGGTGACAAACCCACTTGAGAGAACAATCATTATTCTGTTCTTCCTGAACCCTAATCGACCACAAAAACTATACCCGCAGGATATGCCTGTGGCTGTCTTCCAAAGCGGGTCGCCAGGTCCAGACAAAATCAATATGACTCCCCACTGTGAATCCACCAAATCAGTGAACTTATCCAAGTACACACTTAACTTGCAATAGTATTTTAAAAAGTTCGCTAAACTTTTTATATTTAACAAACGACGCATTTTTTTTTTAAATATCATCCTTTTAAATATATATATAAAATAATAATAAAAAAAACTCATCGACGCATGCGATTCGTGGCCAGTCGGCAAGTTGTTGCGGTCGTAGCCAATCATTGCGAGCACCAGTCGTGGCCGTTGGCTGCAATTCCAAACCTGGTATCGATTTGATAAAATGATAATCTATTGAATTGCATAGTCGAATTTTCATAAAGACTAAAACATATAATCATTTTCTATTATATCCATCGTTTATTAATAATCGACTATCCATAACTCTCCGGTCGTTTGCTGCCCTTTCTGTTCAGTAAGTGCTAAATTTTTTAATGAGCTTGTGACAAAACATCTTAAAGTTTGTCGATCTCAATAAATGGCCTTAGATATCTCAAAAACACTTTAAATCAAATGTGTAATCATGTCATTAAACATGAATTTCATATCATAAATAGAAAACTATAAAAGTTTAAAATTGATACAGCATTTAAGATGTTTTATCACAAATAGTTCATAAGAAAACTTAAAACATAATAATTTAAAATTTTTAATTATTGATTCTAAGCACTCGACTGATAAAGAAATGACATAATAAAAAATAATAATTATAAATATGAAAGATGAAAATATTATTCAAAGTTATATTTTAGAAAATAAGTGAGTGCTTTTAGTAAATGGCTGATCCAATACCTTCATTACACGATTCCCATCCTATGCTCCATCACTGAACTCCTCCCCTTCCTCTCTCTCTCCGGCACGTCAGTCTTCAGCAATGCAGGAGCTTTGTGATCTCAAGGTCCTCGTCAACGACCAGCACACCTTCTTCCTCCACCAGGTTCTACTCTTTTTTTTCTAATTAAGGAAAGAAAATAAGAACTTTCCTTTGACAGTGACCTGAATCATCGTCGCAGAGAGTGATCTGTGCCTTCTCAGGCAAGATGAGGAAGCTGGTGAAGCAAGAAAACCAGAAGAAGAAGAAGAAGAAGAGCATCAGCGTCGGAGAGTTCCCCGGAGGGCCCTGTGGGTTCGAGCTCGTGTCGAGATTCTGCTACAACAATGGCAGCATCGACCTCACGCCCTCCAACGTCGCGCTCCTCCACTGCTCCGCCGTCGCGCTCGACATGGCCGACACCCTCCTGGAGCAGACCTCCGCGTTCCTGGACGGCGCCGCCGGATGGCAGTGGAGCGATGCCCTCGCCGCGCTCAGGTGCTGCGAGGCCTTCTTCCCCGCCGCCAACTCCTGCGGCCTCATCCGCAGGCTCATCTCTTCTCTCACCTCAAGAATACCCCTCGATCGCACCGCGTCGATTCCTCCTCCTCCTTCTTCTTCCTCCTCCGCCGCCTCCACCTCCCCGGAGTCATCCATGGCGACGCCCTCCGACTCACTGCAGAAGAAGTAAGTCCTAACAAATAAGAAGAAGGCGATCGATTCCATCGCCAGAAAATTTACATTCTCCGGGTCCGTTTTGTCGCAGAGAGTGGTGGTTCGATGAGCTCGCCGTCTTGGCGCCGATCACGGTGGAGGAAATGGCGAGGAGCTTGGAGGCGTTCATGGCCGACAACAAGAGCCTGCTCCTGACCAGGTTCCTCCTGCACTACCTCAAATCAGTGGCCCAGAGGCCGGGCTCGAGGAAGGAGATGGAGGCGGCGGTCGGCGGGCTCGCAGAGACTGCAGTGCACGGGGTGGTGGCCATCGGGAGGTCGACGCCGGGAGCCTTCTCGTGCAGAGGCCTGTTCTGGGTGCTGCGCGTGGTCACCGGCCTGGGGGTGAGCCGGGAGGTCAGGGACGAGCTAGAGAAGCTGATGGGGCAGGTGCTGGACCAGGCCACGCTGGATGACCTGCTGGTGTCAGGCCATGGCGTGGCGTTTGATGTGAACTTGGTGGTGAGGTTGGTGAGGACATTTGCGGGCAGCGCCGCCGGCGCCGGTGAGGTGGAGTTGCAGAGGATGAGGAAGGTGGGGAGGCTGATGGACAAGTACTTGGGAGAGATCTGCCCTGACCAGAGCTTGAAGGTGGGCAAGTTCCTTGAGGTGGCAGAGGCATTGCCGGACTCTGCGAGGGACTGCTTTGATGGGGTCTATAGGGCTATGGACATCTACCTTCAGGTAATGAATGATTAAGTGCTCATGATTTCTAAATCCTAAACTCTAAATACCTGATAGATATTTCTAACTGTAGAGGGCTTTCGAGTGTAAGCATTCCTAAGCAAATGACCGAAACTAAATCGGTAGGCACTTCATGTGATTTGCACACAAAGGCGCACACTTCCTATTTCTTTAGATTCATGCTTCAATCTAAGGACCAAACCTTAAATCGAATTGTCGCTTGGGGACCTTATAGATCTTTCTAACGATAGGGGGATTTCGAGTGTAACCATTCCTAAGCGATCAACCAAAGTTAAATCGATAGTGACTTCTTGTGGCTCGGCCGCGAAAGCACGCCCTTCCTCTTTCTTTAGATCCATGCTTCCCTTTTGGGTTTTGAGATTTGCACATTGTTTAGATAGTTGAGCATTCAAGCTTGAAGCATGTTTGATCATAGGCTGATGCTCGAAACTAGAAATCTTTTTTTTGTATGGTTATGCAGTCGCACCCGGGGTTATCTGGGGAGGAGGTGGCGAAGCTGTGTCGCTGCCTCAACTATGAGAAGCTCACTCTCGAGTCCTGCAAAGACCTAGCTAAAAATAGGAGAATTCCACCCGGAATTGCAGTGCAAGCATTGGTCTCCCAGCGATCCAAGCTACACATGGAAACCGCCGCCGCCGCCACCACAACCACAACTACTGCAGAGACGATACTGTGTTCTCCGGCAGTAGCACCAGATGACGAGGAGGAAAAGGAACGGCTGAGGGAAGAAATGCATCGGATGGAAAGGAAGGTGAAGGAGTTGGAAAAGGTGTGCAAGAGCTTGAAGGGCCAGATGACTAAGATGGCCAAGAAGTCTTTGAGCCATGGCAACATAAGCCGGGGCGGAATGCCAAAGCTCTGCTGAAGAGAGGTTTTCCTCTCCTTGTTAGAATTTTTTTTCTCTAGATCATTTGTAAAGCTCTTACTGCAATTCATGAATCACATACCTCCTGATCTGGATCTGGAACCTGAAAGAAATGCATATAAAATGGTATTAGAAAGTTTTACGATAGTGTTCCCTATGAGAAAAGAAAATATAGACAAAAACAAAGTGGCAAAAGAGATCTATGTTCATATTTTCCTCCATTTTCTTGGATAGAATTGTGCATCTATATCTTTGACTACTAAAGAAAGAGGAACAATCATAGAAAATATGAATCCATGTTGAAACTTGATGTCATAAAGTACATTTTATGATGAAATAGTTAATGCTCTCCGACAACCGGAAGCAAGACCACCCACAGAATGAACCTCTCGGAAAGAATCGATGCAAGATCAAGATCAAGATCACAATAAGGTCCACCCTAAATCAAGCTTTTTGAAAGAATGAGCACACAAACAAAAGCATCGCATCTTCAGCAATCGATATCTTAATGACACCGTGAACCTAACCAACCTCCCCTTGTTTTTTCAAACAAAGAAACCAATATAAACGACTAGATTGACAGCATTGGAAGATTGTGAAACAAATAAAAGTTAGAACCATTGGGCAGTAAAATATAAAGCTATCAATCATCATTTTGTTTCATTTGCAGATGCATGTGTAAGTTCCACTGAAACTTCATTATCAGGAGACATGCTTTTGCAATCATCAAGGCTGAATTAGCACAAGGACAAAGATTTATTTGTAGGATCACATGCAAAGGGGGCTGATAAAACAATGCCTCAAGGATTAGGGCATACCTTGTCTTATTTATTGGACCACTAATTTTGTTTTATGTTAGTGCATTAGGAAAGCATAATTGTACTTATCGTGTAATCAGAGTGTTTTTTCCTTAAAAAAGAATGAAAGTGTCAGTCACAAAACCTTGTGCCGGCATGTTAGCAAATCTACTGGTTTCCTGAAAGGGAAGACAAGGGTAAAAGAACAGCAGTTTCAGAGATTGAATGAAGTTTCAAGACTCATTTGTTCAGGGAGCCCACCTGTGTCGACTATGTTTAGGATGGCAATGGGTCGAACACTCGTGATTTGTAAAACTATTTCAGTTCATATCTATTGAAATAAATAGATAACCGACTTACTAAATATCTGTACAATAGTGATACCAATCTTGCCATAAATATTTGAATAAATCGATAATCAAATTCTTATAGAAGATAAAAATTGTTGTTGATTGATATCAAATAACAAACATATCAGACATATTACTTCAGGTTTGCGAGATTAATACAAAATTTAGTATTCAACTCTAGAGAACATAATTCTTCAGCTAGGGAAGATTTTGCAAATATATTCCCAATAGTTGGAGTTGCATGTGCAACGATTAAGAAAATACCTCTTTTTTTCAGTTGGATATTCTACAATCTATCGTACTTTTTTTCTGATCAGAGTTGCTAGATCCATTCCACTAAAATTTGAATCGCCTGCTACGACTATTTGCTCCAAAGCCTCACGGGATAACCCATCAAATACTGTTAAGACAAAATAATTGCAGAGTTTATATTGTGATTAACTTTGAGTATGTGCATATTTAATAGAACAATAAAGCAAAACTGCAACATCTTTGAAACATATAGAAGAGAGAGCAAACATTGAAACCATTATTGAACACATCTATGAAAAAAAGGACAGAAATATAACAAAACCTTCAATGAGACATGGAACTGGACGACGTGACTACAAAGGAAAAGCAGTCTTCATCGTGAAAAAAACTACACGACATGCTAATCAAACTCTAACAGGTACTGCAGTCCTGGCACCATACTGTTCTTTGGAAATATCTAAGAGAATCAAACTTGTCTAGGTTGGCAAACAATAAGTTCATGATATTTTTTTTGCAGTTTTTAGAAAATAAAAAACCCACGAAAACTTAGAAAGAGAAAATTGATATTTAACACATCATTTACCTCTAATAAATTTAAACTTGTAAAAAAAATCAATTAATGCTAAATATTAGTTTTACATCTCTTTCTAGCTTTTAAATTTTATTTACTAAAAAACAAAAGAAAATCTTCCTTAAACAAACAAGGCCATAGTAAATATGCTAATTTTTGCAATCCTTCTTTTCCTTCCATGATTGTTTTGTAAGCCTCATCTATGTGACTGTACTCTGCTTCTGATCAGAGGATTTGTTACCATTTGGTGTATTCACTATTTACAAATTTAATCTGAGACTCCTATCCTCTGTTCTTCTGAAAAAATGGAATCCTCATAAAACTGTGATGGTATCACATAAACAGATATACAGTATCATCAACTATTCAAAACAAAAACAACCTGTAAAAACATATGAGAGCATAGAGGTAGTTTTTGCTTGTAAAAATCCAGAATGAACAAAAAATGAAGAAATTTTTTTTACTAAAGTACATCTACCTTTTCACTTTCTTGGTCCTTGTCATCATCTTTTGAGCTGTTTGATTCAGCTTCACCATTATTAACTTCTCTTACAAAAACCAGCCTAGAAATTTGTCCTTTTTGATGATTACTACTGAGCTGTTGATTTATGTAATATGAAGTTCCAGCAGAAAGAAACTCTGTGCCTTAACATCCCAACATTGTATTATACTTAGTCTGGTGACTCTGGTCTTTGTGAAACTATTGAAAACTTGAATTGGTAAATTTCAAGGGTTGCCTGAGATAATACTCGTCATATCCTGCAACCAAATTACATGCTATTTAACTATGGGATGCAAATCATATTAAATCACGAAAAACCAAATCTACAAAATGAAACAACAAAATTTCGACCTGAAAAATATAGTTACATGATAGATGCCATTAACGCCAGCAATAAGTGGATTGCTAGCAAGTGAATGTATGACTTTTATTGGAACTCATAAAATGTAAGAAGGTGGAAAAGTCTTTGGATTTGGATGACAGACACAATTATAAATACCATGGATGTGACAGTCCAGAAGAGAGAATATTAAAACATGTACATTCTATCATATTCTTCTTAGAAGTCAGAATTGTTCTAGAGAAATTTCCCAATAGAAAAATCTAATTCATTGCAGAGTCGCCCACCAATTCACAATCACACTGCATACAACACTTGAGCAAGATAAAGCAATGTAAACATCAAGTAATAGTCTTGGAGTGGCAACACTGCCTACAAGTCTTGTAAATTAACCAAAAGATTTCATGAATTCTCTTCAGACTTTACATCTAATTTGAGTGTCCAACTCTTGCTTGCATTTGCAATGGTCAGGTGTTGCATTCACTCCAACTGTGTGAAGCATCAATGAGCAAGGAAAAAAAATGGGCAAAAGTCAAAAGAGCACCTTTTTTATTGAATCGTCAAAAGAGTGCCCCATTTTGATTTTTTATCAAAAAGGCACCTCACCCCCTATAAAATGATATAACTATCCTCTTCATCTCCCACGTAAACCCTGAACTGGTCGGGCACATTGTAGCAGTTATGAACTCGTAGCTGCTACATAGTTTTAGCAACTATGGTTTCATAGCTGCTACAACATGAAGAAGAAAAATTTAAGACCAAAATTTTCGGAACCTTTGAAAAGATTTAAACAACGTTTTTTTAGCTTCAAACCTGACCATTACGGTTTCCACCCCATATCTAGTTGTAGATCTCTGAACGAGCTTTGATTTGATATATTGTGTGTCTCATGATTTAACCTGAGTTAAAAGTTATGACCTCTCAAAGTTTAGGGTTTAACATTCATATTGTAGCGGTCATGAAATCGTAGCTACTACAACTGTATAACAATCACGAAACCATACATGTTACAACTACGTAGTAGCTTAGTTGTAGCAGCTATGGTTTTGTAACCGCTACAATGTGAATGTTAAATCCTAAATTTTGAGAGGTCATAACTTTTGACTTGAGTTGAACTACGAGACGCACAATATATCAAATCGAAGTTTGTTCAGATATCTACAACTAGTTACAGGGTGGAATCCGTAAAGGCCAGGTTTCAAGCTCAAAAAATATCATTTAAATTCTTTTCGGAGGCTTTGAACAACTTTAGTGTTAAAAAAAATTTCATGTTGTAGCAGATACGAAGTCATAGCTACAACAACTTTATGGCAGTTCAATTGTAGCAACTACGAAACTGTAGCTGCTACAACTATATAGCAACTACTGATTCGTAGCTGCCACAACGGATCGATTTAGACGGAAAAAATAGGAGAGAGATAATAATGGAAATAAAGTTGATACTGTGTGATGGAGGGTAGTTGTATAATTGTGCATGGAAGTGGGGTGGTGCCATTTAAATAAAAAAAAATGAATGAATAAAATCGGGTGTTATCTTGATGATTCCCTCCAAAAAAATGTATTTTGATTTTTAAATGAATAGTTCAATAAAGAAGAAAGAGATAAAAACGAATCGACAACTTCTGCTAGAAATCAAAGTCCTATTAAATTCTATAATAGATGAAACAAGATCGATAGGCATCCAGATATACCAAAACCCTCATTTTTACAGGTATGAAACAGTAAATGCTATAGTGCACACAGTATTCCTTGGATTTCTTAAACGTGCAAGATGAAAAACCCAATTTAAGGAACGATTTAAAGAAACGCAATCATACTGATTTGAACAGCAATAAACCCACATTGATAATAGGAAACCTTGGCAGTAGAATCGCTAACAGTCACGAAATTGTAAGAAAAACTCTCTCCGATACAGTGCCCTAAGATTCGAACTCTACGTTTTCCAGAATCATATAATTGAAATCAAAATCTGAAAGCTCGATCTAGAGATGTCTCAGTTTCCTCATCCAGAAAGCGATAAAAGTGGGAGAAACGACGTACCTGACGTAGAGCATGCAGTGGCGACGGATCGGGAGATGCGGCGGAGAAACCCTACTGATCGGCGTCCTCAGAGACGTGTAGAAGCGGGAAGGGAGTAGGCTTCGAGGCTAAGAAGAGTACGGAAGGCGAAATGGACGCGAAGCGAATAACTATACTTATAAGTTGTAAGTAAATTATGAATTATTTGTATATAAATAATATTGAGAAAAATTAAAAGACCATTTCTTTTTTTATTGAAATCGTCGGAAAAATATTTTCTAAAATAAAAAAAAAGATTGAGATGAAATATCATACTATTTTAATAACAAATAAATTAGACAATAGTCAAAAGGTTTTATTTTTTAAAAAATTATCACAATGACATCCCATTTTTATTTTTTTTAAGCAAAAGATACATGTAATTACCCAAATACTCTAAACTATACCGACTTATATTGCTGTGTTGAAGCAGTTAAAAATTTATAGTTGGTGGCAACTATAATTAAGCGGCCATATAATTATAATAACTATAGTTTTAATTGTTATATAATTATAGTAGCTACGATAATATAAAATAAAATTAAAATTATTTGAAACTTAAATGATATTTTTTAAATCTAAAATCTAGTGTTACAAGTTATGACCTCTCAAAGTTTAGGATTTAATATTCATGTTGCAATAATTATAAAATCATAGTTACTATAATTTAATCTCTCAAAAAAATTTCATTTATAATGTAACAATAATAAAATCGTAATTACTATAACTATGTAATTGTTACAATTGTATGACTGTTAAATTATAGTAATTACAAAACAATAATTATTATAATGTAAATGATAAACTTTAAATTTTTGAAAATCATAATTTTTAATTCAGATTTAATCATAAGTCGCATAATATATTAAATAGATGTTACGGTGTGAAACTCGCAACCATCCAATTTGAGGCTCAAAAATTAATGTTTAAATTCTTTTCGAATATTTTTGAACAATTTTAATTTTTAAAAAAAATCTCATGGTATAGAAACTACGAACCTGTCGATTTAAGCGAGCCAAATTAAGAGAGATAATAATCTGTATAAACTACTACCGTACAGTGGAGACAGTAGGTACATCTTTTTATATAAAAAAAATCAACATGCGACGTTAAATTGGATAAAAAGAAAGCTCATTTTGCTTTTGCGTTAAAAAAAGTCAATCTTTACTATTCTAATATTTAAACTATATCGAGCTCAAATGAGTTCAAACACCCTGAATAACAAAAAACTAAGTTTGAATCGCGATTTTAGCAACTTAATTTTATTTTCGACTTAGGAATAAAATGAACATGAAAAATGAATTTTAGATGAATGGAGATAGTTTAAATCAAAATTATTAATAAAAAAGAGATTCAAAATTCAAGAAAGATCAATTTTCACTGATTTTTGATCCACTTGAAATTGAGAGCATTCTTTTCCCACCCGATTTAACTCTCCCGTCACCACCTATCACGAATCCAACAGTGAGTTCACGACAAGCTCACAGACATGGCCCAGCCACGAGTCCGAAACTACGTCACCGCAAGCTCACGGCCAGGTCGTCACAAGTTCTTTGCTTTTCCTTTTTCTTCCTGCAGTTCGCTTCTTTTCCTCTGCTGGTTAAACCTTACCAAATTGACTAACCCAACCTGTTAAGCTGAAGCAAGCTCACCGACATGGCTGAGCCACGAGCCTATAACTAAATCACCACAAACTCATGGCCAGTGGCGGATCCAGATAAAAAAGGAAGAGGGTGCTCAAAGAAGGGAGCTGAGGTTTATCTTCCTTCTCGCTGCCCCTCGGACTGCAGCATACTAGTGAAATTTTTCGGGAGCAAGGGAGTGCTCAAGCACACCCCCGCTCCTCCCTAGATCCACCACTGCTCATGGCTAGCTCGTTAAACCTTACTCAATCAACTAACCCCAACTGGTTAAGCTAAAGCATTCATTACCTGCTGTAAAGAAATGCTACAGGTAAACTCTTACATTTTGGAGGCTTACAAAGCTGGCAATTCAAGGAGTTGATTAATTAAAGTGTCAGGCAACTCTCATGCTTGCTGCGACATGAACAAGGGAATAGCATTTCAAGTGTTGGCAGCGAGATGTTAAGCATGAGGAGGCCAAAGCTTGGTGTCTTGTGTGGTATCCATGACGGCAGGCGGAAGCCACTGCCACATAGCCATGCCAGGGTAAGCCGCGAAGTGTGCTGGCTTGTTTGGAGGGGCCTGGACGCAAGGCAGAGCAAATGCAGCTGGGGCAGCGGCAGCATCAGGATGGAATGCGAGTGGATGAGGGATGTAGCTTGCTGGAGGCATGCTCAGAGCCTTGATTTGTTGTTCTAGCTTCTCTTTGTCGGCCTTCAGTTTCATCTTCTCGTCTCGAAGCTCATGTTTCTCCACCTACATTAATGAGAGTTAGCTGTGAAAAGGAATTTGAGTGCAGCAGTATGCAAATGATAAAAAGATGGGGGGAAAAAGACTTGAAACATTGCACTTTTAAACCGATAAGTCTAGTCTGCAAATATTTGTCTTAAAGAACAACAAAGCCAAAAACTATTTGTCGTCCCCTCCAACTACGGCACACACACACCACTCAATCCTCCAGACCACCATGAATTGGAGAAGAATAGGAAGAATGAAACTTTTCATGACTTTCCCAGTGTCCAGTATTTAACTAACAGCACGAAATACATGTATCACCATTTCACTAACTTAACATCATAGTTTCTGCATCCTAAGTTAAGTATTTTTGTGAGTCTATATATAGAAACCAATCTCGATAGACATATCCCACCACAAACCAAATAATGTTCCATGTCTGAACTTATTCGTAAGTTATCAATACAATGGTGGATACTTGTGAACAGAGCGAAAAAGAACATAAGGATAGGGGTCAGACCTTTAGATCCTTGATCACAGCTTGGAGTTTTTCATTTGACTTCTTTAGTTCTTCTGCTTCAGCTTTTAACTGCGTCAAAACACAAACCGCATCGCTCAGAATAGATGCTTTGTCAGACTTAGGAGGTCTACCAGGGTCCAAGATCGAAGACAGCTCTGAGAACCTAAGTAACAATTTTTTTGGCAATTAAAGTTGTTCACTTGACAGAAGAATGCATAAATTAACCATGTGAATCACAAGAAAACTATGATTTTGCAAGACATTAGTTTAAGAACAAGCACCTGTCATTCAACTTATCCCGCCGTATTTTTTCACGACAAGCTTTCGACTTAGGCCCAGTGCATGAGCCATCTCTTACCCTGTAAAATTAGAGTGCAAGAAAATTTAAGATGCCAACCCAACAATCCAATTTAGGAAGGAAGATGGGAAACACCAAAATCGGCACAAGCATGGTGCTGGAAAACCATGAGAAATTAACCAGACCGGAGCAAGCTTGGTTCTTGGCTATGGTTTAAAATTCTTGATATGTTCTACATAATATAAACATCAATCAATCTTCTTCCCCCTCCATAATTATTTGAACAAAGAAAAAAAGGCCATAATTTTAGGGTTCTTACTAATTTTTAAGAAGACTCACATGATAGATACGGAAGTACAAGTAGTAGATCTTCTGGAAGCAGGATATATGTACCGAGAGTAGTTCCCTTCCATAAGTATTTAACCAATGAAAAAGGCATAATTTTCTGTCTTTTTTAAGGAGATTCATATGATATTTATGGAAAAACAAAGCAGGTACCAGGAGTAGTTAGACATGATACAGATGTAAAAACATCCAAGCTTGTTTGTTTTATGATCTAAATTAGGACGAAAATCAAAAGTAGAAAAGAAAATGAGCATAATTCAATTCCTTCTAAAATTTATGTTCATATCAACACACACACACACAAAAAAAATTAACGCAGAATCAAACCCTAGATCGAGATAACACCAACCTCTTCCTCGAGCTTTCGACGGCACAACCATCAGCTGCGCAAGCCTCCTCGCATCCCACCCTGCCAAACACGTTCCATCCCATGCCCATCATTCAAGATACCCAAATCCACCAACTAATAGCACAATCAAAGCGAGAGGGAATAAGAGAAGTTCCCGCACTCGGCGGCGGCGTGAGGCGGCATGCCGCAGAAGCTCTCGATCGCGCACCGCAGCTCGCCGTCCGATCCGCCGGCGTCGATCCAGTAATCGTCGATGGAGTCGGCAGACATGGTAGAAGGGCGGGGAGAGGAGCAGCGCAGCTTCCCGTCGATCCGATCAAGGGAAGAGAAGCAAAACAATGCGTAAGGGAGAAGGAGAGGTAGAGAAGGGAAGGAGAGGAAGAGAAGGGAAGGAAGCGGTTTTGGTTTGGCGTGGAGTTGGGAGAATCGGAGAGCAGAGAAGCGGGTTTTATCGCCTTACCGTGGGCTCTCGAGAAACGAGCGCCAACCAAGGTGGAATCCGGGTTTTATTCAATTGACGACGTAGAAGTTCTAATATTTCACTCTGCACCTCGGTTTGTTTTTCTTTTTATAATATGTTTTTCTTTATTTCAATGAGATTAATATGTGTTTAACCATGAATTTCTTTCCGCCATTGACAATGATTAAAGAGCACTGTGGTACTGAATTTTAAAGACAATCTCATTTTAATGTTAAATTTTAAAAAATTAATATTGCTGTGATGTTAATTTTAAAATATAATATTATAGTGACGTTGGTTTTAAGATTTCCTTTTAAAATTATAAAATTAGATGCGTCTTTTAATACTTTTTAAATTTCAAGGTCCTTTCATCAACTGACGATTTTCCTTTTTGTTATTTTTTTTAAACTAAGTAATATGGTTCGATATGCTTGAGTGGGGCTAGTTTTTATTTTATTTTTCAAAATACAGCAATTAAATTACGAAATTAGCAAAGCAGTATTTAAAATTTTGTCCTCACTCGAAAATTAAATAGAATAATAATGTGATGTGCACGTGGTATCATTCTGCCATATAAAATAACGTACATAATTAATAAAGTACAAAAGTGATGCAAATTATGTCATATCCCATTTTCCCTATGACATAATTAATAAATGCAAATTATTTTTCAACAATATTTAAAAGTATCAAAACAATGTCATATCCCATTTTCCTAAAAGAAATATTCTTACTACAATAATATTATAATAATTTTATCAAAATTATTATAATATAAAATAAAATCATTCTCAATATTAGGGCAAAAGTCGACTACGAAATAGGTAAATCACGACTACCTATCTTTGAAATAATGATGAAATTTAAAATATATGACAACCTCTGAAATAACAATATTGCTATATATACAAAGAGGAGGATTGACACATTATTATCATATAATTTAATAGTCATGGATTGAATCGCAAAATTATTCTTATAATATAAGATGAGATTACATACCATAAATCTAAGATGGTCGGACTCTTCTTATATATTCCACATTAATGAGAATTTAGTACTATCGGACACCTAGATTATTAATAAAACAAAACTCCAACTTAATTAAATGGCTTCAATACTATTGTAATATATTTATTAAAAAAAAATACTATAACGTGTAGTAATTCTGTTCAAAATTACTGTAATATCTCTAATCAAAACAGCTATACGGGTAGTAATTTTGGCCAATCAAATTACGATATGTTAAAATAATTTTGAATAAAATTGATATTTTCAAGATGAAAAAATAAATCACTGTTTTAATATTTAAAAAAAAAAAACTGCGGCACCCCTTCAGTTTTGCCCTTTTATCGGAAGCTTGTTTTAAAATCCTGCAACATGCTATATGCCTCTTCTTATGTTGCATAAGAAGGGGAGAAAATATCTGTGAGCACTGCAAACAGAGGGCTAGGCTGGCTTTAACAAGTCTTATTGTATGTGTTAGAAGATATAATTGTAATAAAAGATGAATATTAGACTCACTCTAGGTATCATTCACAGTACATCCCCATATTATGTGAAGAAAATAAATTACGGGATCAACATATAGCCGACCGCTAAGTTGACTAAGGTAGAGGACCATGTGTTAGAAGACATTATTGTTGGTATGCAATGTAGATTGAATTTACCATTCAACAACTATTAAATCATATGCTTATGGAACTGACAAAGAATGTAAAATGAGCAACAAAAACAATGAGAAAGATTCGCTCTGTCAAAACTATACTCAATTTGTTAGTCTTCCATAAGATCGAGTGAGAAAATCCAAGGGCTTGATGCTACTGCTAGTTCTTCATGTTTCCAAGTTGGAATCTGCTTCTATTGCTGATCGCAATCCATGAAGGGTCATCATGTGGGCGTAGAATTCCGCATGCTCCTGTTCAATTATATAAAAGTAAGCGATAAGCTTGTAGCGACAAATGGGTGGAATTTGATAGTTTGTGTGTTTCGGGCTTTCTGAGCACCTTGACAGTAATGATAACCAATGCGGCGCCCATCTCCCGCGATTCATGAAAGAGCTCCCTAGCGAGATCGGAAGTAACTGAAGGAACAACTTGTGGCAACACATTTTTGACTGCAAAAGGGCAAAGGAAGCTTCAGAAGAAATCATTAACAACGATTTTACAGTGTATAATTATTAGATTTCACTAATAAAGTTGACACTTAGGTATTTTCAGGTTCTTGATGACAATTAAAGTTTAGAGATTGAGCAATTGACTAACAAAACACAAATCATTTATATGATAAATTGATAATAGTATATTTTTAACCATTAATTTATGATTATCCAAATGTTTAAAGTTTAAATACAAGAAATTTTACATGTTTGATGAAAGCAGCTATAACTATTTGAAAGGATACTAATTCCAATGTCATTCATCATACATACACACATAAAACTTAAATTTCCCAATCAGTGGGATTGTGAGAAGGTATGTTATGTGTGTGAATAGATGGCCAAAACGATTTATATTTTGTGAAAACTAAGAACCTTATCCTAATGACAAATGACGAGAAACAAAGCTATTGTGCACCTTGAGAGAAAGAAAGAATAATCAACATACCAAGTTTTTCAGTGTGCTTTTGGTCGTCAATAAGCAGAACTTTATAGTTGTCTCCTCTTCCCACTCCCCTCCTTGTAGTAAGCCGACCGATATCCCCACCTAGAACATGAGCAAAAAATTTGGATACATGATTAACTTCAGTGTACCTGGAGCCTAGATTGAAACAAATCAGATGCTACTTGGTTTTTGAAATCATGAAAGAAACTTCAACTAAGTTCCTCTCGTGTTTTCACATAAAAACTTTCGACTTAGTTGATGTGATAAGCCTAAGGATAAATTCTAGAGGATGTTTTGGATATAGATTACTATAGTCATAAGTTGTTGGTTTGATTAACACTGATTTACTTATTAGCTTCTGCTTCACCATTGAAGGTGATGTTCAATCAACATGGTGAATTACACAACACAAAGTAATTGTATCGACACAAAAGGGTGGTGGTTGCATTCCAAGTGACCTCCACAAAGTCCTTTATTTATAATATTATCAACTTTTCTGGTCACCACTAATCCATCCTCGTCGAATAAGAAAATACCAAATCATCCTTCATCTTAAATCACACCACGGTGATATAAGCCAACATTGCACAAATACGATATGTGGGGAAATAACTGGAGGCATTTGCAGTCAATATTGAATTACTTAAGTTAATACAAAATCAATGTGGCTTAGTTGGGTTTAGATGAACCAAAAAAGTTTTTTTTTTTCTTTATCTACACATGTGGACGGCAAATATGCAGAGATGTTTTTTTTTTTAAACTATGATATAAGCTATCAACTAATTCCTGGTCACACAACATTGATTTAGTTGAATGGAACATCAAGAACTTAAGGTAGTGTAGCTAGAACAGTCTAACTTTTGAACATGGATATTTTTAGGACACTTAGAGCACTTGAGATTTTTCTGTTTTGTTCAAGTTTTCATTGAACAAAATAATAGGCGAGAAGGTTGATGATTAAAACTCTCTGCTTTGTATTTGAACTACTAAAAGATTATCTCTAGCATCTACAATGGCCTCTAAAAGTATTGATAAACAATTACAGAATTTTAATCACCATTAATTGTTTTTTCGATAGAATTGTGTCCTTCAAGAAACGCTACCTTAAGTTCTTTGGATCAACAAAAATACCCAGCGTTCATTTTCTTGGCAAAGTGGAAAAAGTTGAGTGCACGATGAAGCCATGAATGAGAAATCATACATAAATATCGATTTCTATTGATCAAAGAACACAAACGCAACCAAAAAGGGGGAAAATTTTGACGGCAGCTAAAGAAAACAAGATCGATCTACAAGATCATATTAAGATTAGTAGATTACCTTCCTGGACTTGAGGAACGGCATCGAACTGGGACAGATCGAAGGTAGGTCGCTCCAAGAGACCAGATCCTCCCTTCGAATCCCCAAAACCTGCGATCACAGAGATCGGACCGGTAATGGCGGCGCCCAACCTCACGCCGACCATTCGCTTGATCGGGGAAGCGTAGGAGGTGGAAATGGGGAGAGAAGGAGGGCAAGGAACGGGCATGGCGAGGAAGAAGTTGACGGCGCCTCTGGAGCTAATCGCCATGGGCAACGACAAAGAAAGCACAAGTGGGAGGAGGGGCTTTATTTGCGATACATATATATTATTCGAGGTTGGCATGGAAAGAATATACGAAGGAGATGGGGTGTGTCTAGTGTAATTTAAAATAATGCAGGGTTTAGATAAAATAATTATTGAATTGGGAAATATCAATTCATTCCTAAAAGTTTTAAAACTTCAATTTCATTATATTTTGTTCACTATTACTTTTAAAAGTTAAATACTAAAATATGGATGCTTAGAAAGATCTTTAACCACTTTTAATAAAAAAAATCTTCGCCGCCACCGTATGGTAAAAACAGGTAAAGTACTTGTCCCATCATTCTATGACCTATCAGTTAGTTATTTAAGAATTAATATGGAAAAGATAAATCATGATGCCTCAAAAGACAAATAAATAAAGGGTGAATTACACAGAATTAGATTTGGCCATTATTTTTTTCAATGAAAAGGTAAATACATATTATCAAAATACACAATTATATAAAATGATCCTGGAACCCCTATCTCATGTCTGATGAATTGTCAGATCATACATGTGCTCACTCGTGTATCAACTCTGGCATACTCTACAGTGCATGTTGGTTGTGTGCTCATCTTCAGTACCACCTATTGAGCAAAGGTACCAATCAGTATCGCCTATGATCTCTATTCATACTGCTCATGCCTCGTCATCCTGATATGTATCCATACTCCTTATGCCTCATTTTCACTGTCCATACTCTATCATGTGCCCTCTTGACTTGGCCACCATGAATGTGCAAATAGTGGTTGATGTTGAACATGATAATGATTATTCTGAAAGTGAAATTTCAACCAAGAATTCTAGAGAAAGACATGTGAAAAAGTATGCAAATAACAACTAAACAAAGTTTAAATAAACATGTGGAAAAGTATGCAAATAACAACTAAACAAAGTTTAAATAGACCCTAGTCCTAACCATGCAAAAAAGGAAAATAACCTTAATTTAATGGTAAAATCTCATTTGGAGTTCACCTGTTCCACATACGGCGACGAAACATGACCGTGTCAGTAGACACAGTCTTACCGTGCTTAGGAGTGGTCGGCCGCGTTTTCTGTTAGAAACTCCCTTGTTAAGAAGTCAAGTGAACATGATCATGTCAGAAAACATACATTGGTTGTTTTGTGTGTCGAAAATCTTGTCTGCATCTCAACGCGACACGGAATGGAACACGATCATGTCTTTGGACACAAGCTGACCATGTTTCTTGCTAGAACTCTTGGTTGCTCCTTGCCAAGGGACATAATAAAACACAGTCGTGTCAGATAACATGAACAAATTGTGTTAGGTAATATGGACGGGCCATGTTCCTGGATCCCTCCCATATCTACATCAGTGGCCTAGCTTAGTCATCCTTTATGTGTCGTTGTTTGATCGATGAAGCAATTCTAGGTAAACAAGAAGATGTAGTAAGTACAGATTTAGATAGTGAGGAAAAAAAATATTATTGTCCAATTTTAACATATGAAAAATGAGATAAAAATCCTAAGCCAAATTTGTGACCAAAGCTGTTATAATAGCATTAGTCGTTCTAAGAAAGAAGGATATTTTAGGAAAACAAATTAAGATAAAGTGTGTCTTTTTTATAATTTTTAAATCAAAAGTACGTCGTTTGATAATAATAAAAATAAGGGTGCTTTTTAAGTTTTTGCTAGGGTTTAAATATAGCGTCCGCTACCTTGCACACGAGATTCCGGTCCCCAAACCGTTTTATTTCTAGACCCACTTTACATTTCATTTCAAGAACGGCTACCCCACGACACCTACCCGTGCTCGGAATGGGAATCACGCTGGCCCCATTTCGGTCTCCACTGACAAGTTCGGTAACAATACGCGAGAATAAAAAGGAAAGGGCGAAGAATCTTGACCTTAATTTTAAGAAATTGATTTGACGGTACGGTGTGGATTCGAGATTCCCTCGGTCGGTGCAACGAACTCGACCGATTCCCATCGTCCGATCAGGATCTTCAGAATCGAAGGGAGGTGATCATGCCACCTGTCGCCGTTAGAACTCGAGTCTTTGCCGCCAAAGGGGCAGCGGTCGTAATTAAGCTGGACTTGAGGGGCGGATGGCGGCGTCCGCTTTAGCTAAAGAAGGCGAGGGCGGTGGTGGAACGGGATGGCCACTGCGCCAGCTGCTAGAAATCTGGTACCGCGGAAGGAGGAGTAGGAGGAGGAGATTTGGGAAGCGAGAAGGGAAGCAAGAGTGGAGGCGTAATGGCAACGAACGGGAGAAGATTTGAGGGAAGCATGGGGTAAAAAAAAGAGAAAAAAGGCAGTGGAGGAGGGAGCGGAAGGATTGGCTTCTTATATCGGCGTCCAGATTCGCTCTGCTTCTTTCGAATTCCGGAGATCCGCTGCTATCGTTCTCTGCTCGGAGAAGGAGGGGCCTTTTTTTGTGCCTTCCCATTGGAGAGAAGAGAAAGCAGTGACGCGGAATAAAAAAAGGAGGAAAAGGTTCGAATCTCGTTGGGATTTTGTTGTCTGTGCGCATTGATTGGCCACTGGTGTTACTGGAGACTGGTTTTGATTTCTTAACGTCGTCACTTTGTGCTGTTTTTAGTTTCCTTTTTCCCCCCTTCTTAATGTTCGAGAGATTTTCTCGTCTTGGTTGTTTGGGGAATCTTTATGTGGCTCTGATTAGTTGAGGTTAGGGTTTTTATGAATGCGATGGATGGCAAAATGATTCCTTTTGAAGGGTGCAAATTTGAGAGGTCCTCCGTGTGGAACTTCAGATTGATGTTTTGGGGGTCTATATTGCCTTCAATTGTTTGTGGAATCTGATCAACGTATCGTTTTGCAAGCACTAAGTTTGTCTCTGGTTGTTGAGCAGACTTTCGAATCTGAGGCTCGCGATTGATAAAATTGTTGTATTTTCTTCTGTTGAATTTTACTAATTTCATTTCCCTGGATTATATTGCAGGTGAGTGTAATTTTCTAGCCTTTTCGAAGTGGAATTTTCTCCGTGATGGAGAAAATTTTGCCTATGTGCCATTAGAAACGGCTGGTGTTGGAATCTTTCTGGACATTTGTCTCTTGAGATTTCTTTTTGCTATATGGTTATGGTATAATTATGGCTAGTTCATCATAAATTGGCATCATCTACGTGCAATATTAGAAGATGGAGACTACTACTAACAATGGTTCTCAGCAAAAAAGTATAGGTTCTTCATTTAGTCATCCTAGCATGGTCTCTTTCCAGCCAGGAACAGTAGATAGCTCAACAGAGATGGTTAATGGTTACATACCCACTTTTGATGGAAACAGTAGCATGGCCAGCATTTTTATGTGCGCTGGCTCTGGTGTGATCAATCACATGGATACAGCAACTCAAGCTCAGTACACTCCTGGATCTGTTCTTCAGGAACTGATGCCTAGGTTTACAAATGTTTCTGGTTCACCTGCGTATTGGTCCCCAGGAGAAGTTGATATATTAAACAGAGGCCTCATAAGGTATGTATCAAAATTTTCTCAAATCCAGTTGCAATTTCTGGTGATTGGTAATGTTCACGCTATCATCGGTAGTCAGGGACACAAGTCTTGCCAATGCAGTTGTGGCATGACAAGTTTTTTTTCATTGTCTAGAATTTGTTGAAGGTGAGAATGGAGAATGTGGTTTAGTTCTCATAGAAAAGGGTAATTTAATTATTCAACACTTCAAAAAAAATTCCCCTCCATTTTCACCCATAATTGGGCAGATACAAAAGTAATAAATAATTATACTAACTTTCTATCAGTTACTTTTCCTCCTTAAGTCAATCCGCCCAAGTAAACAACAAATAAAAAGTTTTCCCTTGTTTCAACTGAAGCATACTAACTCCGTAACTTTTGTAATACTTATCTTTATGGTGACTGTGAAGCACCACATTGACTAAGTTGCCATTTTTATTCTTTGTAATTTTCACTTGAATTGGATCTGGATCTTCTTCCATATAAATCATTCTCTTGACAGGATTATTCTTTTGCTTTCTTTGGGGCATGAACTTCTTTTGTTATGTCTGTATAATTTGGTACTCAAAGCATAACTTAGATTCACATGTTTTTCAGATTTTAATTTCTATAACTTTGAATTTACTGTAATTTTTTTTCCTTTCATCCTACATCAAGTATTTGTTTGTGTTTGATAGCTTTGCAAGTGAATCGAGTATACAACAGTACTCCAAGATAGCTGCTATGCTGCCTCAGAAGACTATACGGGATGTTGCTTTGAGATGTCAATGGATTATTGTAAGCTTCTTTATTTACTACAACGACTTGAGGTAGTTTTTTCAACCATAGCTTCACCTATATGTATTATCAGGACTTAGGACAGTCTCTTTCCATCAAAATTTCAGATATGTTGGTTGGGATAATCATTTTCTTCTACAAAAGCTTTGGTTAAAAACTCTACCTCACGTCCTCACCTTTTCTAAGAGACCAAGCTGACATTTTTCTTTACTTCAAAACTGTTAGTGGAAGAAGACCTGACTATATGTATGCTGAAGAACCCTTATCTTTATAACCTTTAAGGGGGTGCTTGGTTGGATGGTATGAGAGTGAGGAATGGGAAAGGGATTGAAAGTGGGTGTTTGGTTTGGGGGATTAGTGGTGAGTCCCATGGATTCATTACCCTAAACATGGGAATGAGCCATTCCCTAGTAAAAGGAGGGGAATGGGAAAACCCCCATTTCCATTCCCTACTTCTATCAATCCCATTCTTATTCCCATTCCCTTCAATGAACCAAGCACCCCCTAAGTGATTGGATATAACTGGAAGAGGATCTGCTTGGGCAACCACCACATGAGAACTGAATGATGTCTTTCTCAACTCATTTTCAAAGAAATAGAGAAAAGTTAAAGTTGCTGCTTCAAAGATTAATAATATTGTAATTTATAAATAATGTTCTTAAACAATTCGATACATATAGAAAGATTTTAAGTACAATCTGATTTGCCTTTTGTCATTGGAAGGTTTTGATTATCACATAAGGCACACAAGCATGTTGCACCTGCGAAGCATACCTACTGATACTGAATTGGCCATGAGAGTTTGTTGCATTCATTTTTTTAATATTTCTGCAATTAGAATTTTAGTGTTGCTCTGTGACTCACCTTGCTTGGCCTCCATATCAAATTGTGCCAAATGAAATATCATAGTTTTCTGCTATGTACAATCAAATCCAGATTAACTTCTGTTAAAGGAGCTAATATGTAGTTAATCGTAACTTGTGCTACCAGACACACTCAACTAGGATCATCTATGAACCTCCAGTTAGCAAATATCAGGTCTGAAGAACCCACATCTACAGAGGATATTTTCATTTGGAAAATGGAATTTAAGAAATGGTAGGTATTATAATTGTAGGAGTCAAAAATAGTTATAACTGGGCCAACTTTGCCTCACTGAACTTACTTACAATTGGCATCACTTATCATTATCAGCATCCTGGGGGTTGCACATGCAAACAAGCGAGCTTGGCTACAGAAAAATGAAGCTGTTCATCTCCAAGCCAGACCCATTATTTTAGATTTTACTTGTAGTGCTAGTCATACTTTTTTCCTTCCTGTTACTAATGGTCCGTTTTGGATTACATGTCAATATCTACTTGTTTCAGATACCAAAGAGGAAGGGGTGTATGGGAGACTTTCAAAACCAACATTTTACAGTTTTTCTTCCCTTTTCAAGTTTCAGACACATTGTCACATGCATACTAAACACTTTCATCTTTAATACCCTGGTAAACCTACCTCGGTACATGCTTCAAATGCCAATTGCTAATAGGGTAGATGAATGATTGATGATCACATGACAGTTATTATTAACTAAGGCCAATATGGCCATGAAGAAGCACCAAGAAACATATTAACACAAAGTAGTAACGCCAAAATTTTAGAACGTGAATTGCTCTAATACTTCAATACAAAGAAGAAGTGTGACCATTTTTCCTACTAACAACATTTATTTTTAAATGAGTTAAACAGCTAAAGTATTTTACTAGCAAAACTCTTAGCATGCTTTAACTGCTAGGTAAATGGATAATTTTTCCCCACTCATATACTCGATTTTAAAATTAGTCAATGTATTGACCTCTCTTGCAGAACAAGGAAAATGTAAAAAGGAGGAAGACAGGAGAATATTATGCATCAAAAATGATGAAAGACACGAAGGTAACCCTTAGACCCAGAGTCTTGTGACAGGAAGTCAGTATAAAGTCTTGATTGGGATCGTATTGAACTAATCTAGAGAATGTGTGTGTGTGTGTGTATTTAAAAAAAATCTGAGTGTTTGATTTATATTATTCTCACCTGGATTATATATTCTTCGTGAGACATGTATGATATTAACTGTGAAGCTTTAGCGCTTGGATGCCCATTGACATTTTTAGCTTGTGCTGTCATTGAATAAGTTGCAGCCTTGTTTCTTTTTTCTTTTGATGTTTTAGGAAAGGATGACAGGCATTCCCTCAGCAAGTACTTCTATGGCTCCTGATCTACTAACAATGCATCATTTGAACATCCATGATCAACTTCTATCTGAAGGTCACGTACTGTACTGTTACATTTTATCAAAAGTTATTGAGTTTTCACTTTTCTCCTTTGACAGAAATGCGTTAGAATCCTTCATTTACATTTTACCAGTACTCTGACTATACATTTGCACACACACACAAGCCTTTTCACATTTTTTAGTGCATAACCATGGGAATCCTTAGGTATATTGACTAGATTTTTTTTTTCTGACTAGAACAATGTGGATTAGGAATGCATTTGAAGCTAAAATAGACATAATAATTGAGCTAGTCCATTAGTTAGGATTCAAGATACTACATCAAAATGGAAAAAACTTGGAGCTCCACATGTTTCTCCATAGTAACTCAAGTCAGGTTTAATTTCAATTTTCCTTTACACATGCTTTCTGCTAATGGTATTTTGTGAAGCATTCTATGTTTCACTTTTTGTTCTTTCATTAATGTATTACTTGTGTTACCTGTTCTGGTGCAGTAACACATTCTATGTATTACCTGTTTGGCTGGCAATCAGTGTCCTCTCACTGGCATCTAGGCCATCTTGAAGCACTAATATAGTTGTTTCAAATGTCCTCATGATGATCTGATTATGTTCTCATTAAAACACCATTCCCTGCACATCTTTTTTCATCTGGACTATTTTTTTCTCCATCTAAATTATACTTCTTGATGTTTTCTTCCATCTAAATTCTACCTTGTACATTAATATTGCATAGACTCTAATACTAAATATATTGCTTGCCAATGACCTCCCATTCCCCTAAAAATACTATATCATCTATTCAACCATCGTTCTCGAGAGAGAGAGTGCTTTATGGTCAATATCACAAACAAAAGCAACAATTCAAGCTCCTCTAAGTGTGCTTGTGTAGATTTGAAATCTTTTAATTATTACCAAAAGTATGCTACAGCATGTCAAAGTCATCTTGTTTCTTCTCATTTTAATTCATGAGCTTTCATATAATTTGTATTATTATTGTTATTTTGCTTAGATTTGCTGCTTTGGATGCAGAAATGAAGAGTATTCTCATAAAAAATGAAACATGTCTAAGAGCAATTGCACAAAATCTTGAGGGAGGCATGGTTTGTTATCTTATACCCTCTTTCCTTTTTATAGTTGGCTTTTTATTCACATCATTTTTAGACTAATTTGATCGCGTATATTTTCTTAGTTTATTTGTTATTGTTCTTTGTAGTTTCAATTGTAGTAGGTGTTAAGGACCAATGGCCTGATTAGGGGTGAATAGATGTTGAATACTCGCAAAAGTACAACTGAATTCAATCATTATCAATCACGTGTGATGAAACCTCACATGCTAGAGAGCTCTATGCAAGAATGAAACCTCACAAGTTAGAAAGTTTGATCCAAACCTATGGATGTCCACTCGATGATGAAACCTTAAAAGGATGAAAACTGGGCCAAAACAAATGAGATTTCTAATCTCCTCTCACACTAACAATAGAAATCAAGTCCTAGAGAGGCCCTGGCGTATGACCTAAATAAATGATAATATAATCCTTGGTGAGAAGAATATTACCAATGGATAGACAAGAGAATCATCAAAAATGCTTTTAAGCTTAACCTTAACTGTCATACTTATTCTGCCTCTACCAAAAGTCTTTAAGTCTATCTATCCCTTAAAAATTTGACCATTGAAACCAATGTTCAAATCTTTGGTAGCTCATGTGATGGAATAGAATATGCATTCGATAAATTGATAATAACATGTGTTTGTCTTTTATAAACATAATGAACAGCACAAGTGAAAGCTACATAGATGAATCTGAAATGAATAGGTCAAGTATGATAGGAGGAGCAGAAGAATCAGGTAGGAGATAAATCTCCTTCCTTGAGAACAATCCACATGCCTTCTGGCCTGAGATCAAAAAACCAAAGAGTACCTTAATTGCAGTTGAACATTGTCTTGTTTTGCATATCGATATCTTTCTTCAACAAGACTGTGTGAAATGTTGACACTTAACGACGTAGTTGTATGTTGTTCATTTGTGCACTGCTTTTACCTTCAATGCATCTGAAGCTCAGATGACCCTTGGCTCGCCCAGTTACTTTTGTTTTCCAATAATAAAAAACAATGTACCTTGATGCCTTGAGCAAAGTCCTGTGAAAGACATGCTGTTGTCTTGATCATTCTTTTCAAATTTCAGCTTATCTTCATTGCCATTCTTGGTCACTTAAAATTATGTCCTCAAATTGCAGATGCAAAACAACTTAAGTTTGTTCCGTTATATGAGAAACAACATTGCCACCGCGGAGAATAGGTAATCATTTTTTCCCTTTGTTCTACCTTCTGTCTCTACACGCACATTTTGTTGACAATAATTTCGAAACATAACATACTTCAGAATAAATACTCTACCTAGAGGAATGAACCAACTTCCTGGGTCATTGAAACAAATACCTCCTATTCCAGTATCCGCAAACGATGAGCTTCTCAGCAGCCTCATACCTCTGAATAAACATGTAAGTTTCATCTCTATGCATTTGTTGCTTCCTTCAGCCGGCATTTTCTTTCTAAACACACCCTTTATGTTTTCAAAACACCCCGAAATGTTCAATTCTTGAAGGTTATCTACACCACACCTGGTGGAAGCAGCAGTAACTTGCAGTCGGATCCAACATGCTACAGACCTCCTAATACAGGTTGACTTAATGAACTCAATTATGTAAGATTCTCTCACAAAATTCTGCACAACCTCTCTTCCCAGCTTTCTCGATAGAGTGTTCGGTCGGGAAACCATCAGAAGAGGAGCTGTAAATAGTAGTAGTAGTGAACCAGGCACAAGGTTACAAGAAACCTCCTTTCCAAGGTTATGCTTCACCAACCCAATTCTGATCATATATTTGTGTTTATTTGCTGCACGAGAGGGAGAAAATGATCAATTCATTTGCTGTTTTATCATATCATGCTTGATCATGCTCTCAGGAAATGAAATTAACAAGAACAGAATAATTATTTTTAAAGAAATGGAATTAAAGTAAACACAGAAGAAATGAATTATTTGTGGGTAATTGTGTCTTCTCAAATCATTCTCTGTATTGAAACTTCAGCTTGCTAAGTGTGTTTTTATGGCACCATAATTCTACCTTGAGCGACGAGGTTGGATTGTTTGTGATAGGTTGAATCCGACAAGTAGGCTATAACGATGGTCGATTTCTTGCTTCACTTTGTCGTCGTCACCACCTTGCTCCCAATCTTCACCTCGATTGTGAATGGTATCATTCGTTATTGATCTATAAAGGCCTCCTTCCTTTTGTTGTTGCGATGGAACACTACTTTGAGGCTATGGAATATTGGCCGACCTGACATAGATAGGGATCAAAGGATGGTGACACATGACGCAGGTAGAAGCTGAAGGAAATCTTAGGCAGTCAGGAGGGGAACACTATCTTGCTACGGAGATACTGAGGCGAGCGAATTATCTTTTACCATCAGGAACACTATCTTGCCATGTCATTCATGTATGAAGAATGTCGACCCTAGATTTTGAAAGGTCTAGTAAAAAAAATAAGTTATTTGTATTCATATGAAAATATAATAAAATTGAAACTATAAAAATAGTTTTATTAATAGAATCATACATGTTCGGTCACTTGAATATTATTGTGCGTTTTGATGATGATCTATTTAACTTTCATTGTAAAAAATAAAAAATTAGTGTTGCATCATGTCCTATATTCGCACCATCTAGATTAGAGACTTCTCATCGAATGATCATGCTAGCCAAAGTTGATCCCAATGGAGTGCATGAGGCCAAGACGAAGTCTAGGAGGCAAAGGGGGATCTCTGAGTACACCAACAACAAAGGGAGGTGAGACATGGCATTTGAATGTGTGCAATTTAAAAATAGTGATGCCTAAATAAAAATAAAAATAGAAACTATTTTTATAAAAATAAAAAATAAAAGTCTTATTTTATTTTCTTTTAAAAATATCTTTTGTATAGTAGATTTGACTAAAATTACTACCATGTAGAACAAAATTACTCTAATTTAATTAAAATTATTTTAATATTATGATAAATAGATAATTTGAGCAAATTTACTTAGAATAAAAGTATTAAGATGAAAAATGCGATAAGGTATCTTTCCATATTCCTTAAGTTGTTTTTTTTATAATAACTAAAATAAAATAAAGAATACCTTTTTAATGGGGGAATATATATATATATAATCTCATTTTGAGGCCCGCGTTTCATTTGTACTCAATTAACTTTCTCGGGCGAGAAAGCAGAGGGTGAATGGAATCTCTTGTGTTGGAGTCGGGCCCCACCTCTCTTGACCAATCCCCGTCCGTGTATATGCCAAATGCATCAACCTCACTCCGCCATATTACCATATTAGCCTTCTTCCCCTTCTTCGCTCTCGCCCACTCCTCTCCCTCGTTCCCTCGCGATCAGCTCGATTCCCTCCGCCCTCGATCTGCATCAGGTACGAAGCATCTCGATCTCTCTCCTCCCCTCCCTTCTCTCGTCGATCTCGCGATCTTTAGGCAGGTAAATCTGGAGTCGTCGCTTTCTCACTGCTGCTCGATCACGCTGTTTTCTGACCGCAACGATCAATTGCCCATTTTGACTCCGCAGGAAATCCATAAGAGCTAGTGATTTTTAGCTTTGGTCTGTGTGATCTTGAATCTCATCCATATGTAGCTTGGGGAATACGCCCATTCTTAGGCAGTTTTTATTCATTTTTTTACTTTTTTAGTCAAAATAGCTAAGGGCAGTAGTATAACTATTTTCCCCTTTTTTTATCTTGTTTATCTCTAGCATGATGCTAATTACCACTTGTTTATATCTAGTATGATGCTAATTACCACTTGTGCAATTTTTGAGAGCCATAGTGCCAAAAGCCTCTAGAAGTATGTTATCGCCTTTGATTTATCTTTAATATGTTGTTACTGATCATTTGCAATATCTTCAAGGGTAATTGTATTACTATTCCTTTTCAATTTAACATTCGTCATAAAATGATTAGCTTGCAAATGCATTTGTGGTTAGAATTTAGTGGTTATCCATTAATAGTTTAGTACAACTTTTGTACATATATTTTTGGTAGCTCATATTTTTAAAGAATAATCTATTCAAGTTACTAAATCGAAATCTTAGTTGCCTGTTAATAATTAAATATTTCATCATTGCAATCTTCATCCTCACCTGAGTATATATGTTTTTTCCTCAATAGAAACCCAAACTTAGATGTTAGAGTTTATCTAGCAACGCTTAACAACTAAGGAATATTTTTTGGAGAACTATTTATATTTAACTAGCAATATTGACATGAGTAGAGTTCACAAAAAAGAGTAATGTTGCCTTATCAAAATTATCTAAAAGTTAATTTTTGGTGCACTGGTTATGCTTTTTGTCCATTTGCTTGTCCTTTAGTGTTTCTTGGTAGTTTTCAAGGAAAAAAACCTCTATCAAGTTCATGACATTGATACAAGTTTTTTTCTTCGCATTAGTTGTTTAGCCAAGATGAAGAAATGTCGTATGTGATATGAGTTTGCTTTGAGCCAATTTCTTCTATAGGATAAGAATTCTAATTATCAGAAATGAATTCTCAAGGATTCTAATTTCAAATCTTCTGTTGGAGTTTTAGTGGGAAAAAGAGAATCAAAATTTCATTTCTTGTGGACTTGTGGAACGTAGATCTATTTGATTTTGAATTCTTGAACACAAATCTGATCAATTCGATAGCATTTTTGAATCTCAATTTTGTATGAAAATTGAATTCTAATTCCCACTTATTTGTTTCCCCAATACATGATTCTAGTAAATTTATACTAGACCTGGGAATAGGGGACTAGGTGGGTGGTTCAAACCAGCCTATAACGCAGTTGATCTTCTCAGTTTGTGATGAAGGTTAATCATTAAGTTAGAAGTCCTTGATGAAACCTCTAAAACTAGCAAGTCAACTGGGTTATAAGCTTGTTGTTCATCAGGAGAGGTTCCCTTAGCGATCGGCAGACAGGGAATGAATGTTGCAAGATGATATCATTGTTCAGAGCCTGCTTATCGTCGTCACCAGTGGTAGCAGGTTATCGCGAAACATCTCACGGTTGAAGTAGATATAGTGAAAGGGATTAAACTCAATGTTGTAAACATTCTTCCCCAACATGAAACAGGAAAGTAAACTTTTGAACAGACCGATGGGCCAGTTGGCTTTCTCGGGCTGGGCTGACATGGTAGATTGATCGCATTGTACATTTGTACCATGTAAATTGTGCAAGTTTGTATAAATTTTTGTTTGTTAGTATTTCCCAAAACTCGCCCCTATAACTGTCTTTGTTTCCCCAGATACTGACTGAGCAAAATGTCTGCTTTACCATTAGCAACTGCTGAAGCATGCGATGCCAATGTACATTTAATCCTGAACGGCGAGCTCCGGGCCCTCCAACCAATCTTCCAAATCTATGGCCGGAGGCAGGTCTTCTCCGGTCCCATCGTCACTCTCAAGGTCTTTGAGGACAATGTCCTCATCCGTGAGTTCCTCGAGGAGAGAGGCAACGGCCGTGTTCTCGTTGTCGACGGAGGAGGAAGCATGCGTTGCGCCATCTTGGGAGGTAACCCGGTTCAGCAGGCACAGAACAACGGCTGGGCCGGTATCGTGGTCAACGGTTGCATCAGGGATGTGGACGAGATCAACGGGTGCGACATCGGTGTGAGGGCCTTGGGCTCTCACCCCATGAAAGCAAACAAAAAGGGGTTCGGGGAGAGGCACGCAGCGGTTAACATCGCCGGGACGAGGATCTGTGACGGCGAGTGGCTCTACGCAGACAGTGACGGCATTTTGATTTCCAGGACTGAAATCTCTATATGAAATCCTCTGATGGATCATGAATGCTGCTGCATCAGTTTGAGCTACAACTTCTTATGTTGTCTTCTTGATGTATATAACACCGCAGTGATTTAAAGGCATTTGGGACTCATTTGGAGATTTCATTACATCTGGAAGAACAATAATGTAATGAGTGTGATTTGGGTTTTTAAGTTAGATATTCTGTTGCAAACGGGCAATGGATTAGACTTTTCCGATATATTAGATAAATTATAGTAGCTGAAACAGCGTCCCATCCTAAATTTTATTTGAAAATTATCTTTTTTACTCCACTAGTCCAATATATCATAATAGTTCCAAAACTACTATAATGTTGAGTAGTTTTAATCAAATTGCTATCATATATAATAATTTGGATCACCATATTTGATCTCTATTCTTAAGAGGTTGCTCTCTGCAATTCAAATTCATAAGGTCATATAATAATAATTTTATCAGTTTAAGCTCCCTTTCTTTATACTAAGGGTAATTTGATATATCTGCCAATATAAAGATCATGGACAAAAGTTTATCATACACCATCTTATCTTATATTATAGAAGACTATTTATATGACTCAGACATATGACCATCATGTTATACAATAGTAATTTTATAGTTACGCCAAGGCTCCTCCTCTATATAGAGCATTAGTATATTATGCAATGACTAATGAAAAATTTCTATAGGATCGAGTCGACCATCTTCAAGTAAATGAAGATACAAATATCATTCCTAACTATGACACATTTAAAGAATTTTTTTCTCTAAATAAGACGTGCAACTGATAGATGCTAGATTTCTTAATTGTCCGCCACGAGGATTTCTCAATTTATCCTAACTACTCATAGGAAATCTTTATGAGATTAGATCGA
Source organism: Zingiber officinale (assembly GCF_018446385.1). Classification (NCBI taxonomy): domain Eukaryota; kingdom Viridiplantae; phylum Streptophyta; class Magnoliopsida; order Zingiberales; family Zingiberaceae; genus Zingiber; species Zingiber officinale. The sequence goes on from NC_055989.1 coordinate 144,761,278, forward strand.
TCATCCCAGATTCAATATTATATTACGTGATTAATCATTTTTCACTGATAAAAATACCTACACCTTAGTTTTCTCGTTAGTTTATTAAAAAAATATTTTTAACTTGATAATAAATATAGAATTACACATTTTTAAAATTATATTTTTAAGGATAACAATAAAATAGGGGATCTCCTTTTAATGTTTTTTTCACCTTTAATTCAATTGTGAATTTCTAGAATAATCGCTCTAATTTATATTTTTAAAAATAATATTAATAATTGAGCATGCCCAAGCATCCACGCTTAAAATTTCCTTAATTGAGTAATTAATTAATTAAATTAATGGACGGCGTGGTTCGTGATGCGTGTTTAGGGCCCGTCAATTCAAACAATCCACCGAATTTATTGCACCGATTAAAATCAAATATTCGCACGCAATTCTTCCCATTCACACGACACGTGGCTCTATAACAGGTGGAGGAATGTTTTAAATGGGCACTCTTCGTTTTCAAAACTACCTAAACAACCCTTTAACATCTATATTTTGTAGTTGGCACTAATCATATATCCAATTTATACCAATTAATTACTGATATGATTCCATGGAAAATTTTCAATAATTATCGGAATAAATTGAGAAGTGATCACAACAAATGATCTATCAAATCTAATATTTTCAAGTCAATTGTTCATTAAAAAAAAATTTATCCGTTAATTTATCAAATTTAAAATTCAATCTTTAAATACCTATACCCTTCAAGTTACATGTGATCCATAGTTTTATTTAAACTTTATTTAAGTTAAATAAAATTTACTTAAATTTATATATAAAATTAGAAAGTTAAATCTTTGTTATACTTATTTTTATTTAAGTTTAAAAAGTTTTTTTTATTGGAATTAAAAAACTAATTTCAAGGAAAGTAAAGGGCTTTTTTTTAATTTTTTGGCACTTAAAATGTTAAGGTAACAAATGTGGACACGACTGCTGATAACGAAGGGTTTGACTCGAGTCTTTTCATACTTTTCACGCCAATGATTAAGGATGATTTTGTAAAATACTCCTAACATTTAGTAACTTAAAAAAAAAACTCTCTGAAATATATTTTTCCTTTCATTTTAAAAAATAAAATAAAATTTTCAAAGGTACTTTAACATTAATATTTTCAGAAAACATTTTTAAAATTATACATGGATTATTTTGAATGTTTTAGCAAAGTTAAAATAATTATGATTATGAATTTTTTATATTTGGAGAAACAACATATGTTATTTGTAGTAAATGTACTTTTTTATTTAAGTTGACTTGAATTTTCTATAGATAAATTGGGAAGTAATAACTCATCAATTTAACATTCTAAATTCAACTACTCATTAAAATTATATATATATATATATATATATATGACAGAGATTATAACTTAGACAAGATTTATAGTAAAACACTCTATTGGTGACCTAGGATTTACAGTAAAACACTTGATTGATGGTAGGTGGAAAGTCAGCTAAGGTAATTGTCAATATATTGAAGATGGTAATACTTATAAAAAATAGTCAACTACTCCTATATTCAATTAGCTTATCAACCTCTCATGTATTTATATAGACTTTTTCTTTAAATGAGATGCCCAATAATGAATATTGGACTGTTGAGTTGTCCGCTATGAATATTTCTTAATTTATTCTGATGATCAATAAAAATTTTTTATGGAACTAGACTAATTGTTTCAGATTTAGTGTTATTTAGTCAATCATAATCAATTGATCGACAAAATGAAGGGCTAAGACTTTTTAAAAGCTTTAAAAGATGGATTAAGAGGAAAAACATTCAAAAGTCAAAGAGTATACTTGTATTTTGCTAAGATGCTTCTTCATTTTAAGGTAGGACAAAACTAATGTGCTTTCAAGAGTAACACTTAGAAGAGTCATAGGCCTTCGGATATTAGGATCGTAAACACATCAAATTGTATCAAATTAACTATATGGTATTTAAGTTTATTTAATAAAGTAATTGAGTTAAGTCAAGTGGAGCTTAAAATGAATTAAATCCTTAAAATGATTGTCTAAATATGATTTGGATATTTTTTATGAGCTTGAGTTGATTTACACTTAACTTGAACTTAGTTTGTTTATATATTTTCGAATTCTCTATTCAAGTTTATTTGATTGTTTAAATTTTTTATATTTTAAACTTATTTAGATGATTATTGAACTTGATAATACAAATTTATTTATTTATTTTTAAAGTTTCTTTGTTTATTTAGTATTTTGATAAGAGTTTTATTGATGAACATAATTCATGAATATTGTTCACGAATATTAACAAGTTGAATACACATGTATTTAAGCTTATTCATTTAAATCATCTTCTTTATATTGAATGAATATAAAAAAACTCTAATCAAACTGAAATATCAAATTTGTTCATGAATATTTAATTCATTTTTGACCTTATGGGATACAAACTAGAATTATAAGCAATAATATATATTTATATTACAATTCATCGGATATAGTTACTACATTTATCAATAAAGTAAAATAGTTTTCAAAATTTGACTACCACAAACTCACATATCAAATAAGGAAGAGAAAAATAAAAAAATGATTAATAATAATAAAATAAGATAAAATTAATTTAAATATAGATGATGATATAATAGGAGATAGAATTCAATGACGTAAAAGGATACATATAGTCGATCTCATTTAGTAGATAAGATTTCGTTGTTGTTGTTATTTTCAAAATTTTATAGTAAAATATTGGAAAAGTTGGGGTGCAAAAATGAAACTTCTCCTTTTAAGAAAAATGACTATATATAGCTGAAAATATCCGAGTTAATTGAATCACGTGAGAATTTCCCCCTTCTTCTTCTTCTTCTTCCTAATTTCCGCTCCACCACCTTCACCTCCTCCTTCTTCTCCTTTCCCTTTCCATCCGATCCCTTCTCTCGCCCTCTTGCTGTACGTCTGGATCCACGCAAGGGAAGGGAGCTTCCGATCTGAGCTCCTCACCCTTCGCCGGCGGCGAGATGGCGGCCCGGACCCGCCTGATGAGACGCGCGACCGCGCGCAACGTACGCGAGGCGGTGAGGTGGATGTCGTCGTCGGAGATTTCCGATTCGGACATGAGGTGTCGCCCGAGCGTTTCCCACAAGGGATCCTCGTCTTCGTCGAGCGATCCCGGGTTGCGGAGCGTGCAGTGGGTCTTCCTAGGGTGCCCGGGCGTCGGGAAGGGGACCTATGCCAGTCGCCTCTCTCGGCTCGTCAGCGTGCCTCACATCGCCACAGGGGATCTCGTCAGGGACGAGCTCGCCTCCTCTGGACCTCTCTCTAAACAGGTATTAGTTTGGCTTTTGATTTGCTTTACGAGTGATTTCAACTAGATCGCGAGGATTTGAGCTTGATTTTGATCTAATTGAGAAGGAGTTTAAGTATAATTTGATATCTTGAATGGAAAAGGTGCGATTTTTTTCTTTAATTTGTGACATACCATGCTTGCGAGGATGTTACATCAACTGTAGCCCTACTTGTTGGAATTAATAAAACCGAAAAATGTATGGTCAACATCTATATGGTAGATATCTTAATCTGTCATCTGAATCCGTTACCTTCAGTTTCAACAACAGCAAACAAATTTCAAACCAAGAGCAATATAATGAATTTGGACCTAAGTCTATGCCATAAGGAGAGAATCCAAATCTCTATGATAGGAGAGCAAAAATACAAGAATACATATGCAAATATTGTACACAATGTTTAGACGAAGCTCTCAACACTTTTAGGCTCTTCTCTCAAAGCTGATGAAGAAATACAATCAAATTCTCACCCTCGTGGCTTTCGGGCAATACAAGAACTGTTACAAGAAAAAAAAATCTCTCTTCAAGTTCTCTGGTCTTCAATAGTCATTCACACACAATGCCAGTTGCTGGATATGCCTCTGGAAGCAGTGAGCTCGTTGGAGCCATTCTTCTTGGAGCATGAATAAAGGAAATGTATTTCATCAATTCAAACTGCAATGCACTTATGGCTGATCCCTTGCCTGAATGAGATGGTTGGATAACTTGTTATTGTTCCTGTTTTAGGATTGCAGAGTACTTGCTCAGTTTGCTAAGCCTCAAGGAACAATTGCACCCAAAGAGATTGATGAAAGAACAAATAAATGTTTTTCTCCTGTGCAAACAAAAGGAATTACATAAGTACACGGGAAGAAATTTTGTGTTCCTGTGGGTAAGATAAGATGTGTAGATGCAACATTCATAAGAAATACTAATGAAGGTATAAAATTGAACTGTCTTAGCGGAGTAATGTGACTGGTGCTATTTAGCATGTGGTAAATAGGTATGACTTAGGTGGATATTTATGAACTCATTTTGAGTGTGAGTGTTGCTAATTATGAAGTGAAGTTGGCGTATTTGTTATACTTGTTCATACTTTTGCAGTTTCAGTTCATTTTTCTACATGTTTTAATGAAAAATTGAGAATGAAGGATGCTCGAAAGTGAGGGAAAATGATCACTACAAAAATACTTTGATAAAAAGTGAGCTATTGAATGAATTCTTTGTTATGTTATCTTTCTAAATCTTATGCATCCATGCTGGATAGATGCATTCTCTCTTATGATTTTGTATTGGATAGAAGAAAGTTCACACTTATTTCACAGGACTACTATTCAATACTTATATATAATCAATTCGTGATTGTTTATCTTTGCAATGCACTTTGTATAGGCTGTCTGTGATTCTATGTGACTTACACCATCTCAATCTAACTATGCAGCTTGCGGAAATTGTGAATCAAGGACATTTAGTGTCTGATGAGATTATCATCAATCTCTTATCCAAGCGTCTAGAAGATGGAGTAAATAAAGGTGAATCAGGATTTATTCTTGATGGTTTTCCTCGAACAACACGACAAGCAGTGAGTACAATAGCAAAGTTAAGACTTAAATTTCTATGAAATTAGTGTATCGTATACTTTCTCCCCTTAATTGGTAAGGGCATCATTTTATTACCAATTGCTGCTTCTTCAAAGCCTTTTTTTGCAATACTTGGCTGTATATCTAATTTTTTTCCACAAAAAATGGCACTTTAGTATGCATTTATTTTACAACATTTGGCAATTAGAATGGTAACAAATTTCTTCTAAGGTGCTCTTTGCCTAGAAGATTTTGAAGGTTAACACTGTGGTATGACTAATTTAAACTGCATATCATGTAGATATTTCCTAAATGATTTGCCTTTTAGGTATTCAGAACAGCTCTATCTAGCTAAACTTGGCTGGAAACTTCTTGCTAAATAGCCGATGCACTGAATCCCCATATTCATATAGATTTATCAGATCTTTCTTTTTCCTAATATTTCTTTCTGTTTTCTTAGATTGTGTGAACCTTCTGATATTTGTCTTGACTTGACTTAGTTTTTTGGTTCCACTATCCTTGGATTCAGAGAAATCTTCCTTCTAATTCAAAATACCAGACTAGATGAACACACATGAGTATTGAGTGGAGAAATAAAGAGAGACAAGGGGAAATTCTGTTCTAATCACTTACTGACAAATCACTACATCCAAGCAAATAATTCTCTGGCCTAAATGTTGTGGTATATGAATCATGAAAAGACCCCAGCACAAAATCTAACCAGAACAAGCTTTTTTGCCTAACAATCCAAATTCTAAAAGCAAGTCGCCTTAATTGATACTAAATTTCTAACTTAATCTCCTTTAACAAAACCTGTGTTACCCCACCCTTTGGGGCACTTCTCAATTTAAATTTACAAGCTGCTTATAGAAGTTTTCAGTACAATTGGATAATTTTATTCTTTTCAAGGTTCTCATTAATTCTGTCTTTTGCTCATGGTAGTTCTGTTCTGCCACGATTCCCCTATACTTGTTTTAATGACATATTGTAAATTTTTTATTGATGTTTTCTGGTTATAACCATTTCTCGCAGAATCCTTAGTGTCTTAGAGATAATTTCATGCTCTGAAAACTAGTGATTAAATTGTTATGATCACCACTTGTTATTTTTTAGAGTATTTTACATGAAATTCTATTTCTCAGGAAATTCTAGGGGGAGTAACAGAAATTGACCTGGTTGTCAACCTGAGACTCAGAGAAGATATACTGCTCACAAAGTGTCTCGGGAGAAGAATTTGCAGCCAATGTGGGGGTAACTTTAATGTTGCCTCCATTGATATCAAGGGAGAAAATGGGAGACCAGATATAATTATGGCTCCAATTTTGCCTCCCGAACATTGTATGTCAAAGCTCATTACTCGAGCAGATGACACTAGAGAGGTGGTGAAAGAACGGTTGCGCGTATACCATGAAATGGTAATGCATAAATTCCTTACATCACTGCTTAGTTTCACATCTAATTTATGGTTACATATGGAGGAACTTAATTCATATAAATTCTGTTTTAATCTACTTCATCGCATCATTCTCAAAACTTCGTTACAGCTTAGTCTATTGAGAACACATATTATTGCTAGACGAAGTAATGGACAAAATAAGTTATTACTCGCATATTCTTGTGAACTTCAGGATATTATAGGGCACCAGCAACTCAATTACATGATTTCAATATCTAGGCGGAGTCATTGGCTCCTCTTATCTATCTTTGAATGTATGCGTAAGGGCAAGGTTTGGAATTCTTAACTACTGGATATGTGGGAGAGTCAAGAGTGAATTAAGCTGCAGGTAAGAATAGATTTATAATTGACCCAAGAGCATTTGAGCTAGATTCAGATTGAGTCCCGTCCGGTTCCCAAATATCAATCCTTCATGGTAAGAAAAGAGTTCATTCCAAGTGTGAGTACACTCAATTGGCTCATTTGGTCCTTTTGGCCCTTTCACGACTCATACTATCTCTCTGCTTCACTTGCCCTGTGTAGTTCACTCAACCTGTCTAGTTCGCTTAGTTTGATGCCTGATCCATCTTAGGAATAGATATTCTTTTGAGAATGAGAGAGTCGGAATGTATTTTCCCTGCAATGGAATAAGGAATAACTATTGATGATCGCAATTTCATGGAAATCTTTGTTGCTAGTTCATTTTTATAACCAAATATACACATACTGATTCCTTAGACTTGTGGACCAAAATCCATCATCATACTCTGTTAAACTGCTTCTTTTTAACCTAGGCTTCAATCAAAAATGATCATTCATCCTTGCAGAGCGAACCCGTAGAAGAGTTCTATCGCAAGCGCGGGAAGCTCTTGGAGTTCGAGCTGCCTGGAGGAATCTCTGAATCTTGGCCGAAGCTATTGCAAGCTCTGAAACTCAACAACCTTGGCGAGGAGCAATCAGCTGCAGCATGACTGCAGAACCAGATTCTTTTCAGGTGCATTACACCAAGCATATATACTAATAAGTCACAAATTTTTTCGAGTTATTTTTACAAATTCATCGCCCCCGAACTTGGTCTCGAACAACCTCGTGAAACTTTATTTTGCAATCACTACAATACTGATTGCTTCCATGTTGTAGAAGAAGAATATTGGAGACTGTTCAATGCATACTGGTTTATACAAACAGCTCTCAGTTTCTTGGATGAGTTGCATAATTTTTAGGGCAAATCCTTACTAATGAAATATAGGACTTTCATTACGCCAAAATCTCTACTAAATAATACTTCATATGAAAATCGTAGGGGGGTAAATGAGTCGAATTTGAATGTGTTTAAGCTTGTTTATTTTTTTATCGAGTTTGTTTATTAAAAATTTGACTTTGCTCATTTGTGACATTGTTGTTGCATACATGATATTTATATTATTTTTTAAATTTTAAATATTATAAAATAAATTAGTGAGGGCAACAAAACTATGAAGATTAACAACTTTTCCAATTTAAATGAAGTTTCAATATCAATGTATAATAAATATTAATAATGTTATTTATGCCGATTTTATATGACTTAAAATTAATTAAACTTTTAAAAATTTAAACTGAAATAATATTAAAAAGTTAGATTATATTGTGTATTGAGAGTCTGATGATATCAACATGTATCGAAACAACACTAGTGTTCCTATTTGAAAGTATTGAAGAATAAAAAAAGAAAACAAAGATCAAGAAATAGATTTTCTTTAAAAAAAACAGTAAACTTAAAAGTTTTGATCCATTCCAGTGTCATTCAATAGCTTTGGAAGAACTTGGCCATTTACAATCGAGCTCGTCAGGTCTAGATCGACCCATGGCTTCAATGCGACCAAACAACTTCGAAAACAAGAATCTATTTTGGTGGCTATGCACAAGGTGACATTACATAAACCTTCCTTGTTGACAAACTGTTTTTCAATCCAAAACCAAGGTAACCACCCAATCTGATAACCCCGCTTCTTCGAAAGTTAGGTTGCTATTGTATTCTAGGTTTTTCGATGCACCGGGAATGGCTTGAGTGAAGTGGAAACCGCGGCCGTGGCCTTGCCCATTCTCTAGAAGCGAAGAACAGAAAGGCCACAAAAGCTGCATGGCAGAGGATGGAATTCATGTTAGGAAAGGAGTGAGTGAAATTTGATAAACAAACTACTACCTCTATTGGGTCAGTTCGAAGAAAGTTCCTCTGAATAAAACGCCCATCATCAGGGAGACGAATCCGAATTCTACAAACTTCTTTTGTATCCTTCGGTTCTTCCGGGAGAATACGATGTGCCAGCTTTCCACTTGAGAAGGCGCCACCATTTTTATCCCGGTTAGGTTCATTGTCGAGTAGGCATTGCCTCTTAGAAGGATCCTCAGTGTCTATCATGTACGAAGCAAACATGAAAATTCAATAGTTGATTTAGGTATGCATCGACAACAAAAATGATGCAAGAATTACGATAAGCAACCCAATTGTTCGACTTGATGACCGATTTTCTATAGTAAGCAACACGGTCTGAATACCTTGTATGTTCGTGAACACAGAATCATATTCTCTTGGACGTTTCTGACAGAGAGACATATGATTCGCCGTTGAACCTTTCTCTGGAAATGGAAGAGAAACCTAGAAAAGAAATACAATTATAGTTGAAGGTGAGATAATCAAAGCAAGAAAAAAGAGAACCTCACAGGATTTGTTTAAATGTGAATCAAAAGACCCATGTAGAGTTCATTGAAGAGAAAATCTATATAGCTAGCCTCAAATAAGCAAGACCCGAAGCTTCTTGTTGTTGTAATCCCTCTCGATATAAATAAATCAACGATGTTTTGCATACAATATTAACATGTTACTAACATAAAAAAAGGCCTACGAAAATTGTTCTAGCATATGATAAACCTGGTGGATGAAGGGTAAGCGAAAGGAACAAAAAATAAAATAAAATTGGGTACAAGACGACAAGCATGCTAACTATAAGTCATTCTCATTAGATATACATGCATTTTCTGAATCCAATCAATTGTTACTTGCAAATAACTAATTCATGTTTCCTAGATTTTCCCTGAAACCACTAGAAAAAATTAGCGAATGGATCTGAGTAAAATTTCTAAGAAAACATGGTAATTCATAGTATGACACCTGTTCGGACGTCCCCTTGGTAAATCAAGTTGAATGGTAGAGAAGCAAGCTTATCATGGGAGGAACTCACCGTTGACGGTGCACTTTCTTTTGATCCCCGCACAGCAGATCGTCTTGATACTGAATCATCATTGCAGGGTGCAACCACTTGACCTGATTGAAGCCTGAAGTAGAATGAAGGAAAAGGACAAGATTAGCAATATTACATACAGCATAGTCTTATCAATACGTTACTGATTGATAGCCGTGTTTGATCATAATAATCTAATCTAATTGAACTTTTGATATTTTTTTGTATATAATTGAATATCTTTACCAAGGCTACAGGTTTTTGTTTAGTTTGTCACGAGAAATATATAATTCTTCAGAATAAGGTTAAACTTCTCTTTGTTTGATCTCTAGTTAGAATATGCACAAGTTATATAGTTTCATATTTACTGAATAGTTTTTAACCTAGCTTAGAAACAGACATCCTCACAGAAAAAACTTCATTTGGCCAGAATCTAGAACTCCATTCGATTCTCTTCATTCCACAAAAGTACCAGGTACATTATTTTTTCAATTATCTTGAATATCAACCATACACGGTTATGAACGTGGAGATGCATACGATATAGTTACTACTAGATGAACATGTTGGCCAAAATATTTTTCTTCCATTTGGCAGGCTGAATCAAGTTTCGAACAGAATTAACAGCAAATTGCCAATCTGACAACTTTAAAAGATGAATTTTCCAATCCATTGTAGTTGAAATAAATGCAATAAGTAAACTAATAAGTTCCAAGTTTCCCTGACTGAAAAATAAGATTGATGAAAGCACACATTCATCTTTTACTCGAGCACTGAAAATGTCACTTGTTCACCAAATTTAAGACTCATTTTGGGCGTTCTAAGTTCTAACTAAATGGTTCAACTTGTGAATGAAAAGACTGTAATTTGATTTTTTTTTTTTTTTAAGTAAATGAAACTGGATATTTTATGAATCAACCAGAAATCATCTTATACCTAGCTAACGACGAAGGTCGAGCTTCATCCACTGGATCATCTCGCACAAAACTTATGTTGCCAATAGAGCTCTCCAGTTCACTGCAGGAAGCAAAATTTTCGGGAGAAAAAAAAATCCAATATTGAACTAAATCTGATGGGCGGCATCCGTCCAAGCTCACCTGAGATTTCCATTGGTCGGCGGAGGCATGGAATGCGATGAAACCCCACCGCTGTCTTTGACATAGAAGAATAGTCGAATAGCGTCGTGAAGATTCCATCTTGCTTCCTGTGTGGAGTTCACAGATCAAATCGGGAACAAAACGGGAACGCCGAGAGAGGAACTGACTGATCGAGAACTACACAAGCACAAACAAACTTTTGCACAAAGCCGGCGTACTTGAAGGAATTGAGTGGCGATGGCGGTCGTCTGGCCGACGACAATCTGGAGAAAGGACGAGACCAGAAGCTGACGCTCCTCCAACGATGGGAGGAGGGGATCCATTGGTCTTCGGGGAATCTCGGGGAAGCTACAAATTAGGGTTAGGATTAAGAATGCGAGGAATTAGATTGATCTCCATCTTAATTTTCTCTTCCCCTCTATTTTCTTCCGTTTTCATTCGTAATAATAATAATAATAATAATAATAATATTATTATTATTATTATTATTTAAATTTTTAGTTGCATCTGGTATTCAATTTATACCCATTAATTATGTGATGGTCAACTTGATCTCGCACAAATTTCATGCTGATGGGTAAATTAAAAGGACACAAATATTCCTATTTTTTTAAAAAATATTAAAATAATATTTTATCCATAATTTAATATTTATAATATTTTTTATTTTTAATGGATTAGATATTTGGAACGGATTATTTTTAAAGATAAATGTATAAATTCAATGAACAATTTATTTAATATTGAAAAATCATGAGATGCTTGGTAAGTGGATTTAGGATGTTGAAAAGGAAATGAAATCTATTTTATTATCATTCTTGTTGCTTGGTAGACTAGTAGGAATCAGAATAAATATTTGATACCCCTGATTTCATAACCCTCCTTTTAAGTTATCATTAAATTTATTCCTCCCTATTTCTTCCTCCCTAAACTTATTCCTCCCTATTCCTTCGTCTCTTTTTTTTTTCGGACAACCCTAAGCCATCCGAGCCACTTCTCCACCTGAGCCTCCTCTACACACGAGCCTCTTCTCCGCCCCTCTTCTCCACCCGCCCAAGCCTCCTCCATTCTCCTCCTCTCAATCATGCCTCCTTTCTTCTCCCCCTTCTTCTCGGCGTCTATTTCTCCTCCTCCTCCTTGCTCGGTGGTCCGAGTTGCTGCCATCTTCTCCCCCTTCCCCTTCTCTTCATCCTCCCAACCAAAGCTGCTGCCATCAAAGCTTCATCCTTCCAACTGAATTAAGTTGTTGTCATCGAAACTATTTCTCCCCCTTCCTCCTCCTTCCTCCTTCTCCTCCCTTTCTTCTCCCCCTTCCCCTTCTCTTCCTCCTTCGTATCGAAGCTTCCTCCTTCCAATCGAAGCTGCTGCCATCGGGAAAAAATTGTAATATATGTAAGTAAATCTTTTTATCCGAGTGATTTTGGAATTATGATTTTTTCTAAGTTAATTTCGGAATTGTGTTTAATTTGTCATCGTATGTAGATAAACATGACACGACTACCGTTTAACCATAGAAGAACTAGATTAATGTGCACTTTGTGGAATATGTATGAAATGCTCATGGTTTGTTTGGTTATCGTACTTTATCAAATTTCAATACTTGCATATCGTCGAAGTAGGATTCGTCAAATAAAAACTAGAGAGGATAAACGGATATTGTGTTATATGGTAGAAGATATTGTGTTCAATACTTGCGTATCGTTAGTGAACTTCGAATAGATAAGAGAACATTCAAGATATTGTGTTATATGGTAGAAGATGTTAGGGGTTTAAAAGTCATAAAAAATGCCACTATTAATAAAATTGTAGTCTTATTTGTCTAGGTCCATTTTGGGTGGGGCCCCATAATTTATTTTAATATATTATTAAAAATATATAGTTTTAATTCCTCGTCAAATTTTCCTCACCGAATTGAAACCTTCTCGCCCTAGCCCTCTCCCTCCTCGTCGAAGCGAACTCGCCCTCCCTCTCTAGCTCTCTCGTCCTCCCTCTCTCCCTAGTGCGTAGAAGCTTGCCACTTGAGAGCGTGGGTTCGAACCGCAGGGTAGTCAGGACGTAATTCCCTGATCCCTGTGTACCTCTTTTCACTGCGCACTAACTTTTCTAGCTACCGTGATTTACCTCCCTCGTGAAGGCCTTGGGCAGAGGGCGCTGGGGGCGAGTGATATTGCCTTTTTGCCACCTTTTGCCACCACTCTTTCGCCCAGTCACCCTCCCTCTTGCTGCGACCTCCCTCTAGTTGCCCCCCCCCCCCCCCCTCGTCGTCATCGTTGCCGTACTCCGAAGTTCCCTACGACGGCACGACGGTGCAACAGCACGATGGTGTGACGGCACGACGACATCATCCCTCACCATGCTGCCCTCTCTCGAGTTTTTAAGTTCATGTAAGAGGGAGTGCCCAAATGGCCAAATCTATAGTTTTGCCCTCGACCTAGTTTTTCTCAGGACCGCCCCTGGTGAGACAGTTCGTCATTTCAATCTATATATTCAAGTAATTTTACAACTGCACAACATAAGTATATGAAATAATTTTCATTATTTTGATTACCTTGGTAAATGTTTTGATTATGCAAAACTATTGATAAAATTGTTTAATATATGATGATGGTTTATTTTGAAGATATTATTGTGTTCTATTATGTCCTTTGTACATTGGAAAAATACTCATCATATTTTGTTTTTTCATAAAACTGTTCTGTCCATGAATTTATGTGATTATTTTGTATTTTACATATATGGGTAAAATGGAAATTTTTTACTTATTCTCATTCCATAATTTAAGGCAAACCAAGCAACAGGAATGAAAATAATATAAATTTCAGTATCTATACCAAGTACCATCAATCCAACATTCTTCACATTTCCATTAACCCCTCAATTAAAATCGATTACCATTTTCATTGCTGAATGTATACCAAGCACCTTCTCAACCTTTAAAATATTTATTCCATTTTAAATTTAAATTCTAATTCTCTTACTACTTGTATTTGGAGGAGTTATTATCTATCATTGACCTCTATGATAGAATCATTCGAGGAGGCCTGAGAGATAGTCGTTTATCTTACGACAGATATCAGCGGTTTAAGTCTACTATCTCCGGCCCACAAAATTAACTGATACTATAATAATACTTAAATTTTCCAATTTGAGAGTTAATGTTTTACCATTAAATTACAATTAGCTATAAACAAACCAAACATTTTGAGAATTTATTAATATTCATTCAAGCTACCGACCAAACATTTTGAGAATCTATTTATATTCATTTAATCTACTAGATCAATTAAATAGATACATTTGAATAACTAGTTAAACTAAATGAATATAAATAGATTGTAAACTATTTCTAAATAATATTCAAGAATAAAATTTATCAATCATATTCATCAATAAACTTAATTTATACTAGATATCTAGCTTATATCAACTAATCCTAAAGGTGATCGGTCCTATCCTAAAAAAGTTTTCTATTGACTATCAAGATAAATTGGGAAGTGTTTGCAATAAATGATCAATCGCCCCAGTGTTCTTAGTAGGGATAATAATAAGTTGGGTTTAAACTCGGTCCTGTATTAAATCCGTCCCATTCGGGGTGGGTGTAAACCAAGTCAAACTGGTTACGGAATGAGTTTAAAACCGTTGATCGAGTTTAGAAGTAGGTTCTGGACGGGTTACAAATTTCAATGAACTCGCCCCCAAAATATATATATATATATATATATATATAGCGGGTTGGTGGGTCCAACCCGCCCCGAACCCTTCGAGTTTTGAGCGGGTTCGGGGTTTGGCAGGTTGAAAAAGTAAGCGGGCCGAGTCCAAGTTTTGGTTCATTTTTTCTGGCGGGGCAGGTTCTGGGATTGGCCAAACCCGATCTGAATCTGTCCCATTGTCATCCCTAATTCTTAGGTCAACCGTCGATTAAAAAAAAATCTATTAATTCATCTAATGTAAGACGTGATCCTTAAATATCTAAAAAATTGAGAAGACATCTTGTCGTATCGTTTATCATTGCCTTGAGGACAAACTCATATCAACATTAATAAATAAGATTGTATTATTAAGCTCAATAGTTCGATAACAACTAAATAAATCAAACCCAAATCAAGTTCAAACCAACCATTACATTAAGCTTAGCTATAAATCAACTACACATTTTGAGAAGTTTGATTTAGCTTAAAAAGTTTATTTATATTCATTTAACCTACCCGTCTCTTTTTGTTTGATCTTATAAAAGTTTTCCATCGATCACTAGGATAAATTGGAAAGCGTTTATAACAGACGACCCATTAACCCAATGTTCTTAGGTTAATCGTTAATTAAGAAATTTTTTTTTATTAATCATCGAGAGTGAGGCTTATTTTTTGATGTTTAAGAAACTGAGAAGACACTACACTATTACCCAACAGCAAACTCTTATCTATATTGATAAATAAACTTGTATTATGAAACTCAATAGTTAATTAAATAAATTTTAAAATGTAAAAGTTTCAAATAATCGCATAATTTTAAATTGAGAATTTGAAAACATCTAAATAAATTAAGTTAAATCAATCTCAAACTTATAAAAAAAAAAATCAAAAACAACTATATTAATAATTTGATTCATTTAAGCTCGAATTAACTTGGATCGATTATCATATAAAAAAAATTGAATACTATCAAATTTAGCTCATTTACTGGCCTAATGATATTTTTGGGACACTCGAAATATCCTTTTAACTCCACTTTTAAATAATTTTCGTAAAAGTTACACTACCTCAGAGAAGTTTTGATGAACTGTACCACCTTAAAGCATCTTTCATTAAAAAAAAAATTGATATCAGTATCCAAATTATGTCGATTAATCTTAGGAAAAATTAGTCTGGCAACACAAAAGTTTCTTATCGGATCATCAGATAAATCAGAAAGTACTTATAACGGATGATCCATTATCTATCATTCTTTGATTAATCATACGTTAAGAGAAATTCATTCGTTAATTCATCAAAACTGGATTCAATCCTTAAATATCTAAAAAAAACTAAAAAGACATCTTACCATTATACCATTACCCTAACCCGAGCCATCTGTCATTAAAATTGTACCACGTCATAGTAACAATTGGATCAAAGTTACACCACCTTAATGTAGCAACTTTAACTAAAGTTATTAATGAAATATTTTAAGTAGCAAATTATAAATGAAATATTATTTTAATAATTTTTAAAAAGAGGGGTGTCAAAACTTTTAAGAGCACTCTTTTGATTTTTGATTATATATATAAAGTTGTTTGTTAAAATTAAATGGAAAAAAATACTGTCTCATATTTGTAAACCGAAATAAATATTTTAATTTTTTTATACATTTGAATAATCAATTCATTGAAAAATATTTAATAATTCATAAAAGTAGGGGGAAAATTTTGCAGAAATTAAAAAATATATATATAATAACCATGGAAAATAGTGGACTATAACTAGACTTAGTGGGTCTTAATTGGGCCACGATGTTCCGACCCGATTAGCGAGGTAATTAACGAGGGCTTTCGTCAGTGAATCCCCATTTGCCAATTGTCGATCGCAGCGTAGCGGCGAAGATGAAGGCGACGAGGAAGATCACGGCGGCGGCGATCGCCGGATCCGCATTGCAGCTCGTTGCGTTTCTAGCGATTTTTGTTTCCGTCGCTTCAATAGATGACAGATGCGCCGCGTGCAACGTTGTCGCGGTACCTTTCGCCTCCCTTTCGTGTTGCTATATTTGTAATTTTTATCGTGGATTCCGTGGATCCCGAAGTTATTTACGAGTATTTGTAGCTGGACGATGATGTCGTTGTCTATTTCTCGTATTTACTTCGAATTTTAGTCTTGAAAACATTTGCCATGAGTTTCCAAGACGGTGAGGTTTCGAAATTTATATTGAAGTGCAAGAATGAAGTAGCTGCTAATAATTCTGAGGATCGAGCCTCAAGCACCCGTTTCTGTTGAGAAGGATAGATATTGCTTCTGGTTACTCCAATTTGGATATTTCTAGTAATATGGTCCTCAGAAAGCTCAATGAAGTCATAGTTATTGCTAGTAATATGATCTTGTATAGAATTTTTAAGATTCATGTAGCCAACCCTAGATAGTTGGGGCACATGGCTCAATGATGATGATAATGATGATTGATTACAACAATCTGGGAAGAAAGATACTATCTTCTCAAATACGACCATTATGCCTTTACCCATTTCCAACACCTGGTTGCAAAACAAGACTGAGCTTGTGGGTGATGATGCTCGTGAACGTGTGATGTTGCAATTTGATGTTGGAGGTGGATGTTGTAGAAGAGGGCATTTTAGTTTTTTTTCCCCATTTTGGAAGAGGGCCGACCATATAAATAGAGACACTTTCTTCACTTCCACTCTTGGTTGTGAGGTGATGGACTAACCTTACTATTGATGGCAAGGTTATTCTTTGTGATTCCTTTTGAAGATTTGAAATTTGTAATTAGTAATGTTTATATTATAATTGCCATATCTGTCACTGATTATCACCTAGTGAACAGAATTATCAAATTACTTGCTAAGTTGTGCAAACATCAATAGCCAGTATCTTATCCTTGATTTCTGCCTTTCTTACATGAGATACATTGTAAATTTTTGCAGGCTGAAATAGAGGTTGTACTTTCTAATGTAAGTATCACACTATCTACTTTTCTAGTTAATTGTTGCTCCATTCACTATTAACATATTGGTTTGGACTCTCACATCATGTATTATGTTCTATTTTCATGTTCCACATACTGTGTGTCCATCTTTTTTTAGAACGATCTCAATTTTGTCTTTTGTGATTCAAATTGAAGACACCTTTGCCCAAAGCTCATTTCTAACTCAATTACATTCATCAGATGTTAATAAAGATGCAAGCAAATGTAGTGATTGATGGAGGTTTCTATAGTTATTTTGCATTGCTTAATTTATTGGTATTGTGAACAAATATATGCATTCTTGCTTGTTGCAAACATTGCATGAGACAGGTATTTATACAAGGAAGTTCGTTATCATGTCTATCAGCATCGAGTATCAATAGGCATTTACATGTGTGTCTCCACTAGTCACAGTTATCATGACTTGAATTCAATTGCTGTAATTTTCATTACCTAAAAGCACTATGGGGAATTTTAGCTGAGTTTGGCAACCATAAAACAACATAATATTTTACATTCTGGTGTCAAATAGTTTATTTACGGAATCCTACAGTACAATTGTAGATTTTTGAGTGCCTGAAGGAAGGTTTCCTAGTAATAGGATCCATAAACAGTCACTTCAAGTTAAAACGCTACCGTTGAATACCTTGTACAATGTAAATTAGGAGAATATTTCAAGATCAACTGATGAGGCCATTTGTCAGTTGAAAATTCCATCTTATTTTCCTGCCCTCCCCACGATTCTTATTTTTAAGGTTGCACAGATAAAAACATGTTCAAAATAAACCTAATTTGGATTATGTTATTTGATTCAATTTTTGCTATCTTGTTCATGGTCTTATGTGAACTTAAGTGTGGACACACATGCAGATGCTGATGATTTTGTGATGATTTTGTAATTGATTTTTGCTGCAGGAGAAACCAAGAAATCATCTAGATATGCGCCATCGATTGGACTCAAGAGGACAGCGTGAAGGAAAAGTAATTGATTACAGGTATCAATGTACTGCATACATTATAGTATTCATTATCAGTCTGCAGCAGATGTGTCTTCATATATTGACAACTCAATTCTTAAGCTTAATTTTTCCTGATAAGCACCAAAAATCAACTTGCTTTTTTTTTATAAATTCTATTATATTTACCTTACAATGGAAGGATTTCTATATGGAGCCAATGAATCACACAGAAACTATTGGGTTCTTTGTGATTATTTTTATCTGATTAACGTATTTGATATTCACTTCAAACAGGGTTAGTGAGTTAAGGGTGGTTGAACTCCTTGATGGTCTCTGTGAAAAAATGCAGGATTTTACTCTTGAGGAGGTAGGTTTTCTCTTCGAGAGAATTGAGTTCCATTAGTCAGTCTGCACAATTTTCACTTCTGCCTTAGAAACAGAGAAATGGAAAATGTGTAACTATGTTTCCTGCTAATGACTTCTATTTAATGTTTGCAGTCAGATTCAGGCGAACAAATGTGGGTAAAAGTAAGAAGTTGGGACAGGATTGAAGGTGGTGAGTAGCTAAACTATTCGTCTTTTGTGTTTCACAAAGTTGCAAATCACTTATGCAATCAATTTTAAAATTTAATTCTTATGTGCAATTGAAAGAACTGAGCAATAGAAAAAGGCTTGTTTTATTTTTTTTCATTATTTGGTAAAGGAAGTATGATGTGTTTTATCACATGTAATTTGTGAATAATACTATTGCAATAATCTTTCTTTCACTCCTATAAGATGAATTATATTTCCATTTCCTTATTTCTAAATTCTAGGTAATATAGCTCCTTCTTTCTGGCCACTAAAAGAAAGAAAGAATCCTCATGATATTATATTTCTGCTATTGCAGACAGTTTCTTGTTCTTGTATTCTATCTATCCTCTTAAAGAGACCGAGATGGATGATTGCTTTTGTTCTGGTCTTGGGCATTTGTTTTTGGCAGTTATGATACATCAGTTAATGGCCGGTTAAGACTGTTGCTCTTAAATGTAGACCCAGTTTAGAGGACATTACTCCCTCATGCTAATCACTTTGATTGTTTATTTATGTGGGGAGAAAATTAACTGTTATCTATCAAAGTATTCTGATTCTATTTTATTCTTCTCTTTTTGTTTACTGGAGGCAGATAAGCAAGCAGCACTAGCATACTCGAAACAGTTATCCTCGTTTTGTGGAAGGTAGATTATGTATTATTGTCCCGCGTATTGTCGTTTATCTTCCATGCTTTTTGCTTGAGGGTATTCAATCTTTTTTTGTTTGTTTATCTTGTCAAGCTTGTCTGAATTTGTTTATTAAAAATCAGCTTTTACTTATATGAGCTCGCTAATGATGTGTCTGTCCTAACTATTTAGTTAAATTATTGATCCAATAAATAAATCTGATATTATTACTCATTTTTAACCTACTACAGATAATTTGAAACTTGGAATTTATAAGGTTGCAAAATATACACATGTTTTATATCCTTTTGTATCTTTGAATTAAAAACTAAAGAAACAAGATCACAATGAGCTTTGTTTATGAATATCAATGAGTTGAGCATACTAGTCTTTGAGCATTCATTTATATATTTTTTTATTTGAAACGAACATGTACGAACTCTTATTTAGGTGAGTATTGAATTTGTTCCCTAATATTAGTTCGCTTTCAACCCTATTTATGAGAATCTCAATTTCTTAACATTGTTTTCGGTAATGTGGACCTTGTACTCCTCTTTTTAGTACCTCATCATGGTGTCGATAATGTTAAGCTTTCTATATCTTAGATGATGGATTAGCTAATCTACAAAATTTAACTCATCAGAACTGTCAGTTCCTATTGACATCGTGCCATAGGGAGACCCTGTTTGATCGAGTGACCTGATGTTTTGTTGCATTTCAGGTTGCTGGAGGACACAGAGGATGAGGTGAGCTGAGGTTTCATTTTGCATCCTTGATAATTTTGTTTTTCCAATGTTTATTTGTCGATCTGTTTCCAACACAAAGTTAACCCAACCAAAAGTACAGCCAATACAAGACATATCGATTATTTTGCTCTTGGTAGTGCTGCAACAACACTGACTCAAGAACATCTTCTTTTCGCAGCTTGCGGAGTGGATAAAGAAAGGATTCACGCAAGCCGGCGGTGTAAGCAAAGCCCTTTGTCAAGATCTCAGTAAGCACTGCAGCTACTCCAGGTAATTAGCATCCCTGTGGTGATCTCCTGTTGGCTATTTCTGCCATTAGAACTCGTAGATCACATTTCGGGTGCATGATCCTACTAATTCAGAACATTCTTTTATCTGTGCCATAGCTTGTGGTCTTTGAGCGCATCTTTAATAATTTCCAAGGCCTCGGTCTCTTCTGGGTCTAGCCCATGAGACAAGTACGGTCTTTATTGTGGGATTCATTTATGCATTTGATGTGGAGTGATCAAACGCAATGCTAATATTTGATTAGCAGTGTGATGCTTTCGATCTAGTAGCATTTTACTGGTCCTAAAACATTGAGACACGGCATTTGAAGCCTTGGTCAAGAGAGATACTAATTTGATTAGCAGTGTGATGCTTTCGATCTGGTAGCATTTTGCCAGTCCTAAAACTTCTAGATGCGACATTTGAAACCTTGGTCAAGAGATATACTAATTTGATTAGCAGTGTGATGCTTTCGATCTAGTAGCATTTTACTGGTCCTAAAACTTTTAGATGCGGCATTTGAAACCTTGGTCAAGAGATATACTAATTTGATTAGCAGTGGGATGCTTTCAATCTAGTAGCATTTTACCGGTCCTAAAACTTTTAGACGCGGCATTTGAAACCTTGGTCAAGAGACAAGGTTCTTAAAATAGTTGGTTCATGTATAAGTCAAGTTATTGAAAGTTTTGCTGAAAGAACTTTCAATTTAGTAACATTTTCCCAATGCTCCTAGAACTTTTGATAAATAATTATGGCCCCCTAAAATGGTGGGTGTATGTATACAAACATGGAGTGATCAAATTGTTGCAACTTTTTTCTCCAATTTAGTAGCATCTTAGCGGTCGTAAAATTTTGATGATACATTTGAAATTGTTCATGAGACAAGTATGGTTCTTTCAATCTAGTTGCATTATACCAATCCTCTAGAACTTTCATCGATAAGAATCTTCACAATTCCCGGTTTGCACTCATAACAATATATCTGTACGTCCTTGTGCTTCATGATTGACTTGTACAGTTTATATACTAAGCTGATGTTTTGTTGTGTTGGTTGCAGTGGTTCCTCCGCGATGGATCACGGAGAGCTGTAGCGGAAAATCAAACGATAACCAAAGATTCTTTTTAGGAGATATCACAAACATTTGAATCCAATCGTGAACCCGAAAGTTGATACGAAGACACCATTTTATCATTTTTGTTTGATTTGAAGTTGAGGGATGCATTCAAAGCCAATGCTACTATATCATTAAACTTGATACGATCCTAATTTTATTTTCATCTTATTGGACATGTTTGGAGCCTATTGTCTATTCACTCGTGTTGGATGAATTTGATATGGAAGAAAATAATTGTTTCGGAGTTGAAAACCTCTTCAACTTGTTCAGATAAATTTAAAATATAAGTTATATATATATTCATAAGTCATAGCCAATTTTAAGTTCAGATAAAAGAAAAAAAAATGATTAATAACCTCGAGCTTGGGATGACCAGTCCGATTTTACACTATGGGGAGTCCAATATCGTCCATCAGATAAATAAATGGATTCATTGAATTATTATCTTTCAAAATTAATTTTTAAAAGTTAAATATTTACGTACTAGATCATCCAGACATAATTTACCTGGCTGACCTGGTTTATTCATAAAATATAAGTTTTAAGTTCAACATACATATTGCTTGGAGAATTAAACAAAATATAGAATAATAAATAAATAAATAAATAAATATACATATTCCTTCAAATAAAAAATATATATAATAATAAACAGCAATTCCATGAGAATTAAAATGTTTAATTTATTTTTATCGTCAAATAAAAAAAATATTCCAGCTAATTTTTATGTACCAAATGTCCCATTAAAGCATAATCTTTGCAACAAAGAAACATATTCTTCATCGGTGATTAAAAAGGCAGAAATTCTAATAAACACTTACAACTAAATTTCACTGTGATGCAATCATAAAGTCTAACAATCCATGCAACCCAACCAAGCGGCTAGGGTTTACATATTTTAGTGAATCAAGAACCATATTATTCATTGACGAGTTCCAACCGATCGACAAGTTGCAACTTGAAAAGAAGCAGACGGTAAAAGGAGAACTAGCTTAGCGAACACAACTGCTGGACATAGTTGATATTCATATAGCAGCTTCAATCTCATCAGGAGACACAGCCACTCCATTTGGCTTGTCATTTGCATGGATTTGAGAAGAAACCTCATCGATAGCCAGGTTAAGTTCATCAATCTTTTGTGTCAGCACCTTCCTGGTTTTCTGTAATCACCAATTCGCTATCGTGAGCATAAGTGCAGCTCAAATCAGGTACCAAATCTGGGCTAAACATAAAGTAAAGGCACGAAAGTATAGATTCTTTGTCAAGTTAGCGAAACTGTGAGCGATATGAACTTGCTAATTCAGTATAGAACTAGAATTCAATTGTCTGGAGCAACCAAAAAGACACAAGATTAGCTTGGAGATGCCTCTGCCCTTTATTAAGATATAAAAAAGGGCAACTTAGTGCACAAAATTTCCACTAATATATGGTCCCAAGGAAGGGTCTATTACACAGCCTTACCCATGCTATTTTCATAACTCGAATCTGTGACTACTCATTTAACCCTGAGATTGAAGTCCCATCACCTTTAGAAAACTCCTGATTATGTGTCCAATGACTAGTTAAGTCAATCATTCAATGTAGAACAGATGTGATGAATCCATATTCACCCCTTTTACCAAAGTTTACAATTTCGTTTGAGCCAAAGTAGAGTCTCCAGCAAGGATAAAATAGTATTGATGCGGTGCTGGTCAACAGATGGAATTAGTAGCATCGATGAGTAGGGGAGTGGAGTCAAGGAGCAGCAGAAGCTGAAGAGGGAGAAAAAGAGAGGCTCACAATTTACCTCATTGAATCTGCCCTAGCCGACAATCATGGTTTTGGGAAGACCCAACAGCAACTATCCATCAGCCTACCCCATGAATTTACCAACCCACTTCTGCTTGCAGCCAAAACTGCAGATGCTCACCACAATTGCAGATGACACTTATGGCTGTGGAAAATGCTAGCCCGGAACTGAATAAGGTTCTCACAACTTGCAGAACTGAGTTCAAAGTGCTCCATATTGCAGTCAGGGATGAATGATAAGTTTGAATTTAAAACCTTGTTTTCAGCCACATCAAGGAATAACACCTATTTGAAGTTGGCTATGTGATTAATTCTGCGATTGTGCTCCAAGTAATAATCACATCTATCATTAGTGGTAATATGTATGACCAAACTATATTAGCTACAAGGATCATATCCTGGCCTTATGTAAGCTCCGCAAATAATGGCCAGTGGAAACTCCATTTCGTGTAACTGTTGTTGCAAATCTGTAATCTTCTTTACAGACTGGTATTCCTTTATGTTCAGGGACTATGATTGATGAATAATTGTTTAATTGTGTCAAATCCAGAATAACTATCAAGGAAGCTTGTTACAAATATTACAATCTATTGGTTGATCTTCCAACATGAGACATATTGATTTCAAACAATTTTCATTTTCAGTTGTTCTTCAATTTCCCAAAGTTCATATGATTCATTACTTATTTTTCTACCACTAGAGGAATTATGTCATTCTATTTATTAACAAGAGTTGATCAGTGAGTCAACTAAGAGGAAAGAGATGTGTCCAGAAAACCTAATCGTTAGTTCTGTTTCGGTGTCCACTTCAACATGTATATATATGTTTGGTTGTAGCAAGGTCCTTCTGCCACAGATGTTAATACTGTTACAATAACACGTACCTCCAAAGCTTTCTCCTCGTCATAGATGAACTTTGGCAACTTCCTCATAAGTTCTTTTTTGTCTGTGCCAGCCAGTGCTTTGCTGATCTGGAATAATAATCATTTATCAGGAGGAATAGAAAAATGACATGATCACGGCTGAACTTTGTGAATGTCATTTGCATAATCTGGAAATGAAAGTTTACAAATCATTTACTATCATTATAGAACATTTTTAAAAGAACTGATTTAAGATCAAAATGCACATAGAAACGCCACACGCATGCACATGCCCTAACACAACAGATTTCATGTACTCTTGAAGTCAGATAACAGCAAATGTTATAGTTTCTCCCCTTTACCTCTACAGCTTAATTTATAAAGACTGCGGATCTGGTTCAGTTACAACTGGAAAATGATGCAAAAGGTGAAGTTTTACCATTATTAGCGGTATATGATACAGAATTTGCATATTATGCTGAAGTTGAGTCATCCACACATGGAACATATCAAAATGGAGATGATAGCTAACAAAGAAAAGATCACTTTGTACCTGAGGCGCATAGACACAA
Organism: Zingiber officinale; assembly: GCF_018446385.1. Taxonomy (NCBI): domain Eukaryota; kingdom Viridiplantae; phylum Streptophyta; class Magnoliopsida; order Zingiberales; family Zingiberaceae; genus Zingiber; species Zingiber officinale. The sequence goes on from NC_055989.1 coordinate 144,786,101, forward strand.
GCAAGTGTCCCAACCATCATTCCTCCCAGCAAAAAGCCACCAATGAATGAGCTCGCAGTGCTTGACCTCCCCCCCTCTCTATTTTGATTGCACAAAGCACAACAAATTGCTGCTTATTTAGACAGGAAGAAAGTTGAATCTCTTCACAGTTTATAATTATAAACCTTGGTGCATAAAATTGATAAAGCAGTTCTCCTTTCTGGATTTTGTGACAGGCCTCAAATTTGAGTCCAGTTGTATCACTAATGGGAATCCACTAGACTTATATAGTGGTGTCAAATTTGGCATCATCTAAAAAGATTAAACAACCAGGCTTCTTAAGTGAATATCCATGCCTAAGAGCCCGTAATGGTTGCCAGTTCATAAATGTCTAATTTACTACAATATTATTGCAAGTCCTTGGAAAGAACTATACAACAATTATGTGAATCATTATTCAATTTACACCAGAACCTAAGCCCTGGTTTGGTTAATAAACACTAAACTCAACTTATTTAAACCAACACTAAAAAATCTCAGATCTTGAGTCAGAATCCTGCTACTGATCTATAGTTATGTTAAATCAATTGGTGTGTCTAATTTGTATATCAACAGTTAAAGGGGAGGGTTGAGCATACAATAACATACAGATAGAATTCTCCCTTAATAGATTAAGTTCTTGCGCAAGCGCCTAAATTCTAGCAAATCAACAAACAGATAACAGGAAAAAAAATAGGCACTTTTTAGCAATTAAATCACCTATAAGAAGCTCTGAGAATGCATCGACGTTTGGGAATTGCGACTCCAGCACTCTTTCGGCGAAGAGGAGCAGAAGACAAACCGAGAGGATGGCAAATGACAAAACATTTCTCCGACATCTTCAACGCATTTCCTGGAACGAAAAAGTATAAAAAAAAATCGATCCTGAGCACACCAATAGAGCCATGAAATCGGCGGGAAAAAAATTCTTTCGACTAAAGAACTGAACAAATGTAACCATAATCCTGCATCAGATCTTAAGAATTGCCCCAAAAAAAACACAAACACGAGAGACGGCAGACCGTGCGATTTACACAGAATCAACAGAAATTAGGGGTACAGCACAATTAACATGGGGGATCGACGCCAGGACCCCGAGAACCAAGGCACGAAGCTTACCGGAGTTCCGTTGGAGGTAGGGCCCGTTGACGGAGACGAGGGAGCTCGCGATCGCCGCCATGGTGCTCAGCAATCTGATCCTTTTCGCAAGGGATTATGGCGCTTTTATGGTCGATGAGTTCGAGAAGGGCAACTGCCGCTCGTCATCGATAACTCCGACCTCCATGGGCGGCCCAAATCGATTAAACCCGGTCGAACATCCACTGAGTCCGGCTAAATTGGCTTCATCGATACCGGTCTTCCAGATCACATATGTAAACAAGTTCTACCAAGTCTAAAATAAATAAATTAATTAAGTTGTTAAAATAATTATTCAAATTTAATTTGATTTTGTTTATGAGCTTAGTTTTAGTTTAAGTTTGTTTCATTTAGATATTATTGAATATTCAATTCAAACTTATTTAATTGTATAAAATTTTTAAATTTTAAACTTATTTGATTAATTATTGAACTTGATTATATAAATTTATTTGTTTATTTTAAATATTTTTATATTTATTTAGTGAGTTTGAATTGAATTTATGAGATTAGTTATTGAATATGATCATGAATATTATTTATAAATATTGTTCATAAATATTGTTCGTGAACAACATTCATGAGGTCCCCTCGGGGTAGTACGATGGTTAAGATATGGGATGTTACCACATCCTCCCTCATGTCTTGATCATTTACACTAATGGTTAGTAGTTATCTGTGATTTACCTGAGGACAAACGAATCACCTTTTATCACATAAACAACGTTCATGAGCATTAATGAATTGAATACATATAAATTTAAGTATTTTTATTTAGTTAAACGTGTTGTTTAAGCTTATTCACGAATATTCATGAACATCAAGCTAAATACTAAATTTATTTAAAAACGTTCGATTAATTTAAAATTCTAATTGGGTATCTCAGCACACAGACGATTTGGTTTGAGCTGGCTCAAGCCGGTGAATTGAGTTAGCAGGTTCAAAAATATTGGGCCAAGCACATACCAGCTGGGCCCAAATGGACAAGCCTTATAAGATCAATTAATAAATTTAACAGAAAACTGTCATTTATATTCATTTATATAAATTAATATTTAAAATTATTCAAGTGACGAAGGAAATCATCTTATTCATCAAACGAGATCCCCGGTTTCAAAATCCCGTGTCCCGGTGTCACACTCATCGCAATTTGCTATCGGACGGTGTCGACCTGACTCAAATTATACTATGGGAAGGTGAACCAAAGGGGATTGTGGCCGGCACAATAATTATCGGAATCATGCCACTGTCGGACCTTGGCTTTCCTCCGCCATCGACTCCAGCTCCTGCTCCTCTGCTGGCAGATTTCGGCCGCAATCGTGTTAGCCGTGATCCCTTTGGATTCACCTTTCTCTCAAGATATAGTTTAGATTGGGCCGGCAGCCGCGGGCGGTGGGTGGGCCATGGCGTGTGGTACACGGGGGATGCAAGATTCTGGGACAGAGGATCCCGTCTGCTTATTCATCGGTTCGGTATGGCCTGATCAGATGAAGGTTGAATCTTCTGTCCTGTAATTTTGTGTCTCCTCTGTCCCATTAGTTAAACGACATAAAAAAAACAATCAAGAAATGAGCTTGTACTGGAGCATAGTTTATGAGCGTCATATACATAAGCAATATCGATCAAGCATTTAAAATCAAAGTTGTGACCTCTCGAGATCAAAATTGTATATTGTAGAATGTATCGAGTTGGTACTCGTTACAGGGCTTGCCACCAGAGAATCGAAGGGTATCTCAATATGACCAATGACAAGTTGTTGTTGGGACCATCATAAAGGGTTGAGTAAATTGATTCAAAAGCCGCCGACTAAATCGAAAGGTATATCAATGACCAAGGGGAGTGCCAACTAATTGAAGGGGAGTATGCCTGCGCTAATGGATGTCTCGACTATCTCGACAACATGAACATTAACGATGCCACTGGACCAAGCTGCCAACAACACGATAAGCTCACCGTCGGAGCAGAAATAGTTGGATCTATAAGGACAAACTCCGACGACAAAAGACACTGAAAAATTCCCAAGAACATATTCTTTCTTTCAAAGCAGTGTTTTATTGGACGAGTATATCGACAAACAAAACTAAAGCTTGAATATAGAATGTGCAACAGAAGTAGCTCACCAAACAGATCGATAACGAAACGAGTATAAAGAAACAAATTCATTCCTTTCAAATTTCCATCCTCAACCAGAATGGGCATCCAAAGTAAACATGCCCCTTCAAAAGTATACTTGTACTATGTTTCAATGCCATTTTCAATCTTTGAACGAGTCCCTGGTGAGCTGCTTCGTCCCGACGTTGAAGAACTCGATGATCACTTCGAGAGGCATGCCTTTAGTTTCAGGAATCTTGAGGAAAACAAACAGCAAAGCCACGAGACAGACGGCAGCATATATTCCAAAGACACTTGCGAGACCAATGGTGTTGAGCATCAAAGGAAGTGTGTAGGTGACGATTATATCACAGAACCAGAAGGTGAGGGAACATATGGCTATGCACACGCCGCGGACTCGAGTTGGGAAGATTTCGGAGCAAAGGATGTTGGGGATTGGACCGAAGCCCATGACGAAACAGCAGAAGTAAACCACAACACTGATGGTTGAGAGCACAGCGTGAGCAACGGTCCCCAAGTCGACAAGGTTTGTGAGAACCAACATGAAAAGCGAAGCAATCAACACGGGGAGCGTAGCTAGCAAAAGAGTTCTGCACAAAGGAAATCACAATAAATTGCATGAGCACGATATCGAAAACGAATAGTGTAGTCAGAGTTGAGATGGGAGTTTACCTTCTACCGGAGACATCCATGAGCCTCATCGCGACCGCTATACATGGAAGCATCAGTAAAGTTGTAAGAGCACTTAAAAGTATGGATGCCGAATCAGAGCCAATTCCTAAGTTTGCAAGAAGAACTTCCACGCCAGCTTGCTCGAGAATTTGTGGAGTGTAATAAAGAACTCCGTTGATGCCAGCAAACTGCAAGAGTTTAAATATAAGAACAACCGGCTAGCAAAACTTGAGTTACAAATTGTACCAAGTGACAATGTTCTTCAGTTAATAAAAATACAGTATCATACTAATTAACAACCTTGAACTGAAAGAAAGTAAACCTTCACTACAATGAAGTTAATTTTTCACGATAGTTTACGAGACAGTTTAGGTTCGAGTGAATGAGGCAATCTTGGGAAATGGAAAGCAATTATAGTTCATATTGCTAGTGAGTCCGAAAGGACTGCTAAGTCATCATTAAACTACAAGAACAATCATACTTCGATGAAGAGAAAGATAAGTTTTCTGACAACAATATTACCCGATCAGAATGCTATTCTTTGTTATTTACTTTCATAGTTGTCTCATAGTCGATATAAAACCTCAATCTAAAGAGAATACTTTTAACATTCTCTACATTTCTCTCGTGTGGAGAGGAACTAGTTTCCCGAATAAATCTAAATACAAAAAGAGATATTTCTTTCGACTTCATGCTTATGCTGGTGACAAGAAACCAGTAGATGACTATTAGAAAGGCAGTTATATTGCTTCGAAGAAAGGTTAGGAAAATGGATCATTTCCTTCTTTATACTATTGTTTGTAATTACCTGCTGAAGGATTTGCATGCCAATGCCAACAAATAGTGCATGTCGAACTCCTGCCTCACAAAGGTCGTGCCACTTTGGCCCTTTGGAAGCAACCTCCGATGGGTGAACCATTGCTGGACCAGCTGGATGATGGCCAGTGACTTCCGAATACAGGGTGGGCTGGCTTACCAATGCTGCAGCTTGAATATATTCACTTTCTTCTGGGATACCACCGGGAATTGAAACAAGGGAACCTCGACGCGACGCAGGCACGCCTTCTTGATGCAAATAGATCCTCTTGAAGCCTCCTTTCATTCCATCTGCGGTCTCACTTTCAACCCATTTCCAAGCCAACTGCCACCCGCCTCCTATTCCCATACTGCTAACTGCCTCTCCAGCATTTCCTTGCATAAGGTTGCTATTATGCCTCATATCTTTCCCACCCATGCCGGTTCCGTGGCGTGAGAGCAACGGGGAATGCAAATTGTCATCGGAGTCGCCACCTGCACCATCAGAAATGTAATCGTCACCCTCGGGGAGACCTTGCTCCTCGTCGGATTCCTCGGTTCTGTGGTGGTGCTCCGCCACACTATACATGCTGCCAAAATTTGGAAACAAAGTGCTTCTCATGCTTCCCATCTCGGGTAGCCTCTCATGGACACTCCCGAATAGGGTAACTAGAGGGTCCATAAGAGGGATGTTTTGGTTTACGATACTTCCTTGGCGTGATACGAGACCGTAGGCACTTCCAAGATGACTTTGACCAGTAACTGGCTGTGCAACCCACGAGAGGCCTTCTGGGCCATATAGCATTATCGTCTCCTTTTCAGCTGTTGGGTCCTGTTCATCGAGGTGTTCATTTACAGGTCCAATTATGTACTCTTCGATAGATGTATCTGCACTAACTCCCAACCCCTCAACAAGAAGTGCCATTTCTCCTGTAAAAAGAAAACAGAAGATACATTGACTATAGATGAACATCAACATTTAAAGTATTAAACAAGCCAGCAAGTTTAGTTAATCTGGTAGATGAAAAAAAAGTTGATCTTTTTTTTTAATTAAATAAAGTTTTGTATTTGAGCAAAGATCTGCATTAGCTAAAACTTTTTTTAAAAAAACACCTTTTTCTTGCTGAAAGAAAAACTCTAGTCTGAACATAAGCAATTACGAAGCACATTCTAAAAGCCAAAACTTGCAAGTTCCTGAAACTCATTGTGCCTTCCTAAGAATCTCACATCAAAAATCAAATTTTATCGAGCAAAAAGAAACTGGAGTATCTAAGTAAATGTTAAGTGTCAAGTTTCGTTCAGTAAACACCATCTATTTCAGGACTTTGATTCCAGTAATTGCAATGACACATCGATTATGTATTAAACTACCTGTTCGACTTTATTGCTAAATGCAATTGGATAACATAAGACTTGAAGTCATCCAATAAATAAAAAATAGAATAGAGGATAACGAACAGAAATTAAAATTTCAAACCAACATGAAAGGTCATGCAAAAACTGATTCTCTTCGGTGTTCTTTAGCTCAAGAAATAGATTAAGGAGTCATAATGAAACTAAGCCATAAACACACATGGAAGATTATGCAAAAATGACTATCAGGTGGTGCACTTTATTATAGAACAAACCTGAGACATCTTCTCTTCCGCGCAACCTCTGCAAAACCTGTTTGGCTTCCTTCATTCTCCCTTTGCTAACAAGCCATCTCGGTGATTCAGGCAGAAAGAATACAGTCAACACAAAATATAGAAGGGAAGGAATAGAGAGTACACCGAGCATCACTCTCCAGTCAGGTTGGATCTGTAATGACATCGCAAAAACCATACAATACGAGAGAAACATTCCTCCAGATCCAGTGAACTGTGGAAGGGTATTCAACAATCCCCTTATCTCAGATGGGGCTGTCTCCGATATATATAGAGGAACAAGGGTGACTGCTAAACCGATTCCAAATCCATCTATAAGCCTTGCAAGGAGCAGCATATACACATTTGAAGACCACAACATCACGAGGCCACTGAGGAAGTACAGAATTGAAGAGATAATTAGCATAGGCCTCCTACCAATCCAATCTGATACTGCTCCTGAGAATGTCGTAATGACAGTCGCACCAATAAGTGACATGGCCACTATTAATCCCTCCATTGTTGGTTGATCTTCCAACTTAAATTCCCTCTTTATATAAATAACAGAGCCTGAGAAAGATACAAGCATGTGAGAATCAAGAAGCAAAGCTTTTCTCCGGTCATCTTCCAAGAAAATTTAATAGAAAGATCACGCTGAGCATGATGAGATTAGATGCACTATCATAGGGATCAATATCAAACATTTTGCTTTTCATTCGAGAAGGAAAAAATTGAACATTTGATTCTGGTTTTACCTGCAATGGTGGCATTATCCCATCCCTGCAAGAAATTGCCAATTGCAGCAGCAATGGCGACCAGAACAGCTCCCTGCATTTTCTGTGGCCAACGTCGATGTACTGCACACATAATTTCAATCTAACATGAAATAAGCATTCAAAGCTAGCTACAAAACAATCCTTCATTTGCACCATTGTAAGAGATTCACAGCACATGACTGAAGATTATGGGAAATTATACAAAAGATGGCAGCCACTCAAATAAAAATCATCAAATTGTAGAGATGAAGACCACGAGATGAACAACAAGCCAACCGCAGATGGATCTCTTAGACTTCACTTGTAATATCCATCTAGGTCAACCTTCACTCGTTGACCTTAAAAATTGACTATCTACGAGGCAAAATTCAAAACTGCGTTCCAAATCACAAAAAGCGAGTTTCACTAGAAAACGAGAGATCTCAACTTCTTCCAACGATATCAGCTACTCGTTACAGCATGAGCAGAAAATTCTGAGAAATCGCATTAGGAAACATCCACAGGCAGGAAATGCCCAAACCAATGATATAAACCCTAACCCTCGCCAGCGGTTTCCCTATTTCACCCGACAAAAATCGAAAACCTTAAGCGGAAACCTACCAAGTAAAAAGCAAAGATCTCAAAATCCTTGAGCAAAAAAAGGGAAAACGTAAATAACGACCGGCGAAAGCGGGCGTCCGAGCCGAAACCTACCGACGGACGGTGGCGGGAATGCTCCTTGCTTCCTTCTCAAGCGCAATGCAGCCGGAAAGCCTCCTCCTGACCTCCCGCCGGAGAAGCCGCCGCTTCCTCAACCTCCCTGTTCCTCCGTTGACGGACTCCGGGATTTCATAGCGATTCACGGGTACGGAAGCTAGCAGATGACCGCAAAATGAACAATCACAGCAACAAATATCCAATCTATCGCCTACCGATCGAAGATCTCTCTACTCGCAATTCTTCTTCAGATGCATCAACAGGAAAAGGAACGATTTCTTTTTCTGCTTCACTCGTTCTCCTCTCTGTTCTATTATATAGCACCCCAAACAACGATTTTTTCATTCCTTTAATTCTCAAAAATTAAAACTATATTTCTTAAATAAAAAATATTTAATATTGTATAATTAAAATTTTACAATAAAATCTAGTTCAGTTGGATTAGAAATTCTTACCAGCTAAAAATTCTTCAATTGACTTCTAATTTTATAATATATTTTTAATTAAAAGAAATTGACATTTTTGTTTTGATCCAATCTCATAATAATATCAAATATGTGAAATCTCTCATTCAAAGAAAAAGATAAATGGGCTGATCAGGAGCTTACTTGGCACCATTAAATTATAACTAGTTTATTTTTCCACTAATATATTATATATATAATAAAATAATAATAATAATAATTTGCTTAAATTTTATAATTAAAAAATGCTATTGTTTATTTTTTAAAAATGAATATTGAAATTGAACCTGACTTAGTGGCTGGCTTGTATTGTCACTGTGCTTACACTTGATTCATGTTCATCCATCAATTTTAATAAATTATTTTTAGATCAATTAATAACACTTTTTTTAAAAAAAAAATTACATATAATTGATGTAGTAGATGAGCTTCTTCCATGATTTACAGCTGTGACAAAAATAAAAAATAAAATAATTAGTCTTAAATATTGGAATGAATAAGAAGTAACCATTTTCTAAAAGATAGTTTCAGCGATAATTGAATTGACTCGCTCTATCTACTCAATTTACTTAGGGGGCGTTTGGTTTAAGGTAATAGGAGTGGGGAATGGGAATGGGAATCATTGATTCCCATTGTTAATATTTGGATTATAGGAATAGGAATACAAATAAGGCAATGAATCCTTGAAATTGGGTAATGACTCATTCCTATGTACCCCCCCTTCAATGAGTCATTACCCTATTTTCATCAATCAAAATATTCCCTTATTCCAAAAATACCCTTGACTTAAAACTAAAATTTTCTCCATTAATATTAAATATCAAAATATATTTATTTATTTTTTCTTTCATATCACTTATCTCTTCTTATTCTCTCTCATTATATTTTCTCTCTCATCATAGTTTCTCTCTCATCATTTTATCACACACTTTCTCTCTCCTTAATCTCTCCTATCACACTCTCTTTCCTCTTTTTTTCTCATTACATTTTCTCTCTCATCATACTTTCTCTCTCCTCAATCTCTTCCATCGCACTCTCTTCCTTCTTTTGTTCCTCATCACACTTTCTCTCTCATCACACTTTCTCTCTCCTCAATCTCTCCCATCACACTCTCTTTTCTCTTTTTTCTCATCACACTTTCTCTCTCATCATACTTTCTCTCTCCTCAATCTCTCTTATCACACTTCCTCCTTTTTTCCTCAACACACTTTCTCTCTCATCATACTTTCTCTATCCTCAATCTCTCTTATCACACTTACTACTTTTTCCTCAACACACTTTCTCTCTCCTCTCCTATCATATTCACTGTTCTCTTTCTCTCTCACCATACTTTCTCTCTCCTCAATCTCTCTCATGACACTCTCTCTCCTCATTTTTTCTCACTATATTTTCTCTCTCTTCATCCTCTCCTATCATACTTTCTCTCACATCATATTTTCTCTCATCATGCTCTCTCCAATCACACTCTCTTTTTTCATTTTCTCTCATCACACTTTCTCTCTCTTCATTCTTTCTTATCACACTTTCTCTCTCATAATACTTTCTCTCTCATCATTCTCTTTCATCATATTTTTCTCTCACATTCATCTTTCTCTCACATCTAATTTTTTCTCTTATTTTCCTTTAAGGGTAAAAAAGGAAACTTTGATTTATTCCGATAGAAGATATACAACTAACCAAACATTGCTTTTAAGAGTGATATCCATGCTCATACCCATTCCCATTCCACAATACAATGATTCCCATTCCGATTCCTATTCCTAGGAAAGAACCAAACGCCCCCTTAGTCTAATTTATATATACTAGCGTGAGCTTATATAATCGATCCATAACTTAAGATACACTTGCAAAGTTTATACATATCGAAGAAAGAGAGATTAACGAAGAAATGTTTAAGATTTGATATTCGTGTATAGACCAAATTAATTAACTTAATTAACATAAATTATGAAGACATGAACAATCTTTTTCAATTCTAAGTTTAATTTTAAAAAAGGAGAGATCTATTGATTATGACATGGCATATGTGAGCTTGTTAATATATAATAATATTATTATTTATTATATCATTTTAAGATTGTTATTATTTAATTTTTGGTTCCACAGCTAAAGCTTTGAAATGTGGTGTGGAGACCTTGTAGCTGAGTGTGTTCACCATCACTTTGTTATCATATCGAACAATAAGGTTATCAACTCAAGCATTCTTTAACTTGGGCATTTGTGGCCCTGTTTAGCCCGATAAAAATGGATTACGCTTAGCAAACTTATCTTTATATGTATTGTGTTGCATTCGATATAAACATAATGATTCTAATGGACCGTCCTTCAATTTACTTCTATTTTATTTTTTTTAAATATATTTTTATATTAAATAAAATTAGTTGATAAAACTTAATGATAATATATAATATTTTAGTATTTTCAATGCTAATTTAATAATCAAAATTTATAAATAATTAAAAGTGATAAAAATAAAAAAACACTCATTTTAATTAGAATTATTAAAAAGATATTTCTTTCTTGTTTATTATCATTCCTTCTCACCTCTGTATATATGTCATTTTCTAAAAATTTATGTTCATTAATGTTAATATTAACAACGAACATATACTTCATTTACAAACCTAACAAAAGGGTAACTAAATAAAGTAATTCTTAGACTGACGAGCTTGACACCTCTGTATACCAATCCGTGAGTTGAGGAAGTTTATCATCGCATCATCTACGAGTTGAGGGAGCTTATGGCCAACATCTCCACTGTCATCCATGAATTGAGGGAGCTTATCTTTGCCTCACGATCAACTTCCGTCGCCACATCATCATCCAATGGCAAGGAACCAGTGGAAGCCAACTTACACAACGTCTTGCCCGATTTGCTCCACACCTGTATCGTCCCTCTGATCAGTAATGAGAGGGATATCATTACCGTTCTCAATCTGCTCTCATTCATAGCCCGCAACTACCCGGTGTCTTCTTCCATGGTCGGGTCACTGGCATGCTTCTTGTAGTCGGTCATCTCCTTCCATTCAATACGGAACCTTACTTCAGATAGCAATCCCAACCCTAGATTTGAAAACATTTCTAATGCATCAAATAACTAATAGTTTTTGTTCCTATTTCCGTAGTTTCCGCCATGGAGTCGTCTTCGATGCCATAACTTCTCTTCACTCGCTACTTCGAACTGGCCTGAGCCCAAAGTCTATCATCAATTATTTTTGAATGTCATGGACGTTGTTGGAGGTACAATTTTGTTACTAATTAAAGTAAGAGTAAGCAAAAATTCGGTTAAATCGAACAAATCATGTTTAAAATTCGGTTCAATTTAATCAAAAATTCAGCTTATTTTTCTAAAAAATTGATTATTTCAATTAATTTTGTTCGATTTCTATTTTAAAATTTCTTATTCGGTTAAATATAATAGAACAAATTAACTAAATTGTTTGTCAAACCAAATTTGGAGATCTTATTTTTGAAGACCGAAATCAAATTTTATTTTAAAAATTTGATTTTTTTTTAAAATATTGATTCAGTTAAGTTTGTTTGATTTTGTAAAAAAATTTGATCGGTTTGATTATTTCAGAAAAAAAATTGATTATAATCAGTTTGATTAATTTGATTCAATTCGGTTAAATTTTAACTAAATACTCATCCATACCATAATAAGAAGCATTACCCTCTACTAGTTTTCTCACTCTCTTCTAGAGAATCTCATTTTCTATTTCATAACTGACTTTTGTCCATGGATGTTCTATTTCATCACCTACATTAGCAACCTCATATAGAATTTAGCTTTCAGGGAATCCTTTTCTTTGATATCAGACTGTCTGATTTTTTTAAAACTTTCATATTTTTTAAATAAATTTTTAATATATATATATATATATATATATATATATATATATATATATATATATATATATATATATATTTTTTTTTTTTAATAAAATATTATAATAAATATTTAATTGTATTAGTAAAATTTTAAAAAATAATTTATACATTATAAAAAAAATCACAATAGTGACTAATTAGGTCACATATCAATAATTTTATCTTGTACCAAAGCTGACTTCTTTATTTGTAAAATTTAAAAAATAAAAATTCTTTTATGAAAAACTTTCAAGCATAATTTAATAAAAATTAATATATTTATCTAATAAATATTTTTAATTAAATAAATAAAGTGAAATTTCATCAATAAAATATTAAAAATACTAACTAATTTGGCAATGAGTAACAAATGATAATAATATTATTAATATATATTTTAATTTTTATTTAAATTTTTTTATCGATCAATTTTATTTTTATGAAGAAAAGTCTCACAACAATAAAATTATTATGATGAAACCTTAATAGATTGAGTAGTAGAAATAACCACTACGTATAATAGATTATTCCCCAGAATTATGTGATAAACTATCAATCAAATTTATTTAGTAAAAAAGTTTAACTGCTAAACATCGATTATGAATAATAAAAAAAAAAGAGTGTATAATAACTTGCGGAAGAACAAGACCTCATGAAGAAAAAGGAAGAAAGAGAAAAAAAAAATAGAAAGAAGTAATAGTATAATATTAAATATAGTTTAGACTTTCAAAAGTATAAAAGAGTGTGCAGATTATAAATATAATGGATCCCAATATAATAAGGGGCATAGGTATATTTTAGTGGTCTATTCCTTAGCTGACCTTCGACATAATATGATTCTAATGGATCTTAATTTAATTTATTTCTATTTTATTTCTCTTTTAAATATATTTTTATATTAAATAAAATGTAGCTGATAAAATTTAATGACAATATATAATATTTTCAATACTAATTTAATAATAAAAATTTACAATTTAAAAAATAAAAAGACACTCTTCTTAATTAGAATCATTATCATTCCTTCTTATCTCTATACATTTTATTTTGAAAAAATTTCTTTATATATTTAGTATATTATAATTTATAATTATGTTCATTATAGCGTGATTATAACTTTTACCCCAAATAACTCTCATAGCTAGCTTTAAGTTATGTAAAAGAAATTAAATCAGAAGGTCAATTTATAACCTATTGATTCTTGGACTAATGAGGTTGCAGCCTTCGTCTGTCGATACTTTATTTAAAACTATATTTCTTAAATAAAAAATATTTAATATTGTATAATTAAAATTTTACAATAAAATCTAGTTCAGCCAAATGAAATTCCATTGTATTAGAAATTCTTACCAGCTCAAAAATCTTCAATTGACTTCTAATGTTTAATATATTTTTTATTAAAAGAAATTGACATTTCTGTTTTGATCCAATCTCTTAATAATATCAAATATGTGAAATCTCTCAGTCAAAGAAAAAGATAAATGGGCTGATCAGGAGCTTACTTGGCACCATTAAATTATAACTAGTTTATTTTTCCACTAATATTTATATATATAATATTTGCTTAAATTTTATAATTAAAAAAATGCTATTGTTTATTTTAAAAAAAATGAATATTGAAATTGAACCTGACTTAGTGGCTGGCTTGTATTGTCACTGTGCTTACACTTGATTCATGTTCATCCATCAATTTAAATAAATTATTTTTAGATCAATTAATAACACTTTTTCTTTTTAAAAAAAAAAGAACATATAATTGATGTAGTAGATGAGCTCCTTCCATGATTTACAGCTGTGACAAAAATAAAAAATAAAATAATTAGTCTTAAATATTGGAATGAATAAGAAGTAACCATTTTCTAAAAGATAGTATCAGCGATAGTTGAATTGACTCGCTCTATTTACTCGATTTACTTAATCTAATTTATATATACTAGTGTGAGCTTATATAATCGATCCATAATTTAAGATACACTTGCAAAGTTTATACATATCGAAGAAAGAGATTAATGAAGAAATCTTTAAGATTTGATATTCGTGTATAGCCCAAATTAATTAACTTAATTAACATAAATTATGAAGACACGAACAATCTTTTTCAATTCTAAGTTTAATTTTAAAAAAGGAGAGATCTATTGATTATGACATGGCATATGTGAGCTTGTTAATATATAATAATATTATTATTTATTATATCATTTTAAGATTGTTATTATTTAATTAATTTTTGATTCCCCAACTAAAGTTTTGAAATGTGGTGTGGAGAACATGTAGCTGAGTATGTTCACCATCACTTTGTTATAATGTCGAACAAAGGTAAGGTTATCAACTTAAGCATTCTTTAATTGGGTATTTGTGGCCCCATTTAGCCCGATAAAAATGGATTACGCTTAGCAAACTTATCTTTATATGAATTGTGTTGCATTAGATATAAACATAACATGATTCTAATGGACCATCCTTCAATTTACTTCTATTTTATTTTTTGTAAATATATTTTTATATTAAATAAAATGTAGTTGATAAAACTTAATGATAATATCTAATATTTTAGTATTTTCAATACTAATTTAATAATCAAAATTTATAAATAATTAAAAGTGATAAAAATAAAAAGACACTCATCTTAATTAGAATTATTAGAAAGGTATTTCTTTCTAGTTTATTATCGTTCCTTCTCACCTCTGTATATATGTTTTTTTCTATAAATTTATGTTCATGAACGTTAATACTAATAACCAACATATATTTCATTTACAAACCTAACAAAAGGTTAACTAAAGAAATTAATTCTTAGACTGACTGACAAGCTTGCCACTTTTGTATACCGATCCGTGCCTTTTGGCCAACATCTTCATTGTCATTTGTGAGTTGAGGGAGCTTATCTTTGCCTCCCGATCAACCTCCGTCGTCGCATCATCCTCCAATGGTGAGGAACCCGTGGAAGCCAAGTTACACGGCGTCTTGCCCGATTTGCTCGACACCTTTATCATCCCTCTGATCAGTAATGAGAGGGATATCACCACCGTTCTCAATATACTCTCATTCACAGTCTACAACTGCCCCGATGTCTTCTTCATGGTCGGGTCACTGGCATACTTCTTGTAGTCGGTCGTCTCCTTCCATTCCATACGGAACCTTACTTCATATAGCAATTCTAACCCTAGATTTGAAAACATTTCTAATGCATCAAATAACTAATAGTTTTTTTTTTTCTCATTTCCGTAGTTTCCGCCATGGAGTCGTCTTCGATACCATAACTTCTCTTCACCCGCTACTTCGGATTGGAGAGCCCAAAGTCTATCGTCAATTATTTTCGGATGTCATGGACGTTGTTTGAGGTATAATTTTGTTATTAAAAGTAATAGTGAGCAAAATTCGGTTAAACCAAACAAATCATGTTTAAAATTAGGTTCAGTTTAATCGAAAATTCAGTTAAATTTTTAAAAAATTGATTATTTCAATTAATTCGGTTCCATTTCTATTTTTAAATTTCTTATTCAGTTAAACCTAATAGACCAAATTAACTAAATTTTTGGTCAAACCAAATTTGGCGATCTTATTTTTGAAGACCGAAATCAAATTTTATTTTAAAAAAATATTTTTTTTAAAAAAAATATTGATTAATTCGATTTTCAACCAAATTAATCGATATTTATCAGTTAAGTTTGTTTGATTTTTTTAAAAAAAATTTGGTCTGTTTGATTTGTTAAAAAAAATTGATTAGGACTGTTTGATTAATTTGATTCAATTCAATTAATTTTTAACTGAATACCCACCCTTAATCAGAAGTATTATCCTCTACTAATTTTCTCTCTCCTAGAGAATTTCATTCTCTGATCTATAACTAGCTTATGTTCATGCATGTTCCATACATTTCATCAACTACAGGAGCAAACTTAGATAGAGTTTCAAGTGTTTTAGGGAATCCTTTTCTTTGATATGGCCAATTTTTTTAAAACTTTAATATTTTTTTAAATAAAAAACTCTTTTTGTAAAAATATATTTTTAATAAAATATTATAATAAATATTTAATTGTAATAGCAAAATTTAAAAGGACAATTTATACATTGTAAAAAAAACCGCAATCAAAAGTGGTGGCTAATTAGGTCACATATCAATAATTTTATTTTATCTTGTATCAAGTGAGCTTTTTTATTTGTAAAATTTAAAAAATAAAAATTCTTTTATGTAAAACTTTCAAGCATAATTTAATAAAAATTAATATATTTATCTAATAAATATTTTTAATTAAATAAATAAAGTTAAATTTCATCAATAAAATATTAAGAATACTAACTAATTTGATAATGAGTAACAAATGATAATAATACTACTAATATATATTTTAATTGTTATTTAATTTTTTTTGTCGATCAATTTAATAGGTTGAGTAGTAGAAATAACCAGCAAAGAGTTTTATGTATCAATTTATATTTTTATCGATTCTAATTTTGATAAACTATCAATTAAATTTATTTAGTTAAACAATTTAGCTGGTAAACATCGATTACAAATTAAAAAAAGAAAGAGAGTATAATAACTTACATAAGAACAAGACTACAACACTAAAGATATAAAAATAATAACGAAGAAAAAGAAAGAATGAGAAAAAAAAATAAAATTTAGAAAGAAGTAATAGTACAATATTAAATATAGTTTAGACTTTCAAAGTATAAAAATATCGAGCATAATCAATAAATATTTTTAATTTATTAATCGAACTTAACTTTTATCGGTAAATTAAATCTTTATTAATAAAAAATTAAAATTTCTCAATCAAATTTTAATAAAATTTGTTTAAAAAATTAACAACCAAATCTAATTAAGTAAAAAAATTATATTATCAATAAAATTTAAATTTAACGAGTAAAAAAAATTAAAAACAACCAAATTTAACTTTGATCTATAAAAAAAATAAAAATTATTGACCAAATCTAATTTAACTAGCGAAAAAATTAAAATCCCCAATGAAAATAAATCTTAATTACAATTTATTTGAGCTATAATTTTAAATATTTACTATCTAAACTCGTATATGTCAATAATATATGACGTCGAAATCCACTAAGAACGTCCAGATTCATAGAGAGTCTTATATAAGTCGCTCACCAAATAAATGTAGACTATAATATAATGAACCCCAATATAATAAGGGCCCCTAGACATATCTTAGTGGCCTATTCCTCTGAGTCTAACTTGAACATAACATGATTCTAATGGATCTTAATTTAATTTATTTTTCTTTTAAGTATATTTTTATATTAAATAAAATGTAGCTAATAAAATTTAATGATAATATATAATATTTTAATATTTTCAATACTAATTTAATAATAAAAATTTACAATTAAAAAAGATATAAATAAAAAGGCACTCTTCACCATTAAAAAGTATTTCTTTCTTATTTATTATCATTCATTCTTATCTCTATATATTTTATTTTTTTAAAAATTCTTTATATATTTAATATATTATAGAAATTTTATCAAAGCATATGGTTTATAATTATGTTCGTTATAGCGTGATTACTTTCACCCAAGATGACTCTTATAGCTCGTTTTAGGTTACATAAAAGAAGGTAAATCATGAGATCAGTTTATAATCGATAATTAAATTGCGAACATATACTTTATTTACAAACCTAACAAAAGAGTGACCAAAGAAAGTGATTCTTGGACTAACGAGGTCGCAACCTTCTTTTGTCGATACATGAGTTGAGGGAGTTTATCGCCGTGTCATCCGCAAGTTGAGGGAGCTTATCTACGCCTCCCGATTAGCCTCCGTCATCACGTTATCCTCCAACGGCGAGGAACCGATGGAGGCCAAGTTACGTGAGTCCTGCCTGATCTTTTCTATGCCTATATCGTCCCTTTAATTTGATCAGTAACAAGAGAGGCGTCACTGCCGTTCTCAATCTGCTCTCATTCACAACCCATAACTAGGAACCTTCCTTCATGTAGCAATTCTAACCCTATATCTGAAAACATTTCCAATGCATCCAATAACTAATAGTTTTCGTTCCCATTACCATAGTTTCTGCCATGGAGTTGTCTTTGAGATCATTGCTTCTCTTCTCTTGCTACTCCGGACTGGAGAGCCCAACGAATATCATCAAGTTTTTTGGATGCCATGGACGTTATTCGAGGTATAATTTTGTTATAGAAGTAGAGGTAGGCAAAAATTAAGTTAAATAGAACAAACCGATCAAATTTTAAAATGCAGTTTGGTTTATTTGGAAATTCGATATTTTCCTAAAAAAATCGATCATTTCGGATAATTCTGTTCGGTTTTGATTTTAAAATTTCTTATTAATTCGGTTAAACAGAGTATATCAAATTAACTGAATTTTTAGATTTTATTTTTAAAAAATGAAATTGAATTTTACTAAAAATATTTTAAAAAAAAAAAAAAAAACTTCAATCGAATTAACCGATATTTTATCGGTTCGATTTGATTGTTTTTTTTTTAAAAAAAACATTTAGTTTGGTTTGTTGGAAAAAATCGATTCAATTAATTTGATTCTATTCGATTCAGTTTTAACATAATATTCACTCCTAATTAGAAGTATTATCATTTGCATTTTTCCACCCTAATTTCATTCTTTATTCCGTAATTGACTTCTGTTCACGGATGCTCTCTACATTTCATCAACTTCATGAGCAACCTTAGATAGAGTTTCGTTGAAGTGTTTCAATGAATTCTTTTTTTTTTATATTAGACTACGATTAGTGAACTTTCGGTTTGTTGCCAACCTCTGGATGTCCCATGTGTACTGATTGTTCTCAGTGACAAAAGATGGTAACCATTTGCTCTATTGACAATAAACTTATTAACAAGTGTCTTGGAAGGGATGTTCCATATGGAAGGACTTATTAATATTTCTTTTGTTCATTCAGTTTGTTCATTTTTATTGTACTACTAGGATGGAACTCTACATATAATATGTTGGTATCGCTGAAGTTCATTTCTCAAGAACATGTTGATGAACTTGTATTTTGTATCCTATGGTGATTTGTTTTTTTTGCAAATAGACTTGTTTTGACTTTGCACGAATAACAACTAAGGTGATCGATACAGATATTATACCTGTTGAAAATGTAATTCGTGCGTACTGTGTTTTGATGAAAATAAGTCTACTAAGGTATGTACTTTATGTTTGATTTCTTGCTCAGTCTTTTATCCACCCCATTTAGTGGAATAAGATTTAGTTATTATTATTATTATATTTTGTTCAGTCTTTTGGATATTTTATTTATACTTGTTATTATTTATATGGACAAAAATAATATCAAAAGCACTATCTCCTTTTGATATTTTCCTTAAAAAATGGGTCATTTTAGATAAATTTGTTCAGTTTTGATTTTAAAATTTCTTATTTAATTAAACTGAATATAACGAATTAACTGAATTTTTAGATCAAACTAAGTGTTTAGATCTTATTTTTTAAAACTGAAATTGAATTTTACTAAAAATAGAATGATTTTTTTTAAAAAAAATCTTCAATCGGATTAATTGATATTTGATTAGTTTTGTTTATTTGATTTTTTTTTTAAAAAAAAAATCAGTTGGTTTGGTTTGTTAAAAAAAAATGATTTTATTCGGTTCAATTAATTTGATTCGATTCAGTTCAGTTTTAACAGAATACTCATCACTAATTAGAAGCGTTGTCATCTACTGTTTTTCATTCTAATTTCATTCTCTATTCCGCTTCATCTAATTTCATTCTCTATTCCTTAATGGCTTTTATTCATAGATGTTTTGTACATTCCATCAACTTCAAGAGCAACCCCAGATAAAGTTTAGTTGGAGTGTTTCATTGAATCTTTTTTTTTTATATTAGACTACGATTAGTGAGTTTTCGGTTTGTTGCCAACCTCTGGATGACCCATGTGTACTGATTGTTCTCACTGACAAAGGATGACAACCATTTACTACATGAACAATCAGACTTATTAACAAGTGTCTCATGGAAGGACTTATTAATGTTTCTGTTGTTCATTCAGTTTGTTCACTTTTACCGTGCTATCAAGATAGTATTTTATATCCTATGGTGATTTTTTTTTGCAAATAGACTTTTTTGACTTTGCATGAATAACAACTAAGGTGATCGATGTAGATATTATACCGGTTGAAAATGTAATTTGTTAATAGTGTGCGTACTATGTTTTGATGAAAATAAGTTTGCTCAAGTATGAACTTTATGTTTGATTTCTTTATCAATCTTTTACCTACCTACTTAGTGAGATAAGACTTGCTATTATTGTTATTATATTTTGTTTAGTCTTTTGTATATTTTATTTATACTTATTATTTTTAGAAATGGTAACAAATTGATAAATATGCATAAAAATAATGCCAAAAGGTAGTCATTCTTATCTACAAAATGATATTTCACACTATCTCCTTTTGATCTTCACATAGAGTTTAATACCATTCTTCTCATTAATCCCACAAGCTAGTTTGTGAGTTTATTTAATTTTTCTAATGGAGGTTATAAAAACTTGATATTTAACAAATGTAAACAAGAAGTTCAGAAAAAAAATAAAGTCGCACATCTGCAAGAATATGTTAATGGTCATTTAATCCTTGTCAACTAGTTAGATGCTAATGTAGTTCGTAGTTTAGTAGCGGAGAGTTTTTTTGTAAGAACTTGAAATAGCTCGCTCATTAATCATTGATGATGATCTCAGAACTCTTTTTTTTTTCTCTCCTTAGATAATAGAAAGTTAGTAAAAGTTCGCGGTCTTATTTGTTTGAGACAACTGTAAACTTTATCTTGCTACACTTTTTTTTAGAAAGTACTACGTTCAACTTTCTAATGATACACTAATTCTTTGAAGAAACACAACATATGACTCTTGTATGGGTGCTTGCCTCCATTCGCTACATTCTTCTTGTCTAGCTAAAACTATTGATTCTACCATTAGTGAGATTATTAATACTTTCTCTAGATCCATATGTGGCACAGAGAGCTGTGAACTTCAGATAAATTTATAATATAACTTTGTTAAATTCAAGATATATTGTGTTAATTAATAAACTTCTCCTCTCTAATTACTTCTAAGTAAGCAAATAAAATATGGATTTTATTTATTTTGCAATTATCCGTTGAAGTTATCAGAAAGAATTTGAGTGGAAAGAAAATAATCTAATTTATATTTATATTTTTTTTCTTCTTTCACTTAAATTTCTTTCAACATTTCATATATTTTAGAGGGTCATCAGCAACATCGAGATACGCCTTCAAGGAATTATGATTAAGGTTGAAGCCGCACTTCTTTACCATTAACTATGAAAGGATAACGAATTGAATTAAATTGATTTTTTTTCAAATTAATTGATCGACCGAATTTTTAAAAAATAATAAATTAAATTGATAAAATATTAGTTAATTTAGTTTTCAACTAAATTAACCGAAATTTTCTAATTAGTCTCTAAAAATTCAATTCAATTTATCAAAATTTAATTTCGTGTAAAAATTAGGATCTAAAAATTTGATTTAGTAAAAAATTTTAGTTTATTCTTCTATTCGATTTAATCGAATAATAAATTTTAAAATTGAATTAACTGTTTTTAAATTTAAATTCTAAATAAACCGAACTACTTTTTAAAATTCAACCGATTCAATCGATTTATTCAATTTAACTAACTTTATACTCACCCTTAATCATTAACTATAATCGCAATGACCGATGTAGACAATAAATTTACATAGCTATTAAATCTTCTATCCTTTTTTGTTTCTTATTTCTAGAGTTTTAGTGAGGGTCATGATAGTTTTTTCACATGTATTTTTGGTTATCCCAAGTTCTGTGATATTTTTTTTTCTTTTGTTTTCAGTTTCAGATCAAGCACCGTAATATCTCCTCTCTTGTGTCTGATCAGCTATTGAACTACTGTAAATATTTTGATGTTTGTTGGTTTAATCAGTCAAGTCAACACATCTTCATTGTTAAACGATTTCGTTAATAGTGTCCTTCACACTTATTTTTAGAAATATGTTAAGCATTTGATGATTTCTACTTAGAAATTTTTAAGTTTCTTTCTTAAGAACGAAAAAAACTTAAAGTTTGAAAAAAAAATTGATTTATAAGTAAGCTAGATTTTTTTTAAAGACGATATTGATTTATTATAAATTTATGATTTATTGATAATCGTATATCTTATAATTTAAAATAAAAGTATTTTAAATTTTGAATTATAGTTTTTTTAATATCTTAAAGTAAAATTAAATGGCTATAGTAAAAAAATAGTATAAATCGTTGACTCTTTCGTAATCTAATTTTATTTTATTAAGCAATTTTATATTATTTATCGATTTTAATTAACAATTATATATTCACATCTATCTATGAATATACCTTTCTGGTTTAGTCTCAATATTTTTATTTAAATAAATTTTAATATTAATTTTTTGTTTACTTAAAAATAATTATTTATTTATGTCACTATTTCGACTACTTAGTTATATAATTAATTTTCAACACAATTTGCTCTACCCAACACACGCTTGCCCTATCGCTTGCCCTATCGTAGCTAGACTTGAGATTGTGTTTTTTTGACTAACCTTTGAAAAAGATGTTGATGAAAAAATAACATGATAAAAGAAAATGTGAATTTAAAACGGTGAGAGGAAAACGTTTACATAACCACATAAGTAAGAACCTAAATTTTAAAATATCTAAATGATTATATGACATATTTCTAAAATATTCCTACTCTATTTTTCTATATTGAATTTGATGATTTCATAAATAAATATTTCTAAAAAATCATCAATAAAATTAAATTTTAAAATATTATTTTACACTTATACATATTAGTCAAAATAATTATCACAAAAAAAAAAAACATAATTTTCACTTAAAAAATATATATCACCAAAATTCATAATCTAAGTTTTTTTTTTAAAAAAAAAAATCCTTCCTTGCCTCACCTGATTAGTCATCTTTTTTAATTGAATCGATTAAATTTTAATCCCACATATTTAAATTATCCAATCCAAATTGATGACTTCGGAGAAATCTAGGTGAGGTGGGAAGGCTGGTCATGATTCTTTCCTGACTTTGATGACAACCCAATTGACAATTAAGCATTTTTGCATGATTTAAAGGAAATTTTCAATTGAAGGGTATTTTAATCATTCGGGGAAAAAATTGACCTTATCATATCATATACGAGGAATATTTTAGTTAACATCCATCTTTGATTTATATCTTAGTTGATTGTTCTAACAATAAATAAACCGAGTTAAACTTCATAATATTTAAACTTTTTACATGGAGGTTATAAAAATTTGATATTTAATAAATGTAAACAACTTGGAGGAGATTATTACTGTAATTGAATAAGAAGTTGAGAAAAAAATAAAGTACCACATCTGTAAGAATATGTTAATGGTCATTCAATCCTTGTCAACTAGTTAGATGTTAATGTGGTTAGTAGTTTAGTAGTGTTGGAGAGTTTTTTTTGTAAGAACTTGAAATAGCTCACTCATTAACCATTGATGATGATCTCAAACTTTTTTTTTTTCTCTTCTTAGATAATAGAAAGTTAGTAAAAGTTCGCGGTCTTATTTGTTTGAGACAACTGTAAACTTTATCTTGCTACACTTTTTTTTAGAAAGTACTACGTTCAACTTTCTAATGATGCATTAATTCTTTGAAGAAACACAACATGACTCTTGTATGGGTGCTTGCCTTCATTTGCTGCATTCTTCTTGTCTAGCGAAGACTATTGAATCTATCGTTTGGTGAGATTATTAATGCTTTCTCTAGATCCATATGTGGCATAGAGAGAGGTGAACTTCAGGTAAATTTACAATTAACTTTGTTAAATTCAAGATAGACTATGTTAATTAATAAACTTCTCCTCTCTAATTACTTCTAAGCAAGCAAATAAAGTATGAATTTTATTTCTTTGTTGAAGTTATAGAAAGAACTTGAGTGGAAAGAAAATACTCTAATTCATATTTACATTTTTTTTCATCTTTCACGTAATCTTTCAACATTTAATATATTTTAAAGGGTTATCAGCAACATCAAGCTGCACTTCTTTACCATGAACCGTGGAAGGACAACCCAGCGCCTTGTCAAAGAAGTCATCACGCTAAAAAATCTCAACAAGATGTGAACATGGTGAAGACCTTGGTTCTAAACATAGCATGGTGGAAGTTTTAGTTTATCATTAATAAGGTTGTGTATTTGTTTAAAATTAAATCGAATTGAATTAAATTATTTTTTTTCTGAACTAACTGATCGATTGAATTTTAAAAAAATAATAAACTGATTTTAAATCGAATTGAATTAAATTAATTTTTTCCGGACTAACTGATCGATTGAAAATTTTAAAAATAATAAACTGAACCGATAAAATATCAGTTAATTTAGTTTTCAACTAAATTAATCGAAATTTTCTAATTAGAATTAAAAAATTCAATTCAATTTATCAAAATTTAATTTCACTGTAAAAATTAGGATCTGAAAATTTGATTTAGTCTAAAATTTTAGCTTATTCTGTCTATTCAATTTAATCGAATAATAAATTTTAAAATCAAATTAACTATTATTTTAAAATTAAAATTCTGAATAAACCAAACTACATTTTAAAATTCGATCAATTTATTCAAATTTAACTAAAATTTTATTTATCCTTAATCATTAACTATTGAAGGACATGTCCTTCCTTCAACTTAGAATAATCCCTTTTTCTTGCACTTCATAGTAGCAATGACAGATGTAGATGAAAAATCTATATTTTTTTTTTCTTATTTATAGAGTTTTAGAGAGGACCAATATAGTTTTTTCACATGCATTTTTGGCTATCCCAAGTTCTGTGAAATGTTTTTTTTCTTCTTTTCTTTTACAGATCCAACACTATAATCTCTCTTCTCTTGTGTCTGATCAACTATTAAGCTATTGTAAATATTTGATGTTTATTGATTTAATCAGTCAAGTCAACTAGTACATCTTCATTGTTAAACGATTTCATTAATAGTTTTCTTTCACACTTATTTTTAGAAATATGTTGAGCTTCATTTGGAATTTGGATGATTTCAACTTAAAATTTTGAAGTCTCTTTCTTAAGAAGAAAAAAATTTAAAGTTGGAAAAAAATGAATTATAAGTAAGCTAGATTTTTTTAAAGACTATATTAATTTGATTATAAATTTATGATTTATTGATAATCGTATATCTTATAATTTAAAATAATAGTATTTTAAATTTTGAATTATAGTTTATTTTTTTAATGTTTTAAAGTAAAATAAAATGGCTATAGTAAAAAAATAGTATAAATCGTTGGCTCTTTCGCAATCTAATTTTATTTTATTAAACAATTTTATATTATTTATCGGGTTTAATTAGCAATTATATATTCACATTGAAAAAGATGTTGATGAATAAATAAATATTCCTACTCTATTTTTCTTTATTGAATTTGATGATTTCATAAATAAATATTTCTAAAAAAAACATCAATAAAATTTTAAAATTTTATTTTACACTTATACATATTAGTCAAAATAATTATAAATAAAATCATAATTTTCATTTTAAAATATATATCACCAAAATTCATAATCTAAGTTTCTTTTTTTTTAAAAAAAAAATCCTTCCCTGCCTCATCTGATTAGTCATCTTTTTTAATTGAATCGATAAATTTTTAATCCCACATATTTAAATTATCCAATCCAAATTGATGACTTGGATGGAGAAATCTAGGTGAGGTGGGAAGGCTGGTCATGATCCTTTGCTGACTTAGATGACAAACCAATTGACAATTAAGAATTTTTGCATGATTTAAAGGAAAATTTCAATGGAAGGGTATTTTAATCATTGCGCTTTCACGGGAAAAAATTGACCTTCTTATATCATACGATGAGTATTTTAGTTAACATCCATATTTGGATTTATATCTTAGTAGATTGTTCTAACAATAAATAAACCGAGTTAAACTTCATAATATTTAAACTTTTTTTAATAAAATAACTGAGTTAAAGGTCCTTAAATAAATCAACTCGTTAAATTAGTTATTCAAATTTGATTTGATTTTTTTTTTTAAATTTAGCTTGAACTTCATTCACTTAGACTTAGGTATTATCTAACTCTTGATTTAAGTTGATTTGATTATTTAAAATTGGTATATTTTTAATCTTTTTTAATTTGGTTAATAAATTTAATATTATATCACTTTTATTTATTTATAAAATTGATATATCTTTATATATTGAACAAATATAAATAATCTCTCTTATAAATCCCAACATTAGGTGACGCAGCCACCGAAATTGTTTCTTACTCGCAGTTTTGCCTCTCTCTCTTGTTCCTCTGATTTGGTAGCAGAGGTTGGCGGAGAAGCGAATGGGGAAGGCGGCCAAGGGATCGCGGAAGGGGAAGAAGCCATGGAGGCCCGACATCACCACCAACCACATCGACGATTACTTCGATGAGTCCATCAGGGACGCCTTCACCGGCAAGGCCTCCGACACGAAATCCACTGACAGTAAGTGTCCTCTACTTCTTCCTTTTTTTGTTAGGCTAAATCCTGCCCAGTACTCTTGCTCTTGTTTCTCCCGTTTTACGCTGTGAATGACGACGCTGGTCTTGGATTGACGATTTCTTGATCGATCAATAATGAATTTTTCTATGAAGAAGAAGAAACTTAGGAATGTGGACTATAATGGAGGCTATGGAGCTGTAGGGCATTATAATCATTCAGGGAAAAAAACGTGGTTCTGTTATGCTGATCACTTGCAGAATTGGGATATTTGAGGATCGGAATGATCTTACTTTTGATTTAAATAGTTACACCATAGGATAGGTAGTTCGTTTTTTTGGGTAATGAGAAATTGTCCAATGCTATCTAAACCGAGTGATTGATCCACAGTGTTGTAACTGCACATAGAAATAAAAACCCATCATCGTTTCTCACTTGTCAAACTCAAGTATTTGACAATTTACTGGTGATGGTTGTCTTCAACTAGGGTACTAAACAGGGTTTACACATTACTTAGCATATTTTTTATTGTGAAGATCCAATCACGTATATCAGATGATGATTAGGCTTTATTGTGTCTAACTAAACTAATATCATTGGTGTCCCACTGGAAATATCAAGAACGGTGAACGGTCAGGTCTTATGTTGGACATACTAAATTAACATTGTTTTTTTTCATTGTTTAACACAGTTTCCTATGTTTTTTAAAGTTATTGGGAGTGTCCCAAGTCATTGACACTGTCCACTCAATATTCTCTCCTTCTCAAGATATTTTTCTTTGATATGCCAAAAGTTCTCTTACCTCCAAGAAGAATGTGGCATACATTGCTACCGTATTCCCTTAAATGAATTTAGTTTTTTTTTTTTAAAAAAAAACCAAGAACTAAAACTAATAGTTGTGGTTTGACGAGATGCTATTCAGAGAGATGGATAAGAAAATATACTTTTCTTCTTTTTAGAATACAACATAGAAAGTGTTGAAATTCTATCTCAAGTGTGTAAGTTATGTTCCTCCCAAGTGTATGATGGATAAATTTGAGTATCTTACTATCTTGTTAGTTGAGGTATGAAACAACTTGGAAAGCAACCTTTGAATGCTGCTTTTCTCTCTGTTCCATGTGAAATTCTCATTCCAATTCAGTAGTAGCTTGGCCACATATGGTACATGACCATGCTATTTAGTGAATTCAATTGGTTCCCTGCAATCAGTAGCTGCATTTGTTTGGGTAGTAGTTCTTTTAGTAACTTAAGTAGGTAGAATACCATGTTATCGTGGTCTACTGATTGTTATCGACTGATGCAGAAATTCCTGTGAAAAGAAAAATTGAGAAACACAATAAAAAAGTCCTCCATTATGATGGCTTGCTTCAGAAAAATCCTTTTGTCCAAGCTGTTCCATCGTCTTCTTCAAAAAAATCAAAGCGGAAAAAGAAACAAGTGAACACACAAATAATAGAGACTGACAAATCTTCACAGGTACAATCTCTCTTAAGTGTTCTTTTTTTATATATAAAAGTTTATGATATACATCTCCTATACTGTTTATGTCCTCAGGTAGATGATATAACTTCCACTCTAACTGACATATGGAATAATGAAGGTTCTCTGACTTCTCTACTTCTCATTTGGTCTATTGTATCACTAAGTTCTAAAAGTTGAATTCAACATCATAAGTTATCTCTAAATCTTGCAGGTGAAGCAACTGATAGGCCTAAAAAGGTGAGTTTTTCTTTATTTGGCAATCAATTTTGGGTAACAAGTCATTGGTACCCATGTGAAAGTGTCTGATAATTATTTGTTTCCGAAATTCATAGTCTTGTAATGGATCCCAAAAAATTGTTGGTAAATTTAAGGGACTTGAATTTTCTATTTGTCTATTTGATTTTGTCTTTGGTCCAATACAAGACATGATAACGTATCACCACTACTATCTTGATCATTTCATTAGTTGAACCATTAATATCTGAAATGAGCATTTGCTCCCCCACTGTGATTGTAAATTGTGATGCAAAACGATATTGTGTTGTTGATATCGTTTAGTAGGACAAGTACTAATGCCACTAAATTTTATATGATCAATCTTTTTTCTGCATAATACTGTCCTTAAATGGGCCTATGGAAAATGCTGAATAGCTGCTATAGCATTTACCAGCTAAGATAGAAAGCCCATTTAAGATATTGTATAGAGAGCCAAATTAATCTTTTGATTATTCCAAACTGTTATGTGAATTAAATAAAATATTTTGAATGAGAGAAGATAAAATCCTTAAAACTGCTTGAGCTAATCAATTTTCATAATGTACCATAAGCATATGATTAATAGTTTTTTGCTTTCATTGACAAGATGGATTATTTATTTATGATGTTGTTGGATCATGTTGTGCCATTTTTTCTTAACATCGGATTAGGGCTTTTCCTTTTTATTGTTTGTTCCTTCCTTAATAAGCATAGAAGTTTCTCATTTCTCAACCACTTGATTTTAACATATCCTTTTAATAACTTCTTCCCATTTTTGTTCTCGCAGAAACAGAAGGCTTCCATCATTCTAGCTATTGAAGTGGAGCCACCAGGCTGTTCATTTAATCCTTCATTTGAGGCTCATCAAGTAAATATTCAAATCTTTATGCACTATTGGTTTGGTGTTATTCTCATTCTTCCTATTGAATCCATGATTTAAAATCTCGACCCGTGCCGAGATTTTGATCCGGACAAGAACGATATAATTTCGGTATCGTATCATACCGATATAGTTTTGGTATTTTTTAAATATAAAATATATTAAATAAAATTTTTATCTAAATATTAAAAAAAATTAAAAATAATATATATATATATATATATATATATATATATATATATATCAAGGCGCGCTTCCACGGGAGGCGTGCCTTTGTCGGTCCGCGAGCAGAACGAAGTGTTTCTATGTGAAACGGAACGAGAATTGAAACTATGTTAGAATCTCACTTTTGTGTTCTGTCCTACTGTGTATATAGGATTCATTGGCTGAGCTGTTGCCAGCGAGATGCATAAAATTTACAAAAAAGAATTTGACCCTGTTTTAGTTAATGCAATTTCAGATGAAGATGTGAGAATCACAAATCTCTCTTAATTGTTCTTATTATAGAAAAATGGTTTTTTGTTGAAGATATTTGATTTGTAGCAAAAAAAAGCTGCTTCTTTGACGAGCCATTGTGCAATTTTGGTTGCTCTATCATAGATGAATTACTTAATCATAAATCAGTAATTGAAGGCATTTGATAATACTAGTGTTGCTACATCAAATCAAAATAGCTGGAAATTTATATAGCCCTTTATATATTGATCAAAAACATTCTACCTTTATAATTGTAGGACAGAGCTTTCTCCTGGGCGGCCACCTTACTCGACGAGGTGTGGGAGCACATTTTCTCTTTCCTCCCGACTGACGCTGACCGCCATGCTGTGTCCCTGGTTTGCCGCTCTTGGTATCAGATAGAACGGATGTCGAGGCAGAAGATCATCGTGCGGAACTGCTATGCGGTGGCACCAGCCGCAGTGGTGCGGCGATTCCCGGAGGTCAGGGCGGCAACCATCAAGGGGAAGCCATGTTTTGCAGATTTATTGCGCTCCAATTGGGGCGGCGAGGCGGGGAAATGGATCCAAGGGATGGCCGAGGGGTGGCCACTTCTAGAGGAGCTTCGCCTCAAGCGAATGGTGGTCTCTGATGATTGCCTCGAGCTTATTGCCCAGTCGTTTAAGAATTTTAGGGTTTTGTCTCTAGTCTTCTGCGAAGGGTTCAGCACTCTCGGGCTGGCTGCCATTGCAGCCAACTGCAGGTCAGAGTCTGTATTTTCTTTTTTGCATGTCTACTTCTCTTAATTTTCACTTTTACTTTCAATTCTGGCCTTAGAGTTATAATTTGGTATTCTAATTCTAGAAAGATCATTTGGTGCTGCACCAAATTTCACCCTTCTTACTTTTAGTTTCCAATTTGAAATTTTGAGTTCTATCTACTTTTTAACTGACCATTAATTGACATTTAATGATGGATATTCAGATCCATTAGCCTGATTACCTGAAACGAATCAACTCCACATTGGTACCATGAGTTGCTTTGTACTGGGATATTTTCCCCTGGAGTTGAAGGGAAACCCATTTTTTCTCCCCTGTCAAATTTTGGTTTAATTTGGTCCTTTATAGACATCTTTTTTACTCTTTAAATTTAAGTATCTTTTTGTTGGTTTGTATTTTTGACTCAGATGGATAGGTAGTGTCACTTGTGTGGTAATTTGGTTGTTTTATCCACCAAAGCTTAGTTAGTTGCTTGTTTTGTGCTATAATAATGACCTCGTAGCTACTTATTGTTTACATATCCTCAGTTGTGCTTAATTATGAGATTAGAGGTTTTTATGTTTTATGGATTTTCTTTCATGAAGAACATGTTACTACCGCTATTATTATTATAATTCTTTCAATCAACAGTAGAACTATCTTATAATCCTAGCTTAATCTTACGTAACTTGTATACTTATGAGACAGTTTTTTGTTGTCAACTTCGTAGCTTTTCATTGTTGAAACATGGTAAAATCAAAGGCAGGAATACATGTGCACTATGTAGTTAAATTAAATTAAACAACAGGGGAATTCATGTTAATCTCACACTTTAAGAAAAATATCATTATTATAAAAAATAATTATGCTTAGCTGACCCCACCTGGTGGGATAAGATTTGGTTGTTGTATAAATGATAATTATGCTTTTTGGTAGTGTTTTCAATTGTAATGATTCAGATATTGATGATAATTATAGAGATGCCATGAACGGGGAGTTAAACCAGCATTTGTTAGAATACTGGATCTCCTAACTTCTTGCTTCATCAAGTCTAGACAATAACATTGCCAATGATTTGATTGCTTTGATGAGCTCTTTTAAGAAGAAACTGCATGTGGAGATGATTTATGAAAACTAGAAAAACTTCCAATGAAATAAAAGATTGTCAGAACCAATTGCTGGGAAGACTGTTATGAGGTGACTTTCTTGACTAGGTGTTGCTCAAGTGCACCATGATTTGAAACCCATTAATCTTAAGAATAGAGGTGCTCGAATTTTACTGTGTATCAGAATATATATTTAACATCTACTGACAAAAACCAGCATCTTCATTATTTGCCTTAATTGTAAACTGTCCATTGAGCTGCTCTGGAAGTTGGCAGAGACACTCCATCTTTAGTATTGTGGGCAAATTTACTGAAAGTGAACATGATTCTCAATCAGTGACCATTTAGCTGCCTTCTCAATGTTAAAAGTGTTTGTCAAAGTATTACCAGCCTAGCTGATTTAACTGGCAAGTGAGAAGAATTTTCTTAAGCTTAATTAGATATTTGATTTTATGCTAAAAGATTATGTCCACATGCGACCATTATCTTGAACATTTTGATAGTCAATTCTCTTAACATTGTTCAGCAAATGTAAACTCGATAGGTTTTACTCCTACTTTTACTAACGAGTATCCTTTTGCTGCTTTGATTTATTATGATGATTTTTTTCCCTCCACGACAGGAATCTGAAGGTACTTGATCTGCATCAATATAAAGCGAAGGAGAATTGTATAAACTGGATATCTCATTTTCCAGAATCCTTTACTTCCCTGGTTACTCTCAACATTGCATGTCTGGATTGTGAGATGAATGTATCTATTCTTGAGAGCCTCATTAGCAGATGTCCCTATCTCAAGACCCTCAGACTCAATCATGCCACTCCTCTAGAAAAACTTGTTAGCCTTCTATACAGGGCTCCACAGCTGGTAGACCTTGGAATTGGCACTCTCATAGGAGAAGGTTATCCAGGACTTTTCTCCAAGCTTGAATCTGCTTTTGTTCACTTGAAACATCTGAAGAATCTATTTTGGAAAGCTGGACCATTATACTTGCCTGCAATATATCCAATTTGTGAAGGTCTTACAACACTGCATCTCTTTGACTCTAGCATACAAGCACCAGAGCTCTCAAAAGTAGTTAGCCAGTGTAAAAATCTTCAACAACTATGGGTACATCTTCATGACCTCGTCTAATTAATATCATTTTCTTCATTTTAAGCAATTGCATCTTTTGATATGCTATCCAGCTATTCCAGTGATAGGGTCTCACTTTTACACATGCATAGTTTTTTTATTCCTTATTGATAGTTTGTCTTTTCTCTGTGCACATCTTTTCGTACAATTCACTTTTGGCAGTCTTAAATTTTTATTGTTGGTTTTATTTTTTGATGAATTTTATTAGTAGAATTGTCATTACTCACAAAAAGTTGATATGATTGTTTTATTTCCCTGATACTATGTCGTGCTTCTGCTTGTGTGTACATATTAACAAGGGACATACTGTCAGGTTAGGGACTTAATTGAAGATGATGGGCTTATTGCTGTGGCATCATCCTGCAAATTCCTCCGAAAATTGCAAATAGTTCCTTCTGATCCACCTCACTGTTCTCTCACAGAAATTGGCCTTATTGCTGTGTCTTCTGGTTGTGTAATGCTTGAGTCTGTTCTCTATTTTTGCCGGCAGATGACTAATTCTGCCCTCCTTACTATTGCTAATAATCGCCCCAATCTCACATGCTTCCGGCTCTGCATCGTCAAGCCTTACACCCCTGATTATATTACTCAAGAACCTCTAGATGCTGGCTTTGGGGCTATTGTTGAATCCTGCAAGGACCTCCGACGTCTCTCCATGTCTGGTCTTCTTACTGATCGTGTGTTCAAAACTATTGGGGCCTCAGCAAATCGTCTTGAGCGGCTCTCAGTTGGTTTTGCTGGTGATGGGGATGCAGGTCTTCATTACATTCTATCTGGTTGTAGGAAATTACGCATGCTGGAAATTAGGAAATGCCCGTTTGGGATCAAGGCATTATTGGACAATGCAGATAAACTGAAGACAATGCGATGCCTTTGGATGTCATCATGCTCTGTGACACTGGGGGAATGCAGATTATTAGCTAAGAAGATGCCACGGCTTAGCGTGGAGGTTATTGATGAGAATGCAGGGACGTTGCAGTCACGGCGTGATCTTTCACGGCGTGATCTTTTACGGCGCGATATGTTACCTGTCAAAAAACTCTATATTTACAATAGTATTACTGGCCCAAGAATTGATGCACCACCGTCTGTCTTGACCGTTTGGTGAAATCAGGTATTACGGAAGTGATATTATCTTTATCCTGTTTATCAATCCTAATTGGCTTTCCAGAAGTTAACTCTTTGTTCAAATGATGGGAAAGCAGTCAGTCTATAGTATCAAGTGCTGCATGATTATGGGGTTAGATTTCAATCACCGTAAGTTATCCAGAATTCTCTACTTGTGATCGTCATTTATCAATGAGTTGTGGGACTATATGACTTATGACATTTACTTAACATATTGAGCATTTCACAGCTATTGGTTTAATATATTTTAGATTGCTGAGCTATTACTTTTTATTAACTTATTGATGTTCTTGGCATAAATTTTCCTATTAGACTGGAAGGTGAAAACCCAAGGGTCTTACATGAATTTTTACATAATGAATTTGTGAGTACCAAGTTCTTACTAAATGACTGCCTAGTCTAAATGCTTTGTGCAATATGTAAATGATTGATTGCTTCCTCAATAGAGGGACAAGCCTCAAGTATTTGAAATTAACAATTTCGTAAAGAGAATAAGAAACATATTAGAAGTCAAGTTTGAGATTTCTTCTCAAGTATTTTCAAATATTAAATTTAATAGCTATCTTTTCTCTAGAAAATAATAATGATAAAAGAGTGCATTTTTAATGAGTAAAATATAATAATTTTGTATTTTGTTTTGTATCTTTTTTCATAATGGATAATTACTGAGAGCGATTAAAATTTAATTAAATTGAAATAATCTGTCAAAATGATTTAATTTTAGAAATTCACTTCGGTATTTTTTTTAAAATATTGATTAATTTTGTTGTTATAAAATTCAAAGTTTAGTTAAATTGGTTAATGTAACAGTCAAGTAGAGTAGTTGAGGAATGGATTTTAATCTATATTTTTTATAAATTTTAATTGAACTCTCTAGTTCTCGATTCCGATCTCGCAATTTTAATCTATCATCTCTTAATTGTCGAAATTTGTAATTTTTAATTTTGAATTTTTACTAGATATTAAGTTTACATTCATTAATTTGGAGGGGATTGGTTCGATTTTATAAAAAAAATTTAAATTGGAAGGTACTTAATGGATGACTTATTATCTATTAAAAAAACTATCATTAATTTATCAAAACTTAAGACTCAAGTTTTATGTGTTTGAAAAATTGTAAAAAGAAAATATCATACCTGGCACCATTATCTGGGGAGCACAGATCTTTTGGATCGCAAATTAAGATTGAGAGAATGAATTACTATATCTATGGTTTTATAGAAATGGATTTTATCTATTAAACAGATAATATTCATCCTCATCAATTAATCATCTTATATAGTCCATCCTTTAGATGTGATCCAGAGGATCCTGATTGATTATATGGGGTAACTAATTCTTAATTGTTCTTCTGACTTTGTAATTGATTGATAAACTAAAATTTGTTATGCAATTATTTTTGTGACATGCAATATTTTTAATTTTGTTAACATTGAAATGCTAGTGTTCACCGTGGAATTGAGAATTTGAAATTGAATCACAAGTATCGAAGATGAAGTCTAAATTAAAATTTGTAGTCATCACTTTTTGAAGAAGGTAAATCATTGTATTTATTTTGAGATTTTTAATTTAGTTCATTCTGTGATATTTGAGAAGGTAAATAATGTACTTAGAGAGTAGAAGATGATTACATTTATCTTAAATATTTTTTATGGCTGTGTTTAATTATATGAAGGTAAATTATAAGATTAATTTATTAGTTTATAGTCGACCATTCAGTTGAATAAGGGTGAGAGGAATTTTTTTTCCTGAAAATATGTGCCCCTGAATTGATCTCTTACCTTATTGTAATAAAAACAAATAAATAAAGTTTTTTAAAAATCATATATTTTTATTATAGTTTGACATACATCTTGTCATATTTTATATGTATATATTTCATGTTTTCATCTCTTTGTGTTTCATTTTGAGACTTTTGATTTGGAGAATTGTTTTTTTGCTTATTTTGATTGATAGGACGCGTTTTTGCTATAAAAATGGAGCATAAATCACTTGGAATGTGATGTTGGAGCAAGAAATACGTTCTAGCTATATCCCATGGCACGAGCATTATTCTACGACCAAGAAAGCTAAAGAATAGAGCAGAAAAAAATTTAACACAGGCTACACATGCCTCATTATTGAGCCAAACATATGAAGCATATATGAAGAAAAAGACTTTCAAAATGAAGTTGAATTTGTTGGATCGAGAAGCGCTAGAGGAAGAGGAAGAGGAAGAGGAAGAGGAAGGGGAAGGGGGGGGGGGTAAATAGCGCTCGTGGCTTTCACGCGTCTCGGATTAGTAAAAACAATCCAATAATGCAGCGGAAATAAATAAAATGCAAACACAGAAGACACCAAGGGTTTACTTGGTTCGGAGCCTGTGGCGGCTCCTACTTCAAGGCCCACGCTCGTTGAGCGTTTACGTTGGGCAACACTTATAATCTCGTAAAAATGTTTCAACTGAAAGTACAATTAAAAAGCAACTTAGATTTACCAATGATGAAAGAAAAACTGAAGATTCTGAGCTCCAAGTCGTCGGTGTCAAGTCGCAACTTTGTCGGAGCGTCTTGTTAGCAGCTTGTTGCATACAGGTTGCGTAGAAGGTGATTCCAATTGTTGCTGCCTCGAGACTGCCTTTTATTGGCTGTTGAGGGCGCCTCCAATGCCCCATGGAGGCGCCTCAAACACCAAAGTTCATCCCGATTGGATCGCGTCGATAAGCCTTCGCTGCGTGCTGCTTATCTTGCCTGGAGGCGCCTCCAAGGAAGTGTCCAAGGTGCCTCAACTTCACCTTTGAGGCGCCTCCAGCTCCACTGTGCAACCAGCTTCAGCCTTGCACCCGATGCGCCTCAAGCTCCATGAGGGCGCCTCGGGTACTGTTCATCCGAGGCTAAACTCTGTCTTTTTGACCCTGCAAAACATGTTAGTCCACAAACACAAACACAAACACATCCTGCAAAACAAAGTTAGAATCGATATAAACATGATAAATCAAGTGATTGACAGTCATCGGACTGTCCGGTTCTGACTTCGGATTTCCGATCGGAAACCCTAGGTCGAACCGACATCTACTGTTTCCTCTTCCGGGGAACGCGTCATCACCTACTCTCCTCAGGAGAGATTACCTGATACCAAAACGGTCCTCCAGACCGACTAGACTTTCCGCCTAGAGTTACCACCCCTAAGACCTAGGGTTACCACCCTCTAGGATTTTTCTTCACCTAGGGTTACCGCCCCCTAGGACCTAAGGTTACCCCCCTTTAGGATTTTTCTCCACCTAGGGTTACCCCCCCTAGGACCTAAGGTTACCCCCACTTAGAATTTTCCTCCACCTAGGGTTACCACCCCTAGGACCTAAGGTTACCACCCTTTAGGATTTTCCTTTACTTAGGGTTACCATCGCCTATGACCTAAGGTTACCACCCTTTAGGATTTTCCTTCACCTAGGGTTACTACCCCCTAAGACCTAGGTTTACCACCCTCTAGGGTTTTCACCTTGCCTAACCGCAGCTAGGACTTTTGCCTAAAAACACTTAGGACTTTCCTGCAAGCTCAATCAGACACATTAGATAACAAATAATCTTAACTTTGAATCCTTTTGCGATTATCAAAACTTGAGTTCGATCGTCGGATGCTTCCCACACCAACAATCTCCCCCTTTTTGATTATGGTAACCGAAATTCAAAGTTAAGTAGAATAAAGAAATGCTATAATAATAAGAGTGCAAGCATAAATGAATAATCATAGCATAAATGTAAATTTTATACAAGGCTCCCCCTTAATTAAAGTTCCCCCTTAATTAAATTTCCCAAAATTTTTGATTTTTCTTTGAATTTCCTTATACTCTCCCGCTTTGTCATATATTAAAATAAACAAGAGAGTAAAGAGAGATAAAAGAAAAAAAAACAGTGATCAATGGCCTTAGCTTGTTTTGAGAAAACTTAAGGTGTATTTGGTTTAGGCATGTTCCATTTTTATTTTCTGAAAAACATGTATTTTCTAGAAAATAGAAAATGACTTTTCGTCATTCTTTATTTTTCCAGAAAAAACTATCTATTTTTTTAAAAAACGGACATGAAAAATGCAAACCAAACACTATTTTTCAAAAATACACGTTTTTAAAAAAAAATGAAAAACGTGCAAACCAAACACACCCTTAACTTCCAGAAATAGTTTTTATCTTATTTTTCAAAAAGATAGAAAAATAGAGGGTTAAATATACTTTGATAAACACTTAGCTTTTTAGAATTAATTTTCTTGTAAAATTTTTAGCTAAGTAAAATCAAAAAATTCATTGTAGATTTAAAGAGAAAAAATTGCTTAAAAAAAATTAAGTTTGAAAAATAAAGCAAAAGTGCGGTAATCACCGTGGCCGGAAGGATTTCTACTGCGAGAGGTGGGGTGTTCCTTCTGGTGGTCACACTGAAGCTGTTCGGTCTGTATTTCTGCTCCAAACTACAAAATTTACCGAAACTTTATATTAATAAATATTTTAAATATTTATTAATCAAACTTAATTTTTATCGGTAAATTAAATTTTATTAATAAAAAATTAAAATTTCTCCATCAAATTTTAATAAAAAAAATAAATTAACAACCAAACCTAAACTTTATATTATCAATAAAATCTAAATTTAACGAGTAAAAAATTTAAAACAACCAAATAACTTTAATCTATAAAAAATTAAAAATTATTGATGAAATCTAATTTGACTAGCAAAAAAAAATTAAAATTTTCAATGAAAATAAATCTTAACTACAATTTATTTGAGCTATAATTTTAAATATTTTGTCACGCCCCCGGGTAGTCCCTGTCCGAAGAAATTTCGGCAGCATCTCCCCTGTACGGCGGACAATATGAAGCTCAGTATACATATATCTCCATACCTCGGCCACACACGGCCGGAATAATACAATACAAAAGAACAAGCCACGCAGTTTATATCAACATTCCACATAATTCAACATATAATCAATCACGCAGTTTAATAAGGAAAGACGATATAAAATCTCGAAAATATATGTACACATCCTACTCCACTACATCGAAGAAAACCAAATCCACGAAGTAATGAAAATATCTGCAGCGGAAAACAATAGTAGTAAACCCGAATGTTCAATGTCCACAATACAACCCACAATACAAGTATTTAAGATGCAAAAGCAGAACAAATCCGACAAAGAAAATCCTCGCGACAAAGGGGCTAGCGACTGGAATCTCTCCTGACGGCCTCAACCTGAAAAAAATAGTAACAACGGGGTGAGTTCAAAGAACTCAGCTGGTAAACCAATAGACATGTACATCAATATATATCCACCAGTAAAAACCTAAGGTACAGTCTCCTAAATCATAGGATCAGTAGTACAGTTCTCTAACCATACAATCTATATAGTCCAGTCTCCTAAGTATAACAGGTATGCAAGACTAAATAAACTGCAGTAACCAACAATAAGCAGGCAATACAATCTACTGCAAGAATATAAGAAGTGCATAACTGAAATAAACTGTACTCACCTGCGAGGCTTGTGCAACTGACTGTGAACATACACAGATAAAAATAGTCAGAGCAAAAGCATATAACCTGTATGCATGTCAATCATATGCAATCACCCAAATGCATCAATCATAAATAATGCAATCTGTGCATATGATGCAAATGACATGTCCTGGTCACCCCTACTGCCATGCTCAGTCGTCTCACACACAATGGTGAGACCGAGTGGGTAGGGTCATGACAACTCTGTCGTCACTACCCCCGATGAGTGGCCGAGTGGACGGGATGTTGTCGAGTACACCTATCCTCCCGCCTCAACATAGTGAGGGAGCGTAACGCCTCATCTCCGTGACGCAATGACGGGAGGGACCCTGTGCTACCACGCCCCGCCACGCTACCCGAGCGCCCTAGCGAGCACTACTGCAATCTACCCTACACACCGAGTCTGTGCCACTACCCATGCATAGAACACGCTGTGTGCGGGTCCATGTAGCCGGTACGAGCTCAACAATAATGGAGTCGCTAATCGCTCAAAGATGCAATCATGCAATATGGTGCAAGCGGCTACAGTATGTCATACCCGAACATAGCCTCCTCCATATATGTGTGTGCCCAAAAGGTAAACGCATATATATAACCATGATATAAACAGCATAAATCCAAAGACATCACATATAACAATGATGTAAGTATCATGAATCCAAGAGCATGTATCACACATGTAAAGCAACTAATCCAGTAGAGTAAAGCACTATAGATATGCATCGCTATGAACATATATACACATGGCAAGAGATAAAATATCCAATCCTGAAGTAAAGCAACTAGCAGATGAAGCATGTGATAGGTATCAACTAGCTAAGACCAGGGAAGAATTAATCTACTATCTACCACTAGTAAATATATATAAGCTACACATATCATAAGACATTATCAAAAGATAAGTCAGAGGGTACCCGCCTCAAATAGAAGGTACAATCCAAATCCGAAGTCAACGTCGAGACGCCTGTCTCAAATCAGACTCCTGCGTCAAACAACATATATATTTTATTTAGCTAAATCCACATGAATAGCTAAATAAAATCTCTAACACTAAATTAGGATAAAACCCTAATCCACAATCTCAACTTACATAATTAAATCTAATGGTTAATTAGGATTAGTTACCTAATCCCTAATCACCAATTAGATTAGAAATCCAACGGTTGATTAGGGTTAATTACCCTAACCCTAACCATTTCATTGGATTTATTCTACACAATTACATCTACGCAATTTTAACAACTAATTACAACATGTATCAAAATCCCTCCACATAACAACTAAGTAAAATCCTAATTCCAATCTAGAACAAGATCATCTAGAATTTAAATCACACAATGATCTACAACTAAGATCGAAAATCCTAACACCATACCTCAATCAAGCTTCTGGAATGGGGTTGCTGCCCAACAGGAACACACAACAGAACAGAACAATCTACTGGGATCAACTCCTCTGTTCGGATCAAACTTGCTGCTGTAAACCACCTCAATGACCACAATTCCAGCATCACAACAACACAACCTCGCTGCTAAGTCCTTCCTACTGATCGGATGAAGATAACATCTCAGGCGATCAAGAAATCAACACCACGGAAATGGAACAGAACCTCACCTTGCTGTTATCAATCGGATCAAGCAGGAATCCAGCAAGAAGACTACTGATCAAGCACAACCATAGCTCAAGAAACACCTCTTCAACCGAATCCCCACAGAATAGACTCATTGATCCCCTCCAATTCGTGACCTAATTCAGCCGCAAAGAAGAATAAGGATCAAGATCTGATAGGGTAAACATCTAGCACCAATGATCCGAAGGGGCAAAGCACCGGCAATGGATCTAGGGCATGGATAGCAACCAGAACGCAACCACAGCGAGAAAGAAGGTTTGATTGCCTACCCGTGGAACCCTAATTATCCCTTCACGCCGGTGATCGGCGATGGCTTGGCTCGATCCAGCGGCGCCGAACCTTGTTCCTCACCGTGCCCTAGCCACCAAAGGGTTGTCGGGGAGATCAGAGTGAGAGGAAGAAGGGCTTTGGCTGGATCGGAGCTCAATGGATGTCGATGCTGGCGAGGAAAGATCGCCGGAGCTGGAACCCTAATCCCGTGGCATCACTCGTCCGCGAGAGAGAGCACAGAGGAGAGATCAGGAAGAAGAGAGGGGAGAAGGGAGCGGCTTCGAGCAGGGGAGATCGGGGAAGGAGGGGGAAGTCGGGTCGGCGTTTTTAGGGGAAGGAGGAAATATAAGAAAAAGGAATTATATAATAAAACATTTCCTCACATAAATGGATATCCCAAACAGGTTTTATCCGTGCCCGTCGATTGATCCCCTCAAAACCCTCTATACGAGCTCCGAAAAATTCCCAGAAAATTTCTAAAAATTCCGAAAAAATTCCATAAGGCTATTTATGAAATAACCCTATTTATTTAATTTTTCCGAGATCTCACATCCTCCCCTACTAATAAAAATTTGGTCCCCAAATTTCGCTATAACCAACAGCAAACACTGAAATATAACCATGCAGTATAAATGCTGAAGAAACTCTAACCCACATACCTCAAGTAAAAAGATGGGGGTATCGAGCTCGGATCGTATCCTCCAACTCCCACGTAGCCTCCTCGTCAGAATGATGCTGCCATCCGACTTTAACCAGCCGGACAGTCTTGTTCCGCAACCGACGCTCTCTATGGTCCAGAATCCGTACCGGAACCTCCTCGTAAGTACATCCGGCTGAATAGGAACAGATATATCTGACAGAACATGTGCCGGATCGGATACGTATCTCCTCAGCATAGATACGTGGAATACATCGTGAATGCCAGCTAGAGATGGTGGTAGCGCCAGACGGTAAGCTACTGATCCAATCCTCTCCAAGATCTGGAATGGTCCAATATATCGGGGAGCTAGCTTACCTCGGAGACCAAATCTCTTCACCCCTTTCGTGGGTGAAACTCTAAGAAATACGTGATCACCAACGGAGAATTCCAGGGGTCTCCGTCTCTGATCAGCATAACTCTTCTGACGGTCCTGGGCCTCTGACATCCTCCGTCTGATAGTGCGAACCAGCTCTGCATCCTGCTGAGCTCTCTGAGGTCCTACCAACTGAGCCTCCCCAACCTCTTCCCAGAGGATGGGTGTCCGACAAGGCCTACCATACAACGCCTCAAACGGTGCCATCTGGATAGCCGAATGATAGCTGTTGTTGTAGGCGAACTCCACTAATGGCAGGTGGTCCTCCCAACTACCTCTGAAGTCCATGACACAAGACCTCAGCAAGTCCTCCAATGTCTGAATAGTCCGCTCTGACTGCCCATCTGTCTGCGGATGGAATGCCGTACTGAAACGAAGCTGTGTGCCCAAGGCCTGCTGCAGACTCTGCCAGAATCGGGACGTGAAACGTGGGTCTCTATCAAATATAATGCTCAACGGAACTCCATGCAATCTGATAATCTCTCGACAATATAACTCTGCTAATCGATCCAGAGAATCAGTCTTCCGGATCGCTATAAAATGTGCGGATTTGGTTAATCGGTCAACGATT
Source organism: Zingiber officinale (assembly GCF_018446385.1). Taxonomy (NCBI): domain Eukaryota; kingdom Viridiplantae; phylum Streptophyta; class Magnoliopsida; order Zingiberales; family Zingiberaceae; genus Zingiber; species Zingiber officinale. The sequence goes on from NC_055989.1 coordinate 144,829,005, forward strand.
ACCCAAATCGCATCATGGCCTCGACGAATCCTAGGCAAACCAACCACGAAATCCATAGTAATGTGCTCCCACTTCCACTCTGGAATAGGGATCCTCTGAAGTAAACCAGCAGGTCTCTGGTGCTCAGCCTTCACCTGCTGACAAACAAGACATCTAGCTACAAAATCTGCGATGTCTTTCTTCATGCCGTTCCACCAATAGGAACGTCTCAAATCGCGATACATACGAGTCCCACCTGGGTGGATAGCAAATCTAGAACGATGAGCCTCCTGAAGTAACTCCTCCATGACCGGGTGAGGCTGAGGTACACATATCTGCCTCGGAAATAAATAATACCCTCAGCATCTCGTGTAAACTCGGTCTGCTGTCCGGAAGCTATCTGGTTGCTAATGAACTGTAAATGCTGATCTCCGGCCTGGGCCTCTCGAATCCTCATCCTGATCGACGACTGAGCAACCATGGTAACAAGAATACCCTGCTCTGTCCGTCCCTGCTCCTCAAGGCCCAACTCGGAGAATCCCTGAATCAAGTCCGTGACTAAAACTCGGTGACAAGCTAAAGTCCCTCTGGACTTCCTGCTAAGTGCATCAGCAACCACATTAGCTTTACCCGGATGGTAGCTAATAGTACAATCATAATCCTTCAGGAACTCCATCCATCTCCTCTGTCGGAGATTGAGTTCCTTCTGGGTGAAAATATATTTGAGACTCTTATGATCAGTAAGAATCTCAAAAGTAATACCATAAAGATGATGTCGCCAAATCTTCAAAGCAAAGATAATAGCAGCTAGCTCTAAATCATGTATTGGGTAGTTCTTCTCATGCTTCTTCAACTGACGAAAAGCATAGGAGACTACCCTACCAGTCTGCATCAAAACAGCGCCCAAGCCCTGAAGAGATGCGTCTGTGTAAAGTACGAATCCGTCATCACCAGAAGGTAAAACCAAAACTGGTGCTGATACTAATCTCCGCTTCAGCTCCTGGAAGCTGGTCTCACAAGCCTCTGACCACGTGAACTTCACGCCTTTCCTAGTCAGACGTGTCAACGGCCTAGCAATGCTGGAGAAACCCTCAACGAATCGTCGGTAATATCCAACCAAGCCCAAGAAACTGCGGATCTCCTGGACTGACTAAACTGTCCTCTCGGAACAGAAACCCCAGAAGCTACATGCGGAGCCTTCAGCGAACAGTTTCGGCTCAAGTGCCCAGGCAGTTTGCAATAATAACAAACTGACTGTCCCAAGGTGCATGCAGAAGTGGTGTGATCTCGGGACCCACATCGGGTGCCGTGAGAGTCACCCGTGGATAGTTTCCGGTTCTGCTGAGAAGACCGGGAACGTCCTGATGAAGATCGTCCTAACTTCTGGGGTCGGCCAGATGACCCAGAAGTACCCTGACCCGTCTGAGTGCGATTGCTCTGCTGCCCCGTAGTCTGTGGCTGCTGGCTCTGTCCCGCAGTCCGATCAGTCTGCTTCCTCTTCTTATCAGCGTTTACTCTCTGATGAGTAGACTCAATCATGAGAGCTCCATCCAGTATCTCGGTGTATGACAAAGTACCAAAACCAGACATCTTCAGCTGAAGATGCCCGTCCAGTCCTTGGACAACTGAAGCATACGAGATCTGTCATCGGCAACCAACTCAGGACAGAATCCAGCCAACCGGTTAAATTCGGCATTATACTCCATCACTGAGCGGTTATTCTGTCGAAGACTCAGGAAATCCCGCCAACGTGTCATCTGATACGCCCAGGGAAAACACTGACTCTCGAATGTCTCTCTAAATCTCGTATATATAACATGCTGCTCGCCTATAATCGAGCGCTGTGTGTCCCACCAGATCTCTGCCCCGTCTCGTAAGTAGTCAGCTCGGCCTTCTCCCACTCGGAGCGGGCCATGAAAAATGTCCGCTCCATAGACTCTATCAAAGATTGAGCCACGCTGGCCTCTCCGCGAAATAGCGTGAATTGGCTTTTCACCAACTCCGCCAAGGCTGGGATCCGTACATATCGCTGAGGTACTGGGCGGAATCACCGGAGTTGATCTTATGGGTGGTACTGATGGATAGGTTGGAAGAGGTACCCCTGGTGCACATAAACGGTAGGAACCACTAGTGGAACTACGAGTAGGCATAAGTAGGGACGACTAAAGGTGCGATGGGCAGGGTAAGATGTAACCTACTCGGTGCAGTCACGAGTATGTAGTAACCGGATATGTCCGTGGTGGTGCCGAGTGTGAGGCACGGCTAGAGAAGGTGCCGAGTACCGTGGGTACCTCTAGGCAGGTGAGGTAGGTATTAAGTCGGCCGGGATCGGCCTAGCGTGGTCACAATATCACGAGGAGTCTATCACCGACGGACGGGCTCAACCCTACGAGTAACTCTCGAGTCTCTAGAGAATCGATCGCCCTCATACATGTGCGACCACGTCTAAGTACTAGAACACGTATCATATATATCCAGATATCACTACAGGTATGAAAACTATAAAATTACCTGATTTACCTATTGCCGTCTGGAGATATCCTGTCGCTGCTTAGCCCCAAATAGAACCAATAAAACCGCGTCAAAATACCTCGGAATTCCGAAACGAGAAAATCGACGAAAATCCGTACAATCCGAGAATACCAAGAAAGGCTCACGAAAGTAAGCATCGTAAATTCGAAACCCGACAAGTAGGTATCGCAAAACTTTGCTCTGATACCAAAAATTGTCACGCCCCCAGGTAGTCCCTGTCCGAAGAAATTTCGGCAGCATCTCCCCTGTACGGCGGACAATATGAAGCTCAGTATACATATATCTCCATACCTCGGCCACACACGGCCGGAATAATACAATACAAAAGAACAAGCCACGCAGTTTATATCAACATTCCACATAATTCAACATATAATCAATCACGCAGTTTAATAAGGAAAGACGATATAAAATCTCGAAAATATATGTACACATCCTACTCCACTACATCGAAGAAAACCAAATCCACGAAGTAATGAAAATATCTGCAGCGGAAAACAATAGTAGTAAACCCGAATGTTCAATGTCCACAATACAACCCACAATACAAGTATTTAAGATGCAAAAGCAGAATAAATCCGACAAAGAAAATCCTCGCGACAAAGGGGCTAGCGACTGGAATCTCTCCTGACGGCCTCAACCTGAAAAATAGTAACAACGGGGTGAGTTCAAAGAACTCAGCTGGTAAACCAATAGACATGTACAGCAATATATATCCACCAGTAAAAACCTAAGGTACAGTCTCCTAAATCATAGGATCAGTAGTACAGTTCTCTAACCATACAATCTATATAGTCCAGTCTCCTAAGTATAACAGGTATGCAAGACTAAATAAACTGCAGTAACCAACAATAAGCAGGCAATACAATCTACTGCAAGAATATAAGAAGTGCATAACTGAAATAAACTGTACTCACCTGCGAGGCTTGTGCAACTGACTGTGAACATACACAGATAAAAATAGTCAGAGCAAAAGCATATAACCTGTATGCATGTCAATCATATGCAATCACCCAAATGCATCAATCATAAATAATGCAATCTGCATATGATGCAAATGACATGTCCTGGTCACCCCTCGCCATGCTATGTCACACACAATGGTGAGGCCGAGTGGGTAGGGTGTGACAACCGTGCACTCTGTCTCCTGATGAGTGGCCGAGTGGACGGGATGTTGTCGGAGTACACCTATCCTCCCGCCTCAACATAGTGAGGGCGAACGCTCTCATCTCCGACTGCAATGCGGGAGGGACCCTGTGCTACCACGCTCACGCTACCCATGGCGTCCTAGCGAGCACTACCAGCAATCTACCCTACACACCGAAAGTCGTGCCACTACCCATGCAGAGGAACACGTTGTGTGCGGGTCCATGTAGCTGGCCGACGAGCTCAACAATAATGGAGTCGTCAATCGCCCAGCATGCAATCATGCAATATGGTGCATGCGGCTACAGTATGTCATACCTGAACATAGCCTCCTCCATATATGTGTGTGCCCAAAAGGTAAACGCATATATATAACCATGATATAAACAGCATAAATCCAAAGACATCACATATAACAATGATGTAAGTATCATGAATCCAAGAGCATGTATCACACATGTAAAGCAACTAATCCAGTAGAGTAAAGCACTATAGATATGCATCGCTATGAACATATATACACATGGCAAGAGATAAAATATCCAATCCTGAAGTAAAGCAACTAGCAGATGAAGCATGTGATAGGTATCAACTAGCTAAGACCAGGGAAGAAATAATCTACTATCTACCACTAGTAAATATATATAAGCTACACATATCATAAGACATTATCAAAAGATAAGTCAGAGGGTACCCGCCTCGAATAGAAGGTACAATCAATCCAAATTCAACGTCGAGACGCCTGTCTCAAATCAGACTCTTGCGTCAAACAACATATATATTTTATTTAGCTAAATCCACATGAATAGCTAAATAAAATCTCTAACACTAAATTAGGATAAAACCCTAATCCACAATCTCAACTTACATAATTAAATCTAATGGTTAATTAGGATTAGTTACCTAATCCCTAATCACCAATTAGATTAGAAATCCAACGGTTGATTAGGGTTAATTACCCTAACCCTAACCATTTCATTGGATTTATTCTACACAATTACATCTACGCAATTTTAACAACTAATTACAACATGTATCAAAATCCCTCCACATAACAACTAAGTAAAATCCTAATTCCAATCTAGAACAAGATCATCTAGAATTTAAATCACACAATGATCTACAACTAAGATCGAAAATCCTAACACCATACCTCAATCAAGCTTCTGGAATGGGGTTGCTGCCCAACAGGAACACACAACAGAACAGAACAATCTACTGGGATCAACTCCTCTGTTCGGATCAAACTTGCTGCTGTAAACCACCTCAATGACCACAATTCCAGCATCACAACAACACAACCTCGCTGCTAAGTCCTTCCTACTGATCGGATGAAGATAACATCTCAGGCGATCAAGAAATCAACACCACAGAAATGGAACAGAACCTCACCTTGCTGTTATCAATCGGATCAAGCAGGAATCCAGCAAGAAGACTACTGATCAAGCACAACCATAGCTCAAGAAACACCTCTTCAACCGAATCCCCACAGAATAGACTCATTGATCCCCTCCAATTCGTGACCTAATTCAGCCGCAAAGAAGAATAAGGATCAAGATCTGATAGGGTAAACATCTAGCACCAATGATCCGAAGGGGCAAAGCACCGGCAATGGATCTAGGGCATGGATAGCAACCAGAACGCAACCACAGCGAGAAAGAAGGTTTGATTGCCTACCCGTGGAACCCTAATTATCCCTTCACGCCGGTGATCGGCGATGGCTTGGCTCGATCCAGCGGCGCCGAACCTTGTTCCTCACCGTGCCCTAGCCACCAAAGGGTTGTCGGGGAGATCAGAGTGAGAGGAAGAAGGGCTTTGGCTGGATCGGAGCTCAATGGATGTCGATGCTGGCGAGGAAAGATCGCCGGAGCTGGAACCCTAATCCCGTGGCATCACTCGTCCGCGAGAGAGAGCACAGAGGAGAGATCAGGAAGAAGAGAGGGGAGAAGGGAGCGGCTTCGAGCAGGGGAGATCGGGGAAGGAGGGGGAAGTCGGGTCGGCGTTTTTAGGGGAAGGAGGAAATATAAGAAAAAGGAATTATATAATAAAACATTTCCTCACATAAATGGATATCCCAAACAGGTTTTATCCGTGCCCGTCGATTGATCCCCTCAAAACCCTCTATACGAGCTCCGAAAAATTCCCAGAAAATTTCTAAAAATTCCGAAAAAATTCCATAAGGCTATTTATGAAATAACCCTATTTATTTAATTTTTCCGAGATCTCACATCCTCCCCTACTAATAAAAATTTGATCCCCAAATTTCGCTATAACCAACAGCAAACACTGAAATATAACCATGCAGTATAAATGCTGAAGAAACTCTAACCCACATACCTCAAGTAAAAAGATGGGGGTATCGAGCTCGGATCGTATCCTCCAACTCCCACGTAGCCTCCTCGTCAGAATGATGCTGCCATCCGACTTTAACCAGCCGGACAGTCTTGTTCCGCAACCGACGCTCTCTATGGTCCAGAATCCGTACCGGAACCTCCTCGTAAGTACATCCGGCTGAATAGGAACAGATATATCTGACAGAACATGTGCCGGATCGGATACGTATCTCCTCAATGCCGACTAGAGATGGTGGTAGCGCCAGACGGTAAGCTACTGCTCCAATCCTCTCCAAGATCTGGAATGGTCCAATATATCGGGGAGCTAGCTTACCTCGGAGACCAAATCTCTTCACCCCTTTCGTGGGTGAAACTCTAAGAAATACGTGATCACCAACGGAGAATTCCAGGGGTCTCCGTCTCTGATCAGCATAACTTATGACGGTCCTGGGCCTCTGACATCCTCCGTCTGATAGTGCGAACCAGCTCTGCATCCTGCTGAGCTCTCTGAGGTCCTACCAACTGAGCCTCCCCAACCTCTTCCCAGAGGATGGGTGTCCGACAAGGCCTACCATACAACGCCTCAAACGGTGCCATCTGGATAGCCGAATGATAGCTGTTGTTGTAGGCGAACTCCACTAATGGCAGGTGGTCCTCCCAACTACCTCTGAAGTCCATGACACAAGACCTCAGCAAGTCCTCCAATGTCTGAATAGTCCGCTCTGACTGCCCATCTGTCTGCGGATGGAATGCCGTACTGAAACGAAGCTGTGTGCCCAAGGCCTGCTGCAGACTCTGCCAGAATCGGGACGTGAAACGTGGGTCTCTATCAAATATAATGCTCAACGGAACTCCATGCAATCTGATAATCTCTCGACAATATAACTCTGCTAATCGATCCAGAGAATCAGTCTTCCGGATCGCTATAAAATGTGCGGATTTGGTTAATCGGTCAACGATTACCCAAATCGCATCATGGCCTCGACGAGTCCTAGGCAAACCAACCACGAAATCCATAGTAATGTGCTCCCACTTCCACTCTGGAATAGGGATCCTCTGAAGTAAACCAGCAGGTCTCTGGTGCTCAGCCTTCACCTGCTGACAAACAAGACATCTAGCTACAAAATCTGCGATGTCTTTCTTCATGCCGTTCCACCAATAGGAACGTCTCAAATCGCGATACATACGAGTCCCACCTGGGTGGATAGCAAATCTAGAACGATGAGCCTCCTGAGTAACTCCTCCACCGGTGAGGCTGAGGTACACATAATCTTCCTCGAAATAATAATACCTCGATCTCGTGTAAACTCCTGCAGTCGAAGCTATCGCCGCCAATGAATCTGAATCTCGATCTCCGCCGGGCCTCTCGAATCCTCATCACGATCGACGAGTGAGCAATCATGGTAACAAGAATACCCTGCTTTCTCCATCCTCAAGGCCTAACTCGGAGAATCCTGAATCAAGTCCGTAACAATCGGTGACAAGCTAAAGTCCCTCTGGACTTCATGCATCAGCAACCACATTAGCTTTACCCGGATGGTAGCTAATAGTACAATCATAATCCTTCAGGAACTCCATCCATCTCCTCTGTCGGAGATTGAGTTCCTTCTGGGTGAAAATATATTTGAGACTCTTATGATCAGTAAGAATCTCAAAAGTAATACCATAAAGATGATGTCGCCAAATCTTCAAAGCAAAGATAATAGCAGCTAGCTCTAAATCATGTATTGGGTAGTTCTTCTCATGCTTCTTCAACTGACGAAAAGCATAGGAGACTACCCTACCGTGCTGCATCAAAACAGCGCCCAAGCCCTGAAGAGATGCGTCTGTGTAAAGTATGAATCCGTCATCACCAGAAGGTAAAACCAGAACTGGTGCTGATACTAATCTCCGCTTCAGCTCCTGGAAGCTGGTCTCACAAGCCTCTGACCACGTGAACTTCACGCCTTTCCTAGTCAGACGTGTCAACGGCCTAGCAATGCTGGAGAAACCCTCAACGAATCGTCGGTAATATCCAACCAAGCCCAAGAAACTGCGGATCTCCTGGACTGACTAAACTGTCCTCTCGGAACAGAAACCCCAGAAGCTACATGCGGAGCCTTCAGCGAACAGTTTCGGCTCAAGTGCCCAGGCAGTTTGCAATAATAACAAACTGACTGTCCCAAGGTGCATGCAGAAGTGGTGTGATCTCGGGACCCACATCGGGTGCCGTGAGAGTCACCCGTGGATAGTTTCCGGTTCTGCTGAGAAGACCGGGAACGTCCTGATGAAGATCGTCCTAACTTCTGGGGTCGGCCAGATGACCCAGAAGTACCCTGACCCGTCTGAGTGCGATTGCTCTGCGCCCGTAGTCTCGTGGGCTCCGCCCCGCATCCGATCTGCTTCCTCTTCTTATCGGCTTACTGATGAGTAGACTCAATCATGAGAGCTCCATCCGATCTCGTATGACAAAGTACAAAACCGACATCTTGATGAAGATGCCCGATCCTTGGACAATGAAGCATCCGAGATCCATAACCAACTCGGGACGAATCCACCAACCGTTAAATTCGGCATTATACTCCATCACCGGCGGTTATTCAGCCGAAGACTCAGGAAATCCCGCCAGCGTGTCATCCGATCGCCCGAAAACACTTGACTCGAATGTCTCTAAATCTAGATATATAACATGTCGCCGCTATAATCGTTGTGTCCCACTGGATCTCCGCCTGCCGTCGTAAGTGGTAAGCAGCCACCACCTTCTCCCACTCGAGCGAGCCATGAAAAAATGTCCGCTCCATAGACTCTATCAAAGATTGAGCCACGCTCGGATCAGCGAAATAGCGTGAATTGGCTTTTCACCAACTCCGCCAAGGTGATCCATGCTCGTGCCACAACCATATCGTAGATATCGCTGAGGTCTGGCGGAATCACTGGAGTTGATCTTATGGGTGGTACTGATGGATAGGTTGGAAGAGGTACCACTGGTGCTGCCACATAAACAGGGTAGGAACCACTAGTGGAACTACAGAGTAGGCATAAGTAGGGACGACTAAAGGTACGATGGGCGGTACCGGGTAAGATGTAACCGGTACTACTGGTGCAGGTACCGAGTATGTAGTAACCAGCACAGATGTCTGTGGTGGTACCGAGTACGCAGTAGGCACGGCTAGAGAAGGTGCCGAGTACCCTGTAGGTACTACTGGCGGTACAGGCGAGGTAGGTACCTCTGAAGTCGGATCCGCCCGGTCTAACGTGGTCACAATATCCTGAGGAGTCTATCCCTGACGGACAGGCTCAACCCTAACAGAACTCTCTGGAGACTGTCTCTAGAGAATCGATCGCCCTCATACATGTGCGACCACGTCTAAGTACTAGAACACGTATCATATATATCCAGATATCACTACAGGTATGAAAACTATAAAATTACCTGATTTACCTATTGCCGTCTGGAGATATCCTGTCGCTGCTTAGCCCCAAATAGAACCAATAAAACCGCGTCAAAATACCTCGGAATTCCGAAACGAGAAAATCGACGAAAATCCGTACAATCCGAGAATACCAAGAAAGGCTCACGAAAGTAAGCATCGTAAATTCGAAACCCGACAAGTAGGTATCGCAAAACTTTGCTCTGATACCAAAAATTGTCACGCCCCCAGGTAGTCCCTGTCCGAAGAAATTTCGGCAGCATCTCCCCTGTACGGCGGACAATATGAAGCTCAGTATACATATATCTCCATACCTCGGCCACACGCGGCCGGAATAATACAATACAAAAGAACAAGCCACGCAGTTTATATCAACATTCCACATAATTCAACATATAATCAATCACGCAGTTTAATAAGGAAAGACGATATAAAATCTCGAAAATATATGTACACATCCTACTCCACTACATCGAAGAAAACCAAATCCACGAAGTAATGAAAATATCTGCAGCGGAAAACAATAGTAGTAAACCCGAATGTTCAATGTCCACAATACAACCCACAATACAAGTATTTAAGATGCAAAAGCAGAACAAATCCGACAAAGAAAATCCTCGCGACAAAGGGGCTAGCGACTGGAATCTCTCCTGACGGCCTCAACCTGAAAAATAGTAACAACGGGGTGAGTTCAAAGAACTCAGCTGGTAAACCAATAGACATGTACATCAATATATATCCACCAGTAAAAACCTAAGGTACAGTCTCCTAAATCATAGGATCAGTAGTACAGTTCTCTAACCATACAATCTATATAGTCCAGTCTCCTAAGTATAACAGGTATGCAAGACTAAATAAACTGCAGTAACCAACAATAAGCAGGCAATACAATCTACTGCAAGAATATAAGAAGTGCATAACTGAAATAAACTGTACTCACCTGCGAGGCTTGACTGTGAACATACACAGATAAAAATAGTCAGAGCAAAAGCATATAACCTGTATGCATGTCAATCATATGCAATCACCCAAATGCATCAATCATAAATAATGCAATCTGTGCATATGATGCAAATGACATGTCCTGGTCACCCCTACTGCCATGCTCAGTCGTCTCACACACAATGGTGAGACCGAGTGGGTAGGGCTAACTCACTACCCCTGAGTGACCGAGTGGGCGGGATGTTGTCGAGTACACCTATCCTCCCGCCTCAACATAGTGAGGAGCGAACGCCTCATCTCCCTGACGCAATGACGGGAGGGACCCGTGTGCTACCACGCCCTGTCACGCTACCCCATGAGCGTCCTAGCGGAGCACTACCGGGCAATCTCACACACCCTGAGTGCCGTGCCACTACCCATGCAGTGAAACGTTGTATGCGGGTGTGGCCGGCCGACGAGCTCAACAATAATGGAGTCGTCAATCGCCCAAAGATGCAATCATGCAATATGGTGCATGCGGCTACGATGTCATACCGAACATAGCCTCCTCCATATATGTGTGCCCAAAGGTAAACGCATATATATAACCATGATATAAACAGCATAAATCCAAAGACATCACATATAACAATGATGTAAGTATCATGAATCCAAGAGCATGTATCACACATGTAAAGCAACTAATCCAGTAGAGTAAAGCACTATAGATATGCATCGCTATGAACATATATACACATGGCAAGAGATAAAATATCCAATCCTGAAGTAAAGCAACTAGCAGATGAAGCATGTGATAGGTATCAACTAGCTAAGACCAGGGAAGAATTAATCTACTATCTACCACTAGTAAATATATATAAGCTACACATATCATAAGACATTATCAAAAGATAAGTCAGAGGGTACCCGCCTCAAATAGAAGGTACAATCCAAATCCGAAGTCAACGTCGAGACGCCTGTCTCAAATCAGACTCTTGCGTCAAACAACATATATATTTTATTTAGCTAAATCCACATGAATAGCTAAATAAAATCTCTAACACTAAATTAGGATAAAACCCTAATCCACAATCTCAACTTACATAATTAAATCTAATGGTTAATTAGGATTAGTTACCTAATCCCTAATCACCAATTAGATTAGAAATCCAACGGTTGATTAGGGTTAATTACCCTAACCCTAACCATTTCATTGGATTTATTCTACACAATTACATCTACGCAATTTTAACAACTAATTACAACATGTATCAAAATCCCTCCACATAACAACTAAGTAAAATCCTAATTCCAATCTAGAACAAGATCATCTAGAATTTAAATCACACAATGATCTACAACTAAGATCGAAAATCCTAACACCATACCTCAATCAAGCTTCTGGAATGGGGTTGCTGCCCAACAGGAACACACAACAGAACAGAACAATCTACTGGGATCAACTCCTCTGTTTGGATCAAACTTGCTGCTGTAAACCACCTCAATGACCACAATTCCAGCATCACAACAACACAACCTCGCTGCTAAGTCCTTCCTACTGATCGGATGAAGATAACATCTCAGGCGATCAAGAAATCAACACCACAGAAATGGAACAGAACCTCACCTTGCTGTTATCAATCGGATCAAGCAGGAATCCAGCAAGAAGACTACTGATCAAGCACAACCATAGCTCAAGAAACACCTCTTCAACCGAATCCCCACAGAATAGACTCATTGATCCCCTCCAATTCGTGACCTAATTCAGCCGCAAAGAAGAATAAGGATCAAGATCTGATAGGGTAAACATCTAGCACCAATGATCCGAAGGGGCAAAGCACCGGCAATGGATCTAGGGCATGGATAGCAACCAGAACGCAACCACAGCGAGAAAGAAGGTTTGATTGCCTACCCGTGGAACCCTAATTATCCCTTCACGCCGGTGATCGGCGATGGCTTGGCTCGATCCAGCGGCGTCGAACCTTGTTCCTCACCGTGCCCTAGCCACCAAAGGGTCGTCGGGGAGATCAGAGTGAGAGGAAGAAGGGCTTTGGCTGGATCGGAGCTCAATGGATGTCGATGCTGGCGAGGAAAGATCGCCGGAGCTGGAACCCTAATCCCGTGGCATCACTCGTCCGCGAGAGAGAGCACAGAGGAGAGATCAGGAAGAAGAGAGGGGAGAAGGGCGCGGCTTCGAGCAGGGGAGATCGGGGAAGGAGGGGGAAGTCGGGTCGGCGTTTTTAGGGGAAGGAGGAAATATAAGAAAAAGGAATTATATAATAAAACATTTCCTCACATAAATGGATATCCCAAACAGGTTTTATCCGTGCCCGTCGATTGATCCCCTCAAAACCCTCTATACGAGCTTCGAAAAATTCCCAGAAAATTTCTAAAAATTCCGAAAAAATTCCATAAGGCTATTTCTGAAATAACCCTATTTATTTAAATTTTCCGAGATCTCACATATTTACTATCTAAACTCATATATCAATAATATATGATGTGCCCTAGGTGGCCGAAATCCACTCAGGGCACCCAAATTCATAGAGAGTCTTTTATGAGTCGCTCACCAGACGAGTGTGCATGCTATAAATATAATGGACCTCAATATAATAGGGGCCCTAGGTATATCTTAGTGGCCTATTCCTTGAGCAGACCTTGGACATGACATGATTCTAATCGATCGTAATTTAATTTACTTCTATGTTATTTCTCTTTTAAATATATTTTTATATTAAATAAAATGTAGCTGATAAAATTTAATGACAATATATAATATTTTAATATTTTCAATACTAATTTAATAATAAAAATTTACAATTAAAAAAGATATAAATAAAAAGACACTCTTCTTAATTAGAATCATTAAAAAGGTATTTCTTTCTTATTTATTATCATTCCTTCTTATCTCTATATATTTTATTTTTTAAAAACTTCTTTATATATTTAATATATTATAGAAATTTTATCAAAGAATATAGTTTATAATTATGTTCATTATAGCGTGATTACTTTCACCCTAGATGACCTTCATAGCTCGTTTTAGGTTATATAAAAGGAAGGTAAATCACGAGGTCAATTTATAACCGACCACTAAGTTGTGAACATATACTTTATTTACAAACCTAATGAAAGAGTGACCAAAGAAAGTGATTCTTGGACTAAAGAGGTCACAACCTTCGTCTGTCGATACATGAGTTCAGGGAGCTAGATTAGAAGAGACTTGATCTGGCCGCACATTTGGGAGTGCCCACATAGTGATCTTTGATCGAAAGCCATAGAAACTACTTTTCTTACACTGAGCGTATTCGCCTTTTGTCACCATGAGTTGAGGGAGCTTATCACCTCGTTATCTGCGAGTTGAGGGAGCTTATGGCCAACATCTCCAACGTCATCCTCAAGTTGAGGGAGCTTATCTCCGCCTCCCCATCAGCCTCCGTCGTTGCGTTATCCTCCAATAACGAGGAACTAATGGAGGCCAAGTTACGTGAGTCTTGCCTGATCTTCTCCATGCCTATATCGTCCCTCTGATCAGTAACAAGAAGGACATCACTGTCATTCTCAATCTGCTCTCATTCATAACCCACAACTATCCAAGTGTCTTCTTCCATGGTCAGTGATACGGGTTATGAGAGGTGAGTTCTTTGTAGTAAGGAGGAAAGGGGATAATAAGATAAGGAAGGATAAAAGAATAGGATGAGGAAATAGTGATGCACTAGGAAAGTCGAGGCTCGACCGGGTGTAATAGGTCGCCCGAGCATGATGACAACTAGTTGTAGGATCGAAAAGAATTTAGATATCTCCACAATCGCATGATATTGTCCACTTTGGGCCTAAGCCCTCATGGTTTTGCTCTTAGGCTCTCCCCAAAAGGCCTCATGCCAATGGAGATATCTTTTCTCTTATAAACCCATGATCTTTCTCATGTGTTTCCAATATGGGACTATGTTTGCAACCTTGCAACCCCAACAATCCCCCCTCAAACAAAGGACCATAGGCTTCCCACGCCCGATCCTCGACCCACCAGGTCTTCCTGCCCCTCGGTCCACCCGACCTACTAGGACTTCCTTGCCTAGTCGCAACTAGGATTTCCTGCCTGGTGTCTGGTCCTCTTGATCCGAACATCCCACTTTGTTGGTTCAGGTAATAAGTCTACATTTGATCGACCAACCATGTCAATTCAAGTGGGCAGTCCGGGCTCTGATACCAATTGTAGGATCGAAAAGAATTTAGATATCTCCACAATCACATGATATTGTCCACTTTGGGCCTAAGCCCTCATGGTTTTGCTCTTGGGCTCTCCCCAAAAGGCCTCATGCCAATGGAGATATCTTTTCTCTTATAAACCCATGATCTTTCTCATGTGTTTCTAATATGGGACTTTGTTTGCAACCTTGCAACCCCAACACTAGTTGACCAAAAAAAGGTTATACCGAATGAAAAGGTTTATATAGGCTCATCGAGGGAAAGTTGATCGAACACAAAGGTTCGTACACGCTCGGTAGGTTAATCTCAGTCGGGAATATATGACCGGCTGAGCACAGAGGCATGTGGCCTTATATAATCCTTAACATGCAGCCAACCGAGGGAAAGTCGATTAAGCACGAGGGTTCATATACGTTCGGCAGGCTAATCTCGGTCGAGAATATATGATCGGCCGAGCACAGAAGCATTTAGCCTTATATAATCCTTAACATGCAGTCGACCGAGGGAAAGGCGATCGAGCACGAGGTTTTGTATACGCTCGGTAGGTTAATCTCGGTCAAGAATATATGACCGGCCGAGCATAGAGGCATTTAGCCTTATATAATCCTTAACATGTGGCGGACCGAGGGAAAGCCGATCGAGCACGAGGGTTCGTATACGCTCGGTAGGCTAATATCGGTCGAGAATATAATATCGGCCGAGAACGATACACCGGCCAAGCACGATCGAACGGACGGGCATGGGAAATTAACTGAACAAGGATGTTTAAGTGTGTTTTAAGGAAAGAGCAAACGTAAATAAATGACTAATCGAGTATAAAGGGATTCTGTTGGACCGTTCTGGGCCGGCTAGAAGGGGAGGAGGGTTTGGATAGCCTGTAAACACAAAAACGAAAACAACCCTTCTCGGACATTAAAGTCAACCAAGCACTTGTAAAATAAAAGTAGTAAATGAAAAGTAGAAAGGAAGAGGCACATAGGGATTTACCTGGTTATAACCAAGCAGGTTGTTAATCCAAGGAATGTCGCACTAGTATTGTAAAATATCGAAAAATGGCGAATAATGATAAGGGAATTTTCCGAAATTTTTAGAAATTTTTCTGGAATTTTTCGGAGACCGTATGGACGAGTTTACGAGGATAAAAACGGGGTCCGGAAAAGCCTGTTTAGGCTACCCCGTTTTAGCGAGGAAATGTTTATTTCTTAATTCCTTTTTCTTTATTTCTTCATTTTCTTTTTCCCCGCCGAACCCACGCGAGCCGTTCCCTTTCCTTCTCTTCTTCCCCCGCCGAACCGCCTGTGCCCTAACCTCCGCGACGCCGAAGCATCTTCCTTCTTCTCTTCCTCTGCCGGCACAAACCACACGCGGAGCTTTTCATCGCTGGCCGACGAGAGCCAACCGAGGGTCTCCGTTCCTCTCCTCGGTTCGACTCCTAGCTTCTGCCCTAGCCCGGCCGATCCTTCTTCCTCCTCCCTCACGACGCCTCTGCCCTAGATTGGCATCGCACAGAACAGTGCCGCCCACCAAATCCGACCCAGCGTGCCCATTGCTTCTGCCCTAGGTGCCGACGCCAAGGGCCCTACTTTCTTTCCTCTCCTCGCGCCGCTCACAGTGCTATTTTCCCTCTTTGCTCGCCGGATTGGACCAAGCGACGGTGCTGCAGCGGATTACAACGAGAGGAAGCTGTCGGCACTGAGTTAGGGTAAGCTATGGCTGAGATCAGTGAGATCAGATTGGTAGGAAGTGTGTATTTTCTGTATAGGTCTGTAGAGATTAGGCATTGTTTGATTTGTAATCTTCTTGCTGGATCTCATCTTGTTCCATTTTATGAAGGATACTAGCAAGAAAGGCTATTCTATGGACTTTCTATTACGACATCAAATTCATCCAGCAACAACAGTGCTAGGAATCAAGGTAAGGTACTGGGTTTTTGGTCTTAGTTGTAGATCATAGTGTAATTTGATTATTTTAGATCGTGATACATGCTGTAGAGAATTCGGATTTTTATATGGTTAGATATTAGTTCATGTATTAATCTAATACAATTTGATTATAGATAATTGGGGATATCTAATCCATTGTAATTGTGAAATGGATTAGGTTAAACCTAGTTGGATTTGGTTTAATGGTTGGTTAGCTAATTAAATATACAAGGGAATTAGCTAAATCCCTATATGTTTGATATTACAGGATTTTAACGCGAGACGAGCATCTCAACGTCGGATTTGGACCTTTCTTTAGAGGCGGGTACTTTTGACTTATTGTCTTTGATATGCATAGTAATGAAATTAACAAGTTGCATTAATTATGTTCCTCATTTGTTTCGGTTAATCACTACCCGACTACCTGTTACCTGCTTGATTGATTGTTTGTTTTGCATTTCATGTTGTTATGTACCTGATTACACATGCTCATAGGGGTAGTGATATAACCATGTTTCACCATGTTCAGGACCTAGGTTTGATACCTTATTTGATCAGTGTACTTTGATATGATTTGTTCACTATGGTGCACATCATTATATGTCCATAGATTGGTTTAGTATATTACCATGCTTAGTGACATGCACCATTCGCATGATTGCATGCTATGTGATAGATTGCTTTATTATTGTCGAGCACATTGCCAGTTTCATTACTGTTCGGTGCTCCGTTGTGACGCTTATGGGTAGCGTGATGCAGCGTGGTAGCACGTTAGTTTGCTCTTCCGGTGCTCCGTTGGTCCGCTCAGGGGTAGTGTGACGCAGCGTGTAGCACGTTAGGGACCCCTCCCCGTCATCGTGTACTGGGAGATGAGAGCATTGCGCTCCCCCATTTATGATTTAGGGTAGGAGTATGTGTGTACTCCGACAGCATCTCGTCCACTCGGTCACTCATCAGGAGTAGTGATGCAGAGTGCACGGTTGTCACAACCCTACCCACTCGGTCCCACTTTTGTTGTGAGTTGGCTGACTGGCGTCAGGGGTGACCATGACATTGGCATCATATGCATGATGCATTTATTACTTGTATTTGTGTTTGCTGCATTTATATGCTGCATATTATTTGGATACCTATGTTTGACATGCATACAGGATTTATATACCACTCGGACTGTTTGTCCTGATACCCAGGTCCTGGTTAGTACAGTTTCTCTCCTGTTTTACTTCGGTTTGCATTTACCTTTATTTTATCAGGAGACTGTACGCATGATTAGTGCTAGGTGTTATTTCCTTACTTTGCATATCAATTGTACCTGCTGAGTGTTGGACTCACCCCGCCTCCATTGTTGTTATATTTCAGGATGATGCTGTCAGGAGAGAGAGTTCTAGTTGCTGGTCCCCTGAAGACCCCGAAGACTTATGGATCTTTTGGTTTTGTTTTGCTTCTTATTTGACCATGTTTACACTTGGTTTTGTTTGATACCTGGATATTGTATGGATTGTCCTTGTTGATGGATTTTTATTCGATATATTTTACTACATGCCTGCCTGGACGACAGAAGAGGTGAGTTAGTCGGATTTGTGTTTTATGAGTGTAGTGGAGTAGGAAAAATCGGATTTGAGCTTTACGAGTGTAGTTGAGTAGGGTTGATTTCGAGTCAGAGTATTATTGTTCTGTTTACTTGTTATATAAACTGCGTGGAATGTCTGTGATTGTATTTTATTTCTGCTATTATTCCAGCCGCATGTGGCTGAGATATGTGGATATGTAGAAAGTTTCAGATTGTCCGCCGTACAGGGGAGATGCTGCCGAAATTTCTTCGGACAGAGACTCCTCCGGGGCGTGACAAGTATCTCCTTTAGGCGGAGAAGTCTCTTACAACTATGAAGCGCAGAAAATAGAAGCTCAATTCTAAACTAAAGCACACAAGCATTAGAAATGAATTGTTTGGAATTGTTGAAAAGATTTTGGACCAAGGCTATATTTATAACCTTGGTCGGGGCGTCTCGAAGGGTTCCGGGCGCCCTGGGGGGATAAAACTTTATCCCCCAACGTTCAGATCGAGTTTTGACTCGATCTAGTCAAAAGTCAAGTTCAGGCGCCCGGAAGCATTCCGGGCGCCCCGGAGCATTGACTTTTTTCGTCCGGGTCCTCTGCTCCAGTTCAGGTCACCTCGGTCTGGGTCTTCAATTCTGGTTCCGCTCGCTTGGGTGATCTCTGCCATCCTGAATAGGGCTCACCCGAACCCAACTTCTGGTGTTCTTGAGCAGGCTTCCGCTCCGGCTTCTAGTCCCTCGGAATCACCGTGTGTTTCCTTCTCGTCCGCCAGCGCACTCATTTGCAGTCTTCGTCCCTCGGTCGCACCCCGCACTCATTCGCAGTCTTCGTCCTCCTCGAGTAGTCTTCCGCTCCGGCTTCTCGTCCCTCGGAACCACCGCACGCTTCCTTCTCATCCGCCGGTGTACTCTTTTGCAGCGCCTCGTCCCTCGGACGCACCATGTGTCGTCCTTCTCGCTAGCTGCATCTTCCACTTGACAACCTGTGCTCCTAAGCTCCTGCACACTTAGACACAAGGTTAAAAATACACAGGACCTAACTTAACTTGTTGATCACACCAAAATAATCTTGGGGTTCCAACAATCCCCCCCTTTTTGATGTGAGCAACCCAAGTTAAGGTATGATAAAAATAGACATAAAATAAACTAACTAAATTTGCAATTAAGTGCAAACAGATAAAAAATTAAAATTTTTGTCTATCTCCTCCTAGACTTATACTCTTTCTTCTCCCCCTTTGATCATATAAAAAATTGGGGTTCCAAGAAAAAAATCTAAGGGTAGAAAATTTTGAGACCTTTAAAAATTTTGCAATAATTTACACATAAACAGTCTCCCAAAAAAAATCTAAGTAAAATTTTCTAAGTGAAACTCTAAGTAAAAGAATTTTCAACAAATTTTCTAAGTTTTAAAAAAATCTAAATTAGATAATTTAAAACAAAATTATAACTTAAATCTTTGAGAATTTTTCTAAGTAAAACTTTAGATAGAAAATTTCTTGAGTAAAGAGAAATTTAAGCAGTAATTTTTAAATTTTTTGAAGAAATTTGAACTTTAGGCCAAAATAATTTTTGAAAGATATTTAAATTTTGAAAGTTTTGAAGATTTTTATAAGTAAATTTTTTTTGAATAATTTCCAAAAAGAGGATGTTTAAAAAACTTTTTAAAGCATTTTAATTCTAATTTTAATGCTTTACCAGAAAGTTAATTAAACACTTCATTTCAATATTTTGGCTTCCAGGTCGTGGCGAGACACTAGTCCTTTTTGGTTATTGAAACAACAATCACTTCCTTAGACAAAGCCTCATAAAGAAATTTCATGTCTAATTTTCTCGCTGAAAGCTCTAAATCTATTAAGTTCAAGTCAAACAGGACTTTGGAACCCAATATAGGTTCCAGCCAACTGGATTGATTAAAAATTTCTTAGGGACATGTCTTTTTGAAACATTCCTAATTTGTCCCTTATGGTATCTAAAATACCAATTTAGATTAAATTTTCTAATATTTGTCTTAGATGAGCATGCATGGGTTTTCAAGTTATTAACTTATATTTTTAAATCATCATTTTCAAATTTCAATTTTTCATTTTCTAATTTTAATTTATCTAATTCTTCTAAAGGACAAGATTTAGCCAATATTACTTTTAAATTTTTTATTTCTCTTTCTAACCTACAACAGTCTTTAGTTAATAACTTAACGAACTTAAAGAGTTTATCAGGAGGTAGAGATTGTACCTGACTTACCTTGTCAATCTTGTTGTCCGTGTCTCCCCCTGAACTGCTATTTTCTTCCAACGTAGCTCCCCCTTCATCGATGCTCTCGATGCTCATCTCAGAAGAGCTTGAATCGCAGTCGTCGTGTTGATGACTCGCCATTAGTGCGAGTCCGGAGAATGCCTCGACTTCCGATTCGGACGACGTATCATCCCACGTCGCCTTTAGGGTCGTGCGCTTTTGAACGGGCTTCTTCCCTTTATCTTTGTCCTTGTTCTTGAGCTTGGGGCAGTTGTTTTTGACGTGCCCTACTTCGTCACAGTGGTAGCAGTGGATTGTCCTTTTCTTTCTACCCTGTGGATGGTTAGATTTCCTAGATTTACAAAGATTCTTAAACCGTCTTATCATCATTACCATTTCCTCATCGTCGAGAGAAGATTCCGACTCAGGTTCGTCTCTCGATGCTTTGAGGGTGACGTTGTTCATGGGCTCCTTCGTACCTGCACATCTTGATTCGTGCACTTCAAATGTCGAGAATAATTCTTCCAAAGAATTTTTTTTCTAAATCTTTAGAAATATTAAAGGCATCTACTAGTGATGCCCATGTTGAATTTCTCGGAAAAGAATTTAACGCGTACCTGAGCGAATCTCGGTTACTTACCTTTTCTCCGAGATTCGAGAGTCCGGTGATGATCTCCTTAATTATCGAGTGCAAGTGCGCAACTGTCTTGTCTTCCCCAAGTCGCAGGCTTGTGAGCTGGTTGCGGAGTAAATCTCGTTTTACGAGCTTAGCTTCGAATGTTCCTTCGTGGAGCTCAAGGAACTTCTCCCAATGTTCCTTTGCGGAGTCGTAGTTGCCGATCCGGTTGACTTCTTGTGGCGGGAGAACGCTTATCAGATGGAATTCTACCTTCCCGTTTGTCACGTAGTCGGCCTGCTCCTTTTTCATCCATTGGTACTTTTCTTTGCCTTCAGGTGCTATAAAACCAAATTCCATAATTAATAATAATTCGAAATCAATCTTAAAATATACCTGCATTCGCTTTTTCTAGCTAGCGAATTCCCCTTCGAACTTCGGCGGGTAGATGCTCGGTCCGACCATCGTCTTTGCTTCGATCGACGGTTAGTCCTCCTGAAGCGCGTCGGCTCTGATACCACTTGTTGGACTGTTCTGGGCCGGCTAGAAGGGGGGTTGGATAGCCTGTAGACACAAAAATGAAAACAACCCTTCTCAAACTTTAAAGTCAACCAAGCACTTGCAAAATAAAAGAAGTAAATGAAAAGCAGAAAGGAAGAGACACACCGGGATTTACTTGGTTACAACCAAGGAGGTTGTTAATCCAAGGAATGTCGCACTAGTATCTTCTTCAGGCAGAGAAGCCTCTTATAACGATGAAGCGTAGAAAATAGAAGCCCAATTCTAAACTAAAGCACACAAGCGTTGGAAATGAATTGCTTGGAATTGTTGAAAAGCTTCTGGACCAAAGCTATATTTATAGCCTTGGTCGGGGCGTCTCGAAGGGTTCCGAGCGCCCTGGGGGGATAAAACTTTATCCCCTAACGTTCAGATCGAGTTTTGACTCGATCTGGTCAAAAGTCAGGTCCAGGCGCCCAGAAGCATTTCGGGTGCCCTCGGCTGGTCTGGGCGCCCTGGACTGTTCCGGGCGCCCCGGAGCTAAAAGTCAACTCCAATTGACTTTTTTCGTCCGGATCCTCTGCTCCGGTTCAGGTCGCCTCAGTCCGAGTCTTCAACTCCGGTTCCGCTCGCTTGGGTGACCTCTGCCATCCGGAATACGACTCACCCAAACCCAACTTTCAGTCTTCTTGAGCAGGCTTCCGCTCTGGCTTCTCGTCCCTCGGAATCGTCCCGTATTTCCTTCTCGTCCGCTAGCGTACTCATCCGCAGTCTTCGTCCCTCGGTCACACCCCGTGTCGACCTTCTCGCTAGCTGTGTGTCTTGCTCCTCGAGTAGTCTTCCGCTCTGGCTTCTCATCCTTCGGAACCACCGCACGTTTCCTTCTCATCCGCCGGTGTACTCTTCAGCAGCGCCTCATCCCTCGGACGCACCGCGTGACATCCTTCTCGCTAGCTGCGTTTTTTCACTCGACAACCTGTGCTCATAAGCTCCTGCACACTTAGACAAAAAATTAAAAACACACAGGACCTAACTTAACTTGTTGATCACACCAAAATAACCTTGGGGTTCTAACAGATTCAACCTTATTCGGCTTTGATATGTGATCAACCGAGCAAAGAGTGACCAGACAAGAATATTCATGTACACCCGGTAATCTAGGAACGGACGGAATTAAATGACCGACCGAGTATAATGGCACATAGTCTTATACAGGTGGATCGAGTAAATGTCCGAACATGTTCGGTAGGCGAATACGGGCCGAGCATATAGGGTCAACCAAGCATAAAGACATTCGACCTTATATGGTTTCTGGCATATTATCGGCCATGTAAAGGCCGACCGGACACAAGTAATCATGATAAAATCCCGATCGAGTAAAGGATGCCGATCGAGTATAAATTAGACTTCTTGAACATAGTCAGTCGAGATTAATGTAACATGTGATACATGAGTAATATGAAAATAATATGTGATCATATGGCAGCTTGCTTAACTTAGCGAGAAATAGCTTCTAGAAGTTCCCGTAGATATGCTAAACGACAAAGAAGGTACAATTGGGTTCAAAAAAGATTACTTAAACTATTATTGCAGGTTATGCTTACGTCATCTCCTAACAAATTCTAAATAACCTAAGTTCACCTCATGACTGTGGGGGTTATATGAGGTGGTATAAAAGGGGGGAATCCTCTCTATTGGCAAGGCACGCACAACATCAGAACTCAAACCCTAATTCCACTTCAATTTTACTATACTTCTTCTTCTTCGAAACAGAGGGACTGACTTGAGGGTCGGAGGACCTAGCCAAGGATTCTCACCCCGGTCTTAGGTCACTAATGCTTTGTTGGTTCGTCTCGTCATGTGCAGGAAGCGGGGTCGCCTATTGAAACATCGATCTATCACTAGTTCGTGGGGTTCTTCACCGGAATTTACTTTTCTACAGGAGTATCCCGCTGGAGTTCAACCATCAAGGTGATTCATATAGATCCGCTTTGGTGTTCTCGGGTCTACTCTTCTGCATCAGGGCTTCTTCAGATCCGCTGTGGTTTTCTCGGATCACCCCTTTTTTTGTTCATCTTCGCCGGAATCATCGCCCGTCATCGCCCAGCGCTTCATCCCGTAGCTCTCAGATAAGATCAATCGGGTTGCTAGCATAATTCCTATAGTCGGCTGCCACCTTTCTCATTCCTCATGGAGCCTTCCTTCAGGTAGCAATTCTAACCCTAGATCTGATAACATTTGCATTGCATCTAATAACAATAGTTTTCGTTACTGTTACCATAGTTTCTGCCATGGAGTTGTCTTTGAGATCATTGTTTCTCTTCTCTTGCTACTCCGGACGGGAGATCCCAACCAATATCACCAATTTTTTTTAGATGCCATGGATGTTATTCGAGGTACAATTTTGTTATTAGAAGTATAGGTAGGCAAAAATTCAGTTAAATCGAACAAACTGACCGAATTTTAAAATGTGGTTTGGTTTATTTGGAAATTCGATATTTTCCTAAAAATATCGATCATTTCAGATAATTTTGTTTGGTTTTGATTTTAAAATTTCTTATTAATTCAGTTAAACCGAATAGATCAAATTAACTGAATTTTTGGATTAAACTGAATTTTTAGATTTTATTTTTTAAAATCGAAATTGAATTTTACGAAAAATAAACTTTTTTTTTAAAAACTTCGATCAAATTAACCAATATTTTATCAGTTTAATTTGTTTGATTTTTTTTTTAAAATCAGTTGGTTTGGTTTGTTCGAAAAAATCGATTCGATTCAGTTCAAATAATTTGATTTGATTCGATTCAGTTTTAACAGAATATTCACTCCTAATTAGAAGCATTATCATTTACTTTTTTCCACCCTAATTTCATTCTTTATTCCATAATTAGCTTTCACAGATGTTCTGTACATTTCATCAACTTCACGAGCAAACTCAGATAGAGTTTCGTTGAAGTGTTTCAATGAATCCTTTTATTTGATATTAGACTACGATTAGTGAACTTTTGGTTTGTTGCCAACCTCTGGATGGCCCATGTGTACTGATTGTTCTCACTGACGAAAGATGGTAACCATTTGCTGCATGGACAGTAGACTTGTTAACAAGTGTCTTGGAAGGGATGCTCCATAAGGAAGGACTTATTAAATTTTCTTTTGTTCATTCAGTTTGTTCATTTTACTCTGCTACTAGGATGGAACTCTACATATAATATGTTGGAATTGCAGAAGTTAATTTCTCAAGAACATGCTGATGAATTTGCATTTTGTATCCTATGGTGATTTGTTTTTTTGCAAACAGACTTGTTTTAACTTTGTACGAATAACAATTAAGGTGATCAATACAGATATTATACCGGTTGAAAATGTAATTCATGTGTACTGTGTTTTGATGAAAATAAGTCTACTAAGGTATGCACTTTATGTTTGATTTCTTGCTCAATCTTTTAGCCCACCCTATTTAGTGGAATAAGACTTAATTTTTGTTGTTATTGTATTTTGTTCAAAATTTTGGATATTTTATTTATACTTGTTATTATTTTTATAAATGACAACAAATTGATAAATATCGAAAGTTAGTCATTCTTATTGTTGGACCCCGTGGTTGTTTTGATGTGATCAACCAAGTTAGGTTAGATCCTGCTTGGTTTTGATCCCTGTGTCTAAGTGTGAAGGCGCTTAGGAGCGCAGGAAGTCGAGTGGAAGATGCAGCTAGCGAGAAGGACGGCACGGGAAAGAAGCCGACGTGCTCGATGCGTCCGAATGATGAAAGAGTTGCGGAAGAGTACACCGGTGGTTGAGAAGAACGTGCGCGACGTTCGAGGGATGAGAAGCTGGGACGGAAGCCTGCTCGAGGAGAAGGCCGGAAATTGGGTTTGGGTGAGCCCTATTTCGGTTGGCCCCAATCACCTAAGCAATCGGAGTTTCGAAAGATGAAGAAAAGCTGAAAGAGCCATTGAAGGCGCCCTCAACAGTGTTGAGGGCGCCCTCACCAGTGTTGAGGGCGCCCTCACCAGTGTTGAGGGCGCCCTCACCATTGAAGGCACCCTCAACATTAAAGGCGCTCTCAACACTATTGAGGGTGCTCTCAACACTGTTGAGGGCGCCCTTAACTGGTCAATCTGACCATTTTGCGAGCGGATAAAGTTTTATCCGCTTATCCCCTTGGAGGCGCCCTCAAGAGTCAAGATAGAATTTCCAAGAGCTATATAAAGGCCCCTGGAGCTAGGAATTATTCATTCAACTTTGTATTAAGTTTCTAGCAATTTCTGAGCTTTCTTAGTGTGTAAAAAGGCTTCTCCGCCTACAGTGAAGGAGATTCGTAGTGCGCTTTTTCAACCGCCTAGGATTAACAACCTTCTTGGTTGTAACTAAGTCAACTCGCCGAGTCTTCCTGCTTTTCTTTATTTTATTTTCTTATTATTATTGTTGCTATTATTTTTGAGTTGAAAGTTTTAAGGAGGGTATTCTTAGTTTTCAGACAATTCACTCCTCCCCTTTTGCCATCCCCGTTGTACACCAAGTGGTATCAGAGCCAGACCATCTCAGAAACCGTCGTCTGAAGCAACAAAGATCAACACGATGGTCGTTGCAAGTATTCATCTCCCGAAGTTCGACGGAGACTTCGCTATGTGGAAACGCCGAGTGGAGGTATTCTTCAAAACAGAATTTGATATTCTTCTAATTATGAAATATGATTTTGCAGCCCCTAAAGATAAGGAAGAATACAACTAGATGAAAAAGGAGCAAGCTGATTTCGTGGCCAACGGAAAGTCAGTGTTCCATCTGCTCAGTGTTCTGCCAACCCAGGAGGTAAGTCAGATCGGAAGCTATGACTCCGCCAAAGACCTCTGGGAGAAATTCCTGGAGCTCCACGAAGGCACGTCAGAAGCGAAGTTAGCAAGGCGTGACATTCTCCGGACTCAGCTTATAAATCTCCGGATGAACAACGGCGAAAAGGTAGCGCAACTTCAAGAAAGAATTAAGGAGCTAATAACGCAACTGAACAACCTCGAAGAATCGGTAACAAACTAAGACTCGATCCGGTATGCGCTCAACGCTTTCCTAAGGTCTCCAGAATGGGCGTCCTTAGTAGATGCATACTACATCTCTAAGGACTTTGAGGTAAGTACTTTAGAAAATTTGTTTTCTACATTTGAACTTCATGAGTCTCGAATTGCAGAACCTAAACAAATAGAGAAGGTAAATCTCAATGTTGCTCTACAAGCGGAGATGGACGATCCCGACTCCGAAGCATCTATCGATGAAACTGAAGCGACACTATTGATAAGGAAGTTAAATAAATTTATTAAAACTAATAAATTTAGATCGCAGTCAAGAAAACATCAACGCAACAAAAGGACGATCCGATGCTACAACTACAACGAGGAAGGGCACATCAAGGATGACTGCCCCAAATTAAAGAAAAGGGATAAGGAGAAGTCTCAAAGACCGAGGTCCTCTAAACGCAATAGTCTAAAAGCTACATGGGATGAATCTTCATCCTCCGAGTCTGAAGTGGAAGCCTTCTCGGGATTAGCACTGATGGTCAACTATCAAATAGAAGAAGATGAGACCAGCTCAGAAATGAGCATAGATGGAGGGGGAGGATCATCAGAAGAAGAAAGCCATGATGAAGGGGGAGCATCAGAAATAGAGGTAAGTCAGGTATGTACTCTAACCCCTAATCAGTCTTTTCACTTTATCAAAATGCTTACTAAAGATTCAGTTAAATTAGAAAAAGAAAATGATGAATTAAAATTAAACTTAGAAAAAGCATGTCCTCTATAAATGTACGATAATTTTAAATTAGAGAATGAAAAATTAAAAATTAAAATTGAAAAATAATCATGCATGCTTAAATAAATTTCAAAACTCAAAACTTAGAATTTATGGAAAATTAAATTAGTACATTAGAAAACATCAGGGACAACTTAGAAAAATTCCCAGAAACTATGCACCCCCTAAGTTTTTGATTAATCCAGTAGGAAGTAACCTATACTGGGTTCCAAAATCGTTCCTAGACTAAATCTCTTTAAATTAAGGCTTTTAGCGAGAAAATTAAACGTTAAATTTTTTTATGAGGCTTTGTCTAAGAAAGTGGTTGTTGTTCCAATAACCAAGAAGGTCTAATGCCTCGCCACTGCCTGAAGCTAAACTATTGAAATAAAATATTTAATTAACTTTCTAATAAAGCATTAAAATTAAAATTAAGTGATGCTTTAAAAATAAAAAAAAACATTTTTTTTTTGTAATTTATTGCCTAAGTTAGAAAATTTACTTAGAACATTTTTCTTACTTAAAATTTTTGCAAAAACTTAAAAAAAATCTTTTTCTTAATTTTTTCTTTTAACGTAGAATTTTTTTCCATTTTTAAAATTTGAATATTTACTTATAAAATTATTTTTAAACTTGAAAAAAATTTTACTTTATAATAATTAACCCATTTTTTTGATGTGATCAAAGGGGGAGAGATAGGACAAGTTTATGGGAAGCTTTAGGGGAGTTAATAATTTTTAAATTTTTTACTTTTTATTTAGTGTTGCAAATTCTATTATTGTAATCTTTATTCTTAAAATGTTAGTTTAGTAATTTCTTTAAATTACTATTTGTCTGTTATTTTCCCTAACTTGAACTTGGGTTGATGCATATCAAAAAGAGGGAGATTGTTGGACCCCGTGGTTGTTTTGATGTGATCAACCAAGTTAGGTTAGGTCCTGTTTGGTTTTGATCCCTGTGTCTAAGTGTGCAGGATCTTAGGAGTGTAGGAAGTCTAGCGGATGATGCAGCTATCGAGAAGGACGACACGGGAAGGGAGCCGACAGGCTCGGTGCGTCCGAAGGACGAAAGAGTTGCGAAAGAGTACACCGGTGGACGAGAAAAACATGTGCGACGTTCGAGGGACGAGAAGCCAGGGCGGAAGACTGCTCGAGGAGAAGGCCGAAAATTGGGTTCGGGTGAGCCCTATTTCGGTTGGCTGCAATCACTGAAGCAATCGGAGCTTCGGAAGATGAAGAAAAGATGAAGAAGCTATTAAAGGCGCCCTCAACGAGTCAATCTGACCGTTTTACGAGCGGATAAAGTTTTATCCGCTTATCCCCTTAGAGGCGCCCTTAACCCCTTTGGAAGCGCCCTCAAGACTCGAGATATAATTTCTAGGAGCTGTATAAAGACCCCTGGAGCTGGAATTATTCATTCAACTCTGTATTAAGTTCTTAGAAACTTCTGAGCTTTCTTAGTATGTAAAAAGGTTTCTCCGTCTACAGTGAAGGAGATTCATACTGCGCTTTTTCAACCGCCTTGGATTAACAACCTTCTTGGTTGTAACCAAGTCAACTCGCTGAGTCTTCCTGTTTTTCTTTATTTTATTTTCTTATTATTATTGTTTCTATTATTTTTGAGTTGAAAGTTTTGAGGAGGGTATTCTTAGTTTGGAAGCAATTCACCCCTCCCCTCTTGTCGGCCCCTCTGTACCAACATTTATCTCTAAAATGGTATTTTACACTATCTCTTTTTGATATTTTCCTAAAAAAATCAGTCATTTTATATCATTTTATTCGGTTTCAGTTTTAAAATTTCTTATTCAGTTAAACTGAATAGATCAAATTAATTGAATTTTTAGACCAAACTGAATTTTTAGATCTTATTTTTTAAAACAAAAATTGAATTTTAGTAAAAATAAACTATTTTTTTTATAAAAAATCTTCAATTGAATTAACCGATATTTTATTGGTTCGGTTTGTTTGATTTTAAAAAAAAATCAGTTGGTTTGCTTGGTAAAAAAAATCGATTCAGTTCAATTAATTTGATTCGATTCGGTTCAGTTATAACAGAATACTCATTTCTAATTAGAAGCGAACCATCTACTATTTTCCACCCTAATTTCATTCTCTATTCCATAATTGGCTTCACCTAATCATTCTTTATTCCTTAATGACTTTTATTCATAGATGTTCTGTACATTCCATCAACTTCAAGAGCAACCTTAGATAGAGTTTAGTTGAAGTGTTTCAATGAATATTTTTCTTTGATACTAGACTACGATTAGTGAGCTTCCGATTTGTTGTCGACCTCTGGATGATCCATGTGTATTGATTATTCTCACTGACAAAAGATGACAACCATTTATTGATGGACAATCAGACTTATTAATAAGTGTCTGATGGAAGGGATGCTCTGTAAAATATGGCAATAAAATAATAATAATAAATAATAAATTTTAATAGACGATTAACCTTTACGGAATTTTTAGAAATTTTCAGAAATTTTCTGGGAATTTTTCTGAGCTCGTATGACGTATTTGAAGGGGATGCATTTATAAGCTTGGGAAAAGTTTGTTTGGGATACCCAAAGTTGAGAGTTGATTGAGGAATTTAACCTAGGGTTTACCTAAAATACATAAGTTATAAATTTATTTTCTTTTTCTTTCTTTCATTCCTCGTGCCCTAACCTAGGGATGCAAAAAAGATTACTTAAACTATTATTGCAGGTTCTGCTTACGTCATCTCCTAACAAACTCTAACAAACCGGAGTCCACCTCATGACTGTGGGGGTTATATGAGGTGGTATAAAAGGGGGAACCCTCTCCATTGGCAAGGTACGCACAACATCAGAACTCAAACTCTAATTCCACTTCAGTTTTCCTGTACTTCTTCTTCTCCGAAACAGAGGGACTAACTTGAGCGTCGGAGGGCCTAGCCAAAGATTCCCACCCCGGTCTTAGGTCACTAACGCTTTGTTGGTTCGTCTCGTCGTGTGCAGGAAGCGGGGTCACCTATTGAAGCATCGATGTATCACTAATTCGTGGGGTTCTTCACTGGAATTCACTTTTCTACAGGAGTATCCCGCTGGAGTTCAGCCTTCAAGGTAATTCCTATAGATCCTCTTTGGTTTTCTCGGGTCTACTCTTCTGCATCAGGGCTTCTTCAGATCCGCTGTAGTTTTCCTGGATCACCCCTTTTTTTGTTCATCTTTGTCGGAATCATTGCTCGTCGTCGCCCAGCGCTTCGTCCCGTAGCTCTCAGATAGGATCAGTCGGGTTGCTAGCATACTTTCTATAGTCGGCTGCCACCTTTCTCATTCCTCATGGAGCCTTCCTTCAGGTAGAAATTCTAACCCTAGATCTGATAACATTTGCAATGCATCTAATAACAATAGTTTTCGTTACTGTTACCATAGTTTCTGCCATGGAGTTGTCTTTGAGATCATTGTTTCTCTTCTCTTGCTACTCCGGACGGGAGATCCCAACCAATATCACCAATTTTTTTTAGATGCCATGGATGTTATTCGAGGTACAATTTTGTTATTAGAAGTACAGGTAGGCAAAAATTCCGTTAAATCGAACAAACTGACCGAATTTCAAAATGTGGTTTGGTTTATTTGGAAATTCGATATTTTCCTAAAAAAATCGGTCATTTCAGATAATTTTGTTTGATTTTGATTTTAAAATTTCTTATTAATTCGGTTAAATCAAATAGATCAAATTAACAGAATTTTTGGATTAAACTGAATTTTTAGATTTTATTTTTTAAAATCGAAATTGAATTTTACTAAAAATAAACTTTTTTTTAAAAAAACTTTGATCGAATTAACCAATATTTTATCGGTTTAATTTGTTTGATTTTTTTTTAAAATCATTTGGTTTGGTTTGTTCGAAAAAATCGATTCGATGTGGTTCAATTAATTTGATTCGATTCGATTCAGTTTTAACAGAATATTCACTCCTAATTAAAAGCATTATCATTTACTTTTTTCCACCCTAATTTCATTCTTAATTCCATAATTAGCTTTCACAGATGTTTTGTACATTTCATCAACTTCACGAGCAAACTCAGATAGAGTTTCGTTGAAGTGTTTCAATGAATGTTTTTCTTTGATATTAGACTACGATTAGTGAACTTTTGGTTTATTGCCAACCTCTGGATGGCCCATGTGTACTGATTGTTCTCACTGATAAAAGATGGTAACCATTTGCTGTATGGACAGTAGACTTATTAACAAGTGTCTTGGAAGGGATGCTCCATAAGGAAGGACTTATTAAATTTTCTTTTGTTCATTCAGTTTGTTCATTTTACTCTGCTACTAGGATGGAACTCTACATATAATATGTTGGAATTGCTGAAGTTAATTTCTCAAGAACATGCTGATGAATTTGCATTTTGTATCCTATGGTGATTTGTTTTTTTGCAAACAGACTTGTTTTGACTTTGTACGAATAACAATTAAGGTGATCAATACAGATATTATACCGGTTGAAAATGTAATTCGTGTGTACTGTGTTTTGATGAAAATAAGTCTACTAAGGTATGCACTTTATGTTTGATTTCTTGCTCAGTCTTTTAACCCACCCCATTTAGTGGAATAAGACTTAATTATTGTTGTTATTGT
The DNA here is from genome assembly GCF_018446385.1 of Zingiber officinale. Taxonomy (NCBI): domain Eukaryota; kingdom Viridiplantae; phylum Streptophyta; class Magnoliopsida; order Zingiberales; family Zingiberaceae; genus Zingiber; species Zingiber officinale. The sequence continues at coordinate 144,860,739 of NC_055989.1, forward strand.
ATTTTGTTCAAAATTTTGGATATTTTATTTATACTTGTTATTATTTTTATAAATGACAACAAATTGATAAATATCGAAAGTTAGTCATTCTTATTGTTGGACCCCGTGGTTGTTTTGATGTGATCAACCAAGTTAGGTTAGATCCTGTTTGGTTTTGATCCCTGTGTCTAAGTGTGCAGGAGCTTAGGAGCGCAGGAAGTCGAGTGGAAGATGCAGCTAGCGAGATGGATGACACGGGAAGGGAGTCGACGTGCTCGGTGCGTCCGAAGGACGAAAGAGCTGCGGAAGAGTACATCGGTGGATGCGAAGAACGTGCGCGACGTTCGAGGGACGAGAAGCCGGGACGGAAGCCTGCTCGAGGAGAAGGCCGGAAATTGGGTTTGTGTGAGCCCTATTTCGGTTGGCCCCAATCACCTAAGCAATCGGAGCTTCGGAAGTTGAAGAAAAGCTGAAAGAGCCATTGAAGGCACCCTCAACAGTGTTGAGGGCGCCCTCACTGGGCACCCTCACCATTGAAGGCGCCCTCAACATTAAAGGCACCCTCAACACTGTTGAGGGCGCCCTCAATTGGTCAATTTGATCGTTTTGCGAGCGGGTAAAGTTTTATCCTCTTATCCCCTTGGAGGCACCCTTAACCCCTTTGGAGGCGCCCTCAAGACTCAAGATAGAATTTCCAGGAGCTATATAAAGGCCCCTGGAGTTAGGAATTATTCATTCAACTTTGTATTAAGTTCCTAGCAATTTCTGAGCTTTCTTAGTGTGTAAAAAGGCTTCTCCGCCTATAGTGAAGGAGATTCGTAGTGCGCTTTTTCAACCACCTTGGATTAACAACCTTCTTGGTTGTAACCAAGTCAACTCGCCAAGTCTTCCTGCTTTTCTTTATTTTATTTTCTTATTATTATTGTTGATATTATTTTTGAGTTGAAAGTTTTGAGGAGGGTATTCTTAGTTTGCAGGCAATTCACCCCTCCCCTTTTACCGACCCCGCTGTACCAACAAGTGGTATCAGAGCTAGACCGTCTCAGAAGGACTAACCGTCGTCTGAAGTAACAAAGATCAACACGACGGCCAGTGCAAGTATTCATCCCCTAAAGTTAGACGGAGACTTCGCTACGTGGAAACGCCGAATGGAGGTATTCTTCAAAACAGAATTTGATATTCTTCTAATTATGAAATATGATTTTGCAGCCCCTAAAGACAAGGAAGAATACAACTAGACGAAAAAGGAGCAAACTGATTTTATGGCCAACGGAAAGACAGAGTTCCATCTGCTCAATGTTTTTCCGCCCCAGGAGGTAAGTCAGATCGGAAGCTATGACTCCGCCAAAGACCTCTGGGAGAAATTCCTAGAGCTCCACTAAGGCACGTCAGAAGCGAAGTTAGCAAGGCGCGACATTCTCCGGACTCAGCTTATAAATCTACGGATGAACAACGACGAAAAGGTAGCGCAACTTCAAGCAAGAATTAAGGAGCTGATAATGCAACTGAACAACCTCGGAGAATCGGTATCAAACTGAGACTCGATCCGGTACGCGCTCAACGCTTTCATAAGGTCTCCAGAATGGGCGTCCTTAGTAGATGCATACTACATCTCTAAGGACTTTGAGGTAAGTACTTTAGAAAATTTGTTTTCTACATTTGAACTTCATGAGTCTCGAATTGCAGAACCTAAACAAATAGAGAAGGTAAATCTCAATGTTGCTCTACAAGCGGAGATGGACGATCCCGACTCCGAAGCATCTATCGATGAAACTGAAGCGACACTATTGATAAGGAAGTTAAATAAATTTATTAAAACTAATAAATTTAGATCGCAGTCAAGAAAACATCAACGCAACAAAAGGACGATCCGATGCTACAACTACAACGAGGAAGGGCACATCAAGGATGACTGCCCCAAATTAAAGAAAAGGGATAAGGAGAAGTCTCAAAGACCGACGTCCTCTAAACGCAATAGTCTAAAAGCTACATGGGATGAATCTTCATCCTCCGAGTCTGAAGTGGAAGCCTTCTCGGGATTAGCACTGATGGTCAACTATCAAATAGAAGAAGATGAGACCAGCTCAGAAATGAGCATAGATGGAGGGGGAGGATCATCAGAAGAAGAAAGCCATGATGAAGGGGGAGCATCAGAAATAGAGGTAAGTCAGGTATGTACTCTAACCCCTAATCAGTCTTTTCACTTTATCAAAATGCTTACTAAAGATTCAGTTAAATTAGAAAAATAAAATGATAAATTAAAATTAAACTTAGCAAAAGCATGTCTTCTATAAATGTACGATAATTTAAAATTAGAGAATGAAAAATTAAAAATTGAAATTGAAAAATTAAAAAATTTAAAAATAATCATGCATGCTTAAATAAATTTCAAAACTCAAAACTTAGAATTTATGGAAAATTAAATTGGTACATTAGAAAACATCAGGGACAACTTAGAAAAATTCCCAGAAACTATGTACCCCCTAAGTTTTTGATTAACCTATATTGGGTTCCAAAATCGTTCCTAGACTAATTCTCTTTAAATTAAGGCTTTCAGCGAGAAAATTAAACGTTAAAATATTTTTATGAGGTTTTGTCTAAGAAAATGGTTGTTGCTCCAATAACCAAGAAGGCCTAATGTCTCGCCACTGCCTGAAGCCAAAATATTGAAATAAAATATTTAATTAACTTTCTGATAAAGCATTAAAATTAAAATTAAGTAATGCTTTAAAAGTTAAAAAAAACATTTTTTTTGCAATTTATTGCCTAAGTTAGAAAATTTACTTAGAACATTTTTCTTACTAAAACTTTTTGCAAAAACTTTAAAAAAATCTTTTTCTTAATTTTTTCTTTTAACTTAGAATTTTTTCCCCATTTTTAAAACTTGAATATTTACTTAGAAAATTATTTTTAAACTTGTAAAAAATTTTACTTTATAATAATTAACCCAATTTTTTGATGTGATCAAAAGGGGAGAGATAGGACAAGTTTAGGGGAAGCTTTAGGGGAGTTAATAATTTTTAAATTTTTTTACTTTTTACTTAGTGTTGCAAATTCTATTATTGCAATCTTTATTCTTAAAATGTTAGTTTAGTAATTTCTTTAAATTACTATTTGTCTTTTTTTTTCTCTAACTTGAACTTGGGTTGATGCACATCAAAAAGAGGGAGATTGTTGGACCCCGTGGTTGTTTTGATGTGATCAACCAAGTTAGGTTAGGTCCTTTTTGGTTTTGATCCTTGTGTCCAAGTGTGTAGGAGCTTAGGAGTGTAGGAAGTCGAGCGGAAGATGCAGCTAGCGAGAAGGACGACACGGGAAGGGAGCTGACGAGCTCGGTACGTCTGAAGGACGAAAGAGCTGCGGAAGAGTACACCGGTGGACGAGAAGAACGTGTGCGACGTTCGAGGGATGAGAAGCCGGGACGGAAGCCTGCTCGAGGAGAAGGTCGGAAATTGGGTTCGGGTGAGCCCTATTTCGGTTGGCGACAATCACCCAAGCAATCGGAGCTTCGGAAGATGAAGAAAAGCTGAAGAAGCTATTAAAGGCGCCCTCAACTGGTCAATCTGACTGTTTTGTTAGGACCGAAAAGTAGCTAGATGGGGGGGGGGGGTGAATAGCTCGTCGCGTGATAGGTGCTCGTCGTTGCTTGTTTCTTCAGAGATATGCAGCGGAAATACAAGAAACAAAAACACGCAACGCTAACAAGGATGGTTTACTTGGTATCCACCTCACAAGAGGTGACTAGTCCAAGGATCCACACCTACTCACACACCCTCCACTATGAAACACTCCTTTATGGTAACTACCAAAGGCGGAGAAACCCTACAAGACTCTCAATACAAGAAGAAAGGGAAAGGTAATGAAATACAAGCACAAGCTTACAATGAGTACAAAAGCCCTAACCCTAGCTTCTTCTTCTTGCTTTTGATCCGCTTCTTGACTTGGAAGAACCTCCAAGAACCTTCAAGAACTGGCAATCTGGAGTTTAGTGAGAGTTGTGGAGTTGCTGGTGAAGATCGTGATTGAATAGTAGAAGTTCTGCCGAAGAAGACGCATGCCAACGGCCTTTATCTGCGCCAACGGTCGGATCCCGATCGATTGGATTGCTCCCAATCGATCGGGGAGGCTTTGGATCGATCCACGGATCGATCCAGAGCGCCTCTGTGCTCTGAAAATTCACCTGGATTGATCGGCTGATCGATCCAGGGCTTATCGCGACATACAACACCTTCCCAATCGATCCACTGATCGATTGGGACCTCTGGATCGATCGACTGATCGATCCAGAGGCATTCTGTGCGCTCGCGACTTCCTCCCAATCGATCCACTGATCGATTGGGACGAAGGCTTCTCGCAGGGACACCCCAATCGATCGACCGATCGATTGGGCTCCAGCCAATCGATCGGCTGATCGATTCAGGGCTTATGGTTTTTGCCCAAAACCAAGTCCCAAGCCTCCCAAACAAACATCCGGTCAACCTTGACATGTTGGTTCATCATGCCTAGAATCCGATCACCTTTGACCTGCTAGGACTCCCTCACCAAGTGTCCGGTCACTCCCTTTGACCCACTTGGACTTTTCTTCATCTTGCCAAGTATCCGGTCACTCCCTTGACCTACTTGGACTTTCACCAAATGCCTGGTCAACCTTGACCCATCTGGATCTCTCCGTGCCAAGTATCCAGTCAATCCTTTGACCTACTTAGACTTTCACCGGATGTCTGGTCAACCTTGATCCATCTGGATTTCCCCGTGCCTGGCTTCACTCACCAGGACTTTCAATCTGCCTAGCTTCACTCACTAGGACTTCTCTTCTGCCTGGCTTCACTCACCAGGTCTTTCACCTAGTTTCACTCACTAGGATTTTCACCTGGCTTCACTTACCAGGATTTTCTTCTGCCTGGCTTCAATTACCAGGACTTTCACCTAGCTTCACTTACTAGGATTTTCCTCACTGCCTAGCTTCACTCACTAGGTCTTTCCTTCTGCCTAACATCCCAGTTAGGACTTCCCAGTCAAGTATCCGGTCATCCTTGACCTACTTGACTCTTCTTCAATCAACCTTGTATTGTCAAACATCGAAACCCAAACCAAGACTCAAGCTTGGTCAACCAGGTCAACCTTGACCCGAGGGATGTTGCACCAACAATCTCCCCCTTTTTGATGTTTGACAATACCAACACTATCACTTACAATACCACATGTAAGTTAAGCTAATCCCATAGCCTAAACCTTCTTCATGCCACTAGGTAATGAATACCATAGCCTAAACCTTCTTCATGCCACTAGGTAATGAATACATAAGTTAAGCCCTTCATTCTCCCCATAAGAGGGCAAACTCCCTCTAGGTAATGAAAGCCTAACTTACTCCCTTTCATTCTCCCCCTATTGGCACACATCAAACCATGTCCCATTTTTGGACACACATCAACAAATTCACTTGTTGAAAACTCTCCCCCTGAAGAGTTGCTCATCGTTGTTCACAACTTCACTCGTTGTGATCAACACGATAATGAAGGTCACATACCCTTCATTATCCTTAACCCTACATTCTCCCCCAATGTAGGCAAATGCCCATCCTTGAGCATTATCCACTTGAAACCACTTGAACAATGAGGATATCCACTCCCCATTAAAGTTCAAACGCTCAACCTTGAGCATGTTCTTAACGGAAGGTTAACCACCTTCCAAGTTCATGAAAAATAATTTTCATGTCTTTAAAGAGTCACTTCCCCTAAAGACATGGTGGTAACTTCTGTTATTACACCAACAATGACTTGGAATCCCTAAAACTTTAGGAAACCCAATTTTAGAAGTTTTGAGGTTCAAATATTCAAAATTTGAAACAACCCTCAACCTAAACTTCAACTTAGCCTTCCTTAACCAATCCATCCTTGTTTTCCACATGAAAACACCCTTTTTATGTATACAAATGTATTTTCAGGGGTTTGGAATGGTTATCTAGACTAAAATAGGTTCAAAGATGCTGAAATTTGGCCTTCCCAGCCAAAATCAGCAACTTGGATCGATTGGAGTTGGGTTCCAATCGATTGAACCTTGCTGAATCGATCCACTGATCGATTCAGGAGGGCTGGATCGATTGGTGAATCGATCCAGAAAGATTCTGTTCACAAGAAGCTTGCTCTCAATCGATCGCTCGATCGATTGAGACCCTTCAATCGATCGGGTGATCGATTGAGGTCTGATAGTTGCTGAAATTCACTTTCTGTGAATTTCAGAAGCCCCTAGAAAAATCTACAAAATTCCAAAAATCGTAAAAATTTGTGTAGACATTATTTAGGGTATATACTATCAAAGAAAAATAGTTTTCTAAGAAAATACTTCATATTTTCAAAGATTGACACAAACTTGAAACCTTACAAAAACTTTAGTGTTTTCTTCAAGTTTGTGTCTAACTATTCGATGGTGATTACTCTCAAAAGATAGCCTTCATCAAGGTTTTTCAAAATTATTTTAAAAACATTTTCAAAACCAATATCCCACCATATTCCTTGGGCTTAATGCACATGACTTGTACATTAGCTTTCCCAATGATGGGAAAACACATAACTATGTGTTTTGATGAACTTAAAACTCAAAAGAATGCACTAAATCAGCATCTTGAGTTTTGTTCATCATCCTAACATCTCACTTGTATCTAATGTGCACTAAAACACATACAAGTCATCTTATTGGTCTTTGTGAGATGTAAAATTTGGTTTTGCCCTAATCTAGGGATCATGCATATCTATCTAGGCATTTTGTGGATATTGAACATCCACTTAGGATGTTACTTGTTAATACCACTTGTTGACAATACTTGTTGAAAACACTTGTTGATAAATGCCATTTGTCCTTGCTTTTAAGGAATTAAACATAATGCATGATAATGTTATGACATACATTAAAATGAAATAGCTTTCAAAAGAAAGATTCCTATAATTACATGATGTATATATGACATGACATGGTATTTTTGTATTTTTCATAATAAGTCATGAATGAAAAATATAAAACTAAATATGGTGTCATGGCATGTGATGGGAAAACATAACATGGCAAGGTTTAGCATAAATAAAATTACCTAGATTACCTATCTAAGTATCCTTAATCTTAGCTAACTTAAAAATTAAACCTAGATTGCCCAAAAGTGCTTCAAGAAAATGCCAAAACCTATATTGGCATTTCTAATTCTCTTGATTAATTTTTGTCAATTGAAATTAAGCGTATTCCTCAAATATTGACAAATTTCATTTTTTCACAAGAGTAGCACTTTAAATTAAGGCTTAGCTTGCCTTTAATTTCCTAAGAACATACCAAAATCCCAACTTGGTAGTTCTTATGTTTTCTCAAATTGTGCCAATTTAAAATAAAATCAATACTTCTCCAATTTGGCACATTTTACTCTTTCAAAGAGTAAATCATAAATCCATTTCATTTTCAAAGGTTAATAATAACCTTGAAAATGCTCCTTGAGTGTCAATTTCTTCAAAGTTGGGTTAACTACCATTCTTCTTAGAGTTGACACTCTCTAGCCCATCTATGGGGTAGAGAAGATGCTCCTAGGAACCCAAAACCTATTGGTGCTCCTTGGATGCTCTAGGTATTCACTAGGGATAACTTCCCTAGATACCTTCCTAGTGACCTTGTTTGGCTTCTTAGAAGCCTTGGTCACTTTTTCTAAGTCAACTCTAGGGATTCCTTCCCTTGTGACCTTGTTTGTGACTTTCTTAGACTTCTTAGAAGCCTTAGTCACATTTATTGCAAAAATACTCTTAGGGATGACCTCCCTAGTATTTTTTGCTTGCCCACTAGACCTAGGATTAGTTCCAAAACTATATGGAACCCTATGATAGGAAATTACATCCTTCTTGGCCTTTGGTTTGTATCCCATACCTCCATGGAAATTGGATAACTTTGATACTCCTAGCCCTAGATTTTTACCCTTAGACCCTTGTGTCATATTTGTGATTTTTCTAAGGGTCTACTCTAAATTATCAAGTCTTGACCTCAAGACTTGATTTTCCTTCCATAATTCTTCAACCTTAGGTTTTTCACTAAAACCTTGATTTTTCTTCTTCTTAGGCAAATACCTAGAATCCTTAGGGTTCTTGCCTAAATTCCTATCTACCTTTCTAAACCCAGGTTGAGAGGTTTTAGCATGATAGGCTACATGATTTTTCTTAACTTTATCATGCCTCCTATTTTCATGGTAAATAGCATTAAAATGATAAAGATTAGACCTAGCATACTTTTTACCATTATGTAAGGGGATAGGCTCAATGAACGATACCTTTCTTTTTACCTTGGAGGCTCCCCCTTGAATTGAGCTTCCTCCTTGAGCCTTGACCACCTTCTTCCCCTTAGGACATTGATTTCGGTAATGCCCCTTTTTATTGCAAGAGAAGAACACAATGTGCTCCTTGCTCTTCTTTGTTCCGGGGATGGTCTCCTTGGGCTTCTCCTTGCCCTTTTGTGCCACTTGGCCCTTCTTCTTGGCCAATTTAGGGCATTTACTTTTGTAATGCCCTTTTTCCCTACATTCAAAGCATATAATATGATTTTTATTATTAATTGAAATTGTTATACCTTTGCTTGTAGGAGTGGCATCTTCTCCTTTTGATCCGGAGATAGAAGCTTCCTCTTGATCCGAAGATGATACTCCTCCAATAGATTTGACTTGACTCGTGGAGGTGGAAGCTTCTTCATCCTCTTCTTCTCTTGACCCGGATGTGGAGGATTCTTCTTGCTCTTGATCCGGTGTCAAAGAAGATTGCTCCCCCTCAATCCTAGAGGTGGAGGCTTCACCTTCTTCTTCATCCTCTTGTACATGAAACAAGGAATATACTCCTTCCTTGCTCTTTTGATTGCACTCCTTTGAGGATGAAGCTTCTTCTTGGACTTCTTCTTCGGAAGTTGAGCACCTCTCAACTTCGGAGTCCACCTCTTGGTCTTGCTCCAATGAGTCGCCCTCTTTGGATTCCTCTTGATTCGGTATAGTGGAGGGAAACTCATGTATCTTTGCCAACTTGCTCCAAAGCTCCTTGACATCTTCAAACTCTCCAATTTGAGCCAAAATGTGGCTAGGCAATAAGTTGACCAAAAGCTTGGTCACTTTATCATTTGCCTCGCTCCTTTGAATTTGGTCGGAGCTCCATTTACTTTTCTTGAGAGGCTTGCCCTTGGAGTTTGTTGGAGCTTCAAATCCTTCCATAAGGGCAAACCATTGCTCTATCTCCATCATAAGAAAATTTTTGATTCTTGATTTCCAAGAATCGAAGCTTGTTGAAGTGAATGGTGGAGCCACCCTCGTGTCAAATCCAAGTCCATCTTGGAATTGCATCTTGAAGTTGATCTTCTTGAATTCTTTGACTTTTGATAAATTTGCTCCAACTTCTTCACCCTCTAGCTTGACTTGTTTTGTTTGCCCCTTCCGACGATGATTCCGGTGAAGAGCGACCTCGCTCTGATACCACTTGTTAGAACCGAAAAGTAGCTAGAGGGGGGTGAATAGCTCGTCGCGTGCTAGGTGCTCGTCGTTGCTTGTTTCTTCAGAGATATGCAGCGGAAATACAAGAAACAAAAACACGCAACGCTAACAAGGATGATTTACTTAGTATCCACCTCACAAGAGGTGACTAGTCCAAGGATCCACACCTACTCACGCACCCTCCACTATGAAACACTCCTTTATGGTAACTACCAAAGGCGGAGAAGCCCTACAAGACTCTCAATACAAGAAGAAAGGGAAAGGTAATGAAATACAAGCACAAGCTTACAATGAGTACAAAAGCCCTAACCCTAGCTTCTTCTTCTTGCTTTTGATCCGCCTCTTGACTTGGAAGAACCTCCAAGAACTGGCGATCTGGAGCTTAGTGAGAGCTGTGGAGTTGCTGGTGAAGATCGTGATTGAATAGTAGAAGTTCTGCCGAAGAAGACGCACGCCAACGGCCTTTATCTGCGCCAACGGTCGGATCCCGATCGATTGGATTGCTCCCAATTGATCGGGGAGGCTTTGGATCGATCCAAGGATCAATCCAGAGCGTCTCTGTGCTCTGGAAATTCACCTGGATCGATCGGCTGATCGATCCAGGGCTTATCGCGACATACAACACCTTCCCAATCGATCCACTGATCGATTGGGACCTCTGGATCGATCGGCTGATCGATCCAGAGGCATTCTGTGCGCTCACGACTTCCTCCCAATCGATCCACTGATTGATTGGGATGAAGGCTTCTCGCAGGGACACCCCAATCGATCGACCGATCGATTGGGCTCCAGCCAATCGATCGGCTGATCGATTCAGGGCTTATGGTTTTTGCCCAAAACCAAGTCCCAAGCCTCCCAAACAAACATCCGGTCAACCTTGACATGTTGGTTCATCATGCCTAGAATCCGATCACCTTTGACCTGCTAGGACTCCCTCACCAAGTGTCCGGTCACTCCCTTTGACCCACTTGGACTTTTCTTCATCTTGCCAAGTATCCGGTCACTCCCTTGACCTACTTGGACTTTCACCAGATGCCTGGTCAACCTTGACCCATCTGGATCTCTCCGTGCCAAGTATCCAGTTAATCCTTTAACCTACTTAGACTTTCACCGGATGTCTGGTCAACCTTGATCCATCTGGATTTCCCCGTGTCTGGCTTCACTCACCAGGACTTTCAATCTGCCTAGCTTCACTCACTAGGACTTCTCTTCTGCCTGGCTTCACTCACCAGGTCTTTCACCTAGTTTCACTCACTAGGATTTTCACTTGGCTTCACTTACCAGGATTTTCTTCTGCCTGGCTTCAATTACCAGGACTTTCACCTAGCTTCACTTACTAGGATTTTCCTCACTGCCTAGCTTCACTCACTAGGTCTTTCCTTCTGCCTAACATCCCAGTTAGGACTTCCCAGTCAAGTATCCGGTCATCCTTGACCTACTTGACTCTTCTTCAATCAACCTTGTATTGTCAAGCATCGAAACTCAAACCAAGACTCAAGCTTGGTCAACCAGGTCAACCTTGACCTGAGGGATGTTGCACCAACATGTTTTACGAGCGGATAAAGTTTTATCCGCTTATCCCCTTAGAGGTGTCCTTAACCCCTTTAGAAGTGCCCTCAAGACTCGAGATAGAATTTCTAAGAGCTATATAAAGACCCCTGGAGCTAGGAATTATTCATTCAACTCTGTACTAAGTTCTTAGCAACTTCTGAGCTTTCTTAGTGTGTACAAAGGTTTCTCCGTCTACAGTGAAGGAGATTCGTACTATGCTTTTTCAACAGCCTTGGATTAACAACTTTCTTGGTTGTAACCAAGTCAGCTCGCTAAGTCTTCCTGCTTTTCTTTATTTTATTTTCTTATTATTATTGTTGCTATTATTTTTGAGTTGAAAGTTTTGAGGAGGGTATTCTTAGTTTGGAAGCAATTCACCCCTCCCCTCTTGCCGGCCCTGCTGTACCAACACTTGTCTCTAAAATGGTATTTTACACTATCTCTTTTTGATATTTTCCTAAAAAAATTGGTCATTTTAGATAATTTTATTTGGTTTTGGTTTTAAAATTTTTTATTCGGTTAAACTGAATAGATCAAATTAATTGAATTTTTAGACCAAACTGAATTTTTAGATCTTATTTTTTAAAACAAAAATTGAACTTTAGTAAAAATAAACTATTTTTTTTTAAAAAAATCTTCAATTGAATTAATCGATATTTTATTGGTTCGGTTTGTTTGATTTTTTTAAAAAATCAGTTGGTTTGGTTTGTAAAAAAAATCGATTCAGTTCAATTAATTTGATTCGATTCGGTTAAGTTATAACAGAATACTCATCTCTAATTAGAAGCGAAACCATCTACTATTTTCCAGCCTAATTTCATTCTCTATTCCATAATTGGCTTCACCTAATCATTCTTTATTCCTTAATGGCTTTTATTCATAGATGTTCTGTACATTCCATCAACTTCAAGAGCAACCTTAGATAGAGTTTAGTTGAAGTGTTTCAATGAATATTTTCCTTTGATACTAGACTACGATTAGTGAGCTTCCGATTTGTTGTCGACCTCTGGATGACCCATGTGTATTGATTATTCTCACTGACAAAAGACGACAACCATTTACTGATGGACAATCAGACTTATTAATAAGTGTTTGATGGAAGGGATGCTCTGTAAACTATGGCAACAAAATAATAATAAATAATAAAGTTTAATAGACGATTAACCTTAACGAAATTTTTAGGAATTTTTAAAAATTTTCTGGGAATTTTTCTGAGCTCGTATGACGTATTTGGAGGGGATGTATTTATAAGCTTGGGAAAAATCTATTTGGGATACCCAAAGATGGGAGTTGATTGAGAAATTTAACCTAGGGTTTACTTAAAATACATAAGCTATAAATTTATTTTCTTTTTCTTTCTTTCCTTCCCCGTGCCCTAACCTCACCCCATCTTCTTCACCCGACGCCTCCTCCCTTCCCTGCGCCGACCTCCGCTTCGTCTTCCCCAAACCGACGGCGCCGCCTCGCGATGCCTCCTCTCCCACGCATACAAAGCCCTTCGGCCATAGGAAGCCTCACCCTCTCCCTTTCTCCCCGCGTCACCTTCCTCTCACCTCTGGCCGCCCCACTTCTGATCTCCCTGTGCGCCACCACCCTTGTCGACGTCGTGCCCTAGTTTTGGATGCCACTGTGTTAATCAGCGATCACCAATGTCGGCGTTTCAGGCGGCTTGGCCATCTTTAGTGATGCTCTCCCTTCACCAACGACACGGATCCATCGTTGTCTATGCCTTCTCTTCTTCCTCGCTTCTGATTTGCTCTTTGTCTCCTGATTTGTCGCCAATCTCTTGCGATCTCACTGTACCGCTGATGGCAGGTGCCACGGTCCTGATCGCTTGGTGCCATTGTCTTTTTCGTGAGGCCAGATCGTCGACACCGCAGCCGTCATGAGAGCTGTCGGGTTCCCTGTGTGCTGATGCCTATCAGCTGTGTTGAGCTCGACCAGCAGTCATAACCCTTGCTCCGGCTGTTACAGCCACCAGCAACCACATCAGAATTGGGTGTGTGCTAGGGATGAGTCGAGGCTTTGTCGTTTTTTCCCTTGACTTCATTTTTAGTGCTGGATTGTAAGACTTTCTTTGGAAATTAATCTAATTATGGGGACGAATTGGAGAAGAATTAGGGCTAGTGTGGGCTAGACCTGATTAGTAAGGAGCTAGGATTAATTGAAGTTGATCATTAATTAAGGTTAATTAATGACCATTCAATTAGAGTTTCCCCTAATTAGGTTAGGGATTTAGTTTAGCTGGATGTTTGCAAAATGTGGATAGCTAAATTATACATTATGTGATCGCAAGTCCTTGATCTAGACGAGCTAGGCACCGTGGGATTTTCTGAGACGATTATCTTTTTGGACGTGGGTACCTTTTGACTTATCTTTTTGATATTGTCATTCTGATATGCTTAGTTGGTTATAACTAGTAGTAATAGTTATATTTATATCTACTTGGTATGCCACTACTTGATACCCGTAGTATGCTTATTTTGTTATCTGTTGTACATTTATGTGTATGTCCTCTTGATTCTTGTCATGTGTACTTATGTGGTGACATACAACGCATTACCGGATACAGGTCTAGCTACTAGATATACTTGGCTTGTGTACCTAGTTTTATTACTTGGCATGTGTACCTAGGTTTATTATCTAGCATGTGTACCTAGATCATTGTTATGGACTTAATTCCCTTTTTGGTACATATTATGAGGAGGTTGGTATTTTTAGGATTTACATACTTTAGTGGCATGCACCATTTTGCATGATTGCATGCTGAGCGATTGTCGGTTCCATTGTTATTGAGCACATCGCCAGTTACATGATCTGCACACACAACCACTCATGGGTTAGTGGTTTATCAGGTAGGATGTGTGCAATTTGCTCTGTCAGGGTTCCGCTGGTCCGCTCATAGGTAGTGTTGACTGTAGCGTGGTAGCGGACAGAGATCCCTCCTCTTGACTATGACACAGGAAGATGAGAGCTTAGACTCCCCCACTCTATTTGGGGTAGGAGGATAGGTGTACTCTGACAGTATCCTGTCCACTCGGTCACTCAGGAGTAGTAATGACAGAGTGCACAGTTGTCATAGCCCTACCCACTCGATCTCACCATCGCGTGTGAAGTGGTTGATTGGTGTTAGGGTTTACCATGTCATTTGCATCATATGCATGGATTGCATTTATTGTTTGTGATTACTGCATATTGGATGCTGCATTTTTGTGGTTGCATATGATTGACATGCATACAGGAGACATGAGGTATTTGGTCTGACGACCCTTATATCCGGATAGGAGGTCCTGGTGAGTATAACTTTTTTTTTGTTCAGTTTTGCATTTCCTGTTATTGATCAGGAGACTATACTCCATGATTATTACTGATAGCTATATCTTACAATGCATGTCAGTTCGATGCCCGCTGAGTTGTTGAACTCACCCCGTTGATTTATTCCTATTTCAGGTTGAGGTCGTTAGGAGGTTTCAGTTGATAATCCCCACTCAGTGTCGAAACGGTTTTCTAGGTAGCTCTAGCTCATATGCTACCTTGCCAACTCTTTTAGTGATAAGGTATGGTCCCACATATCTGGGACTCAATTTGCCCTTCTTCCCAAAACGCATTACTCCCTTCATGGGAGCTACTATGAGAAATACTGTATCCCCAACTGAAAATTCTAAGGGCCTGCGCCGTGTATCAGCATAGCTTTTCTGGCGGCTCTGAGCTGTCTCTATCCTCTGGCGGATCTGCTGTATAGCTGCTGTGGTATCTGCTACTAGATCTGTCTGAAGTTCTAGTTCCTTCTGTTTTTTTT